>NC_141689.1:1391041397-1392520897 GCF_964263255.1 Lissotriton vulgaris
TTTCTTAGGAAAAATTGAATACAGTAACAGGACAACAGTGTCCAAAGTTTATGTGTCCACTGTAGGGGACAACATCTTGGGGTGGCAAGCACAGAAGGAGTTAGGGGTCTATCTTAATCCCAACAGTAATCCCCAGATCCTGATACAGGAAATACAAGAACACAAGACAGACATAGTGACAGAGTTCAAAGGAGTGTTCAGAGAAGAACTAGGATGCTTAAAAAACTACTGTCACAAGATAAAATTGAAAGAGAACGCTAAGCCTGTTGTGGCTAAAGTCAGAAAACTTCCCATTGCCATCCAAGAAGAGGTGAAATCCGAACTAGAGAAATTGTGCAAGGCGGGAGTCATCGAACCGGTGGAAGCGACGGAATGGTTGGCACCCATCGTGGCCGCAAAGAAGAAGGATGGGTCGGTCCGGCTCTGCATCGACCTGAGGGCGTTGAACAAGGAGGGCGCGGTCGACCGATACCCTCTACCGAACATCACCCAAATGATGAGCATGCTAGAGCGAGCAAAGGTGTTTTCCACTCTCGATCTCACCTCGGCCTACTTCCAGATAAAACTACACGAAGAGTCACAGGAACTCACAGCATTTGTGACACCGATGGGCGCGTACAAGTTCAAAAGGATGCCTTTCGGGCTAGTCTCGGCAGCCGCTGTATTTCATTGACTCATGGGCAACATCTTGAAAGGCATCCCAGGTGTCATGTGTTACCAGGATGACGTGCTTATATTTGCAAAGAACCATGAAGAGCATGATGAGAGACTGAGACACGTGCTAGGAAGGTTCCAGTCACAAGGACTAACAGTGAAAAGAGATAAGTGTGTGTTTGGCTGTGCAGAGCTGGATTTCTTGGGGCACAAGGTGACAACTGAAGGAATATGTCCCAAGGCTGAACTACAAAACACCATCATAAATTTGGCACCTCCCACAATCAAGGACGAAATCAAGTCATTCATGGGGATGTTGGAGTTCTACGGGAAATTCATAAGAAACCTGGCAGGAAGGACTTGCGCCATCAGGCTGCTGTTAAAGAAAGAGTCTGAATTCAACTGGAGTCAGGAGGGCCAGAGGGAGTTTGAAGATGTAAGGAGGGCACTTGCAGAAGCCCCCAGCTAAAAGTCATACATACCCGACCGGGCGACTGTAGTCCCCACCGATGCAGGTGCCAAGGGGCTGGGAGCAGTCCTCACCCAAGTAGGCAAAAACGGAGAAGAAACCATAGCGTTTGCCTCAAGGTCACTCCAGAAGTCCGAGAACAACTACTCGGTGATTGAAAAGGAGGCCCTAGCAGTATCCTGGGCGTTGGGGAAATTCAGAGACTTCCTGTGGGGAACTCAGTTCACTCTTCGTACCGACCACAAGCCGTTAGTGGAAGTGTTCAGCAAAAAAGGTCTGGATGCCATCTCCAGCAGGATAAGGCGGTGGGTGGTCAGCCTCCAAGAATACACTTTCGGTGTCGAGTACGTCCCGGGAACGCGAAATTTTGCAGCAGACTGTCTGTCGAGACTCGTCAGTGAAAATGAGGCGAGGGAGAAGCAAAGGAAGGTGGATGATGAAGGAGATGAACTTCAGATGGAGAATGTCTGCGCCATCCAGAGAGCGTTGGGAGAGGAAACATGGAGAAAGGCTTTGGAAGAAGACGAGATCCTGGAGGAGGTGTGCAAAAGAATAAAAGACAGGTGGAAGAACGAAGATAAACGGGAAGAAAACCTGCAGCCATACTGGGCTGTCAAAGATGAGCTGTCCATAGTAGATGAATGCCTTTTAAGGGGGACGAGACTTGTACCACCTGCGTCGGTGAGAGACAACCTGGTGGAGATAGCCCACGAAGGGCATCTGGGTATCACCAAGACTAAACAAAGACTCCGGGAGAACTATTGGTGGCCGAACATGGACCTTGCCACTGAAAGGAAAATTAGAGACTGCATTCCGTGCAGCAACAGTGACAAAGTCTTGAAGCAACTGACGCCCCCAATGGTATGCAGGCCGCCACCGTCAGGACCCTGGGAAGAGTTGGCGCTAGACATCGTGGGCCCATTGTCTTGAGAGCTGCGGACGCCTTACATCCTGGTGCTCATGGATTTGTATTCTAGGTGGCCTGAAATGAAGTTAGTAAATGAAGTCACAACCAGGACAGTCATCGGGTTCCTGGAAGAGGTGTTCATCAGGGAAGGGCTACCCAGCAATATTCTCACGGATAATGGGGTGCAACTGTGTTCAAAAGAAATGGAAGACTTCCTTGTGGAGAGAGGCATCAAACACAAGCGTTGCACCTTGTATCACCCCGAAACCAATGGCATGGTCGAGCGATTTAACAAAACCCTCAAGGAGAGTATCCATCTAGCCAAAGCCAGTGGCATAAGCTGGAAAGAAGAAGCATGGAGGCGGCTAGAAGCATACAGGTTCACACCGCACCAGACGACGGGAGTCACCCCATTCGAGCTGCTCCGTGCAAGGATACCCAACACCAAGCTATCCCCAGGGTGGATGGGGTGGAACATGGGATGGTCAGACCACTCCAAAGGAGCGGAAAGCTTCGAGAAACAAGAGGAAGCCATGAAGAAAAGGAAAGAATGATATGACCAGCTCAAGGCCACACAGGAGGCCGGATTCAAAGTAGGGAATAGCATCAAGATCAGAGCCGCCACTGGAAGAGCAAATTGGTCAGGGTACAGTAGTCCAACCAAAATCACCAAACTGTTCAAGAATGCCGTCAAGACTCAAGAGGGGAAGATCTGGAACCTGGGGAGAGTAGTGAGATTCCACCCACCAGGGCATGACTCTAGTAGTGAAAGGGTGGGTGAGGGTGATGCAAGAAAGAACAAAGGTCCTAACACTAAGAAGCTGTTGTCATTCCCCCACCCAGGTGGTAGGTCTAGCAGGAGAGTGACCAGACCCCCCAGATATTTCGATCAATATGGTATGATGTAATCCCTGCTATTCTGTTGTTCATGAGTTATTCTTCTTAGCAGGAGAGTGACCAGACCCTCCAGAGATTTCGATCAATATGTTATGATGTCTTCTTTGTTATTCTGTTGTTCATGCGTCACCACACTAACCTTTTGCTCCTGGAACATAAGGGGGATACAAACAAAAATTGATGACCTTGCCATTGTATACTACCCAGGCACATTTGATATGTAAATGATTTAGGAGTCCTGGGCCCACGTCAGTATCTCACTCCTCGGATATGAAAAATTCAGAATGCCGGCCGAGAAAAGCAGCGCCTTTGGAAGGGCAAAAGGCGTCTTGACGATTTACATGAGCACCGTCCTGTTTGCAGAGATCACGGAACTCTATGTGGATGAATCATGCCTCTTGGCCTTGCATATGAATGGTTGGGCCAAGCACCTACACAAATCCCTTGTCATCATAAATGTGTATGCTAATCCGAAGAGGAAGACGGTGACTGCAGAGAAGCCTGCCACACACGTGCTTAATCTAAAAATACATACCACCCACCGTACGTGCTAGTCTCAGGAGATTTTAATCTCAATTTATTAGGTAGTTGGACCCCTCCCCATCCAAAAAATGCCATATTCAAATCGAAAGGACAAGATTGGAGAGAAACTAGTCAATGCGTACAAGCTAATTGGCCTGCTTCCTCTAAATGGTCACGAGCCAGGTGATATCTCTCCAGCATTGCCCAGAACATCGGGCAAGTCTGTCTCCTTCTTAGACTATACACGTTGGTGAACCTTCCATTATACAACCAAGTGCAGGATTTTAGAATATCTCACCGCAAGGAGAGTGATTATCATCCACAGGTAATCACGGGGGAGACCAATACCAAAAACCTGAAAAGCCTGAATTGGAGCTCAAGTTCGGTCAAGGATTAGGCAGAGGAAGCGGTGGTTAGCCTTGAGAATATGGCCACGGAGGGCTCCAACGTGATACCGGTATGGGAAGCATTTGCAAGGGAACTGATAAATATCCTGCCAGTGGAGCCAATAAGGTAACCTACCTTGGGCACCATAAAAGTATAGTTCTGCCACAATCCATTCACCTGTGAAGAGCTAATGTAGACAGATTGCTTAGGCAACTACGACAACCCCCTGAGAATGATAACCTCTAAAAAGGTCTGCGTGAGGATAGAAGGCTATTAAAAGTGGAAATATGGACCTTTAAAAAATCCAAACAGAAAGTGCTGTGGGCCCAACTGTTATATGCCTCAAAGTCAACTGACATGAAAACATTCTAGATACTTCTTACCAACATTGAAAAAGGCCAAAGAGCAGCCTACAATGCAAATACAAGAGTTTGACACAGTCGCCCTAGCTTAAAGTCTCACTTCAAAGGAAGTACCCATGATGCAACCAGTCTAGATCGGCTCCAGGGCGACGACTGAGCTGCCGAGCCTTTAGCATATCCAGCATATACGGCTGTGGAGATAACTAAGATCATTAAAATATCTCAGTCTGATTGTGTGTCGTTAACAAATACGATGCCACAAGCGCTCTTTCAACATTCGACTTCAAGATGAGGAATTTTTTCTGGCAGCGACGTTTAACTTTATTTTGGCAAAAGAGTCACTCTCGGAAGTGTAAAAGTTCAATAATCCACCCCATCTGTAAGGGAGGTGCCGCACCAAGCAACTATCGCATAATTGCTCTTTTGGACACAGATTTTAAGTACTTCTCTACACTGCTACTCCTGACCTGGAAGCATGGGCATCAGAGACTAGCAGACTCCCATTCAACCAAACTAGATTTACAAAGAGCCAAGGCCCCCTAACAAACCTTTTGGCAGTGGCACTGATCTTCAGTATAGCCATGGCCACAGGCACCGCTCTTTATATGTGCTTCGGTGACTTCAAGGCAGTATTGGACTGTGTCCCGCATTGCAGGTTATGGGCAAAACTCTAATTGTGAGCGATCACTCCAAACATCTTAAAAGCCATCAGGTTGCTGTATTCAGACACATGAGTTTAGATCGAAAATAGTACCCACTTGTCAAGGGAAGTGAAAACCTCAACCGGACTAAAACCAGGTTACGTTTTAGCACCTCTTCTATTTAATCTATATATTACAGACCTCTCTGTGGAATTAGATGGCAAGATATCTCACGCCCGAGCCAGCCACTGTTAAATATTCTTTAGGCAGATGATCTACTACTGCCTAGCAACACCAGAACAGGACTGCAGAGATTGAGCTGCCTTGGATCATATGCAGAGGATGATGAGCAAGGAAATAAATTGTAAAAAGATGAGTCATCTCACTTAATCACCATATCTTAAATCAACTCAAATGGTACCTTAACAGAGATCAAATTGATGAAACACCTGAATATATTTAGGAGTAAAGATAGATGTTAGGGGTACATATGAACGCCAAAGAGAGGCAATTAAGGGAAAAGCGCAGGCACGCTAGCAAGATCCATTCGGGGGCACAATCTCTAACCATTGGTAGCAGTAATGAAGGCTAAACTGTTACCTGCCCTCTCAAATGTTTCTGAAAACATTATGGGCACAGAGACCAGCCTCCTTGACCAAATCATGATAAGATCTTATAACTATCAATATTGGCATCGCCCGCCCAAGTCAGGCTGCAGTTCTCATTGACCAAGAAGTCACTTGCCAGCCCTACAGCGTTTGTTAAATGCTGCCTCACACTGCTTCTAGCCTCCGAGGGGTCACTTGCTAATATAGTCTGTAATCAACCTTCAAAGGGGGAATGGTGAATATAAAAAATACCTTGAAAAAAGCTTCGACAGTCATGAGCTGGGTGACCTAAGGAACCTTAATATATCCGGCCAAGCTTTCAGAAAAGCAGTAAAAAAATCTATTTAATTGTAAAAGTGGATGGACGATAAAGACATGCAGCCTGATTCATCATTGGGCCGTTTTGCGAGTCTGAAATAGCGATTCATAAGGAATCGCTATTCCAGACTCGCAAAACGGTATTCATGTAGGAATCGCAAAAAAAAATGCGACTCCTACACATTCCTTATTTGTGATTAGCAAATTGCTAATCGCAAATAAGGAAAAACTCCCCATTCATTCCTATGGGCCAAAAGGCCCATAGGAATGAATGGGGAGTATTCCTTATTTGCGATTAGCAATTTGCTAATCGCAAATAAGATAGCGATTTGAAGGGTGCCAGGGGTGTCCAAAGGACACCCTGTAGCACCCCTTAAATGCACATTTGAACAGGTGTTGCGCACACACATGTCCAAAGGACATGTGTGTGTGTGTAACATGCAAAAGAAAAAAATGCACTAGAGTGCTTTTTACACTTTTTTTGCAATTTACCACCAAGTCAGACTTGGTGGTAAATTGCGACTAAATATTGCGATTTCGCAATTTCTAATGGGTTGATGAATTGCATTTAAGGAATCTCTATTAGAGATTCCTTCAATCCAATTCCTCGCAAATATGCGATTTCGGTAATAGCGATTTTTGCATTTGGGATGATGAATCCCAAATGCAAAAATCGCACTTGCAAAGGGCCAGATTCTCAGAATCTGGCCCTTTGCGAGCGCAATTACCTTTGATGAATCAGGCTGATGGTGTCCAAGCGGCATACGTGGGTTATTCTTCACTTCTTTCTGGGTGGGGGAGGGGGAGTGAATGCAAGGCCCCAGAGCTCTGTAGTTTATGGCACTTTTTTTGTGTGTGTACTTTAATGTGGACGCGAGCCTCCATCCACAACTCTAGCATCACAAGAGTTTGAAACAGTGTAACTGTAGTCAGGGGCGCAATTATACACAAACCTTAAGGGGGGTGCTAACAATTTGAACTGAGGGGTGGGACTATCTTCAAACCCCAATGGAAAACTACTTTCTGGGTTCTTTTCACTCTTGTGGCACACTGCGTAACAAGAACGTTCTTTTCTGAGCTCATATTTAGTCAATAATGCACTACAGGCCACTAACGTTGGTGTCAGCTACACATTTTTTTTACAGGGGTTAGGGTTTTTCTGAAGGAGTTGTAACAGAATGGATAAAAAAATGCCTCATTTGAAAAACACTGTGCCAGCAGACCAAGCTAAATTTTGAAATTCAGGTTTTTTTGTCAAGTACAATCAGTGGTACATTCTTACGGCCTGAAATACTCTAGGCGTTGTACAGCGATATTTTTACCTGTATGTGATTGTAGGTGGCCAGAAGTTATTTGAATGAAACACTCATATTACTGGTATTTGTTGCTGAACTAAACCGCACCTTATTGTTCACATACTGGCCACGCATATTATTTTTCAACATTTAATCCCTTTGGCATCGCCATATAATCGCCTACCTGATATTGCAAGGGCCAGAGTGTCAGGCTTAGGGCAGAAGGCACCGAATGCCCCCATTAACAGTCTTTAAATTGCCTACGTGATGTTAGTCCTTCCCTGCTTGTGTGACTCAATAGCTAGCATTGAAATAGTGTTTGCTATTTCTGGACCAGGTATTACTGCAAGTCCACATAGCGTATGAAAGCACTTCAACATGTGTGAATTCAGACTACCAGTTATACAAACATAAGACTTTAAATAAATATTTATCAGTGCAGTTCTATAATATGCCTATTATTGTCAAAGCTTCCACATTTAAAAAACCTTAGATGTTGTAAAACCCAGGATAATGTGCTGCGTGGCTAAAAACGTATGAGGTCCCAAAGACGAGACCTATTGGCTATTCCAATGCTTATTATATTTGCTCTGAGGATCAAATCATAGAATGTGCTTAGGCTGGGGGTCCCTGGCTTCTAATAAAGACTTAGTCAAAAAGTTAAGCACCGCTGGCACTTAAGCATGATCAAAAGATATTCAAACTGCCCTCAACCTGTCAAGGCATTATTATGTTCCGGCAGGACTACAAAATAGCTTTTCACCTGGTCATTCCAAATATTTTGATGCAAATATTCCAATATTGGAGAATGCAACTGCACGTGCTCTTCTGTGCAGGCAGATGGTGAAATCGTGTGTTCCTCCAGTCCAATGCTCCTGCTGGTGGGAAAAGAGTGAAATTGTGATCACTGGGTACGTGCACAGAGTAATCAGTTTAACATTTTTGGTCCAGGGAATGTGCTTTGACCCTACGCCTCCACTCAACTTGTAAGAGACTTCTGTTCATCCCAGACTGGATGAAAGAAACACAAATGGGGGTAGTCATAGTCCTTCAATCTCATTTCCCCAAACATTAAAGGTTTGGAAACCAGGTGTGTTGAGTGTGAATACTGGAGGGGTGTGTGAGTTTGCGTGTATGTACATATGTGTTAATCTGTTTGAGATTCAAATTGTTTTAGAGACCAGTTCTATACAAAGGTGCTCCCTTTTCTTTCTGAACCTGGAGTTACATTTCATCATCATGGTGAACGAAAGGCTATGGCTTAAAAGTATTAGAAATACAGTAGTCCCATGGGCAGTCATTTGAACAGTCTTTGCAAATAACACCTTCTATCTTGAAGATGGCAATTATTAGCAATCTTTCATGCACTTGCATTGTTTTTTATGTGTAGATTTTGTGTCCTGATTGTAGAACAATAGTCATTGCTCTCTGTCAGCTTTGCACAGCTTTCCTGTGACCTTTAGTTCTTATTATTCGTTCAGCTTCTGGCAATGTCAGACATGTTCATTAATGAACTTTCATGGCTGTTCCCATGTCTGTAGAAGCAAACCTACTTCTCCCTTGTCATGAATACAGTATATGTAAAAGCCTTAAAAGTGAGCCATTTTAGCCATAAACAGTTCTCTGTGGGTGCATTTTAGATCACATACTTGGAGAAATAACAATACATCCTCTTTATTTAGCCATTCATTATTTTTTAAGAATTTATCTATTTTAAAATACACAGGTTTTAGTATATACTTTAAACATAGACCTGTAAAAAGCATAGTATAAAAAAAATTACAGAACAAAAGATTCCAACGTTAGGTAGCACTAGACAGAGTATTCATTAGCTATTTATGCAGAAGATTCATAAGAATACTGCTGGAGCACAAAATCAACACTGGCAATTGATTTTATTTTAATATGTACAGATCTTGAGAAAGCCTCAGATAGAGTTGACACAGTGGAGAAAGTGCATTAGGTCCTTGAGGAAAAGATCTTGCATTAAAAATGTGTACATGCCCCAGTTTATTGTGCATAGTATCGCCCGATCTCCCTCATTTAATACCGTAGTCAAAATATTTGCAACTATTCTGGCCACCCGAATGAAAAGTGTGCTCACACCCTCATAAACCCTGACCAATGTGGCTTCATGCCGCACCACAGCACCGGTCATTGCCTTCGACGTCTGCATGTGGCCCCTGCCTACCATGACCTCCTTACACCATACCTGGCCTTAGTTTTACTTGACTTCGAGAAGCTCTTAAATCGGTAGACTGGCACTACATGCGAGACGTGCTAGCGAGGGCAGGCTTCGGGCCCCATTATCCAAAGATGGCAGGAGTTCTTTACTCTAACCCTTCAGCCAGGGTCCTTATAAATGGGGCATTATCTGAGGTCTTCCCGATCGCATGGGGTACCTGGCAGGGATGTCTGCTCTCCCCTCTTCAATTTGCCCTCTCGGATGAACCTCTGGCCTGTCGCATCAGGACGGTTGACTGGGTGTAGGGCTGGGCGCTGGCAAGTGTCTCATGAGGACCGAATCGCCTCGTACGCTGATGATGTCCTCTTGTACCTCGCTGATCCAGCCCGGTCCGGGCCGAGATGTCGGCAGATCCTCCATTCCTTTGAGCAAGCGTCTGGGTTACGCCTTAACCCAATCAAATCCATGGTGGTGCCCCTTCATGCCACCAGAGAATGTTTCGACTGGCAGGCAACCATGACCATACGAAGACTATCCTTTAAATACCTTGGTATGAGGAGCCACGCGTGAGACCAAGATGGCTGCGTGAGCTCTCGGCTCCCGAGACCCCGGCCACCTACGGCACCATCCTGCCTACTATCCTTAGCGGGTAATCCTGTGGCTGAATGAAAGCGATGCCCGCTGCAGCGATCTCCGGCAAGATCCGACGTCTGGTTCCTGAGATCTGCCGTCCGCAAGATCAGGGCCCACGGTCTTCCAAGCCGGGGCATGGAGTGAATCTCTGAGCCCGGAACCGGAAGTCACCGCTCCGGCCCCGCTTGCTGTGCGGACTTGGCCTGGCCCCGCTGTGGCCCCAATGCTGGCGGTGGGTCTGTCTGGCTGCACACCTAAGCAGCGAGTGAAGCATCGGCGTTGCCCGGAGGGGCGGGGAGGCGGAGGCACCACCACACCAATCGGGGGAGAAGTTGCGGTAAGCGGCACCGCGCTGATATTGCCGAGCCCCAGTGAGTCTCGGTATAAGGCGCGGTGCCCCCGAGGCAGAGAGGCCGCAAATTGAAGAGATTGGCTGGGCATGGAGCCCTATATTGTACTGGGGGGCGCCGGGACCGCACCGTGAGCATCAAAAGAGGCGAGCACTCAGTGATGGACAGACCTGTGCCTGGCAAAACGTAAAGGCCTAGAGTGCTTGGAGAGGCAGCATTGGTGCACTAAACAGCTGGCTGGGGGAGGCAATGACCGGAACTGTTTGCAGACTGTGGCTGATGGCTGCGAGTGCTGTCGGGCTGTATGTGATCCAGGGGCACTGCTATGGTGCTGGCAGCGAGGGGCACCAACTGGGGCTGTCTCAATATTTGGCCTACGAGTGTGGTTCCTAGGAGGTGGTGGCCTGCGTCTCCCATCGCGTAGAGCACGGTTGTCTGAGACGGAGGGGGATACAGACTTCTGGTTTGATATTCAAGTGGTGGCCCCACACTTTCGTATACCTGAGGGGGCAAGATCCGCTAACTGAGTGTGGGGTGTGGGATTCGGCAGGCCGGAATAACAGGCGGGGAGGCCAGATATAGTGCGCTATGTTTAGCGAGTTTTATTGTAGACACAGGTAGGTGTGGATGATAAGTCTCTGAACAAAAGGGGATCGATGGTGTTCTCTTGGGGAAGTCCGAGGTAGAGAAGACGTCCGGTCGGTGAGGGGAGGGAAGAGCTCCTGCTGCTGGGCTGATGTCGTCCTGATGGCGTAAGGCGTCCCTCTCTGTTATGCCGTCGGGTCTTTGACTTCTGTTGGTGGGCCTCGGAGGTTTGGGGCGAGAGAAAAAATAGAGGACCGTTAGTTTTTCGCTCCTCTCGGAATGTACAACTATCACCGACACCAGGAGGTGGGGATACAGAAAGTGGATAGTGAGGGACGGGTAACGCGGGGAGGTGGAAGAGGCCGACAAATAGGAGGGGAGACCAAGGGTCAACAGGGTGCTCGAGGTGTAGGAAGGTGGGGGTCTATCTATATATATATATATACAGTGCTCTCGTGCTCAAGTAGGTGCAGCGCTATACTATTTACACTTAATTACAACTATCTACAAACGGCACACGGAGATGGATGACGGTTACTCACGTGGCCCGCCGCAACTCCCTGGTGAGTTGCGGCCGCTCTCCAGCCACCTCCTGAGGACTCCACCAGTCCTCAGACCACACGTCGCCGTCGGCGTCCTCCTCCACTTCTTCCGCTTGGATCTCCGACTCCTCGTCTCTCTCTCTCAGCTCCGGTTCCTTCCTTGCTGCCTCCTGCCACAAGTCCGCGGGTTGGAACCTCCTTCGTTGTGGTTCGCTGGTTTTTATATCTTCCGGGATGTAGACGGGGGCGGGACTTCCGGGTTCATGTAGGACTGCATCCGGTTGTCCGTCTTCCGGGTTCTGACCTCGGTGACCCTGCAGAGGGAGAGATAGAGAAGAAGTCCTATGGAGAGGGAACAAGTCATCATCTATGTTAGACGGACCCCTCCCCGCGCGAGGATGCCTCTTCGCTACGGCAGGTACGGTGGCCTTTCCACATCCCCTTTCCCTAGCTGTCTTTCTTGTGGGGGTGGGAGAACAGGGAAAGCGAGAGAGGTAATCCGCATTTCCCTGTTCTGCCCCTTTCCTATGTTCCGTTGTGAACCTATAGGGCTGAAGGGAAAGGAACCACCTAAGGACACGGTCGTTGTGGCCTCTGTTGCGGGCCATCCACGCCAGAGGGGCATGGTCCGTGTATAGCACGAATTCCCTCCCCTCTAGGTAATAGCGGAGACTGTCCACTGCCCACTTTATAGCTAGAGCCTCCTTCTCTACACAGGCATAGTTCATTTCTCTGGGGTAGAGCTTCCTGCTTATGTACAGAATGGGTCTTTCATTCCCACTTGGGTCTCTCTGGGACAGGACGGCCCCCAACCCCTGATCGGAGGCATCCGTTTGGAGGATGAATGGTTGGCTATAGTCAGGGCTTACGAGGACTGGTCTGGATAGGAGGGCCTGTTTTAAAGCCTCGAAGGCCTGCAGTAAAGGAACCGAGGGACGTCTTAGGGCCTCTTCTGTTTTGGTACTTTTCTTTAGCAAATCTGTCAGGGGAACAGCTGTTTGGGAAAAGTTCGGTATGAACCGTCGGTAATACCCCAGAAGCCCCAGAAAGGCCCTAAGTTCTGTTTTGGTCTGAGGGAAGGGTATGGAGCGGATGGCCTCTATCTTGTTGTCTTGGGGTCGGATAAGGCCTTCCCCTAAAAGATAGCCCAGGTACTTGACACTTTGTGCGGCCAAGGTTGTCTTGGCCGGGTTTATAGTAAACCCACTGTTGCCCAGAGCGGCTACCACCGCCCTGAGGTGCTCCAAATGTTGGTCCCAGGTATTGCTGTGGATCACTATATCATCCAAATAAGCCCCAGCATAGTGGGAGTGGGGCTGTAGGACCCTGTTCATGGCCCTCTGAAAAGTGGCAGGGGCGCCGTGTAAGCCGAAAGGCATTACTCGGAACTGAAACAAGCCCTCAGGGGTAGAGAAGGCAGTCTTCCGTTTATCGTCATCCTTCAGGGGTATCTGCCAGTACCCCTTGCATAAGTCGAGCGTGCTAATGTATTTTGCGGCTCCTATCCTTTCCACCATCTCGTCAACCCGTGGAAGGGGGTAGGAATTGAATCGTGAGACTTTGTTTACTGCTCGGAAGTCAATACAGAACCGCACCGAGCCGTCGGGTTTGGGGACCAGTACTATTGGAGAGTTCCAGCTGCTAACCGACGGCTCGATAATGCCCATCTGTAACATCTGTTCTGTTTCCTTCTTTATTATGTTTATGCGTGCTTCCGGGACCCGATAGGGCCGTTGTCTCACAGTTACTCCCGGATCAGTCTGGATGGCGTGTTCCACTAGTGTTGTACGTCCGGGCAGGGAGGAGAAGACGTTCTGTACCGGGGACAACATGGTTTTTAGTTCTTCTGTCATTGATGGGGGGGAGATCCGGATCTATGCAACCCTCAAAGGACATGGGGTTACCCACTGGTTCACCAGATAGGACAGGTCGGGGCCCCTCCCATTTCTTTAAGAGATTGATGTGGTAGATCTGCCGGACTCCTCGGGTAGACTCGGTCTCTACTTCGTAGGTGACGGGGGTTACTTGACGAATGACTGTGAATGGACCTTGCCATTGCCCTAGGAGCTTGTGGTCAGAGGAGGGTAGTAGTAACAACACCAGATCGCCAACAGCCAAGATCCTCTTCTTGGCTCCCTTATCGTACTGTTGTTTTTGGGAGGTTAGGGCCTTTTCCATGTGTTGTCGTACTATGTCCCGGATTTGGGTGAGATGGGTCTTTAGATTGTCCACGTACTCGGGAAGGGGCCGGGTACGATCGGGTTCTGCCTCCCAAGCCTCGCGGGCCATATCTAAGAGGGTTCTGGGAGGTCTTCCATACAACAGTTCATATGGGGAATATCCGGTGCTACTTTGGGTTTTGCACCGGATAGCGAACAGAGCCAGGGGCAACATCTCTTCCCACCTCTTGCTTTCCAAATCCAGTAGCTTTTTCAGAGTGGCTTTTAGGGTGGCGTTGTAGCGTTCCACTAACCCATCCGTCTGGGGGTGGTACGCTGAGGTTCTCAGCTGCTTGATACCTAACTGGGAGCATACCTGGCGCATCAAGGCGGACACGAATGGGGTTCCTTGGTCCGTTAAAATTTCTCGTGGAAATCCTACCCGGGAAAAGATAGACACCAGGGCTTTCGCTATGTTCTGGGTGGTGGGATGTTTCAGGGCGACGGCTTCCGGGAAGCGCGTAGCATAGTCCACCACCACCAAGGCATATCTACAACCGCTCCTGGAGGGCAACATGGGCCCGATAAGGTCCATTCCTACCCGGCTGAAGGGTATGTCTATGAGAGGGAGGGGCCGGAGGGGTGCCTTCGGGGGTCTGTAGCGGCTATTCCTTTGACAGATGGCACACTCCTTGCAGTATTGTTTGATTTGGCTATACACTCCCGGCCAGTAGAATTTTTTTCGAGTATTGCCTGTCCTGTCTTCTCTTCCCCGAAGTGGCCGCCCAGGAGATGACTATGCGCAAGGAACAACACCTTGTCCCGGAATGGAACCGGAATAACTAACTGGGGAGGTTTCTGGGGGTCCGCTTTTCGATACAACAGGCCTCTAGACCGGAAGAAGTAGGGACCTACATGTAGCGGGTCCTCGTTGTCAAGAGCCTGCCCCCATGCATTTTGCAGGATGGGATCTTCTTGCTGTGCAGCTCTAAATTCACGGTCCGTTTCCCAGGGATGCTGCGCCTCTTGTACTGGATATGCTTCTGTGTACCTCCTTCTTTCCTTTTTCTTTTGGTTTTTCGTTTTGGTCTGCTTCTCGGGAGAGGGACTCAGTGTGGTTTTGGGAAAAGGGGGCTTCCTTCCACCACTTTTCCAGGGAATTGGTAGTGTCCCTTAGGAGAAGGGGGAGACCACTATAATCACTACCCAGAATGGCTTGTTCTGGCAAGCTAGGAATCAGTCCTACATTCAGGGTTCTTCCATGGTCAGTACTGGTTTGTACCGTGACTCGTGCTGTGGGGTAGCTTTTGGTGTCTCCATGTACGCACTTGATGGCTACTGACCCTGTGACAGGGCCAACGGGTTTCGGTATGTCCTGAGGTCGTACCACGCTGTGTCTACATCCAGTGTCGGCCAGCGCCATAAGGGGTTGGTTGTTGATTTTCACCGGACATCTAAACGGTGGGGGTGAAGCACCTGCGGTAAGAAACACATAATTCCGAGTCACCCCAATTTCCATAGGCTCCTCCTTCTGGGGGCAGTGACGGGCAATGTGTCCAAAACCACCGCAGTGGTAACATTGTGGTCCGGGTGGGTTTGGTCGAGGCATCATCGGATAGGGCACGAAAGGAACAGGTTCTGCTTTTCGGGGAATAGGTGGCCGAGGGGGCCGGATGTGGCTTCCATGCGGGCCCCGAGGGAGGTGATCTTTTTTGTTCTTCTGAACTTCTTGGGCTTTGCTGTAGGCACTGGCTATCTCGACTGCCCGTTCGAGCGTCAGGTGAGCATGCTGCCGCACCCATTTTTGGGTGCTCGGGTGAAGGGAGGCGAGGAATTGTTCCAGGTTTATCTTAGCGACTATTTCCTCTTTAGTAGACGTAGTGGTTTTCAACCACCGGGATGTTAGGTCTTGAATGCGATAAGAGAGGGCCCGAGGAGTTTCTTGGGGCCCCTCTCGGACTTGTCTTAGGCGGATCCTATAGGATTCCTCGTCTATCCCCAGACGCTCGAGGATGCACTTTTTAATGTCGGCATACGGCGCCTGCCCCTGTATGTTGGCCTGTTGATAGGCTGATTGTAACTCCCCGGTCAGCAACGGACCCAAGTAATGACCCCAGCGATTTTCAGGCCAGTTGGCCGCTTGAGCCAGTCTTTCGAAATTCGTGAAAAAGAAGTCGGGGTCTTCCCCCGCGACATACTTTTGTAAGACAACTGATGGTAAGGGAGCCAGAGGCCTCTGCTGTCCCATTGCCTCTGTGAGCTTCCCTAGGGCCTGGTCCTGGGCAGTTCCTTGCCCTTTCAGGACGTCGTGGAGTTGGCCCCGGTCGTCCTCCGCGGTCTTCAGGAATCTTTCCATCATTTGTCCGAGCTGCTCCTGGCTCTCGGCCAGCTTCTTGACTGCGGCCTCCATGCCTCCGGGAAATCCCACTTCTGACACCACTTGTGGGGTGTGGGATTCGGCGGGCCGGAATAACAGGCGGGGAGGCCAGATATAGTGCGCTATGTTTAGCGAGTTTTATTGTAGACACAGGTAGGTGTGGATGATAAGTCTCTGAACAAAAGGGGATCGATGGTGTTCTCTTGGGGAAGTCCGAGGTAGAGAAGACGTCCGGTCGGTGAGGGAAGGGAAGAGCTCCTGCTGCTGGGCTGATGTCGTCCTGATGGCGTAAGGCGTCCCTCTCTGTTATGCCGTCGGGTCTTTGACTTCTGTTGGTGGGCCTCGGAGGTTTGGGGCGAGAGAAAAAATAGAGGACCGTTAGTCTTTCGCTCCTCTCGGAATGTACAACTATCACCGACACCAGGAGGTGGGGATACAGAAAGTGGATAGTGAGGGACGGGTAACGCGGGGAGGTGGAAGAGGCCGACAAATAGGAGGGGAGACCAAGGGTCGACAGGGTGCTCGAGGTGTAGGAAGGTGGGGGTCTATCTATATATATATATATATATACAGTGCTCTCGTGCTCAAGTAGGTGCAGCGCTATACTATTTACACTTAATTACAACTATCTACAAACGGCACACGGAGATGGATGACGGTTACTCATGTGGCCCGCCGCAACTCCCTGGTGAGTTGCGGCCGCTCTCCAGCCACCTCCTGAGGACTCCACCAGTCCTCAGGCCACATGTCGCCGTCGGCGTCCTCCTCCACTTCTTCCGCTTGGATCTCCGACTCCTCGTCTCTCTCTCTCAGCTCCGGTTCCTTCCTTGCTGCCTCCTGCCACAAGTCCGCGGGTTGGAACCTCCTTCGTTGTGGTTCGCTGGTTTTTATATCTTCCGGGATGTAGACGGGGGCGGGACTTCCGGGTTCATGTAGGACTGCATCCGGTTGTCCGTCTTCCGGGTTCTGACCTCGGTGACCCTGCAGAGGGAGAGATAGAGAAGAAGTCCTATGGAGAGGTAACAAGTCATCATCTATGTTAGACGGACCCCTCCCCGCGCGAGGATGCCTCTTCGCTACGGCAGGTACGGTGGCCTTTCCACACTAAGGAATCCACTTGTGCAAGGGTCTTCAATACATGTTAAGATACGACGTATAACTGCCAACCCCTGATCTGAGGCACTCAGTCACAGTCAGCAACGTACCACGGGTGGGTGGTTCGCACAAAGATGGCGACAAAGCTTGATTCCGACAAGACCATGACCAGGAACTCGTAGAGGGCGAGACACGTGCAGTCTAACAAGTTAGATTGCTACACGTTGCCCAAAGGATCCCCGGTGGAGGCTAGGAAGACCCAGTTGTCGGGGGAGACTCGCTTGGAGCCCTCACTGAGCCTACACTGACAGATCTCATGGCTGCAATAAATGGGTTCCAGTCTTCCCTGGGGGGAAGGATGGAGTCCATGGACAATAAACTGGACGCAGTCACGATCGAGGTTAATCTGATACGTGCTGACCTCACTTAGGCTAGCGAGAAGGTAAAGTCGCTCGACATCAAGACTGCTAGTTTAGTGGACGACGTGGCGGAACTGCAACAGGAAGTACGTGCCCTCAAAGCCTCTCGAGATGCCGCGGACCAGAAGCTCGATCATTATGAAGGGAGAGCCCGGCGAAATAATGTGCGCATTCTCGGAATTCCCGAGAGGTCAGAGGGTCCTGCGCCGGACTTATTCATAGAAGGTATCATCCTCAACCATCTCAAGCCGAGGGGTCTCAGTAACTTTTTTACTATTGAGAGGGCCCACAGGGTGCTGGGGGGAGACCTAGACCCGGGGCTCCCCCTCGCCCGATGATCGTTAGAGTGTTTAATTTCCGAAATCGGGATGCTATCCTGCAAGCGGCGCGGACAGGACCCCACTGTGGTATGAAAACACGACTCTCTCCTGCTTCTCAGACTTCCCTCAGACAGTGCAGAAATTAAGACAAAGTTACCTCCCAGTGAAAAAGAAGCTTCGGGATAAGGGACTACGATATGGAATGATGTATCTGGCTCGACTGCGAGTGGGAGTTGAGGGAAAGGCCTGGTTCTTCAATAATCAGGAAGTGGTGTCGGTCTGGATCGATAGAAGGCCCACAGTTGGAGCCGAGGTACAAGAACTCGGAGAGGAGGAGGAGAGATCAGAGCAGTAAAGCTGGGGGCCATAGGGTTGTGTGCACCGCAGGAGAGACTCTAATTGTTGGGGCGAATTAGCAACTGTTTCTTCCTTACCATTGTAGATTTTTTTTTTTTTTGAAAACCTTTATTATGTAAAGAAAGGACAGTTACAGACCCACAACCACGGAGGCTGGTCAATCGAACATAACATCAACATCAAGTTACACAGCTCATCAGCCGACAACCCGGGGGTACGGCAGCGATGCTTCATGATTACGTACAAGCCTGTGGTATAGCTAGGATCCGCGAAAGGTTTCACATTTTATATTTTATTGAAATAAAACCACAAACAAAAACACAGAAAAGAAAAAGCGAGGCATGGCTATGTATAAACTGGCAGTTCCCTATGGCAGGGGGAGACGGGTGAAAAACGTGTGTCAATGAGAATGAGGAGAAATATCGGGGAGGGCAGGGGGGGGAAACCTGGTAGCAACCAATACAGTGCAATCTACAAGAGCTGAGTACAGGGAACGCACGATCAAGGAAGAAGGAGTGGATCCGGAAGGTCGGTGAACGGAGGGGTACAAATCTCACCACGGTATGCATTCCATTGCCCCCATATCCTACCCCATTTCTTGGGTCTGCCGCGGGAAACATACACAACTTTCTCTCTGAACATGGACCAGTCCATATTCTCCTTCCAGCGCAGGAGCGTCGGTGGCCTTGGGGAACCCCATAACTGGGCTATGTCACGTTTAGCAACCATATTGCCCAATGTAACCCATTGAGTCTGAGCAACAGTGCAGTCATTCGGTTCCCAAACATTCAACAGACAGCGCCTGGCCTCAGGCAACAACACTACTCCCGTCACTTCACCCATAACCACATGCATTCGGTGCCAAAATGCCGCCACCTCCGGGCACTCCCAGAGGATATGCAAAAAGGTAGCAAGCATACCACATCCGCGCCTACACAACCCATCCACAGAAAAACCCATATGCATCAGTCGTGGGCCCGTGACAATGCAATATTTTAAGTTGCACCAGTCTAAGACGCGCCGGAATCGCAACCTCCTTAGGAGAGGAAATCGCCGCCTGCCAATCTTCATCATCCAGTTCTAATCCGGTCACCGGTCCAAATAGTCCGCAATTGCAAAAGGAGATCCGAGCGGTCGTTGATAAGTTTCTTGTAAATGAGAGAAATAGTGCTATCGGGGATGTACCCATCAAGCACTCTATCCTCAAGAGGGGAGGCCTCCGGAACAGAAGCGTCAGCCGGAAAAACCGAGTGAATCGCATGACGGACCTGGAGGTACAGGAAATACTCCCTGTCACTCAATTTATATTCTCGCTGTAGTGCCTTGAAGGTCTTAACTGCACCCTTGGCCCAGAGGTCACCCACCCTGCTGATACCAATGAGGTCCCAGCTGTCGAAACCCTTCGATTTCCACAGACCACCTAGCGCTTCCGAGGCATACAATGGGGTAGATTTCGTCAACCTATCCGTCCAGCCCGTGGCGGCGGTCGCGCTTCCCCAAACTCGCACAGCCACTGCCGTACGCCCCGTGAGATGCTTGCGGTCGGCTTTGGAATAGAGTGCCCGATTGTAATCTCCCCCAGGGAGTTGCCATCTATCCATCTCAAACGCGGGATTAGGGACAGGGCCATACATGGCGTGGTTCACAGCACTCAACTGGGAGGCCCAATAGTAGCGCTTGATGTCGGGCAGTGTGATACCTCCATCGTACCAGGGCAAAGTCAATTTTGCCAGTACAATGCGTGGTCGCCCACCCCATACCAACCGCCTCTGCAAGCCCTCGATCTCTCGGAAGTAGCTAGCAGGTACCAAATCAAGTGCATTTTGAATGGCATATAAAAAGCGGGGGAGAGACTTCATTTTGAACAGGGCCTCCCTTCCCAAAGGGGATAGTGGCAGGCCACACCACGCCACAACATCCGAACAAAGCCGGTAAAGCGGAGGCAGCAAATTCCGCTCATAGCGGGTCCTGGGGTCCAGTGAAATGTAGATCCCCAAGTATTTGAAACCGTCCCTAGAAACTGGTATCGGACAATGGCGAGGAAGAAGGAGCTCATCGTCCGTGAGTGGATAGATACAGGATTTAGCCCAATTAATAACCAGCCCGGAATTCCTCCCGAAGGAACGCAGCACGTCGAACAGAACGCCCAACGACTTACGAGGAGAGGTAAGGTACAGCAATATATCATCCGCGTAGAGTGATATACGGTCCTCGAAATCAGCCGACCAGCGGATGCCCTTAAGCGATGGTTCCCACCGCAGCCATGCAGCCAGGGGCTCAAGGGCCAGCGCGAAGAGGAGCGGCGACAAGGGACATCCCTGTCTCGTTCCCCGCCCAAGGGTAAAGGGCTCGGAAGCCCTGCCGTTAACCACCACCTCTGCCAGCGGCTGCTCATACAAGAGTCTAACCCATCCAATGAATTTGGGGCCGAACCCAAACTTGGCGAGAACAGCCCACAAATACAGCCATTCACCTGTGTCGAAGGCCATCGAGGCATCAAGGAAAACCAAAATGGCCGGTTCCCGAAGAGACCCCGCCCTCGCCAAGACGCCATGGAGGCGACGTAGGTTGAGCGCGGTGTTTCGGTGGGGTATAAATCCAGATTGGTCCGGATGGATCAAGTCTGCTATCACTGTAACCAACCGATTCGCCAGAAGTTTAGCAAGAATCTTGGGCTCGACGTTTAAAAGCGAGATCGGCCGATATGATGAGCACTGATCACGGGGCTTGCCGTCTTTATGAATGACAACAATGGATGCCAGTCTCTGATCACGAGGAAGAGAGCCGAAATCTCGCGATGACAAAAACATCTTACGGAGATATGGTGCCATTTTGTCTGGGCAGAGTTTATACAATTCCACCGGTATACCGCTGGGGCCCGAGGCCTTCCCGGACCGAAGTGAACGGATAGCGAGCGCTATTTCATCGGTGGAAAAATCCGCCTCCATAAGCTCCATGTCAGAGTCCGACAGGCCAGGCAGAGTGATATCTCGAAGCAAAAGATGCGAATCCTCTTCCGGCATATCTGAGACCGGCGCATAAACCGCCTGAAAGTGACGGGCAAATGTTCGGACTATGTCAGTCGGGTCCACGACTCGAACACCATCCACACTCTCAACAACCGGCACCACTCTGTTCAATCTATCCATTTTATCCAGCCATGCAATCAACTTTCCCGCCTTATCACCCACATCATACAGGCGCCCCTGTTGCTCACGGTGCATCGCCCTAGTGGCATCAGTGACCAGGGTCTTATAGTCAAATTGTTTCAGGGCCAGGGAATGCAACACCTCCGGAGTGTCCCCAGTCCCAACCTGTCCCTCCAAGTCAGTGATCTCGTTTTCCAGTTCCACCACTGCGGCATTTCTACGCCTCTTTTCGCTGGCAATGAGGGACAGGGCCTGACCCCGAATCACCGGCTTATAGGCCTCCCACAATGTAACCGGGGAGGAAACCGATCCATCATTCTCAGCGAAATAGTAATCCATACATTTCACTATCTCTGACCTGATTTTAGGATTACGGAGGTGCCAAGGGTTAATCGGGGCGACTCGGCCCTCGGCACCCAGTTGCACATCAATCGTGAGCCAAAGCGGAGAGTGATCAGAAATCCCCTGGCCAAATGCTTAACCTCCCCCCCCGAGACCATCTGTGCTGCTGGCATAAGAATATAATCTAATCTCGAGAAGCTCTTGTGCGCACCCGAGTAGAAGGTGTACTGGAGCTGACCTGGGTGTAGCTGCCTCCAGCAGTCAGCCAGTCCAGCAGCTTCCCTAGCCAGAGCTGTGCCGCAGGCAAAGTCCTGGGGGGACTGCGATCCACATCACCACTAACCACAGAGTTAAAGTCGCCGCCCACCACCAACCCTCATCTCTTTTAGGAAGAAACTGAAAACTTGGTTATTTAGTCTCTAATAATTTAACTGAGTAGCACAGGAGAGCAAACAAATGTACAGCGCCGAGACGCCTGCGGGCAATTGTTCGCGCTTAACAAATGTTAAAAATAAATAAATAAATAAACATGTCGCCAGGGAGCCAAAGGATCACATCACCCAGATCAGCAAACGTGGTAGACTGCAGGTCAGGGGGAACATACACAGACAAAAAGGAGACAGTTTTCCCTTCCCACCGCCCGTAATGGCCGCATACCGGCCCCTGTCGTCCAGCGCTACATCATCTATCTCCAATGGGAGGGAAGTACGCACCATGACCCCCACCCCTCTCGAGCCGGAAGTGAACCCCGAGTGCGCTACCATACGGTAACCACGTCTGTTTAGTGCACGGCATGCATTGCCCACCAAGTGTGTCTCCTGAAGCAAAATCACATCTGGGGTATAACGTTTCAAATATTGCAAGACAATACCCCGCTTTATTCTATCTCCAAGACCGTTAACGTTCCAACTCGGCATCCTCAGCTCCCCCCCCCCCCCCCCCCCCCCCCACATCCCGGCATTGAATACCCAGCCCCCCACGCCCGGGAAGAAGCACACCGAGTCGACAACAGGAAATGTAGCAGCCTCGATCAACACAAAGAGAAAAGGACCCCCCCACGACCCCCCGGGAATCCCGATAAACACCCCCCCCCCACCCTGCACCCCTGCATTAGACCAGAAAGCCACCCCAAGCAGTGTGCCTGTCGCCCCATGAAACTAACCTACGAGAAGAGGGAGAAAGCCCCCAGAGGAGGAAGAGGAAACCCGAATCCCCCCACCCGTCGGGTACCCACAGTAGTAGCAAGTCTATTAAAAAGCCACTGCTAGAAGTCCAAAGTAACCAGGTCGCCGCTGCAGACTCACTACTCCTGTTCGGCTGGGCCGCCCTCGGCACCTTCCGGGCTCTGGCCGCCCTTACGATGTGATGGCAAAGTGTCCAACCAGTCACTGGCCACTTCGGGGCGATCGAAGAAAAAGGCCCGCTCCTCATACTCGATCCTCAGCCGGGCAGGAAAAAGCATGGCATATTTTAGACCAATATCCCTGAGTCGTCTCTTCACCCCGGTAAAACCCATGCGCTGTTTCTGAACCGCCTGGGTAAAGTCTGGGTAAAAACTGACCGAGGCATTGTCAAATTTGGTAGGACCCGTGGTCCTCGAAGCTTGCAGGATAGCATCTCGGTCACGGAAATTAAAAATCCTGGCGATGATGGGTCTCGGTGCGGCTCCCAGCTTCGGCTTCCTGCCGGGAACTCTATGGGCCCGTTCCACTGTGAAAAAGTTACTGAGGCCCTTAGGCGCAAGATGTTTAAGGACCAGATCTTCCACCAGAAGGTCCGTGGAGACGTCTGGCGGGGTCTCCGGATTCCCCACAATGCGAACGTTGTTGCGCCTGGCCCGGCCCTCGAAATCCTCCAGCCTGCGGGCAAACTGGTCGTTGGAAGTACGGAGCGTGCGAACCTAAGCCTGAAGGTCCGAGACATCAGTAATCAAACTCGCAGTTTTAATATCCAGAGATTTGACCCGTTCATTTGTCTTACCCAGGTCAGCCCTGATAAGATTAACCTCAATCGCCACCGTATTGATCTTGGCAGCAAGAGTCTCGTACTGATGGCCCATGTCGGTCCGAACACTGGTAATGGCGCCCATGATGTCTCTCAGTGTCGGTTCCTCCGACGGCGGGGTACCATCCACGATCCCTTCAAGAGCCTTACTCGCTCCACCTGGGGACCCTTTCAGGCGAGTGTAGCGCTCTATAGTCTGGGTTTGGATGAGGCCCCCACGATGCGTGCCCTTGGTGTTCCGTTTCTCGGCATCTGGCTTGCCCGCCATAGTGGGCTTCGAACTCCCACGGAGTCGTTGCAATCTAGTCAAAATGATCACGCTCTCAATGAACCTCAAGGGCAAGAGGGCTAAGAACCAGAGCAGATTCAGGATCCGTAGCAGGGACAAGAAGATGAATGGGGCAGCCGTAGAGCGTTGCGACAATGGCCCAAAACGAAACCGAAAGTACCCCAGGGGCTGTGGGCGTGCCCAACTGGCCGTTGTTGTTGACTTGCCACCTGGGTACCTCGGTGACTCAAGGCCGGGGACGGTCTACGATGTAGGCCACAAACTTCAGGATGCAGCAAGTCCGGATCAGGGCGTCCGATTTCGGTTCCGTAAAAGTTCTCCGAATCAGCAGGGCATAGTCAACAAGTACCCGTCTATCAAATCAGGATTTGTGGCAGGATAGATGCGGGAGGCAAAGAGGGTCTCAGGAGCCATGTGCTCACGCGTCCATCTTGGATCCGCGCGAAGCTCCTCCTCCCATGGTAGATTTAATCAGGGCTGTGCATAAGTTCAAGGCGCAAGATGTCACTTTGGAGGTGGGGGATAAGGGCGGTGCAATGGTTTCCTCCTCGTTACTGCCTTTAGTTAATTAATTGGGGGAAGATCGGGCGACCGGCACACTGCGAGTTGGAGATGGGCTATTGCCGTAAGCAGGGGTGCAGGGAGGGTGGATGGAAGTTGGGATGGGCGAAGTGGGTTGATTTTGAGTTTTTCTTGACTGTAGTAATATTTACACTGTTTGGTTTATCTTTGATTTTTTTCCTTTACGCACCATGTGGCAATGCCACAGTTAGACGAAGTCCATACTGTTCAAAGGTCATATGCTATTTTGTAAAAGTTTTTTTCCTTTATGCATCATGTGGTGGGGTTGCAGTTGGAGGACGCTTGGATAGGTCAAATGTCGTATGCTAGCCAGGGATTAGGGACAAAGGTGCTGATATGGAATGTGAATGGCCTGGGTGACAGGATTAAGAGAGGGATGGTAAATCAGCTTGTTTGAAGACACTCCCTGGATGTAGTGCTGTTACAAGAGGCACATCTCATTGGCAATCGCTGTATGGCTCTTCATAAAGGAGGGTATAAATTGGTGGCGCATGCTGGGTTTACTACGGGGTCTAGGGGTGTCGGTTTCTTGATGATAAACGCCTTTCCCTTGGCAGTCCAGGCGACGTGGTCTGATCAGAGGGGCCTTTATGTCGGAATCTCGGGGCAGTGGGGGGGGGGCGTGGGGGGGGGGAGACTGTGACCTTTTTGTCGATATATGTACAACCTGGCCTCCAGACTGACACGTTCTAGGATCTGGGTGCAGTCTTCCTTACCCTGCCCCTGGGCCTGTTGGTGTTGGGGGGCGACTTGAATGCAGTACTTGACTGAGAGATTGATCAACAACCGGCGAGGGTACTCAGGCCGTCACAGAGGTGGCTCCCAGATTTTCTTGAGATGGTGGGGCTCGTAGATAATTGGCGGGTACGAAATCCGACGCCGGCGCATTTCACGCATGTATCTGCCACGCACCACAGTATGTCCAGATTAGACTATGTGTTGATACCAGCGGTCATGGCAGCCACAGTTAGGGAAGCGTGCTATCTTGGTAGAGGTATTTCAGATCATTCCCCAATGTGGTTGTATGTAGAACTTGGGCAGCCGGTGGTAGGCAGAGTAGCCCCTATCCATGCGTGGCACATAAAGGACCCTGCCACCAAAAAAGAGATAGTTATGATGTCGGATCGATACTTCTGGGAAAACGTGGGTACTGTCGACTCAGCGCAGTCATGTGGGAAGCATATAAGGTGGTGATGAGGGGGGAGGGCCTGTCTTTGTTGGCCGCTAAGAAACGGTAACATCAGGCTGAGATGGTTGGGCAAAGGCAGATATGATTAGGTTAGAGGAGAGGGCGGCAAAATCTGCCACTCCAGAAGACCTGCATCTTTTGAAGTTACCTCAGGAAGAATATAAAAGCCTAGCTAGAGATAGGGCGATTGTCCAGAACAATGCCATCCAAAGTCTGATATACGAACATGGAGACAAGGCTGGTAAACTGATTGCGTGGCTTGAACTAGCAGAATGGGCTTCGACGTTGGTGCCTGAGCTGCAGGTAATAGATGCCGGCAGGGTCACAGATCCACAGGCAGTGGCCGATGAGTTCTCGGATTATTATAGAGGGATATACACCTTGGTTGGTGAGTATACGGAGGCGGAGAGTAGTAGGTGGTTAGGAATATCTGTATGCCTGAGTTGTCTGAGGATGATAGAGGATATTTAGATTCCCCTTTTACGGACGAAGAAGTTGCACAGGTGATTAGGGGGATAAAATCCGGGAAGGCGACTGGCCCCAATGAAATACCGATAGAACTGTACAAATTGAATACCCATAAGCTTGCCCCGTACATCCGAGCCATGTTTGTAGACAGTTGGGAGGTAGGAAGACTCCCATATGACCAGCGAGTGGCTAATATCGGGGTAATCCACAAGGCAGGCAAACCTAAGACACTTTGGTACTCGTACAGACCCATTTCACTGCTCAATGCGGAGCCTAAAATCCTGGCGAAACTACTCACTACCAGATTGGTTAAAGTGATCACAACTTTGATACACGCCGATCAACTGGTTTCATGCCGCGCCGCAACACGGCTCTCAACTTGCGGAGGCTGCATGGAATCCTGTGTAGTTCTCCGAAAATACATGAGCCGGCTGTCCTGGTGTCCTTGGATGCCACCATGGCGTTCGATAGGGTCGAGTGGTCCTACATATTTGCGGTATTGGCAAAGTTGGGTTTTGGTCTGGAGTTCATTGGTTGGGTATGTTTATTATACGCTAATCCCTTAGCTAGGGTGGTTGTGAACAATTGTAAGTCAGCTGATTTTCCACTGGGGAGGGGTACGAGACAGGGGTGCCCTTTGTCCCCGCTTCTTTTCGCTCTTGCACTGAAACGTCTGGCGGCATGGGTCCGGTGGGATCGGTCAATACGAGGCTTGCGGTGAACGCCGGAGTGGGAGGATAAAATTTCACTGTATGCCGACGATATCCTGCTTTATCTTACCAACCCCAGGGCGTCTTTGAGCTGTTTTCTGGATATACTAGCCATATTTGGCAGGTACTCCGGATTCGCCATAAATTGGTCGAAATCAGTACTCTTCGTCATCGCGGGTAAGCCACCGGTAATCCCGCAGTCAGGCTCGATACCAATAGAGCCAGTTGGGTTCAAATACCTTGGTATCTACGTAACACTCGACCCGAAGCTGCGTTATGCCAGCAATCTGGGTCCTCCATTGAACTGGTTCAGAAGGGACGTAGAGCGCTGGAAGGCTCTTCCACTATTCTTGCTGGGTAGGGCGGTGCTGTTTAAGATGATGACACTTCCCCGATTTTTGAACGTACTTCAGAACACGGTGGATTCAGTTCCTTTATCCTATTTTAGAGAAGTAGAGGCCCTTCAGAGGAAGCTTCTCTGGGACGGAAGACCCCGAATATCATTCACCAAGCTCACTCTCCCATGGGATGATGGTGGTATTGGCCTGCCGGATCTAAGAAAGTACTACTGGGCTTCACAGCTGTCAGCAGTGAACCATATTGTGTATGGGCCCCCTGGAGACCCAGGGAATGCCATGGATCGTGGGCAGGCGCCGGGCGGAGATCTCACAAGGGCGCTCTACACCAGGCCCGGGCGGATCCAGCTGATAGGCCCAACGGCACACGCCGTCCTCACGTGGCATGATGCAAATAGACATCTTGCTTGGGAAGGTAAACTGACCTTGGCCACCCCCCCTGTGGAACTCAGAGAAACTTGGGAGTTTGTGGAAATCTAAGGGATTTGATAAATGGGATCTCATTGGAATATCTCTGATTAAGGATGTTTGGGGAGGGGACAAAATGCATACCTTTGAATCCCTTAGGCAACAGTATAGTCTACATGATAATGAGCTTTATCAATACCTCCAGATTAGGCACGCCCTCCACACTCACATTCCTAGAGACGCCATGCTTCTGGAGGCCTCTCCTCTCGAAGATAGTGTTAGATGGCCACCTCCCTGAGAAAACTATCTTATTAATATATAAAAAGCTTATTAATCATATGGAGAGCCCCCTGGGACTTGTCAGAACGCAGTGGAGTGCAGATGGAATAGAGCTAGATGATGAAGACTGGACGGAAGCGCTTTCTTCCCCGAAGGTGGTGGCGATTCAGATGAGATTCAGACTGGTGCAATTAAAGATCTTGCATAGGTCGTATATTACAGGGCCGAAATTGGTGCGTATGGGGCGAGCAGAGAGTGTAGAGTGCCGGAGGAGGTGTGGAGAGCTAAGCATCTTCATGCATATTCTGTGGCACTGCGTGGAAGTACAGAAATACTGGACGAAGGTTCACGAGAAGATGAGAGAGGCCTTGGGGAGGAGATACGACCAGAGGCCCAGAGATGCATACTGAACGTGTGGGAACCCACGGACCTGAATGAGTATTGTAAGCAATGGGTGACGTTGGCATGTTTGATAGCTAAACGGAATATTGCTCAGCTGTGGGGAGCCAGCCAACCACCCCGGGTTTCTAAATGGGCTGAGGACTTGGATTGGTGTATGTTTGGGGGAAAAGTCTGTGTATGTGGCCAGGGGCTGTCCGAAAAAATGGGGAAAGGTCTGGGGGACATGGAATAGCCATTGTGGTGCGATTTGCACGCCACCGGCACGACGAATAGTAGCGGAAGCGCAGGAATCCCCGTGATCCCATATATCATATATTGTTTTCATTCATTCTGTATGTGGGATGTTTGATTTGTCTAATGTTGAAATGTCACCTCACCTGATGTATTTCTATTTCCTTTTTGTTAATATGTTAATAAAAAGATGTAAAAAAAAAATAATTCCTTGGTATCTGAGTGGCGCTTCTCCCGGAGGTGACCTGGTCCCTTAATGTCGGTCCACTTCTCCGACACACAAAAGATGACTTGCGTCAATGGCAAAAACTTCATCTCAACCCTTTCGGGAGAGTTGCCCTCTTCAAAATGATAGTTCTCCCCCGCCTCCTATATGTCCTACAAAATCTCCCGATCCATCCACCTCGCAGTTGGTTTCATGATCTAGATGGGGTGATTACCACTTCCTTCGGGGGGCACAAGAGCGCGTCTGGCTCTCACCACTTGCCAACGAACCACATATGAGATGGAATAGATATGACGAATCCCTTTTTATACTATCTCGCTACTCGCCTCCTGATAATCCATGATTGGTTTAACAGGGGGTGGTCAGACCTAATATATTGGCTTGAACTGGGACGCCTTGGATTCTCTCAGGTCGAATCTGTGCGGCAAGGAGCCTGAATCCCTCAGGCCCTACCAGTAGTCACTCGTATGGCTTTCCTAGTATGGCGATCTATATTGAGGCACATCCACTGGGACAACAAACTCACACTACAAACTCCATTATTGCACAGCACTTGGCTACGAGAAGTGGGGACTGACGGGCTTTCAAACATGGGACCTAATAGGCATCACCTACCTAGGAGACATCTGGAAGGGAGACCATTTATCCTCCTTTCAGGACTTAAAACATGCATACTCCTTACACTCAACACAATCCTTTAAGTATCTCCAATTACGTCACGCCCTAGCCACTCACATTCCTGATCAAGAGTCATTCCCCGAATTCAGCCCGCTGGATGCCAAGGTTCTCATGGGAGACCCAGGGAAGGGAGGGATATCCCAAATATTGATCCCTGATAAACCATCCACACTAGACCCTCTTAGACCCGATGCTAAAGATGGGTGGGCCCTCTGAAAGATGAAGACAGGAGGGATGCCGTTCTGGCTCCCAGAACACTCACTATATCTGCCAGACTTCGTCTTATACAGATATACTATCTTCACTATCTTCACTGTGCATATCTTACACGGGTGCGACTGCACAAAGCTGGACTTCGCCCAGCCCCGCAATGTCCATACTGTGAAGGCGAAACAGCCGACTTCTTCATATGGTCTGGTCCTGCGCTGTTATATCTAAATACTGGGCGTCAATCACATCTGAATTGAGTGGCCTATTGAGGTGGGAGGTTCACATTAATCCTCTTGCTCTTCTTCTGGGGGTGATGGAGGGAATGGACGGCTCCCGAGCCGACAAATTATTTCTAGGAACAGCCATGTTGATTGCTAAAAGAGATTGCAATGGCTTGGAAAGACTCAAAATCTCCCTCTATTTCAAAATGGCCTTGGAGTTGAGTGGTGTGCTGTCCAAGAAAAAGCAGTTTATGAGGCAAGAGGATGTCCGAACAAGCATGAACGAATAAGGGGCAAATGGACAGGGCCATTGGACTGAATACTCGTAGCGCTAAGGGCGGGCCCTTTCCTTTTATCTTTTTAAGCCAACCTGATTGGGGAGGGGGGATAATATTTGGATTTGCAATGAAATGTTTTACATGTCACAGTGATACAAATGTTACTTTGGTTACCTTGTTTTATAAAACGTGAATACAATTGGATATAAAAAAAATGGATACATGACTTCTGATGGGGAGGGTGAATAATGCAAAAGGGAGCTTTAGGCGCAACAGTGTATGCCACATAGTACTACCAGAACTAATTGAAGGACTTAGTGTGGAACTCCTTTTGGAGTTCATAATTGCGAACAGGCTTCAATCTATAGGTCTCTCAAAGCTGTTCTCTCCTGAGAGAACCTCTGCCACAGCCTGGAGTTCCACCTGGTTCTATCATCATCCTTGTGCCCAATTAAAGGGATAGGGCCAAAGTTTTACAGACCGCTCACAAAAGGGCCCTCTTCAGTTTAATGATAGCAGAGTCCTCAACTTTTAAACTATACTCAAATAAATTCAGACAGTAAGGACGGTGTTTGATGTCATAAAAGGGGAATTGAATTAAGAAACAAAGACTTGTGTTACATTAGGATCTTTCTCACTGGATTGTGTCATGGCAGAGGCTAAAATGTGCCATTTTATTTACTCCCCCTTAGCCCTCTCCCCGCTACCGACCCAAAAGAATACATAAGACTTGCTAGAATGTTGGCACATGGTACGTGGTTACACATCTGTAAAACGCTGACCACTGGGAGGCACCAAGGCAGGAATTGACATGCCGATGATGGGAAGGCATGTCCATCTTCCTTGATATCCCACGATCATAATGGCTGGGGATTTTAATGGAAACATTTCCAATACTCTAGTCAACAACAGTGGGAAATCTCCTCAAGAAGTAGCATGTCCAATACCAACTCCTGTTTTTCCTGAAAAGATAAAAGCAGATATAAGAGGGAAAATGCTGCTGTCATCTATTGAAGCAATCAATGGTGTCATGTTAAATGGGAGAATCGATGGAGATATCCCGGCGACATACATCAGACTGGGTCCCACTAAATCCTCAATTATAGATTACTTTATCTGTAGCTTAGACTTTTACTCGCAGGTCCAATCATTATCTACCCAGCAAACCCATGAAAGCAACCACTCATTACTTTTCATAGAAATTGATGTTTTTACACCGCATACATCTTTGTGGTCCCGAAGTTCCCTGGATGGACAGGCAGTTATAAATCATGAAACAGGAAGGATACACTGGAACCCTAAAGCAATCAGTAAATTAAATCACACAATATCCCAAGTGTTGTCATCATCTGCAAATAGAGAAGGCAAACCTATAGACAGAAATGAAGCTATCGTACAGTCTGTAGTTGCCTCTCTTCAAGTAAATCCAACAAGGTGAAAGAACATTAAAAAGCTTCAAAAAGTAAAACAAGCAGATAATAACTCTCAACAACTAAATAAATTGATTAGAACTCAATTTAATTCCTTTTGTGTTGTAAGACCAGGAGAAATCAGAAAACTGAAAAAAATCCGTCAGCGGAAAAAAGAGAGAGGGAGGCAAGGTTTCAGAGACCGTGTTTGGGTTGATATCCAACTGGCAGGAAAATACAGAAATAATAAATTATTTTGGAACATGATTTCCGCATGAATGGGAATACGAAAATCAATTCAAGCTACACCAGTCTCGTCATCTGACTGGGAAAAATACATCCTTGGGCTCTGTAAACCTAATCATCAAAATCAGATCCTTCCTAGACAGTACTATGGGCAGAAGAGTAAATGCGAGCAGGTATCAAGGAAAATGTCATCTGCATAAATATTAGCTTTTATTACCTCGGCCAGAGCATCAGCGGTGATGGGCCCGGTTAGAATTCCAATTAAAGTCATACAAAAAAACGCTGATGATTGGAGTACATTTTTATCCCCACTCTTCCAATACTGTTTGCAAAGTGGGGAAATACCAGAATCATGGCGAAGTGTAGTGGTTCCTCTCCTGAAAAAAGGCTCAAGAATGAATACAGCCAACTATAGACAAATAGCCCTTCTTAATGCCACTGGCAAAATTTTCGCAGCATGTGTCTTGGAACATTTAAAAGACTTGGCTTTTTCGAATAAAGTGAATCCTATGTTCCAGGCTGAGTTTCGATCAAAGCACTCTACACTGGATAACATTGCTGTGTTTCAAACAGTTTGACAAGTAGGTTACGTCAAATGCTCAAATTTTATATTGCGCTTTTATTATTATTTCAACTGCTTTTGACAGTGTAGATACACTGATTTTATGGAGAAAATTGGAGCATTTGGGGATTCCTACAGATCTCTTAACAATTATAATCTCCCTTCATACAGCAGCATGGTGTAGAGTCCAAATGAGGGGAGAAAAGGGCCTAACTGATAATTCCCCACGAAGAATGGGTTGAACAGGGATGCTTACTAGCTCCCTTATTATTCTCTATCTTCATTAGTGATCTATCAGGGAATTTCTCCAGAATTAAAAACTACCCTCTGAAATTGGCACAAGTTGACTTACATTGTTTATTGTATGCCGATGATATAGTTACATTTGATCTTACTCCAATAGGACTCTAAAGAAACCTGAACGAACTAAATCAATATGCAACTGAAAATTTTCTGCTGCCAAATGTTACTAAAAGCTCTTCCTTTCAGTGGTAGAAGGAAACCTTTATCTTTTATATGGTCATTAGGAGGTAAACCAATTGAGACAGTAAAAGAGTATATGTATCTGGGCCGTATTTTCACGAATAATCTACAAGATACAGCCCACCTCCAACATTTGTCATAAGGCAGAATCTCATGTAGGGGCTTTACAGAGACTCTATCGCACTACAGGTAATAGACACTTTAAAGCTATGTTGGGGGTTTATAGTATGAAAAACCCACCGATTCTATCATATGCTATGGAATTCTCACAAATTAAAACATGGCAATCTATAAAGGTAAAGGGGGGAATCATACTTAGAAAATTAGTAAAGGTGTCTTAGTCGTTACCAGTTCAAGCTCTTAGTCTGGAGTTAGCTCTAACTAGAATCTTTGCTCAAATAATTTCTAACATCATAAGGTGGGCTGATAATCTATTACACTTATAATCTATTACACACAGCACCAGGCACATTAAGGTATCTCTTAAAATTGGAGACTTCAGAGAGGAAGCATCTCGGTATACTTTTAATAGGAATCTGTCAAAGGCTGTTGAGGTATTTTTTCAATGCACTGTAGCACTTTTACAGGAGTGGTCCCCAGCGCATTTGAAGCTCTTTTTAAAACATCTGACTCATAGAATCAGTTACAAAAATAACAAAGAATATTGCATTCAGCTAAAGCAGTATAACACGTTCACTGAAGGCATAGATTTTACAAATCCATGCACCCTATTTACAATTTCAATTAGAACGCGGGGTAAGATGTTTTATTCTTCTTTTACGTATGGGAATACTCCCATTAGCAACATACCTAACCAGTTGGAATGGTATAAATAACAATAAAGGCATATGTGAAGTGTGTAAAGCAGGACGACAAGATTTACTTCATGTTTTACTAATCTGTCCAAACCCGAGAATGGTAGAGGCTCGACGACGATATATAAAACCTATCCAATTAAAGAATAATGCGACTCTAACTCATGACTTAATTATGCTGTGTTACTCTCCAGCCAATGAATTAGTTTGTCGTAACTTGTTTGAATTTTTTTAAAGTTTTTTTTAATTGTTTCAAAGTAGAGCACATAATTGTAAAAATTTTATTCAATAGAATGTTGCACAGGTGGATTTTAAAGCATTTTTGTTCTATTTTATAATGCATTTTAAATGTTTTGTTATAGTATTTTAATAAGGATGAGTTCATGTATTTGTTGATCTCAGTAGAGTTCTGATTCAAATAAAATATTGTATTGTATTGATGTGGAATCAGGAACTGGAGCTCGGCAGAAACATTTCAGAGAGTCCGGGTACAGCACCTGTGGCATTTGAGAAGATCAGCTGTGTTTAGATTCGATGGTGAAGAAAGTACACTGAACTGTAATGATGTCAGTGAATCAAGTGCTGCATATATTATACTGTACTAATAGTATGTAGGCATCTCTGTTCTTGAGGTTGACTCGGAACTTGAAACTGGGGCAAATGCACTAAACCTTCCCCTAAGTATGTTCCTTATGGGAGGCTATACTTGATGTTGCCACTTAAAGAGGGGAGAATGATCCTTATTGACTAACCCTTACAGATACACCATAGATGTAGTAGGTTCTAATTCTGGTTTCTTTTTGTTAGCTGGCAGACATGAATGATGTGAATTTGGATGACTGGTAGCTACAAGTATGCACCACAGCTTTTCAGGGTGGGTTATTAAGGAAATTATTTTTGTTAATGTTTATAATTGTTAGTCAGCGGTATTGAATGAGTTAACATGGGCTCTATCCTGTCAGGACAGTCATGCCAATATGGAATAACTCGACCTACGGATATATACAAAATGTATCCCTGGAGAACTTAAATCGAATGTTAAAGAACTGGGCAATAAAATTAAGAGGCATGTTAGTGAACAAACATGCCTTACAAGCATGGGACAAAAGTGGTACTACTACAGTAGACCCTCTTAATGGTCATGAAAAGCGCATTTTTGGGGTAGAGGAGGCTAATCCCTTGTGATGCATGCATGGTGCACACCAGTAATGAGGGGGCAACCATTTTCAATAGGATGTTGGTGTCCTTTATCCTCGTTAAAACATGGTCCCACCCACATTGGTGTTCTATTACAGTTGTCAGTACATGGGATGGTGAAAAATGACACTTTCTGTATGTCTCTCTCTGCAGCTTCAGGTAGTGGTGTTGAGTAGGATTGGCCTGTTACTGCTACAGCTACTAAAAGCAGTGGAAAACAGTCTATGTATAGGTCCCCAAGACTGTTTCGGGTAATTAAGGCTTGAAAGTTTGCCACAACAATGGGACTGGCAGACCTTTGGAGAGGGACAGCTGTGGGCATGAGACAATACGTTACTACTGAGGAGCTCGATCTCAAGGATAGGTTATGTTTTTACCTTAATTGAATACCTCTATAGGTTAAGTGATACTGGATTCCTATCCAGGGGCTATCTGACCACTGTCCAGTTCGGAAAGTGTTAATTAATCAACAACAAAAGAGATCGGATAGGTGGAAGTTAGATGTTTAGGGCGTATGGGACATAAGAAAAGTTGGATAGAAAGAAAGGGGCCACAGAAAATTATTTTAAAAGCAATTCTAGTTCTGTGTGATCCGCATTCAGTATTATGGAAGGATGTCATTCGAGGGCAGGCCATATCATGGGGAACCAGCAGGAACACCTAAAGGCTGCAAAAAAATAAAAGGGAGTACCTTGATGCTCCAGACTCCCTACTGTTGAGACCAAGAAGCTAGAATACTAGGCAGTGACAAATAATGAGGCACTTGTGATGCAGTTAGCATCCAAGAAGAAGCTCTAAGAAGTGGGCAATAAAGTTGGGAAGCTTGTGGCCTGGCATTTGTAGACAAGTGGAAGGAAACAAGTTGATTTCTATAAATGTGGAAACTGTAGTGTTTGCAGATATGCAGATGATAGAAGGTGACATTACAAAGCAGCAACCACTTATCAAACTTTTACGACTGTAATGTGCTACTAAATATGATGGACACATTAGTGTGTGTCAGTGTGGATTAATATATGTGGGCAATACGAGCAGAACTCTACATGAAGGAATACGTGAGCATATTATGGCAATTAGGACAGGAGATGAGCATTACCCCCTTGCTCTGCACTGTCTTTCCTATACAGGTCATCCTGTGGGAAAGATCAAGTTTTATCGAATACAGAATGTACCTATGGATCCAAGACATGGGAATAGAGAATTAACCTTACGTAGAACAGAGGTGTTATGGGTCTTGAAACAAAAACGGTGGAAAAAGGCCTGAACTCTGACCATGAAATGCTGTATTTTATAGGGATTAGTGATATATCCGATACATATTGAGACTTGTAAGCAGTTGCTGAGTTCGTTGAAATACCCATTTGAAACTGATCTAGTTTCTCTAGAAATGGAGGTACATGATCTGCATTCTCTTTTGGCGTACCTTATATGTATGTATGTATGTATGTATGTATGTATGTATGTATGTGTCTTGTAAAGCGCACTGCTGCCCTGAGGCGTCGTGGCGCTGTAGACCGCTGGGGAACCCGTCCTGGCTATCCCTGTGAGATGGTCCCTACTGGGTATCTCCAAGGTGAAACCAGGCATCCCCAGCGAATGTGAGGGGCCGTTGTAGAGATGAGGCAAGCTAATGCCCAGAGTTGCCGAGTGTGATCCCTGGTTAGAGTAGGCACCGAGGCGAGAATTATCGAGTCTGCTGACCCTGGTCCACGACCCGACGCGTCGGGAATTGAACCCTTGTCCCGGGCTGTTCTCTGCTTCCGGGTCTGCTGCCTCTAACCAGTGAGCCACACCACTCCACCTGTGTGATGTGGATCTTAAACAATGTAATAGTATATGGCAATAACATATGTAACTTTGATTTCTAACGACGTGACAATATATGTTAACAACATGATTTGTGATATTGTGATTTTGACCTGTGGTATGCATGTAAATGTCTTTTGAATTCCTTGCATACTTTACTTTGAGCCACAGGGTATGTGGGATTCTCTGCAGGGTAACACCATGCAAACGTTATACACAGTAGGATGCTTTATATATTGGGTGACCTCTGGAAAACAAGAAAGCTGCGTTTATTGTTCATGGTGTCAGTCAGTCAACCCACTTTAATCGGTTATTAAAAACAATAAAAGTACCTAACAATAATTCGCAATGCAATACATATAACACATACGAGATACAATAAAAACATGTACTTTACACAGAAAAATGTCATAACCGAATCATCAAAGATAGGGCGACCTAGGAAAATTTTGGGGGGGAATAAACACAATTCCTGAGGTACATAAAATCTTTAAATATGGTTAATAAAATAAAAGTAGTTCATCAATAGATTACAAGAAAAATTTACTAAAACAGGGAAATATTAAAAAAGCACTAAGATGAGCTTTACCAGTACTCTTATATTAACAAGGAGAGCCACATTTTTCTAAGTCTTACAGCTGCAACAAGGAAATCTCCCATGGGTCAATAAGCATTTGTAAATACAATAGAACGAGTTTAACCTCAATAAAACCTTTCCCTTTTAAAATTAAATTGGGATTAAAAACCACCTGCGGGGGCGTGGCTTCAGCAGCAATGGAGTAGGCTGTGACTCCGATGAGCTCCGGTGCCCTGCTGCCTATATGAGCTATTTTGAGTGGAGTTTGAGGGCTGCTCGCCCTCCCCGGGGATAAGAGAGATCCCTGGCTGAGTGTGGTGCTGTGTGAGTGGTGACAGGACCCCCGAGAGCTGCCAGCGAAGCGGTGGTGTGACGGCGGCACTCTGTCGGGCACTCGCGCCCGCCATCTTGACTGAGGGGCCGGCGGCGGACCCTTCCCCCCCAAGCCCGGACTGCCTCTCCAGGGTGACACTCGGCAGCGACCCGGTGGGCTATACAAAACGGCCCCGGCGTGGGCTCTACTCTTGCGCTGCAACGCTGAAGCCTGGTGCAGCGGACGGTGGTCCCGGCCGGAGGAGGCCTCGCAGTCCCGTGGCTGGAGCGGGCGCCCTACTTGGAGGCGGGCTCCCCCTGTGAGCGGCGGAGAGGCCTGCTGGAGCGGAGAATCTTGGTGCCGACCTGCCGGGGGATCGCGGTACAGCCGCACATTGAGCCCAGATCCGGACACTCCCAGTGGCAGGCGGAGAGGCCCGAAGGAACAGAGGCCCTAGGCGCTGGATTGCCGGGGGGTCGCGGCACTGCAGCAACGAGACCGGCCCGGAGCGCCGTTACGGCCGCCATCTTAGATTCTTGCCCGGCGTGGAAGACACGACTGGCGGTGGCATCGCCGAGTGGTTGCGGAGCCCTGAGGCACTGGCACGAGTGCGGAGGTGAGGTGCGCGAGTGCGGAGGTGAGGTGCATCTGCTGGGGGCTGCGGGGGGTGTGGCTGCACGTGAGGGGCGCCCCCTCGCTCCTGGTGTCCCTGGCGGGCTTCAGCCTGTCGCCCTGCGCCCCTCCCCCTTTGCGAACTGGGGCCTGGTCTGGAAGCTGCGCCCGGCGAAGGAGAGTTGGAACCCTGCGACCCTCTGGAGCGGGGAACGCTAGAGTCCCCGAGCCCTTGCTGTCTACTGGCCGCCCTCCCGTGAGTCCTAGAGGCGGGGGATCGCGGCGGACTGTCCCGGCTGGGGGCCTTGAGAAGCGGCCTGTAGGGTGAGAAGCGGTGGGGTACTGCGAGCCCTCCTCGAGGGAGGTGCGAATCGGTCCGGGGCCCCTGGAGCTTGAGCTGGTCCCCCGGCTGGTGTGCCCTATCCTGAAAGCAGCGGCGGCGCGCCGTCACATCCAACTGGGCCTCGCCTAGTTGCAGTCTGCCCTCCCCGACTGGTGGCGTAAACTTGACGGGGGGTGCAGGGGCCCTGCAGACACTTGGAACTGTTGCTGGGTGCTATCTGACGACGGAGGGAGGTGCTGCCTGCCGTTGGGAGTTGCCCTACACCTTACCACTTTGAGACCTTACCCTTGGTGTGGTGGAGTGACCTTGGACTGCCTGGGTGGGGGGGCTGGCCGGGGGGACTGCCGGCGCCATTAGACCCGGGCCCTCGAGGGTGGGGAGGTCCCTCCTTCGGCCTACTGGAGCGGGCTGCAACTTCTTATTGTGGTGTTGGGGACATTGCATCACCTGGTGCATTGCTTTTTTGAACTGTGTGTGCTCTCGCATTTTGTTTCCCTACTTCCTGCCTCTCTACCCCGAGTGCGGCGCCTTGACCACTGCTCTATACTGCTGGGCCCTGTCTTCTGCCTGCATTGCCCGGGTACATATAAAGGGGATCCCTGTAAGGAAAAATTGTTGTGTTACAGAACCAACAGTAAAATTATTCAGACGCTTTCAGAACGGCAAAAAGAAACATCAGAGATTTCTTTCAAAAGTGGGTACTGTAATTTATTAACAATACCTGGCAATGGTACTTTAAATGAACTTGTTGCAATTGGTGCCCCGGAAAAAAGGGGGGAGGTGAAGAAGGGGAAGGGGAGTGCTCAGGGGAGTGTAAGGAGAGGATGAACAATTGAAAAGACAAGTGATAAGTACAAAAATTACCAACACAGTCAAAAGATTTACACATACATAATCCCAAAAAATCAGGGCATATGATGATTAGTTATTTCAAAGAGGAACTTTCAACGGACACACAGTCAGTACAAAACTGTAGAGGGCAGGTGCCGGAAGTTTGCTGAGGAAACACCGCAGCGTAGCAGTGCTTGCGGAGTTCTTGGCTACGGACTTACCAACAGCGAAGTGAATTATGACCCATGTTGATATTTGAGCCATCGAGCGAAGTGGGCGTCTGACAATTAACGGTTGAGATTTGCGGTTGAAACTGATTCGCCTCGTTCCTTTCAGCATAGATTTACGATCCATGTCAACATTTGAGCCTCGATTTCCAATACAGCGCAGTGAGCGGTTGAAATTGTAGGTTGAGACATACTCGTTTCATTTCATTTCTTTGAGCCAAGTTTTTGAGATTCATTTCCCCGGCGATCGACTTATGACTTATGCACAGTCCTTTGTTGTTCCACATCGCGAGCTCTACTGGGCCACGATTCCATGGATTGCCCCTCACTCCCCTTGTCGCTTATGTCCTGATGAAGACCCCATTTAAGGACTGAACTCAGCCTACATACAGGGGTCGAAACGTCGACGGTGTTTCCTCAGCAAACTTCCGGCACCTGCCCTCTACAGTTTTGTACTGACTGTGTGTCCGTTGAAAGTTCCTCTTTGAAATAACTAATCATCATATGCCCTGATTTTTTTGGCTTATGTATGTGTAAATCTTTTGACTGTGTTGGTAATTTTTGTGCTTATCACTTGTCTTTTCAATTGTTCATCCTCTCCTTACACTCCCCCGAGCACTCCCCTTCCCCTTCCCCTTCTCACCTCCCCCCTTTTTTCCGGGGCACCAATTGCAACAATTGCACAAAGTTCATTTAAAGTACCATTGCCAGGTATTGTTTTTTTTTTTTTTTTTTTTTTGGGGGGGGGGGGGGGGTTCAAATCTGCTTTATTGGAGTAAACAGAGTATGGTACACAGCTTGGGTCGCCTACAACCCGGAGGCCGGCAGCAGGAGAAGATGAACAATGTGGAGAAGTGTGGCTCAATGGTTAGAGCGGCAGACCCTGATGCAGAGGTCTAGCCCGGGACCAGGGTTCAATTCCCCGCCTCGGCGGGTCTTGGGCTCAAAATTCCACGGACCTGATAATTCTCGCCTCGTGCCTATTCTAATCATAGAGTCCCACTCTGCAACTCTGGGCAATAGCTTGCTTAATCTCCACAACGGCCCCCACAACGCTAAGGATGCCTGGCCTTCACCCTGGGGGTGCCCAGGAGTGGACGCCTCACAGGGAAAGCCAGGACGGGTTCCACAGCGGTATTCGTACAAGCGCCTTGAGACCCTTGTGGGTGAGTAGTGCGCTATACAAGTATCAATTTACAATACACAGCCTAGAAGCCGGCATCCCGGGGGCCCGGCGGCACATTACAGACATATATGACGCTGGTTCCGCATCCGGTGATGTAGGACAAGTAAGGATGAGCAGCAGTCGAACAGAGTTTTTTGATCGAGAGAAGATTCTCTCTTTTTTTTTTTGTAGTTTGTAGAACAGGAACCAAAACATCCCAACGAGGTAACAACAAAGAGGCAGTGCATGACCATGTAGTAGTGATGAGTGATAGTGGTGTACTGTGGCAGTCCGGGGAGGTAGAGGCGTGTGGGGAAATTTGTGTCCAGAACTTCCATCCCAGTGCTGTAGAAGTCAGTAGAGTTCCAACTTAGGAAAGCGCAGTGTGTCCCGGGATGTCGCCCGCCAGAGGTGTGAAATCGTGTCGTGATTGCGAGAGAGGGTGTACATGCTCAGAGAGGAGGAGGGGGCAGGTCGATCGGGGCAGGGCAGCCCACATCGCCAGGGAGTCCGTGGGGGCGTGAGGGCATATATAGAGAGGGAGGGCTGAAAGCCACATCAGGAGCTATAGGTTAAGTTCTGGGAGAGAGCTCAGGGTGCTGAGGAGTGACAGGTAAGTCGCCTGATTGCGCGCCATCGTTTGAGTGCCTGAGCAGGTAGTGCACCAGAGGATCCCAAATATCCCTGGGCCGACACGAGAGAGGTAGCAGCTCAGCAAAGGTGGCATGCTGATCCTGGCAATATGTCAAATCTGTAAGCCAGTCCTTGAACTTGGGCGCCCTCCCCCTGCTCCAGCGGCACGCAACACGCCGCTTGGCCAAGAGCAAAGCTGTGTCAACGAATTTTCTGCAATCTCTAGGCAATTGCATCGTGTATCCGAGGATGGCTATCAGAGGGTCCGCAGGGATCGCCTCCCCCACCATCTCCGCAACGGCCTCCATCACCTGTCACCAGTACCGAGCAATCTGGGGGCAGGCCCATGCCAGGTGAAGAAAATCAGCATGGTCGGCGCGACAACGCTCACAACGATCATTATCAGCCAACCCGAATCTATACTTCCGGAACGGCGTGTAATATATCCTCTGAAGGAATTTGTAATGAATAATTTTCAATCTGCAGCTGGCAGAGATGCGGGAAGTCAGTGTACAGCAGTGTTTCCACTGGTCATCTGAGATATCGATGGCAAGTTCAGCGGACCAGTGTAGCCGGGCAGCGGAGACCTGCTCTGGAGCAGCACCGCGGATCTGGCGGTAGAGCCCAGAGACCAAGTGTGTCCCGTCTTGCGATCCCAAGAGGAAGTGCAGCGGTGGCAGGATCTCAGGCTCATCAGGGTAGTCGGGCAGGATGTCACGCATCCCCGCACGTAGCCGAATATAGTAAAAGAGTTCAAGGGGAGTATGCTCATGCGCTTTAAAAAATAGGTCAGCGGACTTGAAATGACTCTCGTGAAACAGATCACCCCAGCAGGTGACAAGTAGTTTATCACAGAGTTCACGGAATCCCAGTTCTGATAACAAGGAAAGTTGTGGATGGTAGGTGAGCGGTAGTCTGGGGGAGTAGGGCAGCGGGCATAACAGTCGCCTAGCGATGCGGCGCCATGCATCTAATGTGCAGGAAACCGAGGTATTCGATGTGGTGATGGATGTCTCAGGACAGTGTAGCAGGCCGTTGAGCGGGAGTGGGTGCACGATCCAGTCTTCCACCGCTATATGCGGCATGAAGGGAGTAGGCGCCATCCAGTGGTAGGCAAAATGCGCCTGCGCGCACTGATAGTATGTTTCAAAATCGGGGACATCAAATCCTCCCTGGTCGTAGGGAAGGGTCAGTGTCGACCACTTTAAGCGGGGAGAGTTGCCACCCCAGAAAAGCCTGCGCAGCTCCGTACGGAGTGTCTTGAAGAAAAAAGCACCAGGGTAGTAGGGGATATTAAGAAAAAGATACAGAAAGCGGGGCAATATCACCATTTTTATGAGTGAAGCTCTTCCAGCCATGGAGAGTGGCAGTGTGATCCATCTATCGACGGAGGCAGTCAACTTGGTTATGGCTACTCCATAATTGGATCGTAGCGTCTCGTCCTTATCACGAGAAATACGGATTCCCAAATAACAAAGATCATCGCGGCACCATACCAACGGATAATCAAGAGGGAAGGCGTGCACCGCATCTATAAGAGGAAAAAATTGCGACTTGGCACAATTGATGTGAACACCTGACACCCCCCCGAAAAGGATGAACTCCCGAAGCAGGGGATTGAGATGCATTTCAGGATATTTGACGTACAGTGTGATGTCGTCCGCATAGAGGGATACATCAATTTGCAGCTGCAGGCATTGTACCGCTCCCGCTCGGTGTAATTGACGTAAGCGACAGGCGAGCGGTTCGACCGCAATGGCAAATAACAGGGGAGAGAGCGGGCATCCCTGACGGGTGCCTCTCGTGAGTGTGATAGGTTGCGACAACCGTCCATTAATTAGTACCCTCGCCGTGGGGTCCGTGTATAAGAGGCGAACCCAGGCTAGGAACATTTTAGGGAATCCCATGCTAGCCAGGACCGAGAAGAGGTAGGGCCACTCGATCGAGTCGAACGCCTTGGTGGCGTCCAGGAACACAGCCGCCACTGGGACGTCAGGGTGGACCGTGCGGAGCAGGGAGAAGAGGGTGCGAAGATTATGGGATGTGGATCTGCCCGCAACGAAGCCAGATTGATCAGGCAGAACAAGTCTGGTCATTAGCAGCGAAAGTCGAGTGGCCAGAATCTTGGCGAGGATCTTAACATCGCAGTTTAGGAGGGAAAGTGGACGGTAAGAGTCACAGGAGGAGGGATCTTTATCCGGCTTCAAAAGGGAGGTGATCACTACCTCACGCATAGAGCAGGGAAGTATCCCATCAGCGAGGGACTCGGTAAAGACCTCGCGGAGCACGGGCGCCATAATGTCGATATAGGCTTTGTAGAACTCGGCTGGTATGCCATCGAGCCCCGGTGCCTTACCATTTTTGAGGGACATGATGGCCTCGCGAACCTCGTCCAGTTCAAAAGGTGACGCAAGAAACTCCCTGTCCCCATCGCTGAGCCAGCATAGCGCCACGTCATTGAGGTACGCAGCGTATGGCGCGTTTACCTCTGCCGTGGAAGTATAAAGTGAAGAGTAATGTGTCGTGAAGGTGGAGAGTATCGCATCCGATTCTCTGATGGTGGCACCGGACTCATCGGTAAGCTCTAGTATAGTGTTTTGCACCCGTGATGGTCGTGTGATCGCAGCAAGCACTTTTCCAGGCCTATCCCCCTCGCAGTATTTCCGGGCTACCCAGTGCTTACCCCGATACTTCGCTTCTCTGGCCGCCTCCTCCTCATATTTGGACAGTGTCTCTCTAAAGGTGGCGTGCAGGCGTGGGTCAGTGTCTAACGTCATGCGGAGTTCCAGAGCCCGCAGGTCCCTTTCCAGTGTGGTGATGGTGTGTAGGATATCACGCAGTACCCCGTGGCTTTTTGAGATGCAGAACCCCCTGATAGTGACCTTGAAAGCCTCCCATATGTGTTCAACTGACTCCACCGAGCCTTTATTCCTAGGAAAGAAATCCTCTATCTCCTCACCCAGCTCAGTGCAAAATAGGTTGTCGAGAAGCACATCGGGATGCAGTCTCCACTGCGGCCGCGGATTGTCCCACCCAGGAGTACGGAACTGCAACGTCACAGGGCTGTGATCAGAATAGGTTCTAGGCAAATGGTCCACCCCCAACAACTCTATAGCAATTTCCCTGTTAACCAGAAAGTAGTCTAAGCGCGCCCATGTCCCGGTGTGAGATGTGAAGTGTGTACCCTCCCGTCCAAGGGGATGTAGGTGTCTCCAGGCATCTAATAGTCCACCCTCCTCTACGACTCCCTCCAATGCCTCCCTGGCCTTGGGCTTGTAGGAGCTAACACCATCCGCTCTGTCTAGGGGGGGCCCCAGCGCCAAGTTGAAATCACCACCCCAGATGATGTGTCGCGCCCCAACAGCCACAATCTTACCCCACAATGTGGAAAAAAGGCAGGTGAATCAACATTCGGTGCATACATCGATACAAATAAATAGACGTCGTGGCCCACCCTACCCCACAACAAAGCATAGCGGCCCACTCTGTCCACCGCCTCTCCAAAGCGGTGAAAAGGCACTCCGCGGGCAATAAGCACCGCCACACCCCTTGCATAAGTCGAGTAGGAGGAAAAAACACGGGCACCAGCCCATTTCGACGCAAAAGAGGCACCGCCTCGCACTGGCAGATGCGTCTCCTGCAGCATGGCAACCTGCACATGATGTCTATCCAGGTAGGCAATAACATTTCTGCATTTTTTAGCATTGTTCAATCCTCGGACATTCCATGATAAGCATGTCAGTCGCGCAGTTGCATTCAAAGCAGCCATGGACATAGCAACAGTAGAAGTGATAGCGCCCGAGGGGGCCACATTATGAATCCACATCCACCCCACCAGCACCAAGACATACACCAGGTTAGCAAATATATACACAGTCTAAGCAACGTTAGCCTCTTGAAACCCATCCCCCCCCACCCACCCCAGCATCCCAATCATGCCAGTAGCCATGGACCCCCCCGCGCAGCCCCCCCCCCCCCTCCCTCCCAACTGTAGCAACGCAAACAGCAAAAAACACAACAAGGCAATGGGGAACACCCGATAGGGGTACATCATAGGGCGCGCACTGCCACTATCCGGTCCATAGCTCCAGAACTGTACCGCCCTCGGTGGAGACTAGGGCCGAGAAAGTGGTCCTTGGTGTACGTTACCACTGGGGTGCAGGGTCCATGCAGGTCCATCGCTCTCGTATCACCCCAGCTACTAAAGTCAGAGCTGCTGCTTGCAGGCAGGTCGGCGCGGATCATATGCAACTCAAAGCATGTAGGGATAGTTAGTCATCGTGGTGCACTGGAGGTAGGTCAGCATTCTCCTGTTCGTCTGCAGATACATGTTCGTCCCTGCGTGCCCTACGTATCGTCTTCAGGAAGTCCTCAGCTTTTTGCGGGTTGGTAAAAAAGCGTTGCTTGCCCTGATGGGTAACTCGGAGCTTTGCAGGATACAAGAGGGCATAGTCTATTTGGGCCTCCCGCAGTTTTTTCTTCACTGGAAGGAACTTGCGCCGTTCGTCCTGAACCATCGGTGTGAAGTCGGGGTAGATGGAAAAAGTAATTCCGTCGTACTGCAGTGATCTTTGAGTCCGAGCAGCTCTGAGGGCAGTATCACGATTGCGATAGTTCAGGAGACGAGCAATGATAGGCCTTGGTGGCAAACCAGGCTGGGGCACAGGCGCCAGGGAGCGGTGGGCCCTCTCCACAATGAACTGAGGCGAGAAAGCCTCCTCTCCGATTGAGCCCCTAAGCAATTTCTCCACGTATAGTTCCATCCTACCCGTGGCTGTGGACTCCGGCACATTCGTAATGTGTATGTTGTTCCGGCGGCTGCGTGCTTCTAAGTCCTCATTCTTTGCCGCTATAACGCGGAGTAGATTGTCCATTCTGGCCAGCTGCGTCGTATGGGTCGTAGTGACATCAGTGTTGTCGGATATCCGCTGCTCCGCGGTCGTAATGCGCTCCTCATGGCGGTCGACCTTGTGGACTAAGGCGTCTAGTCGAGCCGTGACCCCATCTACCTTCTCCACAACGGTGGCGAAGCCCTGACGCATCTCTTGTATCAGGTTGGTAAGGTCCACAGCAGGGGTCGGAGGCGGGGTAGGCTGCGGAGAAGGCGCGCTAGGCCCTGGGTTCATCTGTGTCGATGTGGCGCCTTTACGAGCGCTGTCGAAACTCAGCTTGGGCTGGCGAGTCTCGGGCCGCCCCATGGCAGCGTCTGGAGGCGAGTTATGGGCCAAGATGAAGGATGGCAGAGCAATTCAGCGCGAGGTCAGGCCCCGCAGGGAAGATGCAGCCAGCAGTAGGTAGGAGAATCACAATCGCGGTATGACTCAATATACAGCAGTAGAGGCGCCGTCAGGGAAAAGTGCTATGCAGCCTCCAAGCGCTAAGAGATCGTAGGTGAATGTCCAGCCAGAGGCACGTGGTCGCAGCAGTGGGCACTCGCAGCACAGAGCCGGCTGGGGGAAAGGCCAGGGCACCGGTAGCAATAGCGGGCAGCAGGGTCCAGATCAGAAGGGCAGACAGCGGCAGTTAATAGCGGGGCATTGTGTCCCACAGGATGGCGCTGCACAGGGGAGCAGCCACGCAGCGTCTGCACAGCCGACAGCACCGCCGGCACCCGACGCGATGTAGTGGTCCGCAGGTGAGTGAGGCGGGACGTGACGGCGGTGTTCAGTGCAGGGGGGCCGGCCCGACACCCAGCCAGCAGGTCCAGCGGTCCGCGCCGCACAGGCCGGGATCAGCGGCAATGCGGGAGGCAGGCACAGCAGTCCGGAGGGGTCGCAGCTCCACCTGCCGTGCGAGGAGCGGCCCCCCCTCAGCGCCAGCAAGGAGAGTCAGCGGAGGCTGGGGGAGGGGGGGGGAACCCAAGGCGAAGTCTCCAGCAGTCGCCTACCTGCGTGGTCGCCCCCGCGCGCCGTCCCAGGAGGATCCCGAATGCAGAGTCTTGATGCGGCCTGGAAACCTCGTGGCAGTCCCCAGGGTCGCGTGACTGCAGCGGCCGGGCATCCGCTCTCCGCAGCTCCGAAGCGAAAGTCTGGCAGATTTCAGCAGCCCGTAGCTCCAGCCCCAGAGCGCGCAGCGGCCCCAAACTTGGAACGAGTGTGGAGCGCGATGCCTGGATGTGGAATCCGGTCTTTTGGGGGTGATACAGCACCCCGTGGCGCAGGCTCTATGAAGGATCAATTACCAAGGAGCGGGAGCTGCAAGTCTAGGCAGCCATTCTGCAAGCGCGCCCTCTAGCGCCCCCACCATTGCCAGGTATTGTTAATAAATTACAGTACCCACTTTTGAAAGAAATCTCTGATGTTTCTTTTTGCCTTTCTGAAAGCGTCTGAATAATTTTACTGTTGGTTCTGTAACACAACAATTTTTCCTTACGGGGATCCCCTTTATATGTACCAGATATCGCCCAGGTCCCCGTGACTGCTTGGGTAAACCCCTCTTTTTGTAATGTGCATTGCCCGGGGGCGCCCTTGGCGGGACTTACACCTGGGCCTGTGGTGGACGGGGGCCCTGGTCACTGGTCACTGAACTGCTGCCGCCTGGGAGCACGAGCACCTAGCTCTCAGCTGCAGGCCCGACGATGACCAGGTCCAAAGGAGGCAAGCAGGAACCGACGGCGATGGCTAAAGGCACGTTGGTGATGGCTATGTGGGGCAAGACTGGGGCGGCGGCGCCAACTGACGACCCCTCGTCGATGGCTGCGGACTCACCGCCGGTGACTCAGGCCTTCATGGCCTCCTTTATGTCTGATCTTAAGACAGAGATAGGCTCCTTGCGCACGGAAGTGCAAACATGCGTTAAGGAGATGCGCAAGGAGGTCACTGAGCTGGGCGACAGAGTGGACGGCTTAGAGAAGCTAGTCGACGCACGTACGGAGGACCAGGAACAGCTGTGGCAGAGAGTAGCGGCCCTGGAAGAGCAAAACATTGAACTGCAGATTAAGCAGGAGGACCTTGAGAACAGAAGCCGCCGGAATAACCTCCGAATCCGTGGTGTACCGCTTGACGAGGAAGGGACGGACATTCTGACCTACGTGGCGCAGCTCCTACACGAGGTGTGGGGGGACGAGGACGCCTCCCCCCCGACTTTGGATCGTGCCCATCGGGTGTACGGACCGGCGGGTAGGGCGGGCCTCCTCCCAGACATCCTGACGTGAGTGCATTACTTTACGGAGCAGGAAGCCATCTTGAAAGCGGCCCGGGACAAGCCCAACCTCACCTACGGAGGCCATAAAATACAGATTTTTCAGGACCTGGCTCCTAACACCCTGCGTCGGCGAAGAACTTTTCGGCCGATGACGGAGAAGTTGAGGGCTCTCAACATTGCTTACCAGTGGGGCCATCCCTTTGCCCTCATCTTTCGCTGGGAGGACAAGCGCAGGGTCCTCCGGTCCTACCAGGAGGCAGCGCAACTTCTCAAGATGCCGGAATCGCCGGCCCACAGCCCTTCAAGATCACGTCATCAGGAGAGAGTCCCTGCTCGCCCGGACTGGATCAGGTTTCGGCGACACCGTCGATCCCCTCCAGTAGATGAAAAATCTGCGTCGCAGGCCAAGCAGGACATCATAGCGCACATCCGCTCCCTTAAGGGGGACCGCGATGGCCAGTCCTCCCATCCGCCCACCCCATGACCTGGGCCATTTTGGGGCATACTCTTCCGTGGCTCCTTCTGGCGCTATGGGGCGCTCCTTTGACTAACACCTCGCGATACAGTCTTGGCACGCTGCCTGCACAGACGCCCCATGTGATGCCTGGACTCCCGCACTTTGATGCTGTCGCCGGCCGGAACACCAGTCCCCTTGTGGCACAGGTGATCTACGCCCCTGTGACGTCCTGCCCTGGCCTACGCTTGGGGACTCCACTGCCCCTGACTTCAACATGCGGGCCCCCCCGGTGCTGCTCGTGTGGCGGGTCTGGACCTATTGGGGCTCTACTCGAACTACAATGACTGGTTCGCCATGAGGGGCTGAGTGATGGCCGTTGCTATGCCCAACTGCTCCGCCCAGTTATGCGGTGCCCCTGATTCTGGTTCGAGCAGCGGGGCTACCGGGGCCGAGGTTTCCTATCCTGCCTGTGGGTACCCCCTGTGCTGCCCCATAGGCAGTGACATTCCTGAGTGTGTCCAAACCCTTGGATAGAGGATGCCTGGTGACTGGGGTAGTCCGAAATGGCCCTGTTGGCCTTTCTTGTCCTTGGTACATCTGAGGCATGTTTGGCCTCCTGCTGTTTCCTCTCTCCCTCTCTTTCTCGTCTTCTCATCTCTTTCTCTGGCCTTCCTCTCTGTCCCTTTCCTCTGGTCTGGCGGGTGGTGGGGTGGGGCTGGGGTGGCGGCTGTCACCTGGGTGGGGGGGCGGATCCTTTGGCAGACTCCTATGGTCACCATGTCCTGCGCTGGTGGGAGCGGGGTACGTGGGCAGATCCTGCTCGACATTTGCTATGGCTGCGACTATACCTAGTACCCTGAAGGTTTTATCACTTAACGTTAAGGGCCTGAGCTCCCCTAATAAGCGCAAGCAGGTTTGGGCTATCTCCTCCAACAGCATCCCAACATTATTTATCTTCAGGAAACCCACCTACTGCAGGGGGACACACACCGCATGGCCTACCCCAAGTACCCTCTTCAGTTTTGGGCAGCAGCGGACACTAAAACTGCAGGGGTGGCCATACTATGCAGAGCTGGCTTCAGGCGGGGAGACTCCAGACCCTATAAGAGTGGGGATGGGCGTTTCCTCAAGGTTACGGTATATGCGGGACGGCGCAGGTTCACTTTGTGCAACGTGTATGCTCCTAACCAGGTACAAGACCGTTACCTCCAGACACTCCTGAGGGAACAGATACCCTGTGGAGACCCGCACATGATCCTGGGAGGGGACTTCAATCTAGTGTGGGAATCGGACTTGGATCGCTGTGGTGCTGCCTCTAACGCTTCCGGGGTGATGTCCTCTGCACTGCGCACGCAGATTGCAGACTTAGGACTACTAGATGTGTGGCGCTATCACAACCCGGATCTTAGAGATTATTCATTCTATTTGCACACGCATAGGTCCTACTCCCGTATCGATTTCCTCTTTGCGTCGCTGGAGTTGCTCCGAGACACGTTGGGAGCCTCCATCTCGGACATTTCTCTGTCGGACCACGCCCATGTGGAAATGCGTCTCCAGGAACCGGCGGCGCGTCCCATGGGTGTCGCCTGTTGGTCTTTCCCACCGAGCGTCCTTCGGGACGCTGACAATGTGGATAGCATCCGGGAGGCTATAGACGCCTACTTTGCCTCTAATGACAACCCGGACATGCCTTTCCCGGTGGTTTGGGAAGCCTTCAAGGCCACAATTCGGGGACACGTCACCTCCCTGGCGATTGCACGGAGGCGTGCTGCCTGCAAACTGGAGGCTGAGTTGGCAGTGGACATTAAGAAGGCCGAGATGCAGGACCGGGAGCGGTCGTCGCGAGACACAAGGAGGAGATTGGCCACTCTCAGAGGGCAACTCAGACTAATGCGCACCAACAAGGCGGAAGGTGCCCTATTGGCCCTGAAGCAAAAGTACTTTGAAGGTGGCGACAAGGTAGGCCGAATGCTGGCGGGAAGGCTGAGAGCACGCGCTGCCAAGGCCCATATAACTAGTATCCAAATGCAGGACCGATCGAAAGTAGTCTCGGAGAAATCCAAGCAGGCTGCATTTATGGACTACTATACATCTCTGTACGGGAGAGAACCTGTCTCGGTGGATGCGATAGGGGCCGTCCTGGATGACTACGAGGGACCGGAGATACCTGCTGGGGACGCGACGGAGCTGGAAGGCTACATTATGGAGAATGAGGTCACGGCGGCGATTAAGGACCTCCCTTTGGGGAAAACGCCGGGTCCGGATGGCTTGTCGCTATCTTTCTATCTCACATTTCAGACCCAGCTTGGGCCTCACCTTCTCCGGCTGTTTAACTCTTTCTCTGCAGAGGTGGGCCCATCCCCTGACATGGGCATGGCAGAGATAGCGTTAATACCGAAACCCGGGAAAGACCCCGCACTGTGTGCGTCCTACCGCCCTATCACCTTGCTTAATACGGATCCCAAAATATACACTAAGCTCCTCGCCCAACGCCTAGACCCGTATATGCAATGGCTTGTGGACCCCGATCAGGTCGGATTTATCCACGATCGCCAGGGGGCAGACAATGTTCGCAAACTTGCACACCTTGTAGGGAAAGTGCGGCATTGGAAAATCCCGGCCTGCCTTCGATCCCTGGACGCAGAGAAGGCGTTCGATCGGGTGGACTGGACCTTCCTCAGGGCGGTACTTAGTAAACTCGGGCTGGGTCCGAAGATGATTGCAAGGATCATGGCTCCATATATAGGGCCCCAAGCTCGAATTCGAGTCAACAGAGACTTAACACTGCCACTAGCGATTCACAGGGGCACTAGACAGGGGTGCCCCCTCTCGCCCCTCCTATTCGCCCTTGCAGTGGAACCTCTCACGGAGCTGATACGGCGCGACTCGGACATCCACGGGATAGCGCACGGTGGGCGGGACAACAAGGTGGCGCTGTTCGCGGATGACCTGATCCTTACTCTCACGCGCCCGCGGGACTCCCTGCCGGCTGTCCATGGGGCGCTCTGTCTCTTCGAAAGAGCTTCCGGCCTCAAGATCAACCACGACAAGTCCTGGCCTCTAAATCTTACCATCCCGGCGGAGGATCTCTCCGCCCTGAGGGGGATTGTGCCCTACCAGTGGGCTGAGCGCCATATCAGATACCTGGGCCTCACCTTGACCCCCTCCCTTGATGACTGGAGCTCTGTTAATTGGCGCGCCTGCCGAAAGTAGATCTTAGAGGACCTGCGGAGATGGAAACCCTTAATGTTGTTCTGGTTAGGCCGCCTCCACGCAGTCAAAATGTCGATCCTCCCCAAAATCCTATACGTATTTCAATGCCTCCCCACTCCAATCCCGCTGCACTGCATACGAAGCCTACAACGCAAGCTCACATCCTTTATCTGGGGTGGTAAGCATTCCCGTTTTTCCCAGAAAATTCTCATGGCTTCGCGAGACAGGGGGGGACTAGCTTGCCCTAACTTGGTCCACTACTACTGGGCCGCACACCTCCGATTTGTGATAGAGTGGGGGGTGAGAGTGAGTGAAAAAGGGTGGCTACACATGGACAGGGCGGTGACGGGGCGCACCATTTGGGACCTGCCATGGCTTCATCGAGCGGCCCGCTCCAGAAGTGCGTACCTTGCAGTGCCCACGAAAACGGTGCTGGACATCTGGGATGCCACTGCTGTCTCCAGGGGTCTTACTACGTTCCCGTCCCCGCATACCCCCATCGCGGCAAACCCTCACTTCCCGCCGGCCTATCAAACTTGGGCATTTGAGAACTGGGTGCAGGGGGACTGCAGGGTGCTCTGCGACTTCTTTGACGGGGGCTCATTTAAATTGTTTGATCAATGTCGTGAGGAGTTCCTCTTGCAGCCCGCCGCACAGCTGCAATATGCCCAATTGCGACATTGGGCCTCTGAAGACAGTATGTACCGAGCTGCCACACGCGCCTTCACCCCTTTCGAACGCCTGGCGCACACCCTAGGGGGCTTAAAACGGTTGGTCTCCCAAATCTACCACATTCTACAGCACCCACCACTCATACCCATCCACCCGTATCAGCGCCAATGGCAGATAGCGGTAGATACGGACATTACGCCCTCGCAGTGGGACGCAGTGTGGAGAGACATCCCCAAGATATATCGGAGCATCCCGCAGAGGGAAAATGCTTATAAACTTTTAACTCAATGGTATTACACTCCCCTGAGGCTTCACAAGATGTTCCCCAATGTTTCGCCACTGTGCTGGAGGTGTCGGGCTGCGACGGGGGACTTTGTGCACATATGGAGGGCATGCCCGCTCCTTACTGTCTTTTGGAAGGAGGTCCTTAGCCACATCAGGGGGTGTTGGGGTTCCCCTTGCCTGAAGCCATAGGTACGATCCTGTTGGGTGTCAGACCATCAAACCTTAAGGCCCTAACCCGTAGTGACTGGATTGTAAAGCTACAAATGCTAGGTGCGGCCAAGCAGCTCATAGCCTTGTATTGGAAGAAGAGTGAAGCACCTCCCATAGCTTCCTGGTTTGTGCGGCTGTGGCACGTCTTGGCAATGGAGCTCCTCACGGCGCTGCTCCAGTTGCGTCACACCCGCTTTGAATCAGTTTGGAAGCCCTTGGTGCGCTACCTGTGCTCAATGGAGCACGCACGACACATGCCCACTAGGCTCCGGACCCTACATCTCTTTGAGGATGCTGTCGTCCCTACAGATCCCACTAGGTTGCTCCCGTAGACGACTTCCATAACAACTGAGCTCTAGAGGCCGACCCTCGTTGCCTAATGTCACTCCTCTTCCACTGCCCAGCCCACCCAACCTGCTAGCGCGCTATCTCCTCTATCTTTCGTCTTTGGCCTCTTTCCTCTCTTCTTTCCTCTTCCCTTCTTCCTCTGTAGCTCCTCTCTGTGTTCACGGACCTCTGTTGGGTCGTTCGTAAGTGCTGGGTTTGTTGACTTCCCACCTACTCTCCCTGATCCGTCTTTGGGGCTCTACCAACGCTGAACAACTTTAACAGCTTATCCTAAGCCAAGCGGCCGGCCCCCTTGGGGTTGTAGGCAAGGCGCTGTGTTAAATACTCTGACTACGCGAAATCTATTGCGCATTCTTCGCGGCCGGCCTCGGATAGAGGTTGTAGGCTTAACGCTGTGTTACTGTGCTCGCTCAGGGGTTTTGTTCCAAAATAAAACAGACTTGTAATAAAAACCACCTGCGGATAGCACTGTAATGATCACAAAACATAATAAAGTGCATTGTATCCTGTGCCATGAAATTATCGCAGGTACAAGGACCTGAATCACACACCTGCTCCATCCTTGCACATTGCCCAGAATAAAATGAATAAGATTAAAACGAAATGTGGTTAGGAGCATGCGGTGAAAAGGCTTCATAACAATCCTTAGGTAAGGTTCAATCCCAGGGGTAGTTTTTAACAGAAAATTACATTTCACTGTCTGTTTCATTCATTCTATCTCCTCCCGCTCTGTCATCATCTGATTCAATAAGTGTCTTTTTGCCCATACCACGTCATATTTTGTCACTTTATCCGGGGAATTAAATAATTCCGGACGACCAAGCTTAGTTAGAATGTTCTTAACATAATTTAACCATGGAATTTTGTTCCCATGGTCTAAAAATGACACAATCCCTGATTATCTTATGGTTCATTGATAATTGTGGATTAAGCCAGGTTTTAAGCCAGCAAAGCACTGGAGCCTGTCTCAATCTATCTACCACATAACCAACCCCCAGTTCCTGGTGAATTGAAAAAGTAGGGGTGGATTGGGGTACAGACAGGAGGGAGCATAAACATTTATTTTCAACTAGCTATATCCCCTCCATTGGCTTATATCCCCAGATGACCAAACCATACGAAGCAATCCCTATATATTTTGATTTATAAATAGTAAGCATTGCATCCATTGGTTTAGCCCCCAGTCTCAGCGCAAATCCATTCACAGCGGCCGTTGCCCTTGCCATAGCATTTACTTTTACTTTTTGTTGAGGAACTCCGGAACCCCTCTCATCAAAAAGTACTCCTAGATAGGTAAAAGCGGTCACTTAGGTCAGTTCTACACTTTCACATATGAAAATGTTAGATTTTATAGGTTTCCGGACCATGGTTATTACGTGAGATTTAGCTATGTTTACCACCAGGTCCAGGAATTTCATGTTGGCCCCAAAACAGTCCAGAAGCTTTTGGAGCCCTACCGCTGTTCGTGCTAATAAATCGACGTCATTTGCATAAAGGAGCACCGGAATGAGCTATCTCCTACCCGTGGAATGTCCAAACTTGCCATTTCTAAAATCTTGCCCAAGTTATTAATATACAAAGTAAAAGTAGTGGTGCTAAAATACAACTTTGACAGACCCCTCTAGCTGATGTAAAGTGTCTTGTGCATTTTCCTTCTTTGTTGACCCTCACCCTTGCGGTGAAGTCCCTGTGTAGGTCATCCAAGAAGTAAACTAAACTGGGGTCAATGCCCATATCTAGGAGAATATTCCAGAGCTTGGACCTATTTACCAGGTCGAAAGCCGACGTGAGTTCCATAAAAGCCAGTTGTAGAGTCCCTGCTTTTGATATGGTGTATTTGCCGGCTAATAAATTTAAATTAAGACACTGATTGTGCCCCTACTTCTAAAACCATATTGTAAGTTAGATAACACCACATTTTCTTCTAACCAGTCTGTTAATTTCATTAGAATCACTCTTCCCTAAGACTTTCACTGCAGAGTCTATTAGTGAAATCGGCCTATAGCAGCTGGGGTCCCCTCTCTGACCCTTCTTAAAAATCGGGATTATACTGGAAGATGCCCATGATGACGGGAAACCCTGACACATTAAAACATTCGTCAGGATTCTAGCCCAGAAAGATGTATGTTGTTTATATAAATCCGCCGGGACACCGTCCGGGCCCCGAGCCTTGTTACTACTCATTTGCATGATTGCCAATTCCACTTCACATTCCTGAAATTCTGTTGTATGACAGGCCTTCCTCAAGTCACAATTAATTGGCGTTTCCTGACTATTGGTAGCTTTGTATATGGTTTCAAAGTGAGTGAGCCATTGATCTTCCGTAATATTGCAATCAACAGGGGCGCTCCCTAACCCGAAAAAAAAAGGTTTGTTGACAATGGCCCAAAAGCTAGAACTATCCTTTAAGACCTCTACTGATAGCAGAGCACTCCAAGCTTCTTCTTTATTTTCCTTTTTGCGTGAGGATAGTGCAAACTTATTCTTCTTTACGTAACTTAGCAATATAAACACGATCTTGTGGTGCCCTCTTCAATTCCGCTCTCAAATATCGATGTGCTTAAGAGCAGTTACTATCAATCAATCTCTCTCCTAACATATGCCTGGATTTTGTCGGTAAGGTGAGGGCTGACCCTACCTGCGCACAAATGCCCTCAAAGGCCATAAGAATTTCCGTCCCCTAATTGGCATTGTTAAGACAGGTTGCAAATATATCCCCCACCTTCTCACAAAGGTCATAAAAAAGAGGTCGGAAGTACTTTGGCCCATTTTAATCTCCGTCCTTGGTCCGTTGCTTTCAGAGACGTTTCAGCCCTTGGCTTTTCCAATTTCCCCTTTAAGCCCCTATCTAGTACCAAAGTTACAGGATTATGGTTGCTTGCATTATAAGTGATTACATAAGATAAAAGGATTGAGGAAATAAAAATGAAATCGATAATAGTATCCTTCCTCTGTGCTTTAAAAGTGGGAATCCTCTCCTCACTGTCAAATGAGCTCGGTTCAAAGAGATCTACAGAAGCCAAGAGCTCTTCCAGACACTCCCCCTGTTGTGTATGTTCAAAGTGTGGCATTGGGAGATTAGCCTGCCCTAGAGGTTCTTTACCCAAACAATTCAAATAACATGCATGAATGTTAAAATCGTCCATAATTATAATTGAATAATACGTGGTTTGTTTCATTCGATACACTTCTAGAAAGCATTTCAATTTATATAGATGTTCATTTAAAAAAATTAGTTTCTCCTGAATTATAAAAATTTACAAACAACACTTTGTTCGACTTATAATCAATAAATTCAATTGACAAACAATTATAAGAGCCCACATCCACTATCCATTGTGCCCATGCCAGTTTAAGTGAAAAAAGCATAAGAAGACCCCCTCAAGCCCTACCTGACGGGAATGGTTGCGCACGTACCCAATAGGATTTATAAACGTCCACCCAAAATTGTTGACCGCATCCCAGGTCTCCTGAAGCCCAATTATGTCATACTCTTTCAACAGTGTATTTGGCCTGGTTGAGAACCAGGACACCAGTACGCACTACTCAATTTAATTTGAACGTTAGTACATTTCTTTTAATTTTCACAGAAAATCAACTTAGATCATCATTACATTCATAATTATGTTTCATTTGTTGCGAAGCAAATTCTTTGTCAACATATAAATTGCTATCTTTATGCATATACTATACATTTCAATATCAGTACATTTTATCTACACCCAATGCATTTCGGGGCGCGAGCCCCTTCGTCAGGGGTCTGTATGTAAAGAAAAGAATGAAAAAGAAAAGGAATCTTGTTACTATTGATGCACTAATATATAGGGAAATAGATCTCTGTGCTATGTATATTTCTTACCGCAGGTAAAGTAGAATCAATTGTAGGTTGCAGTAACCCAATTGGATATTGAAATAGCCTAAACGAAAACAGGGGGGGGGGGCTAAGTTTGAGCATATTAAGTTGATTAGATAGGTGATTTATGCGAAAAACATGTTACCTGTGTGCTTTACTGTATCAAGTCTGAAAATAGAAATAAGGGAGGGGAGGGGTGAGGATGGTGAAGAAGGTATATGTTGTTATTACTCGATAAACGTGAAGCTGATCTATCTTTGTATTACAATATAAACATCAATCCTCACCTTATTTATGCTGACTTTAAATCTGGAGCCTATATGGAAATGCAAAAGTTTCCGTCAGTAATGCCAAAAGCTAGTGTGCGGTTAGTTCTGACTCCATAGCATTAGTATTGGAGTTTACCTGTGAGTCCTGCATGATGGACGTCGGACTCAGCAAGTGCTCGAAAATGTCGGTAAATCTGCCGAAAAAACAATATCTCTTAGGGCGCTGGCCAGCGTACGGTGTGTTTAAAAAAACGATATAAATAGTTGTAAGGAATCCTTACCGGAGCGGAGTGCTCTGCAAACCCGTCGCGGCGTTTTTTCCGAGTACCAGCGTGAGAACGCTTAGTCCTTCTTTTAGTATGGTGATCGCTATCTGTGTAGCTATCAAAAACGGACTCCCGCTAGCTTCTGATCTTGCCGGGATATTACTATCGCGGATGTTAGCTCTTAGCGTCTTAGTGAATGTACTGTGGGATTACTTAGTTATGAGAACACATATTTAATGATAAGTCGGCTATTTGTAGGAATATATTGTGGTAACGGCCGCCATCTTGAAGTGGTGAAGCTACTAATTAAACTTAATGTGTTGGCAAATGTTATATCTATTAGCAGCTTTGTTAGTCGAGTGAAAGCTCAAGCGTTATTAATATGGATATTTTCCAATACAATAGGAATATTGGAACATTGGAAGCAAAATAAAAACGGGGGGGGGGGGGAAGGGGGGAAACTGTGAGTTTAAAGGATACAATTTATGACAGGGCTATGTCAGATCCTATGACAACTTTATATTTGTATCACGTGAATCTCAATGTACAATCTCTGCTGTCCATTTGTATTGCAATTTTTTAGTGAATACTCCTGCCTATTTCCATTCTATTTTTGGTAGAAATCCTAGGCTGTTCTGTACATTAATTGAGGCACAGGAACTTATTGTATAATGTGAAATATTGTTGATAATGAGGTATTAAATATATTTTGTTGGAGCCTGATTATTAGGAACGTTTATTATGGAGTAACACATTTGTGTGACTGTATGACTGTCCTTATCTAGTTTGTTCTGCGGTGTGTGTTGTGAGTTCGGACTCTTGGTTGATGAAAGGACATAATCATGAGGATTGTGTAGCTTTCCATGGTCTGTGGTCTTGTAGAGTGTTTATTCCTATAGAAAACATATGAGATCTAATTTGTCATTCAATCCATTCGGGATAAGAGTTTGAAGCCTACGAATCCAGAATGTTTCTCTTTGGATGAGAACTTTGGCATTGTCTATTCCCAACCTTTGGGGAACCATTTCTATTATTTGGAATCTTAATTGGGCGATAGAATGCCCTGTTTCAATCCAATGTTTTGCCAGGGGTGCAGTCAGATTCTTGTTGCGGATGCGGCTTTTATGTTCCGTCAGCCTTATTTTCAATTTCCTGTCTGTTTTTCCGACATATATCAATCCGCACGGACATTTTATTGAGTACACTACATGCTCAGAGTTACAGTTTGTAGTATGTCTTAGTTGTATTTTTTCTCCCGTACGCGGATGAAGCAAGATGTCTCCTTGTATAACGTTGTTGCAATTTTTGCAATTGTAGCACTTTTGGGTTCCTTTATAAGTTCATTTTACTGTCGTGTCATCACTGATGGATTTATTCAATAGTTCTTTTAAATTCTGTGATCTTTTATACGCAAATAGAGGTCTGTCATGAAAGAGTGTTTCAAAATCTTTTTCAGCTGTTATAATTTCCCATCTTTTAATGATGATTCTTTGTATGTCTTTTGATGCAGATGAGTATTTTGAAACGAATACCATCCTTTTGCTGTCTGTTTTATTCTTTTTTTGTAGTAGATTCTTCCTGGGTGTATTTTTGACTTTTTCCAAATGTCCTTCTAGCAATTTATTGGGGTATCCCCTGTCCAGGTATCTTTGCTTTTGTTGCTCTAAACTTTTTGTACATTCAGTGTCATTTGACGATATTCTCTTGATCCTCATAAATTGAGAAATTGGGAGATTGTTTATTAAGTTGGCTGGATGAAAGCTCTCATAAAGTAATGCCGTGTTTCTATCTGTTTCTTTTTTAAACAATCTGGTTTGGATTGACCCATTTTGTAGTTCAACAAGAACATCTAGGAAAGGAAGTGCTGTGTCACTGATGCAGTGAGTGAACTGTATTCGTGAGTTGGCCAAGTTTAGGCTCTTGATGTTCTGTAGTAATTCTGTAGGTGAGTGTTTCCATATGATGAATATATTGTCTATGTAGCGCTTATAGTAGACTATCCCAGCCCAGGACTAAGCGTTCTCACGCTGGTACTCGGAAAAAACGCCGCGACGGGTTTGCAGAGCACTCCGCTCCGGTAAGGATTCCTTACAACTATTTATATCGTTTTTTTAAACACACCGTACGCTGGCCAGCGCCCTAAGAGATATTGTTTTTTCGGCAGATTTACCGACATTTTCGAGCACTTGCTGAGTCCGACGTCCATCATGCAGGACTCACAGGTAAACTCCAATACTAATGATATGGAGTCAGAACTAACCGCACACTAGTTTTTGGCATTACTGACGGAAACTTTTGCATTTCCATATAGGCTCCAGATTTAAAGTCAACATAAATAAGGTGAGGATTGATGTTTATATTGTAATACAAAGTTAGATCAGCTTCACGTTTATCGAGTAATAACAACATATACCTTCTTCACCATCCTCACCCCCTCCCCTCCCTTATTTCTATTTTCAGACTTGATACAGTAAAGCACACAGGTAACATGTTTTTCGCATAAATCACCTATCTAATCAACTTAATATGCTCAAACTTAGCCCCCCCCCCCTTGTTTTCGTTTAGGCTATTTCAATATCCAATTGGGTTACTGCAACCTACAATTGATTCTACTTTACCTGCGGTAAGAAATATACATAGCACAGAGATCTATTTCCCTATATATTAGTGCATCAATAGTAACAAGATTCCTTTTCTTTTTCTTTCTTTTCTTTACATACAGACCCCTGACGAAGGGGCTCGCGCCCCGAAATGCATTGGGTGTAGATAAAATGTACTGATATTGAAATGTATAGTATATGCATAAAGATAGCAATTTATATGTTGACAAAGAATTTGCTTCGCAACAAATGAAACATGAATATGAATGTAATGATGATCTAAGTTGATTTTCTGTGAAAATTAAAAGAAATGTACTAACGTTCAAATTAAATTGAGTAGTGCGTACTGGTGTCCTGGTTCTCAACCAGGCCAAATACACTTTATACTTCATAGTTTGCAGGCTACATACCAGCACAGCACACATACCGAACAAACGCCTCAACAAACTCATTGAAAAGAGTGCAGCTACCCTCCCAAATTCATTAATACTCTTTCAACAGACACAGCCACCTAGGGTAATCTTTGTTGCTCCTTAGACCCGCGATATTCCAACCAATAATGTTGCAATTAGGCATGATGCTCTCTTTTAAGCCCTGTCCTTTATCATGTTCACTAAGGTTACTCTGTTGGCCAAAGGGTGCTAGTCCTTCATTTTCATCCAATGTAGACCATGGGAGGAATCTATTTTGACAGTGTAAGCTGTTCTTTTCCACGTTCCTCTGCGGAATCCCTAATGGTGTCTTCGAGGCACCTGCTAAGCTTCGATGGGCCTCATCAGGGCAAATTGCCTCTCTAACATTGGAATGGGTGATTTCGGATGTCCGAGGGGGCCAAGCCCCTTTGGAGAGGACATCCAGTACATGTACCCCCTTAGGAGGAGGGTAAAAGAATCCCAATGGCATTGACCTAATGCCCCCATGCCCCTCACGGGGACTGCTAACGACAATGCAGTCGCCATCAATCTGTTTGGCTTTTGGACCAACCCACCCTACTCGTCTGACCATTATAATGTGTGAGGAGACATGAAGCCTACTGGTAAGAAGTTGATCACACCAATATTTGGTTTTACGTAGCAACTCCATGGTTGATTCCACTCTATGCTCCATCAATGGGGGACCCCTGTAAGTATGGCAACTAGAGGGGTGGCTTCTGGGGGCAGATGGAGTCTCCTACTGTTGATCTTACTTAAAGGCCCGTTATTCCCTTGATGTCTATTCTGTACATGACGATACAAAAGGGGATAATGAACAGAGCGTTTGAGCAAATCAAACACTCACCCCCAGTCAACTGATCTGGGTTTAATCAGTCACCATTCTTTAGCTCACTCAGCCATCCCAGTTCAGACATGGCCATATGCAAATCGGTCGGACCCTGTGCCTCATGGGAACAGTCCAGCCGGAACTGCCAAGCCATGTCTTCCCTGGACCGGAAAAAAGCATCCTGAGAGCGGTTTTGTTTTTAATGGCGCCTCCTGGCGCAGGACAGACGATGGCGGCTGCGCAGCTGTGCTGGACACCGCTAGGGATGCTGGGGAGTGTAGTCCTGCATTCCTCCAGCTCCCGCACTCCGGCCCCCTTAGCACTCCTCCAGTCTGTGGCACCTTCTTAAGGCAAACAAACAGCAGCAGGAGCCCCTGGGTGTTTTTAAAGGCGCCTCCTGGCGCAGGACAGACGGTGGTGGCTGTGCAGCTGTGCTGGACGCCGCTAGGGATGCTGGGGAGTGTAGTCCTGCACTCCCCCAGCTCCCGCACTCCAGCCCCCTTAGCACTCCTCCGGTCTTTGGCCCCTTCATAGGGCAAACGAACCGCAGCAGTCCTATTTTTCATGGTGAATAAAGACTTAGGCGAGTACTCCTCTAAAGATGGGGGCCATGAGCTGATTTCAATATATGTGGTAGTCCTACTTGCTTTAATAATAAATTCTGGGATTGTGGAATACCATGCTGCATTAGACTTGATAGAAGGTTGAATGTGTATTATATTTGAATTGGATCTATAGGAATTTATTATTAAGGGATGCGTACTTGAAAAGTACGTCTGAGAGAGATTTGAAATGTAGGATCAGAATAACGGTGCTCACCATTCTAAGATGGCAGCTACTATACACAATTGAGATTATGTGATAGCATTACAGTTGATATAGCTGGCCAAGTTAGTGCTTGACTTAGACGCTGATACATGATGTCCTGAGAGGGATGGCATTATGAAAGTTAAGGGTGAGTACCGCATATCTGAGGGGCACTTATTGTCCGGCAGACTGATTCTTGTACTTACTACGATACTATGGAATACAAGATTATGGCTGACATTAAGGCCAATGTCTGAAGATCCTGGAAGTAATGTTGCAAAAGGACTTTCATTATTACCCTGAGTGAAACATTTACACTAGTATGGTTTTGTCTGACTGCTTGGGTGGTAGAGGTGTACAGACGTACTGTGGTACACAGGATTCGAATAGATTTTATACACACTTGTACCAGACTGACACAGTATATTTAATAATTTTGTCAGCATTTGCTGTTTTGTTGGTTTACCTTAATGAAGTGTTAGTTGGCCCTGCTGATTAATAACGCAAGGGTTCACAGGATCTAGTTTCCATTATTGCACCCACAACTTTGAGCATATGTGGCCACTCCCTTATAATATGATTTGATAGTATGAAGCTACTAAGGCTACCTGACGCTTTTAAACGGAAAACTGTTATGTTCTGTGCTTTTCCAGACAGTTTAAGGACAAAGTTTGATGCCTAGGTCCACACAGAGGATTTTATCAGTGGTTTTAGGTAAGAACATGATATGATGTGCAAGTATGTGCTTGTACCAATTCCCTAATGCACATGTTTTGGGGAATTTTTCCAATTTGCACTGTAACTGATTACATCATCACTGTTTACACCTTTCCTTTCCTTATATTTGTAGGCATATACTTAATGGATGATTTCACCGAGGGCTGTTATTGCACACATTTGGTGTTTTTTATATTGATTGTTGGACAGGCCTCGTAGAAGGCCCGCTCCCTCCCCGCATGACAGGGCCCGGACCCGGCTCTCCCTGTATTTCCAGCAAGCACCATTCCGGCAACCCACACCCCGTCCCCAACGGGACTCCAGTCCTCGAACACCCCAGTATCGGCTGGGCCGGGCCCCCGTCAGCAACATTGCTCCGGCCCAGCCGCCATCTTTGGACACTGCATCACGCGGCCGCGTGGCCTCAGCTCGACCCCAACCCTGGGCCTGGCCAGGCCCCGACATCGAGGCACCACCATCCTCCCAGGAGGTGAAGAGACCACTTGGCAGGTCAATGGGAGAAGGAGCGTCAACGGCTCTCCCCCGCCAGTAGTCGATCGCTCCCGGCCTCCCCGGGCGCGGGCTCCACCCCCCTGCTGGGTGTCTGGACTCCCTCATCCCGGACCTCCTGACCTCCAAGAGCGAGGGTCCGGACATCAAAGGGCACCAGACCTATAACTGGGGGAGCTCCAGAGCAGGAAGGCAGTTGTATCCTGGAGTCGAGAGACACCGAGAAGAACTCATCCTTGACGGACTGCTGGCGCTGCCGCAGCCCTGCCTTGTGAACCCATCTCTGAAGCCTGCTGGCGCTGCCGCGGCCCTCTGCAACGTGAAACCTTGTCTTGGCCTGCTGGCGCTGGCGCGGCCCTCTGCATCGTGAACCCTCATCTTAGCCTGCTGGCGCTGCCGCGGCCCTTTTTCGAGTAACTATCATCCAAGCCTGCTGGCGCTGCCGCGGCCCTCCTTCGAGAACTATCATCCAAGCCTGCTGGCGCTGCCGCGGCCCTCCTTCGAGAACTATCATCCAAGCCTGCTGGCGCTGCCGCGTCCCTCCTTCGAGAACTATCATCCAAGCCTGCCGGCGCTGCCGCGGCCCGACCTTGCAGGCCCCTAAGCTCGAGGATTGTGAGCTTCCCTCTTGCCGCACCTGTACCGGACCGGTACCAAGACTGTCCTGCTACCCCGTTCCCTACAGAGACTAGAATTGAGAGGACCCTCGTGTCCTGACCCCACTGTATCCCTGATAACCTTGCCTCAAGAACCGTATATAAAGTGTGTTGACCTCATCCTTGTGTAGTGTCCATCTGTGGGGGGGAAGTTACTTGTCTGTACGATCGCTGGAGACGGCCCTCACCGGAGGCCTCTCCCCCTGTCCTCGGCCGACCCTCCGGGTCCCCGTCTAACATTGGTGGCCAGCGGCGCGATCCGAACCAACGCATAGCGTACAGAGAGTAACTCACCCCACGCCACACAACCACCATGACAACAAAAGAGAGCGGAACAACGGAAAAATTCCAGATGGAAAAACTAGAAGAATACAACCACAGAGAACTGAAACAATTCTGCATAGAACTAGGCATTGCTACCACAGGACTGAGCACGAAAGAGGATTTCAAGCACGCCCTGGAATGTTGGGCGGAGACGGGTACGGCTGTACCCCAGAACCAAAGCCTCGAGGCACCCGAAACAAGCACCACACCGACGGAAGAAAGAAGATCGGGTCTCTCCCCAGAGGAGATCCGAGAACGAGAGAAAAGCAGGCTCCATGAATTGGAACTGGCTCGACTTCGGTTAGATGGAGAACTCAAATTGGCGGAACAAAAGATAACGTTGGAACACTTGCGGCTCCGAGAAGAGCGAAAAGAGAAACAAAGACAGAGAGAGTTAGAAGAGAAAAAGCTAGCCTACGAGCACGAGCGCAACCTGAAAGAACTAGAGATTCGGAAACAGAACAAAGATCTCGGGCTCCCCGAGCGCCCGAACCCTCCTGCCACTACAGACCCCAAGGTCCACATCCCCAAGGATGTCGTCAGAGAGTACTACCGGAACAATGATATCCAGCAATGGTTCAAAGCCTACGAGGTAGCCATGACCTCCCACCGAATTCCCCGGAGCGACTGGGGAGCCGGGTTATGGGGGAGGTTTGTCAACGAAGGGCGAGACGCCCTGCTGCAACTCCCGGATCATCAGATGACATCCTATGACCACATGAAAACCGCCCTCCTCACTCGATACGGGCTCGCGCCCGAGATGTACCACCAGAGGTTCCGCGACTGCAAACGGATCCCGGGTACAACTTGGGTGGAGTACGTGAACTTCTTTAGCCGAGCCTTCGAGGGGTGGATCAAGGGCAGCAAAGTGACCTCCTACGAGCAACTCTTCGACCTTATTGTGTGGGAGCACCTTTCTAACAACTGCTTCGTCGAGCTCAGGCAGCACCTCCTCGACAGTAAACTGACTGAACCTCGGCAGCTCGCCGCCGAAGCTGACCGATGGGAAAGCACCTGAGTTGCCCGAAACGGGCCCAGCGAACAGAATAGAACCACCCAAGGGCCCCATCGCCCCCGAGGAGGAGGTGGAGGCCAGGGTCGGGGCAGAGACGCCGTCCCGGTGGCTCCCGTCAGCAACGCCCCGCCCCCGGCCGGCAGGGGAAACCCCCCGATGAGTCCAGGTTTCCGGGCCAACGTTACCTGCCACCGATGCCAGCGACCCGGCCACTACGCTAATGATCCCAATTGCCCGAAGAACCAGAGCCCAATGCCCCGCCAGGTCGCTGCCGCCGCCCTGGGAGAAGAACAGACCCAAGAAGACACTGAAGAGTACGAACCAGACCAGCCCGAGTGGGAACCAGCCGCCATGTCCCTGGTCTGCCTAGGGGAAAGAGACATGATCCCGCGGGCCCCACTTCCCGCCAACACGCAGAAATCCAGCCAGTGGGTCAGCATTAATGGGCACCGGGCTGAAGCCCTCCGCGACACCGAGGCCAGTGTGACCGCAGTCCGCTGTCATCTGGTGACCCCGGACCAGATCTTACCAAACATCCTTTGCCCCGTACGGTCGGCCGACAACTCAGAAAGCCTGTGTCGGATGGCCTGCGTCCCCTTCGAGTGGGGAGGAGTGTCCGGAATGCTGAAAGTAACTGTCCGCGATGATGCACCCGTGGACTGCCTCCTGGGGAACGACCTCGAAAGTTCTCCCTGGGCAGCCGTTGAGAGAAGAGAGCACCTGGGGATGCTGGGCCTCCCCGAATGGGTCTGCGTAACGACCCGGTCCATGGCCGCCCGCGCCATCACCAGTTCCGAAGAACCCGAATGGCCCAAACCTCCTCCACCGATCGTCCCCGAGGGAGCAGCCCCGGGGCCCAGTTCCCCAGAGTCCAGCGAAGAAGGACTCGATCGGCTCCGGGACCTTCCCGAACTGGCCCAGTGGCGTCAAGCGGGTGGTCCTACCCAGGAACAATTCCGACAAGAGCAGAGAACCTGTCCCTTCCTTGAGGGACTCCGGCAACAAGCCCTCGCCCAGAGCACAGGAGACACCTCAGGGGCCCACTGGATTTATTGGGACAATGACCTGCTCTACAGTGAGCAAAAGATTGCTGAGCTGGGGGCCAGCCTGGTGCTGGTGGTACCCCTACGCTTCAAAGACTTCCTTCTGAACTTGGCACACGATGTGCCTCTTGCCGGACACTTGGGGCAAGACAAAACGTACAGCCGCCTGGTGACCCACTTCTACTGGCCCAAAATGCGAAATGATGTCTCCAACCACTGCCGGACCTGCCCTACCTGCCAGGCCAGCGGGAAGAGCGGCCGAAAGACCAAAGCACCCTTGCAACCCTTTCCAATCGTCACCACCCCGTTCGAACGGGTGGGAATAGACATTGTGGGGCCCCTGGACCCTCGAACGGCACAAGGGTACCGTTTCATCCTGGTCCTGGTAGACTACGCCACCCGCTATCCTGAGGCCATCCCCCTTCGAACTGTGACAGCGCCCGTGGTGGGCCGAGCCCTGATGGGGATCTTCTCGCGGGTAGGCTTCCCCCAAGAAGTCGTCAGCGACAGGGGCACGAACTTTATCTCGAAATACATGAAGTCCCTCTGGCAACAATGCGGGGTCACCTACAAATTCACGACCCCCTATCACCCACAAGGAAATGGGTTGGTCGAGCGGTTCAACCGCACGCTCAAAGGAATGATCATGGGCCTAGAAGAGCCCCTACGTCGCCAATGGGACGTGCTGCCCCCGTGCCTCCTGTTCGCCTACCGAGAAGTCCCCCAGAAATCCCTGGGCTTCAGCCCATTTGAGCTCCTGTACGGACACCCCGTCCGGGGTCCCCTCAGCCTGGTCAAGGAAGGGTGGGAGGTAGCCCCCCAGAAGACTCCTCCAGATGTGTATAAGTATCTCCTGACCCTTCGCAACCAGACCCGGCGATTCAGGGAACTCGCCAAAGCCAACCTTGAAGCCAGTCAGGAGGACATGAAGAAATGGTATGATTAGCACGCCTCCTCCATCGAGTTCGAGCCGGGACAACAAGTCTGGGTGATGGCCCCGGTCGAACCCTGTGCCCTGCAGGACAAATGTATTTACAAAAAGGGGTGGTGAGGGACAGAGTCTCTGAATTAAACAGAATACTCTCACCCAGTCAAGAGATCAGGGCTAGATCCAACACCGTTTTTTAGCTCACTGCACCATCCCAGTTTCAGAACCTGGCTGTATGCAAATTAGTCTGTTCCTGTCCCAGTGCATGATGGGAACAGGGCAAACCAAACTACAAAAGCCAATTCTTACACTGGGAAGGAAACAAGCTACCGGGGACCGGTTTCTGGCATTTCAGCCGTCTTCGGCCCGGCTTGCTTGAATCCTGATGGTGCAATGAGCAAGGGACTCACATCTGAGTATACCCTTCCACGCTTAGGGTGGACAAAAATATTTACAAAAAGGGGTGGTGAGGGACAGAGTCTCTGAATTAAACAGAATACTCTCACCCAGTCAAGAGATCAGGGCTAGATCCAACACCGTTTTTTAGCTCACTGCACCATCCCAGTTTCAGAACCTGGCTGTATGCAAATTAGTCTGTTCCTGTCCCAGTGCATGATGGGAACAGGGCAGACCAAACTACCAATCCAATTCTTCACTAGAAAGGAGACAAGCTACCGGGGACCGGTTTCTGGCATTTCAGCTGTCATCGGCCCGGCTTGCTTGAATCCTGATGGTGCAATGAGCTAGGGACTCACGTCTGAGTATACCCTCCCACACTTAGTGTGGATAAAATCAATTTTGGAAAAGGTGATGGACAGAGTTTCTGAATGATGCAGAATACTCCTACCCAGTCAAGAGATCAGGGCTTGATCCATCACCGTTTTTTAGCTCACTGCACCATCCCAGCTCAGAACCTGGCTACATGTAAATCGATTTTGGCCACTATAGGTGTGGCAGGGTATACTCAGACATGAGTCCCTTTCTCACTGCTCCATCAGGATTCAAGCAAGCCGGGCCGAAGAGGCTGAAATGCCAGAAACCGGTCCCCGGTAGCTTGTCTCCTTTCTGGTAAAGAATTGGCTTGGTAGTTTAGTCTGCCCTGTTCCCATGATGCACTGGGCCAGGGACAGACTGATTTGCATATAGCCAGGTTCTGAGCTGGGATGGGGCAGTGAGATAAATAACGGTGATGGATCAAGCCCTGATCTTTGGACTGGGTAAGAGTGGTCTGCTCAATTCAGAGACTATCATCCAAGCCTGCTGGCGCTGCCGCGGCCCTCCTTCGAGAACTATCATCCAAGCCTGCTGGCGCTGCCGCTGCCCTCCTTCGAGAACTATCATCCAAGCCTGCTGGCGCTGCCGCGGCCCTCCTTCGAGAACTATCATCCAAGCCTGCTGGCGCTGCCGCTGCCCTCCTTCGAGAACTATCATCCAAGCCTCCCGGCGCTGCCGCGGCCCGACCTTGCAGACCCCTAAGCTCGAGGATTGTGAGCTTCCCTCTTGCCGCACCTGTACCGGACCGGTACCAAGACTGTCCCGCTACCCCGTTCCCTACAGAGACTAGAATTGAGAGGACCCTCGTGTCCTGACCCCACTGTATCGCTGATAACCTTGCCTCAAGAACCGTATATAAAGTGTGTTGACCTCATCCTTGTGTAGTGTCCATCTGTGGGGGGGAAGTTACTTGTCTGTACGATCGCTGGAGACGTCCCTCACCGGAGGCCTCTCCCCCTGTCCTCGGCCGACCCTCCGGGTCCCCGTCTAACATTGATGTATAGCAGTTTGCTGTAGAATTGATCATGTATATGGTTCCTCTTTTACATACCTTTTATTGACTTACTTCTAGCTCTATGTTTACACACTTAACACTGGATGAAAGAATGCGGCAGTCTTTACATTGTGTGAGAATACTTATTGTAAATATTGTATGTGTGCCTTAGCCTTGAGAAAGGGGCAACAAAAAAGGCTCGGGTCCTGTCATTGGCTGGCCTGGACCACTCTAATAGATTAAACAAAAACAAGAGGCCAGACAGGTTTTATTTTTGGTTTTGACACACCCAGTCAATAAATTCTGGGTAGTACGACTATTTTATTTTAGTCTTTTGTATTTCTTTAAAATAATTTTTGGGTTTTCAAATGCAGTATGTATGGAAAAGAATCAAATGTCAAACAATAATCAGCACATACAAACATTTAAACATGATACACAAAATCAATGTTGAAAATTACAATGCACACCAAATACACAACTATACAATGCCTCCAATTACTTCATTACAAGGCACCAGTCCTTCACATTACATATAAACAGACAAGCGGATAAACAAACTCATAGGAAATGCCTGCTTATCTAACTAAGCCCAAGACTAGACTTCATTAGAGTCACACTCCTAGGGGAAGAAAGTATGGTAGAGTATTTTTTAAAAAATGCCCTAGAAGCGTCCCTTTCTTTTTCGCTTGGGCTCAGGATCAACGCATTTCGAACCACTATATCATTTAAGGGTTCTCCTCAGGACACGGGCTGGGGGTGATTGTCACTGTAAGGAATAATAATGGGATTGGTATCAGTGTTGCAGGACTTATAAAAAAAAAAAATTAATTCTCAGACTGCTCACACAATTACCTGTTGTCAGTTTCTACGGCCACTAATGGTACGCAGTTGTCAGGCAATATATGGAAATTCTGCAGGTAAATGCAAAAATGAGAGGTAAGTCTACCATCAAATGCCCTGTTCCACACTACGCTACATTATTCTGAAGACCACCATGTGGTGCAGCCTACCTTCAAGTGTTGACACAATGGAGGGGAGAGTTAAGGAAGCGCCGGACGATTCTCTGCGCTCCACCATCTTACACGACGGGGCTGTGCTGTTTCCATCTCAGCTGGAAACGGAACATAACACCTATTAAGTATATGCCGCATTGGTTGGTATCTACACAAGCAATGAGAACGGTTGCAGCTGTTTTACACAAAACGAGCAGCTCTCACCTTACTCACAAGTGGAACTCCTCTCTCTCTAGATCTTGAAAAAAGACCACGTCCACGCAGAGTGCCGACTGACTCTATCATCAAATTCGCTTCCTTGGCTTTAAAAAGGAACTACTTCAAGTTTGAAGATGAGCTGTTCCTTCAGGTGAAAGGTTCAGCGATGTGATGCCCGTTAGCGCCTGAAATGGCCATTTTGTATATGGCTCAATACGAAGAAAAATATGTATATAATAACAATCCGTATCAAGCACACATTCATCAGTGGCAACGATACATTGACGACGTGTGGTTCGTCTGGGATGGCACCCCTCAGTCGTTAGAAGAATTCCATGATTGGCTAAACAATCGGAGCCCCGACATCAAGTTCAGCCTGACATATGATATGAAATCTTTATCTTTTTTAGATGTAGAGATCAAATCAACAACTGAGGGACTGATGTCCTCCCTTTTTTCGAAAAAAAACTGATAAGAATAACGCCTTACATTTTAAGAGTTATCATCCGAGAAGTTTAAAGAACAATCTCCCCTATGGACAATTCCTCAGGGTGAGATGGAACTGTTCTAGACTTCAAGATTTTGAAACTCACGGCAATGCATTGGTCCAGAAACTCAAAGACAGAGGGTATCCACGTAAGCTCCTGAAACACTCTATGAAAAGGGCGAGATGGACACCAAGGGAGCATTTATTGCAGAAGAAACAGAAGGCACCGACACAACGGATTGTATGTGTGTCCACATTTGGACCCCACACACATCCAGTGCAAAAGATCATTCGCAAAAGCTGGCATCTAGTCGAAGAAGTAATCCCCAATGTGGGTTCCCCCCTATTTGCGCTCAAGAAGAATCGGAGCATAGGACAGCAAGGTTCATCCACACGTCCTGAGAGTAAAAAAGATACCCAAAGTACTTGGTCTCAGCCCTGTCAAGGGACACCATAAGTGCGGAACTTGTTCTGTGTGCAGCTTAACAATGGAAGGTTCACTGTTTACTGACGGCAAGAAGTTTTGGCGTCATGAAGATTTTACTAACTGTAAGACCAAGTATGCAGATTATGCCATTCAATGTCCATGCAAAAAGGTATATATTGGCAAGACCACACGAGGTCAGACAAAGAATTCTACAGCACCGTTCAAGAATCAACAATAGAGGGCTCACAGCACCATTGGTTTCGCATTTCTTGCAAAAAAATCATTCAGTGAATGACTTGAAATGGACAGTCTTGGCAGTGATCAAAACTTCTGCTGGAGGAGGTAGTGACCCTGATGTCCGTCTATCTCAGAAAGAGGCCTATTTGATATTGAAATTCGATACAGCGATGTCGGGTCTGAACAAACTAACTGAATTGAGCAATCTGTAGTTTATACTAGTCTGTGCACGTGATCTTTGTGATTATTAACTGCTTTTACCGTACTCGCTCGAGTTGACCATGAGAAACTATTAAAAAACTACAAATACCAACATTCCCGGCCACGCGACAGGAACGTCTAAATACTCGCGGCCCCTTTAAAAGTGTTGACAATATTCGCGGCGCATATACGTCAGACGCCATGCGAGAGCAAACGGATGATTAAGCTCTAGAGAGAGAGGAGTTCCACTTGTGAGTAAGGTGAGAGCTGCTCGTTTTGTGTAAAAAAGCTGCAACGGTTCTCACAGCCCGTCGTGTAAGAACGTTGAGCGCCAAGAACCGGCCGGCGCTTCCTTAACTCTCCCCTCCATTGTGTCAACACTTGAAGGTAGGCTGCACCACATGGTGGTCTTCAGAATAATGTAGCGTAGTGTGGAACAGGGCATTTGATGGTAGACTTACCTCTCATTTTTGCATTTACCTGCATAATTTCCATATATTGCCTGAGAACTGCGTACCATTAGTGGCCGTAGAAACTGAGAACAGGTAATTGTGTGAGCAGTCTGAGAATTAAATAAAAAACATTTTAGAAGTCCTGTAACACGGATACCAATCCCATTATTATTCCTTACAGTGACAATCGCCCCCAGTCCGTGTCCTGAAGAGAACCCTTAAATGATATAGTGATTCGAAACGCGTCGATCCTGAGCCCAAGCGAAAAAGAAAGGGACGCTTCTAGGGCATTTTAAAAAAAAATACTCTACCATACTTTCTTCCCCTAGGAGTGTGACTCTAATGAAGTCTAGTCTTGGGCTTAGTTAGATTAGCAGGCATTTCCTATGAGTTTGTTTATCCGCTTGTCTGTTTATATGTAATGTGAAGGGCTAGTGCCTTGTAATGAAGTAATTGGAGTCATTGTATAGTTGTGTACTTGGTGTGCAATGTAATTTTCAACATTGATTTTGTGTATCATGTTTAAATGTTTGTATGTGCTGATTATTGTTTGACATTTGATTCTTTTCCATACATACTATATTTGAAAACCCCCCAAAAAATGTTAAATAAATACAAAAGACTAAAATAAAATAGTCGTACTACCCAGAATGTATTGAATGGGTGTGTCAAAACCAAAAATAAAACCTGTCTGGCTCTTGTTTTTGTTTAATGTATTAGCCTTGAGAAAGTAATGTTGATTGTGCCAGACAAAACATGCGTTGATTGTGGACCTATGAAATTGGAAACTATTCTGATTCTGTGAAGTTGAGAATAGATGAAAATGAAGATTTGTCCCAGTAAAGCTGAATAAAGGATTTGATATTGGTTATGGAATACTCTAGTGTTCTCAAATTGTGCTCACAAAACTTATAATTAAAGTTCATTACAGAGGTAGGGGATGATTATGATTGAATCAGGTTCACTGGGAATGCTGAGTTAGCACAGCCGTTTATGATCTATTTCCGCTCTTTCTCTGTATTGGACTGGTGGTGAATGTTTCAAACTTGGCAACAATGCTGCTGATTCTCAAGGAGGTAAAGCCAAATTGCAACAAATCTTCATACAGGCCAATATGATTACTGAATGTAGAAACCGAGATACTCACTAATGTATTGACTAACTGCTTGATAAAGATTGTAAATGTCTGTAGTGCACGTGGATCAGTAAGGTTTTATGCCAAAAAAGAGCACAAGACTCAACCTTGAAAGACTACACATTTGTATGAAATACAAATGCATGTTAAAACTTATAGTGGTCCTCTCTTTGGGCGCTGCCAATGCGATCAACTGCATTACATGGCCATGCATGTTTAAAGGTCAGTAAGAAGGTGAGATTCAGATCAATCTTCTTATCTTGGATCTCCTTGCTCTATGTGGGCCCAGTAGCTAAGGTAATGGTCTGTGGGCACTATAAGATAACATCATGGCAGAAACATGAGACATGGATGCCTGTCTGCCCATTATTGTTTGCCCCAAGGCATGAACTACTGGCTTGTTGGATTGGGGGGCGGGGCACCCCCAACACCTGCTCATTTAAGATCTGACATGAAATGCTACCTGGGATGAGAGGATATTGCTGAATGTTGGTTCAGCTCTCATATATATAGCTGACTCAGAGCTGCCTATGGGTAGAGTACTGGAGAATTTTAGATTGTATGTTAGTTACTCAACATTGACTGACAACATCAGTGCTCTAACTGCCAATGAAAGAGCACATGGCCCCATTTGCAATGCTCTTTCACAATTCAGAGGCATGGTGTTAGAAATTGGAGTGTTAGTTTAGGGAAGCGAGTAGCCACTTCAAATAATCACAATCTTTGTCAGGGTAAATCACAACAGTCACTAAATTAACCTGAGGTCAACATCCTTGTAGCAATGGCTCAGAGCAGCCAGGACTAACATTGAGCCAATGTGTAAAGTGTTTATGCAGTACTAAAACGCTAATAAAGTTGAAAAGCAAAACAATAAAAATCCCAAAACGAATTAGAACACAAGAGTAATAATGAATAAACAAAAGGACACAAAAAAAACAATAAGGGGAACTGAGACATGGCGGACCTATCGAGCAGTTTTTGACACTCCGGCAGGATTTGACACTGTGATGTCAACAAGATGCCCATTGCGATTAAAAAAAAGTGCAGGTCTGGATATTAGCTGAATCTGCTCTGAATCTTGCGTTTCCTGGACAATCCTTTAGATCATCCAGTCAAGAGCACAGTACTTGCCCCGCACCCAAGGCCTTTTGACGCTATCCTTGGAACAAGTTCACACCTCATTCACATTCACACCTGTTTGAATGCTAACTTCTGGCTGGCAGAAATGGGAGAGCAAAATGCAGATTAGCTTCCATCAAACTTCATGCAGGGCAAAGGACATTTCTAAAAGGAAATGTTCAAGGCATATGAGCTGCAGATTCTACACTTTGCATTAGATCGCCACCTGGTGTTGGCTCGGATGATTGCATGTTGTTGTCGTCTTGGAAGAAGTCTTTGTAGTCACGAGATAGGCGACTCCTCCCTTGGACGATAGTGCGCATGGGCATCGGCTCCATCCTTAGATTGTTTTTTTCCGCCACTGAGTTCGGATGAAACTTTTCCGCTCCGGTTCGAAATCTACTTTTCAAGTACTTTGACACGTTAAAATTTCTTCAAACTTCACCAAACAACTTTCGATGCCAATAAACATCGACTAGACTTCGCCAGCTCGATTCCGGTCATCGATGCGGGCCGTTGGGCTTACCCACGCCGTGAGGCCTACACCCCATGGAAAGGATGCTATTCAAAAGATGCCCTGAGTGTGGGGCAAAATTTCCACACAGTGACCATCACGAGGTCTCTAACCTGTACTTATCGCCAGACCACAGCGAATCCAGCTGCACAGCCTGTGCATCCTTTCGAAAAAGTCCATTCGGGATCGGAGAGCCCGTTGGCGCGACATGCAGAGATTAGCGCCGGAACCAGTGGATATCTTCGACAAAGTTCCATGTGTCCCAGAGGAAGATTCCGATGATCTCCAGATCGTATCCGAGCCAGATGACTCAGATGACTCCATACCTTCGGGTCAACGCGTGAGTACATCTGCCCCTACCCCAGCCCAAACACCAAAATCGAAGGCAAAGGTCAACACTACGCCTGTGGGGCCGAGTTAGACTGAAAAATTACTTCGAAAGCCCCAGCTCCGAAGAAAATAATGAAATCTTCCGGTAGCTCCATACCGAGCAAACCGCATGTGCCAATAACACCTGCTCCCTCGGCACCGAAACAAAAAGAATTCCCGGTTCCAAAAGACACTCCGAAACAGTCGACTCCGAGAGATAAAGCGGCTCTGAAAACAACGAAGCCTGTTTCCGATGCCCCAAAAACAGCATCCACTCCGAAGCCGATCCCCTCGATGCCGAAACAAACAAAGCCTCCTTCCGATCCTTCCAAGCCCACGAAACAGGCTTCGGCTCCAAAGACAATACCCTCGGTGCCGAAATCTACGCCAAAGGACTCCACATCGGCTCCTAAGTCTAAAGACAAGCAACAAACCGGTTCGGAACCGAAAAAATTGGCGCCGAAGGCTGTGCCTTAAGAAGAGGAGCTTTTCCAACCAGATCCTTTACCAAAAAAGGATCTACATTGATCCAGAAACAGGACATGTTTCCACCACACCACACCACACAGGAAGAGGAAGTCCGATACAGCACCTACACCTCCAGTGCCTGTCAAGAAGAAGGACTCTGCCACATCTCCTATGCACCCTTCTTCTCCTGTATCTCCTTCTCCTGCTCTTCCTTTAAACATTTCACCTCAGAATTCTCCCCCGGGCTGCCATCTATCACAATGTCACCATGCATTCAGATAAGGCAGAGGAAGATTTTTTACTAGACACTTTTGAACACACCCAAAAATCTGTGCAAATACTGCCAATGATTAAAGGAGTCATTAAACATTCACCAGAAGTGTTTAAAGATCCTGTAAGAGCTAGAATCATAAACCCAAGGATAGAGAAAAAGTACAGAGCAGCTCCTGGGGATCCTGCCTACATTAAAGGACAGCTACCCTTAGACTCCCTAGTAGTTTCAGACGCTAGGAAAAGAGCAAACTCCCAAACATCGGGTGAAGCACCACCTTCTGATAAAGAATCCAGGATCATAGATGTTTCAGGGAAAAGAATAGCTGCCCAAGCTAGCAATACATGGTGGATCGCTAACACACAGGCCCTCCTCGCAAGATACGACAGGGCTCACTATGATCAGCTCGAGAAGCTCTTATAACATCTAACTGACCAATATAAGGCACAAGCAGATGACCTCATACAAGAGGGTAAGCTTATATCAAATGCCTCCCTTAAATGTGCACTAGATGTAGCAGACACTGCATCCAGAGCAATAAACAGCAGTGTCCTACTTAGACGTCACGCGTGGCTACGCAATTCGGGATTTAAGCAAGAGGTGCAAACTACTATCTTAAATCGACCATTCACCCAACAACAATTGTTTGGTCTAGAAGTAGACACAGCACTTGAAAAAATGAAGAAAGACACTGACACAGCCAAGTCTATGGGAGCTCTGCAGTCCACCCAAGCAAGAGGCTCCTTTTGTCGCTCCTTCTACAGAGGAGGCTCCAAACAAGCTGGAGCAGACAATTCAGCTTCCTTTAAAACTAATACACAAACATCCTCTAATAAAGGATACTTTAGAGGGGGCTACAGAGGCAACAACAACAAGGGAAGAGGTCGAGGAAATAACAATAATCAAACCTCTCCCAACACAAAACAGTGACTTCCTTCTGCTCCCCCACCAGCATTCCACTCCTGTAGGGGGCAGACTAACACAGTTCCTACCTGTCTGGAATTCCATCACAACAGACAAGTGGGTAAGACAAATGATCCAGTATGGTTACAGCCTAGAGCTTACAGCTACCGGTCACAACTGCACCACGAGTGTTTACAAAGTGCCTAGCAGTAGTAGCAGCACATCTCAGAAGACAATATATCCACGTCTTCCCATACTTCGACGATTGGCTCATAAAAGCCAAGTCATTCAATCAGTGTGTCCAGCACACATCTCAAACAATTCAAACACTGCACAACTTGGGGTTTACAATCAACTACACCAAGTCATATCTCCAGCCCTCTCGTGTACGTCAATACCTAGGGGCTACCATAAACACCAATACAGCTCTAGCTTATCCCAGTCCAGGCAGGATACAGAGCATTCAAGCCTTAGTTACAAGGTTTCAAAACCAACACTCTCTCCCAGCCAGAGTATTCATGCAATTAATAGGCATGATGGCATCTTGCAATTTTATTGTACCATATGCCACACTGCAAATGCGCCCATTGCAGGAATGTCTAGCACATCAGTGGAATCAGGCACAAGAACAACTAACAGACCTGGTGTTGGTGGACAGCCGCACACATCGCTCTCTGCAGTGGTGGAACACCAAAAACGTGTCCAAAGGGTGGCCGTTCCTCGAGCCAGTTCCACAGATAGTACTCACAACAGACGCATCCCTGACAGGATGGGGAGCACATCTGCTTCACCACACAACTCAGGGAAGATGGGCCGCTCAACAAAAGGTGCTTCACATCAATCACCTAGAGTTGCTGGCAATTTTCCTAGCACTGAAGTCCTTCCAAGTGCACATATGGAACAAAGTTGTCTTAATTCGGACGGACAACATGACAGTCATGTTCTACATACAAAAACAAGGAGGCACACATTCCCTGCAGCTGTCCCACCTCGCACAAAACATTTGGAGATGGGCCATTCCACAAAACATTTATCTGTTTGCGGAACACCTTCCAGGAGTTCACAATCCGATAGCCGATCTGTTAATTCGACAGACACAACAGATTCACGAATGGGAACTACATCTGCAAGTTCCTCAACCATTCTTTCACAAGTGGGGTCATCCAGACATAGACCTGTTTGCCACACACGAAAACGCAAAATGCCCAACCTTCGCTGCCAGGTTTCCACACCCGTTGTCCAAGGGCAATGCGATATGGATGAACTGGTCAGGCAGATTTGCGTACGCTTTTCCGCCAACCCCACTAATACCGCTAGTGGTACGCAAGCTCAAACAATAGTCTCTCAAACTGATCCTGGTAGCTCCCGCTTGGGCACGCCAACCATGGTTCATCACAGTGCTAGAACTCTCTCTAGTTCCACACCAAAAACTTTCTCTGACACCATCCATGCTAACGCAGAACCATGGAGACATCAGGCATCCAGATCCAAGTAAACTGAATCTGGAAATCTGGCTCCAGAAGTCTTAGAGTTTGGTTACCTTAACCTGCCACCAGACTGTATGAATATCATTAAAGAAGCCAGAAGACCTACTACTAGAGCTTGCTATGCTGCTAAATGGAAACGATTTGCCATTTACTGCACTAATAATCAAATTGATCCTTTAGATGCTTCCATCCAAAATATTATCTGTTACCTTCTTCATTTACAGAGATGTAATCTTGCATATTCATCTATGCACTTATATCTTGCAGCCATTGCGGCATATCTACAAAACAGACAACATATGTTGTTGTTTAGAGTACCAGCAATAAAAACTTTTATGGAAGGATTAAAAAGAATTATCCCTCCTATGTTACCACCATCTCCAGTGTGGAACCTAAACATTGTTCTTACCAGGATCATGGGACCCTCTTTTGAACCTTTACACAAATGTGAATTGCAATTCCTCACATGGAAAACAGCTTTCCTCGTTGCTATTACCTCTCTTAGAGGAGTTAGTGAGATTCAAGCTTTCACTATACAAGAACCATTCTTACAATTACACCGTAACAAAGTGGTTCTAAGGACTAATTCTCAATTCCTTCCTAAAGAAATTACTCCTTTTCATCTAAACCAATCTGTAGAGTTACCAGTGTTTTTTCAAAACGCAGACTCTGTAGCAGAAAGAGCTCTACACACACTAGATGTCAAAAGAGCTCTTCTCTATTACATAGATAGGACCAAATCCTTTCGCACAACAAAGCAACTATTTGTAGCTTTCTCTCCACCACATAAAGGCAACCCCATTTCTAAATCAGGAATTGAATGGTGGATTGTTAAATGTATACAAATATGCTATCACAAGGCAAAACGCACATTAACAGTTCCTCCTAGAGCGCACTCCACACGCAAACTAGGAGCCTCCATGGCTTTCTTAGGGAACATTTCCCTAGAAGACATCTGCAAGGCAGCAACATGGTCTACAACACACACCTTCACTAAACACTATTGTGTTGATGTGCAAGCCAAGCTGCAAGCTACAGTAGGCCAAGCTGTTCTCAAAACTCTCTTTCAAACTACTGCAACGGATACAGGTGACCACCGCTAGGGCAGACACTGCTGCACAATCGATGCAAAGTGTAGAATCTGCAGCTCATATGCCTCGAACAGAAAATGCTACTTACCAGTATGCATCTGTTCTTGGCATGTAGAGCTGCAGATTTCTACATGCCTCCCTGGGACCTGTATCTGTTCCAGTTTTATCTTAATTAGATATACACGCATGGACATCCCTTCTTTCTTTCTACTAACTCCATCATTTCGCATCATGGCGAAAAACAATCTAAGAATGGAGCCGATGCCCATGCGCACTATCGTCCAAGGGAGGAATCGCCTATCTCGTGACTACAAAGACTTCTCCCAAGACGACAACACCATGCAATCATCCGAGCCCAACACCAGGTGGCGATCTAATGCAAAGTGTAGAAATCTGCAGCTCTACATGCGAAGAACAGATGCATACTTGTAAGTAGCATTTTCCTTTCCTTAATTGACATACAAAAGTTGATTTTACCTTTAAATTGAATTTTGACTATGAATTCTTTGTCTAACTGATTCCAAACCGAAATTAGCATTATTCGATGTAATAATGTAACCCAGTGTTTTCCTATATAGCAGCCAGCCTTGCAAACGTGAAAATAGCTTTTGTGCTTTTTTCACTGTAAGGACATACGGAATGGTAAAGTTTTACATGACCTACTTTTACATACCATGCACCCTGGCTGATGGATAGCGGGGTATCCTTAGCTGTGGCTTATTGATATTTAAAAGGAAGGTTATAACCTGTCAAAGGGTTTGTTACAATGGTAGGCCTGGAGACGGTGTGCTTAAGTCACTGTAGTGGGAAGTACAGTTGGTGCTGAAGCCCACTAGTAACGTTTAACTTACATCCCTGGGTAAATCTTTACCATATACTAGTTACTTATAGGTATGTTAAATATGCCAATCAGGGGTTCACCCATTTCAAACTGCTAAAAGGGGGCCACAATGACTTTATTACTGCTTAGCAGGAGTAAAGAGAGTAGAGTTCTATGGTCAACAAAAATAAAATTCAGAGAAAAGTCAAAATATTCCACAATGACACTGCAGAAAGGGTAAATTTCTAACACATCGCTTCAGATACTTTCAGAATTCTAAGAGAATAATCTGTTACTACTAACAAAATATGGATGCCCATCACTGGTTCCAGAACAGGCGAAACCGGCATCAAGCCTAAAAGATCACTGGGGCTCTCAGTTTGCAGGGTTGAAAGCTCTTGCCTCCACATTTTGAATGAAAGGGTCAAAGAGGAAAAGCCCCATTCCTGGACAAAACTTTTTCTTAAGTTGATGACCAAAATAGACTGTTCAGCTGCCACACTTCCTCTCTTCAAATACATTGGAGATTTTCATATTGAGGAACGTGAGGATAGTGACCATAACATCCAGATAATACAATTAAATCTTTCCCCATGTGTACATCACTCTACCAATACCTTTATTGCCAACACCACTGCACATGACTTGAAGCGACTAAGGTGGCAAGGAAAGCTCCAGGAACAACTTTCATGCTTTGAGCTTCTAGAAGAGCTGCAGCTTACAGAACACAATCAGATTGCTAAATCGGAACGATACCACAAAATGTTAAGACTGTTCTATAAGAATAAGATCATGGTGTAAGCGGTAAAAATCAAAAGGCAAATTTGCCCTTGGATAACTAAACAACTTATCTTAGCAAAGAAATCATTAAACTGAGAATACAGTAAATTTTAAAAAGGGCATTACTAACACAACTCGTCAATAGACAATAAGAGTAGTGTTTCAGAACTACAAGCAGGCAGTGTGGACAGCCAAAAAAGGTAACTCAGAAATGTTTTGAGCTAGGGTGCTCCACACATGTAAAACAAGTAACCCTAAAGCCTTTTGGAAAACCATAAATGAAATCGATAAGGATCCAACATCTTCTTATAACACAAACATTTCAGAATAATCATGGGTGCAGCATTTGAGGAAGCATGATTCCATTATGCAAGAAACACAGGACAATGAAAAAGTACCTGGCACTGAATTATATAGCAGCTCAGGAACCCCATCAAAGACCAGTAGTGTTGTTGCAGAAAACGCGCATGCAGGAAGTTCACAATTAGATTTGTTTTAGATTTGTTAGGCACACAAATCTTCCCCGAGGGCATCTCTCAGCACAGGTGCAGTCAAATACAGGTCACAATTCCATAAGATAATTAAAGATCAAACAGCCATGTTTTCAGGAATTTCTCGAAAGAGAGTAAGGCTGAGCAAGAACGTAGAAGTAAGAGTAGATTAATTCAGTGTTTGGGAGCCCAAAAGGAAAAAGAGTGGCCACCATATCTGGCTGTACTTATAGATTTGGGACGTAGCCTTAGTAGCTCACTGCATTTGAGCAGGAATACTGGGATATATGGCTGCAATTTGTTTTTAGGATAACATGGTCTCTTCCCATAGTGATAAAAACAATTACACATAAGTTTAAAGAGTGCATGTGTTTTATGGGAAGCCAATGAAGGGAACGTACTAAACGTTCAGAGGGAGATCATGGGGGAAGATTACAGACAAGGTGCGCTGCTGTGTTCTGTACCATCAGAAGTCTGGAAAAGAGGCCTTCAATCAATGCGACCATAAGGGGATTCCCATAGTCCAAGCTGTTCGCTATCAACGCCTGGACTAGGGGTTTCCTGGTATGCAGACCAACCCAGTGAAAGGCTTTCCTATTTCATAGCTCAGCAAGCACATTTTCAGGTGAACCCAACATCGGACCTGCCCGATAGCTGCTCTTTAGAGTGTTCTTGATAGAATCTTAGAAAACATTATAAAAAAGATGGGGCCCCTGTCCCAACAGCATGCCTCCTGCCTTCTTTAGGTTAACATATAATATTAGGCAAGAAATCTCGATGTTCTATATTATATATCTAGGTGCTCGAGAACCAGTTGACCTTGACTCGTGGCATAGATCTATAATTCATCCAAACTATAAAGATGGCGACAGGAGTAATCTAGATCTAGACTTCAAATACTTTGCAAGCATAGTCCAGCAAGATTTAGCAGCATAGATAAACTCTTTGGATCTTATCCCATGGTGATGCTTGAGTTCGAAATCCTGTAAAAAACAGAATGCGAGGCTTTGGCAAAACAGGAACAGTTTGTTTAATTAAACATTACATACGGGAGAACAGTTACAGGCAAGAGGTCTGAGGACTGTCCTAATTTACAGTCCTTATATGTCCTTCTTTAATACAAAACATGACGGGTTGTAAAGGTTTCCAGCATACCATGTATGATGGGGAATGTTGGTTGCTGCCTTTGGAGTCCTAAATAAATGGTCAAATGGTTACCATAGGTGGATTTCGACCTCCGTGGAAACAGTGTGGCCAGTGGATAACCTTTCCAGATGTCCTGCATGTGAAGCACATGATCACTAGATGTGCCAGGCCCTGATTGGCTATGTGTTCCCAAATCATGTGGCATTTGTGTTTTTAGGAGCATGTGTACCCCCTCTGGCCATGTGTGCTTTATTCTCTTCTGCGCTTATCTGCGGGATTGATCAAGAATTTCCTGTCCTAGCGGTTGCCTGCCAGCTATGCAATCTCCCATCTGTGACATATCAATCAGTAATCTGGGGCCTAGATCTCAGGGCCTGCTGACAACATATTTGCGAGTCAAAGTTGATGTGGAGTTCAGAATGGGTGGTTCTATTCATAAGGATGTGATTTCACTTTTATCGATGAGCACATCGATTTCCATATTAACAATGGAATACATCAGACTTTCACTCAGTGCAGGACACGTTGTCAAATCTTGCTGCCCTTAACATCTGTATGAGAAGTGCCTTTGCATCCAAAACTATGATTTTTACCTGGTTCGTCTATTTCAAGGCAGCTTCGATAGGGTCCTGTGTGATTTACTGTGGCAGAAATAAGAAACGCTGGGATCCCAACCATCATCCTGAAAGCAGTTCTGCTTTGTATACTGATACATGACTGCAAGTAAAGCTGGGAGACGGCACTAAACTCTCACGGAGAATGTACAAAATAACTGGTTTGAAGCAGTGGTGTGTTCTCGCCCTGTTATTGTTTAACATTTATATCTCAGACTTGTCATTTGATGTAAATTCCTTAAATGCACGTCCGCCAAAGCTTGGTGGTCTGCCTATGACCGCGCATTTTGTTCAACCGCAATGTGCTTCTGCGGAGTCTGCAGCGTTTTTAGGTCTCGCTGAGCCAATGCGCTTGCGCATTGCTTCGGCGAGAATTATGTAGGGGCTACAGGAAAGCCTGCTAGAGGGCTTTAGAATGCGGATTACGGCCAGTGCATGTGTGCCGGGCACGCACTCACCATTTGCTCCCACGCCCCCCCCCCCTCAAACCCACCCCCCCCCCCCCCCCATCAGACTTGAAAGGAAGCCGCTAGCACACCACCATTTGTCTGAGCCTCGGCATCAGACTTCAAAGGAAGCCGCTCCCCCGCCCCCCCTATCAGACTTCAAAGGAATGTGCTCCCGAACTTACTGGCCTCGCTCTCGTGAGCCTTTATTTACTTGTCTTCCCACTTTGTTCTCTGCTCCACTTCCCAGTCACCCTCTCTCCCTGCGCTTCTATGTTTCTACCCTTCTGTCTCAGCAACCTCTCTTGAATCTCCCAGCCCTCCATCCCTTTCCTCCCTTTCACTTTCATACGCAGTGATTTATTAATTTCCGCTGAAATATAGCGAATACCATGCTCGTTTGGCATCAAAATAATATTTTGTAAAAGTACTAAGGTGCTGCAGAGCTGCCTCTAAAATAATTTGTAATTCTGACACACTTTAAATTCGACAATTCATTTTCAATGTTGTGCATGCATTAACACCAAAGCACCTTCCTTGGACAGAAATACGTTATTTGGAATTCATTATGACAGCGTATTGTAAATTTGTGCATTTCCTTAAAACAGAATATATTTTATTATTTTATTAATGTTCACTGTTCAGTATTTCCTTACCATCCCAAAAATACTACCCAGGAGAGAACCAGCTGATAGAGAATAACCACCTTTTCAGGTCACTTGAAAGGGGCTACGTACTGAACAGGGGAACTGATCACTTATTGATTGTGGTTAGAAGTGGTAACACTTACCAGGTAACTCTCTTACTGGGAAAATAACCAAATGCTTACCGTATTGTGGAAACCCTCTTTTGCTTTAGCACAGACAGTGACCGACATTAATGTTTGTCATTATTAAGCTGTACAAAGTCTTTATGAAACAATGAGCCCTTTAAAACATGCTACAAGAGATTTGCATTTCTAGTGCAAGACTGGAAGCTCAGTTATGTATGGTTCTCTTTACTACTATAACAGAATAGTGAAGAAAAACAAGCATTGGCAAAGCCAATAGGACGCGTCTATGGGAACTATTTGCTTTTGTGATGTTTTGTAACCCTGGCATACAGCAGCTTTGCACAGCGGCTAAAACTAATTTAAGACAGTTCTATGTACTGAATTATATAAATGCAGTGGCAGAGCCAATAGTTCTCAAAGGCACGACCTATTGGCTTTGGCAAGGCTTGTTTTTCTTTACTACTCTGCTAGAGTAGTAAAGGGAACCATGCATTACAGAGCTTCCAGCCTTACATTGGAACTGCAAATCAGCTTATGATCCAGCAGCTCTGCAGCACCTTAGTACTACTCTGCTAGAGTAGTAAAGAGAACCGTGTATTACAGAGCTTCCAGCCTTACATTAGAACTGCAACTCTGTTTATGATCCGGCAAACAAATGCTAAAAAGCTGTGAAATTCTCCTGTTGCAGAACGCACCGCACAGCAAAACTCGCACCAACCTCCATTTTTTGGTGGTGCTAAGCAGGCTTTTTTCCAAATGACATTATCCAAGCATTGTTCAGAGCATGGTGGGCAACGTGAGCTCTGGTCTGCATTGTGTACCAAAGCTGGCAAATTTTGTGGCTTTTATTCGGTCCAGTACACTGAACACAACTGAGATGCAACTGTTTTTAACAGTTGTTTTTGTTTTTAATTGTGTGCGGCATTCACTTGAGCATTGCCTTTTGTATTGCCCAGCAGGGTTGGGTGCATCGATTGGACACAGTTTTTGGTGTCTGTGTCCGAACACATGGTAAAAAATGGTGGGAAATGAGTTTGATTATTTTTCTGTGGTTATTTTTCCTCCACCATTTTCATTCCTGTTTTTCAAACTGTCAATTGACCAATTCTTTGAGTCTGGCACTTACGTTAAGCCGTGGATTTTTCTTTTCCACAATGATAAAATTGTGATTTTTTTTTTGATGAAGTATGATTTTCAAGACTGCTCAAAGTTTTTGGATCCCTTTGGCCATCATATTCCTTGAAAACTTCAAATGTGCTTGAAAGAAAAGTGAGTTTCCACATCACCATTTTAAACTTCACAGTAGTTCTCTCTATCATCCTTATTTCTGCCCTAGTTCTCTGGCTCCTTCCTGTCCGTTTTGTTTAGTCTTATCTCGTTTCTCTCTTTCCTCATCCCCTCCACCCCGCCCATCTGTCACTTTGGCTTTTCTTCCTAACTTTCACCCCCTCTTTCACTTTTCTCCCTTTCCTCTCTCTGCTCCATTCCCTAAAATTATCTTTCCCATCTTGTCCTAGTTCCCTCTTTCTCCTACCACTCTAGCTCACCTTTTCTCTTTCTATCTGTAATCTCCTGATTTCTGCCGTCCATTTCTTTCTCTCCACTTAATTTCCCCATTCCGTCCTTTCGCCTTGATATATGCTTATTCCCTTTTCTTGTCCCTCCAATCTGTCCATCTATTATTTGTGTTCTTCCAGTCTTTTCTCCTTTCCTCTTATGTTCCATCTGCAGTTACTCTCACTGTCTCTTCCTTCAGTTTCTCTTCCCTCTCTCCAACTTTCCTCCTTCCTTTCTCTCCTTTGTATCTCTCCTCTCTTCTCTATCAGCTTTCATCCTTGTTTCTCGCAAAGCTACAGTCTCTGGTGCTTTTGTAGCTCTGGGGTCGTTTTAAATGTGTTTTTGCAGCCGGGGAGACAGCCACACCCCCACAGAACTACTAGGGCTGGTGGGGTTTCCCTGCTGCTAGGTGCAAGGTGCGTTCTAATTGAATGACTGACTCGTCCAATCATATATTAATGCAGCTCTCTGCTATTATCAATCATTCTGCCCCATACACCCGGCCTCTGTACCAGAAGAGCCTCAGACCCTATTTAGAAAGGATGGTTTGCTCTTTAAATAAACTGCAGGCAGTGCAGGCCCTGGCACTGCTGGGCCCCAGTGCCACTGCACTGGCTGCACCACTCAGAGCAGCACCTTATGTTATGTGCTTCATTGAAGTTGCCTGCATGTGGGTTAGCACAGTGGCAAGCATTAACTCGCTGAGCCATCTTGCCAGCTCTCCGTAGGTTTCCCGCCATATCGAGGAGACGCAGGGGTAACCCCGGGCTCTCCGAAGGACACCCGGTGATCGATGGACAGCATCGCTTTAAATGAGACATCTCTCAAAGATGTTCACCAATCACTCTCGTTCTGGTGATCTCTGCTCGTCAGTGTCCATCCACATGGGTATTTGTAGGGCACAGCATACTTCAATAGCACTAGTTCTGTCCCCTTGGCATCCCAGGTGTGGGACAGTGCTCTGTCCTGAAGCACCCCTCCCCTCCCGCTGCTCTCATTGTCTAGCCCTTGGCAGCTAACTATCAGCTGTGTTTACAGCCTCTTCTCACACTCTGGGAAGTGTCTGCTGTGAGAGGTCTCTCTACTTGGACTGCGCCTCACACTGCTGCATGCCTCACACTGCTGCATGCCTCACACTGCTGCATGCCTCACACTGCTGCATGCCTCACACTGCTGCACGCCTCACACTGCTGCACGCCTCACACTGCTGCACGCCTCACACTGCTGCACGCCTCACACTCCTGCACGCCTCACGCTGCTGCATTACTCACACTGCTGCACACCTCATACTGCTGCACGCCGCATACTGCTGCACGCCTCACACTGCTGCACGCCTCACACTGCTGAACGCTGCACACTGCTGCATTACTCACACTGCTGCACGCCACACACTGCTGCACGCCTCATACTTCTGCACGCCTCACACTGCTGCACGCCTCACACTGCTGCACGCCTCACACTGCTGAACGCCACACAACACCACCACATCACTCAGGGACACCACCACATCACTCAGGGACACCACCACATCACTCAGGGACACCACCACATCACTCAGGGACACCACCACATCCTTCTGGGACACCACCACATCCTTCTGGGACACCACCACATCCTTCTGGGACACCACCACATCCTTCTGGGACACCACCACATCCTTCTGGGACACCACCACATCCTTCTGGGACACCACCACATCCTTCTGGGACACCACCACATCCTTGTGATCACTCTGGAACACCACCACATCACTCTGGGACACCACCACATCACTCTAATACACCACTCTAATACACCACCACATCACTCGGGGACACCACCACATCACTCGGGGACACCACCACATCACTCGGGGACACCACCACATCACTCGGGGACACCACCACATCACTCAGGGACACCACCACATCACTCAGGGACACCACCACATCACTCAGGGACACCACCACATCACTCAGGGACACCACCACATCACTCAGGGACACCACCACATCACTCAGGGACACCACCACATCACTCAGGGACACCACCACATCACTATAGGACACCACCACATCCTTCTGGGACACCACCACATCCTTCTGGGACACCACCACATCCTTCTGGGACACCACCACATCCTTCTGGGACACCACCACATCCTTCTGGGACACCACCACATCCTTCTGGGACACCACCACATCCTTCTGGGACACCACCACATCCTTCTGGGACACCACCACATCACTCTGGGACACCACCACATCACTCTGGGACACCACCACATCACTCTGGGACACCACCACATCACTCTGGGACACCACCACACCACTCTGGGACACCACCACACCACTCTGGGACACCACCACACCACTCGGGGACACCACCACACCACTCGGGGACACCACCACATCACTCGGGGACACCACCACATCACTCGGGGACACCACCACATCACTCGGGGACACCACCACATCACTCGGGGACACCACCACATCACTCGGGGACACCACCACATCACTCGGGGACACCACCACATCACTCGGGGACACCACCACATCACTCAGGGACACCACCACATCACTCAGGGACACCACCACATCACTCAGGGACACCACCACATCACTCAGGGACACCACCACATCACTCAGGGACACCACCACATCCTTCTGGGACACCACCACATCCTTCTGGGACACCACCACATCCTTCTGGGACACCACCACATCCTTCTGGGACACCACCACATCCTTCTGGGACACCACCACATCCCATCATCACTCAGCACCACAACAGCATCACTCAGCACCACAACAGCACTGCCCTTGCTTGCTACCAACAAGCATTGCCATAGCCAATAGGACTCGCATTAGGAAAGTGTAAGCTCTTGGCTTTGTGAATAACAATGCTATTAATTTATTTATTTTCAAAGCCAACAAATATTTAAAATAATTGTCATTTACAATACCAATAGCTCACACTTTCCTAATGCGAGACCTATTGCATTGCAAGTGCTTGTTTAAACCGTTTCTCCACCTATACACAGCAGAACAAATTAGAAGTAAACCTTGTGAACACCAAAGTAGTTAAATTTTCGAAGAAAATTGGAACACCTGGCACTTGGAATATTGTCGGTTTGCGGTTTCTGTACCTCACAGTACAAGTATCTCAGAGTGATGTTTGACTATAGAGGCTAATTTATTTCACACATGGAGGCCATGAAGTCGAAGGCTGCCTCCCTAACATCAGGATTTCCTCAGTTCGCCTACATTTTGTAGATCCCTACAGAAGGTGATGGCAGCAAAGCTTTTACCCACTACAACATTTGGCATTGAAATTGCAGGAGTGAAGATGGCAAAACATTTAGACCTGTTAACTGCCAAGACCTATCGGTCAACATTCAAACTCCCATATCATATTACACAGGGCCAGCTCTGTCTAGAGTTTGGTTTCACGAAATCAGCTGGGTTCTTAAAAATGCTTCCCTCGAGATGCGTCACGGATTACGCTTGGCTGAAAACAACACGTCAACCCGGGTCTGACGGGATAAACATACTCTCAATTTAGAGGTGAGGCTAAATGACTGTCTATAAGACGCAATTCATTCTCTTCACACAGGACATTCATGGAACGTTCTAGTCTCATTTAAAGAATTTAAAATACACATTAATCGAACCACCAGGTCATTTTCTGTACAATATGATAAACCAGCCGTTGAGAAGAAGTTTATGCCTAGCAAGTCATCAATTCTTCTAGTCCTTTAAAACCCCAGACTTATTTAGATTATGGGTATCCATTCAATTGAACCATTGCCTGCATCTTGGGGACCAGCCAGCTCTGGACTAGATTCTTCGCTGGTCCAGAATAACTGAAGGAGACGAGTGCAGGCTCCGTGGGAAGGGAAAAGAGACGATGGTTCATATCCTTTGTGTCTGCCCAGTGTTACTTTTTGAAAGAAGAAAATTATTGAGGGGCCCCTTTATTCAAGCTGGAATAAGGAAGAACCAGTAGACAGGCACTCGTGCAAGGCCTCAGCTCCGTACACATACGTCTGAATATAAGGGGTTGTAAAATGTGTACAGCTATTTGTGGTGAACGTGAAGGCGTATACAAGCAAGAGCAAGACTGAAAATGATATAGGAAATGAATGAGTTAGTCCATTGAAACCTGGCTACGTTTTTAACATCTGCAGGAACGTGACATTTTTAACGTTCTGTTGACCTGACGTGAAAAACTCTTTAGCTTAATACACCAACTGTTTTATCGTACTGCTCTTATTGTAATGGCTTTCATGAGGTATTTTCATATGTAATGTTCTTAATTAACGATGCACTTTATTAATAAACCTGAACCACTGGTGTGGTTTCCACCTTTCAGTCCTGTGCAATGCAGCGCTCTTAAATAATGGTCCTGTGCAAGTTTCTATATATCCTCCAGAATACTATTAAGTGGGTCCTAGAAACATTCTTCAAGAAAGTAAATGGGGTCCTGTGCACGCTAATGTGGAATGGAGGCAAAAAGGTTTAATAAAAAACATTATTATATTAAAAGTATTAGTTACACTACCTGACACATATTGATTTTTATATTGACTCCTTTAAGTATGAATCGTTTCGTGGAGACCACATACCATCACTGATGATGGTTCTTGTGGAGAATACATTAGCCAAGAGTTTTGGAGAACAGTTTTGAGATGAAAGTTCTCACACCTTCTGCCAAGTACAGCAGTTTAACTTAACTTCACTATTGGTTAAAATGTTAGGAAACGTAAACATACTCGGAGAAAAATAAATCCGAGATTGGTTAGACTGTGGAAAATTAAACCGAAGTTCATTAAGCCACGATTGTACAATAATAGTTTCCTTCTTTCCAGTTACCAATAACATTAAACAAGTGTGTGTGTGTGTGTGTGTGTGTGTGTGTGTGTGCGTGTGTGTGTGAGTGTGTGTGTGTGTGTGTGTGTGTGATATTGAGAAAGTAAACATAATGGTAAAGAGCACAGGCTGTGTTAATTACCTGACTTTGCTTCTTACTCTGGTGAAGGTATCCTTTTTCTTCTAAAATTGTGCATTTGACTCGGACATGTTTTCGCTGCCTCCAGCAAAACAACCCTTATGCTGAAACTGTTGGGGAGACTTTTCTCTGCCTTCCAGTAGTGAGGTACTGTTGCTGTCTATGTTAGGCCAGAGTATGTGTTGTAATCATCATCATATTACTCTTTAGTTCGGTTTTTATGACACAATAAAAGAGATACATCATTTAAATGAAATAACAAACATAAAAACAATTCAATGTTAAAACATTCATTAGCTATATACGAAAATGATCTAATTAAAAATAACCTTTACAAAAAAAGAATCAAAAAGTGTTGGTATCATTTCCCTACAACTTTCTGATTTCAGGATGCTGAGGATTTAAGTAGAAATGAGATTTAATCAGACCACTCCTTCACGGCAGTGTCAGCCTTTATATATTGTACATTTGCATCCAAATCCGGAACTCTTTGGCGACTGGATCCAAATCTGGAAATCCTTCGACAAGAGTCTTGCTGTTTTTTGCACGTTATATGAGACTTTAAGTTTATGTTGACCCTTTTCAAGTGTTAAACATTTTTACAATTTTATAGTAGATTATTTTGTTGTGAGGCGTAGTTGTGTTTATCTTTGATAGGATCAATTTACAGCACAGGTATTTAATTGTGGCCTATAAACCTTGAACATAGTTGATTAATGTGAATCATGTTTTTTTTGTGTGAATATCCTTAAGCAATCTGTTTCTCGTTGGTAGGTTATCGTAAATTGGGAGCTGGCTGAGCTTGGAGAAAGAGAAAAGGCAATGCTGAATTTCGCTCTCCTGATCACTCGCTGTGAGAATATAACCGAGGAGCACTTTAAGAAGTTGGAGGAGCATGGCTTCGACCGTGAAGACGCCTGGGACATAGCCATGATTTCTGCCTTTTTTGCAATGTCAAACCGCATTGCTCACTTAACTGACATGCGTCCTAACACAGAGTTCTACAGTCTGGGTAGAGTGCCCCGAGAAAAGGAAAAATCGGGGGCCTCTTAAAACTTTAAAAATAAAGCTGTATTTTGTGGAACATAACATTTTGGATCTATAAAGATAACAGCTTTCCCCCCTGACCACAAGATACTTTCTCCAAAAGTTCATTTCGTTTATAGATCAATAATATACTGGCCTTTGTCATATTGTTTTTGTGACTCAATCAAGTGTAGCTTGTGCAAGTAACCTTAGGTCTTATCATAGTTCTGCTGTTGGACCTGTGCAGGGTCATTGCTCTTTTACCCGTCATGCTGCGGGAGGCAAGGATTGTGAAGGTTGACTGACTGCAGAAGGGCAGGTGATATATAATTTCGTAAGTTTGGCAGAATTCTGAGGCTTTGTGAGGTACTCTTAGTAACTTTGAAATTAGGCAATGGATATATATGGTCCATGGTTTGATTCCTGAACCAGTTTTTAAATAGCATGAAGCTATTTAAGATATTAATTTCTCACTTGCTGTTAACTCAATATTGAATATGATTGAATGACGTTGTAATCATGCAAATGAACTGCAGAATGGTCAAAGACTACCTCTCGTAACCAAAACGGGTGGATATAAATCCTGGCTGCTTTTATTATACTTGCCAATTCATTTTCATTATCTATAGCACAGTAAATCAGGTTGTTTTTGTACTCGACAAGACAAATTGGTTTCTCTTGTAAGTTAAATGATCAAAAATCAGCATGTGTTTTTAATATTTTTGTTTTGAAGCAGAGCACTCAGATAGCCAGGAAAGTTAATATTGTAGGTATTGGAATGTGTTGTAACTATACAATCAAGAATTTGTCTCTTTCAATCTGCATGTTGCAAACAAGTGACCATTGGCTCCGGAAAATGTCAATTAATGCTGGATACGTGGTTCAGATGACCAACAGTCCATCTTAAGGGCTTTGTGTTTGGAGCACTATGACGTGTGCTGTTTTGGAAACAATTCTGTGCAATCACAAGTCTACATACACAATCACGTCTGTGTTTACTAACTTTTATTTTTCATAAACCATGTTCTACTGCATATTTAACTTTGAGGTAAAAAAGAAAATCGTTTTACACTTTTTGAATAGTTGACCACAAAGCATGATATATCCATTAAGCATGATTGTAATGAGTCTCAAAGTGGATTTGTTGGCAAAATCTGTGGATACCCTCCTGCTCCTGTAGTTCTAATCTGTTACACACATCTTTTATATAGCAGGAATCCTAATCTAATCCTTTGTCACTGGTGCTTTTTAGGGGTTATAATATAATATTTTTTCATAATTGTATCATGTGTGGTGTGTTTAATCTGTGTGGTAACCCGTACTCGTATCTCACATGCCCAAATAATGAAGGAAATAATGCCTTATATTAGTGTTTCCGTATGGGTAAATATGTTTACAATTTAAATAGAAATATGCTGCAAGATGTTTTAGTAAATCGTACATTTATCTTTTACTTTATACCATCTGAACCTTGTTAATAAATTCAGGTCAAATATCATCCACTTTTCACTTATGATTTTATTTAACTTGTTTGTTGACCTTAAGATATTCATGGTTATGAAGGTAATTTTCGAGTTGACTAGGCATTACTGCCCCACTGTAAGTGACATCAGTTAACTAATTGTCTCTTGTATCAGATTTCAGTGATTTGCGCGACAAGGAAACAAATCCACATTGATGGTCTGCTCCGTTGAAGGCTTAGTATATATGTGGGTGGGGTAGCTTGGAGAATTGTGTGTACTCTGCTGTTATCCTCCTTCATTAGAGGCTGTTTGACCATTAGGATTCCAGCATGTAGGGTGGTGATTTTCCACAGTTTACCCAATAAAAAAAGGGAACTCCTTAAAATTCTTTGATTATGGGCTGTCCGCCATTACTAATTCTCCTGAGCAATAATAGTATGTTGCACCAGAACTTGGTGTTCAACTAATTGATTTCCCAAATAAGAGAATCTAGGTGCCTTATTTTTCAATCTGTGCTGTTCTCAGATGCTTCAGCGTAATCTCCCCAGTAGCATTTCAACCAACCTGCTAACTGAACTGTCGCTTGGAGTGGTGGTTCTGGGGAATGTTTTGCGGTTGGCCTCAACACTAGAGGCTTTCACACTCGCCCCAGTAGCGGCAGCATAGGTATCCAGACTGGCAGCTGACCAGATATATAATCCAACATCTCTTCTGACATATTCACACACCTGGAAACTTGAGCTGCTGATTTTGTTGAAACAAGAAAACATGCATATTTAGACGAGGACACATGACTGGGAAAATAAAACCTAGCCATTGAGACCGACTTTACTTATAGTGGTGCAGGGAGACACAGGGATGGGAAGACACATGCACCAGTTCAAAGAGAGGAAAAATACAAAGACACTGGCTCGAGGAGATCAAGATTGGACAGGGAGATAAAGACTAAGGCCCTGAATTTCAGTGGGTTGATGTTTTCCAACCTCCACACAAACTCCTGTCCTTAGTAATCGGGTGTGATAAATAGCACCTACGACTCTGACATCTCTTACTTGTGGACAAAGACAATTATCAGATAGATGCCAATCGGACCACTATTCACAAATTCCGGAACTCTGACATGAAGGTTACAAAGTGAAGCAGATGGTGTAGTAAGGAGGTGTGGACAAATACAACATTGCAGAAAGATATTGTCATTGGGACTGAAAGATGCAGACATTAAAGCAAGGAGGCATGGATGCAAACACGGACAGGAACACAAATATACACTGAAAGACAGGCAGACATTGTTTATTGAGACATATTGGAACACTTTGTGCAAATGTACCTTTTTAGGGGGACACTGGTGCATGGTCACCCTCTCGTCCACAGGTTCCAAAGACTAACAAAAAGAGATCGGCATTGGAGTTGAAATAAAATAACACGTTTATTAATCACTCATGAGTGGGACCATGTCCACACAACACTCATCTGTTGAAGGAGGAAGTACATATAAGCATGTGAACAGAAATGGAAAGAAAAAGTTTAGAAATAGCTATCAGCAAATAAGGGCAGATGAATGACTACGTGGTCAGCAACGTGGGAGGGGCAGCAGAAATGCTTATGGCAGCAGTAAGTGGTCAACAGTTAACATTTGAGACCAGGTGTACTGGCAGGTACAACCCCCCCAGCACGTACATTGCTTAGCCATGTCAGGAGGTAAACTAAAATAGATAACACAAACATAGTGAAAAGACGAGCAGCAGAGGACAGAAGAATTACAAAGAAAACTAAATGGAAAACACAGCCAAAATGGTTGTAGCTTATGGTGAGTAAAATATTACACGTTTGCACAGACAACCCTTTTAGCATAAGCTAAGACATTTTCTTATGCTTTTAAAGGGGTACGATAAACATCATGGATGTCAATTAGCATTATATCACATATTTCTCGTTCCATTTCTGAATCAGCCTTTACATTTTGGACATTCGTTTTGGATAGTAAACTAGTATTACATGTGGAAATACAGAGGGAACAGAGCATTGGCCCACATTGAATATACAAACAACAAGAGAAGAGAATTGCAATAATTATGAATAAGGCCGACAATACTTTCAGAACTCATACAGAAAATAAGTTCCAGGACCATCCAGCCCAAGTCCATGTTCCTGAGTCTTGATGTATCTCAGTGGCTATTTTATGCATTTTGGAAATGCCATCTTTTCACATACCCAGCAGTTGGTAGTGTTCGTAGCATTATGAATATGATGCAACATTTGTATGAAAGTGTTATTGAGATATGACATTCAGTGCTTCTTTTCATGATAGGGAAGAGTGAAGTAATAATGTTCTGTGGGGACAGGAGTAGTAGCAGTAAGTAAGTTTCAAGCCGAAGTTACTTCCTATACAACCCACATTATTGTAGCAAGGATGACAGCAGTCAGAGTTAGTCCAGTGATGAACATTGTATATTTGCTACAGATTTTCACAGCACTCGATTTCTTCTCCTCGGGCAAGTTCATCTTGTCCGCAAACAACAAAATAGGTCATGCCCTAAGGGCGTGGGCGGGCGTTTGTTTCTTCACTAACGTTGAGACGAGTAGTCACTAAAAGACTACCCCTCTATGTAGTCAGTCTTTAACCACCCAGGACAGTGGCTCAAAAAGTCTCTTTCTGTGATGAAGTGTCTTTCTTCTTGGATCGAAGCAGATACCCAGATGCACCAGGGATCGTGAGGTCCGGGAAGACTTCCTGAGACGCTGCTCGTCCTCTCTCGGTGACCAGGATGTTGCGGTTATCTGTCAGCACAGTTGGGCTCATGAGGGCATGCGGAACCTTTCAACAATGGGTGGCATGCAGCCAGCTCTTCCGGTTGGTCACTCGCACTGCATTTCTGTTAGCCAGGAGAGCGTGCTCTGGGCCGCGCCTCCAAGGTGCCAAGGAACTGGTCCGTTGAAACAATTTCGTCAGCACAAAATCGCCAGGCTGCAGATCATGGCCTTTACCCTGTGACCTGTCTGGAAGAGCTTCCCGTACCTGATGATAAATAGAAGACAAGCTGTCAGTAAACTGGGACAAATAGTCACTCATCAACACATGGGGTACATCATGTATAGGGCAAGGCTTAGGGATCCCCAAATATTCATGGGCCTCCCAAAGACTATTTCATGCGGTGTAAGGCCAGACCATGAATGTGGTATCGATCTGATGGAAAGCAGAGCTAGGGGCAGTGCATCAGGCCATTTCAAAGACGTGAAAGCATGTATTTTAGCCGATTTCAATTTCAAGGTGCAGTTCCACCAGGCCTGCTGACTGTGGGTAAAAAGGGGGATGACATTTCTGCTTAATCCCCAACCCTTTCATAACATATTCTACAAATTACCCAATAAATGGAGGTGCGTTGTCCATTTGGAGGACCTCAAAAGGTGCAGTTGGTGTTGCTAACCTTCCTATTTGAGTTCGCGTTCCCTTTCCAGGATTAGACTGCAGACAGGCCAGATAAGACTGGACTATCTTTGTAGCAGTGCCGGCAATATCAGGATGATCCCAAACTTACATGCGTTGTTTTGCCATTTAGGATGCACCAACAAGTGCCGGCCCATGTGCCATATTAATCAAGGGGTATAAGTATTCTGTGGGTAACTTCCATTTGGTCATATCTTTATTCCCCCAACAGCCCTCATCATCCAGTGTTCCCTCCTTAGACCATCAGTCTAGTTCGTCAGCAGAGGCAGATTTTTGCATGTCCAGCACTTCCTGCCTGGCATCATGCAAACTTTCAGCTTGTGACTTCACCACATACATGGACGTGGTGCTTCGCTGCATTGCGGTCTCACAGGCTGTGTGGTCTGCAAAGGCATTACCTGCTCTTATTTTATCAGTCACTTTCTTGTGTGCACTACACTTAACAATTGCAACTTTCTTAGGATAAGTTAGGGCAGTAAGAAGATTATGCACTAGTTCTCTATGCACTATCTGTGTCCCGTGTGAGGTGAGGAAGCCCCCTTCTTTCCACAAGCGACCAAAATTGGGTGCCACCCCAAAAGCGTACTGGCTGTCGATAAAAATATTGACAAGTAAGTCTGTACTAAGCTCAGATTCTTTCGTCAGTGCAATCAGCTCGGCCGCTTGGGCAGATTTTCTGTGGGATGTGAGCTGTTTCAACTACTGTCTGAAGGGTGGTAATAGCATAGTCAGCAGATGTGATGCTATCGGGTAATTTCAGACATGAGCCATCAACCCATAACTCCCCATCAACACTAGAGAGAGGTGTGTCTTGTAGGTCAACACAACCCTTTGTTTCCTCTTCAGTGAGGAATATACTATCATGTAACTCTTGCAACTGAGACTGAGTAGCTGGAAATTGCAATAGTGTAGCAGGGTTTGATGCCAAACATCTTTTCAATGTAATATGAGGGGCCAAAAGTGTCAATTCAAATCCTGTCAAGCAAGCACTAGTCAAATGCTGTGTTTTTGTTTGATTTAGCAAAGCATCAACTGAATGGGGTACTAACACAAGCAGTTTGTGTGACAAAACTATTCCTTCACTCTGACGTATAGATACAGCATTTGCTGCCACTGCTTGGAAACATCCAGGCAGCGCACAAGCGACTGGGTCAAGAACAGCTGAGAAATATGCACAAGGACGTTGTTGATCAGCGTACATCTGTGTTAAACCGAGAGGGTACAACCTTCCCTTTTGTGTACATAGTGTGAAAGTCTTCGTGTAGTCTGGAGTTCTTAATACTGGTGCAGAACAAAGAGCTTGGCGTAACTGTTGGAAGGTGTTCTGACATTCAGTAGTCCATGGGAGGGGCATCGAGTGTCTTTAGTCAAAAGGGCCAACACAGGTTTATTAATGTTCGAAAAACTGGGGATCCACTGCCTACAAAAAGAAGTAAGGCCAATCATTGCACTGACATATTTCTGAGTACGGGGCACAGGAGTATCTAAAATGGTCTGAATGCGATCTGGTGTGAGTGCACGTCCCTCCTTAGACAGGAGGTGACCTAAATAGGTAACCTGCTGTCTACAATATTGAAATTTCTTTTGCAAGACTTTGTGATTATGAGAGGCAAGAAACGATAACAATAACAGTGTTCCTTCTTCACACTGCTCAGTGGTATCTTCAGCTAACAAGATGTCGTTGACGTACTGGATAAGAGCCACCCCTTTTGGTACAGGAAAGGAATCAAACTGCCGTTTTCATGCCTGACTGTAAATGCTAGGACTCTCTGTATAGCCCTGTGGAGCTCTACTGAACTGGGATGATCTATTTTTCAACATGAATCCAAAAAGATAACGGCTGTCTGGGTGAATGGGTATTGAGAAAAATGCGTTCTTTAAGTCGATCACCGAAAATTTAGTGGCAGTGAGAGGGACCATAGCAAGAAGGGTCGTGATATAAGAAACTACTGGTTATTCGGGCAAAACTATTTTATTAACCTCTCGCAAATCAATAATTCATCTGTAAATTTTTGTATCAGTGTCTTTTTTCAAAATAGGAAGGATACGGCTATTGCAAGTTTTGTAGGGGACTTCTTCCACCAACCCCACTTTAATCAAACCCTGAACAATATGTGCTATTGCTTCTTCACCTTCTCTGGATATTTTGTATTGGGGCAGTCGAGGCAATGAAACACCTTCCTTTACTTGGATGTGCACAGGTGAAATTACCATTTGACCCACATCAATATCTGATCTAGCCCACAAAGTACAAGGTAGGGACGCCAGAGCAGCATCCTCATTGATAAGACAGGATCTCTCAACCATTGGATGACAGTCATTCAAAATAACACTCACACCTTCCGGAGAACTACGTATTGTAGCACGAAAGTATTTAAGCATATCAATATCCACAATGTTGTCCGGCGTGATAGGGGAAAGCAAAAATGGACATGCTGCAGAGCCCTGAGTGCTGACAAGAAGGGGAATACACTCACCGCGGGTTTGCCGCTACGGGGTGGGCTGATCCGCCTCTGTCTTGCTTCCTGCTGGGGCCGTGTGTTTTGTGCCAGCTGTCTCCCCGCCGCTGCTGCCTACAACCATCCCAGGCGCGGCCGCTGTGCGGGTAGACCACAATACCCAGACGCCCCGGCACCAACGCTCTGTGACACGCCCCCTTCATGCCCGGTGGCGCTTAAATTCCAGACCCACCTCCCGCATCGCGGGACGCGCGCGGGCGGCGCCGGGTGAAGCCTGGGCAAAGGGCGGGCCGTCTGTGGCTGTCCGGGGCCAGAGGAGGCCAGGCCTCCTCTCGTGGGCGGATCAACTAAACAGGGGGCACAAATTAGTTACTAAGCGTGGAAAGGGGAAGGACTGGAAGTGGGATCTGTGACACTGGGACTACAAAACGCAAGTCGCTTGGGAATTTGGGGCTTGGTTTCTAGAGCGGAGAAACAGTTTGAAATGCTTGTGTAAATTTGTACTGTCAACACGGGCGAGTAGTGGGAACTAGGGGTGAAAGGTGGGACCAAAATTGTGACAATATACTTAAGGCCCATTTCTTTAGTAGGCAGCATGGCCAGTAAGGTTAAAACCAGTTAGTCTAAAGCAAAGTTAAACTCCCCCATCTTGCAACAGGTGCTACCCTCAGACAAAAGTACACTCCCACCCCCCCTCTTACAACCAATGGCAATTGATCGCATGTTACAAAAAGTGATAGGGGCAGTAGCACGCGAAATTGAGCGTACCGAGAGACGTTTGTCTCTAACACTATCAATGGAGTCACAGGTTCCAACACAAGGGTTAGTAAGCGAGGTTATGGTTATTTCACCAGCTCGCTCGTCAGAAACCTTGGAAAATGATCTTCCCTATTCTACCCCTAATGAACAAGAAACGAAGAGCCTGTTTAAAAAAGACAAGAGAGAAGAAAAGCAGAGCTAGTAACACTCAAAGTGGAACAGGAAGTATCCCAGGCGCCAGCTCCGCCAATATGGATGGCGCAAATAGTGTTAGAAATACAAACTCATCTGGAATTATTTATAGTAAGCCAAATTAAGCCATTGGCTAGTAGGCTAGATAAAATTCTGAGTGAGGTAAAAAACAAAGGTAGAATATTGGGAACACCAGAGGACTCAAACAACACTATAATTACCCCCGATATTGCACCAGGCCCACAGGGGGCTTTGCAGCCCGGTGGGTTGATCGTTGGGCAACCCTTAGGGCCACAGATCCCCAAATTGTTAGGCCAGCTAGTGCAGCAGGATAGAGCCACGATCCCAAGCGTGAGGGCAGCACAAATGGGACAGGGCTCATCGGAACAAATCCTATTAGTACAACCAATAAATCAACCCGTAACCCCCAAGGAACAAATAAGAAATTAGCCACAGTGTGTGCCCACTAGATTAACTAGAAATAAACTGCCCTCTATTAACCTACAACCGGAAGCGTGCCCATACGTAGTAGTTCTGGCAGGGGCACCTGAATTGAAGGGCGATCAGAATGAGACACACCAGGAACTATGAAATAAGACCATACACTGGCTTAATAAAAATAAACTTTTGATAGGCAATGAAAATGGGGAAATACTACACGTCAGAAGGGTAAATTGGTTAGGTACTAGAGGTAAAGACATCACAGGCAACTGCATTATTGTCAATTTCAGGGACAAGAGAGTAGTGGAACATATTACCACCAGTGGGACAGCCAATCACTCTAGTTGCATAAAACCCCTGCCACTAGGATACTTTTATCCCAGATATCCAGCACCTGTGGACGCACCTCATCAAACTAGGAGATGCATGGAGGGACCTAATCCCGATAGGACCCAAGGTTACATCTGTGAGGGGCCTGGGCTTTGGAATCCTGGATTCGCAAGCTGGAGAAATAGGTTTAGCCCTTTGGCGTCGTTAGAGGAGAACGATTGACTAAATAGCTCCCTGTTCCCTGCAGAATTGCCGCAAACAAGAGAAGTGGGAAACATTAACTTTGATGATCCACAAGAGGAAGGGATGGAAGCACTGCAAAATAAGGTCCCCTTGACCCTTTGGCCTATAGTGGAGGTTGATATACTATCAAAACCCAGGGGGAAAAGCCTAGATAAGACCCCAGCATATTTAACTACACTCAATGGGGGAGGCAGCCTAGATATAAGGGAGTTAGGGGATAATGGTAATGACCAAACACCACTGGGTAGAGGGACGGAATTAGGGCATACAGGAACCATAGCAGGGTGTTCTAATGTAAATTCCATTATTCGTGGAACAGACGGAGCCCACAAATCAGAGGAAGGATTAAGAATTATCTCCTGGAATATAGCCGGTTTGGCTCGCAAATTTAATAACTGCGAGTGGCAGCAGTACATAAACCGGTATCAGATAATCAGTTTACAGGAGACCTGGGTGGTCGATAACAGCCTGCTTCATATGCCAGGGTACAGATGTTTTTTTGTCCCGCTCAGAAATCAAGATCAGGTAGAGCCATGGGAGGATTGTCCATATACGTAGATCTAAATCTTCAAGGTACATGGACTAACACAGGCTCTGTGGTTTGGGGGCAAAGGGCTAAGGTTGATTCTGTTTAATATTTATAACAAGGGGGCTAGTGGAGAAAACAACCCAATCCTTCGGGAATTGGATTATAGACTGAGCCAAGAGATTGCAGCTATGAAGGGGACACCGGCACCAACTATCCTAGTCATGGGGGACTTTAATTGTCACCTATGCCCCTCCTTGTTTCCTATTGAAGCTGATTGGTCACATTGTCCCGTGGAGAATGGCCCTCATTTTGACCACACACAAGAAGGAATGGCTTTCAGTAAACTCTTATATACCCATGATCTGGAGCACACGGTCAATATGATGGATGTGGAGAGGGACGGTACCCTTCCCCCGACTTTTAAGGGGAGAGGGTGCTCGTCATTCATCGATTACATCATAGTATCCAGATTTTTAATAAATCGGATTATTACCGTGGGGATTGAGTGGAGCCCATTCAGTGACCATAACCCCCTGGTAATGGAGCTTGTTTACCTGGCTCGGCCCAGGATAGGACAGTCCGGCGGCACTCTCGAGAGGGTAACGGACCAGGGTAGACGGCTTAGGTGGTCAAAGATAGATGGGGACATTTTCTATAAAGCCCTAATGGATATCGGGAAAACTCCCATTGAGGAGTGTCTAGATACCATAGTAGAAGGACCATCGCTACTCAATGCATTTAGGCAGATAACCAGTCTGGTAGAGGGGTTGTTAAAATCAAGTGTGCCAACAAGGAAAAATAATCACCCAAGATGGTTTGATAGGGATTGTTCACGTGCCCTAAGGGATCTTAAACGCAGCCTCAAAAATAGGCCAAGGGACAAACAAAAAATAACTCAGTGCAGACATACTTACAACAGGGAGACCAAGAGGAGGAAAGTAGTACTTCAGGGGGAAGCATGGGCAGACTTAAGGGAGGCTGCAAAAAGATGGGACATTACTGAATTCTGGAGAATTATTAATAGACCAGGCTTCCAGGACGGTAATGCCCCTGAGATAGGGACAAACATACTGCCGGATCAGTGGCTCACACATTTTAAGGGTCTGTATAACTATGGAACAGAAATTGTCCCAGAGTAGGGGGGGGTTGCCCAGCTGGGACAGGTAGTAGACTTTACCCTAAATGAAATTATTGTGGGAATTGAGGGATTGACAAAAAATAAAGCCCCAGGCCCAGATGGGACCCCCGACCTGTTTTTGAGCAATGTTGCGCTGTGGGCCCCAATATTGACAAGAGTAATAAATGCGGCTACTAGGTCTGGCTTGCCCCGCTCTTGGTCTATGGGTATAATCGTCCCTATTTTTAAAAAGGGTAATAGGGACAATCCTCAGTGTTATCGACCAATCTCACTAATCGATGTGTCAGCTAAGATACTGGGTCGGGTAATCCTTAATCGCCTTACTGAGTGGACCGAGGACAATAACATTGTCTCAGACATTCAGTATGGCTTTAGGATAGGGAGATCTACAAGTGACCAATGCCTGAACCACTATATGCTGATTGCAAAATATACTAAAGCTAGTAGTGAAGCCATTTACTTGGGGTTTATGGATTTGGCAGCTGCCTTTGATCACATGAATAGGGATAAGCTTTGGGCTATGATGACCAACTTGGGGATTGACCTGGGCCTGATCAACATCTTAAGGGAGCTATATAGGGATACCACTGCTAGGGTACACTATAATATGGATGGGGGGCTAACAGAATCCTTCCAATGCACAAGTGGGGTGAGGCAAGGATGCATCCTTTCCCCTTTTTTATTCTCACTATACATTAATAATTTAGAGCAGTTTCTGATCAACCTAAAAACAGATTGCCCAAGAGTAGGGTCCCGCCACATCCCGGTTCTATTGTACGCGGATGACGCAGTCCTAATCGCGCGTACCCCAAAGAGCCTACAGATTTTAATAGACGGATTTGTTAAGTTTATGGAAACTTTAGACCTGTCTGTTAATCTGCACAACTCATATGTAATGTTGGAGGGTAACAAACCTTGTACCAGTTCCTCTTAGAGGATAGGAAGCCATATACTAGAAAGGGTGCAGTCCTTCTCGTATCTAGGCGTTTTATTTGATGGTTCATTAAAATGTAATCCTTTGGTGGAGGAGCGTTGTTGTAAATTGGTTTCCATTAATGGTGCTATTGCAAGTTACGGGCGGAGGGTTGGCCGATGGTCTCCCGAACAAGTAATGAATTTCTATAGCTCCATTTGTTGCTCCAAAGCTATGTATGGGGCAGAAGTATGGGGCTTTGCGAATATCAACCAATTACAGCAGGAGGAAAACAAATACCTACGATCACTCCTGAAAATCCCTCAGAGCACCCCAGCTGTAATAGCCCATAGAGAACTAGGGAGGCCATATCTTGAAGACTTGGTTAAGCTCAGACCCATCTTGGCCTGGTTAAAAATCTGGCCAAATCCTGAGGCGACCTTGAGCAGGCAAATCCTAGGTGATTGCCTGGGAAGGGATAAAAGTATGAGCATACCATGGCTTAATTATGTAAAGACTAGTTTGGAAAGTCTAGGTCACAAGGACCTTTTTACAAATCCCGCAGCAATCGTAAGATAAGTTGATTATAAAGAGAGCTTTTTGGGACAGAGAATCGCACATAGAACAGAGGTTGAAGGGATCAAATGTACTGTGAGTGCTCATAGCCTTGTGAAAAGTATTAAGGGAATGGAGCCGTACCTCTACCTTATGTATAATGCCCAGGATAGGTTTTTAATGTCTCGTTTTGGACTCAACTTGTTAACTTATTTATTGGCGGACCCGCCAGGTTTTACACTTTTAATTGAGCAGAAGGGTGGCTGCGACAATAGGTCTCCGCAGGACACCCTTCATTTTGTACTTTTGTGTTCTTTTTATTCAATGTCTAGGCGTAGATTTCTTGTAGGTATTTTAAAGCAAGCCAAATTAACACATGCCAAAGACGCTCTACTTTTTTTGCAAAAGGCGATTGATCCTCTGACATGTTGCATTATGAATTTTATCAAAGTTGCAGTGAGACTGAGGGTAACTAGAGGATAGGCGCGGTTGTCACCATTAAAATGAATTGTTCTGCTAACCTTTTTTTAAACTTTATGTGGTTGCAGTCGGGGTTCTGATAATGATTTAATTGGATTTTAATTGTTTGTATATATGTGCTTTTATGGTGTTTTTTAATCACCGAATAAAGAACTCTTGACTTGACATGCTGCAGTAAATTTGTCAAGTCCGATTTCAAGTGGCTGAGAAAGCGGGCTAGGTGTAGGTGTTCCATCGAATCCTATCGATGGTATCATTGTGCTGGACAGGGGAGCCTTAGGAACCAGTTTTTAGACTGAGCACTACAGGTAGCTCGTGTGTCAACCAGAAACCGATCAGTAGATCCCAAGACATTTGCCTCAACATAAGGACCCATTTGATCTACTGGCACCTCAACTGGTTCCTTACCCCATCATACCTATGCATTGTCAGAATCTACAAATGTATCCGCAGAATAATCAGACATTTGGCATTTCTTTCGCCTATCTAAAGTATTAGAGTAATTTGGTCCTTGTTCAACTGCCTCAAACCTGGGACGGGCGTCCTTTCATACTACCCCTTCCACCCTGGTACTGCTGACCTTGCAAAAGAGGGCACTCAGAACGCCAATGCCCAGTCTGTTTACAATAAGCACACTGATAAGGGGACAAATTTGCTTGAGGAAGAGGGGGCACTCCAGGTGTATACAGTACACGTCCACCTCTTCCACCTCCCCTAAATTGTGGACCATATACTTGGGACAACCTAACTTTTGTCTTTAAGTCTTTAACCTTCTTATCCTCCCTGACTTTTGCTTCCTGTCGCTCATAATATTGGGCCATGGTCAAAAGGGAAACTGGGGAAGATGTGGTCCAAGAACACTCACTAGCCTTTAAGCGACTAGCTATTTCCAGTAACATATTAGCGACAAATTTGTCGACAAACAAATGCTCACCCTCATCATCAGCCAATGACTGGCTGCAAAAATCATGGAATGTCTCCTCAAATCATGAAAAGAAATCAGAAACTAACTCATCCTTTTTCTGTTTAAATCAAATCAAATCAGGTGTTTGTTAAGCGCGACTACTCTCCCGTAAGGGTCTCAAGGCACTGGGGGTGTGAGAGGGTTCGCAGGTTCCAGTCCATCAAGAAGGGGGTCTTTCGAAGAGCCAGGTTTTGACATTTCTTGCCAAGATGGGAAGCGATGTTATCTGTCTGAGGTGGAGCGGAATGTTGTTCCAGGCACTGGCGGCGACGAAGGAGAAGGAGCGGCCTCCCGATCTGGTCTTTCTGGTGCGGGGGACCAAGGCGTAGGAGAGCTGGGCTGATCATAGGGTCCTTTGGGGTGCGTGGAATTTGAGTCGGTTATTCAGTTATGCTGGTCCGATGTCTTGGAGGGCCTTGTGAGCATGGGTTAGCATCTTGAAGGTGACTGTAGCTTCGATGGGGAGCCAGTGGAGTGTGCGCAGGTGCTGGGAGATGTGGCAGTGGCTTGGCAGGCTGAGGACCAGTCTTGTGGCAGCGTTGTGAATGTTCCGTAGCTTGCAGGTGAGGTTTTTGTTTATTCCGGCATAGAGTGTGTTGCCTTAGTCGAGCCTGCTGGTGACCAGGGCGTGATTGACGGTGTTTCTGTGTTCGATTGGGATCCATTTGAAGGTCTTACGTAGGAGGCGGATGGTGTGAAAGCAGGACGACGATACTGAATTGATCTGGCGGTCCATTTTGAGCTCTGAGTCCAGGATGATTCCCAAGTTGCATGTGTGGTCAGTGGGGGTGGGCGGGCTTCCTAGGGCGGGGGACACCAGGTGTCGTTCCAGGTGTCTGGGTTTGGGCCCATGATGAGTACTTCCGTTTTGTTTGTGTTTAGTTGTAGGCAGCTGTTTTTCATCCATTTGGCGACAGCTTGCATGCCTTCTCGAAAGTTGTGTCTGGTGGTGTTGGGTTCATTGGATAGGGAGAGGATGAGTTGGGTGGCGTCTGCATATGACACAATGTTGAGTCTGTAGGTTCCGAGGATGGGGGCGAGTGGAGCCATGTAGATGTTAACGTAGTCCTGTCTATTTTCTTAGGGAGTGTGAGAGTCTTCAACTTTGTCACAATAGCTTTAGGAAGATCTAATATCTCCTTCTGAGGTTTCTGCGCAGGCTCCCTTTCTGCATCTTTTTCTTCTAAATGTTCCCAGGGATCACCAAATGCCACATTGTCATCTATTTTATGTATTGTTCTCCACAACTCGGGGGCAAAATAAGCCAGAAGAACATATCAATATCTGAAAAGGTCAGAGTGCAGGAGCTGATGGCTCCTTCCACCTCCTCATAGAAGGCGGCGGGATTTTTCCAGGGGGTCAGGTAAAGCAGCCTTAAGAGACATAACATCTGCTCTGCTCCAAGTAGTGTAGACCCAATTATATATAAAATATCCCTTTGCATCCTACGAAGTTTTATCATCACTTGTTGCCGCACCTTTCGGAGGAACCTACAGGGGTGCAGCTTCACGCATTGGTCTCATAGCAGATTCGCTACTGTTGGGATCATTTGCATCCACCGGATTATCCGTTTTTGCTGTCTGAGATTCTGTTGTCTCAACGCCTGTGTGCTGCTTTTGAGCTAATTATTTTTCCTTTTGCATTTATAATGTATCATCCCGTAATTTAACCGCTTGTCTAATTGTGTCAGAGATGTTTTTGAAAGGGTAAGTCCCATCTCTTAACTGCCTATAATCTGTCTTCAAATCATTTGGGCCTGATTCGTCAAAGATATGTTGCCAATTATATGATATCTCCCAACAGAACTTTTCTAAAAAAAATAGATCTGTTTTGTATTTTCCCAAGCCTGAACTATAGTTGTGAGGATCGTCACTGTAGTCTTCTGACGAGATTCCACTCTAGCACTGCCCTTCAATTTATCTTTATCTACGCTAGACAGAGTAGAGCGAGTCTGTCGCTCAACTTGCTTGTCTTTATCTTTATCCTCTGAGGAAGAGAGCTCCTCATCAGAAGCCTCCTCTTCAGAGGCACCTGGAGCAGGAAATTTATATGGTGGTGTGGGTGGATCTAATAGGATGCAATCATCCTGAGGTGTATTAAGTAGTGGATAGATAGGGTGCCTAATAGGATACTGGCCATTTACCTCTAACCGCCTTTCTCTATCTTCCTTTTTTATTTTGTCCTTCATTTCTTTGTCTTTTAATTCCAACACTTTTTTATATATCGTTTTCTGCTGCTCTTTTTCTGCTAAAGCTTCTGCTCTCTTCGCTCGCTCACACTTCTTTATCCCACATACATACACAATCAAACATATCCTGTCTACTTTTTCTTTTAAATAAACACTGCCCTACATATTAAACCTTTTTAGAATCGAATGACCCATTCACTGGCCATTGTAAATCAGACTCTTTTTTTTGTGAATTTGTTCCACAATGAACCATGAATTATGGAAGAAATACTGCATTTGAAATACATCTCTCTATTTGGGGCCTCTTCCAGAGGAGCCGGCTGACTTTGCTCTAAGACTTTCTTGGTACCACAAGAGCAGCAAAACCACTTACGGAGTGTGCTGAGAACAGGCATGTTTTTACAAGTATATGTAAAATATTACTACTACAAACAAATATTCCAAAAGGAGAAAAATCTCCACATTACCTGCCTACAGTCTTTGCCAAGAATTAATACTTAAACTAAACCAAAAAACTAAACCAAGGCAAATCAAGAGTGCCGCTTTAGCAACATTACCAAACAGAAGTCTCCAACTCCCACCTGCCGATCTCTGGTCGACCTAATGGTCGCTGCAAAAAGTACACCAAAGAAAGCCCCAGTCGAGACCGGCCACCACCTGGAGGGTCAAATTGGGAAAAACTGAAAATTCACATTAGCCTGCAAAGACAAGGGTCTTCTCATGCAGTGCGATTCCTCAGTAATATTTTGATCCTCCGTCAAGACCATTCCTCGGACGGCCGTGTCTCCGATGGGGCTCCCTGCCGGGCGCCAACTGTGGAAATGTACCTTTTTAGGGGTAGACTGGTGCAAGGTCACCCTCTCGTCCACGGGTTCCAAAGACTTCACAGAAAGAGATCAGAACTGGAGTTGAAATAAAATAACACATTTATTAATCACTCATGAGTGGGACCACGTCCACACAACACTGAATTCCCAAACCATCGTCCCTTTTATACCATTTTGTTGCAATGTAAGCATGTGAACAGAAATGAAAGAACACGTTTAGAAATAGCTATCAGCAAACAAGTGCAGATGAATGACTACGTGGTCAGCAAAGTGGGAGGGGGAGCAGAAATGCTTATGGCAGCAGTAAATGGTCTACAGTTAACATCTGAGACCAGGTGCACTAGCAGCTACAAACCCCCAGCACGTACATTGCTTAGCCTTGTCAGGAGGTCAACTAAAATAGATAACACAAGCAGAGTGGAAAGACGAGCAGCAGAGACAGAAGAATTATGAAGGAAACAAAATGGACACCTCAGCCAAAATGGCTGTAGCTTATGCTAAGTAAAATATTACAGGTTTCCACATTTTGGGTAACCAGATATGGTCACTAGTTGAGAAAAGAATTCCCAGTGAATATTAATTCATAAACCCTGTAGAAGGGAGACCGACGTGGACAGTAGAGCTGGGGTATGCGGCTAAGGCCAAGTAGAGGCAACAATGCTTGGGAGAGGCAGACAAGGGTACAGGAAACAGTTTGCAAATAAAGGGCCAGATGCATCAAGCATCCATTTTGCGATTCCTTATTAGCGAAAAATAAGGAATCGCTAATAAGGAATAGCAAAATAGAATGCATCAAGCAATCGCTATAAAAATAGCGATTCCTTAGAATTCCTTAATTGCGACTCGCAAATTGCGAGTCGCAATTAATGAATACCTCCCCATTAATTCCTATGGGCCTAGAGGCCCATAGGAATGAATGGGAAGACAATCTCAATTTGCGAATCGCAATTAGCGATTCGCAAATTGAGATTGCGAGTTCAAGGGTGCAGGGGTGTCCAAAGGACACCCTGTTACACCCCTGAATGTGATCTGTGCACATATGTTGCGCACACACATGCCCTTAGGGCATGTGTGTGCGCAACATGAAACTTTGAAAAATGCCCAAAAGTGCATTTTTCAAAGTTTTTGCAAATTACCATGAAGTTGTACTTCGTGGTAATTTGCGTGCCCTATTAGCGAATTCGCTATTTTTGATACTTTCATGCATTGCATTTAAGGAATCTCAATTAGAGATTCCTTAAATGCAAACAATCGCAATTTAGCGAATTCTCTAATAGCGATTTTTGCATTTGGGATGATGCATCCCAAATGCAAAAATTGCACTCGCAAAGGGCCAGATTCTGAGAATCTGGCCCTTTTGCGAGCGCATTTCGCTTGATGCATCTGGCCCAAAGACACAAAAACTAGCCAAGGGGCAAAGACCTAGAATTGACACGGGCACAGAAACATGCACACATACCCTAGGTCAGAGAGACATGAAGCAATTTAGGCAAACAAAATTAAATTTAGTTCCAAAATGAGCAAGAGCACAAAGGTAAGTGATTGTCTGCAAGATGAGTATAAAGCAAACAAACAAACTCCACACATTTCAAAGCATATGAGTTGTGTTCAAAGTATATGGCTATTTGTAGGAAGCAGGAGACCTATGTATATGCCAATAACATGGGCCATCCTTGACTTAACAAACAATGCAATTTTAAAAGGAGCTGGGTACCTCAATAGAAGCACTAAACCAGATTTTTCAGACAAATGGACCTACTGCACTTCCTAGTGGGGTCAGGTTTTGGGACAAATCTATGAAGTTTAACCTTTCTGTAGTTACAGACTTTCTGTACTTTCTCGCCCTGCGTCTATTCTGCATTTGCTTTCAATTCTAATTTCATTGGAGAGAGAAAAACATACATTTCAGATTTTTTTTTTGCCAACATTGTATTACAACAGCACGGCTAGATATCTGTTTTGTTCCTAATTTACAAGGCAGCATTGTGGAGCACGCCAAGCCTAGGCTTTCTTGGCTTGTCCACTGTTACTGGGTTCTAAGCAACGAAATGGCACTTTCCCCCCCTAGAATGTTTGAATCTAACCCTGACATTTTTTAAAACTTAGAGCTCAGTCACTTTTTTAAATGTAAATTTTCCTCAGAACATAAACCTTCAACGTGTATTATGACATGTTTTATTGTATTTTACTCATGTATACTTTTTAATTTTATTTTTTACTGCTTCCAAAATTTTGTAAAACACTGCATGAAATTCTACAAAATAAAAATAAACCAAGCAAGAAAATATTGTGGATCATTTAATCTAAATGTCATCACGATATAAGATTTTTTGTGAAATGTCCAATCTCAAGTTATTAGAACCAAAGTATCACCTCTTTCAAATCTCCCTTTATGAATACAATCATGCCAATTACTGTTAGATATGTTCTGTGAAAGTACTGTTTTTGCCATTGTTGGTGTGAGAATGAATTTCAAGACCTTGCCTTAGTAATCCAGTTTATCCCCCTGCACTTTGGTAATATGGCATCTATTGTTTTCACCACCTTTGGAATTCTAATGTATCTCTTGTTCTTGGATTACTTTAATTCAAGTGGAAAATAAACATTACCATGCTAAGCTTGCCCCTTGGTTTAACACACATCTGAAAGGACCAAGGTTCACCAACCTTGAAGGTTCCTGGTGCTGTAATTACAATCTTGGCACCAGGGCTTTGTACAAGTGAGTTCCTGGATATTATTAGACTCTTTGCAGGAATAGTCTCTAATGTGAGAGAATCGCATCATCTTGTAAACCTCAAAGGCAATTTTTCAGACTTTGGAAGATCTGACTGATTTCCCTCTTTAAACTCTTTTGTTATCCCTTGTTAGGCCTTATACAATTTTCTAAGCATGGGTTTTCTAAGAGAAGATCTCTGCTACTCTGGAATTGCTTCATTATTCCATTAGAGCATATTTTCCTTTTGCAGCAGAACATTCTCAATTTCAAATTTACCTTTTTCGTTACATATACTGCTCTTTCCTAAGGGAAAGATTTTGGTGAATTGTAACTCATGCAGTGATCCCAGCAGTATTGAGGATCTTGGCACTGTTCTGTTGATCTTAAATATGACTAGGCAGAACTTGCAGAGTTTCACTCTGTGGAATTCCATTGAATTACCAAAAAAGTCACAAGATTCCATGGAATTCCACCAATGGATAGAAAATGGCTGTCCTGCTATGATTGTCCTGCCGTTGGGGCTGCTTTTTCCATGCCAGTAATACATTCTGCACTGAAAAGTCAGCACGAGTGGCACCATGTGGTCCACAAGGGTGCAGCTTTTTTGTTTTCCCTTCTGTTTCTCCCTGCTGGCTGCCTGCTCCCCTCTTAATCCTATCCAATCTCCCAGTTCCCAATCCCAAATGTTGTTTACTTGTATCATGTCTTACTGTCTCACTTTCCCCCATGTTTATTTTACATTTTGGGACTTTTTGTACGTTGATGTTTCTTATATTTTCCTGCCCTGTCCTCCTGTTATCTTTCTATCCCCATCAGACTACCTTCCATCCGACTCCTCTCCCGACTCCAATCCTCCCTACCCAGCAGCAGAAGAGGCAGCACGATCCACACCCCTTGTGGGCGACGCAGGTGGGCAGGAATGCAGCCCCTGCCCCATTTCAGTGAGGCGGAGGTGGCAGCACTCCTTTTCTGGGTGCAGTGCCATCTCCCCCATATTCTCGCAGTAGATCCAGAGAGGGGTATTACCCTGGGGGCGAGTGTTGATATGTATGCACTGCAGCACTTGCATCACATGCACCTAACAGCAGCTGAAGCACCCCTGGGCAGATATCCTGAACAGGGTGCGGGGCCTGCCTGACCTTTTGGGTGTCGAGGTTGCGGTGCTAGGCGAGTAAAGAATATTTTAGTTTTTAAAAAATTCAAATACATTTTTTTCAAGCAGCATGATCACAGGTAAGTTATGTTTACGTGATGGTTATATGTGTATGTATGTGTGTATATATATATATATATATATATATATATATATATATTCACTGAAAAAACCATAGGTTATAGACCATATATAGTTAGGAATTCGCATTTACAAAACCTTATTTTACTCACACAAAACCATTGAAATTCCATATATAGTTAGTTGCACTAACTATATATCGCGCACCCGCAATCCACTGCTGATGATGTCACATATAACATCATTCATGACATGGTCAGTGACATCACTGATGACATCACTGATGACATCTCAAATGACATCACTGATGACATCTCAGATGACATCACTGATGACATCACTGATGACATCTCATTTGACATTACTTATCACATCACTGATGATATCATTCATGTGATAATACGATGAACCTCTTCAGACTCTAATATAACCTTAGATACAATCAGTGTAAACAGACACTCACAGACAGTCACTCATCCATGGAGTTACTCACACACCTAGTCAGTCATGCAAAGGATCAATCACACCTCCATTTCCTCAACTATACAGTTATACAAGCTTTACTTATTCAAACATATACTAACACATATTTACTCTCTTATACAATCCCTGATACAAGTTCACAATGATCCATACAGCCACTCACACATTCACTGGCTCTTATGCACAGTTATTTATATATGTTAACTCTCACATGCACTGTGTTTTACATATGTACTTACTTTGACATGTAGCACTGAGATATCCATTCACTCACCAATACACTCATGCACACAGTCAACCGCCCATACAGCTGTTTCCACATGCACTTTTGAAACCATACATCTAGTGAATCAACTGCTCACACATCTATGCACAGAGTCATACACCTCCCAGCCACCCACACACACACTCAGTCTCCCATACAAATACTTGGGCAACCAATCAATAACCCATATAGTTACTCATATAGCTACTTATCAACACATGCAACAGTTTACAGAACAACAGACATAATGATGCACAAATTAAGACAGTTTAGTCACTAACCCATGCACTCAGTGAGACACATTTAATCACTCACTCATACAGTCAGTCATGCACCTACTAAATCCTTCATCCAGACACTTATACATCCACTCATTCTTCAATATGTAAGACATATTTTAACTTTACAGAAACATACAGTCACTGGATGTTGTCATCAGTGATGTCATTTGAGATGTCATCAGTGATGTCATCAGTGATGTCACTGACCATGTCATGAATGATGTAATATGTGACATCATCAGCAGTGGATTGCGGGTGCGCGATATATAGTTAGTGCAACTAACTATATATGGAATTTCAATGGTTTTGTGTGAGTAAAATAAGGTTTTGTAAATGCGAATTCCTAACTATATATGGTCTATAACCTATGGTTTTTTCAGTGAATTTACAAGGTTTTGTAAATGCTAATTCCTAACTATATATGGTCTATAACCTATGGTTTTTTCAGTGAATATATATATATACATACATATATAAACATATATCATCTGTATATCTATATAAATACAAACATAAATGCATGCATACATATACTTATATGCATACAGATGCATGTTATTTACATGAAAGTTGAAAAAACACTAATAAAAGCAAAGCTAAAAAGCCACCTCATTACAAACAGAATGGCTTTAACTTAAACGAGGGCGAGATCTATTGCATTTTCAATGCTTGTTTACTTTGGTTCCATCAAGAAGGCATTCAGATGTGTCACACATTTGCCATAAATTCTGAATGTTAGCACTCTAGTTGCACATTAGATCACTGTAGTAAAGCTACTGCTCACCAGGGACGTCTGCTGCTGGTATTCAAAGTGCATGTTTCAGTCTGCATGTCAGAATTTTTTTAATGAAATAGAAGAGGATTTGAGAAGTCACTCAAAATGATCCCTAATTTTCTTTCTGAAGCACTAATCATACTTTCTATGGCAAAATTAACCCCCTCATGTTGTTCCTTTTTAAATTGAGTGTTTTCAGACTTACCACTTCATTCCAATCAAGATGGCTTCTGGTGTGCCATACTTTTGTCATAAGTAAGACTGTAAGCGCTCTAGTTGTTCTTTAGAACACTCTGGGACATTCTGTCATTGGGCTATACTTGGGGTACATCTGGGTGATATTTGGGCTACATTTAGGCTCTTTTGTCTCTGGTGGCCATCTTGGGAGACTGTATGTCAGAATTTTTTAATGAAATTGAAGAGGGTTTGAGAAGTCACTCAAAATGTGCCCTAATTTTTCTTTCTGCAGCACTAATCATAATTCATATGGCAAAATATACCCCCTCATTTTGTTCCTTTTTAAATTAAATGTTTTAAGAGTTACCACTTTATTCCAATCAAGATGGCTTCAGGTGTGCCATACCTTTGTAATAAGTAGGACTGTTAGCGCTCTAGTTGTTCTTTAGAACACTCTGGGACATTCTGTCATTGGGCTATACTTGGGCTACATCTGGGTGATATTTGGGCTACATTTGGGCTCTTTTGTCTCTGGTGGCCATTTTGGGAGACTGCATGTCAGAATTTTTTAATGAAATAGAAGAGGATTTGAAAAGTCACTCAAAATGTGCCCTAATTTTTCTTTCTGCAGCACTAATAATACCTTCTATTGCATAATATACCCCCTCATTTTGTTCCTTTTTAAATTAAATGTTTTAAGAGTTACCACTTTATTCCCATCACGATGGCTCCAGGTGTGCTATACCTTTGTAATACGTAGGACTGTTAGCGCTCTAGTTGTTCTTTAGAACACTTTAGGAGGCTGCAGTAGAGCACAAAGGAATCAACTGACAGTCTCTGTCCTTGTTGGATGTACATGTTTTACTGAGAATGTCAGACTTCATTTTCACATGACTGAGAAAGATAATGTGAATTTACAGAAAATATGCTTTCAGTTTAGCTTATAGATCCCCTTCCAAACCACTGTGGGAAAATCATGAGATATTAGTTTTCTTTCAAACAATATTCATGATATCACAGCAGAAGGTTTTTTCACATGGTAAAATCACCTTAGAACCCACCACAATTCCTAAAATGAGTATGGTACCATCAACAAATGATTTATAATGTAACTAAAGTCCTAAAACCCTCTATTAACTACAGTGCTTTTTAATGAGGTGCTATCATGTATATTGGTCCCAAGATGGCTGCCAACACTTCTTGGATGAAGTGCTGACAGCCAATCAGATCAGATGTGTGGTTAGGCTCCGCCCAGATATATATCTTTTTTTGAACCTAAATTACTCAAAATCCACTGGAGCACATATATTGAGACCTAGCAAAGGCACATCGGGCTAACAGTCCCTACAATTTTGCCAAGTTGCGTGCAAATCCATTCAGCCGTTCGAGCTAAAAGTGAGGCCAACCGCCCTATGCAAATTAACATGGGAAAAACGCGTTTTGGGACCCCCCTTTTTTCTCGGCCCCCCCTTGATGAAACCCCCCCAAATTGTCAGGGGCTGCTCAGAAACAAAATGTTCCATTTTCCTGAAAATTTCAGCCAATTCCGTCCACAAACGCCAAAGTTATTAGACATAGAATTTTCAAAAATCCCATAGAGAAAAAATCCTAACTATATATACCTACTGGCGACCGCCAGTAGGTAATATATATATATATGTCATGTGTATGTATATATATATATATATATATATATAGATATCACTCGTTCCGCTTCCTGATGCGCTCTGGAATCTCGCCAGCCAGCAAGAAGTACACGGACACGGACCAGTTAGGTGCTGAAGTTTTATTTGCAGAAAAAAGTCAGACGTTTTGGCTCAGCGGAGCCTTGTTCACATGACAACGTTTCTTTGAACGGGCAGCCCTTTTAAAGTGCAAGTGTTTAACAAAATTGACACCACCTGTGAGTTTTAGGTATGGACATAAAAGACATACTACGTTAGTTTCGTAGTTAAAATACAGTAACCAAATTAAGTTACTACATTTAAATTTCAGTACAATACCCTAATTAAATACATTTGTTAATATGATATAACAAGATCCTTGTGGATTGATAGAAAAAGAGATCACAGTAAAATACTTTTAATGTAATGGATTACGTTTCAGGTTTTTATATGTTACATGACATTAGAAAAAAACTGTTCTACCTTCTGCTTTAAAACATTGCATAGAATAATTAATTAAATGAACTCATGGTAAGGTAATATTTTAAAGTGCAAATGCTTTACTAAAGATGTGCAAATATTGCTTTCAGTGCTCACTTTTTGCGCGAATATCGCAAACTGTGCAAAATATGGTAAGTTGGGCATAATATCCCCCATCTTTATGTGCAAAATACACTACTGTCTCCAATCCAAGACCAGAGTCCAAATTCATGCATAATGTTAATTCCTTGACCAGTAAATCTAAGATAAAATATACGCCTGGTATAGTCAATTAATATAAAACCTATAGAGTTTGTATCGCATACAAAACCTGTTATTTCTAGACTATTTATACATTTTAACAACCCACATATATCACAATCTTACAATAGATAATATAGGCAAAAACATAATTCCTAGTCCATACGTTGTGATACTACTAGGAAATCCCTAAAATTAAATCACAGAGGACTGATTGGATATAAGTGTCCATACAGTCCCTATCTGTATAAAGTGCCCTTCAGTGGTGAAATTAAAAACAAGTTTCATTTCAATATAAGTAGCAGCAAAGTTCAGTTACTATATTCAGATGTATGTCTAGTCGCAGCCTTCCCATAGTGCACATGTGGTATCACCCAGCCGGGTGGTTCCTGCACGTGCAACCCACAGGCAATGACAAAAAAATGATAAGATCTTAAGGCAAGCATGTATATAAATCTTCTGTAACATTAAGGCCTACAGGGGTCTTTGTATTGAGCAGGAGGATATATTTGGTTTCGAGCCTTCTTAATCTAGCGTCCCTGTCCCCTCCTCTTCTACTATTCATAACTGCGTCAATCACCCAATATTTTAGGCTGGTGTTATCACTCTGATGGAAATCCCTAAAATGGCGCGCCACTGGGTAGGTGTTGTCGCCATTTGTGATTGCACGCAGGTGCTGTAGGATGCGTTTGTGAACAGCATGTTTGGTGCTGCCAACATACCTGAGTTGACAGGGACATTGTAGAATATAAACTGCAAATTCCGTTTTGCAGGTGAGGATCTGTGTGATCGGATGTTGAATATCTGAGAAACCATCTTTGTAGGTTTTGGTGTTCTCTCCGTGGAGGCAGGCTTTACAGGTCTTACACCTGTAAAAGCCTTTGTTTTCCTGCCACCATGAAGATTTCCCAAAGGGTTCACGGTTTGTTACTACTAAGTGATCCCGTAGGGAGGGGGATTTACTGAAGGTGAGGGATACTCTATTGGGGACACTTTTACCAATAATATTATCCTTCATCACCAACGGCCAGTGTCTGTCAATAATCCTGCGCACTTGCTGGTGCTGTTTGTTGTATCCTGTTATTATTCGGAAACAACTAGCTCCCTTCTTCCCTACATTTTGTGTATCACTAATAGAGAATACCTGTCGGTCAGATTTCTTAACCAAAAGTTCTTCCCTAGATAATGCCATAGACTTCTGTTTGGCCCTCTCAATTAATTGGCTCGAATATCCTCGCTCAAGAAAGCGCATCTTGCTCTCACCCTGGGCCTTCTCTAAATCGATAGAGTTGCTACAGACTCGTCGTAGTCGTAGCATTTCCCCATAAGGGATGCTGGAAACCAAATGTGCCGGATGTGCACTTGCAGCATGTAGAATGCTATTACCAGCAGTCGCTTTACGGAAAATTCTGGATTCAAGGTGTCCATTGTTAATATACAACTCAGTGTCGAGGAATGTGACCTTCTACTGACTGAGGGTGGCTGTAAACTTTAAATTTAATTTGTTGTCATTGATGTCATGAATGAATTTCAATGCCTCATCCTGACTGCCCCTCCAAATTACCAACAAATCGTCGATAAAACGAAACCATGCCACCAAATTATTGCGAATGTTATGTTGGTATTCATAGCCAAGGACCAGCTCCTCCCAAGCCCCCATGTGCAAACATGCAAAGCTTGGATAGAAGCTGGCCCCCATAGCTACTCCCTGTAATTGGCAGTATAGTTGTTGGTTAAAAAGAAAAACATTATTGACCAAGCAAAAATGTAACATTTCTAGAAGCATTGCATTGTGTTCATCACACTCAGGGCCCCTTCTAGATAAATAATGTTGAACTGCATTTAAACCGTCACTGTGAGCTATACTCGTGTATAGTGATGACACATCCAGTGCAATAAGCCAATCACCAGTAACCCATTCCACATCTTTGATTTTCATTAAAAAGTCCCCTGTGTCTTGAACATATGACCCAAGTTGTTGCACATACCCCTGTAAAAAGTAATCTATATAAACAGAGGTGTGTTCCAGGAGACTGCCTCTGGCAGAAATGATAGGTCTTCCCGGTGGATGCAAGGGGTCTTTATGTATTTTGGGGATAAAGTACAATATAGGTGTGATTGGATTGTCATTTTTGAGGTATTTAAATTCAGCCTCGGTGATTAATTTGGATGATCTCCACTTGGACAGTTTGCAATGATATTCTCCTTTGATAGTCATTAATACTCGAGTGTGTATGCGTTCATAACAAGTTCGGTCATTTAGCTGAATATATGCTTCCTTATCATAGTCAGTTTTGGTCATTAGGACTACATTACTGCCTTTATCACTGTTCCTCACCACTAGATCCTTTTCCTTTCTCAATCTGTTGGTGAGTGCTGTATATTGCTGGGATTGGCTATCAAATTGTCTTTTATTTTTGCCAATATGGACTTGAAGTTCTTTTAAGTCTGCAACGACATTTTCATGAAATATATCAAGGGTATTGCGTGGTAGGATGGGGTAAAAGGTTGAGGGTGGCCTGAATTGGGTATTCAATGAGATTCTGTTCCCCCATTGATCAATCTCCTTAGTTTCTATATTTGTGCTGCATGACTCCTCATAACCCTCTCCATCAGTCTCCCAGAGTTCTGTGATAATTTGTGTACCTTGAGATGCATTTGTATTAGTATTGGCATTACTAGTTGTGGGTGCAGTATATTGTATGTCTTCAGATTTTTCCTTCATAGTGTAGAATTTGCGAAGTTTTAATTTCCTTACTGCTTTGTAGATATCGCATCTTGTTGCTGGATAATTAAAATTACAAGGTGCCGCATAGGTGAGTCCCAATTTAAGGATTTCCTCTTCTTTTATTGTTAATTTCAATGATGTTAAATTAACAATTGTTCGACTGGTTGCGTTCATTACTCCTGTTGGGTGACAGATCCCCGTCCCCTTCCGCCTCTTTTCCTCTTTTGGTATCCTCCTCTTTGTCTCCCCCCAACTCTGGCGTCGCCGGTAGTTGGCCCGCTGTTTCCTTGTTCTTTTTGTGTGTGGGACCTTAGAGTTTTCAGTCTTTCTTGACATAAAAAAGTAATTTTTTGGCCAGGAGATGGCTTTGGAGCTCCTTCCGCCTGTTCCTGTCTGCGGCGGTCGGAATCTGATTCTGTTTCAGGGTCAGAGCTCAAAGTAATATTGGAGGAGTCACTTTGCGTATTTTTCCCTTGCTGCTGATGAATATTTTTGACTTTAGGTGGAGGTTTTGACAGGCCTTTGCGGACAGCATCATATTTACGTGAAAACGTGAATATCTGTCCCAATTCATAGTCGTTGCAGTCCCTTTGGAACTTATATGCTTTTCTATCAACGATTTTGGCTTCCTCCTTTTTAAGGCGTTCGTTCATTACTTTGGTTAGTTTGGTTCTTTCCTCTTCCTCCCCTAGGGCCTCCAATTCTTCATGGATAGCTGCTATTTCTGTCAGCAACCTAGCCCTGTCTATGTCGGCATATTTTATCAATATTTGCACTTGTCGGCGCGATGCCTCGAGGTTGCTCTCCGCCCACTCCTTCATGAGTTCGGGGTTGGGGTCCTCGTATGTGGGTGCCGTGAGGATTCGTAGCCCCCGAGGTATATGATTAACTTCAATATATTGTTGTAGCGATTTTGATTCCCACCATTTAGCTTGCTCCTGGCGAGATTTTTTCTCCAGTGTTTTGAATAATTCTTTAATAACTGATGTGCTGCTACCACTAGGGTCATTGCTGGGCCTCCCACGAATATCCGGTGGGAGGGGGGCGTTGTCGGAAAACAATGTAGCTGCCAGAGTTTCCCGGTCCCGAACGTTGTCACCCGACATTTTTCTGCAGTCTGTATATAATTATCCAGGTACTTTGCAACTATCCCGAAAAAATAATCGGTGTTGAAAATCCCCCTGTGCACCGTACTTCTCTCCCACCTCGTGGATTTTTGATGCTTACTTGGTCAGGCGTGCTAATCAGTCCGGTTCTTTAATCAGCCGGTTGGCTGCTCGAGCCCGAGCCGCCTCCGCTCCGACCAGCTTCCTCCGTTCTCTAATCCGTCTCTTCCGGTTAGTGGGGGTCAGGCGCTCTACTCCTTCCGGAGTCATACAATTCCCTGGGCAAAGTCCAAGAAAACAATCCGATTGGAGCGCCGTCCGTTTGATGAGAAGGGTCCCGTGTTCAGCCGGTTCGGAATCAACCTGGCTATATATCACTCGTTCCGCTTCCTGATGAGCTCTAGAATCTCGCCAGCCGGCAAGAAGTTCACGGACACGGACCAGTTAGGTGCTGAAGTTTTATTTGCAGAAAAAAGTCAAAGACGTTTCGGCTCAGCGGAGCCTTGTTCACATGACAACGTTTCTTTGAACGGGCAGCCCTTTTAAAGTGCAAGTGTTTAACAAAATTGACACCACCTGTGAGTTTTAGTTATGGACATAAAAGACATACTACGTTAGTTTCGTAGTTAAAATACAGTAACCAAATTAAGTTACTACATTTAAATTTCAGTACAATACCCTAATTAAATACATTTGTTAATATGATATAACAAGATGTAAATCCTTGTATATATATCCAAGCAAACGATCTCGAACCTCCAACTAATGGCGAACAAAGACCAGCGAATCCCAAGGAAAGGCAAGATGTTTTATTGCACCAGTTTCAAAAAAGCACGCAGCGGACTGACGCGTTTCGGGCGGATGCCCTTGATCACAGAGAAATGCAATTTACAAAGCCTTATTCTTATATGCTGTGGAGTACACCATGTGATTAGTGGAAATAAACAACATACGATAGAGTGAACATGGCTCCCCCAATCGACATTTGTAAGGTCAATTGTTGTTTGAAAATACTCTATACCGATTCCACATAGGTCATTTTATACTGACATATTACTGATTAAATTCAAGAAAAAATTGTATATCTGCATGAATGCGATAAGCAAATGTCAGTTATAACAGGCCAGATAAATACAGTACATGATAGTCTAAAAACATTGTATATACGCATAAGCAGCATAAAATATATATGTGCAAGATATCGCATTATGAAAACAATTGTGCAAAGTGCAAATAGAATGGCATGTGCTAAAAGTAATATTTTAAATACTTATAAACCACATTGAAATATCAAAAATTTCTAAAAACCATTCTTTCCATTGTTGGAATGTGCAAAATGTTGCAATGTTAACAAATCCATAAATACAATGTCTATTATTTGATCAAAGTACTGTCATACATAAATCCATCATCATGATAGTTATTGGGGACATCTAAATTAGATGGCAGCCCCATAGTATTGTAGGCCCCACAACTTGGAGGACCTAAGTTGAGGAGGATAAATCCATGTGATGGAACCGAAATACTAGAGGGTAAACCCAACAAAAATTTGCCCTGAAAAGGAGAGATGTACCCATACAGCTGGATTTAATAAACCAGATCTGTATAACCCCGTGTAGATAAAAAAGTGCAGATAAAAGGGTGATTTCCAAGAATAAGATAAATGTCATAGATCATTTCAGTTGGTATTATTACATCATAGTACTTAATCGGGTACAGGAGGTTCCGAACCAAGGAACAATAATATGTGAGTATCCACCCAAAGTAATCCAATCGAAGTAAGCATCCCCTCATGTTATATAGAGCCCTATACAAAATGGTAAAGATCCTCTGTCGGAGGTGGCAGCACTCCTCTTCTGGGTGCAGTGACATCTCCCCCATATTCTCGCAGTAGATCCAGAGAGGGGTATGCTCTGGGGGCGAGTGTTGATATGTATGCACTGCAGCACTTGCATCACATGCACCTAACAGCAGCTGAAGCACCCCTGGGCAGATATCCTGAACAGGGTGCAGGGCCTGCCTGACCTTTTGGGTGTCGAGGTTGCGGTGCTAGGCGAGTAAAGAATATTTTAGTCTTTTTAAAATTCAAATATTTTTTTTGTTCCAGCAGCATGATCACAGGTAAGTTATGTTTATGTGATGGTTATATGTGTATATATATATATATATATATATATATATATATATATATATATATATATATATCTACACCCAGTTTGGCTCCGATTTGGCAGACCCCTGGCGCTGCTTCACTCCGGTGCGTAATCCTCTGCCGAGCCCAGCCTTGATTGAATGTATCCAACTCTCCTCCAAGAAGAAGAAATGAAAACGCACTCCCGGTGTCAAAATAATTTTCCTTCCGATTTATTTACCAAATGGCATTCAGTTGTTCAGCAATAAGCACTGACGCGTTTCGCTGTGCACTCACAGCTTTCTCACGGTCAATACAAACAAAGATTAGTGAGCCCCTCCTATTTCAATAGGGTGTCGCCAAAAGCATTTACAAAACGTCACTTCCTCTGTTAGTAATGGAGGTGATGTGGGAGTTGTAGTTCTTGTTGTGATCTAGGCTATTCTTTTATAATTGCTACGAGTTAAACCCGTGGATGTTACATATCAGTCATGATGTCAAACTTTTGTACATCAAGTAACCAATTATTTAAACGCGCATTATTTACGCATCATTTTATGACAACTTGTAAAAGCCCTAACAGTGGGCTAACTGCACCCTTGATATGCTTATGACTTTACTGCCCTCTAGTGGGCTGGTCGTCTGTTTTTTGCCCTCCAGTGGGCATGCCTACATGCTATGCATTATTAACAGATCTATCTCATTCTGTGACAATCATGACAACATTGTTTCATGATCACATTATCACTCATAGTCTCTTGAACCACCTTCCCACTTATGTTTCACAACATTCTGAATTCTATTGTCCATTCTGTCTACATTAACACAAAGGATCATAGTTCATAGTGAAGAGTCAATTTTCATAAATGTACATAAAGTTCTTCACTTTGGTTAAGGCCAGTTGGAGCCACCGTCCTGAAATTTAAAATTTGTCGTGATTCTCGGCATCTTAAGGTTTTTTCTCGATCCCCCCCTCTGTCATGTGGGAGGATTGTTTCCAAGGCATAGAACTTAAGTGTCCAATCTCCATTATGTAATTGTTCCATGTGCTTGGCCACAGCGTTATTGCGATCTTTATTCACTGTCGCTCTCACATGTTCCAAAATTCTTTTTTTTAATTCCTTTTTAGTGCTCCCGATGTATTTGAGTGCACACGGACACTCTATCACGTATACCACATGAGTACTTACACAGTTTATTAGTTCTTTTATTTTCCATGTTTTGTTGTTTGGCATTGTCACTTCCTTTTTATTCACCGCTATTTGACGCACCTTGCAGTGTTGACATTTGATGAAACCTTTTGTTTTCATCCACTGTATGCCTTTCTTTTTTTTGGTGTTGTCCCTGTAATGGCTCTGTATTAGTCTGTCTTTTAGATTTCTTGATCTTCTATATGTTACTTCTGGGTGCTTGCCCACTATTTTGCTTGTGACAGGATCTAATTGTAACAATTTACAATTCTTCCTGATTATGTTGACAATTTGTTTAGATTCCCTCGTATAATCAAGGATCAGTCGTATTTTTCTGTCATTTGTTTGTACGTTGTGTTCAGTATTTTTCTTTTTGGATGTGAGTGTTTCCCTTCTTACTTTGTTGTTTGCTCTTTTCCAACATCTTTCAATGATTTTTTTGTTGTATCCTCTGTTTTTGAACCTATGTGCCATTTCAAAGCTTGTCCTTTTCCATTCTTTATCTTCCGAGCAGATCCTTCGCAATCTTAAGAATTCCCCATACAGAATATTTTGTACCACCGAAGGTGTATGAAAGCTGCTTGCATGTAATGTTGAGTTTGTTGCAGTCTCTTTCCTGTGTAGAGTAGTTTCTACTCGATCATTGTGAATGTTAATTTCCGTATCCAGGAATATCGCTTTTGTTTTATCTATATTGTATGTGAATCTTAAGTTGGTGCTTGATGAATTTAGGATTTGAAAATATGCTTCGAATTCTTGACTTGTACCTTCCCAAACAATGAGAAGGTCATCAATGTATCTGACCCATTTTGCAATTTTTTTCACATAAAAATCATTGTCAGGGTGCCAGGCAATTTGTTGTTCAAACCACCCCATTGTAAGACATGCATATGCCGGACTGAAGGTAAAGCCCATAGCACATCCCTTAACTTGCTGAAATAACTCTTCACCAAACAAAAATGTATTTTGGGTCAAGCACAGTTCAATCATTTCCATTAACATTTGGTTGTGTCTTTTGAATTGTATATCCCGGTCTTTTAGAAAGTAAGCACAGGCGTTTAGTCCAATATGGTTTTCAATGTTAGTATACAATGATACTACGTCCATGGTGACAAGCATGTAATTAGGTTGCCATGGTAATTCTTCCAGTTGTTTTAACAAGTCTGTGGTATCGTGTAGATAGGAACTTAAATTGGTTACAAAGGGCATTAGAAAAAAATCAATATAACTAGCTATCGGTTCCATGAGTGATCCTTTGGAAGAGACAATAGGACGCCCTGGTGGTTTTCGTGGGTTTTTATGGACTTTCGGGAGAAAGTATATTGTGGCGAGTATTGGGTGGTCCGTTGTTAAAAACTTCTCCTCATCCATATCTAATAGGTTTTGTTCTCTCCAGGATTTGAGTTTGTCATCTAATTTCTTTTTGAATAGTTCAGCAGGGTTATTATCCAATTTTCTGTGGTAGTTCTTATCACCCAGTTGATGCTGTGCTTCTGCTACATAATCCTTTGTGTCTAGGATGACCACATTGCCTCCTTTGTCCGCCATTTTTATAGTTATACTTTTATCCTCTGTCAAGTCCTTCAATGCCATTCTCTCTTCCTTTTTGAGATTATCTGTATATCTTATTCCCTTGATTTTATAGATTTCTTTGGTAATCGCCTCCTGGAATATATCAATTTTATTACCTGGTGGTAATTGCGGGTAGAATTTTGAAGGTCTTTTCATGCCACTTAGTCCTGCTCCTTTTTGTGGACATACTCCTGATTCGGAGATTGGTTCTTCTTCACCCATTGCATCCAAGTTTGTTAATAATACTAATGCTGGAAGATCTTTAGTTGTTAGACTTCGTTCTTCTTCTATTTCTGTTAGTTGTTTATCCTGCTTTTGTTTAGTGAATTTTGACATTTGTTCATTTTCCTCAAACACTTTTGCCAATTTTATTTTTCTTATGTATTTATATACATCAATTCTGGTTTGTGCCAGGTCCATAGGTTCAGATGGGCAGAAATTAATGCCTTTTTTCAAAAGTGAGATCTCATTATCGTTGATTGTCCTGTTAGATAAATTTAGTATTTCCAATTCTTCTTTTTTGTCTGATGTTTCTTGCCAGTCTATTTCTGATTTTTCCTGCGCATTGATCTGGTTTCTGTTCCCACATTTTGGGGGCCACTTTCTCCTTTGGCTTCTTCTTGTTGGTTTCTTGGTGTTGTGCCTGATTTTGGTACCCATCTCCGGCCTCTTCCTCTTCCTCTTGCTATTTGAGGCTGGTTTAGTTCCCACGATCTTTGTTTCAAAACCAGTCTCATGTGGCCTAAAAAATCTTTTGTGGCTTGATCTCCAATCTCCGATCCGTCTTCCGATGTCCCTGTCGATGTTAGAGAGGTCTCACTTGTTGCTCCTGACCCTTTCTCTCCTTGGTTTTTAAAAATGTCAAATTTCCTTGCATAGGTAAATATTCTACCATATGTGTAATCATCAGCATCCCGTTGAAACTTAGATTGTTTCCGATTTCTCACAATCTCTTCATGTTTGTCCACATATTTTTCTAGGTCTTCTCTTAGTTTAGTCATTTCCGGGCTCATTTCTATGGTTGCTAGGTCTTTTTCTAGTTCAGCCAGTTCTTCCTTGATTTTCCCTAATGACTCCTCTAGATGTTTCACCAAAATTGTAATCAGGCCGAGAGAGGAACTCAGGAGATGATCTCCCCATTCTTTCAATAATGCATCCGAAACATCTTGTTGACTTGGCATTAATGATAGACGTAAGCCTCTGGGAACTCTTTTTACTTCAAGATATTTTTTGAGTGTGATGAGTTCCCACCACTTATTTATTTCCTTTTTACTCAGCCTTTCCCATAGTTTTAATTTGCTCCTCGTGTCCGTTTTAGAATTGTCCTGTTTGTTTCTATCCTTGTTAGTTGTACTTGTCCTTTGTTCAAAGAAGGCAGCGTCTCGGGAAATCTCTGGAGTATCTGTGGAGTATGGTGGTATCACCAAAAAATTGACTCAATTCCTCACATGTAGTACAACTTTTGTGATCTATGCCATCGAGTGCACTTGCAAACTCTGGTATATTGGCAGCACCAGCTGTGCTGCCAAAAAGAGAATTCTCGAACACCTTCAAGCCATTTCTAACCATGACCCCAAATACCCGGTTGCACGCCACTTCGAACAAAAACACTTTTCCAATATTGCTGATCTTAACTTCTTCATATTGGAACAGGTCCCTAGACATCCCAGGGGTGGAGACAGGGTACTGAGCCTGAGACAGCGTGAATCCAGGCTCATAATTGAGTTCCAAACCAAATTCCCGGGGGGGCTCAACATGGACGAGGAACTTGCTAGTCATCTGAGAGAATAGATGGACTACCTATGGCTCAGTGTTTGTTTGTTGTCTCTTACTTTCATTTCCAGCGATTTACATTTACTCATGCTGAGACTCTTCTTCTGACAATGATATGACATCTATGCAATAATAGATTTTTAAATATATTTGTTATGTCTTTTGGTCCACAGGAGGAAAGGAGGGGCCTACCACCGGACTCACTTTCACAGGCGTACCTATCCTTTGCACTCCAGGAATCACTGTTTGCACTCTGGGAATCACTATTTTCTGTTAAATCACTCTCCGGTTAATCAGCGTCAACACTAGATGAATGTCCTCACTAATAAGAGAGGAATACAGAATTTCCGGGACTGGGTAACGTTTCACAATCATTCTGACCAACCGGCTTGATCTTCATTTCATAGTGTAAGATTACTATATCTCCTGTCAAGAACTGTGGATATTGTCTATCGACAATAACCATACACTAGGTGAAGCACCTATCTTGATATTGTTTCACAACTTAAAGTTTACTGTAGTCTGGACTACCTTTCTATAATATGCAATAGTTGGTCCGCAATATGGATCTATGTCTACCTTTATGTTCATGTATTTTACATTGATTGATCAGACTCTTGCATTTGAGGTCTACTGCATGTCTGAACGCATGGGAAACTGTAAGATAAATTTCCACAATGAGTAACAAACTTTTGGTATATCGAAACCATGATAAACGTTAAAGATTTTGTATATTTATTTGTTTGTACAGGTTAATTTGACTTCATGTATTTTACATAAATTTCTCTATGGATTTTCGGTGCATATATCCTGTTGTGCCAACAACAACATGCCATTTGAGACCTGTCTAAATCAAATATAACTATGTTGACGTTACTTTACCATTCCAATATGTCTGCCATTTATTTGCTTACTAGTCCTATGTTTATGTTGATTGTGATTGACAACGCTGAACTTTATTTAAATACCGGAGTCACTCGTGTTTACACGTGAACAAGGCTGTTGAGCTGAAACGCGTTGTGTAAATAAACTGCTTATCTTACACTTTGGATTCCTTTGCCTGATTGCCTGAGAGCGCAAGACGAACTTTGTTTTCCTTGGATGTAATAAGTAACCGGATTGCTTCGCCGGTATCTGCGCCAACTTTCATGGGTCCCAGCACTTCAGAAGAAGCGTTGCTTTTTTATGTATATATATATATATATATATATATTTTACCTACTGGCGGTCGCCAGTAGGTAGTTATAGTTAGTATTATTTTCAATACAAAATCTCAACATTCTATTGTGGATAACTTTGGCGTTGGTTGAGGAATCTGCCTGAAAATTTCCTCAAGTTCGCCTCGTGGCGCCCCGGTCCTTCCCTAAAAGTTTGGGGGGGATTTGTCAAGCGGGGGCCGAGATAAAAGGGGGGTCCCAAAACGTGTTTTCCCCATGTTCATTTCCATAGGGCGGTCGACCTCACTTTTAGCCCGAACGTCTGAATGGATTTCCACCAAACTTGGCAAAATTGTAGGGACTGGTAGCCCGCTGTGCCTTTGCTATGTCTCAAGATATGTGCACCAGTGGATTTTGAGTAATTTAGGTTAAAAAAAAATATATATCTATAAGCGCTCCCCGGTACGCGCACCGGGGCGCTAACCAGCGCGCTACGCGAGTTCACGCGTGGAAAGCTGATTGGCTCTCGGGTGTCTGTCAACATTCCAAACAGTCCGGAGTGGCTGCCATCTTGTGTCTCGGTAGGATTGAGACACAAGAGGTGGCAAAAACAAAGGGGGAAATGACCATATGGGGCAGAGTAGACCCCCTTGATCCCCTAGGTTTGATGTGGGGGCTATAAAAGGGCCCCGCGGGTCAAAAAAAAAAATTATATTTTTTTTGATTTGCGCGGGGGGAGCGCCCGGTACGCGCACCGCGGAGCGTACCGGGAAGCGTTCCATGGGGAAAAAAGAATGATAGAGTTTTTAAAAAATGTAGCCTTTTTTTAAAAATTGGAGGTAGTTCTTAAAAGAACTGTTTTCTTTCTTCTTTTTGTTGTTTTATATTTTTTTTAATGTTTTTTGAACATTTTGTACTTTTTTTGGCTTTTATGAACTATTTTTTATATTTTTTTTGTTATTTTTATGGGGAGAAACAAAAAACAGGGAATTGAAAATGGCTCAACTGGAGCAAAAGAAAATCAGGAAAAAATTAGGGTTTTTTGGGGCAATTGTGGTTGTCACCAGCAAGGAGGATGAGCTTTATGCTCTGCTCACTATAGGAGATGGTCTTACCACAAAAAAATACATGTGATCCTGAATTCCCCAAACCGTTGTTGTATGCAAGGGATCGTCTCCCTTATCTTTGGTCCTGATGGAGTGGGTTGCTTTCTTTTGGAGGTGCTGGTTGAAGATTGGGGAGGGTTACTGGCCAGTTCTCTCACCTCTGCGGCAGCATAGTTGTTCGGATGCTTGCGCTGCATGTGTATAATCATGGTATTATTACCAAATGAATATTTTTTGTTAGGGTTCCCCCTAGAAAGTTCAATGCCACAGATTTGGCAAGTCACCTTGGGCGCATTGACTTTCTTCTTGCCCTCTGGGAAAGAAAAAAACTCCCATACAATGTGCTGCCTTGGCTTGTATGGGGTATTGTCTTCTGGCAGCCACCTTCTCTCCTCCTCGTAATCCTCCTCCTCCTCCTCCTCCTCTTCTTGACCACCAATGTGATGTTGTGGTGGTCCTCTTGGTAGTGGTGGTGGTGGTGGTGCAGATGCTCCAGCTGCTGCTGCTACTGTAGCCATTTTTTTTTTCACAACCAATTTTATTGAGCAAAGTAGACAATAAAATCGTGGCACCCCACAGAGCGGAGATCACCACCAACAGTGAAGACACAATGTATCAGACGTATAGCAAATGTTCAATCAGGCACCGAAAATAGGCTCAATAGGAATAAACCCCCAACCCACCCTACCCCGCCAACTCCCCAAACTCCCCAGTTCCCAGAACCACCCCCCATCCCCCCTCCCCCACGCACGTGTACATGAAGCAGCAAATAAAGGTTGTAGGTGTAGTGTGACGGGTGTGTCGCAGAATCGGGCCAACAATGTCCGTACAATCAAATGTCCTCTTCCCGTTCCGCTGGGGAACCAGCGTTAGTCCTCTGTAGTCGGCCCACCGCTTCCAGATTTTGTAGTGTTTGCGCGGGCAGCCCCTCGCCTCAAAGATCGGTTTCTCAAGTCCCATGTAATAGTCCAATCCAGCTTTCCACGCAGACAAGGGGGGGGGCCTCACTCCCTTCCACGTCCGGGCCAGATCCCGTTTGGCAACAACAAGCCCCAAAAGCAGCAGGTGGCGTTTATAGATGTTCCCACCAATGCCCTCCATAATATGCAGCAACCCCAGTCGGTGAGTGCGGGGAAGATCCCAACCCAGGACTTCGGATAAACAGCTCCACACACCTCTCCAAAAGCCAGACAATCGACCACACGACCACACAGTATGCAACAGGGATCCAGGCACAGCTCCACAGCGCAGGCATTCCGGGGATTCAATCAACCCAGCTTTCCACAATCGTTCACGGGTGTAATAGGCCCTGTGCAGGTATTTGAATTGGATAAGCCGGAGTCGTACAGCGATAGCGGTCCCACGCGGGGATTCTAGGGCCTCCCTCCAATCGTCCTCATCCAGGGGGCCTACATCCACTTCCCATGCCGCCCGGAGAGGGAGTAGGGTAGAGGAACAGTGAGTGACCAGTGTCTGATAAATACGGGATACCTTTCTATCCCCCAAATCCCCCATAAAGACTTTCGCCTCAACCGGGCTAAACTCAGGAAGAGAGTCCAGATGGGCAATGCTCGGGGTGAGGGCATGGCGCAGTTGTAAATAGCAGAAGAACTGGGACTGAGGCATTTGGAACTCCGTGCGAAGTTCCTGAAAAGATTTAAGGGTAGTGCCGGACATGACCTGGCCAGAGTAGCGAGATACCAATTGCCTCCCATCCCTCAAACCCGGCCAGGGCCGAAAGCTCCGGGAGCAGGCTATTATGCCATAGCGGCGTCTCCGCCGTCAGTTTGCCCCACCAACCCATGCGGCGTAGGGCCTGTCTCCATACCGCAAAGACCACTCTTGTGACCGACGGTAGGGCACGTCGCAAGCGGGCTGAGTATAAAATGGTGTGGAGCGTGTTATCGCCATTAAGCGATCGCTCCAGTGCATAGGCCGGGTCTCCCCTGTCGCTATACCACCACTCGTTAAGGACAAGTAGTTGAGAAGCCTGGTAGTAAGACAAGAGATCAGAGGTGGCCAGGCCCCCGCAATAAGTAGACAGGAAGCATGTCTTCAACGCCACTCTGGCGCTACTGTAGCCATTTTAAAGTACAAAATATTTTAGATCTCCAAATAGATCTTCCTCAGTCAAAGGACAAAGTCAGAATAAGGAAAAAAGGTGGGGTCTTTCATCATTTGGAAAAAAAAACTGTCCTGAACCAATGAAAAGTGTTATTTTCAGGTCACATGACCTGGGCTTTCATCATTCAGAAACCAAAACTGTTCTGCACCAATAAAAAGTGTTATTTTTTAGGTCACATGACCCGATGCGCTTACGCGACGCGCCACCGGGCACGCCACGGGGCGCGTCGCATAAGCGCGTCAGATGATTACGTTGCGCGATCGTATTCGCTCGAGTATTTCCGGGTGCGCTTATGCCATGCGTATCACGCGGACGCGGCTACGCGATACGTCATGATGTTTTCATTCGCGGCAATAGCGCTAATGGGACGCTCACCGGTGCGCGACCCGGGGTGCTCCGAAAAAATGCGCTTTCCGGGGCGCGCACCGGGAGCGCACCAGGGTAAAAAAAAAAAAACAGTATTCTATAAATATACAATATAGGATTCATTATAAAAAATATTACATTTCATAGGTTTGAGGCCCTATATATAGTTAGGAATTAGCATTTTAAAAAACCTATGAAATTCACTGAAAAAAACCATAGGTTTCACACCAGTTATAGTTAGGAATAAGCATTTAAAAAACCTATGAAATTCACTGAAAAAACCATAGGTTTCACACCAGTTATAGTTAGGAATTAGCATTTATAAAACCTATTAAATTCAATGAAAAAACCATAGGTTTCACACCAGTTATAGTTAGCTGGAAATTTTACTGACATAAAACCATAGAAATTGTAACGTTATAGTTAGTTGGACTCACTATAACAAGCGCGCCTGCAATGCACTGCTGATGATGTAACATATTACATCACTCATGACACAGGCCCCAGAGGTGTGTACCAGTGTGGGAACACCGGCGTTGCAATGTTACCTCACCCACAGGAAGCGGGTGCATGGGGTCGAAGTGGCGTCGGGTTTCGTCACGCAGGTTCTTGGTGCTTGAAGCTGAAGATGCTGCAGGCGATGTGAAGGAGAAGTGTCCGGTGTGATCCAAGGGTGGATCAGAGTAGAAAAGGGTTGAGGGTCCCCCTGTCCCCAGAAATTCAACCTGGTCAGGCTCAAGTTCCTCAGAGACAGTCTCCTCTTGGACTGCAGAATCAGCTTCCTGTGAAGGCTGATCCTCAACCTGGGGCAAGTGGAAAGGCACAGCCTTAACCCTCTTGCTCCTTCTCTTGGGTTGTGGTTGGTCTATTGTTCCAAGATCCACCACTGGTTCAGGAAGGCACTTCTTAGCCTGAGTCCTTGTCACTGCAAGGACATGTGCTGAAATCCCTAGCATTTCTGCATGAGTCCTGTACTCCACTTCTGACCAAACTGAGCTTTCAAGATCATTGCCTAACAGACAGTCTACTGGGAGGTCTGCACTTACCACAACTTTCTTTAGGCCATCTACCCCTCCCCAGGAGAAGTTCACAACAGCCACACTATGTGTAGTAGTGGTGTTGCTTGCATTGGTCACTAGGTAATTTTCACCTAGTACAATCTGACCAGGGTCCTCAAAGTCAGGTGTCACCATAGTGACACTGGCACAAGTGTCCCTGTAGGCCTGAGTCAGTTTCTCATTTATCAAAGGCGTCTGCCTATACTTGCCCAGGTTACTGGGACTCACTGTAGTGGACAAAGATAAGTCCACATCATATAGGAGAACTGCCTGAGTCGGGACTCTGACTAGGCCAGATCCCATCTCAGTACCCAGGGTTAACCCTACTATACCCTTTGGCTGTGTACCACCACTGCTAACTGAACAAGGGGGTGCAGGTGCTTTAGGAGCTGCAGTGGTGGGGACTGGATTTTTCTTGGTGCATTCACTGCCCCAGTGTGAAACTGATTTGCAGGTATTACACCAAGGTTTCTTTGGGCCATCGTTCTTCTTTTTCTTGTTTCCATTTTGGGAACCACCCTCCTTATTACTAGTTTGGGGGCCTGAAGACTTCTGGTCCTTTTCTTTATCTTTCTGATTCCCACCCTTCTGGTCTGTTTTCTTCTGGTCACCCTGGTTCTGGGGTTTCTGCTTAATCCTTGTTCTGGCCCATTTGTCTGCCTTCTTTCCCAATTCTTGGGGAGAGGTCAGATCAGAGTCAATAAGGTATTGATGCAACAGCTGGTTCTGACAGTTATTAAGGATCTGCTCTCTCATTATAAGATTGTACAATCCTGTATAGTCTGAGACTTTACTTCCCTGCAGCCAACCCTCCAGAGCCTTAGTGGCACAATCAACAAAATCAGTCCAGTCCTGAGTCTGTGCTTTTTGGGTGTCTCTGAACAACAACCTGTATTGCTCAGTGGTTAGGCCAAACCCTTCAATAAGAGCACTCTTCAGGACGGAGTAGTTTTTGGCATCCTCAGGTCTAACTGTGAGGAGCCTATCCCTCCCTTTCTCTGAAAAGGAGTACCATAAAATTGCAGCCCACTGTTCCTGAGGAACCTGCTGTACCATGCAGGCTCTCTCAAGAGCATTCATCCATTTGTGGATGTCATCCCCTTCCTTGTAGGGGGCTACAATCTTTGTCAGGGTTCTTTTGTCATAGATCCTGTCTTTCTCTCTAGGAATATTGCTGCCACCAGTGGTATTTAAGCCACACAACTTTTGTTCGCTTGCTAAAGCAAGTTTAGCTTGAGCCAAGGCTATCTCTTCCCTCTCTATTTGGAGTTGGACAGCCCTCATTCTGGCCCTATGCTCTTTCCTCTGGGGGGAAGTCATTCCCCTTTGAGATTCTCTTGAGACACTAGAAATATGAGAGTCCCCTGTTGGAGATCTCACCCTTCTGTTGCCTGGGAGAATTATGTTATGGGATCTGGGGAGGTGATGGCACTCTCCACTCCCATGTAGGTCTAAGTTGGCCTGGTTAAGCCTGGCAACTACAACCTGGTTACCCCTCTGATCCTCAGGCTCATCTACTTCTGAGCCCTCTTCCTCCTCTTCTTCTTCCTCTTCTGGAGTTGTCTCATTCTCAGGGGTGTTCACTCCATCTCTTAAATCTAAGGGAGCTGCACTCGCCTTATCTAAGTCATCCTTTTCCAGGATGGCTATCAGGGAAGGAATGGTGGGGTTTCTACCCCTTTTTAGCCCCCTTGCAGTGCACAAGGCACTCAAGTCTTTGTGGCTAAGTTTGTCATAGCTGGAAGTTGCCTTGGTAAGGTCAACTGTCACAGGGGCAGAGCCTGAAGCTCTTCCTGTGTCAGACATGACTGCTAGTGAGGTGTAAGTGGTGCACTTACCTACACTAAGTGTTTTCCTACTGTACCTTGCTAGTGAGTTGTAGTCAAGGTGTGCTAATCCCTTTAATCTACAACTACTAAGTTCAGTAGAATTTAAATATGCTAAGCTTTTGATTTATATGTACCTAAGGTACTTGATGTGATCTTTCAATTTGATAACAAGATTGCAATGGTAAAACAGCAAGCTCAAATCCGCACCGCTGCGCACCAATGTGAGAAGTTGGCCTGATATATGATGTTTCCAATTCTGGAACCACCTTGTATCAGTCCAAACAATCCCTTATGGTGTCTGGTTGTAAGTCAACCTTATAGACAAGCTATCTTAATGGTAGCATAGACTAAGCAGCCTTAAAGGCTAAACTCAAGAGGTCGTGTTAAGCGAGCTGTTTTACCAATCACAATCCTGTAATATCAAATGAAAGGACACCACACAAGTATACATTATAAAAATATATGTGTTTATTTCTAAAATAATCCCCCGTACTCTTTATGAGCAAAGGGGCACAAGCGTTAAATCAAAAGCACAGTATAACATACAAAGTTGCACAATTATGGATGAGGGCGGGTGGCCACTCAAACCATATATTAGGAAAGTGGTATAAGAGATACCAATCAAACAGTGGTTAGGCCTAGGGCCTAGGGAATCGCTGGGAGCAGTCGGGACAAGCAATGCTGAAGTCGGGAAAAGCCCGTGGGATTCGGGTGCAGCGCTTAAAGCACAAGCATGCACCAATGCAAAGTCAATGGTGCGTAAAAGTTACACAAAGAGAGTTTAAGGATACTTCCGCTGAACCTAGATGGACAAAACTTTAAACACAGGCCCTAGAGGTGTGTACCAGTGTGGGGACACCGGCGTTGCAATGTTACCTCACCCACAGGAAGCGGGTGCATAGGGTCGAAGTGGCGCCGGGTTTCGTCACGCAGGTTCTTGGTGCTTGAAGCTGAAGATGCTGCAGGCGATGTGAAGGAGAAGTGTCCGGTGTGTTCCAAGGGTGGATCAGAGTAGAAAAGTACCTGAAAGCAGAGGGGACAGAGTCTGGGTCACTCAGCAGTGACCAGGGTGGAACCAGGACGGAACCAGGCAATGTCGGGCGCAATCAGGTGGTTGTCGAGGAGCTTCTCTCCGCTGCCACGTGGGCTCTGGGGCATCTGCGATGTCCAGGAGCGGGTCACGAGCTGTCCCACGCAGCCTCTCACCGTTGGCGCTGTCGGCTTCAAGATTGGAGCAAACAACACTTGGCAAGAGCAATCCACACAGGACTGGAAGATTGCTTCTCACTCGGACCAGGAGGGTCAGAGCGGGTGCTCCTTTTCAGAGGTCTAGAGCAACCAGAATCACAAGTCGGTTTTAGGTTTTCGCCGGCACAGGGGCCACAAGCCAGTTGGCAAGTGACCGGGCCAACGCGTCAAGCCAAAGAAAGCAGAAGGGCCCCACGCAGCACTCGTCGAGTGTAGAGGGGTGAGCTTCGGTGCAAGAGTGGCTCAGGGTTGGGGCTTCTCAAACCCCAGTGTACAGCTTCGAGGGTCACTTGTGGGTTGCACGGTCAGCGTCTCGTGGTCTTTTCAAGATGGCGTGCCCCACGCTTCCGGTCGCCTCCACGGGTCTCAGCTCTTCAGGGACTGTGGATCGGGCTGTAAGAAGGCAGGCAAGCAAGCTTAATCTCGTCGATCTCTGTCGCTCGAGTTCCGGCGGGAACTGCAACAAAGCAGACGTCGAGGTGCTGGATGGTGCCTGTTTGCACAGGGTGGTCACTCCTTGACCACGAGGGAGATTCTTCAGTCTTCTACGTTGAGTAGGATGTCGAAGGGTCCAGAGTTTTGTTTCAAATGTTTCATCAGGATAATCTGAGTCCGTTGGCACTGCTCCCATTCTTATACCAATCTAGGGGGCTGGATTACCTGCTAGGTCCCCTCCTATGGGTGGGACCCAGGAAGGGGGTGGATACACCCCTTTCCTTTGATCCAGGCAGCGCTGGGACTGGGGCTGGTGTGCCCCAGAACCGGTTTGGCCAGATTATGCAAGGGGCAGCCTTGTGCTCCCCAGGCAGTGTCTGGTTTCTTTCAAACCTCCCTGCTACAATCCACTATCTCCTGTCTGGGGTGGTGTAACACTGCCCTGTGACAGGAAAGCCTTTGTCCAGGCCTCCTCTGCTGAGTTTTGGTCAGCAGCAGGAGGTCAGACTCGTGTCTGTGGCAGAAGCATCCATTTTGTGGATCTGAGGCTCTGTTAAAAATCAACTGCGTTTCAGTAAAGTAACATGTCTTCTCCCTCTAGAGGGGTGGAATGCTATCCCCGTCGACGGGACTGTCAAGGGGATAGTATTCCAAATCGTATGACACCTTACACGACATGTTTTGATAAAGCCAAACCAAAGTTGCTATATAACGCGAGGATTATAATGCACTTAATAGTATATGGTATGGCATTATCCCGGAACAGCTTAGGGAGTTGTTCCCGACCGCTGCAGACAGGCTCAGCTCATGCTAGAGCTCTATCTGACATTAAACCACGCACTCTGCCTCCAGGATTGATAAGGCCTTCCATAGGAGTGGCTCACAGGTTTATATGTGTCCAGATATAGGTTTAGATATAGGTATACTATATCTAAGCAAGGGGTGACTACACCCACTTGCCCCTGCTGAGTGATCAGCCAGTTGTGTCAATTTAAGAACCAGCCAGGGGTGGCAAAAGCTATGCTTCAGCCCCTGGTAGGCCTTGGTGGCACCTATGCCCTGAGCACCTATAGTGCATGGTACAGGGGCTGACAAGGAGTCCATTTTCAATTTGGTCATGTACCTAAAGTACATGTATGTGAATTTAGAGAGAGAACAGAAGGCTGGGGGTCGGATTAGCAGGCCCACAGCCTCAGTAAGTCGAAAACCAGTGAAGCAAAAAGCAAAAATTGGGGTGACCATAGGATAGCAGACCCTACTCTCCTACAAGCACCTTATGTATTGACTACATCCCTAGAAATATCAATTTTAACAAATAGCACTGATCTGATTATTCCCCCCCCCCCCAAAAAAAAACAGCCATCGAAAGCTACAATAAAAGAGCCACAGTCGACCGCCCAAGAAAATTAGTAAGGGCTCAGGGAGTGCATAAAGTCCTGACTACCCTCATAACCTGGAATCTACATGGGAAAATTGACACAGTTGAAAGGAAATTAATGTCTGAAATTGCGTAAGAGCGATGTATCCCGCATGGTAAAATTCATTACAGAATCAATACTACCAGGGAAATCCCCCAGTGCACCCAAATCGAAGGCAACAACCAGTAGCTTGGTCGTGGATCAAAACCAACAAACTATGCCTAATGACACCATTCCAGGCACATCAGGCCCGTCACGTCTAGCAGTAACGGGCCAAGGACAAAAAACTATGGACACTATGGCCAAGATTAATAAGCATTTTGTGTTGCGAACTTCTAGCATGACAAAGTCGTCAATGATTAAAGATAAACAGTTGGACAATTTTCCTCCAACCCATCTACCATTAATAAACCATCAGAGATCCCTACATTTACCACCTGAGGCCACACCTTACACCATCATTTTGAAAAATGTCCCTGTTTTAACAGATAGGGCTAAAGAGGATTGGGGGGATTTGAAGAACAAGGTTGTGCATTGGTTCACTAAACATTGTAATCATCACTCGAGCTCTCTTGCCGAAAATATCATCATGGTTAGAAGGGTCGATTGGGTGGGGAAATCTCTAAAAACTGTGAAGGGGTCTGTATTGTAACTTTCCTGTATCCAGAAATTGTTAGAGCATTGTTTGAACAGCTATGCACCAGAGGGGCAATGTAAATAAGGCCGCTAATCGATGCCGTTACTGCAGTTCCGCTAGGGTTCTTCCACAAACCAGGCATGGAAAAGTTCAGCGACCCAGATAATGGACCAATCTCAGTGGACCGGTATACACCATTAACACTGATTTTACCCCTTAGAAGATGAGTTGAATGTAATTCCTGTTTTATTACTTCAACTAACCAAATACCAGACACTATTGAAATTGTGCAACATAAGAACCTGACATTGATAACATGGAACATTGCAGGTATTAAAAATAAGCTGAATGATGAAGCTTGGCTTAAATTAATAGGTAATTGCCAAATCGTCTGCCTGCAAGAAACGTGTAATATGGAATCTTTCCATATAGATTGCTTTTTAACAGTTGTTACACCAGCAGCTCCTTCTCGGAACAGAAGGGCCAAAGGAAGACTAGCTGTCTTACTTTCTGTTACATGTCCACTAACTCTTAAAAAAGTTTACACTGACTCACATTATTTCCAACTTTTGTGTTTTGTAATAATCAACTTTTACAATAATGTTTTTCACAATACTAGAAACCAAGTTATATTGGCACTTGAGAAGGAGCTAGATGTATTCATAAAACATATTACAGACAATTTTTTTTAATCTGGGTTGGGGATTTTAATAGCAAGAAATGGGACATCCTAGAAGGGAAAAATTGTGGACACAGGAATGAGTTTGGTGAAAATGACTCCCATTTCCCACTATCAATGGGGCAATGTATAAATACAATGTAGAATTAATGGATCAGTGAACTGCAGAAGGACAACCTCCATTACCAACTTATGAAGGTCATAGACCATGCTCAATTATTGACCATATATTGATCTCAGAAGCTGGATGAGGACATATAGTGAAAATGGAAGTGATAGAAAGTTGCTTCAGTGACCATCATCCACTATTCTTAACTATTAGACTTAATGAGATTCCACCGGAGGGGCCCTGTTTAGCCGCCTCCATATCAACACAAGGAGAGAATGGCATCACAATCAAATCTTCTGGTGTTAACCCAAACACATTTCTTGATAGGTTAGTGCAGGATTGTAAACATGATATTGAAAACTGTAAAAATGGGGATTCTTCTGATCCTCAGATCATCGGAGCCTTCTGTAATATTACCTCTGTAATCTCTGGTGGTCTAAAAATTAAGAAGAAGAAGGCAGCCCCTAAAAAAGCTATTTGGTTTGATGGCCAATGCACTAAGGCTAACCAATCTTTAAGAAATGCCCTAAAGGTTAGGCCTAGAGATGGTGAACTTATCAAAGATCAGAGGGTGATATATAAACAAACTCTTTTTAGAAGGAAAAGGGAGATACAAGAAGAGGCATTGTCGAAATGAACTCAAGCCACTAATACAAAGGATGCTCCCCTATTCCGGAAGACAGTTAATCATCCTTATTTTAAAGATCATTCTGCAGTTAAAATCGAGAGTTTGGTCCAGCCCTCAGGATGGATAAAGCACTTTGGACAGGTCTTTAACCCAGATTATAATACCTCCGCACTGGTAGACAATAGTGATCTTACTGACATCTTCGTACCATTAGACAATATATATTTTATTATATGTAACCCTCCCAAACTGGTCCCTAACACTCTGGATGAAGTTACATTAGCTCTAGACAGATATGCGAATGGGAAGGCACCAGGTCCCGACGGGGTCCCAGTAGAACTTTTTAAATCAGATATGGATTTCTGGGCCCCAATTTTTCGAAAGGTGTTTAAAGCTGTTGCCGGTGGCTTGGTGCCGAGAACATGGACGGAAAGTATTATAATCCCAATTTTTAAGAAAGGCGACATAAGGGATGCTAAATGCTACCGCCCTATTTCCCTTCCTGACACAACATCTAAAGTAATGGGTTGAAACCTAGAGAAATTGGAAATATGGGCAGCTGAAAATTCAATCCTCACAAATTCACAGTCTGTATTCAGAAGAGAGATAGGGACAATTGAACAGTTTATTAACCTGTATTTATTAAGTAGTAAATACACAATTGCAAAAAGGGGCCATTTACATCTTTGTTTTATTGACCTCACTAGGACCTTCGACCTAGTAAATCATGCGAAACTATGGTAAACTCTGGTTCTCATGGGTGACCGAAAGACATTATTGTATATCTGTCACAAATATATAAATGGTTGAACACAAGAGTAAGATATGGGACAAAAGGAGAGTGCACTACCAGTTTCAGAGTAACACGGGGTATAAGGAAGGGTTGTGTTCTTGCTCCACTCCTGTTTTCCCTATATATAAATGGAATAAATGAAAGTTTTCAAAAATTGAATGCTGATACCCCGAGAGTCGGTAAATGTGCAGTCCCCACTTTGCTTTATGCAGACGATGCAGTTCTTTTATCTAGAACCGCTAACAGGCTCCAGTATTTAATTGAGAAATTTGCAGAATATATGCAGGCAAGGGACCTGGTACTCAATTTGAAAAAGACATTAACGATTCTGTGGCAAAGGAAAAGCAAAGATTAGGGCCCACCATTTAAACAGTGTTCCTATTGCAGCAACACATTAATTTTTATACTTAGGATTGTTATTCCCAGCAAATGGACACTGGGGATCCCACATTGACTACTGTAAATTAAAATTTATTCGGAGTACAGAGGCATTTTTAGATTTTCAACAAAAATGGGGAACAAACCAATCAGGGACATTTTTCCCCTGTATAAAAGCAAGTGCCTTTCTGAACCTTGCAACGGGGCGGCACCTTGGGGAGCGGCCAATCATGCTATTCTTCAGACTCAAGAAAATAATTTTTTAAGAAGACTGCTAGCGGTCCCCAATTCTACTCTTATATATAGCGTACATAAGGAGCTGGCTGCACCTTATATTAAAGATTTTATTAGTGTAGCAGGTCTTACTGTCTGGTATGGGATCCAGAGCAAAGAGGGTACAAAATTCACCCAGGAAATTATTAAGGATTGCCTTGTCCTTGAGGACGGTAATAAAATTCCTTGGCTGGTGTATATTAATGATCTTTTAAAAGAAAGCGCAGAGAATATTGATTTTAACGACCCTTTGCAAATACTTAATTATAATAAAAAGGATCTAAAAAAATACATTATACAATCAAGGGAATGGTTAAGGGAAGTTGAGGCTAACTTGAAGCCCTTGACCAAGGCATACTGTGATATGCCTATTGGGTTTGAGTTTGAGTTTGAGTTTAAAAGTTCTTATATAGCGCTCTTACACCAGCGGTTTCATGGCGCTGTAACTGGCAGATCTCCACAATAGACAAGGAAAGGAGGACTGGTGACAAAGGACTAAATGAAGGTTTTGCTGAAGAAATAAGCTTTAAGTTTCTTTCGAAACTGGGAATATGGGGTTAGGGATCTGAGCTCTAGGGGTAATGAATTCCAGAGGGTTGGGGCAAGGGTCGCGAATTTTGAGCCCTCCCACTTTTTCCGGCGAAACCGGGGAGCTGTCAGGAGGGATTGGGAAGAAGATCGGAGCTCCCTAGTTGGCAAGTAGGGAATAATCTCCGAAGAAATGAATGCAGGGGCCGTGCCCAATCGAGCCTGGTAAGTGATAGATGCAAGCTTGAATTGGATACGTTCCCGAACCCGGAGCCAATGTAAAAGTTTCAGAAGGGGGGTGACATGTGAGGTTTTAGGAAGGTTAAAGACCAGCCGAGCCGCCTGGTTTTGGATCATCTGCAACCGCCTGAGACTATATGCAGGTATACCTGCATATAGGGCGTTGCCATAATCCAGGCGGGAGATGACCATCGCAAGGACGATCAGTTTCAAGGCCTCAAAGGTGAAAAATCGAGAGACCTTGCGGATGGTGCGAAGAGAAAGAAAAGAGGAAGAAACCACAGAACTAACCTGGGAGTGAAGGGTAAGGTGAGAGTTGAGTTTAATACCAAGGGTTTTGACCGAAGTAGAGGGGACCGGAGAGGGACCAAGGGAAGGGGGCCAAAAAAGTGAAGACCAGGGACTGGAGCAACCACCCGTCAACACCAACTCGGTCTTATCAGGGTTGAGTTTCAGGTGGTTGAAATCCATCCAGTCCCTGATGAAAATCATAGTGGACTGAAAATTAGAGATAGAGGCAGAAGAAGAGGACAGATTGAAGACAAGTTGGAGGTCATCCGCATAGTTATATACGGCGACCTCCATTTGTTCTAAAGAAAAAATTAGGGGAGAAATGTAAAGATTAAACAGAAGAGGTGAAAGGGAGGAGCCTTGGGGGACCCCGCACAGAACCTTCCGAAAGTCTGCAGTGAAGTCACCCATGCGAACTGCCTGGGTGCGGTCCCTCAGGAAGGAGGACAGCCAAACCAGGGCCGTACCCCCGATCCCCGCCGCCGCGACACGGGAAAGTAAGATGGTATGATCCACCGTGTCAAAGGCGGCAGAGAGATCGAGGAGGACCAGAGCCTGGAATTGATTGGTCCAGGGATACAATGTTACTTAATTCATGTCTCCAATATAAAACATAGATTTTACCTTACAAGAGTAAGAATGGGGATAGCCCATTTTTTAATACCTTTCCCAAAAATGGGCAAATGGAAACAAAATCTCCCAAGTGCACCTGAGATGGAATATCAGAACGGACAACTTTACACTTCATTTTATTTTGTGATTTTTATAGAAATAATAGGAAGAGTTTTTTCCGTCCATTATTTTTAAAGGAACAATTGTTTACCTATGAAATTGCGTTTGATTTTATTTGAAATTTAAATAATGAAAGAGCTTGCAATGCGGTGGCGGTCTACATTTAAATAGCAATTAGAATAAGAAAAAACAATTCACATCTCGAGGCCCTTGCAAACGAAGAAGATAGGCTAAATACTGATTAACATTGACTGGGGTCGTAGCTTTGTTACAGTACTGTGTATTATGCACTTGGCACTTTATGCACAAATTATTCCCTGTGATTGTTCAATCCTGCAAATTCTCCTGCATCCGGACCTGTACCGCACCCGCCAAGCTGAACACCAGCAGCAACCACCTGAAGTGCATCCTGCTCAACACCCCCTCCGTCCACAGACACGCCGTGGAACTCTGGAACCTACTCGACACAACATCACCTGACGTCGCCTTCCTCACAGAAACCTGGATGAACGCCTCCTCAGCGCCCGACATCGCCATCGCCATCCCAGACGGATACAAGATCACCCAGAGGGACCGTCTCAACCAGATAGGAGGAGGCATCGCCATCGTCCACAAGAACACCATCCGCATCACGACCAACTCCGACGACACCCTCACAGCCGCCGAACATCTTCACTTCCAGATACACACCGACCCCAAGACCACACTCAGAGGCACCCTCATCTACAGACCCCCAGGACCTAGCACACAATTCAGCGAAGACATCGCAGACTTCGTAAGCCCGCACGCCCTCGCCTCCCCAGACTACATCCTCCTAGGAGACCTCAACTTCCACCTGGAGAACAACAATGACAGCAACACCAACACCCTGCTGGACAACCTCGCCAACCTCGGACTCCAGCAACTGGTGAACACCCCCACCCACTACGCCGGACACACGCTTGACCCAGTCTCCTCCTCCAGCAAGTACATCTCCTTCAGCCACTCCACCGGACTCCACTGGACAGACCACAGCTGCGTCCACTTCAGCTTCAGAAGGACCACCACACACCACCATCCGCAACAGGTTCCCCGCAGGAGCTGGAACATGATCACCACTGACCAGCTCACCACATCCCTGAGCCAGAACCCTCCCGCCAGCTCTACGGACCCCAACCAAGCAAACAGCAACCTCACACAGTGGATCACCAACTGCGCTGACGACCTCGCACCTCTGAAAAACCATCCCGGCAGCAAGAAAGCCTCCTGGTTCAACGACTATCTCAAGAACTCCAAGAAGGACAGCTGCACCCTCGAGAAAGCCTGGCGCAAAGACCCGACTACAGACAAGATGACCGCCCTCAAGCACGCCTCCCGCAAACACCACCAGCTGATCCACACCACCAAGAAGACAGCATTCAAGGAACGACTAGACAACAATGCACACAACAGCAAGGAACTCTTCAGCATCGTCAAAGAACTCTCCAACCCCAGCGCCGGAAATAACGACATCACTCCCTCACAAGACCTGCGACTCTCTCGCCTCGTTCTTCCACAGCAAGATCGCCGACATACACAACATCTTCGACGTACAGACCACGCACCCAACCACCGAACCGACGCCCCACACCACCACCCTCCGCGCCTGGACCCCGGTCAGCACCGAAGACACCATCCACACAATGAACACCATCCACCCCGGATCACCAACCTACCCATGCCCCCACCACGTCTTCAACAAAGCCGACTCCGTCATCGCACTCCAACTCCGGGACATCATCAACTGCTCCTTCAACACCGCCACCTTCCCGGAGAGCTGGAAGCATGCCGAACTCAGCGCCCTCCTGAAGAAACCATCAGCAGACCCCACCGACCTCAAGAACTACCGCCCCATCTCGCTCCTCCCTTTTCCTGCCAAAGTCATCGAAAAGACCGTCAACAGACAGCTGGCCGCCTTCCTCGAAACGAACGGATCCTTCAACCACTCGCAGTGTGGCTTCCGAGCCAACCACAGCACTGAGACCGCCCTTATCGCAGCCACTGACGACATCCGAGCACTGCACGACAACGGGGAAACAGCGGCCCTCATCATCCTGGACCTCTCCGCAGCGTTCAACATTGTCTGCCACTGCACCCTAGTGTTGCGCCTCAGCAACATCAGAATCCAAGAAAAGGCACTAGAGTGGATCATCTCGTTCCTCGCCGGAAGAACCCAGAGTCTGCCTCCCCCGTTCAGATCCGAGGCCACCGAAGTCATCTGCGGCGTACCACAAGGATCATCACTCAGCCCCACCCTCTTCAACGTCTACATGAGCCCCCTCGCAGCCATCGCACGGCAACACAACCTCAACATCATCTCCTACGCCGACGACACCCAGCTGATCCTCTTCCTCACCAACGACCCCGCCACCGCCAGAACCAACCTACACGAAGGGATGAAAGACGTAGCCGAGTGGATGAGGAACAGCCGCCTGAAACTGAACTCAGACAAGACGGAAGTCCTCATCCTTGGATCATCACCTTCTGCCTGGGACGACTCCTGGTGGCAACCTGCCCTGGGCAGCGCACCCAAACCAACAGACCACGCAAGCAACCTGGGCTTCATCCTGGACCCCTCCCTCTCGATGACCAGACAAGTCAACGACATCTCATCATCTTGTTTCAACATCCTACGCATGCTCCAAAAGATCTTCCGATGGATCCCCACCAAAACCAGGAAAACGGTCACCCAGGCACTCGTCACCAGCCGACTGGACTACGGAAACACCCTCTACACTGGAACCACAGCCAAACCTCAGAAAAGACTCCAAAGCATCCAGAACGCCTCCGCACGACTCATCCTGGACATCCCCCGACACAGCCACATCTCCGGACACCTGAGAGACCTGCACTGGCTCCCCGTCAGCAAGAGAATCACGTTCCGACTCCTCACCCACGCACACAAGGCTCTCCACGACCTGGGCCCCAGGTACCTCAACAACCGCCTGACCTTCTACACTTCCACCCGCCAACTACGATCTACCAGCCACGCCCTCGCTCCTGTTCCACGCATCCGAAGAGCCACCATGGGAGGAAGATCCTTCTCCTACCTAGCGAACAAGACATGGAACTCCCTCCCCATCCACCTCCGTCTGACCCAAGACCACCTCTCCTTCAGGAAGCAACTTAAGACCTGGCTGTTCGAGCAGTAGTGGACCCCCCTCCCCCAAGCGCCTTGAGACCCTCCGGGTGAGTAGCACGCTATACACATTTCTTGATTGATTGATTGATTTATGCTTTTATGGCATTATGTTTTTTTATGTTGATTCATTGTAGTGCAGAAGTTTAACTAAATGTGTTTTAACGGACATACTACGATGAAATTTGAAGACTATTATTAGAATGCTTTTATGGTTGTACTTTTTACTTGAATAAATCTTGATTTGAGTGGAGTTGACTTGCCTATATCTTTGAAGTAGTTTTAAGACTCTTCACAAATTTTTCCTAAAAAGTTTCAGGGTGATCCGTCAAGCGGGGGCCGAGAAAAAGGAGGGGGGGAGTAAAAAAAAGTGTGATTCTCATGTTAATTCCCCTAGGAGATTTGAACACTATTGCAGCCCGAATCGCTAGACGGAATTGCATCGAATTTGGTAGAAAGATAGATTTGGTTTCGCAGATCACGCTTTCACATATTTAGTGTAAATCTGCTCTATAGTTGGTGAAGAATTTAAGGAAATCCGAAATTTGTTTATCTGAGATCACAGCTAATTTGCAAATAAAAATGAGCTTGTGCAGGAAACTGTAGGCTCTGATTGGTTTAGCAACACTTTAAGTGTTGGCAGCCATCTTGGGAAAAGGGGGTAGGGTATGAATACCCTGATCCCCTAAACTTGGTAATGGGGTCCCACAAGGAACCCGCCAGGCGGAAAAAAAGCATTTAAAAAATAAATTACCACACAGTTCGCAAATTCATGGCAAAAAAGATAATTTTTAGAAAGCCAAGCGCGGGCTCCTGTGCTTGTTTTGTAAAGGGCCCCAGGTACATTTTATTAAAAAAAGGAGGGGCGCACGGGCCCCCCTCCTGAGGCTCTTTGAGTCCTGGGGACATCACCTCACCGAGGCTACTTCAACAATATTGAGGGGACAGCACAGATCCCCGCACACTGGTGACCACCTCCTCCTAGGCCAAAATAACAATTTAAAGTGGGGTGGTTGTGTGGCCCATCTCCCGAACTGTATACACCCAAGTGACCACCACCTCCCCGGGCCAGCCCGGGTTGAAGATCAAAGAAGGGGGCCATGTGGACCCCTCCTGGAGCCATAATGGCCCTGGGGACAACCACCCCCTAGGGCAGGCTCTTGCTATGTCCCAGGGTGCCCACCCCTGGAACATAACTGTTTGCTTTTGCTTGGAGGGACTGACATCTCTCGGCAAGCAAAAGCAAACATTCTGCTTCCACCAATCAGGAGCTGTCAAACGAGCAAAAAGAGACAGAATAAAGGTCAAACATTAGCAGAAATAGGCAGACTAAATGTCAGCAACCAGCAGAAAAAGGCAAGATAAAGGCGAGAAACAAGCAGAAAGATGCAGAATAAAGGTGAGAAATGAGCAGAAAGAGGCGGAAAAAAGGGCAGAAACTAGCAACAAGAGGCAGAATAAAGGTTAGAAAGAGGCAAAATAAAATGTCAGGAGCGAGCAGAAAGAGGCAAAATAATGGATAGAACATAGACGGCAGAAGCGTGACGAGGGTGGGGAAAAACAAGCACAAATCGAACAGTTAGCACAAAATCGGAGGTAGCTGAGAGTAGCGGACTGCAGGCAAGCTGGACTGGAGGAATATCACAGGGGGAGCTGACACGAGCGCCTGCTCCCCTGTGCCCCCCTTACATTTTTTTATTGTGTACCCACTAACAGACCCACTCATACACTCACACACCCCCTCAGACCTACTGAGAAACTTACCCACCCACTGCCAGACACACTCGGACACTCATGCACCCACTTTCAGATCCATTCAAGCACTTGTTCACCCACACAGACCCACTGAGAGAGACACACACACACTCACAGACCCACACACTAATGCACCTATTCGCAGATCGACTTAGAGACTCACATACCCACTCAGACTCATTCAGATACACACATTCACTCATAGATCCAATCAGAAACACACACATGCTCTCATAGAACCACTCAGACACTCATATTCCCATTCACAAATCCTCTCAGAGACTCATGCATCCACATAACTGACCCACTCAGACATTCTGTCACCTACTTACAGACCCAGACAACTACTCTCACACCCGCTCAGACACTCACACACCCACTCACAGACCTTCAAAGACACTCATGCACCTACTCACAGACCCAGTTAGACTCATACACTGACTCACGGACCCACTCAGATACCCACATCCAGCCACAGAGATACTCATGCATCCACTGACCCATTTAGACACTCACGCACCCACTTACCGATCCACACCGGCACTCCTACACCCACTTACACAGCTATGTACACACCCATACAGCCACTCACACACCCACTCAGAGACCCATACAGCTACTCGCACACCCACACACCTATCTATACAGCCACTCACACACCCTCTCTCAAAGGTTACAGTTTGGAAATAACTTTTTTTTTATTTGAGTGGGCGGAGTATCGAGGATTATATCTAGAACCCATTCCAACAATGTCAATAAATTAAGAACTGTTAAACGATGGATAATGAGAGACAAGCATGGTTGTAACTATACAGTTATTAGATGTGAGTGGTCGAGAATTGCATACATTGGACTCCGTATTTGGTGTATGGCACTATTGTTTACTGTTGGGGTAATGTTTTTGGCAATATTAGATTCTAAACTCTACTGTTATTGCAAATGTCTACATCAATATTGCTATTGTATATATTGAAGTACTGAGAAACCTGGTTGCGCCATAACTGTTACGGCTGTAGACAATAAAATGTGTTGTGAAAAAAAAAATCACTGAAAAAATTAATGCTACAGGGACGCCATAGTTACTAATTAGAATTTTTGAAAATGTAGAAATTCATTGAAAAAACAAAGATACAGGGACATTATAGTTAGGCTCTGATTTCACTCAGACAAAACTATTGAAATTCAGTAGTTATAGTTACCTAAGCTTACTATAATTTGCACCCCGCAATGCACTGCTTATGACCTTACATATTACATCACTCATGACATGGTGCAGTGCTAGAGGCACTCTTATGGTTTGACACAACGTGATGACCTTTGACTACCATCATTTTAATTGACTTTCGGTATTTTACTTTACCCTAGACTGAATGTACGACATCCTGCATATTCCTTGTTCCCTTGAAGATTTAATCTTGCAGTCTTAAAGTGGGAGCTGTCACAGAGTAGAACAGCTTGCCAAGAACAGAGCGTATGGGATGTGCATTTGAAAGCATGAGAGAGAGAGAGAGAGAGAGAGAGGTGGAATGTACTTTTTGGTCTTGAAGTGCAGTGTTATGAGCAGTGGTGCTCAAATGTGCATTGTGTTCTACATTGAGAGATTAAGTATGTGATGCTATAGGCAGTGGTGCACAAATGTTCATTGTGTTGTACATTGGGAAGTATTATGAAGTTCTTACTATTGGCTTTGATATGCCCTTATCGCATCTTGATTCCTGACTCTGTCTTGCTCTGCACGCACAGGCAGGCCCCCAGATTGCTCAAGTCGTTTATCCACGTTCAAGGTTGTTTTGTCTCCTGATGGATGGAGGCTTTCTTTTTTTTTTCTGAGTTTTATATAGTGCGAACTAGACCCAAATCGGTTATCAGAGCTCTTTACATAGCACCATTTGCGATACATGAGGACACATTAATTTTTGTTAGGCACAGGACATTAAGTGATTTGCCCAGAATCACAGAATGTTCAGCGTCATTGCCCAGACTCTAACCCAGTTACCCAAATTCGAGGTTGACCGCCCTAGCCGTTAGGCCAACTCCCCACTTTTGTAAGCTTCGCTGAGATAATGTGTGGAAAGTGTGCTTGGTGCCTTTCAGAGCAGAGATTGATGTTGCCAGAGAAATGTGTGGAATGTACAGCTCTGTCTCGGAGTCAAACTACAGGGGCCTGGCTAGCTTCTGTCCTGACCTTGACACAGACCAGTACACTCAGCTCAGTTTTTTGTAACAGAAGAAAGGGGGCAAGGTTTCTAGAAACTTCGCCTTAGGTTGAGTAAAAGGTATAAAAGGCAGGCAGCTTAGGAGCTCACTTGTGGGGTAGACGTGCCTTCACAAGAAGAATTTGGATTTGAGTCCTGATCGCGAGTCCTTGCCTGGTTGTCAGTGGGCTCCTCCAGCTTGAGTTGGCAAGGACGTCGAGTGAATGATCAGATGAGGTGATTTGTTTCTGACTAGTGCCATTGTGATGCATGACTGTTTGTGGGTGCATATTCAGTTTCCAGTGGCTATGGTCATTTGAGGTGTTTCTTTGTGATGTGTGAGTGAGTCAGAATGCACATCCAAATGAATCATTTGATGTATTTAGTTTATATATCTTTATAATTTCTTACAGGACGTCCAGTATTATTTACTGCTTATTTAATCATATTATTATTCCTGCATTTAACAGTTGCATTTGCCAAGTGTGTTGTAATTGCTTGAATTAAAATATATATTTCTATATAATTTGAATGCTGTTCATTTGACATCTGGGAAAGCCATTCTGTTAGAGTGCATTGCATAAATAAAACCCCAAGCCTTATTCTTAAGAGAGTCTTTGATGTGTTTCATTTCCTAAAGTGAAACCCCTCTCAAGATGTTGTTGTGTTATATGTCTCCCACTTCGTTGTACTTGAGCCATCGTGTGGCAGTGGTATTTTGGGAGGGCGAAGCAAGACACATGATCAATGACATCATTGATGACATCATCCACAGAACTACTCACATCCCCATACAACCTCTCATAAACCAACCCACTCACACAACCACTTGCATACCTGTTCACAGACCCATACAACTACTGCACACACACTCATACAGCCACTCACACAACCACTCACACACCCATTTTTTTTGCAGACTTTATTGAGTTTTCAAGGTACATATTCAAACAGATCTCAGGAAGTATTAGCATGTGTATGGGAACCCCCACACGTGTAAGGAAGCAATTAAGCACAATGAACACAATCCATTCAATTACAATTGACCAGCGTTCTCACTTGTGGAACAGGAGAACCGTATTCATCATAAGACCGGTCCAACCCCCAACCCGCTACCCCTTGCTTAGTGTCAACTGAATACAATATTTATCAATCCACTTGGATCCCTTCTTCAGTCGCTGTTCTCCCTGTACAACTCCAGGCCGCCCTTACCCAAACTTTCACCCTCCCCACCTCCCAGGCATACCTCTTTATATCAGCCCAAATACGTGCAATCTAGGGTTACACCAGAGTGTTAACTGTTTTATGCTCCATCTAGCATGTGTCGTTGGAAGTGTGGTGTGGGGTTTATAAGATGATGGGTCAGGCCTAATGTGTGACCATCAGTTAGGAATGGTAGTAGCATTGGGTGTTAAGTCGCCCCCGTCAGGGCCCTCTCCATCTAGGCTATCTTCCCTATCCTCAGCCGGGTGCTCAGGAGCTCTACCAGTGCTAACCCATGCACGAGCCACTTCCAGCGTTTTCTCACTCCCTGTCTTTTTAGTCATTTGCATTCAGATTGTCCCCTCACACACTGCCCACTTCACAAATTCCCTCGTCCATCTGAATATGTTAGGGCCACTCCTCGCCTTCCAATGACTAGTGATTTCTCTTTTAGCCAAAACCGTCCCCAAGCCCATGAACTTACTAGTGACCTTGTTCCTGGAAGTGTGTGAAAACCAGTGCAGGAGACAATAACCTGGGGCCTTCACTACCTCTCTATCCGTTGTACTCACCAAGACTGCGGTGACCCCCCTCCAGAAGCCCCCCAAGGTTGAACAATCCCAGAACATGTGCAAAAACCCTGCGCCCTCCATGTTACATCGTGGGCAGACGGCTGAATGGACACTAAAATATTTGTTAATCTTGCCCGGTGTGAGATATGCTCTGTGCAGAACATAGAAGTGGACCAGCTGGGATCTTGCATTTCCGGAGCTCTTTCAGGCCCTCTCTACAAGCTCCCCCCACTGTTTCTCATCTATAGCCTCACCCAGATCCTCCTCCCACTTGAGGCGCAAGGCAATCAAAGGCTGGAGTATCTCCTGCGTTAGGCACCTATAAAGGCGAGTAACCGCCTTGAAAGTTCCAGCTGCTATCACTATATATTGGCAAATTGTGGATGTGTCAGGCTCAGCATCCCCTCATGTCAGTGTTTTTACATGGCTACTGTCAGGGCTGCATGCAGAAGGAAATCTCCTCTTGGGAGATCATATCGCTCTTGGAGGTCATTGAAGGGGAGCAGAGTATTCTCTTCGTACAAGTCTCCTATTGTGGAGATTCCTGCTTTTCTCCAGGTCTGCAGTCTATGCCAATTCCCGCCGTGGGGTAAAGCCTTGCATATGGGCAGTGTGATGTCAAGTGCATAGGGGCACCGAATCCGAACTCAAGTCGGAGGGGACCGAGCGACCCCGTGTGTGGAGTCTCAACAACACTTGTGATAGTAGCCGAAAGCTTGGATCACTGCCCCCATGGTCGTCTGTGTTCCGGAGAGACACCACCATCCATTTCATGTACCACTTCAGCTGCGCTGCTATATAATAGGCCTCAAAATCTGGCACTGCAAAGCCCCCCTCTGCTCTAGGCCTCATCATGGTAGTGAGTGCCACCCTCCGTCTCCCAGATCCCCATAAGAAACCCCGTGACCATTGTTTTGAGCTGAGTGAATGGTCTAGGCGGTATCCAGAGTGGCAGTGAACCAAAATATTACAAGACTCGAGGTAGTGTCACCATCTTTAAAAGTGCAACACGTCCCGCCACAGATAGCAGGAGGGTCCCCTAGAAATCGAAGTTGCCTTTGGTGGCTCGCAATGCTCGCCCTATATTGCCCTCCGCGGTACAAAAGGGGGTGGTGATGGACGGAGCATCTGAACCAATCAAACACTCACACCCAGTCAACAGATCTGGGTTTAATCCATCACCGTTCTTTAGCCCACTCTACCACCCCAGTTCAGACATGGCCATATGCAGATCAGTCTGAACCTGTGCCTCATGGGAACAGTCCAGCCTGAACTGCCAAGCCATGCCTTCCCTGGACCGGAAACAAGCTTCCTAGGACCGGTTTCTGGCATTACAGCCGTCTTCAGCCCGGCTTGCCTGAATCCAGTGGCAAAGTGAGCAAGAGACTAACGTCTGAGCATACCCTGCCAACTTATGGCGATCAAAGCGGTACAAAAGGGGGTGGTGATGGAAGGAGCATCTGAACCAATCAAACACTCACACCCAATCAACAGATCTGGGTTTAATCCATCACCGTTATTTAGCCTACTCTGCCACCCCAGTTCAGACATGGCCATATGCAAATCAGTTTGACCCTGTGCCTCATGGGAACAGTCCAGCCCGAACTGCCAAGCCATGCCTTCCCTGGACCGGAAACAAGCTTCCTAGGACCGGTTTCTTGCATTGCAGCCGTCTTCAGCCAGGCTTGCTTGAATCCAGTGGCAAAGTGAGCAAGGGACTCACGTCTGAGCATACCCTGCCAACTTATGGCGAACAAAGAGGTACAAAAGGGGGTGGTGATGGACGGTGGCAGAGTGGGCTAAAGAACGGTAATGGATTAAACCCAGATCTGTTGACTGGGTGTGAGTGTTTGCTTGGTTCAGATGCTCCGTCCATCACCACCCCCTTTTGTATTGCTATATTGCTCTCCAGCAGGTCCCCTTAAGTATGGTGTTTGGGTACCCAGGTAAGTCAGGTATCTATCCTCCCATTTCACACCCTCCATCTCCGGTGACCCAGCTCTGTCCAATTTTGTCGGGAGGAGACACGACTTAGCACAATTCACTCTGAGCCTCACACTCTCCCCAGAACACTCAGGAGTTCTTTGGCTCCCCGAAGATTCTCTCCCGAGTTGGCTAGGAACATCAGTAAGTCGTCTGCATATAGTGCTATATATTGAGTTTCATCCGACACCTCCAATCCCTGGTAATATCATCCTGACCTAGCATGCGCATCCAAAGGCTCCATCGCCAGTGCAAACAGCAAGGGCGACAGTGGGCAGCCTTGCCTCGTCCCTCAGCCCACCCTATTGGCATCTGAGATCAGTCCCCCAGTCCTGACCCGAGCAGTGGAGTCCTTATACAAGAGAGCTGTTCATTCTACAAACTGCTCCCCCAGCCCAAATGTCCTCATGACTCTGAAAAGATACTGCCATTCGAGGCTATTGAAGGCTTTCTTGATATCAAGTGCGAAAATAGACGCCTCCTCTTTCCGGTATGTTTCAGCCTCCAAAACTCGTAGGAGCCAATGTACATTATTCGCCGTATTTCTGGGCGGGGATAAAGCCCACCTGGTCAGTATGTATTCGCGTCATGATATGTGGAATGAGGCAGGAGGCCAGTTTGCGACTTAATATTTCATAATCTAAATTGAGCATAGCGAGCGGGTGGTTTGCAGTCCTATCCCAAGCCGGCTTTCCGGGTTTTAGGAGTGTAAAAATCACTGCTTCTCTTGTCGAAGCAGGCAAACAGCCTTCTTCTTTCGCCCAATTATAGAGCGCCATTAGTTTGGGAGCTATAACATCTACATACGTCGAATAAAATTGTATCTGCAACCCATCTGTCCCCGGTGTCTTATTTCTGGCCATATGTTTAATGGCACCTCGCACCTCCTCAGTCTCTACGTCTCTACCCAGATCCTCCGCCGCCTCTGTATCTAAGCTTGAAAGCTCCACATCCCCCATGAACCCAGCGATCTCCTCTTCACCTGGAGCCAGTCTACTCTGATATAAGTCAGTATAGTATTCCAGAAACTGGGCGTTAATATCTTGTTGCCTATAATAGATCTTGTCATCCCGTCCTCAAAGCTCCAGTATCGCAGTCCCCCTACGCGCTGGGTTAGCTAACGAAGCTAACAGTGCCCCGGATTTATTTCTCTCAGCGTGGGCCCGGGCTGTGTACATTTTATAGTCAAAACACTGTAGCCATTCTACTTGTCTTGCCATTGCTTCTCTAGCCTCAACGAGGTCTGTTTGCTTATCCACCCTCTCTGGCCTGTCGCTCTCCAATTCACAGAGTTGCTGTTCCACCCTTGTGCATCCTTCCGTGTCCCCACTACTTCCCAAATGCAGCGGCCCCTAATAACAGTCTTAAAAGCGTCCCATTCTATGAGTGGACTTGTCGCCCGATTAGCATTGTCTAAAAAATAATCTGCGATAGCTCAACCCACTATGGACCTAAATACCTGGTCTTCCAGTGCCTCCGGCCTTAGGCGCCAAATGGGTATTTTAGGTTGATCACGGATCCCGTCCTGGGTCACCAGCAGTGGATTATGAGCAGAGAGCATTCTGGTCAGGTACTCACTCATCCTAAACCCTCTGTGTACACCCGGAAAACACAAAATAGCGTCCAGGTGAATATGAAGTTTGTGCAGGGACAAAAAGAAGGGACAATCCCTTTCCCCGGGATGTTGGGACTTCCAAGTGTCAATTAACCCTCATCTCTGCTGCCAATTATGTCTGGATTCTGCAATTATAATTATTGGAATAGTCTGATGGATCTTCAGACCTCCGAGAACAAGTTCATGCGCGGGATTACTGGACTTCCGCAGAGCACCCCTCTGATCCCATTGTTTATGGAGCTTGGTAGACGCACGATTACAGACAGAGCTCGATTGCGACCAGTTCTTTACTGGAGACGCCTCTGGACGACTCCAGAAATAAGACAGTATGCGGAGGGCTTTTTGTGGATAATCAAGGAAGATATCTTCCATAAGATAAAATGGTTAAAACATCTCAAGACCATGTTGGTAAATTTAGGGTTTTCCAATCTTTGGAATAACCCTGAGGGAGAAACCTTCCCAAGCAAAGAAGCCCTCAAAGAGCAATACTGGGGTTGGGTAGGCGGCAAAATGCTGAATGACACCAGGGCAGATTCAATGTCTGGTCGTTTTTTGGAGACTAAAATTTTACCTGTCCTAGAAAACTATTGGGATAACATCACGGTACCAATGGACAGGAAACTCATTTTCCAGTTAAGGTCAGGATCTATCCCCCTTAGGAAATTGACATCTGGTTGGCACAGACCCACTAATAGCCTATGTCCTTCATGTGAAAATGCCGAGGAGAGCATAGGACATTTTCTCTTTTCATGTGAAGCCTATGCGAATCCAAGGAGGAAATGGCTCTCGCCGGTATGCAAAAATCTGGGGACACGCGATAGTTCCGTGGCCTTAAGAATCCTATGTACAACATATCAGGATTCGATTGTCATGGGTGTCGCCAAATACATGGGTTGGGCTTGGGCGATAAGACGACGGTCTTTAGGGGATTGCAGGTAATTTCGTTATTCCTTTTAATAAACTTTTTTACATTGGTATAAATTGTTTTATCTGTAATGTTGTATGAGCTGCACTGTGTTTAATGAATTTTTATCCTGTAATATGTATTTTGTGTAATTGTTCTGATTTTATGTGCTTTTATGAGAATTGTCTCGAATAAAGCTTATACAACAACAGCAATTATATGTTTGGGTGAATCAGGGAGCGGCGGGTGAGAGCGGTCCAATCCAATGTCAGTTACACAATTAAAGTTGCCCCCTAACAGTACCGATCCTGTCAGTACTGAGGCCAATGTCCGCGAAAGCAGTGCCAGAAATGCAGGTTGTTCTATATTAGCGGCTTATAAACTCCCAATCGATATGTCCCTTCTGTCTAAGCACCCTGAAGCCACTACAAATCATCCCTCTGGGTCAATTATTTGCCTGGTGCACTGAAAAGGGACTCTTGCACTCACCCAGACCAGGTTCCCCTGGTGAAGGCTGAATAAGTAGTATAAAAGACCTTCCCCTCCACCTATGCTGTAGTGCAGAACCTTCCTACTCCAATAAGTGGGTCTCCTATAATAAGGCGATCTGCACCCCTCTCCTGACCCAAGTACGCATAAATTCTAGGCCGGCGTAGCATAGTGTGCATCCCCCTGACATTCCAAGATAAGCATTCAATGCCTACGAAGGATACCATTGTGATGGACGTGACACACCTCTAGCAGCTTTACCTAAAGTGACTCGCCTGGTCCAGAACAAAAACCCATGAACTATAAGAACACCCCAACGCCCCCTCCCCATCCCCAGGACAGGTACAACCAAACTAGCTCCCAATCAAACTTGAACGTATGAGCAGAAAGTCTCTGATAGTGGTGGGGTGTGAAGCGTACCCTACCAGACCCGAAACGCCTTCAGGCCATACCCCCCAACATCTTGATACAGATGTCAGACCCAATGGTCATATCATCATCTTCAGTCAGTCAGAAATAAAGTTATTTCGCCAACACAATGATGGCATAAAAAGTATTCTACCAACACATCAATGTCCACTGTTACTACAATAAAATAAAAAATTACATGTATAAAGACAGGCTTACTAAAAGAATAAAATTAGATTAAAAATGATTCATAGGTTTAAAAAAGATAGTAATTCATAAATGTGCACACAGTTATTGCTCAATTCAATAGCTTAATTTACAGTTTAAGTATCATTAAGACATTGTACTCTTCTTTTTCTCGACAGATAAAAAAATGAGGTAAAAGAAAAACACGTAAAGGAGACTGACAATAACTGGAGATAATATAAGGCCACACAACACTGTTTAAAATTCATTTCTTGCGCATAAGGGGGACAATAAATCTTTTCCTTTCTTCGCCATAGAATTTACAAAAGAACAAAAAAAGGTTTTAGAAGGAAAGCCTAACGGGATATAATTTAGGTGAAATCTCATTAAAATATATCTATGCTGAAGATTTGCAACAAACGATAGCTTAAATTTGCATTATTCGATGTTATATTTGGAAAAGCGTCATATGCTCTAACTGTCGACAGTTTAAGATTAATATCCTGCATCATCTTCATTCGACTGCTATTATGCCTGAACTCCTACATAGGATGCACACAGCTACATTGGAACCCTCTGAAAGACTTCTTGGAGCTTCAGTTTCAGGCTATATCATCAGCTGTTTGAGGAGTGACGTCTGGGAGATCACCCTCAGAGTCCTCATTTGCGCTACCTGGTAGCGAGCTTTCAGATCTGTCTATGTCAGGACCACTTTTGCTCAATCAGGGCTGGTACACCCACGGCTAAGTTTCCCAATCACCTGCTGTGCTTTTTGCCGCTCCGTTCGACGTTCTTTAGGAGAAGGAGCTCTAGAGGAATTTTGGCTCATGGTCAGATTCTGCTGAGATAAATCCGGGGATGGAGTGCGAGCCTTTCGATTCTGCTAGGCCTCTAGCCACTCCCATGTCTACTGCGGGGTAGTGAAAAAGTGCATCCCTGATTTGTCGACCACCTGGAGGCTTGCTGGAAACAGCATTGCATATGGGATCTGTAGTTGTCGCATTTTTCGCTTGAGGGATGAAGCTTGTTGGCGTTGCACTTCCTGGTAAAGTCTGGGAATATTATCACTCTGTTCTTTCCAATCTGCAGGTCCAGTTTTTGTCTGGCTTGTTGCAGAAGATGGTCACAATCCCTGAAAAGGAAGGAGTCGTACCACAAGTGGACGAGGGGGGCTCCAGGCTTGGGCGGTCTGGCCGGGACTATGTGAGCTATTTCAAGATCATTAAAGGGGGGAAAGGCCCTCCTGGGCCACTTCTGCCTTAATCCAGTCCTCCAGAAATCGCATCACATTGGCGCCCTCCACCCGTTCAGAACCCTTACAATACGTAGATTGTTTCTAAAGGACATACCCTCACTGTCCTCTACTCTCGCTTCCAGTATCTTGACCTTGGCATCCACACTCTTCAAGGATTGCTGTAACGTGGAAACTGCTTCCGGGATATCAGCGAGTGTGTTTTTCGGTGAGCCCAACTCTCTCCTTAAGCTTGCGGTTGTCATCCTTCAGCAAGTTAAGTTCCGTCCCAATCGAGCCTATCTTTGTCTCCAGAACTTCCCTTGAGGAAGTGATGCCCTGCATGATGTCCGCTAGGGTGGGCCCCCCAGGAGCAGTATCTCTCGGTTGTCTCGTCGTCATCATCAGTTTGATGACCTGTAGTCTCCACGCTGTGTACAGCATAACCCTTCTTCTTGGTCACTTTCCCCATTGCCAGAGTTCTGCATGCACCCAACGGTCTACCTCTGTTTGGTGCTGTTAATGGTCGTTATTCACCGGTGGCGCAGATGGTTGAGGACGGGTCTGGGGATCCGGCACTAGTCTCAATCACTCCCCACACTCGGAGCACCCTCAAGCGAAGGCAGTCCTCCCTGAGCCCGTGCGCATAGGCGGGCCCCCGGGCAATTTTCCACAGGGCCTTGTTGTCCTTCACCGCTATAGTCTCTCAGCACCCTCAAGTTGTGACCAGATAGCTTCCCAGGTGCGCTCCTCCCCAGACCGTTGGCCTTCTTGACCAGGCACACTCCAGGTCCGTGCTTATTTGCCCCCTCCTGTCATTGTGGCTCACTACCCCGCTCTTTCTGGGAAGCTGGGAATGCTTCTCCTCTAGTACCTTAAATCAGGGAGAGGCCCTGATAGTACTCTGATGTAGGCTGATCAGGTCGACTAATGCACCCTTGTAGGCCACTATATTGCAGCCGTTTGCTTTGGTGGGAGAGGCCTTCCCATTCAGAATATGGATTATGGCAGAGGGCTCCTGTTTTCCATTGGCTGTGCAAATGAAGCACAGCAGGCCTGGGGCCTCCTCCCAGCACCTGCAGCTGGCTCACAGATCCCTTCCAGCTCCCTGTAGCTGCACCAGAGTGGGCACTCCGCCTCACGTCACTTTGACCTGAATCGTGAGCCTCAGTTCCAGGTGTTCTCACTACGTGCCACACATGGCCTCTCCATCGCACGAGACTCGCTGCCTCCTCTACTATGGCCCTCAGCTCGCCTCTGCCAGGGCCCGTCCCCGCAACCCATGGCTGCCATCTCGCTTTGGTGTAGCAGATCCTGCGGAATTTGGACCTGCGCTGCTCTGGCTTGTCTTCTGGGTTTCAGCTCTGGCAGTCCTTTGTCAAGCGGCCATGCTCTGGACCCTTTACCGCCCCGGGCTCCCCTACTGTCCAGCTACAGCGTTCAGCTTGACTCCTCCGACGTCAGGAGCCACCCCATCAGACATCTGTCGCCATCTTGGTTCTCTTTGTGCAGCTCCAAGTCAGGAGATGAAACGGCAATTTCAGCACCGCAGAGGTCTCAAAAGCTGCTTCAGTCAGTCCAGCATAACCCCTGGACATTCCGCAGCCCACAGAAAGGTACGGGCTGCGCTTAGTGCCCAGGAATGATTATCATTGGGGAACCACAGAGGACGGAGCTTTGGAGTCCGCTCCCTCTCATATCGGCACCTAGCCATGCCCCTAACCACTCGCTCACCCATAAAGCCATTCACAGACCCATACAGCTACTGACACACCCACAAAACTTTGCCTACCAACTTAGGGCTTTATTCGCTCTAAGTTGGCAGGGTATGCCCAGACGTGGGTCCCTTGTTCACTTGGCCACTGGATTCAAGCTAGCCTGGCTGATGAGGGGTGTTACCCCGAAACTGGTCCCAGGATGCTTGTTTCCAGTTCAGGGAAGACCTGGCTTGGCAGTTCGGGCTGAAGTGTACCCATGAGGCACAGTGTCAAGACTGATTAGCATATAGCTGGGTCTGAACTGAGGTGGCGAAGTGAGCTAAAGAACGATGATGGATTCAACCAAGATCTGTGACTGGGGGTGAGTGTCTGAATAGTTTCAGCGCTTCGTCCATCATCTCCTTGTTTGCTTTGTTCACCCAGACAACCACTCACATTCCCACTCATAGACTCATACAGCCACTCACACACTCGCTCACAAGCCCATAAAGCATTCACATACCCATTCACACAGCCATTCACACAACAACTTACCTATACAGCATCCATTCACACATCCATTATCTCACCTGCAAAACCACTTACACATCAGTACAATCACTTGCGTGCCAATTCACTCATCGAAACAGCCATTCGCACAAATGCTTACTGTGCAAAACAGCCACTTACACACCCACTCACGTACCCATGCACCCAGTCAAACAGTCACTCACTTACCCAAAAATCCACTTAAGCACCCAGTCACTCACCCATAGAGCCATTCACACAGCCACTCAGTCACCCATACAGCTACTCGCACATCCATACAGCTACTCAGACACCCACTCCACACTGATAGACAACAGGCACAGTACTACTCAGATGACATATATTAGAAACAGTAGCACTCATTAGTTGTAGAAAAAGAATAGTAATTTATACTTATGCAGAACTTTACTATATATATTTAACTCTTTTACAAAACACTTATACTCACTGGATGATGTCATCAGAGATGTCATTTGAGATGTCATCCGTAATGTCACTGAGCATGTCATGAATGATGTAATGTGTGAGGTCATAAGCAGTGTATTACCGGGGTGTTATTTATTTATAGATAGATTAGGTAACTATAACTACTGAATTTCAATGGTTTTGTAAGAGTGAAATATGAGCCTAACTATAATGTCAATGTAACCTTTTTTCCTCAGTGAATGTGTGTGTGTGCGTGTGTGTGTATATATATATATATATATATATATATATATATATATATATATATATATACTTGACACACACTCGAATCCACAAAGTGAAGAATAGATGGCACTCCAAGTCGGTGTTTCACCACAATAGGTTTATTGGCAGACCGACCTGCCCCCTCAACAGACGCGTTTCACCGTTTAGGCTTCGTCAGTGAAAAGAAAAAAAAAAAGAAAAAAAAAAAAAAATATATATATATATATACATATATGTATATATTCACTGAAAAAAACATAGGTTTTGGAGACGTTATAGTTAGAAATTAGCATTTAAAAAAGCTTTGAATTTCACTGAAAAAACCATAGGTTTCAGACGTTATGGTTAGAAATTAGCATTTAAAAACCTCAGAAATTCACAGAAAAAAACATAGGTTTCAGGGGTGTTATAGTTAGCTGGACATTTCACTTGTAAAAAACCATAGAAATTCCACCGTTATAGTTAGTTCTGCTAACCATAACTTGCGCACCCGCATTGCACTGCTGATGATGTCACATATTTCATGACATGGTCAGTGACATCACTGATGACATCTCAAATTACATCACTGATGACATCATCCACGTGACAATCTGATACACCAAATCATACACTAGTATAACCTTTCATCCCTCATTGCACAATACAGAGTACCATATTTGAAACATCACTGATGACATCTCAAATGACATCACTGATGACATCATCCACGTGACAATCTGATACAACTCATCATACACTAGTATAACCTTTCATCACTCACTGTAAAATACAGACTACCATATTTGAAACCATTGACACACCAATGCGTGACGTCATATACGTGCTGGGGCGCACTCAGTGCAAGACTCCTGCCAAAAATGTTTATGTTCTTTCTAAAATGATATGTATGTGTCTTTAATATACATATTAGGGCAAGAGATTATCTAAGATATTCATGAAAATAATATATTTGTACTTATATTAAACTTACATTATTTTTTAAATATATTTTCGCAAAGTCTCGTCGGGTGCGTGCTTCGTGAGCGCAGAGTGCGCGGATCCCATGTGACCTCAAAAAAAAAGATTTCATTGGTTCATAACATTTCCCACTGCAACTATTGAAGGACCCCACCCATTTTATTCATTCTTGTTGGAGCATCTTTAGAGAGACATCTCTGTTCCTACAAGAACCCTTTTTGCTTGGTTTTTTTTGTGTTTTTCAAAAAATATCAAACAAAATGGCATCTGGACAGCAGCAGGAGGAAGTATCTTCTGAAGAAGAATTCTTGCAGGAGGCACCACGTCCACAGAGGCCGGAATCTTGTGTGGAAATTTGTCACTTTTGCACCTGGGGAGAAAAAAGTGAATCCGAGAAAGGTGACGTGCAAAATTTGTGACCGAGTCCTGTCAAGAGGCAGTGAGAAAATATACTCTTGTGGCACTGCTTCTATGTACAAGCATTTCCGGGCCACACATCCTCTCAATCATGCTCGGGAGGAAATGAGGAGAGCTGCTTTGAACCCCTCACCTGCTGTGGCAAGTATGTCTGGGGCGTCCTCGGGAACACCAGGAGGTCAGAATTCGCCTTTCTCAAACTACACTGCGTGAAGTGTAAGAAACTTATATGCTTCGTTAAGCAGTCGGTGGATGCAGTTTGTGCTGCACAACGCAACCATCATTGTTAATTTCTTTTTTTTTGTTTTTGAAATAAGTAATTCCAAAGGTTTCTTGTTTTATTTGTTCTTTCTTTTGTTCATTTTTGAAATAACAAAATTGTTCAAAAAAATACAAATGAAAAAAGAAGAAAAAAAGTTCTTATCAGAAATACCATATCTGGTTAAAGAAAGAACTATAATTGCAAGGAAATGTGTAAACGTTTGGTTGAATATATGTATACAGCATGATTGACTGAAAGAATGCATTAGTATTGTATGGTGAATTTATAGGTGAAGATTTATGAGGAAGTACTGCAGCGTGACACTGCAAGCTCTTTAGCTACACTGCACTGTGGCTAAGCATGGGCACAAAATCCGTTACGCTCGCGGATTTTGCGGATATTCGGTAAATTCGCAATCCGCGAACGCTCGAGAATTTACCGAAAATCCGCAAATTCGCACGCAGCGGATTTTTTTTTCTTGGTGATACAATTTTGCGGCGCTCGGCGTTTACTTACCGTCATTCAGCGTTTGCCAAGTTGTTTTTCTTGCTATTTTGCGAGTGCTGCGCCATTTTGGATCTTGCTGCGGGATCCCGCGGGAATTTGGCGAGCGTGATTACGTAATCGCGGCTTGCCAACTTGCACAGCGAGAGTTTGTCAATGCGAGTACGCCGTGATCACGTATCGCGGGACTTCGCAATTGCGAGCTTCTAGATGCGGCGAGCAGCAACAATCTTGCACTTGCGAAAATACAAAATTTGCAATTCTGCACAAGAAATCCACCAGCAAGCAGCATAAACCTTCTGGAAATGATGATTTTTATCTGAATAACTCCTCAGGTTGACATTTGCCTGCACTTTTTTTTGTGAGGAGTCCATTTTGGGGAGGGGGGGGGTGGGAGGAAGGAAGTGCCCCACAGTCTTCAACTTCCTGTTCCTGTCCAGCAGGCTCCTCCCAGTGCTTTGTCCATCTCCTGGTCACTTTTCATTTGGATCTGGAGCTGGAAGGATTACTTTTTGTGGATGCTGCTGGATATTTGGATTTGAGGCCTTTTTGACTTTCTTTGGATCACTTTTGGATTAGAAATGTCACAAGTAAGTTTGTTTGGGGCATTACAGTTGCTGCAACTACAATTTTGGAATTTTCGATTTTTGGGCTGTTTTGGGGCCTTTTGCCCAGGGGTACTCAGTGGTGGGTGCACTGAGTCTTTCTGTGGGGTGGTTTGAATTTAAACATCATGGAGTGGCTGGATGGCTTGGGATTGTGCTGATTTTTCTGTGATTTTCGTTTTTTTTGGCCTGTTGTTGTGGCCTTTTCACCAGGGGTAGTGAGTGTTGCATGGGCCTAGTATTTCTGTGGGGTGTCTTGAATTTAAACATCATGGAGGGCCTGGATGGTTTGGGATTGTGCTGATTTTTCTGTGATTTTCGTTTTTTTGGCCTGTTGTTGTGGCCTTTTCACCAGGGGTAGTGAGTGTTGCATGGGCCTAGTCTTTCTGTGGGGTGTCTTGAATTTAAACATCATGGAGGGCCTGGATGATTTGGGATTGTGCTGATTTTTCTGTGATTTTCGTTTTTTTGGCCTGTTGTTGTGGCCTTTTCACAAGGAGTTGTGAGTGTTGCATGAGCCTAGTCTTTCTGTGGGGTGTCGTGAATTTAAACATCATGGAGGGCCTGGATGGTTTGGGATTGTGCTGATTTTTCTGTGTTTTTCGATTTTTTTGGGGTGTTCATGGGGATAGGCCATGTGGGTCGGGGCCATTTTGAGTGCTGGTACAGGCAGGCCATGTGCTGGGAGGCAAGTGGCCATTTTGAATGCAGTCAGTGTTGTTAGGCCTGCAACCATTTTGCCTACTTTTCAACCTTTATGCCCAGGGGTAGTGAGTGTTGCATGTACCTAGTCTTTCTGTGGGGTGTCTTGAATTTAAACATCATGGAGGGCCTGGATGGCTTGGGATTGTGCTGATTTTTCTGTGTTTTTCGATTTTTTGGGGTGTTCATGGGGACAGGCCATGTGGGTGGGGGCCATTTTGAGTGCTGGTACAGGCAGGCCATGTGCTGGGAGGCAAGTGGCCATTTTGAATGCAGTCAGTGTTGTTAGGCCTGCAACCATTTTGCCTACTTTTCAACCTTTATGCCCAGGGATAGTGAGTGTTGCATGTACCTAGTCTTTCTGTGGGGTGTCTTGAATTTAAACATCATAGAGGGCCTGGATGGCTTGGGATTGTGCTGATTTTTCTGTGTTTTTCGATTTTTTGGGGTGTTCATGGGGACAGGCCATGTGGGTGGGGGCCATTTTGAGTGCTGGTACAGGCAGGCCATGTGCTGGGAGGCAAGTGGCCATTTTGAATGCAGTCAGTGTTGTTAGGCCTGCAACCATTTTGCCTACTTTTCAACCTTTATGCCCAGGGGTAGTGAGTGTTGCATGTGCCTAGTCTTTCTGTGGGGTGTCTTGAATGTAAACATCATGGAGGGCCTGGATGGTTTGTGATTGTGCTGATTTTTCTGTGGTTTTCGGTTTTTTGGCCTGTTGTTGTGGCCTTTTTACCAGGGGTAGTGAGTGTTGCATGGGCCTAGTCTTTCTGTGGGGTGTCTTGAATTTAAACATCATGGAGGGCCTGGATGGTTTGGGATTGTGCTGATTTTTCTGTGTTTTTCGATTTTTTGGGGTGTTCATGGGGACAGGCCAAGTGGGTGGGGGCCATTTTGAGTGCTGGTACAGGCAGGCCATGTGCTGGGAGGCCAGTGGCCATTTTGAATGCAGTCAGTGTTGTTAGGCCTGCAACCATTTTGCCTACTTTTCAAACTTTATGCCCAGGGGTAGTGAGTGTTGCATGTGCCTAGTCTTTCTGTGGGGTGTCTTGAATTTAAACATCATGAAGGGCCTGGACGGCTTGGGATTGTGCTGATTTTTCTGTGTTTTTTGATTTTTTGGGGTGTTCATGGGGACAGGCCATGTGGGTGGGGGCCATTTTGAGTGCTGGTACAGGCAGGCCATGTGCTGGGAGGCAAGTGGCCATTTTGAATGCAGTCAGTGTTGTTAGGCCTACAACCATTTTGCCTACTTTTCAACCTTTATGCCCAGGGGTAGTGAGTGTTGCATGTGCCTAGTCTTTCTGTGGGGTGTCTTGAACTTAAACATCATGGAGGGCCTGGATGGTTTGTGATTGTGCTGATTTTTCTGTGGTTTTCGTTTTTTTGGCCTGTTGTTGTGGCCTTTTCACCAGGGGTAGTGAGTGTTGCATGGGCCTAGTCTTTCTGTGGGGTGCCTTGAATTTAAACATCATGGAGGGCCTGGATGGTTTGGGATTGCGCAGATTTTTCTGTGTTTTTCGATTTTTTGGGGTCTTCATGGGGCAGGCCATGTGGGTGGGGGCCATTTTGAGTGCTGGTACAGGCAGGCCATGTGCTGGGAGGCAAGTGGCCATTTTGAATGCAGTCAGTGTTGTTAGGCCTGCAACCATTTTGCCTACTTTTCAACCTTTATGCCCAGGGGTAGTGAGTGTTGCATGTGCCTAGTCTTTCTGTGGGGTGTCTTGAATGTAAACATCATGGAGGGCATGGGATTGTGCTGATTTTTCTGTGTTTTTTCGATTTTTTGGGGGTGTATAACTGCACTGATGTTCCTCTGTCTTCCATTGCTTTTAGGTGCACAAGACTCAAGAGAACCACCAGTGCCAGGAAGAAGTCCTACAGCGGTGTGTGTGTGCAGCATAACGTCACGCGACGTCACGTCTGGCCACAGACAACTCTGCAACTTGTGCAACTGCGGCCTGCTGTTCTGACCTGCTCTGAAGAAGATGGCCCCAAAAAGAGTTCCCCGTAGCTCCTCTAGCAAGAAAGTTGCCAGTAAGGAGCAGAAGAAGCAAGTTATCAAAGAGGCTAGTGTGCCGGCCGCCATGTTTTTTGGGAGTAAAAAAAAAAGTACGCCTGCAGCAGCAGAGGGATCTGCTGGGGACCAAGCTGGGAGCAGCACCCCCGCTCCATTGGGCTCAGTGCCGCCACAACCACCACCACGCCAACTTAAGTCCAAGCCCTTGAGTGCTGCAGAGGCAGTCAGTGTACTTCTTCAATTACCATCGACCAGTGATGTTGGCTCATCGCAAGAAAGTAGCAGCAATGTCCCTGAATCAACACAGGTTGTTGTAACTCATCTGACAAGTGTTGAACAACCACAGCCGCAACAACAACCACATGTGCAAGTACAAGCCCAAGTACATGTGGAAGGAGAGGCAGCGCAAGGAGATGCGCAAGCAGAGGTGCATGGAGGGTCACAAGTGCCCAAAATAGTTGTTCCTCCCGAAGTAGGGGCACATCAGGAAATCGACAATCAAACCAAGGTATCACTTGAGGAAGCCACTCCTCCTGATGATCATTCATTGTCTTCCACATCCCTAGCAAGGAAAAGATCAAGGGGGGTGTCTACATCTTCTTCAAGCCCACCTCCTTCTGATGATCTGGATGAAGATTGGGAACCATCACGGTCGTCTGAGAGTGAGGCACACCATGATCTTGCAAAGGTACTTAAGCGTAAAAGGAAGGTCGTCGAAAAACTCATAGTTATGGAGTGTGATGAGGCAAAACAAGAAGTGGCGGATACTGCTGCTGATGAAGCCTCTCACGACGACGAGCCAGTCATCATAAAGGTTACTGCAGCCCCAGCGGGCATGCAGCAAAGAGACATTTTGACCCTAGCCCGAGAAGCTGCTGAGCGTGATGATGATGTCGACGAGGAGGCAATGGAAACACAACAATCATTGGAGTTAACTAGTACACCAACACCTACCGCTTCCATATTTCTTCCTCGCAAGAAGGGACCTCCATTTACCTCGACCTCAATTAGTGGTGGTGAAAGTGCACAACGTACTAAAGTTCGGCAATCCACATCCTCCACTTCATCTGGCATTAGCAGCAGGACCACCGCCACCAGTATCGCCGCATCCTCCGGCCCCCACAGACAATTCAAGTCCCCAGCTTGGGACTTCTTTAGTGTTTGCCCAAAAAGGGAAAACTTCGCCATTTGTAGCATTTGTAAGGTTGCAGTTAGTCGTGGTAAGTTTGGTACCAACTATGGTACCGGAGGCCAGAGAGGTCATCTTAAGGGACAGCACCCTGTCCAATGGTTTGCGCACCTACAGGCGATCAAGGAAGCCCTAATTGCACGTAATGAAAACGTTGATTTTTCATCTGATGATGACGAGGAGGAAGAAGACGTGTCAAACACTTCTCTTACACCCAGTACCCCTGTCAGCAGCACACCCCATGTGAGCCACACTAAGAGTGTGGGAGAGAGTGAAACATCAATGTGAAAAAGTTCATCAGCGAGCGTAACTGGGTCGAAGATATCATCATCATCCCGTAAATGCTTGGTCCAGGGCAACATTAAAAAGATGTTGTTTACAGAAGCGCAATATGAACGCAACCACCCACTGACGCGTCTGTATAACACTAAGCTGGCTAAAATGCTAGCTCTGGACCTTCTCCCTTTTTCTTTTGTAGAAGGGGTTGGTTTTCTAGAATTAGTGGCAGCGCTCTGCCCTAAATGGAAGGTTCCTAGCCGGTTCTATTTTGCCAGAGTTGCGGTTCCAGCACTACATGAAGATGTGCTGGAGGTGATTGGGGCAGCTTTGCAGAAGAATGCTGTTCACACTATACATCTGACAACAGACATGTGGACCAGTGGCGCAGGCGCTGATTACATGTGCATCACTGCACACTGGGTCTCTTTTTCAGGGGTTAAAGCAAAGCTAAACGTAGGTGTTGACCCGGACCAAGTTTTTAAAGCTGCTCGGAAACATGCAACACTAGCCATGTTTGGTTTGGAGAAACGTCACACAGCACAAAACATTTTGGATGAGTTTAACACAAAGCTCCTTGACTGGCTGTCCCCAAAAAAACGCCAGATTGGTTATGTTTCCACGGATAATGGCACCAATGTAGTTAAAGCCATGGAGCTGGGTCAGTATTTCAGAGTGCCGTGTTTGGCGCACTGTATAAACCTGGTTGCCAAAAAATTCTTGAGTGATAAAGACAGTCCAGCGTACGAGGTAGTGGAGACCTGCCAAAAAATGTGCAACCATTTCAGCCATTCTTTTAAGGCCAGGAAGCATCTGAGGAGCCTGCTACATGAACGTCGAATGCCAGTGAAAGCACTCATCCAGGAGGTGGCAACACGTTGGAACTCAACCTTCTACATGCTTGAGCGTCTGTATGAGCAGCATACGGTACTCGATCACTATTTCTTAAAACAGGGTACAGCTCAGAAGGACCTGAGGATGGGTGAGGCGCAATGGGACATAGTTAAAAGCCTGACACGCATGCTTCGTCCTTTTGAGGTCTTCACGCGTGCAGTCAGCAAGGAGGACTGTAATTTGGGAAAAGCTATCCCATTGTTGTACATGCTGGAGCACCAACTGAAGGAGGTGTGTTCTGTGTTTCAAAAAGATGAAAAAAACAAAGACCCTTTTGTTTTGGCTGAGAAACTATTAGAGTGCCTACAAGGTGATGAACGTCTTAAAATGATCCACTCAAACCAGCATTACATTTGTGCTACTATTCTGGATCCACGCTACAAAAAGGCACTGGCAGGCCGAGCATTCTTTCCTTTTGATGATGAACATGTTACAAAGTACAAACGTTGGCTAGCCTTGTCAGCCAACGGGTTTGAAAGAGAACGGCAGAAAATTGAAGGAAAAGGCAGTACATCAGCATCAGCAGGCCATCCCCAGTCAAAACAATCCACTTCTGCACCTGTGGCTGTGGCACAAGTGACCTCTCAGCCATTAAAGACACCGGCAAACGGATCATCTGCACCAGGCACAACAGAAACATTGGAGGCTGAAGAGGATTGGCTAGCTCGGCTTGGGTTTGGTTCTCATAAGGTCCCAGCAACAGCTAAGCAAAGTGGAGGAACCTTGGAGGAGGACCTTGAGTCGATGGTGAAGGACTATCTGAATGACTCAACAGAGGTCTATGTTAATGCTGACCCATTGGCGTATTGGCATGGGAAAAAAGAATTGTGGCCACAGCTCTCCAACCTGGCTTTAAATTACTTGTCTTGCCCACTCGCAAGCGTGTCTTCTGAACGTGTTTTCAGTGCTGCTGGTGCCATTGTAACTCCCAAACGGAGCCGCCTCTCGCCCAAAAATGTGGAGAGGTTAACAATGATCAAGATGAATCAGCACCTCATACCACCAGATTACAGAGTACGAGAAAGTGCGCCGGATGAAGACGAGGTGGACAGCAACGTAGATGAGGGAATTTCTACTCTGTCAGGTGACACTGAGCTCACCCTGCCTGAATTCGCAGAGTATGATGACGAAGCCTTATTCTTATTCCTGGACCTTGACACCGAGCCCTGAAAATGAGACAATGAATCAATAACTTTCTTTTTTGTCCTTATTCACTTTCATTCCTGTATGTCTGTCTTTCTTTGTTGTGCACAGTTAATATAATTCAAACTTTAATTACCTAATCACAAAAACAAGCCCATCAGCAGAACTGTCTTCACTTGTTTGCTTATTGATTTGAAGGTGCCGCAGTCTGCATTCCTCAGGTTCACAAGTTCAGAAGAACATGCTCCTCTATCCTCCTCCTCCAGACTCCTATTTCCATCAAAGCAGAGGGCTGGATTACGCCCAATGAAGAAAGACTCAGCACTTGTGGGGGTGTTCTACTTCTTTGCGGTGAGTTGACGGCTCTGGGGCCATTGCTGGGAAGCTCTAATACCGGATAAAAGTGGTTTGGACCAAATCGGAGGCGGAAATTTTTTTGTGTTTTTTTGCTGACTTGCTTGCCTTTAAGGTGCTCTTTGGGGGGGTTCCGGGTGTTTGTGGGTGAGTTTTGGGGTCTGGGAGCACTGCTGGGACAGTCTAATCTTGATTGCATTTGCTTTTCAGGAAATCCGTGGTGGAAAACTGGAGTTATGGCCTAGCTGCACAGCGCGTTTGGACCGAAGGCCGAGAAATATTGTAAGTATGAGATTGTGCTTTTTGGCGGGTGGGTTGGCGGGTCTTGGGGCATTCCTGGGAAGGTCTAATACCGGATAGAAGTGGTTGGGACAAAAAAATCCACGCTGATTTTTTTGTTGCTATTTCTGACATTTTGCTCAATGTAGCGTTTTCGGGGGCCTGTTTGGGGGGCTTCCTGGTGTTTGTGGGTGGGTTTCGGGGTCTGGGAGCACTGCTGGCTACGGATACTTTAGTTTGCATGAGGTTTGAAGCAAATCCATGGTGGCAGAGGGGAGTTAGGGCCTATCTGCAGAGCGCGCGCGGAGTGATTTGGGAAATTGGCAAAAAAATGACTAAGTCCCCATTTTTGTACTTTTGCTCTTTGGCTGTTTGAGGGTCTTCTACTCGTTTTCTCCTGGGTTGACGGCTCTGGGGCCATTGCTGGGAAGCTCTAATACCGGATAAAAGTGGTTTAAACCAAATCGGAGGCGGAAATTATTTTGTGTTTTTGCTGACTTGCTTGCCTTTGAGGTGCTCTTCAGGGGGTTCCGGCTGTTTGTGGGTGAGTTTTGGGGTCTGGGAGCACTGCTGGGACAGTCTAATCTTGATTGCATTTGCTTTTCAGGAAATCCGTGGTGGAAAGCTGGAGTTATGGCCTAGCTGCACTGCGCTTTTGGACCGAAGGCCGAGAAATATTGTAAGTATGAGATTTTGCTTTTGGGCTGTTTGCGGGTGTTGTGCTTTTTGGCGGGTGGGTTGGCGGGTCTTGGGGCATTCCTGGGAAGGTCTAATACCGGATAGAAGTGGTTGGGACAAAATCCATAAGGAAAAGCCTTTTGGCACTTTTTGTAACTTAGGGTTCGTTAGGGTTAGCCCTAACAGCAGGATTGCATGTGCTTTGGGGTGTTCTAGATTTGTGCAACTGAGTTCTGGGTTCTTAGAGCACTTGTGAGAATTTGTAATTTTGGTTGCAAGTCATTTGAAGAAAATCCATGGTGGGAAAGGGGGGATTTGGCATAGTTAAAGAAAGCCTCTGCCACTAGTCTTAACTTAGGGCTCGTTAGGGTTAGCAGTATTTCTATTGCATGTGTTTGGGTGGGGGGGGGTTTCGAGTCTTGGAGCGATACTGGCTATGGATACTTTTGCTTGCTTGCAAGTGGTTTGAATACAATCCACGTTGGGTAAGGGGGTATTTGGGCCTACTTTTACTTTCAAAGTACGTTTGTCACCAATTTTCTGCTAGGCCTCGTTTTTTGAGATCTGATTGGGGGTCTTCTACATTTTTGCAACTGGCTTTAGTAAGGGTCTGGGTGGAAGCACTGCTGGGAAGGTCTAATTTTGTTCTAAAACACAGTTTACAGTACACCTAGCTTGAGGGGAAAGATCCGCTAAATTAATTTGCCCATACTCATTTATCCTTGAAAAGGTGACTCAGACAGAGTACGCACTTTCAAAAATGTTGTACTGTCTATTAGGAAAATCAAAGTGTGACTTTTTGCACTACACAGCGTACATACCTTATATTTATTTATCAGTGCTGTTTTTCGTTCAATAATTACAGGCCGGGTTTCAGTCTGCAATGGGGAAAAAAGGATGGAGTCAGGCTTCACATTAGCGAGCCGCAATTCAGCATCCGCCAGGCAGGCAGTGGACAGGGTGTCTTCTGGTCACCAACATTGATGGACGAAGCATCAGCTGGAATGGAGGAGTGCCACTAATAAGAGGAATTGTTTGCTGCATGCAACTTACTTACCAAATTCAACAGGACAACTACAACAATACAGATACAGTATCCATTCTTTTATTCAATGAGTGTGTGTGACTGCATTTCTTGGATCTCTCTCTGCTTCTAAATTGATCCCTACAGCCATTCTATAGGTTTTACTTCGGCTATTTTTTAAACCTAATTTAATGTAGCCCTGTACTGTTGCATTCTGTCATTCACGGTTGTCGAAAGTACTACTTACTTTTCTGTAACAATGCATTCAGTAGTGCATGCACTTCCTTTGTCACGTAAAAGATTTATGGTTAGCTTTGTACCCAAAAATTTCTTTATGTTCAATTATTGTTTGTCCGTGCTGTGCTTTTTTTTTTCTCTCAACAAAACCTACCCAAAAAGAAACCCCCATTCCTATCCATTTTACAAACCCTAACCCTCTTCCCCCGGGTTGTGTGGTTTTGCTTGATGTGTGACTAAATGACATCAATAATTCCACACACCTGCTGGGGAGGATAAGGTCATAGCAACAGGCTGGTGAAGGAATCCGAGGATATATTCTAGACTTACTCAGCTTCAGTACTATTTCTTGTAGTAGTAGCAAATGTCAAAGAAATCCTACTCAAGTACAAGTTATACTATCAATACTTTACCATTTGTTAGGCTACATTGTGGCACTGTTGTAGTCTAGTGTACTGTTACCTGCTATATTCTCCATCGTACCGTTGTAATGCTACAGTAAGGACAAACCAGGTTTCATTTTCTTTTTTTCCATAGCCATGCAATTGCCACTGTGTCACACCACTAGTACCACCGCAATGAGGAGGAAATTTCAGCCGCCCTGGATTGCAACCTTAATCGCCATTTCCCGTGGAGCCAGCCCTGGGCCTAGCCCTACTTTCAAACAGAAATTACAGGTAAGATAAGCGTTTGGTTGGAGGTGGTATAATGGAGTATTAGGATAGACGAGAGATTGACTGTAGTACTACTAAAGTCCTAGGACTATTCAGGAAAACAAACTTACTGTTAAACCCCCACCCACCAGACTCAAAAGCAGTAAAAAACAGGTATGGTCAGATAAAGTTTCAAAAAGTATATTTTTATAGCCCTAACAAAATAATCTCCCGCAAGACCCTCCCTAACCCCAACGATTGTCCTTCAAAGTCCCCAAAAAACCCAACTCCCAATTCCCACCCCCCAAAAGTCTCTAAAAAAGGGGCAAGGGACACTATGGCAGGGTGCTGTTGACTTTAGCAGCCAGGGCATCATGCTCCTTGCGGAGGGTGGCATGTTCGAAGCGGAGGCCCTCCACCAAGTTCTCATAGTTCAGGACCTCCTGCTCCAGGTAGGACAGTCTGAGGGGTAAGCGGCGCCGGCGTGCCTTGCAAATCCTGTGGGGGGCAGCTGCTGTCTTTGCTGCTCGGCGGTGGCGTTTGGCTTTGGTAGCCCGGCTCCGTACCGCTGGAGCACTGCGCTGGCTGGCTGGCAGCCCGCACGGAGGAGGATGCAGCTGTCCCAGTGGACGTTGTTGTAGTACCAGACTGCGTCTCCTCCTCCTCCAGGGCCACCAGCCGCCGATATTCAGCGACAGTGGCATCCAGCCTCTGTTGCCGGGCCATTCGAGCCAGCTCCTTCCTCCTTGATGGTCTCTTGCATTTGGAAGGAGCAACTATATGAAGAAAGAAAGACATAGTCTGTAACCAATGCTCCTTAAGATTAACACAAAATGATTGAGCAGAAAGTTGTCACAGTACAAGTAGCGAATTGAAAGCACAGTACATAACTATTGAGGACAGTATCTATGTAACCTCCGACTTCTTCATCCTTGCTCTAACATTAGTGGGAGTTTAAGGAACAAATTCTACGAGCACTATGGACTTCCATTACAGTCGACTATGACAGTACACCAGTCTTATTCTTCTCTCTTGTTTAGGAAAATTGGTATGTTATCTTATGCAAGCCGGCATAATGCCAGCGCAGTGAACTTGCACCCGAGAAAAACAGACGCACACCATGGTGAGTGAGACAGACTTGCGTTACTGTACCGGTCCAGTACATGCAGGTGGTGAAGCTCTTACTTTTCTATTACGTGTGGCACTGAGAATACTCTGTTAAAAGGGCTACTGCTTAATTAATTTAGCTTTCACCCTACAGTGCAAATGAGTATTAGAAAAGGAAAATGAAGAAGCTAAATAATCTGATTATTTGTCACTTCACATGGGATGTATTTGATGACATATGGGATTACTTTAGGTGCTTTGCTTATTATTGAGTGAACAGTGATACACCCACACATGAATGACGTACTACTACCAAACTAAAGTTATTAAGAGAGGTAGGGAGTGTCCACCGTAATAACCGGATATATGCTGTACTTGCAGTTGCAATACAAACTACTGCTACTATTCATGGTAGTATTTGGACAAAATTACAACTTCTTTTCCTTGCCTTTCCTACACTGGATTGGACATGCGGGTGTGGTGTTACATGCTCTTCAAAGTAACACTTAGTTCATCCAGTGACCGTCTACTCTCTCTAGATACACATATGCTATCAAAGAGTCAGATAGTACCATGATCCAGGCATCCATCCATTCAAAGTATATGCGCACATACAGTTTCTGTTTCACCCACCCAGGCTGTTCTCCTTCCACCCATCCTTGCTTCATCATTCACCCAGCCATGCACCATACCATATTCTTTCCTTCCCAGCCACCTCGGGGACCAAGCAAACACATATCATTCTTCTTTGCCAGTCATCATTACATTTCTCGTCCTTCCACACTTACTTACACCCTTCTTTCGCTTTTCGTTCATCCCATCCATCAAGTTCATCTCAGATCTGATTGGGATTATTCTCGCCCAAAACTTCACAGCTAGGTCGATGTACATTTAGAGGAGGCTACTACCTGGTTTATTTATAATACACCCCTGCAGAAAGCACACTCTGCAGTCTTCAATCTCAATGAGTAAGGAATATATAGCTTACCTCTGCCCGCCACCACAGTGTTATCCCTCACAGGCATGTCCTTGTCTGGCACTTGCACCGCCTCCTCCCCAGAGTTGTCCTCCTCGTCCAATGCCGCCACCACCTCCGCGCTGGCCCCGCCTCCAGATGTTCCACCTACAAAGTACATTTAATAATGTTAGAATACACCACTCACTACTATATAATATTTGGTCTAGGAGGAAGAAAGAAATGTGAAAAAAACAGTATACAATTTAATAATTTGTGACTGTCTACTCTAAAGTAAAAATGTCCCTTTTTCCAGGGAAGGCTGTTGTCTTGCTGCACTTTTTGGCACAACTGATGAATGCTTGCTTTTTATTTTTAACACGCACCACTTTTTCTCCTAACATACAGAAGCTTGACTTCTAAGAACACGAGCAGGATCAAGTTCAAACCAGGTGAGAGCTCGGCTCGACCACAAGAAATGTGTCCAATTAATCGTCAGCACTAAGCACTTTTCCATTTTCAGTTAAACGTTTACTTTTATGACAAACTTGATTTTAATAAATGTCTTTACTTTTAATAAAGCTTTTAAACTTAAATAGACTCTGTAGTTTTTGGTCCTCCAGACTAGAGTGGATGAGCTAAAGGTTTTGCAATTTTTGCAAGCATGAGTCCGTGCCTCTGACATCATTGGGGAATAATCATAATCATCGGTGACTTTGGGAGCTAAATGACTCTGCCACACTATCTAGTCAGTAAGGAGATTGGGGGTTCAACTACAAAGTCTGTTATCACTGAGGTATGTGGAAAGTCTAACAGCACCTATTATAATTGATAAGCTAAGCAATGCATTATTTAGTGTCCATAGTTCTGTTTGTGCAGATTTGTCCCTGCAACAGTATTAGAATGGATTGTCCTCCTATCCAAACCAAAAGTAAAGTAGTATCTTATTCTTTCTTGGTGGTCATTCACCTTTTTATTGTTGCCAATTGTCAAAGCATAAACATTTAGAAGACTTGAAAAGACATTATGGACAATCCCAGAGGACTGCACTCTGTGCATAGAGCTATTGCTGACTAGAATGGGAGTCCAATGGAATTGCCAAATGTGCAATCTTAGTTAGCTACACAGACAGACTAATAAGAATAATCTAGTAATACCACACGGAGTCATAGTCGAGGCAGGATAAGAATTTAGATCCAGTCTACAAGAATATCAAAGACGATTTAGAAAAAATCGAATGAGGAACGCTGGGAAAAAATAAGTACTCTATATTAAAATTAAAACTTACTGGGCCAGCAAAGGAGCCCTCGCCTGCCCGATCCTGGCCTGCATCCTCAACAGCACCCTCCTCCTCCTCCTGTGTCCTCCTCTTGCCCCTGGGGGAAGCTGATGTACAACATGAAAGAAAGAAAAACAGAAAACATGGATGATATTTGTCAACCAAATCAAACATTTCAAAAGAACTAACAAAATATTTTGGCGAAATAGCAAATAGACAACTATTCCACGGGATATATTATTGACCAATCTCATGTGGTCTACTTCGTTATTAGTATTGCTTGATTTGCGGACCGTCGAATTGGAAACTTCTTATCTAACTCACTACACAAAGTACTAAAAAGGTTTGCCTAGGATTGGCAGGCAGCAGTCCGCAGCACGCGAAGTGACAGCCAAAGTCCATCGTGATTGCAGATCAGCGACAACACTAAAGTTTCCTACTACATTAACCAGTCATTAAAATACTCTAACTATCAATCCACCACCACTATTTCTTCTTATCGCCATGTGTACAAAGGAAGGACTGGACTTGAGTCTGTAGGGGCTGATTTAGAAGCCCCTTGCGGCTCTTTTGCTCCATTGTTGCGTGACTTTTGTGACGCAGCGGCAGCACAAAAGAGGAGCAATGGTGCAGCGTATACTAACAACGTGACGCATATGGGAGATGCATCACGTTGTAAAGCCCTGCGCCATCAGGGGGCGTTCTGGCGCAAGGGAGGGCGTTCCTGCGCAGGAACGCATCCTAAAAGTGGCTGAGGGAAATCTACAAGATTTCAATCACTCACTTTAACGACAATGATGCGTGACTCAAACCCTGCGCCTGCTTGAAGCAGCAGACGTACGGCTTGACGCAGCATTGGGGAGATAGGGCACCCCAGAGCATTGATGGAGCTGCGCCATCGTTGCGACGCAACTCCAGCAATGCGCCGCCCTTACGGCACAGATGCGTAACGCTTTGGTGACGTTTTGGGCCCATGGTGCGCCGCATTGTAACACTACTGAGAAGGAGAGCAGTGCACCTGAAATGCACAGAAGATTTTGAAATATAATTTACCTACAATGTAATGAGCAGCATTATTGCTCTTGGTAAAAAACAAAAATTTGCAATATAATAACACAGCAGGAGAAAACGGAGTAGTAAAGAAATAGTTACTACTACTCACCAAGCCCAGGGATCTCGAGGCCAAGCAGGTCGAGCAGATCTCGTTCACGGGTCAGGACATCCGTCCAGCGGTGGGTGGCCTGGTTGTAGGTGCGCCGGACCCGAGAGTGGTGGTACATGGCCCGGCACACCTTCTCCCACCGCTTCCGGTGCTCCCGCATCCCGTACCCGCCTCCGATCTTGCCGCCTGCCATTATGGTCCTGGGGAGGTGGCGCTGTACATAGAACACTAGTGCGGCCACCTCCTCCGCGCTAAAGATCTCCCGTGGCATCACTAGCTCCCCCCTCAAACGCCCGCACGGGAGCCGGGCACGGGGTGGGGGACCCTTCCCCTTCTCGGGATGCTTCCCGGCTCCCTTCACCATGGTCTGGGCGGAAAGGAATAAAGAAAATAGAATAGGGAAGAGAAGAAAAGAAAAGAGTTTAAAAAGTAGTTTAAAATTAACCAAAAGTAGCAGTAAACACAGAAATATAGGGCTAGAAAAATAGAGGGATAGATAATAAGTAAAATAGATTAAAAAAAACTTCAAACAAGCAAAGGATGGCAGAGATTTAGAGAAGATACAAAAAGCATGCCCAGACGATAGCAATGAATGAGAAACAAGATGGCCGCGCCTGTTCACGACCGCGCGGGTAAGTTCGCGCGAGATGTTCCTCGCGAACACTCGCGAAATTGTACTGACGAGCCGCACACTTTGCGAGATTACACTTCGCGCCCGGAAACGGAAATACATCATGCAAACAAGATGGCCGCGCCCTTGAACGACCGCGAGGGTAACTTCGCGCCATACGCTACAAGCGGCTCGCGAAAACGCACAAAACCTTGCGAATTAACACGCCGCAAAAAAAGAAATCACATATTCGCACGAATTTGCGGCTTCCGAATCCGATCTCGCGCGTGTTCGTGCCCCGCGAATCCCGCGAAATTGCCGAAAAACGAGTTTTGCAAAACTGAAAGCACTCGGCAGGTGCAAGAGTTCAAACTCATCATTAGTAACAATTCCCTGTAGTGCTTCCTGACTGGGGCCCCTCCAGAGTTCAGTTGCTAGTTGCAACAATTGTATGACCCTGCTCTGACCCTCACAGCAGGCTCATAGAATAGCTAGAAGTAGGCCACAAAGGTCCTGGAAAAAAAAATTGCACTGCAACAGAAAGCAAATTACTGATAAGGTAGCAGGTGCCAGACCTGGAATTTTAAAACAGTGACACATTAATAAACTAACCCCAAATTAATTCATGTCAGTTGAAGCAGGGCAGGTGTGCTTGCTTTTCCCCCCCATAATCTACAGTGATGATGAACCAGAGGGTGGCATTGATGTAACAGAGGGTGGCATGGGTGATACAGAGGGTGGCAGTGGTGAAACAGAGGGTGCTGGGAGGCTGTGATGATGAACCAGACGTAGAAACAACATAGTCGCGACCATTGCGAGCCGACAAGTAAGTTCGCAATTGCGAACTAGTACCAAACCCTCGCGAACTGGCAGAAACCCTTGCGAACACACAAAAAAAAATCCGCAAATTCGCGAGAATTCGCGGATTTTGCGGATTGCGAGTTCGCAAATTCGCAAAATTCACGAACGCCAGATTCGCAAAATTCGCCCATGCTTAACTGTGGCACTTCCGAAGCATAGGGATGTGTCATATGTACATAAATATGTTGCAACTCTGTGCTTACCTCTGCAGTGCTGCATAAACTGCAGCCATTCTGTGACACAGGCACCCTTGCACCATGGTGCAAGGATGTCTGTGTCGTGCAGAGATTGTTTTTGTGCAGGAAGGGACACCTTCCTGCACAAAAACAATCAGTAAAGGCATTTTCCTCTTTCAATGTATGCTGTGAAATGCAGCATGCATTGAAAGAGGAAAAAATGAGGAGAAATTAAAACAATTCTCCTCGTTGCGCCTTGCTACACCAACTCTAGGATGGCAGCATTCACACACATCTCCAGATTTACAATTTCTCATGAATCTGGAGAGGTTTCTTGTTCTATGGTTGTTGCGTGGGAACACCCACAGCAACACCTATGGAACGCCCCTTTAACGCAAAGTTCTGTGTATGAAGGGGTTGTATTTACAAGGAGAGGAAAAACTATGCAGGGTGGCTTTTCCTCTCCTTGTAAATATGAAGGAGTGCCTGGCGCCATCACTACGTTACAAAAAGTGATGTACTGGCGGCGCAGGGTGCTTGTAAATCTGCATCACAAGTGCTTAGGTATTGGCAGACTGATGCAATAAGAACATAGTGCTGGATGGGTGACTGAAGATTTGCATGAGACTGACAGGAGGTATCCTATGCTGCATGGGTACTACTTCAGTATTTAATGGAGTGGACCAATAGTATGTATCTGCTTAGAGATTTCTAGGGATTATGCACAGAATATTTTATGTGTACTTGTGTTGGTGCCTAGGTCATTTTATAAGATTACCACGAGTACCTGGAATGATGACAGTGCTGCAAACAGAGTGAAAACTTAATTTATATGTGCTTACTTATTGGTGGAGTGATAGGATAAGTAGATAGTGGTAGATACGTGATTAAAGAAGTGCATGGGTCAGACTGGACGATTCCTACACTGCTTGAGTACCAACTGGGTATTTAGAAGAGTGTATCAATAGTATGTAGCTAGATAGAGGTCTGCTTGGATAGTGCACACCATATTATAGCTGTACTTGTGTTAGTAGCTAGGCCATTCCATAAGTTCATGACTAGTAACTAGAATAATTACAGTATTACAAACAGAGTGTATAGTGAATTTATAAGTGCATAAGTATTGGTGGAGTAATAGGATAAGTAGATAGTGCTGGATGGGTGATTGGAGAAATGCATGGGACAGACAGGAGGATTCCTATACTGCATAGGTACTAACTGAGTATTAAGAAAAGCGTATCAATAGTTTGTAGCTGGTTAGAGGTGTGCATGCATAGTGTACAAAATATTGTACCTGCACTTGTGTTAGTGACTACGCCATTCCTAGTATACGACTAATAACTGTAGTAATTTCAGTGTTGCAAAGAAAGTGGGTGCTGAATTTATAAGTGCTTAGGTATTGATGGAGTGATAGGATACGTAGATAGTGCTGGATGGGTGAATGGAGAAGTGCATGGGACAGACAGAAGGATTCCTAGACTGTATAGGTACTAACTGGGTATTTAGAAGAGCTTATCAATAGTATGTAGCTGGTTAGACGTCTGCATGCATAGTGCACAGAATATTGTAGCTGTACTACTATTGGTGTGTCTATGATTTCAAGAAAGGTAGTCTGTATTTTAGGGTATGAGGAGGTGCACGTGGATGATGTCACCAGTGATGTCATTTGAGATGTCATCAGTGATGTCATCAGTGATGTTACTGACCATGTCATGAGAAATGTAATATGTGACGTCATCAGCAGTGCATTGCGGGGGCGCGAGTTATAGTTAGCACAACTAACTATAACGGCTGAATTTCTCCTGTTTTGTACGAGTGAAATGTCCAACTAACTATGATTTAGGAAACCTGTGATTTTTTCATTGAATTTCTGAGGTGTTTTTAATGCTAAATTCTAACTATGATGTCCCTGAAACTTGTGTTTTTTTCAGTGAATTTTATATATATGTATTTCATCTGCACTCACTCTTACAAGGAAGTAATCAGCACTCCGGTTGTAGTTTGGAAGTATTTAATCTGCAAAGGACGTGATCCACGAGTTTCGGCTCATCCGAACCTTCATAACGATACAAGACATCATTGTAGTATCCTTATTTAAATGTACAAATGCGTAAAATTGCCAACATTAACAAAGGACTACATATTACTTTAATCCAAAAAGCTGGCGGCCATATTGGCCTGTTCATGATTTGAAAATTCAGGTATTGATACAATAAAGAAATCAAGTGTTAATATGCACACAATGTCATTTCAGCATATCTTGCCCCGTGACCGCCATACCTGTATGGTTGTCAACGTGACGTATTCATAATAAACATACTTAGGATTGCAAACATCAACATAAACAATGGACAACACATTACTTTAAAGTGAGAGGCTATCGGCCATATTAATCTGGGCACGTTGCGTATTATAATGGTTCTTACACTAAAGAAAAGAAAAAAAAGGGGTGTTAATATACACACACTATCCCCAAATAAAGTTCTAGCGATTATAGTTCCATTCCATTCACAGCTCATTTGAGATGTAATGAGTGATGTCATGAGTGATGTAACTGACCATGTCATGAATGATTTAATGTTAGAGGTCATTAGCAGTACATTACGGGAGCGTAAGTTATAGTTAGATCGGGTAACTATATCTGCTGAATCTCACTGGTTGTGTATGAGTGAAATCCGAGTCTAACTATACCGTCCCTGTAAGCTTTGTTTTTTCAGCAAATTTCTAGTTTTTTTTTAACGTTAAGTAAGATGCATATCACAATGGATGGTGAGGGGTTGGAAGCAGGGCCTGGCATTGTGCTGCCCCACCCAAGCTTGCTGCTCCTGCCTTCCCTCCTCCTAGCCATCCGTTCTCCAAGTCCATGTCCCTGGTCTCTTATTACAGCCCTGGGTGGCCGTTGTGCTGCCACTGGCCTCCGCGCCTTCTCTGAACAGTTAGCTTGATGCCTCATCCACCTCCTCCCTATCCTCTGTTGTCTGAATCCATGGACTAGCCTCTCCCTCCTGCCATGCATGGTCTGATGTGCTGCCACTACCCTCCATTTAGCATGATGTACCAGTCCACTCCTCCTGCTCTCCATTGCCCAATTCTATGCCCCATCATTCCTCCTGCTTAGCCTATGTGCTTAGCTTGCTGCCCCTATTCTCCTTCCCCCTGCCTTCCGATGTCTGATGCATACCCCTGCTCCATCCTTTTTGCCCACCATGTTCCATGGACCTGCCACTCCTTTCTACTCTGAGTGTTCTGTTGAGCTGCCACTCCCCTCCCGCCTACCTAGCATTGTCAGATGACTGTAACCTGTCCCTGCCACCTCCACCCTGCCTTTCCACATTCCATGACCCTATCTCCTTCCTCCTGTCCCCCATGGTCCATTTTACTGCCCACCCTTCCGCCCTCCCTGGTCTGTTGTCCTGCAACTGCTCATCCTGCCTGCCCTGCGTGGTCTGTTGTGAGGCCACTTCCCCTGAACTCTCTTGTCTGTGCCCAGGTCCTGACCCTCCCTTCTATCCTCCATGGTCCGTTGTGCATGCACCTGCACCTTCCCTCTTGCCCATCATAGCCATTGTGCTGCCACTAACCCTCCTGCTTGCCATGCATGGTCTTCTGTGCTGCCACAGCCCCTCCCACCTTCCCTGTGTGGTGAGCTAGCTTCCCCTGACCCCCTCCCACCTTCCCTTCATGGTCTGTGTGTATTCCATTATAGTATCACTGTTGCTTTCCATGGTGTGTCTTGCTTCTAGTGCCCATTCTGCCTGACCTAGATGGTCATCTTGCTGCCCCTGCCCTGCCCCTTGCCCCCAGCCCTCTGTTTCCATGTGCAGACCCCTATTCCCTCCCTCCTGGCTTGTTCCATTGTAATGCCCCTGATCCGTCCCTCCTGCCCTTTATAGTCTGTTATGCTGCAGCTTTCTCTTCTGTCTGTCCATTATGGTCAGCTAGATACCATTGCCTCTTTCTCCTCTGTTCTCTGTTGTCCATGTGCATTGTCCTGTCCCCTCCCTATTGCTTTCTATGGATTATTGTGCTGCACTCCCGTCCCACATGCCCTGTGTGGTGTATTGAGCTGCTGCAAACCCTAATGACTACCCTATAGGATCAGTTTGGTGCACCTCTCCATGTCTCTTCTGTCCTCTGTTTTCCGAGTCCCTGTCCCTACTGCAATTCGTCCTGCCTTCCATGATCCAATGTACCATGCTTGCTAACATTTTGAACTTGGTAAAAGGGAGATTTTGGAAAAAACTGGGGTATTGATTTTCCCATTTGACTTGCATTGAAAAAGAGGAGATTGTAGACAGGAGACAGATCAAATAAAGCCCATTTGGGCTTAAAAACATTGGACGTTTCCTGGCTGAATCGGATCTGTTGGCATGTATGGTTGTACTGCCACTGCCTCTTCCTTCTGCCCACAATGGTCTATTATATTGTCACAGACTCTCTTGCCAGTCCAGTATTGTTGGTTTGTTGCCCCTGCCCCCCTTTCCACTGCCCTCCATAGTCTGTTGTGCTGCCAATGCCCTACCTGCCTGCCCAGTGTGGTCAAATTGTTGCCTCTGCACCCTTCTACCTGCCTTCAATTTTCAGAGTCCTTGCCCCTGGCCTCTGCCTCTCAACAGTATCCTAATGAACAACTAGATTGCTAACATTCTATATTTATTACAAAAGAGTGGAACTCCTGATGGCATCTTAATGTAATCAAAACTGTAATAACTTGAGCATTTCCTTTAGAAATTACATATATGAGAGGGTCTTATTTGCATTAAAATCATAGTTAGTCCTCTAAAAAACTAAAATGAGGACATATTTTCAGATTTTTCATATAGCGACAAAGCACCTAAATTATTATTATATACCTGACCAATGTTCCCTCTAATTATTTTCCTCCGTGTGCGGCAGTGGAGGGTCTCTGTGCGCTGCAACCATGGCTACGTGCGCCAGGAACCAGACCACGCGCGTTTGCAGTGCCAAATGTCACTCCGAACGTTTACTCAAAAAAGTGAGATGGTGCATTTTCACACATACAGCACCATGTTAAGGGTCTTAAGCTTTGTTTCTTTCTTTTTTGAAACCATGACTGGTGTTAAGGTTTATGTATGGTCATGTGCATTGTAATGTTTTCTCATCAACTGTTTTTTGTCAATTGTGTTAATGTACATTCACTGTTTGAATTGTGATGTCTCCCCTGTTCTGAACATATGTGAATAACTATGCTCAATTAAAAAATAATGAATAATTGAGCAGATAAATACTCCAAACCATATGATTGTTTCTTGGTTTGCCATGTGATAATTGCATAACATGAATGTGATGACTAGATGCTCTTTGTTTTTCTAATAGTAGGCCCTTTCTAGTTGTCGTTTAGGGCCATACCCCCTTTGATATGAAAACTTTCTAATACTGGCATTTTCAGAGTTGTGACCTAAAATATGAATTTACCATTGAAGAGGATTTCAAATTACAATTATGCAGACACCAAACAAGGCATTCCTACCTGCTCCAAAACAAAATAAATCACGTATTAAATATAATTAGGTAATCCAATGTTATCCTAAGGGAGAGGTTGGCCTTGAAATGAGGATTTGGAAGTTTTTCACTACCTGGGCATTTAAAACATAAAAGTATATATCAACCTTTTTAAATACAACACTTCCTGCCTTCTGGAATGTTTAGGGTCTACCTTAGAGTGACATATGCATTAAAAAGGAGGGTGGTTTTGGCCTGGCACAATGTTTAAATTGGCAGTTTGAAACTGCACATACAGGCAGCTATGGCGGAGCTGAGCCATATTTTAAAGGGCAACATAACTGGGTGGCTCAATAAGTGCTGCACACCCACTCTTTGCATATAACTGACCAGCCATGGGTATATGGTAATTTTACTAGGGATTTACAATTAAATTAAAAATGCCATTATTTGTGTAAGACAGTTTTACCATCCTTACAAGCACTTTAGCAGTGGAAAGTTTACAGAGTTCTAGAGCCAACAAAAACTAATTCAGCGAAACTGGAGGAATGAAGGTAAAACATTTGGGGAAAACCACACCAAAGGTGCCAGATGTAACAGGAAGGATATGGTTTGACTAGCATTAAACAATTCGATGAACCAGGCGTAATACCACCATAGTGCATGACTTCTTGTTTCTAGATTCATAATGTTTTCACAACCCCACGTTTTAGTGAGTGGTCTATGTGACTCATTGTTCTCTACCCATGGGTAAAATCAAATTATTGTTTGGTTATGGTCTTGTTTTCTTATCAAATAATTACTACCAATGTTTAGTGTAATTTAGTTTTCATATCTCTGTAAAAGGAATGGGTAGAAAAATATGTTGAGAAAGTGATTACCTAAGAGCGCAAAATTTGTCACAAGGGTAGGCTGCGATTAATGAACAATAACATGCCATTTGTTTTCATAGTTCCCATTTTGCTCATTAGACAACGGGGGTGTGAGTGGTTCCATGGTGAGATCCGGGACTACTCTCACCAAGCAAATGCCACTGTGCTGTGGAACCTTCCCAGACTTTTAATAGAGTTCACACTCAGCATATTTTGGAAAAGTGGTAAAGCCAGAATTAAACATGAAATCTCCTAGCACTATGGCTAATGGCATTGTCCCAAATTTTGTGGAGGAGGTTGGGTGTTTGTGTCAGCCAACCTCAGTGAATTGAACACCTTGTTTGGGGGTCTTTGCACTCACTACCTTAACTGAGCCTGTTTCTACCACTAATATGGCTTACAGGTAAGTGGCTAAAGGCATAAGGAGATTGTGAGGCCTATGATTCTATTTCAGTTCAGTTCAATAATCAGGTTACTTCCTTTGTACACTTGACTCACCAAAAGGAGCAAAATCAAGCAGAGAAGGCTTACCCCAGGGTGCAGGAGAGGGGTCACGATTCAGATAGAGCATAATACAGTACTATCAAATGTGTGACTCCTCTAGAAACTAGGAGCTTGGATTAGAGGGCAGCATAGATTGAAACTCTCAAAATAACTCCATAACTCACTGCCCATACCATGTACATGCCTCATTTCCTGGATGCCCACCTTACACTCACCCCTCCTATCACGACCCTGCTGGCCTCAATGCTGCCCTCAGTCACACCAGACGATTCATTTTGGTCCCTAGTAAAACATTTGCGACTACACATAGTGTACACTTAATAAGCTCTTGTTGTGCCATGGGTAAGTTTACACAATAAAAGTTCAAAACATACATTGCACTGGGGCCTGACGGAGACTGAACTAATAGCATTTTCACTCATAAGGAGTGCAGCCACATTACCACTAGGGGATGTGAAATCAAGCCAAACATCACATCATGATCTGGCAAAGTTGTGCATTGTATCCCTTGGGAAAGATGACGATGAAGGTCTAGCAATCATAGCATTTTGTCATTGACCAGAACGAAGATGATTGTCTACATTATGGTGGTCTGCAGTGGTTTTAATTCAAATCCTTAGGAGAACAAAGACACAACACAATCCCAGGTAACATAAAAAGATCATAGCTATGTCTCCATTCATGCACAAGCAGTATTAAAGCTGGAAACACTATTGGGCGTGGGTCTCGATATTAGGCAAGAATAGCTGACTGTATGCACTTATGGTTATAATTTACACATAGTGTACTATTTGTGTGTGTGAATTCCATGGTATCATTCAGACCTATGGCCTTTATTTGTGTTAAGGGATTTATATTGCCAAGTCCAATCGGCACTTACACACTGCATATAGGCTACAGTAGCTGTTATGGGATATATATTTTGAGGGGCTCTTTAAGTGGGTGGCACAATACGTGCTGCAGGCCCACTAGTAGCATTTAATTTACCAGCCCTGGGTATATAGTATATCAATTTACGAGGGACTTATAAGTAAATTAAATCTGCTAATCAGTTTAAGCCAATTGTGCCATGTCTTGGGTGAGAGAACAAGCACTTTAGCGCTGGTAAGAAGTGCTAAAGTGCACAGAGTCCTAAAGGCCAACAAAAATGTGTTTCGAAAACAGGAGGGGTGAAGGCAAAAAGTTTGGAAGTGACCCTGCAGAGAAGGCCAAGTCCAACACCAAAACTACACTATCACAGATGACAGGTTACTAATGGTCGGTGATCCATACAAATCATTATCATGCCACATTGTGTAATTACTAAGCATACGTGGCAAAAAGTTAGTGTGAGCACCACAAATTATCAGAACACCAGCAGCTGCTGTTTGCGGTGCTTGTGTTTTTGAGCATTTTTTTTATTGCAAAATGTGTCTATATTATAGGAGCTGGAACACATGTGACCTGCTCCCTGCATGAGCGCACAAAACATGTCTAGCAGGCCTATGCTTACTGCAAGGTGCTGTTACTTCGTATTAGCCTTTATAATGCTTTGGAAATGCACTTAGAGGTTTTCTGTAGCTGCATTTGAAATACTGCTGCATTTTCTTGGGGAAGTTAACTTCGTTCCTAAGCTTTCCTACTTTTCAAACATTACTAAACGTTTATGCTGCAGACGCACATTAGCCTTCACAACACTTAACACTAGCAAGAGAATGATCTTTTATTTAAGCTTTCAGTTTTGGGGTAAAAATTAGCAGCGTATTAAACTTTTGTAAATATCAGCATGTCTAGCATGCCTATGCTTACTGCAATGTGCTGTTACACAGTTCGTATTCTGCTTCATTTCTTTGTGAACAAACTTAAAGACTTTTTATAGCTGCATTTGAAACCCGCTATGTTTGTTTGCGATGTTTACTTGTTTCCCAGATGTTCCTCACTTTTCAAACATCACGAAAGGCTTAGGCCAGGGAACACAATGGCCTTAACATTTATCAATTGCAATAAAATATTGCCTTGATGTTATTGGTTAAAATAGAGTTTTAGGGATTGCTTTAACAATGTTCAGCCATGTGGAGGTGTTTTATTCCCTAGGCATCAAACATGTAGGTATAAGAAACATTCACTCAGGAGGCAACACGAGTTTTTGTTGTTGCACGGCCCTTAAACATGTGGGCACAAAGCAAATTCCACGCAGTCCATATGTACCCCACATTGGAGGGGCTCTCACGAAGGGTTGTGAAGATTGTAAAACTCCTTTTCATCTCCACACACATGAGGCCTCCACATGGGGAAGCTTCCAGCATGGGATAGAAACCACCATAAAATGGCCTTCCAGCCCATTACAGAGGCCTCATAAATCATAGGTTTATCTCTAGGAATTGCAAAACTTAGCTGCCCTCCTACCAATGACAAGAGGGCATTATTACAGTTACCGCCACACTGCATAAAAAGACATGATTTCGCTTTTTTTAAAAGCGTTTGGCGAGCTGTGCATAAGAAAAGAAAGGGGCCGCCGCCAATCCATTCTTAAAGATGAAATATGTTCTGGAAGAGAACGAAGTGCTTAAGATGAGTGATAACAGTGGTAGAGAAATTACCTCTTGCAGGGACAGATTGTCTCTCTTGAGCAAGTGGATCTGTTACCCCAAGAACCAGACATGGCATGGCCAGGTTGGGGCCCACTATATTAAAAGTGTACTGGGGCTGCTTGTGGCTTTCTGTAGAAATATCGCTGTACCAGAAATGTTGATGGACAGGCAATCAATATTTTTTTGCCAACAAATAATAAGGCTGCCCTCACCATCAAAAATTAGCTGCCCCACACGCAGAAGCAGCAGACTGAAAAAAAGTGCTCTTTACTTAATATTTCACACAAAAAAGTGAGACTGCGGGGAGATCGATATATGCTTGTTTTTAAATATCCATGTTAATCGCAGCCCTTTCACGAGCTGCGCTTAACATGGATATTTAAATACAAGCACTCAATCTGCACGCAGCCTCGCTTTACTACCAAACCAATACAGCAAGTCTGCGAACAAGGCAGATTAGCCTAAAAAACACAAGCTGTGTTTTGAAACTTGCTGTATTGTTCTGATAGTAAAGCGAGGCTGCGGGGGAGATTGAGTGCTTTTGTTTAAATATCCATGTTAATCGCCGCTCGTGAAGGGGCTGCAATTAACATGTACACCTAAATAAAAGCAGACAATCTCCCCCGCAGCCTCGCGTTACTAAGTAAACATTACATCGTGCTTCAGGGCAATAGAAAAAGCACACGCAAATGGGCACATCAAAACACTTACATCCTCAATTTGGAAATGACGGTTTTTCGCACCGCGCGCCTTTTAAAAGCGGCGGCGGCGCGAATACTCTTGTGGGGTGTGCCCTCTGTGCGCGCTCCACACATGGCCCTGCGCGCTCGGGGGTAGTGAAGTGCGCGGCCGCGCGGCTTATTGGGAACAGTGTACCTGACACGTCTGCACTATATAAAACTGCAAAAACACAAAAAATAAAAAGTGTTTCGCACACTTCTGTCATTGGGCTACATGTGGGCTACATCTGGGTGATATTTGAGCTCTTTTGTGTCTGGTGGCCATCTTGGGAGATTATTTGTTATGAAGTTTCCTAATTTCCTCATTTACTGCAGTCTCCTCAAAAGGAAATGCTTTCAGTTTTTTACTTTGAGTCCATTAGGAAGGTATTTAGGTATGTCACACATTTGCCATAAATTCTGAATGTTAGCACTCTAGTTGCTCATTAGATCACTGTAGTAAAGCTACTGCTCACCACGGAAGTCTGCTGCTGGTTTTAAAAGTGCATGTTTCAGTCTGCATGTCAGAATTTTTTAATGAAATAGAAGAGGATTTGAGAAGTCACTAAAAATGTGCCCTAATTTTTCTTTCTGCAGCACTAAGCATAATTACTATGGCAAAATGAACGCCCTCATTTTGTTCCTTTGCAAATTAAATGTTTTAAGTGTTACCACTTTATTCCAATCAATATGGCTTCAGGTGAGCCATACTTTTGTCATACGTAAGACTGTTAGCGCTCTAGTTGCTCTTTAGAACTCTCTGGGACGTTCTGTCATTGTGCTATACTTGGGCTACATCTGGGTGATATTTGTGCTACATTTGGGCTCTTTTGTCTCTGGTGGCCATCTTGGGAGACTTATTTGTTATGAAGTTTCCTAATTTCCTCATTTACTAGAGTCTCCTCAGTAGGAAATACTTTCAGTTTTTTACTTTGATTCCATCAAGAAGGCATTCAGATGTGTCACACATTTGCCATGAATTCTGTATGTTAGCACTCTAGTTGCTTATTAGATCACTGTAGTAAAGCTATTGCTCACCAGGGAAGTCTGCTGCTGGTATTGAAAGTGCATGTTTCAGTCTGCATGTCAGAATTTTTTAATGAAATAGAAAAGGATTTGAGAAGTCACTCAAAATGTGCCCTAATTTTTCATTCTGCAGCAAAATGAACCCCCTCATTTTGTTCCTTTTTAAATTAAATGTTTTAAGAGTTACCACTTTATTCCAATCAAGATGGCTTCAGGTGTGCAATACATTTGTCATACGTAAGACTGTTAGCGCTCTAGTTGTTCATTAGAACACTCTGGGAAGCTGCAGAAGAACACAAAGGAATCAACTGACAGTCTCGACCCTTATTGGATGTACATGTTTTACTGAGAATGTCAGACTTCATTCTCACATGACTGAGAAAGATAATGTGAATTTACAGAAAATATGCTCTCAGTTTAGCTTATAGATCACCTTCCAAACCTCTGTGGGAAAAGCATGAGAAAATAGTTTTCTCTCAAACATGATTCATGATATCCCAGCAGAAAGCTTTTTCACATGGTAAAATCACCATAGAACACACCACACCACAATTCTTAAAATGAGTATGGTACCATCAACAAATGATTTATAATGTAACTAAAGTCTTTAAACCTTCTATTACCTGCAATGCTTTTTAATGAGGTGCTATCATGTATATTGGTCCTAAGATGACTGCCAACACTTCTTGTATGAAGTGCTGACAGCCAATCAGATCTCACGATGAGATGTGCAGTTAGGCTCCGCCCAGATATATGTATTTAGTTTTCCATTAAAATTTTAAAAACTACTAAACGGATTTACACCATTAAACAAAAAGGGCTCTTTCTGAACCAAGGGCTAACTTTTTGCCAAATTTTGTGTAATTCTGTTCAGCAGTTCGGGCTGTAGCCATAAAGTTTCCTATGGAAAATTGCATTGAGAAAACACGTTTTGGGACCCCCCTTTTTTCTCGGCCCCAGCTTGCCAAATCCCCCCGAAACTTCAAGATAGGAGCGCACCAAAGCGGGCCATAAGTTTTGAAAATTTCGCGACAATTCGTCAATCGGCGCCAAAGTTATTGGGAATAGAATGTTGCGATTTTCCTATGGTAACTAGGTCCTAACTATAACTACCTACTGGCGACAGTCCTATATATATAATACTTTTTTAAATATAGAAGCAAACCACATTCACTGGATGATGTCATCAGTGATGTCATTTGAGATGTCATCAGTGATGTCACTGACCATGTCATGAATGATGTAATATACGACATCATCAGCAATAGATTGCAGGCGCGCAAGTTATATTTAGTACAACTAACTATAACGGAGGAATTTTCAATGGTTTTGTACGAGTGAACTGTCCGGCTAACTATAACACCCCTAAAACCTAGGGTTTTTTCAGGGAATTTCTAAGGTTTTTTAAATGCTACTCCCTAACTATAACATGTCTGAAACCTATGGTTTTTTAAATACATTTCAAAGGTTTTGTAAATGACAATTTTTAAATGTATTAATTCTTACATTTATTTTTTTGATAATGATTTACTAAATTTTTTTAAACTATTTATTTTTAGATATTTTATTTAGAAACTTTTTCACATAGAATCACCTATGTTATCCTTTGGGAGGAAATTCACTTAGCAGGTAAGTACTGCTATCGTCACTTTTGCTTACTCAGTGGTGGATCCTGGATCCAGCACTGGTGCATCTCCTGTAAACAGTTAAAATAATGCGTTTAAGTCATACAGGCAATTTTTTAGGAATATTTTTAGTTTGTGAAAATAGACAGAAACTTTTCTGGTGAAAACCAGACAATGGATTCCTAAGGAAGGAAATACAAGTTACTGGTACGTATATTTAGAATTACTTTTCAGGGTCAGTGCTGGGCTAAAAGATGCAGCACTCTGTTCTCTCCTGATAACAGGTGAGTAAATTGGAATTTGTTGTTCGGATAATTTTAGGTGAATATTTTAAAGTTCCAAAACTCCACACTTAGAAGATTTTCCAAGTGAAACCAGTCAATGTTAGCCTGTGGAAGGAAATTCAAGTTACTGGTAAGTATGGTTAGAATTACTTTTCATGATTAGTACTGGGCTCAAAGATGCAGTACTGAGGTCTCTCTTGTTAACAGGTGAGTAAATTAGAATTCGTAGTTCTACTGATTTTATAGGAATATTTTAAAGTTACAAAACTCCACACTTAAGAAGAATTTCCAAGTGAAACCAGTCAATGTTACCCTATGGAAGGAAATTCACTCAGCAGGTAAGTAGTGTTATCGTTACTTTTTCTTACTCAGTGGTGGATCCTGGATCCAGCACTGCTGCATCACCTGTAAACAGTTGGAAGAATGCATTTAAGTCATACAGGCGATTTTTAAAGAATATTTTTAGTTTGTGAAAATAGACACTTAGAAACTTTTCCGGTGAAAACCAGACAATGGATTCATATGGAAGAAAATACAAGTTACTGGTAAGTATGGTTACAAGTACTTTTCAGGGTCAGTGCTGGGCTAAAAGATGCAGCACTGACGTCTCTCCTGATAACAGGTGAGTAAATCGGAATTCGTAGTTCTGCTGATTTTATACGAATGTTTTAAAATTTCAAAACTCCACACTTAAGAAGAATTTCCAAATGAAACCAGTCAATGTTACCCTATGGAAGGAAATTCACTCAGCAGGTAAATAGTGTTATTGTTACCTTTTCTTACTCAGTGGTGGATCCTGGATCCAGCACTGCTGCATCTCCTGTAAACAGTTGAAAGAATGCGTTTAAGTCATACAAGTGATTTTTTTGAAATATTTTTAGTTTGTGAAAATAGACACTTAGAAACTTTTCTGGTGAAAACCAGACAATGGATTCCTATGGAGGGAAATACAAGTTACTGGTAAGTACGGTTAGAATTACTTTTCAGGTTTAGCACTGGGAAAAAAGATGCAGCACTGGGTTCTCTCCTGATAATAGGTGAGTAAATCGAATTCGGTGTTCGGATGATTTTAGGTGAATATTTTAAAGTTCCAAAACTCCACACTTAGAAGAATTTCCAAGTGAAACCAGTCAATGTTAGCCTATGGAAGGAAATTCAAGTTACTGGTAAGTATGGTTAGAATTACTTTTCAGAATCTGTACTGGGCTCAAAGATGCAGCACTGAGGTCTCTCCTGATAACAGGCGAGTAAATCGGAATTCGTAGTACATCCAGTAAGCGCCACAGAGGTGCATAGCAGAGAGATGTAAAAAGGGGTTCGGCCTGCACCACCTTTCGGCAACGCAGCGCAGTGGCGCTTCCTGGAAGCACCTGGTGGGCTTCTTGGCCTCCATGGTCCCTCAGGTTTGATGTAGGATTTTTTTTCTCAACTTAAAACACGCCACAGGGCATGTTTGCACATATCACGTCAGGCCCTGTCCCCTCCCTTCACAACTGTGTAAACGCGCCCTGTCACCGTTCTAAGTTGAGCGATTAAGACCCCTTCAATCCGAAGGGTCCCTAGGGTCAAACTAGCCCACTAGCTACCTCCAGTAAGCACCACAGAGCTGCGTTGCATAAAGGTGTAAAAAGGGGCGTGGCCTCTGAACACCTGTCTGCAACGCAGCTCCCTGGCGTGTACTGGAGATACCTGTTGGGCTATTTGCCCCTCAGTATTGAAAGAGAATTAGCTCCGTGGCGCTTACTGGAGGTACCTGGTGGGCTAGTTGGCCCCCAGGGACCCTCAGTATTCAAGGGGAGTTAATCTCCCAACTTAAAACTCGCCACAGGGTGTGTTTGCACACATATCACCTCAGGCCCGCCCCCTCCCTTCACCACTGTGCAAACGCACACCGTGGCGCGTTTTAAGTTGGGGGATTAACTCCCCTTGAATACTGAGGGTCCCTGGGGTGCAACTAGCCCACCAGCTACCTCCAGTAAGCGCCACAGAGCTGCTTTGCAGAGAGGTGTAAAAGGGGCGTGGCCTCAGAACACCTCTCTGCAAGGCAGCCCCCTGGCGCATACTGGAGGTTCCTAGTGGGCTAGTTGGCCACCAGGGACCCCCAGTATTCAAGTGAAATTCTTTCCCCCTCTGCAAACGCTCCAGGGGGTGCGTTTGCAGAGTGATGCTGGTAGGGGGCGTGGCCTCCGGCACGATGCCGGTCTTTTTCTTCTTTCTTAGGTTTAAGAAGGAGGGCTGTGTGGCCCCCCTTCTTTGCTACTATTTTGGCCCTGGGGACCCTATTCCCCAGGGCCTGCCCCCTACTTTTTTTTTTTAATTAAAAATTCTGGAAGTGGGCCGTGTGGCCCACCTCCAGAGGCCATACTTGACCCTGGGGACCCCATCCCCCGGGCATGGCCCTTTTAAAAAAAATTCATTAATCTAGGAGGGGGCTGCCTTGCCCCCTCCTTATGCCATTTTTGGCCCCGGGACCCCATCCCCTGGGGCTGGCCTTTTTAATTTTTTTTATTTAAATTTTAATACATCTTGGGGAGGGGGGCACGTGGCCCCCTCCTGGGCCACTTGTAGCCCGCTGGCCCTCTTAGTTGGGGACTGTTGGGGAGTCCCCAATCCCCCCACAGTCCCTGCCGGCTCCCCGCATACTTTTCGAGCCAGCATTGCTTTTCCACACGTGGAGCAGCTAACATGCTGCCCCCCCTATGGAAAAGCAATCTGCTTTGATATTTGGAAGAGAGAGCAGGTTTCCTGCTCTCTCTTCTAAATAGCAAAGCAGTTTGCTATGTCAGGGTGAGAGCCACAATGCTCCCACCCTGCCATAGCAAACTACAGTGTCCCGGGGTGGGTACCCCGGGACACTGCAGGAGCTGGCCCTGGAGGGTGGTGGTCCCCAGGACCATCGATGGATCCAGGAGGGTGGCCACACGGCCCCCTCCCACCTTCTGCAAAGCCCAGGGGTTAGGAATCAGACTCCAGATAGTGCAGTCGGAGTAGAGGAACCTTAGCTCATGTCCAATGACTTCATAGTCCATTAAAGTCAGTAATTTGATGACGATCCCTAAGGCACATATTAGGCTGTCTCCCCAGTCAGCCGATGCTCGGCTTACTGACTTCCTGTTTTTGGTGACCACGCACACTACCTTGTCTATCGAGTTCCTGTTTCTATCCTGAATGCCTTTGATTTCTCCCGGCAGCTCCGTCACGATTATTCCACGTTTTCCGCTACCTTGGAGGTATTTTTTCCTTGCCTTCCGTTTCCTTCCCTTCAGATTAGTTCAGGGTCGTCCTTCATTGCCCCGTACTCTTACTTTGTGCCTTCAGTGAAACCGGTGCCGCTCCTTAGTCTTTTTGGAGTCGGCCCGTTCACCGCATCATCTCATCTCCCCCCTGAAGTGTTGGCGAGTACGCGGCAGCTCCATTCCATTACCCCCACGGAGTCTGTCCGTCTATCCGCCCATTGTTTTTCATTACGTGCGCACCGCTGCTTCGTTCTACTGCCCCTCGCGGAGCCGGTCAGCGGGCCACGCTTTGTTTCTTTTTTACATTCCTAACGCGTTTGTGCAGCCACTCCACTTCAGTGCCTCTCACGGAGCTGGTCAGCTGGCAACGCCATTTTTTTCCTTTTTTTTGTTTGCGCGTGTAGTCAAGTCAAGTCAAGTCAAAGAATTTATATAGCGCACTACATACCCAGAGGGTCTCAAGGCGCTTAGGGAGGGGAAGAGGATTACTTGTCAAATATCCACGTTTTAAGTTGCTTTCTGAATGCTAGGTGGTTCTGGGTAAGGCGAAGGTAAGTGGGGAGTGAGTTCCATGTTTTAGCAGCAAGGTATGAGAAGGATCTGCCTCCTATGGTTGTATTGTTGATGCGAGGTACAGTGGCGAGGGCTTGGCTGGAAGAACGTAGTTGGCGGGAGGGGGTGTAGAAGGACAGTCGTGAGTTGAGGCATTCTGGTCCGATGTCGTAGAGTGATTTGTGTGCGTGGGTTAGCAGTCGGAAGGTGATCCTCTTATTGACGGGTAGCTAGTGGAGGTCTTTCAGGTGACCAGAGATGTGTTCGTTACGCGGGATGTCTAATATGATCCTGGCTGAGGCGTTTTGGATTCGTTGGAGTTTCTTCTGGAGTTTAGCGGTAGTACCTGCGTAGAGGGTATTTCCGTAGTCCAGTCGGCTCGTGACCAGAGCATGGGTGATTGTTTTTCTGGTTTCGGTGGGGATCCAGCGAAATGTTTTTTTGAGCATGCGAAGAATGTTGAAGCAGGATGAGGATACAGCGCTGACTTGTCTGTTCATTGAAAGTGAAGAATCCAGGATAACGCCTAGGTTCTGTGCGTGGTCTGTCGGGATGGGTGCTTTTCCAAGGGCTTCCGGCCACCAAGAGTCGTCCCATGCAGAGGGGGATGTACCTAAGATGAGGACTTCAGTTTTATCTGAATTCAGTTTCAGACGGCTGTGTTTCATCCATTCGGCAACTTCTTTCATTCCTTCGTGTAGGTTAGTTTTGGCGGTGCTGGGGTCATTGGTGAGAGAAAGGATCAGTTGAGTGTCATCCGCGTAAGAGATAATGTTGAGGTTGTGTAGGCGTGCGATGGCCGCGAGGGGGCTCATGTATACGTTGAAGAGGGTGGGGCTGAGTGAAGATCCTTGTGGTACGCCACAGATGACTTCAGAGGCCTCGGACTTGAATGGTGGAAGGCGGACTCTCTGGGTTCTTCCGGTGAGGAACGAGGTGATCCGCTCTTCTGACTTCAGAGCCGGCCAGCGTACCACGTTGCATATTTCCCCCCACCCTTGCTAGAAGAGGTGCTCAGCTCCGCTGCCTTCCAGAGCACTTCACTCTCCCACACTTTTGTTGTTTTATGGGAGAACCCTATCTCCACTATCCCCACTACCACTTGAATCAGAAAACAAGATAAGAAACTAATCTCTGGTCCCGAGATTTTCCATGCTCCTTACTCCAGGCTTTCAACAGCTCACCTGTACTGCTCTGAGAGGCCTGTGGCACTATAATAGACTTTGGGACAAATTATCTGGTAAGTGGACTATAACTCCTTATGATGGGCATGCATTAATGTTCTTGTGGTATTACAGATTAGCTGCACATCGCCAGTAAGAGAGACCTGCATTTTCTCTTTTAGCTCTACATCTCTACGTGGCTCCTCACAACATCAGTGGAAGAGTATTGGTCACTCCTGGTTATTCCCCTCACTTTTAGGGAACAAGGCCTTGAGAGGAAGTTTTTAGAAATACCTTCTTCTGGGGATTGATTTCTGGAGGTGTTGGGAACAAGTATCTTCGCTCCTGTGGAGGCTGGTTGTTCAGCTGACTTCAGACGTGACATCTGGGGGGTGGTAGTATATTTAGTGCCCCGGGGAGGCGGCGGTCCCTGGGGTGTGTGAGGGGGCTTGAGCCCCCCCACACAGGGTACAAATAATAAAAAATGAAAGCCCTGGGGGGTGGCAGTCACCGGGGCTGCGGGGGGCAGTGTGCCCCCCCGCACTCAAAATGTAAGTCAAGCCCCGGGGGTGGCGGTCCCCGGGGCTTGGGGGGCCATGTGTCCCCTGCAATTATTCAAACTTTGCCCCGGGGGGCAGTCCTCGGGGCAGTGTGGTGGAGATTGGGCCCCCCACACTTGTTTTTCACAATGCCCCCAGGATTTGGACCCCTGGGGGCTAATTTGCATTGAAGCGGGAGGCCTGCTCTTATTTTTTTGGGATCGAGAGGATCCGCGCATCCTGCACGGATTTTGCTGATTTAAAAAAAAATATATATTTTTTGGGCCTTGGGGGTCCTTGTGGGACCCCCTGAACAGGCCTAGGGGGTCACGGTGTTTCTACCCTGCCCCCTTTTCGCGTTTTGCGCATTTGTTTTATAGGTTTCTTGTGCCTCGGTTCTACCGAGGTACAAGATGGCTGCCAACACTTCCTGATTTGGAGTGTTGACAGCCAATTAGAATACAGCTCGTCCATGGCAGGGTGCGCTTAGGCTGCGCTTAGGGTACGCGGACCCTCCAAGGCCATAGATATTTAAATACTTTTAAATGTCATTTTCTCAGGAACTACTGAACGGATTTACACCATTTAATCAAAAGGCACGAGTCTGAACTAAAGACTACCTCTTTGCCAAATTTGGTGTAATTACGTTCAGCAGTTCGGGCTGTAGCTGCGGCTAAAGGTCCTATGGGAAATTGCATGGGGAAAACGCGTAGTGAGACACCCTGTTTTTTCAGCCCCCGCTTGACGATTTACCGTGAAACTTTCAGGATAAGAGCGGACCAGAGCTTACCATAAGTTTTTAAATTTTCGCGAAGATTTGTCAACCGGCTCCAAAGTTATTCCAAATAGAATGTTGCAGATTTCCTATGGAAAATAGGTCCTAACTATAACTATCTACTGGCGACCGCCAGTAGATAATATATATATAGCCATTAGGGGAAACTTCTCATGTAGAACATAATTTGCAGTATATGTCCTGACATGCATCTGCGGACTCCAATACGTGGGTGGTACCAAGTTGCAGGTGCATGTCAGGATATTGCAGCATTTGCGTGCCATTGTCAATAGCGATCCCACATATCCAGTAGCTCGCCATTTCAAACATACGCATAACAATGACTTAAGTTGTTTGAGTTATTTTGTGGCAGCTGCCTTTTAAAAACCTAGACGGGGAGGTGACCGTGAAAAATTCCTTAGGCAGCTGGAATCCCAATTAATTTTAGAACTTGATTCTAAGCATCCTCATGGGTTAAACAATACAGTGGATGTACATAACTTTTTATAGTCGATCTATCTCTCCTGACGTTAAGATAAGATAGATAGATATGATGGCCTTCTGATGCTAATCGTCTTTGTACCTATATATGTGAATAAATTACAAAACTCTGTAGAACAGTGACTTTTTAGTAATGGGTGAACATTTGGATGTGAATTTTATCAATGTCTAGGTACACTCCATTACTAATGACCAACATAATGTAAACGTCTTTTTTTTAACCAAATAATTTGGTTTTAATTTGGGATTACTATAACGCAATAAGCATTAGCACTTTAATATTGTACATTTTTTTTTAGGGGGCACTTTAGGAAGATTGTGAGTATTTTGTATACAGTATGATGTTGTGGGGTCTCATCATAAAATCATGCAATAAAGAAAGGTGGAATAGATACCTAAAGAAATAACACTAAATAGACACATTTAAGCAGGAAGCCAAAGTGAAAATGGAGGATCTGAACAAATAGTGCAGCAACAATATTTTGCACAGGTTACAATGAATTGAAAATGAAAGAAATTTTAATATAGTTATATATTTATGTATTTTAACCAACATATTTGGAATTGTATTTAGAACTCTTGGCACTTTGCAGGGGGCAAGATGGCCGCCGGCAGGCCCTAAGGGACGGTCGCACTCTCCCTCCTCTCCTGGGGATTCATGTTTGCTGACCCTCTTTGCTGGCGTATACAGACCTATGTGCTATGTGTAAAAAACAGCTAAAACGAAATGGTAATACTGACTCATTGGAACAAACGGACAATTGACAGAGATGTGACGGCATCAGCTGAATAAATTAAGAGTGAAGGTGCCTAGAATCATCACACGGAGCGCTAGCATTGCAATTAAAGTGATCATCGTTCGTTGCAGTTTTTGCTGGTGTGATTCGACTCGAGACATGGCCGAGAAAAACCAGCAGGTGGTGAAGGAGCGGAGACACTTGTTGGAGAAGGAGAATGAGTGCGAGAATGCAGCTCTGAGTGACCCCGGTGCCCCAGCGGACAACCTGAGAGCGAAGGCCAGGGTAAAAACTCAGGCTCAGGCTCGGAAGGATGCTGGGAGAGCAGCTGGCTGGGAGAAAGGAGAAAAAATGACTGAGAGCGCACTTAAAAAAGAAAAAGAGAAAGGGAAAGATAAGAAAGTAAAGGAGCTTTTGAGCAAGAAAAGCGTCCAGGATCGACCGGCCGATGCAGTGCCAGGAACAGCAGCAGAAGGGGGAAGAGAGCTGGTCTTCCGTCAACCTACTTTGTTTGAATCTTTTTCCGCTGGGCCGGCACCACCTACGAGGGCAGCACATAATCAACCATCTCTCCTGCCGCCTCTCCTCGCTCGTGACATAGAAACAGAAGCAGGCAGCAGCTCACGCATCCAGGGTGAGACGTGCAAGGCGAGCAACGAGCAGTCGGCAGCGACGGAGGCGCAGGTCACGGGTTCGGTCTCAGAAGTGCAGAACGCGAGCAGCTTAGTGAGGAGTCACAGCTGCACGGATACACGCGACGAGAGCCTAGCAATGCCTGCTCCTCTGATACTGCAACAGATACAGCAAACACAGCAGGCTGAATGTCAGGATCTTCGAGCAGAGCGGACTCCTACTGAGGCACAGGTACAGGCCCAGGGGGACAGTGAGGAAGCGATGACACAGGCAATGAGCAGTGATTTTGCAAAAAAGGGAGAGTCTGGGGAGCGGGACTTACTATTTAATGAACCTGTACCTCCCGGGGAGAGTACCTCAAGTGGACCCAGTACAAGAGCAATAGATGTGCTGGATACAGACTTAAAGGAAGATGGGGTAAACCATGGAGGGGAGCATCGTAGTGATGAACTTACTGCACAAGGATTAATCGTGCCGGGTTCGCCCAGTGATGAGTGTTTTTTTTCTGTTAATGACGATGATGAGGATGATGAAGAGGGCTCTGGCACTGGTACAGGTTCAGGATTAAGTGAAAGTATAGATTCAGACTCAGATTTGGCCTCGCTATCACCGGAACAACAAACAGGGAACTCTGAACTAGAAACATCAGAAATAGAACGGGTAACAGTGCACAGAGCTCTTGTACGTCGGAAGTCAAATAGTGCCAAAAGGAGGTCACATACGAGAGCACAAAACTCGCTAAGCCCGGCACAGTTGGAAGTGGCAAAGAAGCTAGACTGGGACTACTCTGCTACATCGCAGATCTATCGGGAAGGGGTAGGCACCAGCTCTCATCAACCCAATCAGGTGCAGAGTCAAAACTCCAACTTTGATCTGTTATTCACGACTCTAAAGCAGATGCAGAGCAAAGCGAGAGCTGAAGGGTGAAGAGCTAGACATGCTAACAAAAAAATGCAAGGGTCTCTGTGAAAAGTAAACAAGTTGTACATAGATATGGCTGGAAGAGCTACGGAGGTTGAGGAAAGGACTGGGAAGTTGGAAGATGTAGTTGCGACGATCCAGGAGGATAGACAGGAGCAGGAGAAAAGAGCATCAGACGGCCTTTGGAAGCTCGAAGACTTTGAAAATAGACAAAGGCGAAATAATATAAGACTGCTTGGGGTGGAGGAAGGGAAGGAGGGGCAAGATGTCCGGGCATTTGTGTTGGAGTTGCTTAGAGGAGCATTCCCTGAGATTACTAAGTGGGACTGGGAAAGTGAGGTCCAGCGAGCCCATCGGTTCCCTTTGGTGCAGAAAAGGGGGGTTACAGCTGGCAAACCAAGGGCGATCTTGGTATACGTAGGGAACTTTTTGTTAAGGGAACAAATAATGAGCAAGGCAAAGCCAGAGGCTAAACGTGTGTACAAAGATGCAACTTTTTTTGCCCAGCTGGACTTTTGTCACGAAACCGTTGAAAGAAGGTGGCGGATGAGACAATTAATAACCCCATTCCTAAATGTTGGGTGTGAAGCTTATCTAATTTTCCCATCCCTCCTCAAAGTAGGAGTCAACGGGCAGTTCAGGGTGTTTTACTATGAAGTACTGGCACAGGAGTACCTTGCTTCCTTAAAGGAGAGTAGGGGGCAGAATAGCCAGATGGTGGCTCTGAAACAAGTCAACCGAAAGGCACAGCAATAGTGCGTATGTATTCAGTAGGTAAACACTAGCACAAATTGGGGATATAAGGTGATGAAATGACGTAAAAATAGGGTTATTAACAATGACAGAGGCTGTCCAATACCCCTGAACCAGGGACAAATTATAGTAGCAACAAACAAAAAGGGTTCAGGTACACAATTTCAGGAGCAAAGTACAAATTAGGACTGTGAAATTATTACTCAAATAAACAAAGAAAAGAAGAAAAAAAGAAAGAGAGAAAAGAAAAAGAAGCCTCTATTTCAAACCCAATTCAGAAAATTATTAATAATTTATTAGACATATAATTTTCAGGTAAAAACACATTACAAATCTAATAAAACGCTCATTAACAAGGGTGTTGGCAGAGTTAAGGCAACAAATTCATATCGCCAAACAGGTGGCTAACATACAAACATTGCATCAATAGAAAGAACAACAAAAACAAATATAATGTGTCTTTCACAGTGTGTGGCCACAGAATGCGTCGACAGCGTTTCGACCGCTGGATGACTATGCGGTCATCATCAGGACAGACAGTGGTTAGAGCGTTTCCAGTAACAGTATTAAAAGCGGACCATTCAAATTTCGAACGGTAAATGCAGTAAGTTAAAATTTTTCATAGGTCCTAATAACGTAAATTAAGGACAAATAAATCAACTCGTGTGGAACTATATCTTCGTTATGGCAGGAAATTCAAACAGAGCCTTAAGTTGTAGCCCAGCGTTTGCCCAATCAATCGGCGGAGGTTCGCTGGTCAGGAAAGAAAATTTCCAGCGTGCTGTGTGTAACAAACTTGGCAAAATTGTAGGGACTGGTACGCAGATGTGCCTTTGCTATGTTTGGTGAAAATTGCTCCAGTGGTTTTTCATAAAATTAGGTTCAAAAACACATATATATCTATATGAGCTTACGGGTCCGCGTACGTGCGCGTACCCTTACGTGCGCGAGCGCGATCCTGATTGGCTGGCAGTCGACTGTCAACATTCCAAACTGTCCAAACCAGGAAGAGTTGGCCACCATCTTGTTTCTCAGGAGAACTGAGGCACAAGAGAGCCCAAAACAAGAGTGGAAAACACGAAAAGGGGGCAGGGTAGAGACCCCCCAACCCTCTAGCCCTTCTCAGGGGGTCCCAGAAGGACCCCCAAGGGCAAAAAAAATAAAATCACGGGGTGACAATGGATTCAAATATGATACTCTGTATTTTACATTGAGCGATGAAAGATTTTACTAGTGTATGAAAAGGTGTATGTGATTGTCATGTGGATAATGTCATCAGTGATGTCATCAGTGATGTCATTTGAGATGTCATCAGTGATGTCACTGACCACGTCATGAATGATCTAATATGTGACATCATCAGCAGTGCATTGCGGGTGCCCGAAATATAGTTAGTCCAACTAACTATATAGGAGCAATTTCAATGGTTTTGTATGAGTGAAATGTCCAGCAAACTATAACACCCCTAAAACTTTTTTGAGTGAATTTCAAAGGTTTTTTTAAAGCTAATTCCTAACTATATAAGGCCTGAAACCTATGGTTTTTTCAGTGAATTTCAAAAGTTTTTTAAATGCTAATTCCAAACTATATAAGGCCTGAAACTTATGGTTTTTAAGTGAATATATATATATATATATATATATATATATATATATATATATATATATATATATATATATATATATATTATAGATAGATAGATAGATAGATAGATTTATTTTATTTTTTTCACTCACAACTTTTGCTGTTCCCAGGCTTAGAATAGTTCATAGCTCCCAGCCCCAAATACCTTTTTCTTGGTGGTACAGAAAATTGTATTTGAGGCTGGGGGCTATGATCTATTCTAAACCTAGAAACAGCACAAGGGCTCTTTTTTAAATGCAAACTGAATTGACATTCTCAGGCCCACTGGAGGGCAAGGGAAATATTTTAAATAAAGTTGCAACAAGAACACAGATCCCACTGGAGGGAAATAATGGTGCACAATGCATACCACAACTCCCAGCATGCACAACCACTGAAACTCACTTGGGAGGCCCACCTGAGGGCAATTACTTAATAGCATGCAGATGGGAGAAGAGGGTGTGTTACTGCTTCTGTGGACTGCTTGCAAGCGTCTGATGAAAGAGCAGGAGCTGTGAAACGCATCAGGCTATGAAAATATTTGGAATTGAATGCCGGTTTGGAAGTAAAATTTCTGATGAAATATCCTTTGCTGAGGGCCTCTTCAATTTTTGGACATTGCCTTGGAAAAAAATATATATATATATATATCTCCTACTGGCGGTCGCCAGTAGGAAGTTTAAGGGCCAGATGTAGAAAGGCTATTACCGGTCCGTAACGGCCAAAATTTATGAATTTTGGCCGTTACCGATCGGTAAAGGCTTTTCTGATGTAGGGGACGAAATTAACGATTCTGTAATTTACTGAATCGGTAATTTAAGGAATCGGTAAATTACCGATTTCTTAAATACAGATTCAGTAAATTACCGAATTCTTAATGTAGGGAGCACTTAAATGAGTGCTTATCCCATGTTAGGATTCGTTATTTACCACCAACTACAAGTTGGTGGTAAAAAACTAAAACACCCCAAAAAGCAATTTTATGCAAATTGCTGCAGTGCTATGTTGCAGACATACATGCCCTTAGGGCATGTATGTCTGCAACATGTGCACCCATACACAACTGAGGGGTGCAACAGGGTGTCAAAGTGACACCCTGCCACCCTTCAATGTTTTCCCCCTTTTACCGAATCAGTATTTACCGATTCGGTAATTGACATTCATTCCTATGGGCCTCCAGGCCCATAGGAATGAATGGCAATTACCGAATCGGTAAATACAGATTCGGTAAATACCGAATCTTAACGATTCGGTAATTTTTACTGAATGATTTGTTACATAGCATTTACCGATTCAAAAATACTGAATCTGTAAAATTTGGTATTTTCGAATAGGTAAATGCTATTTTACCTACATCTGGCCCTTAGTTAGGACCAAGTTACCATAGGAATATTGCAACATTCTAATCCCAATAACTTTGGCGCCGATTGACGAATGTTCGCGAAATTTTCAGAACTTTTAGCCCGCTTCGGTCCGCTCCGATCTTGAAAGTTTTGGGGTGATTCGGCAAGCGGGGGCCGAGATTAAAGGGGGATCCCAAAACGTGTTTTCTCCATGCAATTTTCCATAGGAAACTGTAGACACGGCTACAGCCCGAACTGCTAAATGGAATTACACCATATCGGCAAAAAGGTAGCCCTTGCTTCAGAAAGCGCCCTTTTTGTTAAATGGTGTAAATTCATTCAGTAGTTTTTAAAATATTAATGGAAAAAGAAATATATATGTCTGGGCGGAGCCTAAAAACACATCTCATCATGAGATTTGATTGGCTGTCAGCACTTCATCCACGAAGTGTTGGCAGCCATCTTGGGACTAATATACATGATAGCACCTCATTAAAAAGCATTGCAGTTATTAGAAGGTTTAAAGACTTTAGTTACATTATAAATCATTTGTTGATGGTACCATACTCATTTTAAGAATTGTGGTGTGGTGTGTTCTATGGTGATTTTACCATGTGAAAAAGCTTTCTGCTGGGATATCATGAATCATGTTTGAGAGAAAACTATTTTCTCATGCTTTTCCCACAGAGGTTTGGAAGGTGATCTATAAGCTAAACTGAGAGCATATTTTCTGTAAATTCACATTATCTTTCTCAGTCATGTGAGAATGAAGTCTGACATTCTCAGTAAAACATGTACATCCAATAAGGGTCGAGACTGTCAGTTGATTCCTTTGTGTTCTTCTGCAGCTTCCCAGGGGGTTCTAAAGAACAACTAGAGTGCTAACAGTCCTACTTATGACAAACGTATTGCACACCTAAAGCCATCTTGATTGGAATAAAGTGGTAACTCTTAAAGCATTTAATTTAAAAGGGAACAAAATGAGGGGTTCATTTTGCCATAGAAAGTAGTGCTGCAGAAAGAAAAATTAGGGCACATTTTGAGTGACTTCTCAAATCCTCTTCTATTTCATAAAAAAATTCTGACATGCAGAATGAAACATGCACTTTCAATACCAGCAGCAGACTTCCCTGGTGAGCAGTAGTACTAGAGTGATCTAATGAGCAACTAGAGTGCCAACATTCAGAATTTATGGCAAATGTGTGACACATCTGAATGCCTTCTTGATGGAACCAAAGTAACAAACTGAAAGTATTTCCTACTGAGGAGACTGCAGTAAATGAGGAAATTAGGAAACTTCATAACAAATAAGTCTCCCAAGATGGCCACTAGAGACAAAAGAGCCCAAATGTAGCACAAATATCATCCAGATGTAGCCACGTATAGCTCAATGACAGAATGTCCCAGAGTATTCTTAAAAACAACTAGAGCACTTACTGTCTTACTTATGACAAAAGTATGGCACAGCTGAAGCCATCTTGATTGGAATAAACTGGTAACACTTAAAACATTTAATTTGAAAAGTACACAATGAGGGTGTTGAATTTGCTATAGAAATTATGATTAGTACTTAAGAAAGAAAATTTAGGGCACATCTCCCAATGTGGGGAGGTCAGCTGACTCCTGCTGATCAGTTGCAGCTGCAGTTCGACATAGGTAAACTACAGCTCCCATAGTACACTGTTCAGGTAAGTGGAGCCTTGCAATTGTTCTAAAATAGCTGCTGTAGTACTTGGCAAGGGAGGGGGGTCTTTGATGGCACGGTGATCAATTGGGACCTTTGAATTGGCGCGCTCACTGCAGCAAGACTATGCGCACTACAAGATCCAGGATGCCGGGCGGCGGGATCCGCCCAACTCGGCAGGTGTTTTCACTTAAGTGCGCATTTGAACAGCGCTTTCATAAGTCCATGCATCATGCCACTGAAGAAGAGAGTTCATACTCTTGAAACGCGTCTGGCCACAGATTTTGTTGATGAAGCCTCATCTAGCCGCCTGCCAGCTTGCTGTCACGCTTCTACGTGAATACTGTTTGCTCCTTGAGGCCGCCCTCGAATAGGGTGCTCCTGCACAGTTTTGTATATATATATATATCTCCACACTTCTCCCCAACAGGACAGAAAACGAGCCGCACACGTAACTTACTTTTCGCCGCTTTATTTCTTTTGGAACAGCATGAGGCAATAATGCATTTCGTTCTTACTAGAACTTCTTCAGAGGTAAGCCTGCACCAAACACGCTGCTTGCATTCACAGTTCTTTTATACTTTGTTTGTTGTCCTTCCTCTAATGGAATCCTTTCCAGGTGCATTGTGGGATCTGTGGTGCAAACAGGCATGCCATTTTTTATTCCCTCCAATGGGCGGTGCTAAAACAAGCTGTTCTTAGTCCAATACTATTTGTTCCTTGTTTTTGTTATTTCGGGTGTGTAGTTACCCCAAAAACCAGTCCATTTTCAAGACATTGTCTGGGTCCAGTGCCGAAGACTGGCTTCGGGAATAAAAAATGGCATGCCTGTTTGCACCACAGATCCCACAATGCACCTGGAAAGGATTCCATTAGAGGAAGGACAACAAACAAAGTATAAAAGAACTGTGAATGCAAGCAGCGTGTTTGGTGCAGGCTTACCTCTGAAGAAGTTCTAGTAAGAACGAAATGCATTATTGCCTCATGCTGTTCCAAAAGAAATAAAGCGGCGAAAAGTAAGTTACGTGTGCGGCTCGTTTTCTGTCCTGTTGGGGAGAAGTGTGGAGATAATTATCGGCTTGGTTCTGCCGAAGAGCGACGCACCACCACAAGAGCGCCATCACCGCCCGACTCTGAACCACCTGTGTTGCTCATATATATATATATATATATATATATATATATATATATATATATATATATATCAAATCGTTTGGTTTCTGCAAACGCTGAAACGTCGCCTTGACAGGACCTCTCACGATGTGGGCTCGTGCTGGGTGGCGAGCCCTGCAAATTACTTCATGATTTCACACACTCCTCCTGGTATGAAAAACACGAGCCCAAGTGCATCCAAAGGTTTTATTTCAGCAAAAACGGCAACAGATAAACTCAATGCGTTTCGGGATAGTCTCCCTTGCTCACGAGTCAAGTTGTGTGAATTTGATTGGAGTAATATAAACACCATGTGACACATAAACATAAACAAAAGACTACCGCAATTTATATAAACAAAGCCGTAGCTAGGGAATGTTTCCTCTAAATACAATTCATTGCTTATAGACATGGTTAAATTAAATAGATGAATGGCATTTCGCTTTGAAATCAAAATTAAGTGAAAATATATTTCATAAAGGGCATAACTTGGTTTATCAATCAGCCAGTAAATGCTGCGCAGAAAAAACACACAATATGCTGAAGAAAAATATCAACAATACTCATAATTAACCGATTGCATCGTGAAGGTTAATACAGGCGGCCCCCATGTGGGCAGTCCTATTATTCATAACAACTCATTTCTTCCAGCTGTATGTCATACACATTGCGCTAACATTATAAACTAAGAATATAGCCCATGTGGGCAAACACAAGTTGTATATTGACCTTGCTTCTTAAATTCAATACAAATCAGTGTAGCCTCTCCGGGCGCACATCCCAAATGATTTACACATACATTATAAATCTCAGCGGCTACCAAGCGAATAGAGTTGAGCCCCAGTGGGCTTATTCTCTTATTAAACCATGACTGATTGTTGAGTTGTGTATATTGTCTCTCTCACAAGGATTTTCACATTTCCCTGAAAAAATAAAAGAACTAAATTAAAAAAAACACACTAACAAGATATTTATACAAATACTTAAAAGAGTTACTGTCAGCGAGCACATATATATACATCAACCTTCTCAGAGTTATATCAGGACGGACTGTGGGGCACCCAGGTACCGCAAAACATTAATTTAACTGATTCAATACCGAGTGTAAAAAGTCACCCCAAGTGTACTTCCATCTCTTCGTCATTGTTATGCCCAAGAGGTGTCATGGTCTTATATCTGATTATAAACTTTGACTCTAGTCTCCGTAAACACTGTAGTCTATTTCCACCTCTTTCATTATATTTCACCGTGTCTAAGACACAGAAACTCAACAGATCTGAATTTTGGTTATGGTGACTTTGGAAATGCCTTGCTGTAATGGCCGGATTTTCCGCTTAGATGGGATCAGCCCCTAGGGGCCCCCGATAACCCAGCCAAAACGTACTCACCTCCCTCCTTAGAACGTATTCACAATGGATATGGATAGATATATGTATATACAGGTCGTACCTAAGGATGGGGAAATAGCAATACACATGCATGGATTTTCTACAATATCTTATTCACATCAGTTAGTCTCGCGGCCACTCCGACCCAGACTGATCTACCCCAGGGCAGATATGACACACAATCCGGTGCGTCTACACATGGGCCTGCAGAACCCAATGCTCTCCTTTCCAAACGGTTCGCAATCCGGCAAACCTACACGCCAGTCATCCCCCCTGACGCTCTCACTTATGCAAGCCACAATCCTGTGGGTATACACGCTGGTAATCCTACCCAACGTTCTCACTAACGCCGCATATCAACGACGACCACATTCCTATGAACACTTATTGGAACAATTTCTCCTTTATCTACGTGGGATAAAACTATAATAATAGGATTTGGTATGGTTTCCAAATAGTTTAATGTGCCTACTATCCTCGGCATCGGAGGTCCACGTTATTCCCTATTTATGTGATCACCTCTTACCTGAGTGGGATTACTCGTCCATTCATATAAATGGAAATCGCCTAGGAATGCTGTTTACCAGGATTGAACAAGAATACCAGGCACACATTAGTTCACTAAGAACTAGGATATTTATTGACAATGAACATACATCACAATACTATGCAACATAATTTCTGCAAAGAAAAGGTAAAGGTTAGAATGCGCGCTCATTAAAGAAAGGGCGGAGATCACCTTGTTAACGTGAAGTCGGGACTCGGCAGTCATCTAGGTTCCCTTCTCGTCTCTGTGTCCTGGCTCGCCTCGCAGTCACACCCCAGCCGTCACAAGTACACGTCTGCACCGCTAGGCTCAACCTCGTCTGCTTCCCTCCAGGCCACCGGAACCTCGCTGGTTATTAACTACCGTCTCTCTCTCTCTCTCTCTGTTTCAGTGCGCTCCGCGCTAATACTCCTTCAGTCTTTCTCAGAGAGTTTCGATCTTAAATCTTTCTCGGACTTCAAAGATGGCGACTGTCTGCCATGGAATAATTAATGGCAGAGATGCTAACGGCTAGATGCCGCCTACGGACTGACTGACGACTAACTAACACCTTCGCTAATATCAAAGCCCATTCCTTCATGGAAAGTTACGGTCAGCCACCTGCCGCCCACCAAATTCTTGTACCTCCCCGTACCAAGGACACGTTCCCAGCCGGCCGGCCTGAAGTTGTGTCTTCGGAGTGGAGAAAAATACATTCCTTCGATAAGGGCCAGCCTGAGCCGGTTCTCTCCAAGCGAACAACAGCTTGAAACTAAAACACTACACTTGACCTAGAAGGCCTCTCAAGCTACCAGGCAGAGAGCAAGATGGAGTCTGTCTCGTTTAAGGCCTACAGGGCCCGCAATATGCGCAACTCCATGGAAAATATCCTAACACTTTAGCAAATGGGCAAATCATGATTAATACTTATGTATCTATCCCCTAACTTAGATTCATAAGCCCTACTCTAAGGAAAGGGACACGAAAATACTCTACTGTATAAAAGGCAGGGATCCTGTCTATAGTCCTAATCCCTATGCTATGGGGGTGATAGACTGGAGTCACTCTCCATCATTCTCCCTCTTAAAGGAGCCAGAAAAGGGCAGCCATTACATTACACCCCTTGACTCCAGTCTATAAACCACAAACTAAATAGAACTCACATCAGTAGAAGAATAATAGGAAACAAAATTAACTGATCTATGCCTCTTGCTAAGTCTACAAAATTGAAGCAGGGAAGGAATGCACTGAATAAAGCAACAAATAGCTATTAAAACACAAATGGCAACGATAACTCCCCCTAAAATCTGTCGCAAAGAATGTAGGTCAGGTAACCAATTAAAGAGCCAGTCAAAGAAACCCTGATCTATGTGTTGTCTAATTTCTGCAGTCAAGTCGTGTAGTTTATCAATATGGGCTTGGATTGATTTAGAATGGTCGGACAAATTAAAACAGCATAGACCTTCAAAATCAGAACATTCATGTCCATGTTTTAGCAAAAGATAATCAATAGCAGAGCAATTCTGTAAAATAGCTCTACGTTCGCCTTGGGCATCTAATAACAGATCAGATAAAACAGTAGAGGTTTGATTGATGGACTTAACCATCCAGCAGGCCATCTTGCCGATTGTTTTGGCATTGTAAACGGCCAACGCAGGGACTCCAATAATAGAAAAAGCTAAACCAAGATATTCCGATTTAGAGTAAAGATGGACAGAGGAATCACAGTCCTCATGCAATGACATTGAATCACGAACCATACGGGAATGTGAATTAGGATGTGAGGAAAACATTAATAAACTCAATCTAGTGATGGCACATGGGCCACCAGAAATATTTGCAGGAATATAAGGCCAGGATGAATTCCCGCAAGAAAAGAGCCATCCAGATGGCAATAACATGGAACGATAATAACTAGGGGCAACTAATAAACGTTTACATGTCATATTATTTTTAACAGAGAGACACGAATTCGGAAGTCTCTTCAAACACAGCAATCGTTGATGAGCTGAAAAAGAAGTTGCAGCTTGTATCTTTAGCCTAATACATTCGGTGATAGCTTTTGGATCACATGTCATCATAAAACATAGGTCTCCGGGGGTAATGTTAAAAGTAGTAATCCGGGAATGAATAGGGATATCGAGGTCTGGAAGAGCAGTACATAAGGGGCAAAATTCGTGGGCCGCAAAATCGCCCAGAATAACATTTGGTCGGACATTCGAGATATTAAAAATGTGTCGTAAAGTCTCGGTAGAAACAGGGACTGCAACCAAGCAGGTCGCCAAAATGTCAGTCACAGACCTCATCGGTGTAAGACAGAAATGTGGAGAGTTCGTCACTCTCTTTGCGAGTGTTATCCAGAAGTTAGAAGATGTCATCCACGCAGAACGCGGAACTCGGATACTTCCATCAACCGACGTCGGTGAATCCTCTCCTCTCCCGGCGTAGCAGGCCAAAAGGAGTCCAACGCCGACACATCCTGCAGCAGCAGTCCAGAGAATGATCTGAAAGAATACAAATACAGGCCTTAATCATTCTCGTAAGTAACATTTATCAGCCGGGACAGCTTCCAAGCCATCTTTCCCTGGCTTCATCACCAAAACGGTGTTGTCATGACCGGTCGCAATAATATCAGCCTGTTCAGGAGGATTTTTAGGCGATTGCACCCATATTTTAGCTCCAGGAAGATCAGATGATCCGAAGCCTTTTTGTCCTCGCACAGTTAGCAACGTTGGGGCAGAGCCTTTCTTGATCTCACCACTGAAGACAGGCATAATCAATAACTGAGCAACACGGTCAGACTTTTTAATCAATAAATCAGTCTCACTGCTAATAAGCAAGAGAACCTTGATCTCTCCCTGATAGTCACTGTCAATTACTCCTCCGAGCACTTGAATACCTTTCAGGGCAAGGCCTGATCTGGGGGCAATTAATCCAAAACTACCGGCAGGTATACAGACACCAATGCCAGTTTCAACAATAATCCGGTCTCTTCCATGTAATTTTGCATCATTTAAAGCATGCAGGTCTAGGCCTGCGGAACCTGGGGTCGCTCTACATGGAGCCAAAGCCCCGGGGGTAATTTCCCAATACATGACAGTGTTGGACAAGGAATTAGGCTTTACATCCACATTTGGAGGAAACAAACGCATCAAAGGGGATTCAGCATGTAACAAAGGGCGATTATTTAAAATCAATAATGCTTGAAACAAAACATCCTTCCAATTCTTGTATCGATCATCTGTCAATTTACGTAATTGTTCTTTTAGCAAACCATTCATTCTCTCAATCAAACCCGAAGCTTGTGGATAATATGGAATGTGAAACACCCAATCAATATTATTTTCCACACAGAATTCCTGTACTAATCTTCCACGAAAGTGGGATGCATTGTCTGATTGAATTTGGAATGGGACACCATAGTACAGAATAAGCAGCTCCAGGGTTTTAATGGTATTCACTTGGGTAGCGTTCTTGCAAGGGAAAGCGACCAGAAGGCCACTATAAGTATCAACAACTGTACAAATATACTGACAATTCCTGCTCATAGGGAGCGGACCAATATAGTCAATCTGCCAAATTTGAGCGGGCAATTTTCCTCGATGTAACTGGCCTCGAACAATTTGAGGCACCTCCTTTTTCCTAGAATGCTGACAAATGGGACAATGTAGAATGACATCTTTAATTAAAGAAAAAGGAATATGAATTCCCCTATCGGCAGCCCACCTGCTAGTGGCCTTTTCTCCAAAATGTCCCGCTTTCTGGTGGGCCCACTTCGCCAATCCCGCCAAATCAGAATCTTGCATATCCACCACTGCCTCAGCAATTTTAGATTTCTCATCTGCAATGTTATGAAAGAATTTATCCAGGGAGTCAATTGGAGTGTGAGCATCCACATGAAAGATTGTTACAGTACTCTGCGGGAGCAACTCCCAAATTTCTTGCCATAATTCTCTTCCCCACAATTCTTTTGAATGCAATTCCCAATTATGAGAATGCCATGTTGGTAACCATACCGCCAGTCCATTCGCAGTGGACCAGGAATCAGTGAAAATATGACATGTGCCAGGCAATTCCTGTTTCAAAACCTGGTAAACTGCATAGAGTTCAGCATACTGACTACTCTTACCATCACCAGTTGTACTCAATAATTTCTGCGTGATTGGATTATAGGAAACAGCCTTCCAATGTTTTTTCTCACCGATGAACTTCGCCGAACCATCCGTAAACCACACATGTTTTCTATCCTCCGCGGACAGGTCATCAAATGATTTACCCCACTTAACAGGAGACTCCTGCACTACGGGTACGGAACAATCGCTTCCAGTCTCACTGGAGGGCGCCTGCGCCACTCGCTCATGTAAAACCGCCACACCTTTCCGACCCACACGTGCCCTGTCTTGAATGTACCATTTCCATTTAATCACACTCGCCTCTTGAGCATGTCCAATTCGATGGGATTTCGGTGAACTCAAAACCCACTGCATAATGGGAATTTCAGGCCTCAAAATCACAGCATGGCCTAGGGTCAGCTGCTCGGTATCCACCAGAGCCCAATAACAAGCAAGTAATTGTTTCTCAAAGGGTGAGTAGCGCTCACCAGCCTCAGGTAACTTTTTAGCCCAAAAACCTAATGGCACTTTCTGTCTGCCCTGCTTTTGCCACAGACTCCAATTGGCATACAGACCATCCATGGACACATTCAAGTCCACATCACCTTCACCCACCGGCCACAAATCCAAAGCATATTGAATAGCTTCTTTTGCCAAATGAAAAGCATTCTGTTGAGCCTCACCCCATTCAAACGCATTCTTCTTACGAGTGACTCGATATAATGGAGCCAAAATCTGACTTAAATGGGGAATATGCTGACGCCAAAAGCCAAACAAACCAATGAAACATTGAGCCTCTTTCCTGTTCCTTGGAACTGCAAAATCAAGGATTTTTCGTTTCACCTGTGGGATGACCTCTCTGTGACCTTCATGCCAATTAATTCCTAAAAATTTCACATTTTGGGATGGACCTTGTAACTTATCAGGATTAATTTCCCAACCTTTTGCTCGCAAACAGTCAAGGATTTGATCTAAATGTGACTGTACCTGGTCTTGCGTTTCACCTTGAATCAAAATGTCGTCAATATAATGACACACCTGAACTTGTGGATTCGTGGGCACTTCAGACAAATGCTCTGCCACCAGCCGGTGACAGATCGTAGGACTGTGTACATAGCCTTGAGGAAGACTCCGGAACGTCATTTGACGTCCATTCCACGTAAAACTGAATTGTTCCTGACACTCGGGGGCAATCGGAATTGAAAAGAAAGCATTAGCAATATCAATAGAAGCATACCATGTACCTGGATGCTTTTGAATTCTCTGAATCAAAGTGACAATGTCTGGTACTGCAACAGTCAATTTAGGTGTATGTGTATTCAATTCTCGATAATCAACAGTCATGCGCCAAGAATTATCACTTTTGCGCACGGGCCAGACAGGGTTATTCCAAACAGATGTGACCGGAGTTATAACTCCCGCGTCAACCAAATCCTGAATTGTAGCAGTAATTTCTTCATGACCACCTGGGATACAATATTGCTTCTGAGAAACCACTTTCGTGGCTAAAGGAATTTTAATAGGGGGCATTCGCAAACGGCCAACCCGTACGGGTCTGGTCGAAATGTACTGTCTAGTTCCAAATTGATAACAACCATCATCCAAATGCAAAGTCATTCCTTTCAAAATGTCAATTCCAATAATATATTCCAAAAGTGGTACAACCAACACAGAGTATTCTCTACGAGGAATCCTACCAATTCTAATGTCAAGTGCAGTTTGTACTGCGGGGGGTTTCTTTTCCACCTAAACCAGTAATGGTAAAAAACTGTCCTTTAAATTTCTTTTATTTACCGTGAATTAAAGTGGCCTCCGCCCCAGTATCAACTAATGCTCGGGCCCTTTGGATATTACGATGTTTCCAAAAAATCTCAATATCTACATAGGGTCTGTTGTCTCTGTGAGCCCACTTGTGTACCGGAGCTTGACCTATTTCCTAGTCATTTTTCCCGCGTTCTGTCATCCAAGACAAATCAGGATAAATGCTCTCAGTTTTCTTCGGTATCAAAATGTCTTGTTCATATCCGTCTCCAGTACGAAACGGATTATTGTCATGTTCAAAAAATTGCGAATTATGGTCAGAAAGTCTGTTACGATCCTCCCTTCTTCTCATCTCAGGGGAATAACTCCTCTCCTCTCTATGTCGATTGGAAACACGATCATCTCTCCCCCTTTCACGTTCATCCTCTCTCCCCCTCTCGCCATTACGATGAGGGGATACATCACGTTCACAGCGCCGACCATCACGGCGATCAGAATTCACACGTCGTCTCTCATCACCACTGTCATCCGAACCACGGTCATACTCATTCTTTCGCACACGACGGGCACCCTCCTTCCGATCCAAACCACGCTTACGAAACATGTCCCATAAGCGATTATTAGGCTCACCGTCAATGTCCTCCCTTTTGACACCATCAGCAATAAGAGCAAGAAACATATCACGTCTAGAGAACTTATAGTCCCCACCAGTACGACCCTCAGGTCGAGATTGCCTTTCAGGTTTAAACCACTCACCCAGCTCACCAAGCTGACGAACAGACTCAAGCACAGCAGACAAAGGATTGCCAGTTTGATTAATCAACAAAGTCATCATAACCTGTTTGTAAGCGACAGGCGAAGAACGGATAATTCGATTGCGCACAGAAGATGTTAAAAGACCATCCAACAATCTGTCAGAAGTGCTAAGAAAGATAGCAGTTTTCATGACTTCCTCCTTCAAACGTTGCGACGCATCGCGCAAAGTGTACCATGGTTTGTCATCAATAGGCCAATCAGATTCGGTAGGATATTTGTGGTTACAGCCGTCAGACGCAAGCTGGAGCAAGGTAATTTGACCAGCACCATTATAGTTCCGAAAATGATCTTGAATAGTGGAATCAGAACTCAAAGAGCAAAACCGCAAGCAATCAACAGCATCAAGCATAATACCGGCAGCGCCGAGTTCATAAAGGCGTACCATCCAGGTAAGCAAGGCCTCACCAGGCCGTTGTCGAAATCGTTGTAAAATGTCACTAACCTCCTGTTGTGTAAAATCCTCAATACAATCCAAAGCAATACCAGCTGGATTACCAGGGGCTTGTTGTAATTTACGTCGAAACACAGGGTGAGCAGAAACCTCAGGAAGAGCTTTCGAGGAAGCCCGCATCTTAGATTTAGAAGAACAATCGGGGCAAGATACGTCATCCAAATGGGAAGAACGTGCACGGTCGCTATGAGGAACCGTATCAGTATAAGAAGCAGATTTACAGTCACGTCCGGAGTGAGAAGATTCGCGCTTATCACCCTCCTCAGCCGAGGAGTCCGAAGCATTTGAATCCCAGATATTACCATCCCACTCATCAGGATTCCAATCCATTCCGGCTTTTGCTACAACCAGACGCACTTTCCGTGTCGATACCCGACCACGACGATGTTTGTACTTATATCGTGCAATGCGGACCGCAGCTCTTTCGGCTATGGTCTGATATGTTTCAAGTTTGTCGGCAAGCAATTTGTTTTGACAACGCAAAAGAGTATGCGCATTTTGCAACTCAACACACTGTCCTTCCATGTCCTTAAATTGTCTTTGTAGCAGAACAAATCTCTCATGAAGTATCCTGTACGCATTAAGAACAATCCAACCTCTGCGTCCTAAAATAGGAATTCATCACCCTTCACTACTGGCGCCTTCTGTAAGCACGATACCACATCAGCAGGCTCCGCCTGCTCCAAACAAGAAGACCAATTTTCACTCAAACCAGTAGAATCAGCCCATTCACGGGCCAAAGCCTCGTAGGGCGTACATTCCCAACCGGGAATCTGAATCGGTAACTTGAAAACCGACGGTGATTTTTTCGCAAACATGTTGACACGCAAAAATTATATACACAATTATATACAAAATATTATAAGTACGAGCCGAGCGCAAACCAACAAGATCAAAACAATACAGCGCACACAGGCTTCGTAAACAGTTCGTGACGCCAGATGTAATGGCCGGATTTTCCGCTTAGATGGGATCAGCCCCTAGGGGCCCCGATAACCCAGCCAAAACTTACTCACCTCCCTCCTTAGAACGTATTCACAATGGATATGGATAGATATATGTATATACAGGTCGTACCTAAGGATGGGGAAATAGCAATACACATGCATGGATTTTCTACAATATCTTATTCACATCAGTTAGTCTCGCGGCCACTCCGACCCAGACTGATCTACCCCAGGGCAGATATGACACACAATCCGGTGCGTCTACACATGGGCCTGCAGAACCCAATGCTCTCCTTTCCAAACGGTTCGCAATCCGGCAAACCTACACGCCAGTCAGCCCCCCTGACGCTCTCACTTATGCAAGCCACAATCCTGTGGGTATACACGCTGGTAATCCTACCCAACGTTCTCACTAATGCCGCATATCAACGACGACCACATTCCTATGAACACTTATTGGAACAATTTCTCCTTTATCTACGTGGGATAAAACTATAATAATAGGATTTGGTATGGTTTCCAAATAGTTTAATGTGCCTACTATCCTCGGCATCGGAGGTCCACGTTATTCCCTATTTATGTGATCACCTCTTACCTGAGTGGGATTACTCGTCCATTCATATAAATGGAAATCGCCTAGGAATGCTGTTTACCAGGATTGAACAAGAATACCAGGCACACATTAGTTCACTAAGAACTAGGATATTTATTGACAATGAACATACATCACAATACTATGCAACATAATTTCTGCAAAGAAAAGGTAAAGGTTAGAATGCGCGCTCATTAAAGAAAGGGCGGAGATCACCTTGTTAACGTGAAGTCGGGACTCGGCAGTCATCTAGGTTCCCTTCTCGTCTCTGTGTCCTGGCTCGCCTCGCAGTCACACCCCAGCCGTCACAAGTACACGTCTGCACCGCTAGGCTCAACCTCGTCTGCTTCCCTCCAGGCCACCGGAACCTCGCTGGTTATTAACTACCGTCTCTCTCTCTCTCTCTCTGTTTCAGTGCGCTCCGCGCTAATACTCCTTCAGTCTTTCTCAGAGAGTTTCGATCTTAAATCTTTCTCGGACTTCAAAGATGGCGACTGTCCGCCATGGAATAATTAATGGCAGAGATGCTAACGGCTAGATGCCGCCTACGGACTGACTGACGACTAACTAACACCTTCGCTAATATCAAAGCCCGTTCCTTCATGGAAAGTTACGGTCAGCCACCTGCCGCCCACCAAATTCTTGTACCTCCCCGTACCAAGGACACGTTCCCAGCCGGCCGGCCTGAAGTTGTGTCTTCGGAGTGGAGAAAAATACATTCCTTCGATAAGGGCCAGCCTGAGCCGGTTCTCTCCAAGCGAACAACAGCTTGAAACTAAAACACTACACTTGACCTAGAAGGCCTCTCAAGCTACCAGGCAGAGAGCAAGATGGAGTCTGTCTCGTTTAAGGCCTACAGGGCCCGCAATATGCGCAACTCCATGGAAAATATCCTAACACTTTAGCAAATGGGCAAATCATGATTAATACTTATGTATCTATCCCCTAACTTAGATTCATAAGCCCTACTCTAAGGAAAGGGACACGAAAATACTCTACTGTATAAAAGGGAGGGATCCTGTCTATAGTCCTAATCCCTATGCTATGGGGGTGATAGACTGGAGTCACTCTCCATCATTCTCCCTCTTAAAGGAGCCAGAAAAGGGCAGCCATTACACTTGCTATAGGGTAAGTTTTGTCCATGTTTTTAATCGCACGCAAATGCTCTAGAACACGCAGCTTAGCTTTTTTGATTGTGCTGCCAATATAGGCTTTTTTGCATGGGCAGAACAGTGCATATACAGCATAATCAGTGTTGCACGATGTATGTTCATGGATTACAAATGGTTCTGCTGCAGAGGACAAAATTGCTACCTTCACATTTCTACTGTTCTTGGAGGCTTTACAATTTCTACATGTAAAAAACCCCTGTACAGTTGGTGATGTTGTTCTAGTGGGTTCAATTGCCTTGCACAATTGGTCTTTCAATGATTTCGCTCTCCTGAAAGTTACCTGCGGAGACATTTCTACACAACTAGCTATGTCTGGGTCAGAGTGTAACACAGGCCAGAATTTATTCAAGCTTTTCCGCAATAGAAAGGCTTTGCTGCTATAAGTTGTGATGAACCTGGTCTTTGTTTCTTGCTCTGTAGTCTCAGGCTGCTTAATAAGCAATGACTCTCTACTTCTACCCGCCACTACCTTCTGTGCATTTACGATAGTTTTCCGCGGGTAACCCCTTGCTGCAAACCTCTCACACATTATCTGTTCCTCTGCGGAGTATGCGCTGCTAGTACTGCAGTTGCGTTTAGCTCTTAATAATTCCCCTACTGGGATGCTCTGAATGAGGGAATTGGGATGGCAACTGCGCGCATGCAACAAGCTATTGCCTGATGTTGTCTTCCTAAATAGTTCACTTTCCAACTTGTTGTTCTTAACATGCAGTTTCAGATCTAAGAATTCCAGCGAATCTTTTGACCAATGATGTGTAAATTGCAAGTTGAATGTGTTTTCATTCAATGTGCACACAAAGTTAATTGCTTGTTCTTCACTGCCTTCCAAAATTACAAAAATATCGTCTATGTATCGCATCCATCTAATGACATGCTTTTTATACATAGACGATCTGTATGCAATTTCCTCCTCCCAGTACCCCATGAAGAGACCTGCAAAGCAGGGAGCAAAACAAGTCCCCATGGAAGTACCGAGAGTTTGTTTGAACACCTTGTTGTCAAACAAAAAATATGTCTGTGTTAGGCATGTGTGCATCATTTGTATGAGCATTTTTGTGTGATGTAAATATGACACTGATCTCCTCGCCAAAAAATATCTGCAAGCATCTAAGCCTTGTTGGTGAGGGATGCTTGTGTAAAGGCTTACTACGTCTAGCGACAGTAGTGAATAGTTCTCTTTCCATTCTATTGTAGCAATTTGTCCCAGAAAATCTCCCGAATCTCTGACATACGATGGTAACCCTTGTACTGCATGCTGTAAAAAATGGTCTACGTATTTTGATGTATTTTCTAAACAACTCCCATTGGAGGAAATTATAGGTCTGCCCGGGGGATTTGTTTCACTCTTATGTATCTTAGGTAGTAGATACATAGCGGGTAACTTGGGGAACTTACATTCTAAAAATCTAAATTCCTCCTCTTCAATGATTTCAGCCAACTTCCATTGTGAGAGTTGTGTGTTGTAAGCTCTTACCGAATTCTCATACTCCATTCTATTACTTCTGCAGTAGGTGGTAGTATCTGATAACTGTCTCAGCGCTTCAGCTATGTAATCAGACCTTGATTGTATCACTACGTTCCCCCCCTTGTCGGATTTTTTAATGACTATTTGGGGGTCATTTTTTAGATTTTCTAGCGCCTTCTTTTCACTCTGTGTGATATTTTTCCAGCCTTTGTGTTTTCTATTATTGGCTATGTGTTGTAACTCCATACACATGCTCTTTTCAAACACATCAACAACATCATTTTTAATCGGTGGCAAAAATACCGATTTCGGCTTGAACCCACTTTTTACACTCAAGTCCAATGGAATTCCTTCAGCTTTGAGATTCTCAAAGGGATCACTATTTGGCTCAGCTTCATTCGATAATACATTTAAACAATGTTCCAATTCTATCTCTGCTATGCTCTGGTGACTAGGTTTTACCTCCACTGTAACTGTTTTGTCCGACACTTTAGTGGCATACCATTTTTTTAATCTCAATTTTCTTGTGAATAAAAACAGGTCAATTTTACTTTGCGTGTAATTAAAAGAGTTAGAGGGGCAAAAAGTCAAACCCATAGAGAGTAAATCTACCTCTTGTGCAGTCAGTTCTCGTGATGACAAGTTGATCACAGTTTTTTTGTCCATCATTTCTGCTAGTATTCACAGAAGGCATTTAGGAGTCCTAAAGTTAGTAGTCCTAACTTCTGTGAATACCGAAATGAGTAAGTTCATTCTGTGAATACCAAAAGTAGTAAGTGCATTCTGTGAATGCCAAAAGTAGTAAGTGCAATCTGTGAATACCAAAACAGTAGTAAGTTTAGGATTGAGTCTTAAGTTCATTCTGTGAATCAGGTCCTATATGTCTCACTTTATATTATAATCATGTTGGTACTATTCATGAATTACATATAATAATGAATAATGTCTCAAACAATTTTTAATTATTAAATATACATTTATTGTTCTGATTTTTCAAAATTTAAAAGAACTTCCAACATTAGATCATCTGGAATCTCCTCATTTTGATTCAATGATTCTATTGTTTCAACACTGTCAAGTAATTGTTGGTCCAGAGACTGATCCATAAAGTCCAAGTCATCCATATCTTCCTCAGGATTGTTCTCAACAACAACTTTGAAAGAAATATTAATTTTGTCTTGTTTTCCTTCCATTTTCTTGCTGTAAATTGCATAAAAAAATAACTATATCAGTAGAGTTAGGGTACTGTTGGGTTTAAGTTCAGACAGGTACTTTTGAGTTTTTAACAGTGAAGTTATCTTTGGGCAGTGTATGGTTTCAGGCAGGAAGTAGAACTATTAAAAAGTGCATGTGATGAAGCCTAAGTAAATTCATAATTATACCAGAGAAGCCTAACTCTATCCATAACTATAACATAGAAGCCTATCTAAATCTATAACTATTACAGAGGGACAGTATATAACTATCAGAAAACGTTTTCCCAAATTAACTTAAAGTGCACAACATAGTTCCCCTTCCAAATTAACAACTTACCTTTGTGAAAGCAGTTGAAGTTTTCAGTGAAAATCCTTTTCAAATGTACCTCAGGTAGTACTAGTCAAAATGGCTGTGTTTCCCTCTCATTTTTCATATATATTCATGTACTAATCAAATGTCAGCACATAAAAGTACAAAATGTAAGTAACATTTTAATTGGTTGTAAATTCCAACACTTTCATATGTGTTTTTGTCATGTAATTTAACTCAGGATATTTAAACAGGGCTACAGCCTAAATGGCTCAATGGAATACCACCACATTTGGGAAAATGGTAGGGACTGCTATGTAGTAGGGCCTATTCTATATTTGGTGAAAGTGTCTCCAGTGGTTTTTATGTAAATTAACTTCCCACATTTTTTGGGTAGCGCTTACCGGTGCGCGCTCCGGTACGCGCACCGGGAGCGCTACAGGAGTCCGCCATCTTGTGTTTCGGTACATTTGAGACACAAGATGGAAGACAAACAACGTTGGGAATGGGTAGAAGGGGGCACTGTAGACAGCCCCTGACCCCCTAGGTTTTCTGAGGGGGCTTAGCAGGCCTATATAGGCCAAAGAAATAATTTTTTTTTTTTAATTCGCGGGGGGAGCGCCCGGTACGCGCACCGTGGAGCGTACCGGGGAGCGTACTTTGGTGAAAAATAGTGAAAAAAGTTAGAGTAAAATAATCATTTTGAGTGATCAGAGGTAGGGTAGCCCTGAAAAGAGGTTTTGGGTTCTGTGTCTGATTTAGGTGCCTACAAGTAGGTTCCAATGCACAGTCTTAAATTCAGGAGGAATATTCTATTCCCCTCATCTGAGAAGTGCACACCATCTCCTCTGTAGATATCTTGCATGTTGTAACGCAAGTTATTGTTGTATATTGAACCCATTCCATAGTCTCTCATGTAAGCAGAAACAGATTTATTCACATGTTTCCGTGCTTTCTCAAATTGTGGACAAAATTGGTTGGACCAGTTCCATTTCTGTCTTTGACATATATTGGAATATACCAAGGCAGTTTGTGGAAAAAGTGTCATCAATTGACCAAAGGTGTCCTTTAAAAGCATTTCCAGACCTACCCCAGTCAAAGTGCCCAAGTCATTTCCACCACAGTGGACTATCAAGAGGTCAGGGTTTGGCAGATGCAAAAAGGTTTTCACCAATGGTATCAATTGGTGACATCTCAATTCTCTCTGGCCAATTCACTTGATTTCCACATTTGGTAAATCAAGGTTGTGAAAATGTCTGCTAGCTGCATACCTTTGAGCCCAGTGGATGTAGCTATGTCCAATAATCGAGACAGAATACATGGTGAGATAAGGTTCTGGTGCAGTGAGATGAAGTGTGGGAATGAAATGGCAGTTGGACCAGTAGGAGTTTACAAAAAAAATATTGTGGAGTTTCACTGCTCTTGAATCACAAGCAATGATTGGTGGATTCAGATAGTTGAAAACTAAAAGTTAGGGTGCATGGTTGTGTTTTGTAAAAGAAGCAATTTGAATGGTTAAGAAAAAGTCAATTAAAGAAACATTGCACCGGATAAGCTGGTGTATTGAGAGGTCAAACATCCTTGCTGACTTCATTTGCAACATTGTAGAATAAACTTTTGAACCTGAGAGTTCAGTAAGGAGGGAGTTGCTATGGTAACAGGTAGAAAGGTCTGAGGGGGGAAGGGTGTTGGTTTGAAAATAGTGAGGGAAGAGTTTTGATTGGTAGAAATGAGGCATATGTGTGTAGAATAAGAGGTTTTCTGTGCCAGTCATGGTTGCAGTGTCTTGAGTGCATACCTTTTGCTCTGCTAAAGAAAAATTGGTGTGTGTGTCTGACACTGTTCTCAATCTCCCAAAGCATTTGTAAAGGTAAGTAATGATTCATTTAATTTAGAGAGAGACTTGTATGCTCTATGGAGAAGATTTGGAAGCCGATTGTGTTTTTTTAATGTGGCTTTGTGTCATGTTTTTTGATAATGCTTGGTTAAAACATTTTGCTGCATAGAGGAATTGTCTTTTGTGAAATAGTGAGGTTTCAGTAGTGAAATTGAATGCTCGTACATAGGACCTGTGCTGTGTTTCTAAAATGTCATTTAAAAAACGTTTGGGTCCGTCTCTCTCTTTTTCGCCTGGAGTGAAAGTCTGGAGAGAATGCTTGTTGCGATATATATATGTATATCGCGAAGTGTTTTCTTTATGTTCATTGAACATTGACACAAATGTGGGACTATAAGTTTGATGAAACACAAGATGGTGGTTACTTGAAAAAGGCTTACGCCGAAACGCGTCGTCCTTGGTTAAAGAGTGCACAATAAAGGATTTGTGCAAGATTTCCTGGTGTGCCGTCTCTGTGTCCTTCGAAATTGGTGGGATCCAGTACCATATATATATATATATATATATATATATATATATATATATATATATATATATATATATATATATATATATATATATATATATATATATATATATATATATATATATATATATTACACCTACTGGCAGTCGCCAGTAGGTAGTTCTAGTTAGGATTATTTTCAATAGGGAAATCGCAACATTCTATTGGGAAAACTTTGGCGCTGGTTGAGGAACCTGCCTGAAACGTTCCTCAAATTTGCCTTGCGGCGCTCCGGTCCTTCCCTGGAAGTTTGGGGGGGATTCGTCAAGCGGGGGCTGAGATAAAAGGGGGGGTCCCAAAACATGTTTTCCCCATGTTAATTTCCATAGGGCGGTCGACCTCACTTTTAGCCCGAACGGCTGAATGGATTTCCACCAAACTTGGCAAAATTGTAGGGACTGGTAGCCCGATGTGCCTTTGCTATGTCTCAAGATATGTGCTCCAGTGGATTTTGAGTAATTTAGGTTCAAAAAAATATATATATCTATAAGCGCGCCCCGGAGGGCTCCAAGGCAAAAAAATATATATATATGAATATACATAAAAAAAATTGTATTACATAAATATACAAAATAGGATTCATTTGAAAAAATATTACATTTCATAGCTATAGAAATTTTCTATTAAAAAGCCTTTGAAATTCACTGAAAAAAACATAGTTTCACACCAGTTATAGTTAGGAATTAGCATTTAAAAAACCTATAAAATTCACTGAAAATTTTACTGACATAAAACCATTGAAATTCCCACGTTATAGTTAGTTGGACTCACTATAACTTGCGCGCCTGCAATGCACTGCTGATGACGTCACATATTACATCACTCATGACATACCCGGTGCCAGTCTTCTCGACCTGGACAGCACAAAATGGATGCTGCCAGCAAGAGACACATTTCTGCCCTCCTGCTGCTGAGCCACGCTCGAGCAGAGAATGGCAGCACAATAGGCATCCAGTCACAGGGAGGTGTGACCACCTCCCAGACAGATTTTAGTGTATTGGGGCTGGGTGGGTGCACTCTGAGTGCCTGAAAGTCTGCACTGGCCACACATTTGGTATCCCTGTACATAGTCCAGCTCAAACCAGTTCTGGTAGCCATTGGCTCCTGCTCTGGCATGAAACTGGACAAAGGACATGGGTGTAGCCACCCCTCGTCCTGACCCTCCCCTAGGAGGGTCCCCTGAATCTGTCAAAGCCTTTCCCATGGGTATAAAATGGGGTATCTGGCTACAGGACATTAGATTTTATGTAGACAAGATTCAACAAGAAGAAACCATTGACCGTCGACCATCTGGATACCTTGGACTTCGCTGAAACCTCGACTGGGCTTGACTTTGTCCCCCTTTCCATCCACAGCTTAGTTTGTGCTGTGACTCCATAAAGGCTCTGTGCAGGACCTGTGGGGCACTTAAGACAACAGAAGAATCTCCCCTGGAGTGAAAGAGTCATTCCCCTGCTTCGCAGGCACCTAAAGCGCAACTGACTGGTCTGCTGCTCCTGAGCTCCTGCGGACTCTGAAGCTTTCTCAGAGTGGGAGGCCAGAATCCCTTGTGGGGGCTGCGAAACCCGAACCGTGTGCACCGCGTCCATTTGCAAGTGCATATGCTTGTTGGCAATTCTTGAGCTTGTACATTGGACTCTGTGTAGTCCTGACCCTGAGCAGTATTTGCATCAAAGAACTCCGGCCTCCTTGCACCGTGTGTTCCGTGGGCTGGTACTTTGCAATCTTGCTTGAGGTCCCCAGGCGACTCCTGGTCCTTCAGCCTGTGGGTCCCCCTGAGGTCATCTTGATTATTCTTGGGCTTTCCTGGTTGCTCCAGATGTGCCCTGACTCTCCATTGCTTGGAGTGTCCTCTGGACCTTGCTGGTCCACACCGTAACCTGTTTGTCCTTCCTGCGTGGGTTAATGTTGCCAAGGCTTGTTGGTGCTTCCGCTGGACCCTGACCTCTCTGCACTCGACATCCTTTGTGGGACAGCTCACCTCTCACTCCTGGTCATCCTTGACACCTTCAGGACCTCGTGGCTGCAGAGTCAAGCATCCGTTCTTTGCACCTGAAGCACCCAACATCGGTGGGCATTTGTCTACTGAGCACCTGGTCACTCTGAAGTGACACAGACTCTGTTCCCTCTACTTTCAGGTTCCTTCCATCCAGAATCCAGGCTTGGATTCCAATTGACACTTTTCACCTTCAGGGCAGCAGTACTTCTTCACCAGCTTCCATAGAGAATGACAAGAGTTTCCGACGCCACTTCAGACCTATGCATCCGGCTTCCCTGGGATAGGTAACTCCAATACTATGGTATCCACGGGTGGGGTGGCTCTTTAAACTCTTAAGTTCCAAAGGGTTTGCTCAAAGTCCTCCTAGAAGGGTCCTTAAAATGTACCTTTGCAACCGCAACTTTCCCATAGAGTTTTATGGAGCACGCATTGTGTATCCTCACTGCTCCCATCCTCCGTGGGTCTCCTGTGTCATCACCTTGGGTGGTTCCTTGGGGTCCCAGCGATTCTATGTGCACTAGGCACTGTGTCTTTTCAGTCGTTATTGTTATACCACTATTTTAGTATATGGTTCGGTCTCTCCCTGGAGCCTGCTGTGTATTGTGCTACTTACAACTGTTCTGATGATCCAGTATTGTGTGCTTTGTGTTCTATCCTTGTGTAGAGGATAGTAGAGAGTGTTATATTAATAAATACATATTTTTATAGAACTACTTTGTGGTTCTCCTTCATTTAGTCATTCAGGGAGTGATATTCTGTTAAAACAAGCTGCTTTACATTCATTCAAGTTTAAGCCTGAAGGCTGCTTCACTAGGATAGCTTTCAATAAGGTTATCTTTGACCTCTGGTACAGAGTGTCCACTTTAATTAGTGGACAGCATATACTAAGCCCCTTCTCACATTTCTAACATATCATCGGAATGGCTGTCTGACTGTCTGTGTCAGTGTGTGAGTGGCTGTAAGGGTGTGTTAGTAGATGTATTGGAGTGTAAGTGGGTGTGTGAGTGGCTGTATGGGTGATTTAGTGGCTGTATGAGTGGATGCACAGGTGAGTGAGAGTCTGTATGGGTGAGTGAGTGGCTGTAAGGTGTTTAGTTAACTTAGCAGGTGTCGGTGAGTGGCTGTATGGGGAAGTGAGTGGTCGTCTGAGTGCCTGTAGAGATGAGTGAATGGGTATGTAAGTGGTTGTGAGTGTGTGTGAGTAGTTGTATGGGTGTGTCAATAGATTGTTGAGATGCAGTATGGGTGAGTGACTGGCTGCCTGAATGATTGTATGATTGATTAGGTGAGTGTGTGAGTAGCTATATGGGTGATTGTATGGCTGTGTAAGTTGTATGGCATAGTAAGTAGCTGCATGAGTGAATTGGTGGGTATGTGAGTGTTTGCATGGATGAATGAGTTGGTGTGTGACAAGTTGTATGGATATGTGAATAGGTATGTGAATGGTTCCGTGGGTGTGCGAGCGAGTGTATGAGAGGGTGGATGGGTGTATGAGAGATTCAGTGGATGTTGTCACTGACCATGTCATGAGTGATGTAATATGTGAGGTCATAAGCAGTGCATTGCAGGGGCATCAGTTATAGTTAGCTCAGGTAACTATAACTGCTGAATTTCTATGACTTTTTATGAGTGAAATCTAAGCCTAACGTCCCTATAACCTTTGTTTTTTTCCAGTGAATTATTAAGTTTTTTAAAAAAAATCTATTTCCTAACTAGTGGAGAACAGGGGCAGGTCCTTCCATGAACTCACAGTAATCCCGCTATGTGGGACTTAGGGCCAGATGTAGGTAAATCTGATTTACCAACTCTTAAATACCGACTCATACCGATTCGGTATTTAAGAGTCGGTAAATTGGAAGGAGGCAGATGTAGGTAAAAAATTACAGAATCTGTAAGAGTCGGTATTTACCGATTCGGTAAATACCGAATCTGTATTTCCCATTGATTCCTATGTGCCTTGAAGCCCATAGGAATCAATGGGAAATACAGATTCGGCAAATCCTGCAAGGGTACAGGGGGTGTCACTTTGACACCCTCTAGCACCCCAATTCTGGACTTGTGTGCCATGTGGCAAACAGACATGCCCTAAGGGCATGTCTGTGTGTCACATTGCACAGGTGTCCATGCACACCTGTGCATGCACACCTGAATTCAGTATTTTACCACCCAATAGGATTGGGTGGTAAAATACCTATTCTAAGGGGCCTTTGGGACTCAGAAGAGTCCCACCTACATGTAGATTTACCGAATCGGTAAATATACAGATTCGGTATTTTACCGATTCTGTAAATTTACCGATTCGGTAAATTTACAGAATCTGTAAAATATAGGCCCCCTACATCTGGAAACCCTAATACCGGTCGGTAACGGCCGTATTCGGCCGTTACCGACCGGTATTAGGGCTCCTACATCTGGCCCTTAGTGAAGGTAACAGGAGGGGTTCTTGTCCCCAAGGACCCTCAGCATCCAAGGAGGCTTCATTCCCCCAACCAGTAGTGCACCAGGAGGCATGTTTGAGAAAGGGTGCTGGACCTCCCACCAGCTCTCAGCAATCCCACTGTGTGGGACTTATAAGAGGTAACATGAGGGGTTATTTGTCCCAAAAGACCTTCAGCATCAAAGGGGACTTCAATCGCTAACCACTAGTGTGCTAGGAGGCCTGTTTGCAGAGTGGTGGAGAAAGGGGGCGGGCCCTTGGATGAACTCTCAGCAATCCTGCTTTGTGGGACTTAATGGAGGTAATCAGAGGGGTTGTTGGCCCCCAAGGACCCTCAGGAGTCAAGGGGACTTTGTACCCCAACCAAATGTGTAACAGGAGGCCTCTTTCAGAGTTGTTAAAAAAGAGGGTGGGGCCACAGACGGCTTCCCCCGGGGCTGGCCTTTTTTAAAAGTATTTTGATTAGGGGTGGGGGCCACAGGCCCTCCCGCACTAGTTTATAAACATTTGCCCAAGGGAGGTGATAGTCCCTGTGCAACGTGGGCATCCCATACATAAAAACCAATGCCATGGGGCGGTGGCGGTCCCCGGGGCTTTCATGAACCCTAGGAGGGGGGCCCCGTGCAGCCCTCTCCTACTTCACTGGCATGACCCCGGGACCTGGCCCACCCGGTGCTTAAATAGAAATAAGTGACGTAGCCTGCACTTGTTTTTTTGTTGTTTTTTTACATCGAAAATCGCGATTTAGCAGTATTTTTCTTTTTTAATGCTTTTTTGGCTTTTCGGGTCCCCAGGAGAAACTTTATGGGGTCAAGATATTCCTACCCTGCCCCCTTTTTTCACTTTTTTTTGGGGATTCTGCTGAAGCGAGTCCCAAAATGGCTGGCAACACTTCCTGGTTGAAGTATTGGCAACCACTCAGAGCTCTGCATTTCCCTGGACGAGGTTGTTATTGTTCACGAAGTTGTTGCGGCCACAGATATCACTAACTATAGTTTCTTAAATTGCTCAACAACTACTGAATGGATTCACAGCAAATAACTGAAAGCGTGATCTGTGTAACAAAATCTTCCTTTCTGCAAAATTTGGTGTAATTCGGCCCAGTGCTTCGGGCTACAGCTCCAACTAAAGGTTCTAAGGGAATAGACATGGGAAATACATCTTTTTTTTACTCCCCTTTTGTTCCGCCTCCACTTGACGGATCACGGCAAAACAAGATTCATGGGGCACTTTTTTGTGACATTTCGTAAAGATTCGTCAAATGGTGCCAAAGATATGGAAATATGGCCCTAACTATAACTGCCTACTGGCAACCGCCAGTAGATTATGTATATATATATACATATATATAGTGCTATCCACGCCGAGATAGAAATGGACAAAGTCTTTTGCCATTTATACAGCAAAGTCTTTAAGTATAGGACTAGCACAGTGCTGTCCTTGCCGAGCTGTAAAATGACAAAAGCCATTTGTCACTCCAGGCACAGTATTACAGCTTTGAATTGGTAAAATACCAACCAAGCCAACCTGAAATGAGTAAAAGCAACCCCTGACCCAGTGTTTTGCTCTAATTAGAGCTCTTCAGAGAGGTATAGCTTTGTCCAGACACAAAGGAGCACCCAGTATAAGTAAAAAAAATACCCTTTCAGGAATAGAGTGACGAATAAATTATGCAAAATAGAAGCAGAGAACTCTGGGTAGTTTAGGTGGAAAGCAGCTCCTGTATAGAACATTCTCAACACCAGCGACTCACTAGATCTACTCACCTCAAATGTCTTCTTTTCTATCAAAGTTTTTAAGCATAGTGCTATCCATGCCAAGATAGAAATGGACAAAGTCTTTTGCCATGTATACAGCAAAGTCATTAAGTATAGGACTAGCACAGTGCTGTCCTGTTCTTGCCGAGCTGTAAAATGACAAAAGCTATTTACCATTTACCGCTGCTAAAAAAACGATGCCCGCGCTTTAAAGGTTATTAGCCCCCGGGGGCATTTAAAAAAAATAGTGTGGAGGTTTCCCAATCCCCCCCACACTGCCCCGAGGACCGCCACCCCCGGGGCTGTAACTTAATATATGCGGGGGCTCACGGACCCCCCCTGCAGTCCCGGGGACCGCCACCCCCGGGGATTGTTTAAAAAGGGTGGGGGGCTCTTAGGTCCCCCCAGCCCTGGGGACCGCCACTCCCCGGGACTTAAAACATTAATTGAAGGGGGGCTCTGAGGCCTCCCCCAGCCCCGGGGACTGCCACCCCAGGGGCCTTTTGAAAGTGTGGGAGGGGGGCTGTGTGGCCCCCCTCCTAGAGCCCAGGATGGCCCTGGGGGCTGCCACCCCCCAGGGCTCGCTCCTGCAGTGTCCCGGGGTGCCCACCCCTGGGACACTGCTGTTTGCAATGGCAGGGCCCTGAGGAAAAGCAATGCCGGCTCCCGAAGGATGCGGGGAGCTGGCTGGGACCATGGGGGCATTGGGGCTCCCCCAACGGTCCCCAACATATTATATAAGCCCCGGGGGATGGGGTCCCCGGGGATAATGAAAATTAGTGAAAGGGGCTAATTATTTTTACGGTAAAATTAGGAGTCGCGCAGCCAGCGCGGTGCTCAGTGCAGCCCATAGGTGTGCACGAGTTGGATGCACAGCTTCTAACCCGTAGGGTGCGCGACTCCAGCGCGTCCGGTGCACGACTTACGTGCCTTGGCTGCATGACTTTGACGCGTTGGATGCACGACTCCTAGCTAAAAAACAAACAATTTTTTTCAAATATACATCAAGCTTATGTGTTTAGTTGGCTCTAAAAAGAGCCCTTGTGTTTATTGAGAGATTTTAGTACCTACAAGTAAGTATCGATGCAGAGTATAAATTCAAGAGAAAGACTCTGTTCCCCTCATCTGTAAAATGTACACCATCTCTCCTATAGATGCCGTGCATATTGAAACTAAGATTGTTGTGGTAAATGGACCCCATTCTATAGTCTTGGAGAAAAGCAGAAACAGATTTATTCACATGTTTCCTAGCTTTCTCAATCTGTGGACAAAATTGATTTGACCTGTTCCATTTCTGCCTTTTGCATATGTTAGAATAGACAAAGGCAGTTTGGGGGAAAGTGACATCAGTTCTCCAAAGGTGTCCTTCATAAGCATTTCCACCTACCCCAGTCAAAGTGCCTAGATCATTGCCACCGCAGTGCACAATTATGAGGTCAGGGTGTTGGAGATGCAAAAAGGTTTTAACCAATGGCATCAATTGGTGCCACTTTAGCCCTCTCTGTCCAATCCATGTAATGTCTACATTTGGTAAACCTAGGTCTTTGCAGTGGCGGTGCGTCCATTAAGGGCGCTGGGGCGTTGCCCCACCAGCTGTCCGACCGTGGTGCCCGCAGCTCCCTCCCTCGGTTTTTGTGAACTTAAGTAAACTGAACTCTAAGTCAGTTTACTTAAGTTCGGTCGGAGATGCCCTGCCTATGAGAACTGAACTGACAATGCCTGTCACTTAGCATGACGTCGGTCCGCCCACCCCCTTCAGAGTCTGAAGGGGGTGGGCGGACCGACGTCATGCTAACTGACAGGCATTCACATTGTCGTCAGACATGGGACACAAGTGGGGCACAAGTACGCATGAGTGGGGACGGAGGGCGAATTTTTCTCCGTGCCCACGCATGCGCACTAGTGCCTGCTGTGGCTGGGGCAAAGGCTCAAGCCTCTGTTTTCTAATGGGCTGGGCGGGCAGAGAGTAGCTGTGCCCTACAGGCGCCAGGATTGGCTGTGAGGGATCGGCGGTCGGCGGAAGTTCCTGTAGGCGGCTAGGCGCCAACAGCAATCATGAGACCTGGACCCCGGAGCACAGAAGGTGCGGACCTGGTAAGTTTTAAAAATTGAAATGTTTTATTTGTTAACCCCAGCCCTGCGCGACATGACCCATTTTGTTTGCTCACCCAAGCAGACGGGAAACTGTGGATTGGTAGCGAGTCTCTGGGTTTCGCTAATCCACTGGGCGATGCCTGAGGGGTGGGGGAGGGGGGAGGGCACCCAGTTAAACCGGTGAACCATCTGCTGGACGAGTATTTGCCTTCTGAGGGCAGCAGCCAGACCACCACCTGGCCCCCCCCCCCTTATTCAAAGACCACCCTTTACCCGCTGTGCCACAATTGGGGCCTGGCACAGAAGGGATGGTGACTTTTGAGGAAAGTGTACCGTGTTCACTTACACGTGCAACATAATGTGTCCTGGCATTTTCTGTGTCAGCCCAGTTGATTTAATGCGGCATCCCGTGAGTGACTACAGATCCCAGAACGCAATAGGATATCACATGAAACGGAACCCCAGGATCTGAAAGGGGGTGTCTGGGTGAAGTGCCAGCCAAAACAGCCCACATGTTAGTCCCTGCTTCTCCGACTACGGGTCAGCAGGGTTTCCGCGGAGAAGTGTAGGTCTTTTGCTTCAGAGCATGTGCGCATCCCACTAGATGAAATGTATTAAAGTGCGCTGAGCATTTTTAAAGAACCGGGCGGATGCATTATTGGGGGGCGGGGTTGTGGCCTTACGCCCAGAACTGCCGACTTTGGAGCTGGGGAACCGGGTTCGACCCTCGGCGTCGGCTCAGTTTCCTGTGATTCTGGGCAAATCATTGAGTCTCTCCGTGCCTACCAAGAAATGATTGTGTCCTTGTTTAACGTACCTAGTTCTCATGTAAAGCGCTCCAATACCTTCCGGTCGAGTTTGCGCTACATAAATCTACAACATTTTTATGTGGCATAGTCTGCACAGGCCGACCCTGGCTAGTGACTTCTATCTTCTATTGCCTTCTTTAATTGTGACTCGAGTACCATGAGTCTTGCTAAGGATCTGCTTGAGTACTGTCTCTCCTAGGGCTCTATTCAGGTATGGCTAGATGCGTTTTCTTGTATGATTTCGTTTTCAACTTACTGTTACAGTTAGCTCCTATTGTTTTGATGTCTTTCTACCTGCCCGGGCTACATAGGCTCGTGTAAAGTTTGCATAGATCATGTTACTAACTTCCGCTCCTCCTCCATGTGGGTTACGTGCAATTTTGACTTTCCATTAGCTGTGAAGGGTGCTCTGTGTCACGACACATAGGATTCAGCGCATGTGCTTCAGATATAAATTGAATGCGCACACTCGACCCTGCAGCAGTTCATGCTGAGGTGATTCACAGTTTAGTGCCCTGCGGGTGCCCAAGGCGCTGTAACAAAGCCCGGAACGCATCACAGAATTACTTAAAAAGTTTAGAATCTGGATTCGTGGCAGGTGAGATGAGGCAGACAAAGGGAACTTTGAATGAAGATTCTGAAAGTGTCAGTTTGTCACACTGAGTACTATTGTGCCTCAAAACAGCTCAGACACGTCAGTTTAGATGATATGCCCATTCATTTTTTGGCCCCTCTCCAGAGATTGCCCATAATAACGTCGTTTTGTTGGTAACCTACTAGTAAAAAAAAATAGCCGTATCCCTTTTAATAAAATATACAATGTTGCCATGACCCCCACGGCACGACCGCGAGTATTGCAAGAGGCTGAGCAGTGTGCCTGTGTGAGTCCGGGGTGAGTGATGTCTGTGTGAGTGCATGGTGAGCAGTTTGCCTGTGTGAGTCCAGGGTGAGTGATGTCTGTGTGAGTGCAGGCTGAGCAGTGTGCCTGTGTGAGTCCAGGGTGAGTGATGTCTGTGTGAGTGCATGGTGAGCAGTGTCCCTGCGTGAGTCCAGGGTGAGTGATGTCTGTGTGACTGCAGGTTGAGCAGTGTACCTGTGTGAGTCCAGAGTGAGTGATGTGGATGGGTGAATGCTGGCTTAGTGATGTGTCAGGGAAGGGCGAGTAATGGGTCTATGACTGCAGGGTGACTGTGCCTATGTGAATGCAGGGAGAGAGATGTATCTGTGCAAGTGCAAATAGACTTGTCTGGCTACTCCCAGAGATGTATTCGCCAAGCAACCTCTTTCTCAAATGTGCTTCAGAATGCACCATTTGCCCACTCTTTTTTCAAAATGTTCTCATGGGAGAACCCCCCCATAGATGGTTCGGCCTCGCTTGCTGAACTCGCTCACCACAGTTCAGTATTTACGCCCACCACTTTCAAATGTCACCAGCCGCCACTGGGTCTTTGTGAACTCCTTTGTGTTCTGCATACTTTTGGCTCCAGAAAATATAGCTGTGTCCCACAATCCACACTCTAAGCATCTTGAAGGGAAGTCTGGATGCACTCAGATGGTCTCTGTAAATGAAGTGGCAGTTTGAAAACTAAGATTTTTCTAAAATGGTGGATAACATGCAGTGTTGAAAAAAGAAAAGAAATCATTGGTTGTTTGGCAACATTCTACACTGTAAACTAGGGTGCATGTTTCTGTTTTATAAAAGCATGATTGTTATTGGTTTACAAAAAATGATTGAAAAGAACATTACATAGGATAAGCTGGTATTTTGAGAAGTCAAGCACACTTGCTGTTTTGATTAGCAACATTGTGTGCTCAGTTAAATGTTCCATTAAGTGTTTCTATGGTAACAGGCAGCAGGAGGACTGGGGGTAGGGTTGAAATTTATGTCATTTGGAAAGGATTGAAATGTGTAACCAATAGAAATGTGTGTTTGCTTTGAATTAATGAGGAGCGCAATGTGATTTGATGTGAAGGTGTATAGGTGTTGATTCTGATAGAAGCACTCTATACTAATGTGTAATAGAAAATGTTGTGCAATGTGCAGAGTCACCTAAAGTCTTGTTGAGTGGTAAATGTGTTTTGGTAAAATGCAAGGGATAGCGTTGCTTGAGGAGTAGTATCAAACTGTGAGTCTATAGATTTAGGAATCACTCTGAGAGAAGCATTTTGGTAGTTCATGTGTTTCCCGACATGTAATTGGTTAAAAACGTATTGTGTTCTTACATTTTGGTAGAATTAGAAAATAGTCATTGGTTATGTGTTTCCAAAATGAGTTTAGTATTAATAGTAAAATGCAGTTCTGAAATATATGGAATGCATGCTTGATGTTTTTGCAGACAAATAAGTACATGTAGTCTTGCAGTGACACTACTCCCAGTATGATTTTCTACACTACCAAAACACCACTGCACTACTGTAAACCCTTAATCTACCTCCAGCACGACCACCTACATTACCCATTCACCACTTTACTACTCTAAACCTTAAATCTACCCCAGCACAACCTCCTACTCTACGTAAACACCACTTTATTTCCTAGAACACTACCCTACCATGACCCCCTACACTACACAAACACCACTGCACTACTTTAAACCCTAAAACGCTATCCCTAGCATGATCCCCTACAGTACTTAAATACCACTGTACTATGCTAGAATACTAACTACCCTAAAGTTTAAATCTATCCCAGCAGGACCCCTTACACTACCCAAACAGCACTATACTATCCTACTACTGTATTTATAGGAAATATTGTTATTTGTCTAGAATCACACTGTGAGTCAGGGTCCATTTGGGGAAATTGAGAGACAATGATTTGGTTGCTTTATGTGTTTGCAAACATATAAATATATGTACTTTTGCAGTGACACTATCCCTAGCACGATTCACTATACTCCACAAAGAGCAGTGCACTACCCTAAACCCTTAATCTAACTCCAGCATGATCACCTACACTACCCATTCACTACTGCAGTACCCTAAACCCTTAACCACTACTCCAGCACAACTGCCTACACTACTCAAACACTATTGCACTACACTAAGCCTTAAATGTACCCCAGTACAACCTCCTACACTATCTAAACATCAGTGTACTTTCCTAGAACAGTACCCTACCATGACTGACCACACTACTCAAACATCATTGCACTACCCTAAACCTTAAATCTACCCCAGCACAACCTCCTACACTACCCAAATGCCACTGCACTACTGTAAACCCTTAATCTACCTCCAGCACGACCATCTACACTACCCATTCACCACTTTACTACCATAAACCTTAAATCTACCCCAGCACAACCTCCTACACTAACCAAACACCACCTTATTTCCTCGAACACTACCCTACTGCAACCTCCTACACTACACACCTTAAACTCTAAAACGCTATCCCTAGCATGATCCCCTACAGTACATAAACACCACTGCACTATGCTGGAACACTACCCCAGCATGACTCCCTATACTATCTAAACACCTTTTCACTACCCTGAAGCTTAAATCTATCACAGCAGGATTCCTTACACTACCCAAACAGCACTATACTATCCTACTACTGTATTTAAAAGAAATATTGTTATTTGTCTAGAATCACACTGTGAGTCAGAGTCCATTTGGGGAAATTGAGAGACAATGATTTGGTTGCTTTATGTGTTTGTAAACAAATAAATATATGTACTCTTACAGTGACACTATCCCTATCATGATTCCCTACACTACAGAAAGAGCAGTGCACTACCTGCTTATTCTACATGCTTATTCTACCTCCAGCACGATCACCTACACTACCCATTCAATACTGTAGTACCCTAAACCCTAAAACACTACTCCAGCACAACTGCCTACACTACTGAAACACCATTGCACTACCCTAAACCTTAAATCTTCCCCAGCACAACCTCCTACACTACCCAAACACCACTGCAGTACATTAAACTCTTGATCTACCTCCAGCACGACCACCTACACTACCCATTCACCACTTTACTACCCTAAACCTTAAATCTACTCTAGCACAACCTTCTACACTAAACAAACACATAAACACCACTGCACTATGCTAGAACACTACCCCAGCATGACTCCCTATACTCTCTAAACACCTTTTCACTGCCCTAACAGCACTATACTATCTTACTACTGTATTTACAAGAAATATTGTTATTTGTCTAGAATCACACTGTGAGTCAGGGTCCATTTGGGGAAATTGAGAAACAATGATTTGGTTGCTTTATGTGTTTGTAAACTAATAAATATATGTACTCTTGCAGTCCCTAGCATGATTTCCTACACTACACACAGAGCAGTGCACTACTCTAAACGCTTATTCTACCTCCAGCACGATCACCTATACTACCCATCCACTACTGCAGTACCCTAAACCCCAAAACACTACTCCAGCACAACTGCCTGCACTACTCAAACACTATTACACTACCCTAAACCTTAAATGTACCCCAGTACAACCTCCTACACTACCCAAACACTAGTGTACTTTCCTAGAACACTAGTGTACTTTCCTAGAACAGTACCCTACCACGGCCCCCAACACTACACAAACACCACTGCACTAACTTAAACCTTAAAACACTATCCCTAGCATGACCCTTTACAGTACATACATACCACTGCAGTATGCTAGAACAGTTCCCCAGCATGACTCCCTATACTACCTACACACCATTTCACTACCCTAAAGCTTAAATCTATCACAGCAGGACTCCTTACACTACCCAAACACCGCTATACTACCCTACTACTGCATTTATAAGAAATATTGTTATTTGTCTAGTGAGTCAGTGTCCATTTGGGGAAATTGAGAGACAATGATTTAGTTGGTAAATGTGTTTGCAGACATATAAATACATGTATTCTTGCATTGACACTATCCCTAGCATGATTCCCTATACTACACAAAGACCAGTGCACTACCCTAAACCCTTAATCTACCTCCAGCACGATCACCTACAGTAACCGTTCACTACTGCAGTACCCTAAACCTTAAAACACTACCCATGCACGACTCAAACACCACTGTACTACCCTAGAACTCCACAATGACCCCCTACACTATACAAAGACCACTGCAGTACTGTAAACTCTAAATCTGTACTGTTGGTAAACGATAGTGACTGTTTATGTACCATGTAGTAATCTATTTACTAAAGTAAAAGTGAACAAATTATGAATTCACTCAGTGTCTCTCCTTATAGCATTGTGATCATTTTCTTAATATGCATGTACTCGTAAAGTACTTCAGGTTTTAGTTTTATGGAGTGCTTCAAAGTGGTATGTACTATGTATGCACTGCTGCTACCAACTTCACAGTTGTGCTTCACGCCTAAAATTTCTTAGTTAGAATTTATATGGAATATGTTTGTATAGTAATAAAAAGTATAATTTTTAAGTTATTAATAAATATTTATATATGAATATTTTTGACAGATACTATTTATCATCATGAAAAAAAAGAAGAAGAAGAAAAGCTCAGAAGAAAGATACTTACTTGAGAAAGAGTCAACCAGAGTATTGGAAGACCAACATAATGTGTCTAAAAAGAGAAAAAATTCTGGTAAAACCACAAAGGATTTCATTAAAATTTTTACCAGAATCAGAAAAAAAAATGGAAATGTTCAAAGCAGTGAAAATGTTCCAAATACAGAAAAAAGTGGAAAGATTAGGAAGGGAAAAAAGGCATTGTACATACAAATGATACAATGTACAGTAAAGGAAGAGAAAATCAATACAAAGAAATACGCAAAAAAATATTTTGCAACAGAGTAGTGAATAATTTACTGAAACATACAAAGAAATGTAGAAAGAGAACACTATTTTATAAAAAGAAGAAGGATATCGAATCCATTGTTGAAAAGGCTTTTGAAGTGAAGAGGAAATTATTCATTTTAGTATTAAAGAGAATTTGATCACTAGATAAACCAATCCATTTAATGAAGGCCAAAAGTAAGAGGACAAGAGTAATTAACAAAAGTAATTTTTGTGATATTGTCTTAGGGCAATGGAAACACAGATCACGTTCTGAGCCTTTTTTTAATGAAGAGAGTTATTTACAGAGCAATGATTTGTTGCATGCAGTTGACATCAGTGGTCGAGCTTATGAGGTTAGAAATGGTTGTCCAATTGAGAAAGAGCAAATGGTTCCTAGAAATGCAGAAGAGTGATAGTTGATGAAGTTCTAGGCAGACGTCCTAAAGCTCCAGTGTACACTTGGGATTGTAGTGGTATTTGTAGTGTACAACAAGAATCTATTGATAAATTACGCATTTTCTTACAAGCATATTGTAAAAAAAAGTGTTAAACAAAAGATTAAGGTGTTGCAAGGACTAGACCTTGCAGAGTCAGAAAACATACTGGTTTGCAAGGTCATTCTCTGGCTTGTCTTTCTAGGAAAGTATGTCAAAGTGTTTTTCGCCATTTCAGGATGTTGGCAGTACATCATATTCATATGCGGAAGTTAGTGAGAAGATTGTATTCTGCAAAAAGTCCAGCACTAAAGTTAAATGAGTTGAACAGTGCTCTTTTGCATGGGTCAGTATCAGATGTGAAAAAGGTTTGTGATCATATTGAGTTTTGTTACTTTGGTCCTGAAGAAGAGAGTGAAGAAACTCAGACATTAATAGAAGAAAATGTTGTAGAGAATGTTGAACATAGTTATACAAAGATTTTGTAAGTGAAATTATAAAGTTTAAGGTGATTTCAGGTGAAAGGCCAACTTTTTCTTGTATTTGTTGTAGTTACAGACGCACAAGGTCACTGAAGGCATTTCCTCTGTGTTCTTTACATAGCTGTAGTATAGAAGATGTACTATACATTTACCCAACGGGGTAGCACTTAATAATTAGCCAGTAGAAATGACTTGAGTTGGGTAGAGGTGTTGCAAAAAATGGTGGTCTCTCTATATAAATATGCAGGGTAGGATTCATTCTGGCACAATGCTCATTTCACAGAAATTAAACCTCACCAGGTTACAGTTAGGAAATACATTTTTTAAAAACCATTGAAATCCACTGATAAAAACAAAGGCTGCAGGGACGTTATAGTTAGGAAATAGACTTACATTTTTTTAGACATTCACTGACCAAACAAAGGTTACAGACATGTTGTAGTTAGGGAATAGAATTAAAAAAAACATTAGAAATTCAATGAAAAAAACAAAGGTGACAGGGGCATTATAGTTCAATCAATCAATTTAAGCTTATAAAGCACCTGGTTGCACAGCCTGTGCGTCACCGCGCTGCGACAAGGTCCCATCCGAAGAAAATAAAAAAATAAAAATCCGACAATGGAATTATCCGCTGGAAAGAGCCATGTCTTAAGTTTTTGTCGAAAGACACTCTCAGATAGTTCCATTCGGAGCTCCACCAGAGCTTGTTCCAGTAGGATGCTGCAAGGAACCTAAAAGAGCGACTGCCCATCCTGGCTCTCCTGATGGCAGGGATGCATAAAAGACCCGTACCACTAGATCTTAACCCTCGAGCGGGGACATACGGGATTAGAAGATTGTGTAGATAGGAGGGGCCAATCTTCTGCAGCATCCGATGACTAAAGCACATGGCCTTAAACAGAACACTTTTCCTCATAGGAACCCAATGTAGCGATTCAAGAGCCTTGCTAGAGGCTACTCTCTTGGGAAGCCTTAAAGCCAGACGGGCGGCCGCGTTCTGAATGTGCTGGAGTCTCTGAACGCACTTGATGTTAGCCCCCAGGTACAGAACATTCCCATAGTCCAGCCAAGATGTCATAAGGGCATGGACCATTGACTTTCTTGCTGACACTGGGAGAACATCTAAGGTCTTGCGAAGAGTGAGTAGGACCCCCACACAGTTACCCATCCCCTGTGTGGTGTGGTTCTCAAAGGACTAACTTGTCCACCATCTCTGTCAAAGAGGAGATGTAAAGATTGAAGAGAGTAGGACTAAGAATGGAGCCTTGTGGGACCCCCTGGTCAAGCTTAACAATTTCCGAAAGAAACAGTCTTTGTGACACCTGAAAACATTGGTCAGTTAAGAAGGATCGCAACCATTCCATAGCTCTACCGCCTACACCACCCTTATAAAGCCGCCGCAAAAGAGTATGATGGGCAACGGTGTGAAAAGCGGCACTCAGGTCAAGTAGAACTAGTGCTGCCGTCTGTCCTGCATCCACTAAACCACGAATGAGCTCGGTGGATAGAAGCAGAGTAGGTGGCACAAAAACCCGGTTGGGTGGGGTGTAATAGATTACGATTACTAACATGCTCACTTAATTGCATGTTAACCACCTTTTCTGCTACTTTCGCAAAATATGGCAGGAGGGAAATTGGACGGAGGTTCTCCATCTGATGAATACTCATTTTTTTTCCAGAGGAATAACAATGGCCTCCTTCAATGTATTTGGGACTATCCTGGAAGAAAAGGAAAGCTCTAGAAGATGTCTTAAGTAGGGTTCGAGTGTAGTAAGACTCTCCCTCAGGATTCTTGGTTAGGAAATGGAGTTAAAAAAAATTAAAAATTCACTGAAAAAACCAAAGGTTACAGAAACGTTATAGTTAGGCTCACATTTCACTCATATATAACCAGAGAAATTCAGCAGTTATACTTAGTTAGTTGAGCTAACTATAACTTATGCCCCCGCAATGCACTGTTTATGATCTCACCTATTACATCACTTATTACATGATCATTTGCATCACGGATGACATCTCAAATGACATTACTGATGATATCATCCAGTGATTATGGTGTTTTCTAAATGTTACTGAGTGGTGCGTGGCTGTGGGAGTTCCTGTATGGGTGAGTTGAGTGAGTGGGTGTGTAAGTAGTTTATTTATATATATATTCACTGAAAAAACCATAGGTTATAGACCATATATAGTTAGGAATTAGCATTTACAAAACCTTATTTTACTCACACAAAACCATTGAAATTTGCATATATAGTTAGTTGCACTAACTATATATCGCGCACCCGCAATCCACTGCTGATCGTGTCACATATTACATCATTCATGACATGGTCAGTGACATCACTGATGACATCACTGATGACATCTCAAATGTATTTTATTTTTTTGCCCCGCGGGTCCCTTTAATAACCCCCACATCAATCCTAGGGGGTCAGGAGGGGTCTACCTTGCCCCTTTCATTCATTTCCCTCTTCGTTTATTTCCACCTCTTGTCTCTCGATCCTACCGAGAGACAAGATGGCGGCCGCTCCGGACTGTTTAGAATGTTGAGAGTCACCGGAGAGCCAATCTGCTTCTCCTCGCAAAGTTCTGTTACGCGTCTGGTACGCGAACTGGGGCGCTAACCGGGACGCTCTCACAGATATATATATTTATTTGAAGGTTAATTTCTCAAAATCCACTGGAGCACATATCTTGATACATAGCAAAGGCACATCGGGCTACCAGTTCCTACAATTTTGCCAAGTTTTGTGGAAATCCATTCAGCCGTTTGAGCTAAAAGTGAGTCCAACCGCCCTATGGAAAACTCAATGTTAAAAACATGTTTTGGGACCCCCCTTTTTTCTCAGCCCCCGCTTGACGAAACCCCCCCAAACTTTCAGGGGACGCTCAGAAACAAAATATGCCATTTTCCTGAAAATTTCAGCCAATTTCGTCCATCAACGCCAAAGTTATTCAACATAGAATTTTCAGAAATCCCTATTCAAAAAAATCCTAATTATATATACCTACTAGCGACCGCCAGTAGGTAATATATATCTTTACTCTATATATAACTTTATTGTGTCATTTGTTAAAAACCTTTGCAACAGTGTATAGGGCAAAAGAGTCATTCATTAAATACAGGCTTTAATATTGTACTGTATGGGTGACTAAGTGGCTGTATGAGTGACTATGGGTGAGTGAGTAGGTGTGTGAGTAGCTGTATGGGTGAATGATTCCGTCTGTGAGTGGCTGTATGGCTGTAAGAGTGGGTATGTAAGCATCTGTATGTCTGTAGGACTAGATGTGTGAATGGCTGTATTGGTCAGTAAGTAAGTCAGTAAGTAGGTGCATGAGTGGCTGTATATGTGAGTGGTTGCGCTAGTGGCTGTATGGGTGAGTGGATGTGTGAGTGGCTCTATGGATCAGTGAGTAGGTGTGTGAGTGTTTGTATGGGTCTATGAATGGGTATGTCAGTGGTTGTGTGAGAATGGGTATATGAGATGTTGTATGGGGTGTAAGTGAGCAGTTTTTATTCCCTTATATCATGACACTGTGGCAGGTTATTCAGAATATATAAATGTATTCCAAAATTAGGTCACAAAAATCACTGGACATAGTCCACATCTGAGCTACAGTTATGCTTTATAATCCATCTGAAATTCAGGGCATGGCTACTTCGACCATGCATGATAGTTACCTGCGGTGGTTTTCCTAAACAGCTTTGATTGTCATAGTTTGCCCATGTAGAAAATGTTATATAGGATCTACTATTTTTCCAATAAAGAAACCAATATTGGCGAGCGATTACAAACCATGACACAACATACAGCACAAAAAAGGTTTCAATGAACGTCATGCAGGTGATTGAAGGCAGGGAACATTCTTTGGCTTGAACACTGTACCCAAACACCCAAGAAGGGGGAACAGACTGGTCACTTTGAGATGGCTGGAATCCTGCATGATCTTAGAAGCAGGTAGCATGATTAATGTAGGTATGAATATGAAGGAGGAATTGTCTGTACACCTTTGAAAAATGTTAACTCTATGAGGCCCGCCACCCTGATGAACTCAGTAGGGTTTTTTAGCAACTGTAGTTGGTTTTTAATGAGTGTAAATAGAGGTGATTTGAGGGTTTTTCCTTGTTGATTATATATTTATTTAACTACTTTTAGGGTGCTCACAATCCTTTAATCACAACATGGATTGGTAACGAAGGACATTCGATTTGTAGAAAATAGAATTATGGCATAGGCCACCATAGCCAGTGATTTTTGTGATTTAATTTTGGAATACATTTATATATCTTGAATAACCTGCCAGAGTCTCATGATATAAGGGAATAATGTGATCATACCCTACGAAATGGCGTTGGTTTTCTAAATAATATGATGTGTGTATGTATATATATATATATTTGTTTAAACTGAATTGCAAAAGGCTTCTGCAGCCAGAATATTAAATGTAAGATGGCATAAAATTGCATGAATTATTTAGCGTAACAACATTGTATTGAATGTGTTAAAATAAGATTTCATGTTTAATCTTTATGCCCATTTTGATGACCAGTATTAACGGTTTCAAGAAAATAAGTAGTGTTTCCCCATTGAGGAAATGTATACATTATTTTGCTATTCCATAATTATATGATTTTTCTTTTAAAAGAAGGGGGCTTAAAAATTATCTTTTCTTTTTCACTCGTTTTTTTACGTCTTTTCACATTCATGTTTAAGAATGAGAGGAGAGGTGTGGCTCACTGGTTAGAGGCGGCAGACCCGAGTGCAGAGAACGGCCCGGGACCAGGGTTCGATTCCCGACGCGGCAGGGTCTTGGACCAGGATCAGCGGACTGATAATTCTCGCATCGGTGCCTACTCCGACCAGGGAGCACACTCGGCAACTCTGGGCATTAGCTTGCCTCATCTCCACAACGGCCCCACACAAACGCCGGGGATGCCTGGTTTCACCTTGGAGACCCCCAGGAGGGACTATCTCACAGGGAAAGCCAGGACGGGTTCCCCAGCGGTCTATAGCGCTACGAGGCCTCCGGGTAGCAGTGCGCTTTACAAGACACAACAATTTACAATTTACAATTTAAGGAAGAGTATGTCTTCTATGTATATAATGAAAGCAGTCTTCCTTTAAAAAAGTGTGATTGCAACTACATGTCACGTGATCAAGACCGAGTACAGTCGAAACGCATTTTGTTTTCCCTGTGTATGCTGAGTAAAACCACTTTAAGCAACAACTTTAGTGCGGATCATCTTTTCCTGAACTGGTGAAGGAAAGGTTGGAAGTGGAGCATTCATTTTTGCTCAGTAATGGCAGGTAATTAATTTAATAAAGCAAACACAAGTAGATGATGGACGGAGCACTAAAACTTTTCAGACACTCACCCCCAATCACAGATCTGGGTTGAAACCATCATCATTCTTTAGCTCACTTTGCCACCTCAGTTCAGACTCAGCTATATGCAAATCAGTCTTGACCCTGTGCCTCATGGGAACAGTCCAGCCCGAAGTGTCAAGCCAGGTCTTCCCTGAACCAGAAACAAGCATCATGGGACCGGTTTCTAGGTAACACCCTTCATCAGCCTGGCTAGCTTGAATCCAGTGGCAAAGTGAGCAAGAGACCCACGTCTGGGCATACCCTGCCAACTTAGGGTGAACAAAGCAAACACAAGTAGATGATAGATGGAGCACTGAAACCTTTCAGACACTCACCCCCAGTCTCAGAACTGGATTGAATCCATCATCATTCTTTAGCTCACTTCTCTACCTCAGTTCAGACTCAGCTATTTGCAAATCAGTCTTGACCCTGTGCCTCATGGGAACAGTCCACCCGAACTGCCAAGCCAGGTCTTCCCTGAACCAGAAACAAGCATCCAGGGACCGGTTTCGGGGTAACACCCTTCATCAGCCAGGCTAGCTTGAATCCAGTGGCAAGGTGAGCAAGGGACCCACGTCTGGGCATACCCTGCCAACTTAGGGAGAACAAAGCAAACACCTTTGCGATTAATTAATTTAATACCACCCATAAAGTGTCTGTTCAGTTTCAATATGAAATACTTTTTTTAAGTAACATTCAAAGTACACAATGGCAGCATATCCCACATGTCAACAATTAAAATAGCATTACGATGTGGGTGGGGCAGCAAGTCCCACCATTGAGAAAGTTTGTGTATCATCTTATCCGGAGGAAACAAGACTTCACATCCCACCCCCCAAAGTATGAAATATTTTAAACGAAAAATCATGTTTTGATTATGTTGGTGTTGTGGTCTAATTCCTTGCAGTCAGTGCTATGATTTGCTGCATGGCCTCTAAAAACGTGTCCCAGTCTATGATTAATTAATCATCACATCCAAATTACTTTACAGTTAAAAAAAATGTTATATCTCAGCAATTGTTCTTACTTTCTTGATATAGCTACTTTTGCTGCAGGAGCTGGCAAGCAGCAACCACCATCACAGCAAGAGATAGCTGCCAGGCTGTGGCAACAAAAGTTGAAGGCTGTTACTGCAGAATATCACCGGCTGGTGGCCTTGGAGGAAGAGGAGGCATGGGCCTCCAGTTCCTAGGGCTGCCAGCCAAACCCTCTCTGACCCAGAAGCATCTCAAAACTCCCAGATACCTTGTACAAAAGCTTGAATTATCCTGTGGTGGTAGAGCCTCAAGAAGCTCTAACACTTTTCTCTTGTAATACTAGGGTAAGTGTGAAAAAATCTACAGCATGCGCTATGTATGCATCCCATGACCCTCTTGGCCCACACATGTTTGTTTGCTTGTCACACATTATAATTGTTGTTACATATTATACGCTGACTTTTCCACTTAGACTTTCCCTACCTGAAGTCCCTTGCTGTGTATGTATTCTTCCGTAGGTGACTTGCATCTTTCTACAGTCCAGTAATTAATTATACCCCACCACCAGAGTGGCACTGTCTGGGAACAGAAAACTGGTTAATTCTGTTTCACTTTATTGCTTGATGAAGTTTCGCAGCAACCTTTTCCACCTATCAATTATACTGTGTACAAGTTTGTGCCGTTACTGCCCTTGTCCTAACCTCTGTAGCTATTAATTGACCACTAATGGGGTCTGCCACCAACATACACAAAAATATAATATTATCTTGCCTTCCAAAGCATAACTTCAGTACTAAATTATTATGTTAACTAGTTCTTCAGCTTCTTTCTTTAATACATTAAGATATGGTAGCTACCTCTCGCAATGTTCCCAAACCTAACTGGAGGGTTTCTCAAAAAGGCTGTCTTAATGGTGGTGGTATTAGCGTTCTTGTGCTAACAGGGATGATATCACAAAGCAAGGTCTCATGTCCCACCTATTCCAAATGAGATGAACTCCAAATGTAGGATTGTTCAGAAAGATTATCCATCACAGGCACCTAAACTATAAGACATAGAGTTAGTGGGTTATCAAAGACTGAGACCAGACCATAATGACCAATAAACTCATATTACAAAAACTAGCAGTAGTAACTTCTAAGCAATCCAGTGAGCTAGTAACTAAAAAAATAAAACTAAACTTCTAGGACTTATGAGAAGGTTTGGTTACCCCCATGTCACATATATTTTGTAAGCAGCACAGGCCCTGATTCACAGAGGTAAACTTATACTTTTGGTGTTACTTTACTCTTGCAGTGTAGGTTTACAAGTACAACAATGAACTTTTCAATCAGTAACTTTATGAACAGTAACTATGCGAGTAGTATGTAATCCCTATCGCTTTAAAAGGAGTTACTATTACTTTGTTAATTCTTGTGAGAATACTACTTGTAATCGTAAAGTTTCTGGTACTTGAGTTCATCTGCAAGAGTGAACTTACACCAAAAGTGTAACTTTACCTTTGTGAATCAGGACAGATCGTGTACATTAGTGCTGCCTATCATGGGACACACATTGTGCTGACTCTGCACTTTAATGATGTTATCCTTTTCATGCTTGAGTGGGTAGGTTGTGTTGGAGTTGACTATTCAGGCAAGAAAATCCTGCAGTGGGTTGATGTTGCTTTCACCACATCCTCCTCGTCAAGTGTATGATCTATTTATGGTTTATATTCATAAGTCAACCCTCATTATATCACAAAGGCTGGAGGTTTGATGAATGGATTTGGGGAAAGGTGTGACAAATACAAACACAAGTGGAGCGTCATTGCACTCCTTGATGGACGCACAGCTTCATTACTTTGAACAAAAGGTAACTTCATTTATCCAGTTTTTACTCTTTATTTCTTTCAAAATTCATCCAATGTCGTCAACACTGAAAATCCAAGTTAACAATCAAATGTGCGCCAGTTCAATGTAAAACCAATTTTTTCAAATGTTGCGGGTTTGCCAAAGGCCGTTTCTTCCTGCAACACGATCGGTACATTTAAACATCCTTCACCCAATGCATTTCGGGCATTTTATCTGCCCTTCATCAGGGATTTGCTGCAAATACTTTAAAAAAACAACGTTACCAATGTACAACCCTATGTGACAGTTCAAAACCAATGCCATCACTTACGCTGTTAATACAAGCCCCAATTCAACATTATCCCGATAATCACACAGCACTATATCAAAGAAGTGAACCTCTCTGACATACAAAATAATTTTACAGAAATAATACCCATAGTCTTGTTATGGATATTTGTGTTTTAATTGGAATGCTGATTCTTCAGCATTTTTTTTGTTTCACCCCTCCCCCCCCCCCAATTTGTCCTCTACTGGGTATCCAGTGTTTGACTACAGGGCCAACCCTCTCTGCCGCCCCTGAGGCATAACATTTACCTAATACTAGGGTAAGTGTGAAAAAATCCACAGCATGCTGCTATCTATGTATGCATCCCATGACCCTCTTGGCCCACACGTTTGTTTGCATGCACTCTTGAACACGTCTGCTAAACCATGAGTATGTTTTGTTCAAGTTTGGTTGCAAAACTGAGGAATAAATGATATAAACAACAGATGCACCATACTGTTGGTCGCAACATGGATGTGAAGCATTGCATGTGCAAGATTGTATGCTATGTTGCAATGAGTGCGGCACCAAAATGTAGTATGTTTGAGCCTGAAGTGATAGTGCTTAAACCGACGAATGTTCCCTGTCAAGTCCAAGCCTGCTCTCCAACACCATTGCCCTCCAGCCAGTCTCATGCGCCAGGACCTCAAATCAAAGCAGCCACCAAAAAGAGAAAAAAGACAGAGTGTGACAACGTTGTTAAACAACAGGATATGGACACTATTGGCGAGCATTTGGAAGCGTTATTTGTTGCTCGGATTGAACCCTTGTTAGTAGGCATAGCTAAAGACATTGTAGATACTATGAGTACGTGCCTTGCCGGTTTGTTAAAAAAATGTGCCCTGATAGATGACTTCGTTAAAAAACTTGATTCTTCCCAGGTTCCTAAGAGTAGGTCATGTCAGGTGCAGAAGTGACTATATCGAAACCCGCTACACCCTTGTTATATTCATTGTCATGTAAGGGTAAGGCCGTAAACATTATTAGAGAAGGGGTCCATGGCAATTCTCAAAGCAGCTTGACTAGTACCCAGCTAACCTCAGGAGTTCCTGACATTCCACAGGAGGCCAATAGCCTAGCAGTGGGCTCAAGGCCCAAAGAGTGCCAATTACATCTAGATCTCCCCCCGGCAGCTGCGCCTTTTGTTGCTGCTTTCATAGGGGTACCCCCGTTAGCACACAGGGAGATAGAATCCACAGCGGCACTAATACATAAGGCGAGTCAATGGTGTGCTGATATCAGTAGTGGGGGAACCGTAATTTCTACCAGGATTATAATGGCTAGAAGGGTGAGATGGATTGGTCACCGCCCTAAATCTGTGAAGGGTGATTGTGTTATAGTTAATTTCGACAGTGTTCATCTGGCAGACAGGTTGTTTTGGGATGGCTCAGAGATACAAGATAGTGGGAACATGAGATCGGTCCCTTTGGGCTTTTTTTACCCGCCTCCAGTTAGAAAACATCCTGTCACAGAACCATACACTAGGCCATTCCAGCCGGCCACACTTGGTAACGAATATAGAGCAGTACCTAACAGAATCACACAGGGCAGAACCATTCCCAGAAGAGCAGGTCCCGATCCAGTCCTGTTTAACAGATTTGCCCCACTTGAACAACGCCCATAACAGCAAGGAACTATTCAACATCGTCAAAGAATTCACCAACCCCACCGCAGCCTCAAACGACATCACTCCCTCCCAAGACCTCTGCGATTCGTTATCCTCCTTCTTCTACAACAAAATTGCCGACATACATAACAGCTTCAAAAACAGTTCCAACAAACAATCCTCTCCACCCCCCTCAGAACCTAAACCGCCCTCTAACAACCTCAGCGCCTGGAACCCAATCACCACTGAAGACACCATCCGCCTCATGAATTCCATCCACTCTGGCTCGCCAACCGACCCATGTCCCCACCACATCTTAAACAAAGCAGACTCCATCATCGCACCCCATCTCCGTGATATCATCAACTGCTCCTTCATCTCTGCCACCTTCCCAGAAAGTTGGAAACATGCCGAAGTCAGCGCCCTCCTGAAGAAACCCACAGCAGACCCCTCTGAACTTAAAAACTACTGCCCCATATCCCTCCTCCCATTCCCGGCCAAAGTCATTGAGAAAGCCGTCAATAGCCAACTTGCCACCTTCCTCGAATCCAACAACTCTCTCGATCCTTCTCAGTCCGGCTTTCGAGCCAAACACAGCACCAAAACCGCCCTCATCGCAGCAACGGACGACATCAGAACACTACTGGACAACGGAGAAACAGTGGCCCTCATTCTACTCGACCTCTCCGCCGCCTTCGACACTGTTTGTCACAGCACACTCATTCAACGCCTCAGCAACATTGGCATAAAAGGAAAAGCATTGGACTGGATCATCTCGTTCCTAGCTGGGAGAACTCAGAGAGTCCGACTTCCCCCACTCAAATCAGAGGCCACCGAAGTCATCTGTGGTGTACCACAAGGATCATCACTCAGTCCCACCCTCTTCAACGTTTACATGAGTCCACTCGCTTCCATCGCACGTCAACACAACCTTAACATCATCTCGTACGCTGACGACACCCAACTGATCCTTTCCCTCACCAAAGACCCCAACACCGCCAAAACCATTCTTCACGAAGGCATGAAAGAAGTAGCCGTATGGATGAAAGACAGCCGCCTTAAACTTAACTCAGACAAAATGGAAGTGCTCATACTAGGATCATCCCCCTCTGCCTGGGACGACTAATGGTGGCCCTCGCATCTGGGCTCATCACCCATACCCACGGATCACGCACGTAACCTTGGCTTCATCCTAGACTCTTCACTCTCGATGACCAATCAAGTCAACACCGTCTCATCCTCCTGCTTCAACGTACTTCGTATGCTCAAAAAAATCTTCCATTGGATCCCCGCCGAGACAAGAAAGACTGTCACCCACGCACTGGTTACGAGTCGACTAGACTACGGAAACACCCTCTACGCCGGAATTACAGCCAAATTACAGAAAAAACTCCAACGCATCCAAAACACATCAGCGAGACTCATTTTGGACATACCTCGCCAAGATCACATTACCGGCCACCTGAAAGACCTCCACTGGCTTCCCGTCAACAAGAGAATAACATTCCGTCTCCTCACCCACGCACACAAGGCCCTCTACAAACTAGGGCCCGAATGTCTCAACACTCGACTATCCTTCTACACACCCACCCGCCAACTAAGATCATCGAATCAAGGCCTCGCCGCAGTTCCACGTATCCAAAGATCTACCATGGGAGGTAGATCCTTCTCCTACTTGGCGGCCAAGACCTGGAACTCACTCCCCACTCACCTCCGCCTTACACAGAACCACATCTCCTTCAGAAAAGAACTTAAAACCTGGCTATTCGATAAATAATCAACCCCCTCCCCAAGCGCCTTGAGACCCTCTGGGTGAGTAGTGCGCTATATAAATTCTTGAACTTGAACTTGAACTGTCCTCCGCATCTGGGCCCTCGCAGCAGGAGGATGCAACACTCTGCAAAATCATTAGCTGGAACGTTGCAGGCATGAGAGCTAAAAGGGGAGACCCTTTATGGGTTAATTTTATCTCTAGCTATGATGTGATAGCCATTCAAGAATCCTGGGACACCTCAGCAAGTTCTTTGATGGATGGCTTTGCCAGCTTTTCCGTACCAGCAACACCTAGTATTGCGGGGAGAGCTAAGGGGGGGTCTCCTTACAACTTACTGGATCATTTAAGCAATTAGACTCAGGCTCCACCAACCTTTTAATTGTGGAATGGATTGTTTCACCGGTTTGCACACTTTTATTAATTAATTTCTATAATTCCTGGGAGAGGGCAGTGGATACTGATCACATTGCCTCCCTGGAGACATTTTTATGTAAATTCAGTCTAAATAAGCACACTACCTTTGAGCTCATCTTGATGGGCGATTTTAACATTCATTTATGTGACTCTCCCTGTTATTCAGGAGAGTTTGAGGGTTTTGCTGGAGCAATTACCCCTCATTTTGAACATACAAAACCAGGAGAAGCGCTTGAAGCGATGTTAGCTAGTTTTAATTTATATGAACCGTATAATACGGGAGGGGGGGAGAGAGTACCCACCTCTAAGGGCACGGTCCACGGGTCTGTCATTGATTACATTTTTGCCTCATCAGGGTTGATCTCTAAGGTGAAGAAATATAAGGTTATCGCCTCATCTTATAGCGATCACAACCCTTTGCTATTAGAGATGCTTTGGGGAGATTCCCAGTGCAAACGGGTAGGCCGCTCCCAGGTTTGGGTGACAGTAGTGCCTACCGATCAGGGTAGACGGCTCAAGTGGGGCAAGGTGGTCCCAGAAGATTTTATGGCATCCTTATTGCCTAAAATTGAGGGCCACATAGCGACCTTCCTGGACCAAAAGGCCCCTAACCAAGTAATCATACAGGCCTTCGAATCCATTTGTACACAAATTTCGAGGGACTTGACGTCAAACCCAACACAGAGAACGCCTAGGCCCTTTAAGTGGTTTGACGCCAACTGCTCACGAATCCATAGACGTCTAAAGCAAGCACTCCAATCCATCTCGAGGGATAAGGCACTCCTCGCCAACCTGAGGAGGGAACATAAACTAATTCTAAACAGGAGGAAAAATGCCATTAAAAGCGATGCATGGAATAGACTACTTGCTACAGACGTCTTGCGAGACAGCAAGCAATTTTGGGATATCATAAACCAGCTGTTCTTTGCAGGGGAAGATAACGCAGTCACTGACTGCGTTATTCCTGATGAGAGGTGGCTTCTCCATTTCAAAGATGTATATGGCGACAAGAACAGTTCAGTTCCTTGTGGTACAAAGGCAGACTGGGTTTCCGCCCCGGTAGAGTTTAACGAGGATGAGGTGTTGAAGGCAATTCTAGAGACTTTAAAAATAAGGCACCGGGGCCTGACGGCGTACCTGCGGACCTATATAGACATTCCCCGACAATTTGGTCTCAGGTGTTAACCAATGTCTTTCGGGCAGCTAATGACAATGTATTCCCCATTACCTGGGCGACCTCCATTATATTGCCAATATTTAAAAAGGGGCAACGTGAGGACCCAGTGTGTTACAGACCCATTTCCCTTCTCGACTCTCATTAATATCTTAGGCAGAGTCCTACTGTCCAAATTGAGGGTAAATTTGGAGGCCTGTGGGGGGCTCTCGAACATACAATATGGGTTCAAAGAGAAACGAGGCACCATGGACCAATGTTCCAACTTGCACCTCTTAATCTCCAAATACACGGTAGCCGGGGAGGAGTCACTTTATTTGGCCTTTATGGACCTCTCCTCGGCTTTCGATTTGGTGAACAGGTCCAAGCTGTGGTCCATTCTACTGGAGATAGGGATAGACGCTTCTCTAGTTACATTCATGGCTTCTTTGCACCAGGAGCTATTTGCCACAGTACGGGTCACAACGGTAGGTGTACGTCCAGATTTAGGTCGGAGAAAGGGGTGCGCCAAGGGTGCATTCTGGCCCCCCTCCTTTTTACCATCTACATCAATGGGCTGGGGAAACACCTAGAGGTAGGGGTGGCAGACGTCCCGCGTGTAGGAGGAGTGCAGGTTCCGGCCCTCCTATACGCGGACGATGCAGTCTTAATAGCGCGCACTGGCAACGGCCTCCAGGCCTTACTGGACCTCTTTGATTCCTTCATGGAGAACCTTGACTTAAGAGTCAACGCAAAAAAATCGCACTCCATGATAGTGGGCCGACAGAGAAGTAAGCCTATATCCAAAACTTTCACCTGTAAGGGCGAGGTGGTTTCAAGGGTCCCAGTCTTTCCCTATCTGGGGGTCCTTTTCGACGAGAGGGTTCCCCAGATAAAGGCGAAGAGTTTATCCTTGGCCCGTTCCACATCTGCCTTGATGGGCTTTTCAAAAAGGTTGGGGGCCAGGCCGATGGAGGCACTTTTGAAAGTATATAACAGTAAGTGTATCCCCATCGCGACTTATGGGTCTGCTTTGTGGGGCTATGCTACTCATGACAAAATTCAAATGGTAGACAATGGGCTTATTAGACATTTTTTATCTGTCCCTAAATCCACTCCTACCTTTTCCATCCATGAGGAGGTGGGCTTGCCCTATATTACGGACAAGCTGAAATTGGCACCCCTACTTTTCTGGGCTAAAACATGGCTCAATTCATAACTAACTTTGAACCATGTAATTCTGTCGGATGTCATTTCTATGGATCAGGCTATGACAATACCCTGGCTGAACTATTGAAAAAACACCTTTGCATCCCTAGGAAGACCAGAACTTTTCTTGTCACCATCCAGTATTAGGAAAGAAGATGTCAAATGGATTAAGCACCATTTTTTGGAGAGGGTATGCTTAGACAGAGAGGAGAAGGAACTAGTGAAACCATCAGTAAGATCATACCTAGTATTAACCACCACCCCCTCCCTGGAACCGTACCTAAAAATTGTCAGCAAACCTCTTCATAGATTCTTATTAACAAAATTTAGGTTTAACATGATCCATTATTCTTTAGGTTGTTACCAATCTTGGGCAAAACCAGAAGGTGCCCCTCCCTGTGATTGTGACAAATTTTCTAATCAAGATACCATGCATTTCATGATGTTCTGTGGGTTTTATGCTACCGCAAGGAAAAAATATTTGATACCTGTCTTGAGTGAGGCTGGCTTTATTCAAGTCAAGCCTGCATTAATTTACCTCCAGATGTTGGGCAATACCTACATTATCTTCAGTGTTGCAAGTTTCTTAGCGGAAGCATTTAGAATTAGGAACAAACGAGTCCCACTGAACGCTCTATTTTAATCATGGTATTGTTTTTCTTGATTTTAACTTATGTATATATGATGTATAATAGGCTAACTAGGGCTCGGCACTGACCTTGTACATTAATGAATTGTTGATTTTTAATCTTGTTTGTAATTTTATTCGCCTTTTATGATTTTTTAAATCGAATAAAGTGTACTTTGACTGAGTAGTATGTGAGGAGATATGCACATGAGGGTGTATGTAACACTTTGGAATCAATGTTTTATGCCTGATATTTCCTGTTTTGCAGGTACCTTTGGAGAGGCAAGTATAAACTGCTTTTGCATGCCTAAACGTAGTAGGCATGCCACATGAAACTTTCTGAGGACATAATATACGTCACTAGGGGAGTACCAGAAAAACAATCCCACCCTGATGAATGCCCAAGACCTTAAGGCCGGTAGTGTAGTGCAGAAACATGTTGGCGCTATAATGGCAAGGATCATAGGACCACAGTATCCTCTGCGTCCCTTTCATAGTTATTTTTCATCTTTCCCATCCACTCTGCTGATAAAGGACTACCTTGCGAGTGGGGGAAGATTTTTTTATTTATATGCTACATACCCATAGATGGTAATATACAAAGAGTTCCCGGGGACACGGTCAAGCCCGTCCTGACTTTTAGGGGTCAGGATGAACCCGATGATGAAGCATGCCCCTATTAGAGTGGGTATGGGTTGCTTATAAAAACAGATTTATTTCCCTTTTATCCACCTTCTATTGAGGTGGTGTATAGGCGTGAAACGTACCAACCACCCTCCTGAAATGTGTCTCTTCTAGCAGAGGGATACATTTATATTTAATGTGTAATTTATAAGGAGTATGTATCCCCTCATTCTTTGAAACACAAAAGGCTCTCCCCACCCTTCACGGTTCGGTAGGTCCTTTGACCTCACTTACCTACATTTTGAAGTCAGTACACCAATTAAACCCATGTTTAGAGCAGAGACCACGGCCCCCTTAGCACTAGTCAGCAGTGCTAAAGTGCTCAGAGTCCTAAAGCCAAGAAACCGAAGGTCCGAAGAAGAGGAGAAGAAAGGCCAAGAGATTGGGGTGACCCTTCAGAGAGGGCCATTTTCCAACACGAGGCAAATAAATCTTTGCCATCATCAAATATTTCACTGTGCCTCCTGCCTACTCCAGCAACATCATTCTCTCACAAGATCTTTGCAACAAGCTCTCAGAATTAATCTGAAACAAAATTACCTCCATATACAGTAACTTTGATCTTCAACCGCAACCCCGTCACCATCACAACCCAATTTCCCATTACGGCTAAAGAACGAACCCTAGCCTCCTGGCCCGCCATCATCACCACCGATATCGCTGTAATCACGAAGACCATCTAATTGGGGCTCCATTCGACCCTTGCTCACACCATGCCTTCATCAAAGGACTCCTACCAACCAGTGAAGCACTAACACCCATTCTTAACACCTCTATCAACTTAGCCACATGCCTAGACACCTGGAAACATGCCACCGTCATGGCCCTGCTCAAGCAACCATCTACTGATCCAGCGACGCTTTCCAACTACAGACCCATCTCCCTCCTACCAAATCCGGCAAAGGTCTTAGAGAAACTAATCAACCAATGGCTCACTGACCAAATCAGCAACCATCAACTCCTCAATGTTATGTAGTCTGGATTCCAGCCCAACCACAGTACAGAAAAAGTACTCATCCCTGCAAAAAATGACAACCACATGATCCTTGACAGAGGAGCCATGGAAGCACTCATTCTCCTGGACCTCTTTGGAGAATTTGGCATCATCTCACACCTCATCCAAATCAGGTTCCTGCACAAGCCTGGCATCCAAGAGCCTGCTCTCTGTTGAATCTGCTCCTTAACAGATAGAGCACGAGTGGCCAGCCTAGCACCATACTCCTTGGAGGCCCGCAACACCATCTGCGGAGTGCCTCAAGGTTGATCACTTAGCCCCATCCTCTACAACACAAACATGATCCCTCTGAGCAACTTTATCCATGCACACAACATCAATATCCTCTCCTATGTTGCTGAGACGCAACTCATACTCTCCCTCTCGGGCAAGACTCCAGCACAAGAAATAAGTTCACCACCTGCATGACTGAAGCCGCTAACTGGATGAAAGCCAACTGTCTCAAGCTCAACACCGACAAGTAAGAAGTAGTGATCTTCAGGAAGAATACCTCACCATGGGACTCCAACTGGTGACTGGCTCAAGTCTGATCCAACCCTATCTCCCATGTCAGGAACCTCAAAATAATCATAGACAGCAATCTGGACATTACTGCACAAGTCAACGCCATCACTGCTTTCTGCTTGCACACCCTGAAGATGCAGAAGAAGATCTTCAAATGGCTCCCAAGCAACACTAGAAAAACTGACAATCGCTCCCTAGTCACTAGCAAGTTCAGCTACGGTATGACCTTCTATGCTGCGATGAACAAGCGACTCATTAGAATACTACAAACTAGAACTCGGCAGCCAGACTCAAATTCAATGTCTCACACAACTCAGATCATAGCACACCTCATGGAGCTCCACTGGCTCCCAATATACAATAGTGCTCATTTCAAGTCCGTCATACACACATTCAAGGCCCTAAACAACTTTGGCCCCTCCTACCTGAACAGTTGCCTATCCTTCCAACAACCACATAGACATATTCTTCCACCAACTGTCCAGACACCTCCGCTATGTAGGACTCGTACTCGCACACATCCCATGCATGCACAGAACCAGATCAGGAGGATGGGCATTCTCTTACATCACTCCTAAAGCATGGAACTGCCTCCTACTCGACAAAAGGACATCCTCTCTTCTTTAATTCCACAAAAATCTGAAGACATGGCTTTTCAATTAACCACCCTACCATAGGTAGGGCTAAGCACACACACCTGCTCCGTGCCAGGATAGCCTTACGAGTGATAGTATGCTTTACAAATACATAAACATAACCAAAAGAAATGTAACTGGTGAATTTGTAATATTAATGCCACATTGTCTCAGAAGTCATACACTGCAGGGATTACCACAATAAGAAAATGAAGGGAGGGGGTTAGCTTTGCAAAAGGATTGCAGGACCCCGTCTACACAATTAAGTTCTGAACAACATCACATTCCAGCTGAGTAAGTCTGTATGGAAGGAGAGTAGTTCTAGGAAGCATTGTTTGATCACAGTGGTATGGGGAAGACTTTTCCCTCAGTCCCCGTCTGACTACGGAGGATGAGTATCTCGCTTGTGTTGATGCCATAGTTGCCTACTCTTTGCATGAGGCAGTTTATTTTTGTTGCACTAGTTTCCGGATTACTTTTGGAGGAGACTGTACCTACTTATGATGTGAAGATAAAGGCTCCTCCAGAGTTAGAATTTATTAGGCCTCTTGCACCTGCTTACATCGCATTGCATTTTTCATAGGTGGGTAAAACAGGCGGAAAGGATAGCCCCGTCGGTAGGACATTGTTCCTCTTTGGAGATGGGAGTTGTTTTCCTTGAATTCTCTATGCTTTGCTATGGTGAAGGAAGAAACATCCTGGAAGACCGTGATAATATCACCTCTAAAAGTAAGTGACTCATTTCCTGGCCTCAGTGAGGTTTTTTCCTTTTCTTGTACCTCTAGTCATTGGTGGTTGTCTCTGTTGAAATGTGTTATGTTTATGTCCAGCCTTTGGTCAACATTGTAAATGATCATGCTTTGAGAATTTTCCTATGCTGATGGCACACAGATTATTTGGTACCTCTGTGCGCATGATGGTATGAGGCCATCCAGTCTTAGTCTATGCCTTACTGAGGTCGCTGGCTGAATGAGAAACAACTACCTCAAACTGAATGGAAATAAGACTGAGGTACCTTTGGTGGGCCATCGGCTTGGGTCCATAGTGGTCGGGCTGATTATCTGGGGCCACTGCCCTTTCATTTTTATTTTATTTATTTATAAAATTTTACATAGCGTGAACATGATCCCAAGGGATATCTGAGCACTTTACAATTGGAGGGATAGGAAGGTAACAGTTGCATGACATGTGTCAAATAGAAATACCAAACAGAACACAAATAAAATACAACTCACAGAACAAGAACGATTACAAATACCAAGGGTCAGCAAAGAATAAGATAAAAACTGGTACATGGCGAAATAGGAGGGAAGCAAATTATTCAAATCAACAAGAATAGCATCCAGCGCAGGGCTTAAAGGTGTAAGTCCAATGCATTAGAGCAGACGATCCATCACCTTATTAAGGTAAGAACTTGTTCATAAGGAATCTTTTTACTTCTAGTTTGAAAGCAACCTTGGAGGAGATTCTACGTATTTCCGGTGGAAGAGAGTTCCAGATCTTCGGTGCAGAGCCGGAGAAAGCTCGGTGACACGTTGTCTTTTTGCGAAAGATCTGAGGTTTCAGGAGGAGACAGTTAGCACTCCTAGAAGGTCTAACAACTCTGGATAGTACCAGCTTTTGTGCTAGATAACTGGGAGTTTTGAAATGTAGGGCTTTGTGGGATATGCAGGCAATCTTTGACTGTATTCTTGCTTCATAGGGCAGCCAATGTAGGAATTTTAAAACTAGGGAGATGTGCGCATTTAGTTTGGTACCCGTAACCAATCTGGCAGCTGCGTTCAATGAGGCCCTTAGTGGGGCCATTGTATATTTGGGGAGACCACAGAGCGTAGCACTGCCATAGTCTAGCCTCGGCAACACAAGCACTTGGACCACTTGCTTGAAGTCAGGTTGTGAGAGGAAATGTTTGAGATTCCTGAGTATCCTCATCAGGTGGTTAGCTCCCTTGCACACATTGCTAATATGAGCCTTCATGTTCAAGTGCTTGTATAGGGTGATTCCAAGAGATATAGCTGAGTCAATAATGAGGGGGGAGCAGTTGAAGGTGGTGATGTGGTTCATCCAGAGGTCTAATTTAGGATTGTGATTCGGAGGAGCAATGAGAAGAAATTCAGTTTTAGAGGTGTTGAGCAGGAAGTGGTTCTCAGTTAACCAGTTTTGAGTAGTCAATAGGGTAGTGTTGAGTGAAATTATATTATGCGGGGAAGAGATTTTCATATAAAGTTTGGTGTCATCCGCATACATATGAAACAGAATGTCCATGGAATTTAGTGCATTAGCTAATGGTTCCAAGAACAAGTTGAAGAGTATGGGAGATAGGGCGGACCCTTGGGGGACCCCCATGGATACTGGTGATGGCTGGGAGAGAAAGTAGTTCGCCTTTACTCTTTGGGATCTGTGATGGAGATAGGACGAGAACCATTGTAACACCAGACCAGACAGGCCCATCCTGTGCTCCAGAATGAATAGGAGGTTGTCCTGATTAACAGTGTCAAATGCAGATGAAAGGTCAAGTAGGATAAGGAGGCACGATTCATTTTGGTCAAGCATTTTTAAAATGTCATCGATAACATGAGTGAGAGCTGATTCCATGCTGTGCCTACTACAAAAGCCAGATTGATGTTGGTCCAGTAGATGTTAATTTTCGATGTGAGCACAGATTTGCAATTGGACACATTTTTCGAGGAGTTTGGCTAGTGTGGGGATATTAGCGAAAGGGAGGAAGTTGTTAGGGTCAGCTCTGTCTGCGGTAGTTTTTTTTAATATAGGTGTTACCTTAGCTGCTTTTAGGCACTCCGGGATCATGCCTTGTGACAGAGACACGTTGACAATCTTTTTCCAGATGGGAGAGACGGCATCCTTGATTTCTTTGAAGATGGATGATGGCAACAGTCACTGAAGTGAATAGATAAGTGGATACTCTGAAGAACTTTTGTAATTTCTCTTTTACTGAGGGTGGTAAAGGTGTCCCAGAAGGCATTGTTATTGATACCCAGGCTCAACGGTTCAATCTTGTCTAGAGCCCATCAGGTACCCAGGTCCATATTGATGAGTCTTGATTTCTCAGTAAAGAAAGCAGCTGGAATGGCACACTGGACATGAATTTGGACTTCTGGGTAGATTATAGACTTACCATGGACCACCAAATTAATAAGATCATGGCTTGCTGCTGTGGTCCATGAAAATATTTAAGGAAAATTCTTTGTCTCCTCCCTTTTTTTTTTTAGCTCAAAGAACCTCCGTACAGTCTCCGACTTTTTCTACACTGGACTATGGAAATGTTATATATTTAGGTACCAATAAAAAGTCTATGAACAGTCTTCAGATTGTGCAAAATGCAGCGGCCCACATACTTTGCCATGTTGCCACATTGATTTCTGTTTCCTCTTTCTTACATGCTCTCCACTGGCTGCCTATTAGCATATTCAGCTCAAAGTGATATGCTATATGCACAAGGCTTTGTGCAGCTGTGGTCCTGTCTATCTGAGTGCGATGGTTCATACCTATTTTCTTAAATGCGCCCTTCGTTCTAGCATTCTGCATTTTGCCATGATATCACATGCTAAACTAGCCAGGCATGGTGGGAGGTCTTTTGCCTTTCTTGGCCCGATTTTATGGAACACTTTGCCTTTAAAGCTGCGACTGTGTACTTCCTTAATGGAGTTTCAAATGTTGCTGAAGACCTGGCTGTTTTAACGGTACACAGTCAAAATATTGAGTTGTAAATATCGACCTACACAAATATCGAGTTAGAAATATCGAAGGTAAAGAATATCGATGTCAAGAATGTCGTTGGACAGAATATCGACCCTAAGGTAAGTAATATCGATTTTTTTTATATCGATGTAAGTAATATCGAAGTCAGTAATATCGATATCAAATATATCGATGTTAGTAATTTCGATGTTACTAATATCGATATTTGTACTATTGTTATGTATTTTAGTATGTATTTAATATGTATGTGTTATATGTTTTTTGTTAAGTATTTTACTTGTTTTAAGTTATATGTGAACTATTTTAATATATTTATAATGTTATTTTTAAGTCAATTTTATGTTTTAGTACCGGAGCGGGTTGTGGGTTTATAGGGGAATAAGGTGGGAAGTAATTTAATTATATTAAATTATTTATTACTTTTTAGGAATTATAAATTAATTTTAGTTAATTTTTGCATTTAAGTTCTGTAGCGGGTAGTGGGTTTATAGGGGAATTGGGAGGGAAGTATTTTAATTGTAATTAAGTAATGAATTATTTTTATTTATTAGTATTGATAATTTATGTATTTTTAGTTCATTATTAATTGGCAATTAATAATTTTAATTGGTAATTAATTGTTTTAATTGGTAATTAATATTAATAATTGGTATGTAATTTTTTTAATTGGTAATTAATGTTTGAAATTGGTAGTTAATGTTTGTAATTGGTAGTTAATGTTTGTAATTGGTAATTAATGTATTTAATGTATAATTAATTTTTGTAATTGGTAACTAATTTATTTAATTGGTAATTAAAATATTTTTAATGGAAAATATTTGTAAATAATTTGTAATAATTTGTTATAAAAAGTATTTTTGGGGATACAAATAATATTATTCTTTAATATTTTTTAATTGGTAAATAATTATTAATAATATTTGTTTTGTTTTTACATTATTTTATTGCTTAATGTTTATTATTTGGTAACTATTATTTATTAATTGATATTTATTGTTAATTTATTGTTAATTATTTATTCAAATCCACTTTTTTCTTTAATATTAATGGGTATTTTTAAATGATGTTTAGTTATTTAAAAATTAAAACTTTAATACATTTAAATAAAAAAATTATTTCTAAGTATGTTTTATTTAATTTGTATGGTATCCAACGCTTTCTCTACTGTTGCACTCTCTGGAGTTGGAATAGTAATTTTTACCCCTACGCTATCCAACGCTTTCCCTACTGTTGAACTCTCTGGAGTGGGAATAGTAATTTTTACCCCTACGCTATCCAGCGCTTTCCCTACTGTTTCACTCTCTGGAGTTAGAATAGTAATTTTTACCCCTACGCTATCCAACGCTTTCCCTAATGTTTCACTCTCTGGAGTGGAAATAGTAATGTTTACCTCTACGCTATCCAACGCTTTCCCTACTGTTGCACTCTCTGGAGTTGGAATAGTAATTTTTACCCCTACGCTATCCAACGCTTTCCCTACTGTTGCACTCTCTGGAGTGGGAATAGTAATTTTTACCCCTACGCTATCCAGCGCTTTCCCTACTGTTTCACTCTCTGGAGTAGGAATAGTAATTTTTACCCCTACGCTATCCAACGCTTTCCCTACTGTTGCACTCTCTGGAGTGGGAATAGTAATTTTTACCCCTACGCTATCCAGCGCTTTCCCTACTGTTTCACTCTCTGGAGTAGGAATAGTAATTTTTACCCCTACGCTATCCAACGCTTTCCCTACTGTTGCACTCTCTGGAGTGGATATAGTAATTTTTACCCACCCGCTATCCAACGCTTTCTCTACAGTTGCACTCTCTGGAGTGGGAATAGTAATTTGTACCCCTACGCTATCCAACGCTTTCCCTACTGTTGCACTCTCTGGAGTTGAAATAGTGATTTTTACCCCTACGCTATCCAACGCTTTCCCTACTGTTGCACTCTCTGGAGTGGGAATAGTAATTTTTACCCCTACGCTATCCAGCGCTTTCCCTACTGTTTCACTCTCTGGAGTTGGAATAGTAATTTTTACCCCTACGCTATCCAAAGCTTTCCCTAATGTTTCACTCTCTGGTGTGGGAATAGTAATTTTAACCCCCACGCTATCCAACGCTTTCCCTACTGTTGCACTCTCTGGAGTTGGAATAGTAATTTTTACCCCTACGCTATCCAACGCTTTCTCTAATGTTTCACTCTCTGGAGTGGGAATAGTAATTTTTACCCCTACGCTATCCAACGCTTTACCTACTGTTGCACTCTCTGGAGTGGGAATTGTAATTTTTGCCCCTATGCTATCCAGCGCTTTACCTACTGTTTCACTCTCTGGAGTTGGAATAGTAATTTTTACCCCTACGCTATCCAACGCTTTCCTTACTGTTGTACTCTCCGGAGTGGGAATAGTAATTTTTACCTCTACGCTATCCAACGCTTTCCCTACTGTTGCACTCTGTGGAGTTGGAATAGTAATTTTTACCCCTACGCTATCCAACACTTTCCCTACTGTTGCACTCTCTGGAGTTGGAATAGTAATGTTTACCCCTACGCTATCCAAAGCTTTCCCTACTGTTGCACTCTCTGGAGTGGGAATATTAATGTTTACCCCTACGCTATCCAGCACTTTCCCTACTGTTTCACTCTCTGGAGTTGGAATAGTAATATTTACCCCTACGCTATCAAATGCTTTCCCTACTGTTGCACTCTCTGGAGTGGGAATAGTAATTTTTACCCCTACGCTATTCAACGCTTTCCCTACTGTTGCACTCTCTGAAGTTGGATTTATCATTTTTACCCCTACGCTATCCAACGCTTTCCCTACTGTTGCACTCTCTGGAGTGGATATAGTAATTTTTACCCACCCGCTATCCAACGCTTTCTCTACAGTTGCACTCTCTGGTGTGGGAATAGTAATTTGTACCCCTACGCTATCCAACGCTTTCCCTACTGTTGCACTCTCTGGTGGGAATAGTAATTTTTACCCCTACGCTATCCAACGCTTTCCCTACTGTTGCACTCTCTGGAGTTGGAATAGTAATTTTTACCCCTACGCTATCCAACGCTTTCCCTACTGTTGCACTCTCTGGCGAGAATAGTAATTTTTACCCCTACGCTATCCAGCGCTTTCCCTACTGTTTCACTCTCTGGAGTTGGAATAGTAATTTTTACCCCTACGCTATCCAAAGCTTTCCCTAATGTTTCACTCTCTGGAGTGGGAATAGTAATTTTTACCCCTACGCTATCCAACGCTTTCCCTACTGTTGCACTCTCTGGAGTTCGAATAGTAATTTTTACCCCTATGCTATCCAACGCTTTCCCTAATGTTTCACTCTCTGGAGTGGGAATAGTAATTTTTAACCCTGCGCTATCCAACGCTTTCCCTATCGTTGCACTCTCTGGAGTTGGAATAGTAAGTTTTTACCCCTACGCTATCCAACGCTTTCCCTACTGTTGCACTCTCTGGAGTCGGAATAATAATTTTTACCCCTATGCTATGCAGCGCTTTACCTACTGTTTCACTCTATGGAGTTGGAATAGTAATTTTTACCCCTACACTATCCAACGCTTTCCTTACTGTTGCACTCTCTGGAGTGGGAATAGTAATTTTTACCCCTACGCTATCCAACGCTTTCCCTACTGTTGCACTCTCTGGAGTTGGAATAGTAATTTTTACCCCTACGCTATCCAACGCTTTCCCTACTGTTGCACTCTCTGGAGTTGGAATAGTAATTTTTACCCCTACGCTATCCAACGCTTTCCCTACTGTTGCACTCTCTGGAGTGGGAATAGTAATTTTTACCCACCCGCTAGCCAACGCTTTCTCTACAGATGCACTCTCTGGAGTTGGAATAGTAATTTTTAACCCTATGCTATCCAGCGCTTTCCCTACTGTTTCACTCTCTGGAGTTTGAATAGTAATTTTTACCCCTACGCTATCCAACGTTTTCCCTGCTGTTTCACTTTCTGGAGTTGGAATAGTAATTTTTACCCCTACGCTATCCAGCGTTTCCCTACTGATTCACTCTCTGTAGTTTGATTAGTAATTGTTACCCCTTCGCTATCCAACGCCTTCCCTACTGTTGCACTCACTGGAGTTGGAATAGTAATTTTTACCCCTACGCTATCCAACGCTTTCCCTACTGTTGCATTCTCTGGAGTGGGAATAGTAATTTTTACTCCTACGCGATCCAGCGCTTTCTCTACTGTTTCACTCTCTGGAGTGGTAATAGTAATTTTTATATCTACGCTATACATTGTTTTCCCTAATTTTGAATTTTCTGGAGTGGGAATAATAATTTTACATTTTACGCTATCCAATGTTTTTAATACTGTAGATTTTTTTGGACTTTACATAGTAGTTTTATTTATTATTTAGAATGAATTTAGATAAAGTATTATGGCATTAATTTTAAAAATATTGAAAGTATATTTAATTTTTTTAATTTATTAAAAATAATTATTTACTTTTCTATGTAATTATTTTATTTGCGGAGATCTATTTGTAATTTATAGTATTTTTAAATAATTTATAAGTAATTAAAGTAATTATTAAAATGTATTATTAAGTAAATATATAATATATATTTTACATGTGTTTAATTAATGTTATATTATTATATATCTATTATTTATTAATTTTAAACATTACTAAATATTTTTAACAATGTTTATTTTATTTATAAGTATTATTTACTTTTTTTTACACATTATATTTTAACAGATATAAAACGATATTTGTAATTATGATATTTTTAACATCGATATTTTTGTTTCGATATTTTTGTACTTACCATGTTGTAGATAGGATGTTGATATACTTGCCTTCGATATTCCAGCCTCGATGTTTCTGTAGGTCGATATTTTGTCTGTCGATATACTGTCATAGATCCGTTTTAACTGAGTTGGCTGGCATCTGTTCCTTGCTTTGTGCTGGTTAACCCTGTTTTGGGGTAGCCATGCACTTTACAAATTCAAAGATAGAAGTTAAGTAGACCATATGAGTGGGATCCGGGCAGATTGCCTGGTTTTCAGGGAGCTGGGGTATTTGGCCAAACTGTGCCTGTATAAAAGGTTCAAAGTCAGCATTGGCTACCTCTTTAGGGATGCCTCGAAGGCATATGTTATTACATTGGATTTCTAAATTACATTTTTTGTTGGGAGTAGCCAAGATCAGATATTGCCTTGCTAAAATCTAGAGGAAGAGAAGTAATTTATTCACGGAATTCAGACAGAAGTTTTGGTATGTCCACTTTTGTATCTGGTGAGTAAAGATCAGCAGTTTCTGGCACTGTGGGATGTTTACCCGCTTCTCTGAAATTCTTGGGGATCTGGTTTTTGCCCTTGTAAAATGTCTTTAACAGATACAGCTCTAGGGGTCTTCACACGATTTGTTGCCATGACAGTTAAGTACATTTAAGTATGCAACTCTCTGCTTATTTGGTGTGACAGTCTGTGAGGGTGTTGATATAGCTCAATGTTATGGTGGTTGTCACTTGTAATGCAAAGGATTGCGGTTGCAAGCCAAAGAATTTTAGTAATGCAAAGTTGGAGAGAACTGTGAGTAGATATCTTGGTGTCATAGCCAGGGCTCAAGTCTTGGCTAGATGCCGTCTACCCACTATTTTCAGAGGGTAGACACCATCTACCCTGCTGAAAAGCTGGCCACTTTCAGCAGAATGCCACGTTCCTTTCCTACTTCTCCTTGAATTCACAGAAATACCCTGAACTTGTCCTAGTGTCATTTTCTAACACCGGGACACTTTCAGCAGCACCTGCATGTTGTCTGTTTTTGTTCTGAGCAGCAGCATGCAGGTGGGGAAGGGGGTTATCAGAGTCCAGTTTCGCCCTTAACAAAAGCCGGAGTTAAGGGGGCATAGGCCTCTTTTTGTTGGAGTATCCTGGCTGGGAGCTATCGGGGGCCTCACACCTAGATGCAATGGAGGGGAAACAAAGGCTCCCACCCTATTACTTCACAGGTACTTAAGCGAGAGCTGCCTTTCACTTTGTTCAGGTCCTGTAAATAAGATATATGCATGCACTGTAAGAATATAGGATGTGTTTGTCGCCACAGTATATACAGAAATACTAATTTAAAAAACAATATTTTGTTTTATTTCTTATAGCGCTTTAACACTACTCATCCTATTGAAAGATGGTGGAGCACTTCACATCACACGTTCAGATTATACATTGACAATGAATCGTGTTGTCATCAATATAAAGGATGTGCTACATAAGACAGTGAGGGTTGCAATGTGTAGGAGCCACATGTCCTTCATACCTCACGGTGCTATATTGGAAGGATTACAATTTATGAACTGCAAGTAACAAAATGATATCTGTCTTAAAAGCCGTAACCCACTTACCCACTTACATAAAATAAAAATCTGTCATATGCGTGTTACATAATGTGTTTTACAGGAGACATTTTAACCTTCTATGTACTTTGATTCAAAACTAGGACTAGGCAAAACCGATCTCTTCAGCAAATATGTTATACTCCACAGTTATCTCACCATTAATATTATTCTCTGAGATTTAGCTGGCACACCAAGATCTCTGCATCAGGTATCTTAACCTCATATTTATTTATGTATTTATTTATTTATTTATTTTTTGAAAACCTTTATTTATAAATGCACAATACACAGCGTCTGCCTACAACCCCGCGGGGCCGGCCGCTATGACATAGACGGATGGTTGAAAAGGAAATTTGGAGACAGTACGTTGTTAAAGCAATCTCTCGAGTCTACATTGTGACATGGAACATAGCACCATCTCAAATAGGATAAAAAAGGTTTAATTTTATGTTTTTGTCGAAAGGAACAACAACACACAAACACATGGTATCATACTGGCAAGGGTCGCAGAAGGGGGGGGAAGGGGGGAAAGAACGCTAATAAATAAAGGAACACAAGTGGCGAGGGGGGGGGCGAGCACGAATGAGAAAGCAAAGGCAATACTGAAAAGTGGAAACGGAACGTCAATCATGGAGAAGAGGGGAGAGGAACCTCATAGTCAAGTGGAGGGGAGCAAATATCTCCGCGGTACGAATTCCACTGAGCCCAGACCCTGGACCACTTCATGGGACGCCCCCGCGCCTCGTATACAGTTTTTTCTCGGAACATGCACCAGTCCATGTTCTCTTTCCAGGCACTGAGCAATGGTAATCTAGGGGAGCCCCAGAGCTGCGCTATATCTCTCTTTGCGACCATGTTGCCCAGGGTAACCCAAAGCGTCTGGGCCGCATTGCAATCCAAAGGTTCCCACACATTGAGCAGGCAACGTCGTGCTTCGGGAAGGAGAGGGATCCCGGTGACACGGCCCATAACATCATGCACTCTGGACCAAAAGGCCGCAATCATCGGGCATTCCCACAGAACATGAAGGAAGGTACCATCCATACCGCATCCACGCCTGCACCGTCCATCCGAAACCAAACCCATTCGTACCAGACGCATTCCGGTCAGATACACACGGTGGAGGATCTTCAGCTGGACAAAACGAAGCCGAGCCGGGATAGCCACCTCCTTAGGGGAAGATACAGCTGACTGCCAGTCCTCGTCGTCGAGTTCGAGCCCGTCAGCCGTCCAGGAAGCACGAAGTTTCTCAAGTTGGTCAGCCCTGTTGTTGACAAGCTTTTTATATATTAAGGAAATAGTACTATCGGGGACATGGCCGTCTAGAACACGATCCTCCAAAGGGGAGGACTGCGGGATATCGGTACCAGGGGGAAAGACGGAGGACAAGGCATGTCGAACCTGCATATACCGGAAGTGCTCCCTATCATCGAGCCGGTATTCCAGTTTCAATACCTCGAAGGATTTCACAGCGCCCCGTGCCCACAGATCCTCCCCCTTACTGATCCCAATCATGTCCCACTTCTCAAATCCTTTCGTCTTCCACAGATTACCCAGCCGATCCGAGTCATACAGTGGCGTCATACGCGTCAGCCTACCACCCCAGCCCGTGGCCACAGTAGCATCTCTCCATGCCCGCACTGCACACTTCGTCGGGCCTGTAAGGAGCCGAAAGGGTGACTTTGAGTACAGAGCCCTATTAAAGTTGCCACCGGGCAGTAATAATTTATCCAAAGCAAAGGCGGGGGCAGGTTCCGAAGAGTACGTCGCATGGTTGATAGCGCTCAGGTGTGAGGCCCAGTAATAGCGTCTAATATCCGGCAACGCAATACCACCATCATACCATGAGAGGGTGAGCTTGGACAAAGCAATACGGGCACGACCATCCCAAATCAATTGTCGCTGTAAACTCTCAACCTCACGGAAGTAGCGAGCAGGGACAGGATCGAAAAAATTCTGCAGGGCGTAAAGAAATCGGGGGAGCGACATCATTTTGAAGAGCGCCGCTCGGCCCAATGGGGATAGGGGCAATTCACGCCACCGTCGCACGTCCTGCTTGAGTCTGCGGAGCGGAGCATACAAGTTCCGCTCATAGCGGACCGAAGAGACCGTAGAGACATAGACCCCCAAGTATTTGAAGCCGTCAGTCGCTACCAATATGGGGAACCTGCGAGGCAGAGGTGGCAACGCCCCGGCTATAACGTAAACACAGGACTTGGTCCAGTTAATGACTAACCCCGAGTTCTTACCAAAGGACGTAAGAACGTCGAAGAGGACGTTGAGCGACTTTTGGGGGGAAGTAAGATAGAGAAGGATGTCATCAGCGTACAAGGAGACACGATCCTCAAGATCTGGAGACCATCGGATCCCCTTAATAGAGGGTTCCCACCGAAGCCACGCAGCAAGGGGTTCAAGCGCTAATGCAAATAGAAGCGGGGAGAGAGGACAGCCCTGACGAGTGCCACAGCCTAATGGGAAGGGGTCAGAGCATCTACCATTCACCACAACCTGAGCCAATGGTCGTTCGTAAAGGAGCCTGACCCATGCGATGAAGTTAGGACCAAAGCCAAACTTAGCGAGAGCCGCCCAGAGATAGGGCCATTCGATAGTGTCGAAAGCCATAGTGGCGTCCAAAGAGGCGACCACTGCCGGCTCGGCGAGAATTGGAGCCCTCGCGAGAACACTGTGGAGCCTACGCAGATTAAGGGCCGTGTTCCTGTGCGGGATGAAACCGGATTGATCCGGATGGATCAAGTCGCAAATCACCTTAAGCAACCGATTGGCCAGAACCTTAGCAAGGATTTTGGGTTCCGCGTTTAGCAGAGAAATGGGGCGGTAGGAGGTGCAACGGTCACGAGGCTTGCCATCCTTATAAATGACCACTATGGTAGCTAGGCGCTGCTCGAGGGGGAGGCTTCCAGCCTCAACCGCCTCGAGAAACATGTTGCGCAGATGGGCGGCCATCTTGTCCGGACAGAGTTTGTAAAGTTCAATGGGCAACCCATTTGGGCCCATCGCCTTTCCCGAGCGTAAAGATCGGATAGCAAGAGCAATCTCATCGACGGTAAAAGGGGCCTCCAGGACAAGACCATCTTCCTCCGAAACAGTAGGCAGGGCTATATCTCGCAGTAGCAGCCTGGAATCAGCCTCATCCCGATCACTAACCGGAGTATAAACCTTACGGAAGTGGTCCACAAAACAATCAACAATTTCACCAGGGTCGGAGACACTCTCACCGGATTCGCGAACAATAACAGGCACAACACGACTCGCTCGTTCAGCCTTATCCAGCCATGCCAGGAGCTTGCTAGCTTTGTCACCCACATCATACAGTCGGCCTAGTTGATTAGCTCGCATCAACTTAGCAGCATCAGTGACACAAGCTTTGTAGTCAGTCTGTTTCAGTTCCAAAGTGTGCAACAATGCAGGCGTGTCATCCCCACCCAGCTCACTTTCAAGCACAGTGATCTCAGTTTCAAGGGCCAGAACAGCCTCCCTCTTCACCCTACGCTCAGCAGCAATGAGTGATAGAGCGGAACCCCTGATAACCGTCTTGAAGGCCTCCCAAAGAACAGTAGGGGAGGTAACCGAGCCCACATTCTCATCAAAATAACAATCAATTGCCTTCACCAGATTTGAGCGAAGCCGGGGGCTTCGGAAATGCCAGGGAGGGACCGGGGGGATCCTGTTACCAAGTAGACCACCCACCGAAATCTTAACCATCAAGGGGGAATGGTCCGAGATACCCCGGGGAAGATGTCGTACCTCCCAGACAGTGGACAGAGTGGAAGCTAACATAAAAAAATAATCTATACGAGAGAGGCTGCCATGCGCACCAGAGTGAAAAGTATACTGCAGGAGTGAAGGGTGTAGTGAGCGCCAGACATCCACCAGGCCAAAAGTATCAGCCATCTCATTGAGCCACATCTGGGATGGCGGCAGGACTCTAGGGGGAAGCCGATCACATTCACCAGACATAACAGAGTTAAAGTCCCCGCCCATGATCAACAATCCATCAGGAAGGCCAAGAAGAGTCCTGCCAAGATCGGCATAGGTGGTAGCCTGCAGCCCCGGGGGAATGTAAACAACAACCAACACAATTTGTTTTCCCTCCCACCTCCCGGAGACAGCAGCATACCGCCCGCGGTCGTCAAGTATAACTTCGTCAATAGCAAGAGCTAGGGAGGACTTCACCATGATACCCACTCCCCGGGACCCAGAGGTGAAACCAGCATGTGCGACCAGGCGGTAGCCCCAGCGGTCGAGGGCCTTACAAGCATTACCGATTAAGTGGGTCTCCTGAAGGAACACTACATCAGGGGCATGGCGCCTCAAAAATTGTAACACAATGCCCGCTTGATCCTGTCACCCAACCCATTGACGTTCCAAGAAAGAACCCGCATTTCACCCCCCCCCCCCATTGCGGCAAAGGCAATCCACCCCAACCCCCCTCCACAACCCCAAGTTCGGAATAATTGCAATCAGTGAAATACCATGAAAAATGAGACATAACAAACAAAACGAAACACAACCAAGTCCCCAGGAACCAACCCCCAAACAGAAACCCGTTACAACACCCCCCACCCTGCACCCCTGCTGACTAAAAAGCCACCCCCAACTGCAGTGTGCCTGTCGCCCCATCTGATCTACACAAAGAACCCCCCGAGGAGGAAGGGAGAAATCACCCGTTCCCGCACCGCCACGGGCATAAACATAGAACATACAGTTAATTTACTCTGTATAGTACGTAGTCTCAATTCGGACCTCCAGGGGCCCATATTACTCCTGGGCCGTTGCACCCCCTTCCGCACCGCCAGGGCCACCGCTCTCAGAGTCATCTGTCGGCAACGAGTCCAACCAGTCGGCAGCACGCTCCGGCAGATCAAACAAGTAGGCACGTTCTCTGAACTCAATCCGCAGTCGGGCTGGAAACAACATGGCATACTTCAATCCCCGATCTCTCAGGCGACGCTTCACTCCGAGAAACCCAGATCGTTGTCGTTGCACTTGGGGAGTGAAATCAGGATAGATGAAGATAGAGTTATTGTCATATTTCAACGGGCCGTGTTTACGGGCGGCCTGCAAGATAGCGTCTCTGTCTCGATAGTGAAATAGCCTTGCAATGATAGGCCTCGGCGGGCCTCCTGGTTTCACTTGTCCTCCTGGGAAACGATAGGCGCGCTCTACGGCAAAGAACTTACTGAGTCCAACCGGAGCAAGTTTAGCAACGATAAGTTCTTCGACCAATAAATCGATCGAGGCAGCACCATCACTTTCCGGCACTCCAACTAGCGTATGTTGTTCCGCCTGGCCCTGTTGTCGTAGTCCTCCATACGTTTGAGCAGCAGATCATGCGAGGAGCGCAGATTCCCAATCTCAGATTGCGCCTCCGCCATGTCCGTCACCAGGCTCGACGCCTTCAGGTCTAATGCCTTCACCCTCTCGTTCGTTTTGGCTAGATCGGCTCGAATAAGAGTAACATCCACAGCCACCGTGTCTATCTTGGACACGATGGCTTCGTATTGCTGACTCATATCGGCCTTAAGTCCAGAGATGGCAGCCAAGAGGTCTTGGAGCGACACTTCAGAGGAAGACGACATGTCCGTTTGAGGTCCTTCAGCGCCCACACTGGTGACACCGGGGGAGCCTCTCGGCTGGGTGTAGCGTTCGATCATATTGGACTGGATCGACCCCCCCGAGTTACAGTCTTCCTGCGTTTTTCAGCCTCAGGTTTTGTCGCCATGTTGCAGACGGTGGCGGCCGAGGACCCAAAGGGGGCAGTGGGACGGAGAAAAGTCCAGAAACTCCGGAGTGTAGTTCGAAGAGGGAATACCGCAGGCCTCCTTGCCAGCCCAAGGATGGAAAGTGTGCACTGTGAGGGCAGCAGGCGAAGGCCGAGTAGGAGGAGACAGAGACAATGAGGCCGGAAACCGAAAGTGAAAGTGGTACACCACCGGTGGGCCAGATGCCAGGCAGCCGTTGTTGTTGCATTACAGCTCGGCCATTGTAGGCAGCCGAGACCCCGGTTGCGTCCGTGGGCAGGCCAGAAAGTTGAAGACGACAGAAAAATGGTCCCCGAGGTCCGATTTCGACCAAAAAAGGAACGTCAGCATCCGTGAGAGTAGCACTTCAAAAGCCCGTCGAAGTGATCAGGATAATTGTAGGATAGATAAAGAAGGGCGGCGCGGGTCTCGGGAGCTCTCTGCTCACGCGACCATCTTGGATGCCCGCGTAGCTCCTCCCCTTATTTATGTATTTATTAAAGTTTTCTATAGCGCAATCAAGACCCATAGGTATCAGAGCGCTTAACACAACAAGAAATCAGATTACAGACACGTCTTTCTATAATGTACGATACAATAGAATACAATGATCTGAGGTAGGTTAGGGGTTATCCGATCGTTTTTAGTGACTTTTCCTTTATCCTCCAAACTATTCATATCCAGGGTCAGTATCGTGTCAGCCTCTGGTATCAGCATAGAGTTGGTTATTTCCTATAAACTTCCCATATAGTTATAAATTTAGTACCCTTTAAGTCAGGGTTTAGGTGATGGATTGTCTTGTCTATGGAAGGAACTTACTCATGAGAAAGATCTTAGTTTCCCTCTTGAATGTTGCAGTGTTTTTAATTTTTCTAATGCTCAGAGGGAGAGAGTTCCAGATTCTGGGGTCCGCTCCTGAAAACGCTCTATCGTAGGTTTTTTTCTTTTTGAAGATTGGTGGTCTCAGCAACAGATCCTTGGCACTCCTGGCAGGTCTGTTTCCTCCCGATATTTCAATTTTATGGTAAGGTATCTAGGTGTGTTGTGATGAATAGCTTTGTGGGTAATACATGCCATTTTTAGTTGTATTCTAGCTTCGTAAGGTAGCCAATTTAACGCCTTCAGGTGCAGGGAGATACGGTCAAATTTCCTCGTTCCAGTGATAAGTCTTGCTGCTGCATTAAGGCATACTTTCAATGGTGCTCTAGAAATTTTTGGCAGACCTGTTAGCGTTGTACATCCGTATTCTATCCTCGATATAACCAGAGATTGCACTGCTAGTTTTAGATCCGATTCAGTTAAAAATGATTTCCCTTTTCTTAAGCAGTTCAGATGAAGACAGGCGTTTTTTGCCATTGCTTTGATGTTGGCTTTGATGTCTAGGTTCTCATCCAGTGTGATTCCAAGTGATTTCGCCGAGTCTACTAGAGTGGGGGTGCTGTTTAACGCTGTGATCATTTTTGGCCATTCCTTCACTTCTGCTTGGTTCTTTATAGGCGTTATAAGTAGGAATTCAGTTCTAAGCGCGTTTAGCTTCAGATGATTGATAGATAGCCATTTTAGTGTCATTTTGAGGGCTTCATTCATTAAGATGATGTCTTCCAGGGACGCGATCTTGCTGTATATCTGCATGTAATCCGCATACATGTGGTAGGATATTTTGGAATTTCACAGAATTTTTGTAAGGGGTTCGATGTACAAGTTAAACAGTGATGGAGATAATGTTGATCCTTGAGGTACTTCTACTGCATTTGGACAAGCCGGTGAAAGTGATTGGTTGACCAGGAATCTCGGACTTCTATTCTGTAGGAAGGATTCAAATCATTTCAGCACTGTACCGGATATTCCCATCCTGTCCTAGAGTCTGTTCAGTAATTTTTCATGGTTAACTGTATCAAATGCAGATGATAGGTCTAGGAGGATGAGTAGGCAAGATCGTTTTTCATCTAGTGCTTGTAGTGCATCATCGACAATGTGTAGGATTGCCGTTTCCGTGCTGTGACCTGTTCTAAATCCCGATTGGCAGGCATCTAATAGTGAGAAATTGTCGATGTGTTGGCTCAGCTGTTTCTGAACACATTTCTCTATTAATTTGGCAAGGAGTGGGATGTTGGTCACTGGGCGATAGTTATTTGGGTTAGCTGGGTCCACTGTAGGTTTTTTGATGATCGGTATTACTTGACCTGTTTTAGGCATTCTGGAAGGATCCCCCTGGGCGAGAGAGGCGTTTACTATTTCAGTCCATATAGGAATCAAGATATGCATGACTTCTTTCTGGCATTTTGATGGTAGTGGGTCATTATAGTGGTTGTTAGGTTTGATGTCAGATAGCGTTTTAGCAATGTCATACTGGTTCAATTATTTGAAGGTGTCCCAGTGTGCTTTGTTTTTATCATCTTATCATCTTCTTTTGATGTGGTGTTGACCCATGATGGTATGCGGTAGTCCGGGTTGTCTGCAGTAATCTTGAGTTCTCTATCCAGCTTGTTGGCTTTGTCGGTGAAAAAGTTTGAGAACTCTTCTCAGCTTAGTGGCGTTTTGGTGACTTCTTGGGCGGATTTGGCCTGCTTGTTTGATTGTTGTTTTATGATCTCAAATAGTTTCCGTGGCCTGTTTTTTGCATTGTCTAGCTCTGTTCTAATAAATTCCTTTTTAGATTTGAGGATCTTTTTGTTATATTAATTTCTGATTTTTCTGAGGGATTTCAGCTCCGGGGATGATGGGTGTTGTCTCCATTTTCTTTCCGCCTGTCTTAATTTTCGCCTGTCTTCATTCAATGTTCCATTGAACCAAGGGTTTTTAACCTTCTCTGTGACTCTTTTCAATTTTAGCGGTATAGTGGCGTTGACTATATTTGTTACTGAGGTAGTGTAATGGTTCGTTAAATCAGACACATTCTGCACGTTGTTAGGTAGAATTAGGTCTTTCTTGACGCTTTCAATTAGTAGTTCCATTGCTGAGTCTCTCGTATCCCGCATCCATCTTTTGATTTTAATAGGCTGTGTGGTTTGTCTCTTCATCCATGTGGGTATCAGGAAGGTTATGGCATGATGATCTGACCAGTCGCATGGTTCTATTGCGAGGATTGAGATATTATCATTTTTAGAGATTATCCAGTCCAATGTTGCTCCTTTCGAGTATGTTGGTTGTAAACATGCTTGGGATAAGTTTAGTTCGGTCAAAAAGTATTTCAGTGTGTTGATTTGTTTGTCGTTGTTGTCATTCCAGTGTAGATTAAAATCGCCCAGAAATATGTTAATAGCGTCAGTGTTAGCGTTGGCTGTGATGATCTCCATCAGCTGGTCAATGAAGTTCATATTATTTCCCGGTGGGTGATATAAGGCATGTAAGTTGCAACTTTGTATGTTAGCAGATCTTATATTGAGACCTAGATATTCGCATGACTCAAGTGGGTCGGATTGTTTTTGGCTAATTTCTAAGTCCGATTTGTGTATGCAGGCTATACCACCTCCAGTCTTTCCTTGCCTATCAAGTCTTACAATGTTGTAGTAAGGGGCACCTGAAGGTCCAAGACTGGGGACAGTTAGCCATTGTGAGAAGTTGGCCTGATATATGATGTCTCCAATTCTGGGGGCACCTTGTATCAGTCCAAACAATCCCTTATAGTGGTGGTTGTAAGTCAACCTTATAGACAAGCTATCCTAGGGGTAGCATGGACTAAGCAGCCTTCAGGCTAAACTCAAGAGGGCATGTGAAGCCAGCTGTTTTACCAATCACAATCCTGTAATATCAAATGAAAGGACACCACACAAGTTATATATTATAAAAATATATGTATTTATTCTCAGAATAATCCTCTATACTCTTTATGAGTCTAGAAGCACAAGCGTTTAAACAAAAGCACAGTAAAACATATGATAGATGCACAATTATGGATGAGGCCCAGGGGCCACTCAAACCATATACTAAAATAGTGGCATAATTACCACTAATCAAACAGTGGTAAGGCTTGAGGCCTTGGGAATTGCTGGGGCTATTCGGGACTAGCAGTGGTGAAGTCGGGAAAAGCCCGCGGACTCGGCTGCAGCGCTTAAAGCACATGCATGCACCAATGCAAAGTCAATGGTGCGTAAAAGTTACAAAGTTACTGTTTTAGGAGTCTTCCGACTGGACTAGAATTACCAAACTTTAGACTTAGACACTAGAGATGTATACCAATGCAGGAGCACCAGCGTTCACGAGTTACCTCACCCACCGGAAGCGGGTGCATAGGTGCCAAAGTGCGTCAGGTTTCGTCACGCAGTCTGATGGTGCCTGGAGATGAAGATGCTGCAGGCGTCCAGAAGAGAAGTGTCCGGTTGGATCCAAGGGTGGATCAAAGATGTAGAGCACCTGAAAGCAGAGGGGACAGAGTCTGGGTCACTTAGCAGTGACCAGGGTGGAACCAGGAAGGAACCAAGCAATGTCGGGCGCAATCAGGTGGTTATTGTGAAGCTTGTCTCCGCTGCCACGTGGACTCTGGGGCACCGAGGATGTCCAGGAGTGGATCATGAGCTGCCCCACGAAGGCTCTCGCTGTTGGCGGTGTCGGACCAACGCATCGACCAGCAAAAATGCAGAAAGGCCTCATGCAGCACTCGGTAAGTGTGGAGGGGTTAGCTTTGGTGCAAAAGTTGCTCGGGGCTGGGGCTTCTCAAACCCCAATGCACAGCATCGAGGGAGCCTCGGGAGCTGCACGGTCAGCACTTTGTGGTTTTTCCAAGATGGCCGGCCCCACGCTTCAGGTCGCCTCCACGGGTCTCAGTTTGCTGGGACTGTGGATTGGGCTGTTGGAAGGCGGGAAAGCTGGGTCTTGTTGATCTCTGTTGCTCGAGTTCTGGCGGGAACTGCAACAAAGCAAATGGTGAGGCGCTGGATGGTGCCTGTTTGCACAGGGTGGTCACTCCTTGACCACAAGGGAGATTCTTCAGTCTTCCACGCGGAGTGGGATGTCAAAGGGTCCAGAGTTCTGTATCAAAGTTTCAGTCAGAATAATCTGATGTGCGCTGGCACTGCTCCCACTCTTATTCCAAATCTGTGGGCTAGATTACCTGCTAGGTCCCTCCTATGGGTGGGACCAGGGAAGGGGGTGGTTACACCCCTTTCCCTTTGTCCAGTTTTGCACCAGGACTGGGGCTGGTGTGCCCCAGAACTGGTTTGACTGGAGTATGCAATCTGCTGATGGGGGTGCTTTATTTGACAGGGGGCCCTTTGGGGCTCACTGTCTTTCTTGTCTTCTGCAGCCCTGGGCTGACTAAGGCAAGGTAGAGGGGGCAGGTTACCTGCTCCAGACTGGGTCCTACCTGAGAAGGGTCCAGTGTCATCAGGGGTTCTGTCAGGCTAGGCCTAACTACCTCTGGGGAAGTTCCTTCATCAGGGGTAAGATCAGTTCCCTGAGGAGGCTGATCCTGTCTTAATGTCTGGTGGGAGGGAGATTTCTCTTCCTCCTCAATGCTCTCTGTTTGTGTGGAGTGATCCATAGTTTCAGGCTTCACAACACATGAATCAGTTTGAGTTTGGGCTGTGGCCATCACAGCCCCACCAACCTTTTCAGGAAGGGACTCAGTTTGGGTATGGGCTGTTATCATAACAGCTCTGCTAACTTGTTCAGGAAGGGCTTCTGCTAAAGATGGGGCTGAGTCTTGCACAGCCCTACCAACCTTTTCAGGAAGGACATCTTGGATTGGGGCTGTAGCCATCACAGCCCCACTAACCTTTCCATGGACATTTACCATTCTAGAATGGGTTTCCTGTTCAACCTCAGCCCAGGCTGAGATTTCCAAATCATTTCCAAGTAGACAATCTACAGTCAAGTTTGCTGACACTGCCACTCTCTTTGGGCCAGTGACACCCCCCCCAGCTGAGATTTACTACTGCCATGGGATGATTGGTTTCTATTCCATCAATATTGGTCACCTGGTATGTGGCACCAGGTATAAGTTGCCTTGAGGGGACTAGACATTCAGCCACCATGGTGATGCTAGCCCCTGTGTCTCTAAAGGCCTCAACTTTCAGGCCATTGATGAGGGGCTCCTGTCTGTACTTGCTCAAAGTGTTTGGGCAAGCAGTGAAATTGGCAAACCCCATGTAATTGTCACAGATAACAGTAGATATAATAGGGGACCTGGTTAGGCCAGAGTCCACCTGAGTTCCAAAAGTAAACCCAGCCAAATTCTTGGGGGTGCTCCAACCACCTGGGGGATTACTGCTGACAGTAACAGGAGGTGTTGGAGCTTTACTTGGAGGTATATTTTCTTTATTGCTATTCTTTGGACAGCAGCTGTCTGTTTTCCAGTGGCCAGTCTGTTTACAGGCATGGCAGTAAGGTTTCTTCTGGTTAGAGGAGTTGCCTTGGGACCCACCCCCATCCTTGGAGTTTTGGGGTCCTGTGGGAGACTTGTCTTTAGATGTATCCCCACCCTCTTCTTGAGCCTTGGAAGTATACTTCTTTTGGTTATTACCCTGATTCTTAGGCCTAATCCTGGTTCTGACCCATTTGTCTGCCCTCTTACCCAATTCTTGTGGAGAAGTCAGATCTGAGTCCACCAGGTGCTGGTGCAAAAGCTGGTTCTGACAATTACTTAGGATCTGCTCCCTCATAATCAAATTATACAATCCTGTATAGTCATGTACTTTGCTGCCATGTAGCCAACCTTCCAGATTCTTGGTAGCACAATCTACAAAATCAGTCCAGTCCTGAGTCTGTGTCTTCTGCGTATCTCTGAACATTAACCTGTACTGTTCAGTGGTTAAGCCAAACCCATCAATCAGAGCACTCTTCAGGACAGTGTAGTTTTTAGCATCCTCCTGTCTAACAGTGAGGAGCTTATCTCTCCCTTTCTCAGAAAAGGAGAGCCATAAGATTGCAGCCCACTGGTCTTGAGGAACCTGCTGTACCATACAGGCTCTTTCAAGAGCAGTTATCCACTTGTGGATGTCATCCCTTATTTGTAGGGGGGCACAATCTTACTCAGGTTTCTAGTATCATAGGACCTGTCTTTCTCTCTAGGAATTATGTTGCTGCCACCAGTGGAATGTAATCCACTCAATTTTTGTTCCCTTGCTAAAGCAAGTTTAGCTTGGACCAAGGCTACCTCTTCCCTCTCTATCTGGAGTTGGACAGCCCTCATTCTGGCCCTATGCTCTCTTCTCTGGGGGGAAGTCATTCCCCTTTGAGATTCTCTTAAGGCACTAGAAATGTGAGAATCCATTGAGGGAGATCTCACTCTTCTATTGCCTGGAACTATTCTGTTATGTACTCTGGGGAGATGCTGGCCCTCTCCATTTCCATGTAGGAACAAGTTGGCTTGGCTAAGCCTCCCAACTGGTACCTGGGTATCCCCTAGATCCTGATCTGACTCTTCCTCTTCTGATTCAGGGCCCACCTCCTCATTTTCTACCTCTGGGGTGGTGTTCTCAGTCTCTGGGGGATTCACTCCATCTCCTGACCCTAAGGGAGCTACTCTAGCTTTCTCAAGATCATCCCTCTCCAGGATGGCTATCAGGATGGGAATGGTAGGGTTGTGACCCTTTTTCGGCCCCCTTGAAGTACATAAGGTACTCAAGTCCTTATGGCTGAGTTTGTCATAGCTGGAAGGTGCCTTGGTAAAGGTCAACCAACACAAGCTGAGCATTGGAAGGCTCACCTGTGCCAGACATAACTTCTAGTGAGGTGCAAGTGGTGCACTTACCTACACTAAGTGTTTTCCTACTGTACCTTGCTAGTGAGTTGTAGGCAGGGTGTGCTAAGCCCTTTGATCTACAACTCCTAAGTTCAGTAGATCTTAAATATTTAAGTATCGTTTATATGTACCTAGGTACTTAATGTGATCTTTCAATTTGATAAAAAGATTGCAATGGTAAAACAACAGTAAGCTCAAATCCCGACCGCTGCACACCAATGTGAGAAGTTGGCCTGATATATGATGTCTCCAATTCTGAGGGCACCTTGTATCAGTCCAAACAATCCCTTATGGTGGTGGTTGTAAGTCAACCTTATAGACAAGCTATCCTAGGGGTAGCATGAACTAAGCAGCCTTCAGGCTAAACTCAAAAGGGCATGTGAAACCAGCTGTTTTACCAATCAAAATCCTGTAATATCAAATGAAAGGACACCACACAAGTTATATATTATAAATATATGTATTTATTCTCAGAATAATCCTCTATACTCTTTATGAGTCTAGAAGCACAAGCGTTTAAACAAAAGCACAGTAAAACATATGAAAGTTGCACAATTATGGATGAGGCCCAGGGGCCACTCAAACCACATACTAAAATAGTGGTATAAGTATCACTAATCAAACAGTGACCTCACCGACAGGTAGCGGGTGCATAGGTGCCAAAGTTTGTCAGGTTTCGTCACGCAGTCTGATGGTGCCTGGAGATGAAGATGCTGCAGGCGTCCAGAAGAGAATTGTCCGGTTGGATCCAAGGGTGGATCGAAGATGTAGAATACCTGAAAGCAGAGGGGACAGAGTCTGGGTCACTCAGCAGTGACCAGGGTGGAACCAGGAAGGAACCAGGCAATGTTGGGCGCAATCAGGTGGTTGTCGTGAAGCTTGTCTCCGCTGCCACGTGGACTCTGGGGCACCGAGGATATCCAGGAGTGGATCACGAGCTGTCCCACGAAGGCTCTCGCTGTCGGCGGTGTCGGCTTCCGGATTGGAGCAAACAAACCTTGGCAAGCGCAACCCACGCAGGATTCAAAGATCGCTTCTTACTCGGACCAGCAAGGTCAGAGCGGGTGCTCCTTTTCAGGGGAGCGAGGGCCAGTCCAGAGCAACTGGACTGGCAGAGAAAATTCAAAGGCTCGTCGGTACTAGGGCCACTAGCCAACGGGCAAGCGACCGGACCAACGCGTCGAGCAGCAAAAATGCAGAAGGGCTCCACGGAGCACTCGGTGAGTGTGTAGGGGGTAGCTTTGGTGCAAAAGCTGCTCGGGCTGGAGCTTGTCAAACCCCAATGCACAGCATCGAGGGAGCCTCGGGAGCTGCACAGTCAGCACTTCATGGTTTTTCCAAGATGGCTGGCCCCACGCTTCAGGTCGCCTCCACGGGTCTCAGACTTGCTGGGACTGTGGATTGGGCTGTTGGAAGGCAGGAACGCTGGGTCTTGTCGATCTCTGTTGCTCAAGTTCCGGCGGGAACTGCAACAAAGCAAATGGTGAGGCGCTGGATGGTGCCTGTTTGCACAGGGTGGTCACTCCTTGACCACAAGGGAGATTCTTCAGTCTTCCACGCCGAGTGGGATGTTGAAGGGTCCAGAGTTCTGTATCAAAGTTTCAGTCAAGATAATCTGATGTGCGCTGGCACTGCTCCCACTCTTATTCCAAATCTGTGGGCTGGATTACCTGCTAGGTCACTCCTATGGGTGGGACCAGGGAAGGGGGTGGTTACACCGCTTTCCCTTTGTCCAGTTTTGCGCCAGGACTGGGGCTGGTGTGCCCCAGAGCCGGTTTGACTGGATTATGCAAGGGGAAGCCTTGTGCTCCCCATGCAGTGTCTAGTTTCTTTCAGCCCTCCCTGCTCCAATCCACTATCTCCTGTCTGGGGTGGTGTAGCACCTCCCTGCGACAGGAAACCCTTTGTCCAGGCCTACTCTGCCAAGTTTCGGTCAGCAGCAGGAGGTCAGACTTGTGTCGGGGCAGCAGCATCCATTTTGTGATGCTGAGGCTCTGGTTAGGATTAACCGTGTTTCAGTAAAGCAACATGTCTTCTCCCTCTAGAAGAGTGGAATGCTACCTCTGTCACCTGGACTGGCGAGGGGGTAGTATTCCAAAGGGTATGACACCAAATACGACATGTTTTGATAAAGCCAAACCAAAGTTAGCACATAACCGCGAGGATTATAATGCACTTAAGAGTATATGGTATGGCAATATCCCGGAACAGCTAAGGGATTTGGTCCGGACAGCTGCAGACAGGCTCAGCTCATGCTAGAGCACCATCTCACATAAAACCAAGCACTCTGCCTCCAGGATTGTTAAGGCCTGCCCTAGGAGTGACTTATAGGTATATATGTGTCCAGATATAGGTTTAGATATAGGTATACTATAGCTAAGCAAGGAGTGATTACACCGCCTTGCCCCAGCTGAGTGATCAGCCAGTTGTGTCAATTTAAGTACCAGCCAGGAGTGGCAAAAGATATGCTGTAGCCCCAGGTAGCCCTTGGATGCACCTATGCCCAGGGCACCTATAGGGCACAGTATAGGGGTTGATAAGGTGTCCAGTACCAAATTGGTTATGCACCTAGGGTGCATGGAGTCCATTTTACAGAGAGAGCAGATAGCCTGGGGCCCTGATTAGCAGGGTCCCAGGCCAACTAAGTCGAAAACCAGCTAAACACTAGGCAAAAAATCTGGGGTACCCATAGTCAGGTATCCACCCTCCTACAGCCATGTTTCCGTGAGGATTGTTATGTCTATCTCCTGGTTAATAATGATGTCGGCAATGTCAGACGCATGTTTAGCTGCTGATAGACAGTTGAGCATTAGGCATTTTAGAGACTTTTCTGTTATACGTGGTTTCATATTTCGCGTTTCGGGGATTAGATGTACTTGTCGAAGGTTGTTGAGATTGTGTTTTCTCTCATTCAGCTTAGGTATTCTGTTGGCGTCTATCGGTACTATTTTGATTTCCTCCCCTCTACTGTGGTCAGCGAGCTCATACTCCCGGAGTATGGATCGGACTTCCTCTTCAGTTAGGTATTTCTGGTTCCTGTCTCGTCTATTTTGTCTGTTTGACAGAGGCATCGCCTTCTTATTGCGCTTGCATTGGGATGTATAAGCAGATCTCGAATGCGCTCGACTTCTGTGTGTGTTCTGTAATATCCCGTAGTTTTTCTATTCCATTAAGGGTGCTTAGTAAATCCTGTGACAGGTTGCTCATTTGTGTTTGGAGCTCTCTGATTCTTCTCATGATCCTAGGTGATGTACTGGGATTGCTCATCCGTTTATTTCGAATTTCACTATTTTTGATCCTGAGTTTTCATTCTGAGTTTTTCATCTGTATCTTCTTCTGTTTCCCCTTAGATCGGTCATCTCTTCTTTGTTTGCTGTGTTTGAAATGCTGTCTTTGTTTTGTGTTCCTAGGTTCTTGTTTGTAGAGTATATCGTTCTAGGTGAGCCTTGTGTAGACATATTTAGGGGTATGGGATAGCTAATCTTAGATTTTCATTTTGTAATTTGTTGGTTGGAGATGTTTTGCCATTGGGGGAAAGTATCAGTTCTTCCCACTGGAGGGTATCTGATGTGTTGCAAGCGTGGCGTGTGGACATCTCATTTTTCTCAGTAATGATCTCAGACGACGGGCCTCCTGTTTTGCTTGCGTCTCCTTGTTGATGTGACTGTTTTGGTTCCTTACGGACTCTAGTTAGTATGTTGTCTGCGATCGATTTTTCCCTCTGTGGAGGCTCTATGTTGATGTGTGCATTTACTGTTCTTTCTGAGTCCCTCCCACACGCCGAGACTTCTGTTCTGCTTGTGACACCTAGTTGCGTAGATTGTTCAGGTTCCAGGAGGTCTCTAGTTGGTGTGTTATTTGTGGTGGTAGGGTCATGTGGGGCAGGGTTGTCTTCTGAGGGTCTCTGATGTTGTATGTGGCTTGTGTCTCTTAGTTGCCTATTTAGTTCCTGGCGGTCTCTTGTTGGTGTGCTAGTTGTGTTGATGATGTCCGCTGAGATTGCGTTGTCTACTAAAGGTCTTTGATGGTATAGTGGATTTGAGTATTCAGCAATTCTTTTCAATGTTAAAAACATGTTATCAAATTTTTCCAATTCGTTGTTAGAGGCTTGAATCCTCACTATTCCGTTCTTGAAAATCGTTATGCAGAGGTCCGCTCTGATTCTTAGTGATGCTATTGTCATGAATTTCGTACCATGTGGGATATTAGCTATAGGTTTTATGTTAAGCATCTTTGTAATGGCTTTGCGCCATTTCGCCGTTATTCTGGTGAAGAATATCATGTCGTTCGCGATTATGCCATTGACCGCGCAGAAGGCAGTGTCAGAAATCAGTGTGTAGGGTTTTTCCTCCTAATGTTCTGTGTGAATTTTTTGGCTGCATTTTTGTATGTTATTGGTATTTTTGACTCAGCAAGGTATCCCTGTAACCAGCATCAGGAGTGGTGAACGTTTACATTTGATGAGGTGTCCTGAGGCTGATTTGTGGCATTTCTATTTTGGCATAGGTCAATAACCAGTACAGGGTAACATTAAAATAGAGCTTTCCTTATAGTGGAACACTGGAGCAGTAGGTGTCCCCTCTTATCCCCCTTGTGAGCACCTCTCATCTCAGACTAACTTTATGGTCACAATGGGGCAACTGCTCAACCACAGGCCAATCAGGCTCCTGGCCCGTGGTTCTCACAGGCCCGATCTAGTTTCCTCCAGCTTACTCCTCTGCACTGTCGGCATGGCGATTGAAACTTCTCAGCCATGTTCCGCCTTCTCTGTGTCAGCCAACATCACTTGCTTTCTAATCTTCCTTTCTATGCAGTCAGGATGGTCTCCTCCAGCATCAGGACCCGCACGATTGCCATCTGTAGCAGTGGGGATGCTGGCTATGGTAGGCCTCAAGTGGTACCCGCCCCCAACTGAACTGACACAGATAACACTGCACTAACATGGGTTGAGTATATGCTTTTGCCTCGAGCGGCAAGTAGTGTAGGGTAGTGTCCAGGTGGTTCACTACATCCTTTACAACATTTAATAGAAAATCACAAGGAAAAGAAAGAGTAACCAAGAGAGCAAGAAAGCAATAAAGAGAGAAATAGCAGCTTATCCAAGAGCTCAACACAGTCTTTCAACCTCTGACTGGGCCGAAGATTGGCCCTCGGGTGATACGGGTGGCCCTGTTTGGAGGATTCACTGCCTCTGGGCATAGGACTTTCATTAGCCATTTGCGATCCCTTTCCTTCTTCTCTTCTGTTTACACTACTGGGCTCTCCTCCCTGACTTTTCAATGGCCCTGTCACCCACTCGTATGTCAGATCCTCTTCTATGGCTGTCGGCATCTTCTGAGGGACTCGCTTGAACAGCAACACATTTCACACGATACTTCCACGCCTCCTCTCTTTACTGTGATTATGGTCCCTCGTACTTGAACCACCTGTCCTGTTTCTTTCTCAAAGGGAGTTTTAAATTTCCACCTTGAGTGGCGGTACTTGAGGACAATAAAGTCACCCTCTTTAATGTTCGGCTCCACCGTTCTCTGTTTGCTGTTAGCTCTTTCATTGTTGGCTCTCCTTTTTGGCTGGGTATCTAGGATAGCAGGCTCCCACTGTGGGCAGGTCAGCACAAGATCTCTGGTGGGCCTCTTCATTTTCAGATTGCTCGGGGCACATCCAGTCATGCTGTGTGGTGTTTGAAAATATGATCTCAGAAGCTGATGTAAGCAACACTCAAGATCCTCCCCCTTCTCTACTCTAATCAGAAGTGCATTGTTGAACATTCTCATAAATCTTTCCACTTCCCCGTTTCCTTGTGGCCATTGGGGAGTTAGTTATCCATCGATGTTGAATGTTCATGCAACATAGATAATCCCTAAATTCTTGGCCCTGAAATTGTGTCCCATTATCTGTCTTTAATTCATCAGGCAACCCGAACAATGCAAACATTTTCTTCAGAGTGTTTTTTTAAAAACTTTATTTATCATGTTTTGTTACATATCCACATAAATCACAGAGTCAGTATAAAATAGTTTTTGCATGGTGCATAAAGAATATCAGGACGAATTTACAGGCGGGGAAACCCTCGCACACAGGCCACCTTAATTTAAACATTTCTACACAGTTATATAAGGTATCCCACTCATACCCCGCAGCAGTCAGCCCTGTCAAGGGCACACAGAGAAAGCGTTGATAGATATGTACAGCAACCACCCCCCTCCCCCCAAGACACCCCCAAGCTAGTAGCCCACAAGGCCCACAGCACAGACAGACCACACCTCGATTTGCTGTACTATGCTCCAGGGGCGTCCTCCTGGGCGTCCAGCGCCGAAGCGTCCTGGTCAGTGTCACTGTGCTCTCTGAGGTATGATAGCAGTGGATTCCAAATATCCCTAGGGCGGGACTTAGCTGGCAACAGTTCTGCATAGGTTGTAAGCTGATTCCAGAGTGGGTTTTACACATTCAAAGGCAATGGATCTCACCAGCTCTACAGCTGGGAACTTGGTATAACTGTCCATATTCACCAGCATGATTCTGTTATCAGGAAAGCTTCCAAAGTCCATGCTTACTGCGGACCACGGCTGCATACATGGATTTCCATGATGGCCGGAGCTGTAGGAGGGTCGCTACTCATGATGATACATGAGTTACAGTTCATCTCCAGGAACCACACTTCCTTGTGAGGCATGCTTTTGTTTTAGCCACTTGTTGATGTCACTGGTGTACCAGCTCCACAGTGAGGGTCCAAAGCCTTCGAGGCAGAACGATCTGATGAGCCTGCAGTATGATTCAATCTTAACTCATCACGCATTTCCACAGATGCCGTCTTAAAACTGGTGAATGTGTTCTGAGCACACCTTTCTTCTCTAAGTTTTAGAAACTAATTTTGTAGGATCTTTTGATCTGCGTGCTACAATTAATAGAGTAAACCCAATACTCTGAATTACTATTAAACAAGTGGCTGGTCAACTGACGTTGACACAGACTTAATTGTGCACAGCCTAATTAATATTGTTGATGTGACAATTTTTTCACATCATCAACTTATTTTATTTATATTTCTTTAACTGTTGCAGTCAACATAATTACTGTTACATTATAACATTTGACATTATTCATGTTTAAAGCACATCAAAACAATACAGAATTAAATATTTCACCAAAAGCAAAACAATCAATATAATGTTGGTTAGATTGGCATTCGCCCAATGCATTTCGGGGCGTTAGAAGAGTACCTTCGTCAGGGGCACCACTGTAAAAAAACATAATATACAGGCACATCAGTTTTTCGTTAAACATTTCGAATGTACAAGCAAAAAGGTTATCTTACTACGAGCAAGAAAAAGTACCTTCACCATTATCACCCATGTGAGGTTTGTGTTAAGAAAAAACTTTTTAACTCACATCAAAGACCCTCACTTCCACGCAATAGCCGGGTAGCTGGAGTCAAACAACGAAACAACTTATATCTGTGAACAGAATTCAAACCAGAAGTAAGAAACACAGAGTTTTCCTCATGATCATCTGGCATTTATCTCCGGTATCAAACCACCAATGTGCATACCTAACGACTTGGTTCCACGAGTAGATAAAGGTTTTCACCAAATGAACTCAATTCATCATTCTGATTTACTCGGACCAATGTCGATCTGTAACGAGTTGACAAAAAGCCATTACCAACTTATAATCTAATTCTACCCTTCAAATAGTCACGACGTTGTTATATACATACCTCGTTAAGCTTCAAAAAAAGGCTCTAGTTCTAATAATCAAGCTACATCCACTCGACACCACAAATAGTCGACAGACCTGTAAAATAATTACAAAAGAGCCATCACTCTACTGGTCACTAGTAAACCTTGCCAAACTATCTAGGAATACTCCAGATTCTCACCTTTTCAGAAACTAACACGACGAAACGCCACTATTCCCGTTCTCCGCTCCTCGTTGCGAACAAGCCTGCAGCTTCAAATGTTCAAATTCGGCGCTTCCTACTTAACCCATAAAACAACTTTCCTCATTGGCTACTTCGTCAAACCGTCCACCAATCCTATTGTCTAAGACTGTTACTCCACACCGGGTCGACCAGCTGGTTCAGACAATCACTCTCAAAGGTTAAACCTACATCGTGTTAGCCTATCATGAAAACTTTTTTATGTTTGCATTTTTTACCTTTTCAACAACGTCCCATTTTTTTAGAAAACCACAACATTCTGTGCTTTATCGATACAGACAACTAGAGAAATGACACCGCAATATAACCTACACCGAGGGTATTAACCAAGTCCTCTCATTGATACAGAAGTGTTCAGACCATTTGATTTGAGTGAAGAAAATAAAAAATAAGGAAAAAATGTGAAAAGATCATACATGCGGAAATAAATGAATAAACCTTTTTGCTTATTTCTTGTGATTGAAGCTTACACAAGAATATACAATCTCAGCTTCATTAAACAATGCTATTTACAGGTAACTACTGAGTTCAATACGGTCATTCAGACCTCCTGGGGTCAGAGTTCCAAGCTTTTTTATCCAAAAAGTTTCTCTCTGCAACAGTTTTTTGTTCAAATCTATGCCTTCCCTACTTTGTACAAATTCTATGATTTGGAATCTTAACGGTGCTATAGAGTGTTGTTTTTCTAACCAATGTGTTGATAAGGGAGATGTTAGTGATTTGTTACGTATCCTGCTTTTGTGTTCTGAAATGCGGATTTTTAATTTACGCTCAGTCTTTCCTATATACAGCAATCCGCAAGGGCACTTGATTGAATAAATGACCTGATTTGTATTGCAGTCACCATCATATGTTAACTTTATTGATTTCCCAGAATGTGGGTGTGAAAGTTCATTGCCTAAGATCACATTGTTGCAATGTACACAGTTAGTACACCTACGCATCCCTCTGAAGTTTTTTTGCCTTATTTCTGTGTTACTCAATAACTCTTTTATATTTTTTGAACGAGTATAAGCACAGAGTGGTTTGTCTTTAAAGATTTGGTTGAAATCTGGCTCCTGTTCCAAAAGTTCCCATCTTTTTTTGATGATGTTCTTAATCTTTTGAGAGTTAGTAGAATATTTTGACACAAATACATTGCGTTTCTTGTCACTCTGTTGTTTCTTCATCAGTAATGTATCTCAATTCTCTTTTAATGCTTTAGTCTGCTCTTCTTCCAGTAATGTTGAAATGAAATGAAATGAAATGAAATGAAATGAAATGAAAAAGGTTCTTAATAGAGCGCACTGTGACCAAGCGGCTTCCTGGCGCTAGAGGTGGGGAGCTGAGGGAGACAGGGGAAGCCAAAACTGTTTAGCAGGAATAAGCAGTGGAGAACAGGTGGGTTTTTAAGGCCTTACGGAATTGGGAATAAATGGTAATGGATCTGATTGGTAGAGGGAGACTATTCCAGAAGGAGGAGGAGAATGTTGATGGGTATCCTCTTTTTTTGTAGTTTTCCTTGTATTCATTTATGTGTTCAATGCTCTTCTCAGGTTTTGTAACTATTCTCCTTAATCTTAGAAATTGTGAATAAGGTAGATTCCTTATTAGATTAGGGGGGTGAAAACTCAAGAAGTGTAACATACTGTTCTTGTCGGTCGGTTTTCGATGAAGAGTGGTGACAATTTGGTTTCCTTCAATTATTACTTTCACATCCAAATATGCGATCTCAGACCTACTAGTACTGTATGTCACTTGAATCCTGGGGTTCCTGGTGTTCAATTTCAAGATGTTGTTCTTTAGTTGGATTTCAGATCCTGACCAAATCAAAAAAATGTCGTCAATAAAGCGTCAGAAAAATTCAAGGTTGTTGGTCCATTCGTTGTGTGAAAAAATATGATCTTGTTCGAATTTTGCCATATAGGTGTTGGCATATACTGGGGCACCAGTAAAGCCCATTGAAGTCCCATTTAGTTGCATGTAGAACTTGTTTGCCCATTTGAAGTAACTGTTTTGCAGACAGAATTGAGTCAGTTCTAATAAAAATATTGGGTTCAACTCAATTTCAGGGTGTTGTAACAACATCCATTCTTCTGCTTCCAAACCGTCAGTGTGACCAATCGAAGTATACAAGGATACTATGTCTATGGTGCAAAGAATATATTCTTTTCCATTTTGAAGTTTGATCTTAGCCAACTTGAGTAAGAAATCTGTCGTGTCCTGAATGTAGGTGTGCCAATTTTGAATAAATGGTTGCAAAAAAGATCAATTATTTTTCCAGCTGGTTCGAACACAGAGTTGCATCCAGACACAATGGGCCTGAATGGCGGATCTTCCAATGATTTATGTACCTTCGGTAACATATAAAGGTTAGGTCTCTTAGGGTTCTTAACCATCAAATATTTCGCCATCTTTTCTGTGATCCAGTGTGCTTCCTCAGCCTTTTCTATCAATGCTTGAAGTATCTTCTGTATTTCACAAGTTGGATCTTGCTCCAGTAGTAAATAGGTATTGGTATCATTTACATGCTCCTGTACTTTCTTATTGTAAAAATCAGAATCCATCAGTACCAAGGCTCCACCTTTGTCAGCCTTCTGGAAAGTTAACTCTGTATTTCTACCCAATTGTACAAGTATGCTTTTTTCTTTCCTGTTTAGATTATTCATTTGTTGGTTGTTCTTTTTGTAGTTCAATTTGTGTAGGTCTTTGCTTACAAGTGACTCGAATAAATCCAAAGTCTTGTGTGATGTGGGTGCTTCAAAAGTACTTTTTGGTCGAAATATTTCCTCTTTCTTTTCCACAGTTTCCTCCTTTTGGACAACGTTGTCAAAAAAATTTCTTAATCTCAGATTCCTCATGAATTTATAAAAAGATATCTCATCCTCAAACAGGGAACCAGTATATGTGGGGACAAACGTAATGCCTTTGTTGAGAATCAACTCCTCTTGTGTTGTTAAAGAGTGCTTAGAAATGTTGATTATGAGGGTTTCCCCTGACTCCTTAATCCCTTCTTCACTTTTTCCTTCTCTTTTTCTTTTTCCTCTCCTTGTTTTTTTGTGGTATCCGGGTCTGGAGGTCGATCTGTTTCCAAAGTTTCCAACAAAAAAGACACCTGTGCTCCTGAAGTAGTTGCTTTCTCCTGGCTCGGTATGTTACTCACGGTAGGTGTTATTTTTACCGGTGCTCTTGATGGGTCTACATCCTTATCTGTAGCCAAACTTTCTTCAGATGAAGTCGTTGGACGCCGTGTGAAACGCCTTTTGGCATATACTTCCGCCCATGTATATGCTTCATTAAATTTATAGTCTATGGTGTCTCTTTTAAATTTCCTCAGTTTTGTTATAAAAGAGTTATTGAGCAACACAGAAATAAGGCAAAAAAACTTCAGAGGGATGCGTAGGTGTACTAACTGTGTGCATTGCAACAATGTGATCTTAGGCAATGAACTTTCACACCCACATTCTGGGAAATCAATAAAGTTAACATATGATGGTGACTGCAATACAAATCAGGTCATTTATTCAATCAAGTGCCCTTGCGGATTGCTGTATATAGGAAAGACTGAGCGTAAATTAAAAATCCGCATTTCAGAACACAAAAGCAGGATACGTAACAAATCACTAACATCTCCCTTATCAACACATTGGTTAGAAAAACAACACTCTATAGCACAGTTAAGATTCCAAATCATAGAATTTGTACAAAGTAGGGAAGGCATAGATTTGAACAAAAAACTGTTGCAGAGAGAAACTTTTTGGATAAAAAAGCTTGGAACTCTGACCCCAGGAGGTCTGAATGACCGTATTGAACTCAGTAGTTACCTGTAAATAGCATTGTTTAATGAAGCTGAGATTGTATATTCTTGTGTAAGTTTCAATCACAAGAAATAAGCAAAAAGGTTTATTCATTTATTTCCGCATGTATGATCTTTTCACATTTTTTCCTTATTTTTTTATTTTCTTCACTCAAATCAAATGGTCTGAACACTTCTGTATCAATGAGAGGACTTGGTTAATACCCTCGGTGTAGGTTATATTGTGGTGTCATTTCTCTAGTTGTCTGTATCGATAAAGCACAGAATGTTGTGGTTTTCTAAAAAAATGGGACGTTGTTGAAAAGGTAAAAAATGCAAACATAAAAAAGTTTTCATGATAGGCTAACACGATGTAGGTTTAACCTTTGAGAGTGATTGTCTGAACCAGCTGGTCGACCCGGTGTGGAGTAACAGTCTTAGACAATAGGATTGGTGGACGGTTTGAAGAAGTAGCCAATGAGGAAAGTTGTTTTATGGGTTAAGTAGGAAGCGCCGAATTTGAACATTTGAAGCTGCAGGCTTGTTCGCAACGAGGAGTGGAGAACAGGAATAGTGGCGTTTCGTCGTGTTAGTTTCTGAAAAGGTGAGAATCTGGAGTATTCCTAGATAGTTTGGCAAGGTTTACTAGTGACCAGTAGAGTGATGGCTCTTTTGTAATTATTTTACAGGTCTGTCGACTATTTGTGGTGTCGAGTGGATGTAGCTTGATTATTAGAACTAGAGCCTTTTTTTGAAGCTTAACGAGGTATGTATATAACAACGTCGTGACTATTTGAAGGGTAGAATTAGATTTTAAGTTGGTAATGGCTTTTTGTCAACTCGTTACAGATCGACATTGGTCCGAGTAAATCAGAATGATGAATTGAGTTCATTTGGTGAAAACTTTTATCTACTCGTGGAACCAAGTCGTTAGGTATGCACATTGGTGGTTTGATACCGGAGATAAATGCCAGATGATCATGAGGAAAACTCTGTGTTTCTTACTTCTGGTTTGAATTCTGTTCACAGATATAAGTTGTTTCGTTGTTTGACTCCAGCTACCCGGCTATTGTGTGGAAGTGAGGGTCTTTGATGTGAGTTAAAAAGTTTTTTCTTAACACAAACCTCACATGGGTGATAATGGTGAAGGTACTTTTTCTTGCTCGTAGTAAGATAACCTTTTTGCTTGTACATTCGAAATGTTTAACAAAAAACTGATGTGCCTGTATATTATGTTTTTTTACAGTGGTGCCCCTGACGAAGGGACTCTTCTAACGTCCCGAAATGCATTGGGCGAATGCCAATCTAACCAACATTATATTGATTGTTTTGCTTTTGGTGAAATATTGAATTCTGTATTGTTTTGATGTGCTTTAAACATGAATAATGTCAAATGTTAAAATGTAACAGTAATGATGTTGACTACAACAGTTAAAGAAATATAAATAAAATAAGTTGATGATGTGAAAAAATTGTCAGATCAACAAATTTAATTAGGCTGTGCACAATTAAGTCTGTGTCAATGTCAGTTGACCAGCCACTTGTTTAATAGTAATTCAGAGTATTGGGTTTACTCTATTAATTGTAGCACGCAGATCAAAGGATCCTACAAAATTAGTTTCTAAAACTTAGAGAAGAAAGGTGTGCTCAGAACACATTCATTAGTTTTACAAATGTAGCGCTGCTGTCCTCGAGGGGTCGAAACAGGTACGCAATACGAGGAAACCGCCAGGGCACTACAACTCCCAGAAGGACCTGGGCGCGGGCTAACCGGAAGTGGTTGTGGGACCAGAGATATAAGCAATCCTCCTGCGTAGCTCAGTGCTTATCAATCTTGCCATCGTTTCAGGAGAGAGAGAGCTTGTGCGCGGACGCTTGCCTTCCCGCTAGGAGGACGCCGAACAGAGTTGTGCGCGGACGCTTGCCTTCCCGCTAGGAGGACGCCGAACAGAGTTGTGCGCGGACGCTTGCCTTCCCGCTAGGAGGACGCCGAACAGAGTTGTGCGCGGACGCTTGCCTTCCCGCTAGGAGGACGCCGCTTCTTTTTCCTTCTCGAACACTTAGAGGTAGGAACTTGTAAAGCACGGCCGTGCTATAGAAATTGATTCTTTTTGTTTCCTTTAGTCCTGAGGCGGAGTAACATTTCCGTTGTTGTCATACTTCGTTTACTACCTTCAGTGACAGTAACTAGTAGGTTCTATCGAAGCCACCCCTGTAACCCTTTCAGGGTGCCTAGTGGTAAAGGAACTCTTGAGTCTCAGGATTACCGAACCGTAACTACATCACCCAGAATCCTTTTGGGCATATCCCCTGATATCTTTTGTAAGTACGGAGTTTTCCTTAAATCCTTTGGTAGTCTACGAACTGTAGGCAGGGAACTAATGGTCTGTTCATTTGTGTTTTCCCAGTATTGTTGTGACTTGAAGACCTCCTTCCCTTGTGACCAGACCAAGAGGGGTACTTCTCAACAACATCCTCCTTCGTTGTTCTCTCCCTTTTTCCTGGAGTGCCTTCTGTCCCTTGCATGTGTATAGTGCAGGGAGATTGGGCATTATTTGGGAACTGGGTGACTATTCTTCGCGCTGTGGTCCCCGCCGGCCAGTACCTGAAGGTTAGTGGCTTAGGGTTTCTCTTCTTGGGATATCTGAGGGTTGCTAACCGCTACAGATTGATAAGCCCAAGTAGACAAGCCGAGCCTGGACCATGGAGCCAAATGGTATGTTAGCCTCGCTGGTAGAAAGCCTTAATGCGCTTCAACACGAGGTACACGCATCACGTGCCGAAAACCAAGAGATGAAGAAAGAAATGAATACCATGAGGAGAGAGGTAGCGGGCATGGTGCGTAAAGGGCAGGGATCAGGATCTTACATAAGAGAAGCAACCCTACCTCCCCCTGGACATCCAGTAACGCAATCCCCTCCCCAGGGAGCATCAGGGGGTGGGTTCTTCGTCCCCAATGCCATACCTCAGTCCTCCACCGACCACACTCCTACGGTGCATGTCATACAGAACACGGGCATCCCTCTTGCCCCACCTGAACGCTTTCATGGGGACCCAAAGAAATTCGAGACATTCTTAAATCAATGCCGGCTCCACTTTTTGTGTAAGCCTGCGGTGTTTCAGGACGATGCCTCCAAAACGTCCTTTATGATGTCCTATATGAGTGGGAACGCGGCGAGTTGGACAATACCGTTAATGGAGAAGAATGATCCGGTGTTGCATCATTTCCTTGATTTCTGTTCTGCCCTCCGGAGGTTGTTCGACCGCAAGACTCATATGTTGTCCTTGGACAAAGAACTTATTACATTACGCCAGGGGTCACAGGACCTATTGACCTATATCACCGCTTTCAACAGACTGGTGGTTGAGACTGACTGGCCACAGGAGAAGCGCACCTCATTGTTTTATCAGGGACTTCGAAGTGAGTTAAAGGACGTCTTGTCTCAAGTAGTCCAAATGCCTGCCAACTGTGAGGACTTGATAGATCTTACAGTGCAACTCGACCATCGCCTGCTGGAAAGGCGGGGAGACCGGAATCGGAGCGACATGAAAGGATGGTATCCCAAACCCAAACCATCGGCAGAGGAAGGCTCTAAGAATCCAGAGGGGGTTGAGCCGATGCAGATCGGGGGGATCCGAGGCCCGCTGACAACGGAAGAACGGGAGCGCAGACGAAGGATGAAGCTTTGTCTTTACTGCGGTAAAGGGGGGCACTTCATACGTGAATGTCGAGCCAGGGCCCAACAACCCGAGAGAAACTCAGGGCCACGAAAACCCGTTATCCTGGGAACCAAAGAGACGTCGGAAAACTAAAAAGTCCGGCCCAGACGGAGGTCGCTGGGTTGGACGTGAGACAGACATCGATCTCCTCACTCCTTGCCAACACGATGATGCCAGCAGTGGCCCATATAAACATGCCGGTGACCTTATTTATAGCCGGGGAAAATGTTACTCACGTGGAAGCCCTGTTGGATTCAGGAGCCACAGGGAACTATATAGACCTCGAATATGCTGCCTCCCTTGGAATTGCTTGGGAGCGGAAGAATGAGCCAGAAAACGTCAAAGCTGTCGACGGCTCTTCCTTGACCTCAGGGCCGGTAACGAAACATACGGTGCCTCTCCGTATGCAGCTTGAAGAACACCAAGAATTCATCCAATTTGACTTGATAGCGGCGCCACAGTTCCGCCTCATCCTAGGCATGCCCTGGCTGACTCTCCACGATCCTGATGTGAGCTGGTCAGCACGAACGGTGACGATGAATTCGGCTTACTGCAAGGAACATTGCTGCAAAAGTTTCCCGGAGGCAACCGATGACGATGAGATCCCTTGGGCGCATCATTTGGCTGTCTCTTGTGCGGAAACCCCAAAGAAGGCCAGCTCTTTACCCAAGGAATATGAGTGCTTTCATGAACTCTTTGACAAAAAGAAGGCAACAAGATTACCCCCGCATCGTGTGTACGACTGCTGTATCGATCTTCTACCAGGGGCTGCGATACCCTGCAGTAGAGTCTATGCTCTCGCAGAGAAAGAGAACCAGTATTTGAGGAAATACATTGATGAAAACATGGCCTCCGGATTCATTCGCCATTCTACTTCCCCTGCCTCCTCTCCTTTATTTTTTATTCCGAAAAAGGACTGCGATGAATTGAGACCCTGTATCGATTACCGAGCACTAAATAGTATCACAGTCAAAAACAGGTACCCCCTTCCGTTGATATCTGTGCTGATGGATCAAATCAAAGGAGCCCGCTATTTCACCAAACTGGACCTTCGTGGGGCCTACCATCTTGTGCGCGTAAAACAAGGCGACGAGTGGAAGACCGCCTTCCGCACCAAGTTTGGGCTCTTTGAGTATAGGGTAATGCCATTCGGGCTATGCAACGCCCCTGCCGCCTTCCAATATTTCATGGATGAGGTGCTAAGGCGATTGCTAGATACCATATGCATGGTATACATAGACGATATACTCATCTATTCGAAGACCATGCAAGACCACGTACAACACGTCACTGCAGTGTTAGAACGCCTGCAACAAAACGAATTATACGCTAAACTTGAGAAGTGTCTGTTTCATGTCCCAGAGGTGTCCTTTCTAGGCTACGTGATCAATGCTAACGGTTTCCAAATGGAAAATGGAAAGGTAGAGGCCATTAAGAACTGGGCTACGCCACAGAGCGTCAAATCAGTGCAGAGTTTTTTGGGCTTTGCAAATTATTACAGGAGATTTATAAAAGATTTCTCCAAGATTATCCATCCCATCTCCTGTCTGCTGCGAAAAAACGTGCCATTCCAGTGGGGGGAAGAAGCAGACCTATCCTTCCGCACCCTCAAGGAGCGATTCACTCAAGCCCCCATTTTGCGCCATCCAGATGCCCAACTACCATTCATACTTGAAACGGATGCATCTCAATACGCTCTGGGAGGGGTCTTGTCCCAACGACATCCAACAACTGGACAAATACACCCCGTCGCCTATTACTCCAAGAAACTGAGCCCAAGCGAGATCAATTATTCCATCACGGATAAAGAATTGCTCGCCATCAAAAGAGGCTGCGAAGAATGGAGACACTACTTGTGGGGGGCCCGGCACACCTTTGAGATATACACGGATCACAGGAACCTTTTGTTCTTGAAAACGGCGAAGGCACTCACGCCAAGACAACTCCGATGGACACTCTTTTTCTCGGATTACGATTTTGTGATCAAGTATCGTCCCGGCCCTCAAAATGGGAAGGCCGATGCCCTTTCCAGGAACCTGGACATCCTTGACTCTGACACCCTAGACCACAGCGAACCACCTTCTATCTTGTCTGAGGGTGCTTTTCCCGAAAGCACCATTGCCTTGCTCACATCCACTGATTTCCTCGAGGACATTAGGGTATCTTTGACGGACGTCGATATTCCAACTTGGCTCCAAGAAGAACCCCTAGGGCGAACACAAAACAACGACCTTTTGTATCATCACCATGCCTTCTATGTCCCGGACCCTGGCCTACAGATGCAGGTACTTACGTGGGCTCACGACTCTGTACTAGGAGGGCATTGGGGTGTATATAAAACGATTGCCACCATAGAACGGTCTTTCTGGTGGCCCAACCTCAGAAACGACGTAAAGAAATACGTCCGGAATTGTTCTGTGTGTGCACAAAGCAAGGCGATACATAACCGACCAGCTGGGTTGCTCCGCCCGATTCCCATTCCTCCCAAACCTTGGCACACTGTATCAATGGACTTCATTGTTGAAATGCCTTTATGTCAAGGAAAGACTACGATCTTGGTCCTCGTTGACCATCTGACCAAACTGGGCCATTTTGTACCGTTGGAGGGACTACCAAACTCCGCAGAACTAGCACTCGTGATCCTGCAACATCTTGTGAGAGCCCATGGCATCCCATCCGTCTTTATTACCGATAAGGGTTCGCAGTTTACATCCCGTTTCTGGAAAGCCCTTTGCAAAACGCTGAACATCGATGCCCGGCTCTCAACGAGTTACCACCCTCAAACAGACGGAAAAACAGAACGCCTCAACCAGACCATAGAGCAGTACCTGCGATGTTTTTCCCTGCAGAACTCTACGGACTGGGTCACCCTCCTGTGGATGGCGGAGTTCACCTATAATAACACCGAGCACTCCACCCTGGGCTGCTCCCCATTCTTTTGTCTTTTGGGATATCACCCGAACATTCTTCCTTTTGAATGGCCTGTATCATCCCCGCTGCCGAGCATCCAAGAACACCATGCTCATCTGCATGCGGTTAGGGTCGACGCCATCCATCATCTGTCAGCGGCACAAGCAACACAGAAAAGACATGCGGACAAGAAACGCAGCCCAGAGCCAGTGTACGAGGTGGGGGACAAGGTATGGCTCTCCACGAGGTATATCCATCTCAGGGGTGTCAACAAGCTAAAACCCAAATACATTGGTCCTTACAGTATTGAGGAAGTGGTTAACCCTGTGGCCATGAGAGTGTCTATCCCTCGCACCTGGCATATCCATCCTGTGTTTCATGTGTCCCTTCTCCAGCCCTGTCCCGTAGAGACGAGACTGCCCGTTCATCCCCCTCCAGTGATAGTGGACGGGTTGGAGTAATATGAGGTGCAGGAACTGTTGGACTCAAGGCTGTTTCGGGGAAGGGTTCAGTATCTAGTACATTGGAAGGGGTTTGGTGTTGAGGAAAGGAGATGGGAACCTGAGCAAAATCTCCATTGTCCCGAGTTGGTGGTTCGCTTCCACGAGGTGCATCCGGGGAAGCCGGGTCCACCGCCGAGTCGGCAGTCCTTAAGAGGGGGCTCTGTAGCGCTGCTGTCCTCGAGGGGTCGAAACAGGTACGCAATACGAGGAAACCGCCAGGGCACTACAACTCCCAGAAGGACCTGGGCGCGGGCTAACCGGAAGTGGTTGTGGGACCAGAGATATAAGCAATCCTCCTGCGTAGCTCAGTGCTTATCAATCTTGCCATCGTTTCAGGAGAGAGAGAGCTTGTGCGCGGACGCTTGCCTTCCCGCTAGGAGGACGCCGAACAGAGTTGTGCGCGGACGCTTGCCTTCCCGCTAGGAGGACGCCGAACAGAGTTGTGCGCGGACGCTTGCCTTCCCGCTAGGAGGACGCCGCTTCTTTTTCCTTCTCGAACACTTAGAGGTAGGAACTTGTAAAGCACGGCCGTGCTATAGAAATTGATTCTTTTTGTTTCCTTTAGTCCTGAGGCGGAGTAACATTTCCGTTGTTGTCATACTTCGTTTACTACCTTCAGTGACAGTAACTAGTAGGTTCTATCGAAGCCACCCCTGTAACCCTTTCAGGGTGCCTAGTGGTAAAGGAACTCTTGAGTCTCAGGATTACCGAACCGTAACTACATCACCCAGAATCCTTTTGGGCATATCCCCTGATATCTTTTGTAAGTACGGAGTTTTCCTTAAATCCTTTGGTAGTCTACAAACTGTAGGCAGGGAACTAATGGTCTGTTCATTTGTGTTTTCCCAGTATTGTTGTGACTTGAAGACCTCCTTCCCTTGTGACCAGACCAAGAGGGGTACTTCTCAACAACATCCTCCTTCGTTGTTCTCTCCCTTTTTCCTGGAGTGCCTTCTGTCCCTTGCATGTGTATAGTGCAGGGAGATTGGGCATTATTTGGGAACTGGGTGACTATTCTTCGCGCTGTGGTCCCCGCCGGCCAGTACCTGAAGGTTAGTGGCTTAGGGTTTCTCTTCTTGGGATATCTGAGGGTTGCTAACCGCTACAACAAATTACCCACCTTTTTCTTGAGCACCCACGGACAATCGTTGATAATGTCTTTTGAATCAATAGCTTCATTGACTGATAACAGAGCTATAACAAGAGCTTATACAACAGAACAAGCAGCAGATGTTTATGGTTTAATAAAGGAAGTAAGTGATTTACAGGCACACAGTGGATCAATTGGACATCAGCTCAAACAACTAGAATTCATTGCTAAACGTGAGTTAAATCAACGACTACATGCGTCGACTTTGATTCAGTATCATAAGGTCACATGGATCCCAAGGGGACTCAGATTATCGATAAAGCACAGAATGTTGTGGTTTTCTAAAAAATGGGACGTTGTTGAAAAGGTAAAAAATGCAAACATAAAAAAGTTTTCATGATAGGCTAACACGATGTAGGTTTAACCTTTGAGAGTGATTGTCTGAACCAGCTGGTTGACCCGGTGTGGAGTAACAGTCTTAGACAATAGGATTGGTGGACGGTTTGACGAAGTACCCAATGAGGAAAGTTGTTTTATGGGTTAAGTAGGAAGCGCCGAATTTGAACATTTGAAGCTGCAGGCTTGTTCGCAACGAGGAGTGGAGAACGGGAATAGTGGCGTTTCGTCGTGTTAGTTTCTGAAAAGGTGAGAATCTGGAGTATTCCTAGATAGTTTGGCAAGGTTTACTAGTGACCAGTAGAGTGATGGCTCTTTTGTAATTATTTTACAGGTCTGTCGACTATTTGTGGTGTCGAGTGGATGTAGCTTGATTATTAGAACTAGAGCCTTTTTTTGAAGCTTAACGAGGTATGTATATAACAACGTCGTGACTATTTGAAGGGTAGAATTAGATTATAAGTTGGTAATGGCTTTTTGTCAACTCGTTACAGATCGACATTGGTCCGAGTAAATCAGAATGATGAATTGAGTTCATTTGGTGAAAACTTTTATCTACTCGTGGAACCAAGTCGTTAGGTATGCACATTGGCGGTTTGATACCGGAGATAAATGCCAGATGATCATGAGGAAAACTCTGTGTTTCTTACTTCTGGTTTGAATTCTGTTCACAGATATAAGTTGTTTCGTTGTTTGACTCCAGCTACCCGGCTATTGTGTGGAAGTGAGGGTCTTTGATGTGAGTTAAAAAGTTTTTTCTTAACACAAACCTCACATGGGTGATAATGGTGAAGGTACTTTTTCTTGCTCGTAGTAAGATAACCTTTTTGCTTGTACATTCGAAATGTTTAACGAAAAACTGATGTGCCTGTATATTATGTTTTTTTACAGTGGTGCCCCTGACGAAGGGACTCTTCTAACGTCCCGAAATGCATTGGGCGAATGCCAATCTAACCAACATTATATTGATTGTTTTGCTTTTGGTGAAATATTGAATTCTGTATTGTTTTGATGTGCTTTAAACATGAATAATGTCAAATGTTAAAATGTAACAGTAATGATGTTGACTACAACAGTTAAAGAAATATAAATAAAATAAGTTGATGATGTGAAAAAATTGTCAGATCAACAAATTTAATTAGGCTGTGCACAATTAAGTCTGTGTCAACGTCAGTTGACCAGCCACTTGTTTAATAGTAATTCAGAGTATTGGGTTTACTCTATTAATTGTAGCACGCAGATCAAAAGATCCTACAAAATTAGTTTCTAAAACTTAGAGAAGAAAGGTGTGCTCAGAACACATTCATTAGTTTTACAAATTACCCACCTTTTTCTTGAGCACCCACGGACAATCGTTGATAATGTCTTTTGAATCAATAGCTTCATTGACTGATAACAGAGCTATAACAAGAGCTTATACAACAGAACAAGCAGCAGATGTTTATGGTTTAATAAAGGAAGTAAGTGATTTACAGGCACACAGTGGATCAATTGGACATCAGCTCAAACAACTAGAATTCATTGCTAAACGTGAGTTAAATCAACGACTACACGCGTCGACTTTGATTCAGTATCATAAGGTCACATGGATCCCAAGGGGACTCAGATTATCGATAAAGCACAGAATGTTGTGGTTTTCTAAAAAATGGGACGTTGTTGAAAAGGTAAAAAATGCAAACATAAAAAAGTTTTCATGATAGGCTAACACGATGTAGGTTTAACCTTTGAGAGTGATTGTCTGAACCAGCTGGTTGACCCGGTGTGGAGTAACAGTCTTAGACAATAGGATTGGTGGACGGTTTGACGAAGTAGCCAATGAGGAAAGTTGTTTTATGGGTTAAGTAGGAAGCACCGAATTTGAACATTTGAAGCTGCAGGCTTGTTCGCAACGAGGAGTGGAGAACGGGAATAGTGGCGTTTCGTCGTGTTAGTTTCTGAAAAGGTGAGAATCTGGAGTATTCCTAGATAGTTTGGCAAGGTTTACTAGTGACCAGTAGAGTGATGGCTCTTTTGTAATTATTTTACAGGTCTGTCGACTATTTGTGGTGTCGAGTGGATGTAGCTTGATTATTAGAACTAGAGCCTTTTTTTGAAGCTTAACGAGGTATGTATATAACAACGTCGTGACTATTTGAAGGGTAGAATTAGATTATAAGTTGGTAATGGCTTTTTGTCAACTCGTTACAGATCGACATTGGTCCGAGTAAATTAGAATGATGAATTGAGTTCATTTGGTGAAAACTTTTATCTACTCGTGGAACCAAGTCGTTAGGTATGCACATTGGTGGTTTGATACCGGAGATAAATGCCAGATGATCATGAGGAAAACGCAGTGTTTCTTACTTCTGGTTTGAATTCTGTTCACAGATATAAGTTGTTTCGTTGTTTGACTCCAGCTACCCGGCTATTGTGTGGAAGTGAGGGTCTTTGATGTGAGTTAAAAAGTTTTTTCTTAACACAAACCTCACATGGGTGATAATGGTGAAGGTACTTTTTCTTGCTCGTAGTAAGATAACCTTTTTGCTTGTACATTCGAAATGTTTAACGAAAAACTGATGTGCCTGTATATTATGTTTTTTTACAGTGGTGCCCCTGACGAAGGGACTCTTCTAACGTCCCGAAATGCATTGGGCGAATGCCAATCTAACCAACATTATATTGATTGTTTTGCTTTTGGTGAAATATTGAATTCTGTATTGTTTTGATGTGCTTTAAACATGAATAATGTCAAATGTTAAAATGTAACAGTAATGATGTTGACTACAACAGTTAAAGAAATATAAATAAAATAAGTTGATGATGTGAAAAAATTGTCAGATCAACAAATTTAATTAGGCTTTGCACAATTAAGTCTGTGTCAACGTCAGTTGACCAGCCACTTGTTTAATAGTCTTAAAACTGGTGGCATCAGAGACACAGGTGGAAATGTTTGCAGACCCACTTGATTGCTAATGCCTCTATTTCTATTTGCACACACCTAGTATCCACTGTTGTGAGAGTGTGGCTGGCATATGCAATAGGTACCCATTCTTCATTGTCTCTCCATTGCATGAGTACTGCTTCTAGCCTCACAGAGCTGGCATCTACAATCAGTTTGGTTTTCCTTGTGGGTGTGAAATATGCCATGGTGGCATCATGAAGGAGAGCATTCTTGATGTCAGTACATACTTGTGCAGCCTTGTCATTCCAGTTCCACAGAATATTCTTCTTCTTCAGGCCCAAAAGGTGTCTGAAAGGGTAGCCAAATCGAGAATGAACTTCCTGCAGTAATTGGCCATCTCGAAAAAACTGCGTACCTCTGACGGATTCAGGGGCACGGCCGCAGTCCTGATGGTCTAGACCGTCTGAGGATCTACCTGCAAACACTCTTTGGAAAATAGATACCCAAAGAATTGACACTCATAGGATGTAGAAGGAACACTTCTGGTAATGGATGGTCAACCCCCGCTTCACCAGCCGCCGCAATGTGGCCCTCAGCCTGACATGGGGTTCCTCAAGAGTGTTGGAGAAAATCAATATATCATCACTCACATTGATAACTCCCAACAGGCCAGAGAGCACCTCACGTATAGTGTCCTGGAAAACGACCTCTGCAGACGACATTCCAAAACTCAGATGCTCAAACCTCCTAATTCCTACATGGGTAGAAAATGTTGTAATATATCTGGTGGACTCCTCCAGCATCAGTTGGTGATATCCAGGATAGAGGTCAATCTTAGGGAACCATATGGCCCCGTTCAGGTCAACGACAATCTCGTCAATTGTCAGGATTATGTTCCTCTCTCTGCAAATGGCCTTGTTAGGCAATCTCATATGTATGTATATGTATGTATAGGCATTTATATAGCGCACTACTTACCCGTAGGGTCCCAAGGCGCTTCGACCGCTGCGAAACCCTTCCTGGCTTCCCTGAGAGATGGTCCCTTAATGGGTATCTCCAGGGAGAAACCAGGCATCCCCGGCGGTCTGGTGGGGCCGTTAGTGAAGATGAGGCAAGCTAATGCCCAGAGTTGCCGAGTGTGATCGCTGATCAGAGTGGGCACCGAGGCGAGAGAATTATCGAGTCCGCTGACCCTGGTCCAGAAACCTGCCGCGCCGGGAATCGAACCCAGGTCCCGGGCCGTCCTCTGCTCTAGGGTCTGCCGCCTCTAACCATAATCTTATGACCTGGGCAGTGTGGGCTTCAGAATGATGACCATGGGCACAGGACTTTCTCTATGACTCCAGCCTGCTCCAACTGCTCAAGTTCTTTTTCTACTAGCAAGCAAAGATGAAAAGGCACCCGTCGGTGTCACAATGCCACTGGCTTAATGGGGGTATCAATATGGAGTTTAACTTGAGCTCCTTTCAAAGATCCCAACCCCTCAAGTAGTTCAAGGAAAGTCAGATAGAATGTCGTGAGTCTGAGATTGAGGAATCTGTTTGGTGATAAACACCAGACCCAAGTCCTCCGCCGAATGACAACCCAGCCGGGTCCCTGTATTGTCTTTGTTCACGTGAAACTTTGCATGTATCTTGTTAGACACATTAGAAACCTCCACCTCTATTACTCCTTGCAAGGGTGTAGGGTCCGTTCCCCCATATGTGTAAATCTTGGGCTTGGTAATTTCTGGTTTGGGGACCAGTTTGAGGTCTGCTCAGAGTCAGTGATGTTTACCAATGCCCCATTGTCGATGAGTGCTGTGATTAGGGTTCCGCCAACATCGACTTGACACATGGGAAGGGGACTTTGCCTTTGATTATTATGCCCTGTGGAAGATATTGTAATCACCTCTTAATCCTCGTCAGCCTCCTCAATTGTACTCATCTGAGCGCAGTTTGCGGTTGTTTGGCTGTCTCCGCCCTCTTCAAAGGTTGCTTCTGAATGTTGGCACTCTTCCTTCCCCTTGCACTTGTAGCGCTGCTGTCCTCGAGGGGTCGAAACAGGTACGCAATACGAGGAAACCGCCAGGGCACTACAACTCCCAGAAGGACCTGGGCGCGGGCTAACCGGAAGTGGTTGTGGGACCAGAGATATAAGCAATCCTCCTGCGTAGCTCAGTGCTTATCAATCTTGCCATCGTTTCAGGAGAGAGAGAGCTTGTGCGCGGACGCTTGCCTTCCCGCTAGGAGGACGCCGAACAGAGTTGTGCGCGGACGCTTGCCTTCCCGCTAGGAGGACGCCGAACAGAGTTGTGCGCGGACGCTTGCCTTCCCGCTAGGAGGACGCCGAACAGAGTTGTGCGCGGACGCTTGCCTTCCCGCTAGGAGGACGCCGCTTCTTTTTCCTTCTCGAACACTTAGAGGTAGGAACTTGTAAAGCACGGCCGTGCTATAGAAATTGATTCTTTTTGTTTCCTTTAGTCCTGAGGCGGAGTAACATTTCCGTTGTTGTCATACTTCGTTTACTACCTTCAGTGACAGTAACTAGTAGGTTCTATCGAAGCCACCCCTGTAACCCTTTCAGGGTGCCTAGTGGTAAAGGAACTCTTGAGTCTCAGGATTACCGAACCGTTACTACATCACCCAGAATCCTTTTGGGCATATCCCCTGATATCTTTTGTAAGTACGGAGTTTTCCTTAAATCCTTTGGTAGTCTACGAACTGTAGGCAGGGAACTAATGGTCTGTTCATTTGTGTTTTCCCAGTATTGTTGTGACTTGAAGACCTCCTTCCCTTGTGACCAGACCAAGAGGGGTACTTCTCAACAACATCCTCCTTCGTTGTTCTCTCCCTTTTTCCTGGAGTGCCTTCTGTCCCTTGCATGTGTATAGTGCAGGGAGATTGGGCATTATTTGGGAACTGGGTGACTATTCTTCGCGCTGTGGTCCCCGCCGGCCAGTACCTGAAGGTTAGTGGCTTAGGGTTCCTCTTCTTGGGATATCTGAGGGTTGCTAACCGCTACAGATTGATAAGCCCAAGTAGACAAGCCGAGCCTGGACCATGGAGCCAAATGTTATGTTAGCCTCGCTGGTAGAAAGCCTTAATGCGCTTCAACACGAGGTACACGCATCACGTGCCGAAAACCAAGAGATGAAGAAAGAAATGAATACCATGAGGAGAGAGGTAGCGGGCATGGTGCGTAAAGGGCAGGGATCAGGATCTTACATAAGAGAAGCAACCCTACCTCCCCCTGAACATCCAGTAACGCAATCCCCTCCCCAGGGAGCATCAGGGGGTGGGTTCTTCGTCCCCAATGCCATACCTCAGTCCTCCACCGACCACACTCCTACGGTGCATGTCATACAGAACACGGGCATCCCTCTTGCCCCACCTGAACGCTTTCATGGGGACCCAAAGAAATTCGAGACATTCTTAAATCAATGCCGGCTCCACTTTTTGTGTAAGCCTGCGGTGTTTCAGGACGATGCCTCCAAAACGTCCTTTATGATGTCCTATATGAGTGGGAACGCGGCGAGTTGGACAATACCGTTAATGGAGAAGAATGATCCGGTGTTGCATCATTTCCTTGATTTCTGTTCTGCCCTCCGGAGGTTGTTCGACCGCAAGACTCATATGTTGTCCTTGGACAAAGAACTTATTACATTACGCCAGGGGTCGCAGGACCTATTGACCTATATCACCGCTTTCAACAGACTGGTGGTTGAGACTGACTGGCCACAGGAGAAGCGCACCTCATTGTTTTATCAGGGACTTCGAAGTGAGTTAAAGGACGTCTTGTCTCAAGTAGTCCAAATGCCTGCCAACTGTGAGGACTTGATAGATCTTACAGTGCAACTCGACCATCGCCTGCTGGAAAGGCGGGGAGACCGGAATCGGAGCGACATGAAAGGATGGTATCCCAAAACCAAACCATCGGCAGAGGAAGGCTCTAAGAATCCAGAGGGGGTTGAGCCGATGCAGATCGGGGGGATCCGAGGCCCGCTGACAACGGAAGAACGGGAGCGCAGACGAAGGATGAAGCTTTGTCTTTACTGCGGAAAAGGGGGGCACTTCATACGTGAATGTCGAGCCAGGGCCCAACAACCCGAGAGAAACTCAGGGCCACGAAAACCCGTTATCCTGGGAACCAAAGAGACGTCGGAAAACTAAAAAGTCCGGCCCAGACGGAGGTCGCTGGGTTGGACGTGAGACAGACATCGATCTCCTCACTCCTTGCCAACACGATGATGCCAGCAGTGGCCCATATAAACATGCCGGTGACCTTATTTATAGCCGGGGAAAATGTTACTCACGTGGAAGCCCTGTTGGATTCAGGAGCCACAGGGAACTATATCGACCTCGATTATGCTGCCTCCCTTGGAATTGCTTGGGAGCGGAAGAATGAGCCAGAAAACGTCAAAGCTGTCAACGGCTCTTCCTTGACCTCAGGGCCGGTAACGAAACATACGGTGCCTCTCCGTATGCAGCTTGAAGAACACCAAGAATTCATCCAATTTGACTTGATAGCGGCGCCACAGTTCCGCCTCATCCTAGGCATGCCCTGGCTGACTCTCCACGATCCTGATGTGAGCTGGTCAGCACGAACGGTGACGATGAATTCGGCTTACTGCAAAGAACATTGCTGCAAAAGTTTCCCGGAGGCAACCGATGACGATGAGATCCCTTGGGCGCATCATTTGGCTGTCTCTTGTGCGGAAACCCCAAAGAAGGCCAGCTCTTTACCCAAGGAATATGAGTGCTTTCATGAACTCTTTGACAAAAAGAAGGCAACAAGATTACCCCCGCATCGTGTGTACGACTGCTGTATCGATCTTCTACCAGGGGCTGCGATACCCTGCAGTAGAGTCTATGCTCTCGCAGAGAAAGAGAACCAGTATTTGAGGAAATACATTGATGAAAACATGGCCTCCGGATTCATTCGCCATTCTACTTCCCCTGCCTCATCTCCTTTATTTTTTATTCCGAAAAAGGACTGCGATGAATTGAGACCCTGTATCGATTACCGAGCACTAAATAGTATCACAGTCAAAAACAGGTACCCCCTTCCGTTGATATCTGTGCTGATGGATCAAATCAAAGGAGCCCGCTATTTCACCAAACTGGACCTTCGTGGGGCCTACCATCTTGTGCGCGTAAAACAAGGCGACGAGTGGAAGACCGCCTTCCGCACCAAGTTTGGGCTCTTTGAGTATAGGGTCATGCCATTCGGGCTATGCAACGCCCCTGCCTCCTTCCAATATTTCATGGATGAGGTGCTAAGGGGATTGCTAGATACCATATGCATGGTATACATAGACGATATACTCATCTATTCGAAGACCATGCAAGACCACGTACAACACGTCACTGCAGTGTTAGAACGCCTGCAACAAAACGAATTATACGCTAAACTTGAGAAGTGTCTGTTTCATGTCCCAGAGGTGTCCTTTCTAGGCTACGTGATCAATGCTAACGGTTTCCAAATGGAAAATGGAAAGGTAGAGGCCATTAAGAACTGGGCTACGCCACAAAGCGTCAAATCAGTGCAGAGTTTTTTGGGCTTTGCAAATTATTACAGGAGATTTATAAAAGATTTCTCCAAGATTATCCATCCCATCTCCTGTCTGCTGCGAAAAAACGTGCCATTCCAGTGGGGGGAAGAAGCAGACCTATCCTTCCGCACCCTCAAGGAGCGATTCACTCAAGCCCCCATTTTGCGCCATCCAGATGCCCAACTACCATTCATACTTGAAACGGATGCATCTCAATACGCTCTGGGAGGGGTCTTGTCCCAACGACATCCAACAACTGGACAAATACACCCCGTCGCCTATTACTCCAAGAAACTGAGCCCAAGCGAGATCAATTATTCCATCACGGATAAAGAATTGCTCGCCATCAAAAGAGGCTGCGAAGAATGGAGGCACTACTTGTGGGGGGCCCGGCACACCTTTGAGATATTCACGGATCACAGGAACCTTTTGTTCTTGAAAACGGCGAAGGCACTCACGCCAAGACAACTCCGATGGACACTCTTTTTCTCGGATTACGATTTTGTGATCAAGTATCGTCCCGGCCCTCAAAATGGGAAGGCCGATGCCCTTTCCAGGAACCTGGACATCCTTGACTCTGACACCCTAGACCACAGCGAACCACCTTCTATCTTGTCTGAGGGTGCTTTTCCCGAAAGCACCATTGCCTTGCTCACATCCACTGATTTCCTCGAGGACGTTAGGGTATCTTTGACGGACGTCGATATTCCAACTTGGCTCCAAGAAGAACCCCTAGGGCGAACACAAAACAACGACCTTTTGTATCATCACCATGCCTTGTATGTCCCGGACCCTGGCCTACAGATGCAGGTACTTACGTGGGCTCACGACTCTGTACTAGGAGGGCATTGGGGTGTATATAAAACGATTGCCACCATAGAACGGTCTTTCTGGTGGCCCAACCTCAGAAACAACGTAAAGAAATACGTCCGGAATTGTTCTGTGTGTGCACAAAGCAAGGCGATACATAACCGACCAGCTGGGTTGCTCCGCCCGATTCCCATTCCTCCCAAACCTTGGCACACTGTATCAATGGACTTCATTGTTGAAATGCCTTTATGTCAAGGAAAGACTACGATCTTGGTCCTCGTTGACCATCTGACCAAAATGGGCCATTTTGTACCGTTGGAGGGACTACCAAACTCCGCAGAACTAGCACTCGTGATCCTGCAACATCTTGTGAGAGCCCATGGCATCCCATCCGTCTTTATTACCGATAGGGGTTCGCAGTTTACATCCCGTTTCTGGAAAGCCCTTTGCAAAACGCTGAACATCGATGCCCGGCTCTCAACGAGTTACCACCCTCAAACAGACGGAAAAACAGAACGCCTCAACCAGACCATAGAGCAGTACCTGCGATGTTTTTCCCTGCAGAACTCTACGGACTGGGTCACCCTCCTGTGGATGGCGGAGTTCACCTATAATAACACCGAGCACTCCACCCTGGGCTGCTCCCCATTCTTTTGTCTTTTGGGATATCACCCGAACATTCTTCCTTTTGAATGGCCTGTATCATCCCCGCTGCCGAGCATCCAAGAACACCATGCTCATCTGCATGCGGTTAGGGTCGACGCCATCCATCATCTGTCAGCGGCACAAGCAACACAGAAAAGACATGCGGACAAGAAACGCAGCCCAGAGCCAGTGTACGAGGTGGGGGACAAGGTATGGCTCTCCACGAGGTATATCCATCTCAGGGGTGTCAACAAGCTAAAACCCAAATACATTGGTCCTTACAGTATTGAGGAAGTGGTTAACCCTGTGGCCATGAGAGTGTCTATCCCTCGCACCTGGCATATCCATCCTGTGTTTCATGTGTCCCTTCTCCAGCCCTGTCCCGTAGAGACGAGACTGCCCGTTCATCCCCCTCCAGTGATAGTGGACGGGTTGGAGGAATATGAGGTGCAGGAACTGTTGGACTCAAGGCTGTTTCGGGGAAGGGTTCAGTATCTAGTACATTGGAAGGGGTTTGGTGTTGAGGAAAGGACATGGGAACCTGAGCGAAATCTCCATTGTCCCGAGTTGGTGGTTCGCTTCCACGAGGTGCATCCGGGGAAGCCGGGTCGACCGCCGAGTCGGCAGTCCTTAAGAGGGGGCTCTGTAGCGCTGCTGTCCTCGAGGGGTCGAAACAGGTACGCAATACGAGGAAACCGCCAGGGCACTACAACTCCCAGAAGGACCTGGGCGCGGGCTAACCGGAAGTGGTTGTGGGACCAGAGATATAAGCAATCCTCCTGCGTAGCTCAGTGCTTATCAATCTTGCCATCGTTTCAGGAGAGAGAGAGCTTGTGCGCGGACGCTTGCCTTCCCGCTAGGAGGACGCCGAACAGAGTTGTGCGCGGACGCTTGCCTTCCCGCTAGGAGGACGCCGAACAGAGTTGTGCGCGGACGCTTGCCTTCCCGCTAGGAGGACGCCGCTTCTTTTTCCTTCTCGAACACTTAGAGGTAGGAACTTGTAAAGCACGGCCGTGCTATAGAAATTGATTCTTTTTGTTTCCTTTAGTCCTGAGGCGGAGTAACATTTCCGTTGTTGTCATACTTCGTTTACTACCTTCAGTGACAGTAACTAGTAGGTTCTATCGAAGCCACCCCTGTAACCCTTTCAGGGTGCCTAGTGGTAAAGGAACTCTTGAGTCTCAGGATTACCGAACCGTTACTACATCACCCAGAATCCTTTTGGGCATATCCCCTGATATCTTTTGTAAGTACGGAGTTTTCCTTAAATCCTTTGGTAGTCTACGAACTGTAGGCAGGGAACTAATGGTCTGTTCATTTGTGTTTTCCCAGTATTGTTGTGACTTGAAGACCTCCTTCCCTTGTGACCAGACCTAGAGGGGTACTTCTCAACAACATCCTCCTTCGTTGTTCTCTCCCTTTTTCCTGGAGTGCCTTCTGTCCCTTGCATGTGTATAGTGCAGGGAGATTGGGCATTATTTGGGAACTGGGTGACTATTCTTCGCGCTGTGGTCCCCGCCGGCCAGTACCTGAAGGTTAGTGGCTTAGGGTTCCTCTTCTTGGGATATCTGAGGGTTGCTAACCGCTACAGCACTCCAGTTCTGTCTCCCATTGGAGCTGTGACACACATTCGCAAAATGATGTTGATGTCTGCATTTCAGACAAGGTTTGGTTTGTGCCAGGCAGACCCTTAGCAGGTGCCTAGCCAAATCTCAGTTGCCACATATCTTCTCATTCATTCTGGTACCCCTGATATCACTGGATCCCCTTGGCCATCGTTAAATTACTATCACTTGGTCCTCTTTGATTCTTACTTCTCTAGACGACTGCAGGCTAGGGCAGACACCATCTCACTGGCCCTAGTGTCTGTCACACAAGTTTGTACTTACAAGGTTGCGGTTCGGGATGGCACATTATTTAGTGGCCCATCCCCAGATTAAGAAACATCCGACAGGACCATGCATGTGTTACTCTATATCTACCCAAAGCACTCAGCACTTTCTTTTGTTCTGTGAACTGTACAGGGAACAGCGTACTATGTTTTTGAAACCTATGCTTAACAAATATGGTGTACGTACAGTTAAGGAAGCCATGGGCCTTATTTTAAATTTACAATCAGCAGATATTTGTTTTTATACTGCAACGTTTTTAAACAAATGCATTTATTCCAGGAAAAATATGACTTTTTAATGTACCATATTTATGGATTTTTTAAACTCTGTATATTATCTTTTTTAATCATGATGTATTTACTGTTTTATCTGTGCTTTCATGGTCATTCATTTGTACCGAATAAAGCTTCATGAACTGAACTGAACTGTCTGTGAGTTCATGCAAACAAATTGGGATCAAGATGTTGTCCAGCGTGATGCCAGGTTGCCTCAGAATCAGTTTTCTGAGTTTGGACTAACGGCAACCTTGTATTATCTGTGTTCAGATTTCATCCCGTTTTTCAATCCCCGTGCAAGTGCCTACCAATTTACGTGGTCTTGCAAAGAAGGCATCAACAGACTCACCTTCTGCCTGGCGGGCTTGTTGTAATTTGAATCGTTTGTAATCAGGGTTCAATTGGGGGGCAACGTTCTTATTGAGTGCATTAACAGCTGCATCAAAGTCATCCTCTGCCCCAGTGTTGGGTAAAGTCTCAAATAACTCATACAGTTCATCCCCCCCCCCCCCCCATCCCCCCATATGCAACAACATAGACCGTTTTACGGCTCCGTCGTTCTCTTGCATCATGCATAAGTTCTGCTGTAGGTGTCCAATCCATTGGCACCACAGTGGGGCAGCCGTCACAGGGGCTGCCAGCTGGCTGAACGGGGGTAGTGCAGTTACTGGAGCATGCGAGCAGTGTTGGGGTATTGGATCTGCAGCTGAATTCTGGGGCGGTGTCGACAGTGTAGTATTCTGCAAGTATTATTTTGTCATTGTCTGTGATGTCCCTTTTTTGCTATCTTTACGTTATTCTTGTACTTTTTTTTTGTTTTGATTAGGTTATCTTGTGCTTGTTGTTTCTGGGAGCCTGAGGTAGCTGGCAACCATCCAGTCTCCCCTTGTGCTGACATGCAGGCGGTCCTCATAACTGCTCCCTGGATCAACCCTTGCTGCCTGTCACTGCAGCGACACTACAAGGCCCTTCCTTAGCCAGGACATCTTAAGGATCTTTGGGGCCCTGGGCCAAACGAATTTTGGGGGCCCCTGTTCAGAACAACTTTTAATTTAAGATCCAATTTCAGATTTTCATGACCTCTTTGGCCAAGTCACTGACAGTGCAGAAGCACACTCGTCCAAATTTTAAATGTGTTTACATCTAATATTTTGGGATAGTGACTTGTGTTTACAATATTTAACACAGCAGCAGCTCACTAATATGACTGCAAATAATCTCTGTGACGCCACCCCATTTCGAATATGCGAGATCCTGTTTTGAGCTAAAATAACATTTTTAAGGATTTTGCCCAAAAGTTAAACACAGCATTTCTCTCCAAAATGTCCCTTATACACTCTCTCACATCACCCACATTAAAAATAATGTAAAGTAAAACGGTATTTAAAAGAATTTGTTTAAGAATTACTCAAGGTCACCAGGTTAATGCTCTCTGCAGAATATAGCTGGCTCCATAAGGGGGTCCCCTTGAAAGTCTGGGGCCCTGGGCCAGAGCCCACTTTGCCCATGCCTTAAACGTCTCTCTCCTTAGCATCTCCACCGCCACGTGTACACTGGGCTCACACTCCGCTGCAAGGAGTCTGCACGGGTTGGCGACTGCACACCACGTGTTAGTAGAGCTATTAACTCTATTTTTATTTGTAATTTTATGCACTTTGACAGACTTTATTGTCTAAATAAAGTATTTTCTGACGATTTTCCGATTACGTATCTGTCGATGGGGATTACACAGGGCTGCAAGCACCCCTCTGCTGCTGTGCACACAAGTACCTGTGAGCACCCTGCTGATGGTGCTCAAAGAGCATGCTGTGCGGGGCTTGGCCATAAGTCTGGATGCAGGCTCGGCGGGCCTTTTTCACTCGCAAACGGCATCAAATCACTTCGATTCGAGTTTGCTGAACCCCCATGTGGCCAGCAGAGAGCAGCAGAGCTCCAGAAAGCTGCCGCAGCAGTGAGGTGTGTGCAGCAGCAGGAGCCACGAGCGGTTTAAGCTGTTCTGGAAAACGCCGGGCATCTCAATCTTTAATTTCCAGGGGGCCTTGAAGTCCCGAACGGCGTCCCCTGAGCAGTGTGTAGCAGTCGAGCTGAAATTCCCTCCTGCCAAAGACCTCCTGATTCACCTGACCTGCTGAGCAGCCGTATCACTGGACTCCCACGTGGCACACTTGGTGTAGTTCCCTGTGGCTCCTCCACGGTTGTGCGGCGGCCAGTTTACAGCGTCTCCACCTCTCCCGCTTCTGAGGCTGGGGGGCACGGCAGGCTGCCTCGGGTCACAGCGGGAGCCACCCAGCCCCCCTGCCTATCTGCATCTTTTGTCTGTGGCCGATTGTACTCCAGCCGCCGGATTGACGTAGGTGATTTCCATTAAGTTCCATTGCAGTCTGGACTTCTCCTCTGCTTCTCTGTTAGTGCCCAAGCCTGAGCACCCTCAACAAGGAGTCAGATAAGTGCTTGGAGCTTGGAACATGGTCTAACCAAATTTAAATTACTTTTATACTCATATACTTGTATATCTTGAACTGACTCGTGACTCTTGACTCTGTCTCTGATACAGTTAATTTGCTTGCTCGCTCGCTAGAGGGAGCAAGAGGGTTGCACTCGCCAGCAATCAGAAACGACAGAACGCCGAACGCCGAACAGTGAGCAGGACGAGCCACTGCTGCAGAAAACGGGCTGTATGACCCCCAAGCAGTGTTTTCCATGCCCTGTCTGTCCTGCCTGCTGGGAAGCCCGCTGAAAAGCCGAGCGGCGAGCGGGTTGAGCAGAAACGGGCCCCCAGCTCACCTGCTCTCCGGCTTGCCGGCTCTCTGTCAGTCAGCCGTTAGCCTTTGATGGGAAGCCCACCGTAGCCTACAGGAGTCCGCAGAAGCTCACCCCTGTGGTGTTGCGCTCTAGTCTACTGCAGACAGCGCGATGACGCGCTGCGCAGTAGCTAGTGCGTGAGACGCACGCATGCGCAGAGCGAGGCTAAGGAAAGCGCGCGAGGACATTAACGGCAGAAGCGACCGGAGCCCGAGAGAGTTAGACGCTCGGCGCTCTATGGAATAGTTAAGTTGTTAAACAGTAAATAAATTAAGGAGCAAACCTACCCATGCTTCCTGTGCTTTGTGGGGACCAGATACAACATTACAGTGGCGACGAGGACTGGGAGCACCCCACTGTCTCCACTCAGCAGCACTGGGGAACGGCGACCAGTGCACCGGAAACCAGAGGCAGGTCAGTGACGACCTGCTCAACACAGTGGTGCTCTTTTCCATAGAGCGTGGCAGCAGCGGAAATCCAGGACAGCTGGCAGACGCGTGGCACCAGACCACAGACGACAAACAAAAGCTCAGTGATACAGATAAAGGTCAGTGCAGACCCAGAGCGCTGAGGGGCCCTAAGCTAGGATCCTGGCAGGAAGAGGGGACACTCAGAAGGAGGAAGAGAGACCGCCTCCCCCCAGTCCCACACAGGGAGCTACCAACAGCGCACCGGGCAGTCCCAGAGGCAGAGGAGACGTCTCAAGTGGGGAAGGATCCCCTAGTGCACCAGGCAGCCCAGGGAGCCAGTCAGGGGGTCCCAGGATAGAGCCCAGAATGGCCAACCAGGCGACTTCACTGACAGCCCCCTGTTCCCTTCCTGCCCAGACCAGATGAAGCCCTGATGAAGTGGGAAGACTGGAGGGAGTACTTCAAGAACTATGTGGAAGCCTTAGAGGACGAGAACGGTGAACCATACCCCAGTGCCCGGAAGAAAAGACTACTACTGCACAACCTAGGCCCAGAGGGCGTGCGTGTTTGCGAACATTGTACCTAAAGAACGGCCCGACACGGACGTGGATGTTTTCAAGAACGCTCTGGAAGATCTTGACAACCACTACCGACCAGCAGTGTGTGTATCCATCGACCGGTACAACTTCCAGCAAAGGAAACAGGAGGTAGGAGAGTCGATAGATGACTACGTTGCAGCCCTGCGACGCCTTACAATCACATGCAAATACGGACAGCTTCAAGACGAGTACATCAAGGATCAGATAGTCATGCACACAACAAACAAGTCGGTCCAGGACAAACTATGGGCGCAAGGTGAAGCGTCGCTCAAAGATGTCATAGCTATGGTAAAAAAGGCGGAGTTATCCAAGCGCTGTGCAGACGCAGCCAAAAGAGAAAACGCGCAGAAACAGATGGTAAACAAAATCGATGAGGCTCCTGCGGCATACAAGCAAAAGGGGTCCACCAGTGTACGGAAGCAAGAGTCGAGGTGGACAGAGAAGCAAACTGGACCAGGAAGACAACCCACGGACTACAAATTCTCATGCTACAGGTGTGGAAGCACGGCCCACTCGGCCCAGGACAAGCGGTGCCCGGCGTTTCGCGCCAGATGCGCTTTCTGTGGCCTGGTCGGCCATTTTGAAAAGGTGTGCCGCAAGAAGGGGAAGAAGGCCATGGTGAAGTGCATCGAGCCCACTCCATCGGAGGACTTGACGGAAGAGGACCTGGAAGATGATGACATGGTTTTGTGTGTGGACGATCAAGTGCTGGATGTGACAGGCAAGCGCTCAGACAAACCGCGCACGGACATGTTCATCGGAGGTGTAAAGGTGCACATAGCAATCGATTCAGGATCCCCGTGGACAATAGTGCAGCGATCCGTGTGGGAAGAAGACTTTGTACCCACCTTGGGACCGATGCTACACCCGCCTGATATCCGTCCTATTTCGTACACCAACAACGCAATCCCCATAGTAGGATTCCGTGCACTGAAGTTCGAATTCAGAGGTAGATCAGCCACCTGCAAGCTATACGTGGCAGAGAGGGGGCTGGAGAGATGCTGGCGACCTGGGAATTAAGTTAGATCCTGGTGGCAAAGAGCAGATCCTACTAACAGAAGATAGCCAATCACCCCAACGAGATGAACTAAAGCAAGCCTACCCCAAAGTCTTCGGAGGCACAGTAGGAAAATTAGAAAAATTCGTACATAAGATACTACTCAAGGAAGGTGCCCGCCCGGTGTCTCACAAAGTCAGGAACATCCCCTTCGCCATTAAAGAAGCAGTACAGCTGGAACTCCAAAGGTTAGAACAACAGGGGATCATCGAGCCGATCGACAGTTCCGAATGGTTGGCCCCCTTGGTCGTGGCCAGGAAACCCAATGGAAATGTTCGTTTATGTGTGGATCTCCGTGAACTCAACAAGTGCCTAATAGTGGAGAAATTTCCCCTACCAAGGATTGAGGAAATGTTGGCGAGAACGAAAGGAGTGTCATGGTTTTCCACTATTGACCTCACATCGGCGTATCACCAGATCGACCTGCACCCAACGAGCAGAAAGTACACCTCGTTCATCACACCCTTCGGGTGCTATCAGTTTCGCCGGATGCCCTTTGGTCTGGCCTCTGCGGCCGCCGTGTTCCAAAAACTGATGCATCGTCTGTTTAAAGATCTACCGGGAGTCCAATATTTCCAGGACGACATCCTGATAATGGGAACTAGCCAGGAAGATCATGACAGTAAACTGACTAAAGTGCTCACAGTACTGCAAGAAAAAGGTCTCACGGCGGAGTGGAGTAAATGCAAGATAGGCATGTCATCAGTCACATACCTAGGACACGAGATCGGGAGTCAAGGCATATCACCCAAACAAAGGAATATGAGAGCCATCAATGATGCCAGGGCCCCAATCAACAAGGAGGAAGTTCGGTCATTCCTTGGGATGGCCGAATACTACAGCAAATTTGTAAGACACTTTGCCACTAAGACTCATAAACTTCGCCAGCTCATCAGAGACTAATCAATGTTCGAGTGGGATGCAGAAGCAGAAAGCGAGTTCGATGGACTGAAGAAAGACATCAGCGAGGCAGTACCCTTACATGGCTATGACCCCACAGGCAGCACCATATTGACAACGGACGCCAGCGACAAAGGATTAGGGCCGGTACTCGCTCAAGAAAGAGAGAATAGCACAGTAGAGACTATCAGCTTTGCATCTCGAGCTCTATCCCCCACCGAACAGAAATATAGCGTCATCGAAAAAGAAATGCTGGCGGTCACATGGGCCATGGGAAAGTTTAGGCAATTTATCTGGGGCACCAGGTTCAAACTACAAACCGATCACAAACCATTGTTCAAGGTCCTGACATCGTGCGGCCACGACACGGCCACACCACGCATTGCCAAGATGACGCTCAAGCTGCTGGACTACACGTATGATGTAGAGTACCTGCCAGGGACACAGAATAGGGTAGCAGACTACCTAAGCAGAGACTCCGCCATGGAAGACGCACCTGTGACCCCACCGGACACGGACGAGATGGTAGCGGACATGGTCGACATGGAGACGACGATAAGCAAACAAGAATGGGCCGAGGCGTACGAGAATGACTGTGAGATTGTGGAAGTCAAACAATATCTCATCTCCGGATGGCCAGACAAGCGGAATCTCAAAGCGGACTTGAGGAAGTACTATGAGATTCGGGAAGAGTTGTCGTTGAGTGACTCAGGAATATTCTTGCACTGAGGGGACAGAGTGATACCACCGGAGGCCATAATCCCGGTACTGTTGAAACAACTTCACGAGGGACACCTTGGCATTGTGAAAACGAAAGTAAGGGTGAAACAGATGTACTGGTGGCCGGGCATGGACAGTCGGATAGAAAGGCAGGTAAGGGAATGCGTCCAGTGCCAAGGAGCTGATAAAATACTGAGACCATTGAGACCTGCGCTGGGAGAATTTGACCGTCCCCAAAACCCGTGGGAGGATATTACAGTGGATATCCTAGGACCTGTTCTCGACAACAGAGGCATTAGCAAATACCTGTGTGTGGTCATTGACAAATACTCGAAATGGCCCGAGATAGATGTGCAGGAATCCATGGACACGGACACGGTGCTAAAATTCCTCACCTCCCTATTCTTGAGGGAAGGAATACCAAAGACAATATTGACCGACAATGGACCACAGTTCACCTCGGACAAATGGATCAGGTACATGAAGAGAAATGGAATAAAGTCCAAGCACACTGCAGTCTATCACCCAGCATGTAATGGACAAGTGGAGCGGTTCAACCGCGTGCTGATGGGGTCAATACAAGCCGCCATAATGCAAGGAAAAGAGTGGGAAACAGAACTCCAAAGCATGTTGTGGGCATACAGGATTACTCCGACGGTGCTAGGGTGCAGCCCTTTCCAGATCTTGAGAGGCCGGTTCCCTTTCACTAGAGACAATGTAGTGTGGAGAGAGAAAATCGTGACTAGTAAATGGTCTCCGGCAGTAGTGCAGCACAACCTGGAAAAAGCTCAAAAAGTGTATGCTGCACACTACAACAAGCGACACAACACCAAGGACGCCCTTCTGGAAAAAGGGGAGTGGGTCAGAGTCAAACTCCCAACTCTTCAAAAGAAGGGTGAAAGCAAGTACAGCAAACCCTTGTAAGTTCGAGAAGTGCACGGTAGAGCGGCCTTACTCAGCGATGGCAGAGTATGGTCCCAAGACCGCATGGCAAGAGTCAACAGGATCATGCAATGGCCGGCGATCAAGGTAGAGGAGCAGCAACCCGGAGGAGAGGATGATATACAGATAAGAGAAGATGATCAGAAGGAAAGACTTGCGATAAAAGACAATGAAGGGAATGGAGAATCACGGACATTGGAAGAAGCAGGAAGCAACGGAGCCCCGGCTGGGGACATGGAGAACAGTAACCAGGTGGACACTAGGAGCCTCCTCGAGGGGGTTAACTGTGAAGAAGCTAACCTGGTAAGGCGCACCCGCACTGGGAGGGCAGTCATCCTGCCTCCCTGATTCAAAGACTATGATATGAGTGACTATTGAATTGAATCTCTTGCAGTTGTTGTTGTTGTTGGTTTGAGAAGGGGGAGATATGTGGTGTTGCGCTCTAGTCTACTGCAGACAGCGCGATGACGCGCTGCGCAGTAGCTAGTGCGTGAGACGCACGCATGCGCAGAGCGAGGCTAAGGAAAGCGCGCGAGGATATTAACGGCAGAAGCGACCGGAGCCCGAGAGAGTTAGACGCTCGGCGCTCTATGGAATAGTTAAGTTGTTAAACAGTAAATAAATTAAGGAGCAAACCTACCCATGCTTCCTGTGCTTTGTGGGGACCAGATACAACATTACAACCCCACGCCTGGTCCTTTTGTTTGGCCCCGTGTTTGCCACTGACCGTGCTTTTCATGTGTGGTGTGACGAGCTGTACTCCACGGGGCTGAGTGGGCTGAGCAGAAGCGGAGCGGAGCTGCTGGTCTGTGGTGCTGCGTTACTGGGAGCCAGGCTAGGCTGGGAGCTCAGGGGGGGAGCCCAGAACCTGGGAGCTCGCCCGGGAGGATTTGCGGCAGGACTGCAGTCTGCGGTGGCAAGAGGGCAGGAGGGTAGCTGGCTTGAACTCCGGTGGGCGCCCCCGTGGAACAGGGCAGAGCAGAAACAGAGTCCACGGAACCGCGGATACAGCCCAGAACAGTCAGCAGAGCCGACCCGGCTCTACCTTAGATGTGTCTGGCCCCTCCCGTTTCCGCCCGCTGAGAGGCGGAAGGGCTCCAAGAGGAGGCAAACGATGTCAGGCTCCGTCACACTTCTCCTCGGGGCTGTGGTGAGAGACCCACGCAACCACCCCTCGGCCCGGTTTATGTCACAGACCAATAGGATGATTCGCAAGCGCGGTAAAGGAAGGGGACAGCGGGGAGGGAGATCTGAAACGACAAAGACAAGGGGTTTAGCTTCACTCCCCTCCCATATCTACTCTATTACTCTGAATCACTCTTTGTGCAATAACCCTCTTTTCTTAACAAAACACAATCCTACCTGAAAAGGAAAATACATATTCTTTGTATACAGGAGAGGGAGGTAAGGTCCTATCTGTGGCAGCAATCTGCTAAGTAAAGAAATAACATTGAATATGAGAGGAGATAAGTCTCACCAAGTGCCTGAATTTCTACAGTACCTCACCTACCTATTTCTGGTAATGTTCTGCCTTGCGCCACCTCTTCCGTTAACCTAGGCACCCCCCTTGTTCCTCTCCTGCACCGTAGAAAAAGCACAAAAGAGGTTGTCGACAAACAACAAATTATAAGCAATATGCTGAAGGTTCACTGCACCTTCTTATCCTGTCCTTTTCCCGCATTCAAATGATAAGTCATTAACCAAGGAAGAGTTTGTACACCTTAACCTGGAGTGTTCACTGCACTCTTCCGTAGTCACCAGTTCGTTCCTACTCTAATGGAACCGTGAAAACTGAGTATAGCACCCAAAGCACAATAATCCGACACACTCGATCAGTTCTTGATTAGTTCTATCCAGAAAATAGTTAGCTTCCCAAAGATTTCCCCAGTAAGAGAACGCAGCCGCGATTCTCCGATACCAGGGATAACAAGCACAGTTAACTCGAGGACTCAGGGGTTTTCTGACACACTAAGCCGTGTATCACTCAGGAAGAGACACAGCGTAGTTCCGCTTGTCTCGGGTCCGTGTGCCTCCAGCCGGTAAACACACGGAAGCCTCTACTCACAGTTGCTCCGGTGTATGCGTCCTCTCCACACCTCCGCTCACCTTCAGCAAAATTATCAGCTCCTTTCTCCCTTGTTTCCTGGCTTAAGTTCCGGGGCAGCGCTGCTGACGTCATGCGCCGCGTAACCCTTGGCCCTCTGGTATTTGTGGTTCCAAGTAATGTGGTCGCCAAATACCACGCATTGCGCGGACAGCGGCCCATAAGGACCGATTCTGACAGTACATCCCACCTTACAAGGGGCGCTGGCCAGGGGCCGGCCGATCGGGATGTTGGCGGTGGAAACGGGACACCAAACGGGGAGCATGCACAGACCCCGCAGGTTCCCAAGAGTTCTCCTCCGGCCTATAGCCCTTCCAAGAAAGCAGGTACTGAAGTCGCCCCCTCACCCATCTGGAGTCCAACACTCGCAACACCTCGTACTCCCGCTCATTTTGCACCCAAACTGGCACTGGAGGACGATGAACAGGAACCCGTGAGGGTTTCAGGAGGGACACGTGAAACACAGGGTGGATGTGGAAATGTGCAGGCAATTTCAACTTCACCGCTACCGGATTTACCATTCTCACCACCCGGTAAGGTCCTATGAATCTAGGATTGAACACGCTATACCTCCGGAATTTGATATGTTTCGTGGACAACCACACCAAATCCCCTTTTTTGTACACAGGACTCGGCCTTCGGTGTTTATCCGCCTGAGTTTTATATCTCCCCTTGGCTTGAACAAGATTCCTGCGCGTCGCCAGAAGAATCTTGCGAATGCGCAACAATCTTGCCTTGACGTCTGGCAGCCGGACGGTGTCTCTGGGGAGAATCAACGGGTTGACCCTTGGATGGTGGCCATAAGTACTGAAGAAAGGGGAATGACCCGTGGAAGAATGTTGTGTGCTGTTGTATGCCAGCTCTGCCACCAACAACCAATCCACCCAGGAATCTGTGTCTGCCTGAACATAGCAACGGAGATATTGTTTAAGGGACTGATTGAGTCTCTCCGTTTGGCCATCAGACTACGGATGAAAACTAATGGAGATGGAAGATGAAATATGTAACTCCGCACACCACACTTTCCAGAACCCTGCAGTGAATTGGGCCCCCCTGTCCGACACTATTACCTTTGGGAGTCCATGTAACTTCACTATGTGTGTCAACAGGAGATGAGCTAATCTACCCGCTGTAGGTACTTTGTCACAAGCGATGAAGTGGCCCATTTTCGTAAGAAAATCCACGACTACTAGAATGGCTGTTTTCCCTTGGTCCCTAGGCAAGCCAACGATAAAGTCTACGAAAACGCTTTCCCAAGGCAATTCAGGTGTAGGTAAAGGTTGCAGAAAACCCTGAGGTTTTTGGCGATCCGATTTCATTCTGGCACATTGCACACACTGGTTTCCCCAGCGTTTCAAATCCAGGCGAATGGAGGGCCACCAAAACTGCCTCAACACTTTTTCCAAGGTTTTCACGTGTCCCATATGTCCTGCGCTAGGCATTTCATGACACCATTGAAACACAGTCCGTTGTAAGGTTTTGGTGGGCACAAGCACTTGATTTCCTTTCATGGCTACCCCTTGTCTCATCTTCCATTCAGGATGATGGCGAAGCCAGGGTCTCCAGACGCATGACTGTATCCCTGAACGCAACGATTGTACAAAATCTCTGGATTGGGCAACACACACTACGTTCGCTGGATCTATGATTGATCTGTTCGGGGTCACGGTGTGCAACACTGGATGTTCTTGCCGTGTCAGTGCGTCTGCCTTCTTGTTGTTCGCTCCTGGTCTATATGTAACCACAAATTGATACTCCTCAAAGAATAGCATCCAGCGTAATTGCCTGGGCGTAAGATGACGGGCTGCTCTTATGAATTGCAGGTTGCGAAGGTCCGTGTAGACCGTCACCCGATGGACCGCTCCCAATAGCCAATGTCTCCACTCCACAAAGGCGTCTCTTATCGCCAGTAACTCTTTTTCAGCTATAGTGTAATTAATTTCCGCCGGGCTGAGTTTTCGTGACATATCAGCGATAGGGTGTAGAATGCCTGTGTTTTCCTGTTTTTGTGAGAGAACCGCCCCCAATGCAACTTCAGACACATCAGCTTCCACTATAAACGGTAAGGCAGGGTTTGCGTGTGTCAGTACAGGAGCACTGATAAAGGCTTCTTTCAACCCATCAAATGCTTGCTGGGCTTCGTCATTCCAGAGAAACGGGACGTTCTTTCGTGTCAGACGGGTTAAAGGGGTCACCAGGGCAGAGAAACCCCCAATGAACCTTCTATAAAAGTTCGCAAAACTCAATAGGCATTATATATCCTTGACTGTGCATGGACAAGGCCAGTCCTTTATGGCTTGTACTTTCCTCTCAGCCATTACTTGGCCCGATGGCGTAAGCATCACTCCCAAGAACTCGACGGTGGTCACGTGAAATTCACATTTCGTGATTTTACAATAGAGATGGTGTTTCATGAGGGCGTCTAGCACCTGTTTCACGTGGCTTTGATGTTCACTCGTTGTGTTGGAGTATACCAAAATGTCGTCAATGTATACGACTACAAAGAGGTCCAGGAACTCCCTCAACACCTCGTTTAAAAAGAATTGAAACGCGGCTTGGGCGTTGCACAGCCCAAAGGGCATCACTAGATATTCGAAGAGCCCATACCGCGTCTTGAAAGCCGTCTTCCATTCGTCGCCCCTTCTTATGCGGACTAAATGGTATGCCCCTCGCAGATCAAACTTGGTGTATATGGTGGCGGTTCTGACTTGTTCCAATAAGACAGGAATCAGGGGTAACGGGTATTGATTCTTTATCGTGATGGTGTTTAAGGCACAATAGTCGATGCAGCACCTTTTGTCCCCGTTTGCTTTTGGTATAAAAAATAACGGCGAAGATGCAGGTGACCGAGAAGGGCGTATGTACCCTAGAGCCAGATACTTGTCCAAATATGCTCTCAAGTATTCGTTTTCCGGTACAGTAAGGGCGTAGAGTCTGCCGTTCGGTTTTACTGCTCCTGGTACTAGATCGATACGACAGTCGAAAGCTCTGTGAGGTGGAAGAGCCTCCGCCTGTTCCTCGCTGAATACCTTGGCATAAGCGGAATAACAGGACGGGAGTTTCACTTCTTTCTTGGCCGCTGTGGCGATGTTATACACCCTTGCCAGGGCCTGAGATGGACTCTCAGTAGTCATCAAACAATGTTCTTTACAATAATCCGAGGCAAAACTAATCGTCCTCGAGGTCCAATGGATGTAGGGTTCGTGTTTTTGAAGCCATGGAAGCCCCAATATGATACCATATTGGGGAGCTTGGATGATGTTGAACGAGATTGTTTCCTGATGCTGGTCATTACATATGCATCGATATTCAGACGTGTGATACTTTATGGGTCCTGCGATCAGTTCACTACCGTCGACCGCATTCACTGGTTCCGGCTGTTTCTTTGCTATGAGCTGAATACCCAACCTTTCTGCTTCCTTATAGTCCATAAAATACCCTGTGGCCCCGGAGTCCACCATAGCCTTGACTTCTTGTTCTCCGGTTTCCAGAAACAATAACCTGGACAGAAACACATGGTTCTTTTCTTGTTCGCAACAGGCCGTGATTGAAGGGATGATGATCCTGCTTGAGTGTTCCCTTCCTTCCACTCTCAAGCACTGGAGTTTTCCGACTTCTTCTCCAATGTTCCAGCTGCGGCTTGACCGGTTCTGAACCTTCCGGTTTTTGGTTTCACTGGACACTCCCGTAGGTAATGTCCCTTTTTTCCGCAGTATAAGCAGAGTCCATTTTTTCTGCAATGCTCTTTCTCGCTAAAAGACAAAGAAGCCCTGACAGCTCCTATCTCCATTGCATCCTGAGTGGACGCTGGCTTCTCGCTACCCCTACTTCTTCGCTCATGTACCACTACAACAGGTTCTTTCTTTCGTAATTCGCCTTTACGCTCCCTTATTCTGTGGTCCAAACGGAGAGCAAGTTCTATGAGTGCAGAACAGGTACGTGGTTGAGGGTCTATGTGTGCCAACACATCTTTCATTTCGTCATTCAGTCCTTGGTAGAATATCGCAGACTGTTTGGCCTCAGGCCAATCCGTTTCCGCAACCAAGCGACGGAAGTTGTTCAAATAAGACACCAAGTCTGAAGAGCCTTATTTAAGGACCAACAGCTCACGGTCAGCTGAGAACGTTTCTGCTCTACGGTCGAAGGTTTTTTCGAATTCTACCCTGAATTCGTCCCAATCGTAGAGTAAAGGATCGTCTCTACTGACTACGGGAACTGCCCACTGAGCTGCCTCCCCACCCAGGTAGGAAATCAAAAAGGCCACACGGGCCTGGTTTGTTGAAAACATCTTTGGCTTACACATAAAGTGTAGAAGAACTTGCGTCATGAACACCTGTACCTTTTTGTTATCCCCATAGAACCTTTATGGGGGAGCCAGCGGAATTTGTGTGGGCATTTCTACGACTAGGGGAGGAGGAGAGGATGTACTAGCCCCAGCGCTAAATGGATTCCATTGCATACTGTCCATGCGAGCCCTTAAATGTGCATTTTCCGTTCGGGAAGCAGCTACCTCTCTATTGGAGGCAGCCAGTTCGTCTGGACTAAAGCTAGGGCAGCCAGAACGTCGTCAAACGTAGCCATTCTCCGTCAACACAGCCAAGAGGAGGACAGTTTCCGTGGGCCGATAATTCTGTCAGGCTCCGTCACACTTCTCCTCGGGGCTGTGGTGAGAGACCTATACCTACACCCACGCAACCACCCCTCGGCCCGGTTTATGTCACAGACCAATAGGATGATTCCGCGAGCGCGGGAAAGGAAGGGGACAGCGGGGAGGGAGATCTGAAACGACAAAGACAAGGGGTTTAGCTTCACTCCCCTCCCTATCTACTCTATTACTCTGAATCACTCTTTGTGCAATAACCCTCTTTTCTTAACAAAACACAATCCTACCTGAAAAGGAAAATACATATTCTTTGTATACAGGAGAGGGAGGTAAGGTCCTATCTGTGGCAGCAATCTGCTAAGTAAAGAAACAAAATTGAATATGAGAGGAGATAACAGTCTCACCAAGTGCCTGAATTTCTACAGTACCTCACCTACCTATTTCTGGTAATGTTCTGCCTTGCACCACCTCTTCCGTTAACCTAGGCACCCCCCTTGTTCCTCTCCTGCGCCGTAGAAAAAGCACAAAAGAGGTTGTCGACAAACAACAAATTGTAAGCAATATGCTGAAGGTTCACTGCACCTTCTTATCCTGTCCTTTTCCCGCATTCAAATGATAAGTCATTAACCAAGGAAGCGTTTGTACACCTTAACCTGGAGTGTTCACTGCACTCTTCCGTAGTCACCAGTTCGTTCCTACTCGAGTGGAACAGTGAAAACTGAGTATAGCACCCAAAGCACAATAATCCGACACACTCGATCAGTTCTTGATTAGTTCTATCCAGAAAATAGTGAGCTTCCCAAAGATTTCCCCAGTAAGAGAACGCAGCCGCGATTCTCCGATACCAGGAATAACAAGCACAGTTAACTCGAGGACTCAGGGGTTTTCTGACACACTAAGCCGTGTATCACTCAGGAAGGGACACAGCGTAGTTCCGTTTGTCTCGGGTCTGTGTGCCTCCAGCCGGTAAACACACGGAAGCCTCTACTCACAGTTGCTCCGGTGTATGCGTCCTCTCCACACCTCCGCTCACCTTCGGCAAAATTATCGGCTCCGTTCTCCCTTGTTTCCTGGCTTAAGTTCCGGGGCTGCGCTGCTGACATCATGCGCCGCGTAACCCTTGGCCCTCTGGGATTTGTGGTTCCAAGTAATGTGGTCACCAAATACCATGCATTGCGCGGACAGCGGCCCATAAGGACCGATTCTGACAAACGAAAACAAAAGAGGGCAGAGAAGCCCTCCGGAGTTTTGGAGCATAGAGCAAAAACCCCACCAGTCACTGCTAAAGCTCCAGCCAAAAAACAAACAAACACAAGGAGTATCCCTATTGGGAAGGATCACCTACAAGCTGGCCACTTCGCCTCGCCATCTCTGCCTACCAAATTGTCCAACCACCAAAGTTGACCTTTCGCCACCACCTCAGCCACGTCAACCACCATTACCGAAACGGCTACCTTTCCTGACGGCAGCTGCTCACATTAGGTCACCGTCACACTGCCGCGCATCTGATGCCATACTGAACAGCTAGTCTGCGACAGCAGGTAGGCTGGTGCCCTGAAGAGCAGACAGGCTTGGAGGTAAGCCGTGGTGTTTTGTCTGGTGTGTTTGTTGAATAGGGGGAGAAGAGGGAAAAGGTCTCCCTGAGTAGAACACAGGGAACAGGGCGCAGGGTCAAGAGACAAGGGAAAAAAGGCTATTTCAGGAGGCAAAGGAGCCACAGCAGTACTTGCAGAAGGAGTAGAGTGAAAGAGAGAGTAGGTGCAGTGTGAGCCCACCCAGAGCTGGTGCGTCAGAGCAAGCAAATCAACAGGGTTTTAAATCACCTTAACATTCAGGAGGCATCAGAAAAGTCATCATTAGAGAGACACTTAAGAAAATCGGCATTCTCTAGCCTGACTGCCAGCCTAAACGCTAGAGCCAGCCAAAATATCGCTTACGCAGGAAGGAAATCCCATACCACGCACAAGTTTCAAATCTAGGAACCCAAGTTAGCCACTAGTAGGAAATCATTTTTAGGAACTGTAATAAGACCATGAGGTGAGGAAAAATTCGACAGGTACCAATATACAAACATAAGAAAAGAGCTGCTACTAAAGACCAAAGTAAGCAAGTAAACAAAAACAAAACAAAGGAGACTGCCGGGATGGAGCCAAAGAGCCTGATTCCTATCCCCACTCCAGAACCTTTCAAGTTCGGGTAGAAAAACATAGGGAACAAATTTCATTTTCTAAAATATCAAATGGCGGCAATATACGCGAGAACAGAAGAAGAGAAAAGCTTACAAAGCCCATTAAAACCAATAAACTTAATCACATCAAGTAAAGGGGAAGGAAAAGGGCTGGTACGGCGAGAAAATCAGTCTATACAAAACCAAAGAAAGGAACTGGAAGGCAGCAAGAGTACACAGCCCGGAGAAAAATCAACGATTAAAAACTGGTTGTTAAAAACAACAGCTCAGATCCTTGCACCGATCTGCCAACTTATGTCCACACCGGACAAGATAAACATGGAAGGAAAGGGAAATAGCCTAACTTTAAAAAACGGCCAAAACCAAATTGGATGTTAAGCGAATCCTCAAGGGAATACTTACAAGATAAACTGGACAAGATCTTTCTCAATTTTCGAGGAAGAAGAACTGCTGAAGATGCTAGAGGTAAACGCACAACAATCAGTGGAATCAGAGGGGAAAAAGCAAGCGGAAAGCAAGGACATAGAGTGGTCGATAATATTAGAAAAGGGAGAAAAACGGAAAATTACCTCAACCCCCCAAAAAATCTATATTCAGCCCAACCAGTAGGAAGGACCGTAAATCTGAGAAAAGTGGCCTTCAACATGAAAATGCTAAAAAACACTCAGCCATAACTATTTCCTCTGCCAGTGGCTTCGAGTCCATAACAGGGGCCCGATGCATCCAACAACTACACAGATGGTCCCCTGGAGCGAATCACTACTAAAAAGCGTACAGCAAGCAATCAATGTCTTAAATTTCCAATCCGACAAGCTGGACGTTCAGGTGGATCGTATGAATATAATTGCAACGCATATAGCAGGAATAAATACCAAATTGGAAACAATCTCAGATCACATGGCAAGAGAAACAATAAAGGAAATGCAAACAACGTGTAAATCAATGGTACCAAACTGTGACTGTGGGAAAATAATAGATAAACTGGCCACTTTACCAGCTGTCTTGTCAGAAATCCTACGCGTGACACGCACAACAATGTCATTTGGAGAAACCTCATTTCAAGAAACGAAGAGCGAAGTGTTAAAGACCAAAAAGCAAAAAGGTAAAAGTTCATTCATTGAAAAAGAAATGTTACCTGAAGAAAGGGAAACAAACGAAAAAGGTCAAGATGAAAGTAAAACACATACGTCAGCGGTAATAACTGAAACTCAAACCAAAAGACAACGTAAACGAGCACGGAAAGCCAGGAAGAACGCTTCCAAAACAAAACAAGAAAGTAAAAATTATCCTATATTTGCACAAAGAAGGAATAAGAGTTCAATAGATCAGAGAGAAGAATCAGACATAATAGAAGCAATAAACCAAGAGACTGACACAGAAGAAAACACTGAACAGCCAAAAAACTCAAAGTATGCAAAGACAATGCCTAACACCAAACGAATTCCAAAAGACGATGGAATTACAAAAATAAATTCAGCAAATAAAACAAAAAGAATAGTGGGTGATCCAGCAAAACCACAAGGTGGTTTGGGAAATAAACAACAATTACCACAGGTAAAAGTGCAAATACAAGAAAATCCCCAAGATCCTAAAACGCAAGACAAGCTAAAGTTGACTATAGGGGAACGCAACAGAATCAAATCTAATCAATCTGAAAAAGAAATTTATCACAAAACTCAAACAGAGCAATTAGAGCAATCAATGAGCATGAATACCAAATTAACAATCACGGTTGGAAACTATGAAGGGGCAAATAATGCCCCCAAGCAGGCAACTCAAAGTTATTTTGAGAGGATGACTTTAACGCATAGGCCAGTTGAACCAGCACCATGGTACCACAAAGAAGCGGAGTCATCACCAAGATCGAATCCAGTAGAAATATCCAGTGTTAAACTCCTAAGGCAAGTCACCCACCGTGACCAAACAGAGGAAAGAAGTGAACCCAGTCGGACTCAGAAATCCCAAACGGTTCTCATAGAGACAGGTCATAAATTACTATTCAAGCCAGAATACTCGACAAAAGGTAAAATGGACACGCTGAACCGGGGGAATTTACTAAGACTATTCAAAGAGATTCCGAAACTAAGGGAAATAACAACCAACGACCTCATAGCAGTAGAGTTTGTTCAAACGAACAAGGACTGTGAAATAAGTAGTACCACATGGGCATCAAATGAGACAATGGACCTTATCTTTTCCACAAGATCTGACTTTGAGGCATGGGGCATAACACTCGAATATCCCACTCCAATAAAGTATCCATACCCACTATTAAACAGCACGGCCCCCCTAGCAACAAATATAAAAGTAAAAACATCTTCCATTTCAAGAGAAGGCAAGAAATGAGACAATCACCCAATATATAAGGAGAGAACCTGTGTCTACCAGTACAAAACCAGGGCTACTAAACCATCGACCAGACGTAGACCAGGACTGGTCCTCGATCCCACAAGTATTGAACTCGCATCGATCCTGAGGGAAGCAGTTCAGAAGTAAAAAAGCGAGCAAGAAACATCATGGATCGAAAGAAAGTGGAAAGGAAGATAAGAATCTGCTCTTGGAATGTCCATGATTTTAAACATATGGAACAAGATCGTGAGACAATTGCCTTCCTGGGTTCTTTCGACATAATTCTCTTGCAAGAAACATGGAATGTTACCCCCAGACAAATCGCCGGATATGAGGAACACCATGTGATGGCGGAAAAAATAGCAAAATATGTCATCCAAGGGGGGGTTTGTCCACATTTTATAATAAACAAGTTCAGTTGGAAGTCAGAGATAATGGACTCAGGGGTAAATTGGATACAAATCACAAAGTTAAAAAACAATCAATCAACAATAGAAGATGGGTGGAAGTTACTGATTTTAAATGTCTACATTCACCCTGAGAAGACCTCAAAAATTAATAAACTGTTAGAACTTCTGAATTTAATAAAAACGTTACAAATAACTCATCAATTCTACGGGATGCTGATTACAGGTGATTTCAACAGTAACTTGACAAGAGTAAAGAATAACAAATACAAAATCCAAACAATAAGGAACGAACTGGAATCATTGGGCCTAATGATGCTAAACGGAAATATAAAGGGTGACCAACCTGCAAAAATTACTTACATGTGCGGAAATAAAAAATCCATAAAAGATTACACATTATTTAGTAAAGAGTTCATACAACTGGTTAATCGTTTTGGCATCATAATACGACCTGAAAGTGACCACTTCCCGCAAGAAACTATACTGAACATAAACTCCCTACAAAATGCAAGTATTGCGTCAATAGCTGTAATCCCGGAAGTTTACAATTTAAGGAAACTCAAATGGAGAGGCGCCATAACAAACACGATAATGGAAACAGTGTATATGCAAGTAGAAAATACACCGACACCGGAACTTCACTTGCTTGCAAAAAATTGGGAAAATCTACATACACTTTTGCTAGACAAATTTCCGGCAAGGACAACAGCGAAACATGCATATGACGCACGCAGCATGCCATGGTATACCACAAAGCTAAGAGACAAAAAATTGAAAAAAATTAAGACATAAGGCCGCAATAAACAGACAGGGAGTGGTTATAGACAATAGCGAGTTACAGAAAATGCGGAAAGAATATAAAAAAGATTGTGGAAATGCAAAAAGGCTATACACGGGGAAAATATGGGTAGACCTGCTAAGGACTAGTAAACTCCCAAATAGCAGTGAATTCTGGGGCCTAATCAACAAATTATCAAAAGGACCTGGTGTGCAGCAAAACATAGGAATAAGTGAAACCTCATGGCTGAAACATAGACACCCTATACAACAACCATACGTTGCATCCTCCGTGCACAGAATCAAGGAAGGAAACAAACAAGGGTAAGGACGTGGGAAATGAAGTAACAACATACAGAAAAAAAAAATGGGAAAAAGAAACACCAAGCGGGACACCTATGGAGCCATCCCCATTGACAACAGTGAAACAAATGAATCTATTGATAAAAATATTGAAAGCCGAGGGCGCAGCTGGCCCCAATGGGCTACCAAACGCCCTATTTAAAAAGGACCCTGACTTCTGGGCAAATTATCTTACCCCACTCTTCAACCAACTCTTCACTGATAAAAAGATACCACGGTCCTGGTATGGTAACATCTTCCACCCTATTTATAAAAACGAGAGTAGATTGGAACCCGAGAACTACAGGCTGATAGCCCTCATCGACGTAGAGGCAAAACTTTTTTCTTCATGTATATTACGCCATCTACAGGAATGGATAAATAAAAACAAAATAGTACCGAAGTTCCAAACGGGTTTTAGAGAAGGCATGGGATGCACTACAAACCTCACCGTCCTATCTTTGTTAACAGAAAGAGCAGAAAAAAAGAAGGCAGGTCTTCTGGCATGCTATATCGATCTAAAATCTGCGTTCGACAGAGTGCCAAGAGACCGGCTGTGGAAAAAGCTAGAATCTTGGGGGCTCCCTCAGAAACTAATAGACATAATATTCGCCTTATACAGCGAAACATGGGCCAAAGTAAAACTTGGAGATGGGAGAAGGATATCACAACAAACAAATATGAGAGATGGACTTAAACAGGGCTGTGTGCTCTCTCCAAGTTTTTTTAATGTGTATCTAGCAGACCTAAACAGTTACCTGCTACAGGCAAATGGTCACCCCCCGAAACTGGCAAATGAATCAATTCAGTTTCTGCAATATGCAGATGATATTGTGGTTTTAAGTCACACACTGATAGGGCTACAAAGGGTCATAAACAAATGAACAGAGTACCTCAACCTAGTAGGTTTGGAACTCAACAATAAAAAAAAAAGGTTGTGAGACTGGCGGGCCCGAGCAAAGGATCTTTTAGATGGTATGCAAAGAACATTCAAATTGAAGAGACAACCACATATAAATATTTGGGTATTAAACTGTGCAGAAACATGTCCATGGTGGAACAAAAACGAGATATCACAGCTAAAGCACAATCGTTGACCTTCGCCTATAAACTACTCCAAAAGAAAATTCAATGCCCCTCATACTGTCATCTTCTAAAGGTCATGGCAGCCCAACTGTTACCTACCTTGTCTTATGGGTTGGAAATATGGCACGGGAAAGAAATCGACATCCTAAATAAATTACAGATTAGTGTATATAAATCTGTATTTAATCTTTTTAAAGGATCGTCCCCAGCACAAATACGCCTGGAATTTGGATTACAAAATCAAGTCTACCAGAGGAAAGCAATCTTTGCAAAATGGTGTTGGAAACTTAGAGCATTAGAAACAGGATCACTAAACAACCTATGCTGGCTGGAAATTAAGAAACAATATGAAGAAAAAGAACCAAACACTTGGGGCACTTATTTGGGAACCGCCCTGGAGTCACTAAAAATCGAGGGGGTTTGGAACGGTCATTTGGAACGAACATCGTTCAACAAAGTTTGCAAACTAAATGCTAAGTCACTATCCTTGATAGAAGACAAAAGAATTTTAGCCAAACGCCGTCATGCTTGGTCCGTAATCAACTCATACAAAAGATTAAAACCACAACTTTACCTTGAAGCGCACTTTCGGCTATCGCTAAAAATAAAATTCATGGCATATAGACTGGATGATCATTGCTCAAAAGATTTAATTCCAAAATGGAAAAGCAAACAGCAAAAAAAGACTTTGTGGGTACCACACAGAAAGTTTGTGCCATCTAATGTGCATGTGCGAGACAGTAAAAAACTAAAGAAGATATTTATTGAAATCAATCCTAAACATTTTAAGAATTCGCACCTGCAGGCAGGCGGTCACTAGCTGGTTGGGTGCGTCATCGAACATCCTCATATGCCGTGGAGTAAAATTCATGACTCTGGTAGAGACTGTACTCTCGAAATGTGAAACAGAATAAACATGTGCGATCTTCTCTTTAGGATTTGTAAATTTAAAAAAAAATACAAATGTTATCTTGTTTTATACCGATGGTCATTTTTATACATGTATACTTTAAGGTTGTGACAAACCAAATAAAGTTAATTTTTGATTCTGCTTAACCCTTGCGTAGCCCAACCAACTTTCAGCCAACCTTCAGCCTGAGAGTTGTGACTGTGTCCAGGAATCATGATGTGACTCGATTATTCACACTCGCACATAGTGAATTTTGGAAGGGACAAACAGGCCTTTGTGTTGCAGTATTCTCTCATGGGGTTATCTGTGCTTGGACTTTCTCAGTATTACCTCTTGGTAATTTTCTGAGAATTGACTTACTATTTATGATTTACCTTTTGCTAATATTGCAAAACCGCAAATCAGCAATACAGAAGCTACGATCTAGCTTTTAGGTCAATTATCAGGTCCCTACTAGAGTCTACTAGAATCTACAAGAGTCTACTAATTAAGCTTTTTCATATCAAGGATGAGATCTGGTAAGGTGCGGTGTAAGGCTCAAGCCCCTACTAAATGAAAGCGCGAAAGAGAGACTGTTCCGGGAAATCTTTCTGCAAAAAGAATGCCCAAAATACAACCAAAGAAAAACCAAAGGTGGTGATGGACGGAGCGTTGACAATACAAACACTCACCCCCATGCAACTGATCTGGATTTAATCCATCACCGTTCTTTAGCTCACTCCGCCACCCCAGTTCAGACATGGCCATATGCAAATCAGTCTGACCCTGTGCCGCATGGGAACAGTCCAGCCCGAACTTCCAAGCCATGTCTTCCCTGGACCAGAATCAAGCTTCCCAGGACCGGTTTCTGGCATTACAGCCGTCTTCAGCCGGGCTTGCTTGACTCCAGTGACAAAGTGAGCAAGGGATTCACGTCTGAGCATACCCTGCCAACTTAGGGTGAACAAACGCTCCGTCCATCACCACCCCCTTTTGTACCGCTTTTGGCCGCCATAAGTGTGGCAGGGTATGCTCAGACGTGAGTCCCTTGCTCACTTTGCCACTGGATTCAAGCAAGCCGGGCTGAAGACGGCTGGAATGCCAGAAACCGGTCCTCGGTCCATGTGGCAGAGTGGGCTAAAGAACGATGATTGATTAAACCCAGATCTTTTGACTGGGTGTGAGTGTTTGATTGATTCAGATGCTCCGTCCATCACCACCCCCTTTTGTACCGCAAAATACAACCAGGCAGTTCCGTTGTTATCATCGATCCCCCTCCCCCAGAGGAATCAAAGTGCTTATTATGACCCGGACCCAGACTCGGATGCCAGTGTTGAGCTTCAGTCAGAAAGTAGCCCAAAGGTCCAAACTTCTATCAGACCAGGTTGGTGACAAAGATAGTTGCAAAGAAGATAAAAAGTTGACGGATCACCACAACTCATTAAAAATGACAGATTACTTTCGACCAGTAAATAAGCATAACAAATCACAACAATTAAATAAGAATGTCAATTGTCAACAAGAAGGGATAGTCCCTATTTGCCTTGTTCAGACCTGTCCATCACCCAACTCAATGTCTCTACCAAATGAGAATCCATCAAGTAGATCACCTATGTATGCCCCAGAAGAAGTGGTTGATATAGGCCCAGCTTTGGAAGGTATTAATGGATGGGTACCTAAATTCTTTGTTTTCCCGGAGTTCAAATTACACTGCGAAGAGGATTATTCACCTCCGTTAGTATCCGATGAGGTGCCTAATATAATCTTGCAGGAAGTAACTATAGAAAATGAGAGAAATAAAAGGGCACGGATAGTGACTCCGGGAGAAAATTCTTCAAATCTGTGGGCCGCTATACTGAACTCCATGCAAGCAACAGTAGTGGCTCAAACTCACCACTCTGACAAAGTGGATATTCAGGTGGATTTGCTGAATACAATGGCTGTATTTGTGTCCGAAATAGACGAGAAACTCGAAAAACTAAACACACTAGTTACAAGGGCCCAATCAAATCATTTAAATTACTTTCAAGTCTGTTCCTGTAAGGAGATAGTTGAGAAACTTGTGCAACTTCCAGGTATAATGCAAGCCATACTGGGCGAAGTTAAAAACAACCTCGGCACCAAGTTTCGGCACGGCACTATATTGAATGAGGTAATACTCAGTCCTAAGGGCGTAACTGATTCGAGCGGATTAGTTTCCTGTGAACGGCCACTAGTGGAAGAAGCTGTGGATATAGTGGAGATTAACCCTGAAACTCCGTCCGTGGTAGTACATGAAACATCTGGGGACGGTAGCACAAAAACTATTGCTTCAAACCCACCACGACAAATCAAAAGGGAAAAGAAATGCGCAAGAAAAATAAGGAATAAAATCTGTTCAGGCAATTTAGAGAGCTTGATTCCCCCCAATATCCTGAACAGAATGATCAGGATTGTCAGGGGTTGATCCAAATGAGCCTGAAGTCTCAGGGTGCCATTGTGGCCCCATCTCAAGATGTTGTTCACAATAAGGCAGCTTCCCTTACAAATCTAAGGGCATCTCATTCCTCATCTAACAGACCCTCACTGTTAAACAGCCTCCAACCAGAGGGCACACTTAGAGCCCACCAAGTCGGCAGAGAGGACACAATATTACCCAAGGGGAAGCTGCAAGCGAAAGAACGCTTGGTAGAAGAATTCAATATACCTCCCCAAACCCCAGTTCGAGGTAGCAACTATTGGAAGTCAACAAACCGTAAAAAGTGGTGTTGGTCCTGATGAAGTTCTTGGTTTAAACAACTCGGGTCAGATGTTGCTGTGGATCCCAGAATTTAAATCGAGGGGTTCTCAAGATATATTAAACCATTCAAACATCTTAAAACTGCTCAAAGCCATGCTGGTCCTGGCCCATGCAAAGTCCGATGACATTTTTTCTATTAAGTTTCTGCCTCCAAGAATACGTCAGCTTACGGATCCGACTTCAGTCCCCTTCTCATCCTCTGTGCTTTCGGCTGTGATTCTGGAAAAGAAAAAGCACCTAAAGGCCTGGGGCATCGAAGTAACAACCTATCATGGAGATAGATAGATATTCCCACATATTGCTCGCAGGGCCATTATCAAGTGAGCAGACGGGGCCCTCTACGTCTGTATTAAGAGGAGATGGCGGAAGGGCCTCCCCTGCAGTTTATTACAAATCAGACTCAGATCTCACCAAAATGTTTGTTAGAGTAACTAATGTCACAACTGTTGAGCGGCCACAAAGATTGATTACACTTAACGAGCAGAAATCTTCTTGGAGTTGGTTACTGCAGGCGTTGTCTCGAGCCCGGGAAGACTGATGCAAGGGAAGTCCACCCAAAAAAATTCAGAGGGGCTGGAAGTGTGCTCATGGAACATTAATGGCTTGCAGACAAAACTTTCAGACCCAGGTTTCACAGGTTTCCTGCAAACCTTTGATATCTTAATGTTCCAGGAAACTTGGGCACAGTTGTCTATCCCTCTCATTGGTTACAAGGAATACACAAAATTAGCTGAAAGAAAGAGTGCTTATGGGAGGGTAAAAGGGGGTCTGGCAATTTATATAAATACAAACATATTTCTTGAAACAGTGGAAGTGTATGTGGACGACCCAAATATGCTGGTAATAAATCTGGAAGGTTGGGACAGTAACCACAAATAATCAATTATCATCGTAAATCTGTACATTAATCCAAAGCTGAAAGCCACATCTTCCAGGAGAATATCAGTGCATCTATCCCAGTTAAAAGATAGCCACAACAAGGCACAATGGCTAGTTTCCGGTGACTTTAACCTCAACCTTTTTCATTTTCCTTCTGAAGAACATAGCAACGCAGTGTGCTCCCTCCCAGAACAAGCAATGCCAACAAGCTTACGAAGGGACAACTCAGGTGAGGAACTCATAAAAGTCTGTGAACTATTGGGCCTGCTGGTATTAAATGGCCGAAAACCATCTGATATTCCACCTGGCTGGTCAAGGGTTTGTGGCGTATAGACTATACTCTTGTTTCGATGCCCCTTTACCATCAGGTCTGTGATTGTAGGATATGTTATCGTGTGGAAAGTGACCACAACCCTCAAGTAATCAAGGTGAACACATCCCTGGGCAAACTTGAGGCTTTTCGTACATTGTTGGGAGAAACATACTCAGAAAATCTGAAACGCCTGAAGTGGAGCCCTGGCTCCATCAAGTCATTAGCGCAGGACGGGGTCACACGTCTACAGAACTTAGCCCAATGTGAGCTCAATCCAAAAGCGACTTGGGAGATCCTTGCTAATAATATGACTAAAACCCAAAATGAGAGGAGTCACAAGAAGGGAATTCGACTTGATCATGGCAAATCGTTAATTCTGCCCATTCAAATTCAGGACATGATAAAGGAAACAGGCAGACTCTTTCGGCAAGTATGCGAACATCGAGGAGACCCTTACCTATTACAACAGTTCCGTAATGAAAGACGGCAGCTAAAAAAAGAGATCTGGAAGTACAAACAAGCAAAACAGGAAACACTATGGGCCCAGTTACAACATGCCTCCAAAATGCATGACTCGAAAAGATTTGGTATATAATAAATCGGAACGAGAATGGCTCTGCAGCTGCAACTAATGCCAATATCAGTGAGACAGACTGGGTAAATTATTTAAAGTCACATTTCAAGAGTGATTTGATTAATCACGCTAGTACATTCTGCCCAAATAAAACCACTGTGGTACAGCAGAAAATCACAGCAGCTGAAGTAGAGATGGTCATCAAAAAGTCCCGGGTCGACTGTGCCCCAGGTCCAAATGGGTTACCACAGGCTTTATTTAAACATCTTTACCAAAAATGGGCTGTTTTTCTAGCATCAATGCTCAATCTCATTTTGGAAAACAATGTTATTCCCGATAGCTGGAGGGGCTCCATCCTTTATCCCATTTTCAAAAAAGGCCTGGCCTGTTCGCCTAACAACTATAGGCTAATGGCGCTGATGGATGTTGAGTAAAAATATTTTTCAACGTTAATACTCCACGATCTGGAATTCTGGGCGCTTGAAGAATTCCCCTAAATCAAACTGGCTTCCAAAGGGGCCAGGGTACTTTAACCAATCTTATGGCCCTGAGTCTAATCAGGAGCAGAGCGAAAGCAACCAGAGCACCTCTTTACTTGTGCTTTGTTGATTTTAAAACAGCTTTTGATGGTGTCCCTCGGGACAAATTATGGGCTAAGCTTCAGCAATGGGGCATCCCATTGAGCATCCTACAAGCAATTAGACTTGTATATTCCAACACCTGGGTCAAAATCAAAACCAGAGACGGCTCTTGCATATCAAGGAACGTCCAAACAACTTTAGGCGTAAAACAGGGCTGTGTCCTAGCCCCTTCCTTTTTAAACTATTTTTGGCAGATCTTTCCACTGAGCTTGATGAACAGATTGCCCACACTCCTACTGTAGGAGGTAAACAATTGTCACATATTCTCAATGCAGATGACCTGGTGTTGTTCAGCAACACACGAATAGGACTCCAAAGACTGCTCAACACTCTGGGAGCTAACACAGAGAAGAACGGCCTGGAAATACATTTTTCAAAAACAAGTGTGATGGGGTGCAATCGTCCCGTCAAGGCAAATCGAAAATGGGTTATTAACGGAAACAAAATTGAGGAGGTCAAACTCTACGTATACCTAGGCGTGAAAATAGATGCAAATTCCTCCTTTGTTTCCCAGAAGCAGGCAATTAGGGCGAAAGCACAGGCACTTAATTATGGCTTCTCGTCACTGGCCAGATCTATTAAAGGTCACAATCTAAAGTCAATGGGATCAGTTCTAAAAGCCAAACTGTTGCCAACCCTTGCATATGGAATGGAGATTATGTTGGGCGATGATGCTCTTTTGTTAGAAAAACTGATGATAAGAGCATATAAACACATTTTTAGGCTCCCCAAGTCGGCTTCTCCGGCGCAAATCTGGCTAGAATTTCTGCTTACAAAACAGACACTCTCTAGGCCGGCAGCGTTCGTAAAGCTGTGTTATAACTTGCGAGCAGCAGCAGAAAACAGTCTGGCAAATCTAGTCTTTACTGAAATTAACTTGCAAAGGGGCAACTGTGCTTACAAGACATTTTTTTAAAGCAGCATTAAGACGCTTGATCTGGGTGACCTTTGGAACTCTAATATCTCTAGGCAAATCTTTAAGAATCTCGTAAATAAATCTACAAAATTGCAAAGTTGGATGGCAGACAAAGATACCCTGTCAAAACGTCACCACGGGTGGCTGGTGTTGAAATCATATTCCACTTTAAGGGAATCAGCCTTGCTAGCTGCACCTTACAACCGGAAGATAAAACAGTCGTTTTTGACCCTAAGATTTGGAGAAATACCCACACTAGACCTCATGCTAAAATGGAGAATGTCCGGTCAAAGTGAAGACCAGTCTATGCCCCCAGGGGCATGAATCTCTGCTTCACATCGTCTGTGTTTGTCCATATTTGATGGTTCAACAAAGAGTTCTATTAAGACGGGAGTTCCTTGAATGGGGAATTAGGTCCTGCAGGCATGCACTGGTGGAGTCCATGGACCCAATCAACACCATGCTGAACATTAGACTGACTAAGTTATTGATCTGTTTTTAAAAAATGATCAGCTAACAGGATATGTGATGTGTAAACTGGAGGTGGTCCCTGAATGTAATCCTAAATTGTGATAACTTGGAAACCCTTAATGTTAACCGAGCAGGCACAGTAAATGTGAAGGACGGGCTACTAGGGACTAAAACTTGTAGTTCCCTATCCCATTGGACTCAGATAATTACTTCATCTATTTTTGTATTATTAATGATGTGAATATTTGTATCATTGTTTTTTATAGTGGGTTTCATAGTCCATCTGGCACCGTATTCATACCTTTCTTAGTACTGCTTATAGGCATTTTAATTATATATATTATTGTACTTGAGAGACATTTTAGTTATCTGTGCAAAAAGCTTGCTTTTTTATACATTAGGGTAACAAATGATTTCTGTTTACTCACTTTTTTTCTAACATAGATTAGTGTTGGTATCCGGACTAAAATTTCTAGGAAGGAAAGTTGAAGAAAGCAAATGGTATTTAGAGTGAAGAGTCGAGGTTGTACTAGCTGTATGACATACCTGTTTTATATCCATTTTACTTTTTATTTGTTATGTACTTCTTAACCGTGTGATTTTATTTATGGTTTTAATTGACTAATTAACTAAACTAAACACTCACTCGCTTCCTAAGGAGAGGGAAAGGCCGCAGGAGGAGACGGCACTAGGTCTCCGACACCACCACCAGTCGTGGCCACACCATCTTCCCAAGCAGACACATACCCTGGACAGCTCACTGGAAAGGTAGATCCTGTCTGACTCCCCAGGCCCGCATTTGTGGGGTTACCGTCTCGTCGCCAGTGTAGCGGTGGGGACCCTGGCTATTGTAGACCTCACATAGTGCCCTTAAAACTGAGCAGACACGAATAACACAACACACACATGGGCTGGGTACTTGCTCTGGACTTGAGCGGCAGAGGCATCTTTATTTAATCCCTTGGGCCGTGCAAAGGGATAAATTGTAGGGTAGTGCCCGAATGGTTTACCGCACCATCTTGAAGTCTTTCGTTGAGCTCATTATCTCCTCAAAGTGATTGGAGCCTTTGAGGAAAAGTGTTCTTCTGATCGGCATCATTTGTACCGGGACTCCATTGTTTTTTTCATTGCCATCTCGTGTCAAACACTTCCACATGGCCCACCTGGTAATTTCTGCTGATGCCTGAGGAAAATCGAACTAACACGACAACAGCCATCTTGCAGCCTGCATTTCTGCCCTGGAACTGTCGCACACCCAACCCCCCTGTTCTTTGCAGTTCAACTGAAAGCCACGAGACACTCCCACCCTGAGTAAATGATTTGTTTTCCATCTCCTGCTCCCAGCCTGGTAAACATCCTTGACACCGTGATCAGGTTATCTGGACAATGGTCTGACTGCTGGGCCTTGATCAGGGTGATTAAACAATGACTTGAAAGACTGAGCCTTGATCAAGCCAAGTGAACAATGATTTGTGTACCAAGCCTTGACCAGGTCACCATCTACAAACGTCGTCTGGATCTGGTTATCAACGGCAAACACTGCCCTGATTGAACAATGAACTAACAGCCAAAGGACTGGAATGAAAAAGTATAAAAGGCTTGTAAGCTGCGGAGTAAAGCAGCAGCCTCCTCTGTCTTGTCTCTGACTAGCATGGGACTCTGTTCCGTAGCCCAGGCTATTGAATAAATCTGGGTTCCTCCTGCAGACGAAGGCTCCTGTGTCTCCTTTTACTAAGTATGGAAGGTATGGAAGACTTAGGCGGTTCCCCGCCGCCGAGATCCAGTAAGTAGATTTAACCAGTTCTTCAAATAGCACCTGAACAGGGACTCCACGAGCACGAAGGTCAGGCCCGGTGGATGTGAGGGGGTGCACGGAGAGACTCCGATGGAGGTACCCTACCCAAGGGATTCCTGCAATCTGGTAAGCCGACCGACTCGCCCGCTGTTCCGCCCCACCCGGTCTGGGCCACTTGACCGCGTTCTCGCTGGAGTCCCCTAGCAAATAATTTCTGGAGCAGGACACAGCCCTACGCCTGCAGAAGAGAACTACCCCTGTAAGGTAAGGGTGGACTGATCACCCACCAAGTCTGTATGATTCTGTTTTGACTTTCGCAAAAGCCAAGCTGTTATTGACTTTTGCCAAAGCCAAGCAAGCGAGGTGAATTTTTAAAAACCCGCTGGTGTCTGTTCTGTATGATTCTGCTGTTATTGACTTTTGCAAAAGCCAAGCAAGCGAGGTGAGTTTTAAAAACCCGCTGGTGTCTGTTATCTGTTTTTAAGCATGCCAGTCAGTAGTAAGTTCAAGAAATTATGTTGTTATATGTGTACGCAGAACTCCGAGCTGGAGGCGGCTTGTCCGCTTCCTCCAGAAGGGACCCCTGGACATACGATGTATGTTAAACATGGCCCTTCTGCCATAATGTTTTCCTCATTCTGGGTAAAATATACGAAACAAAGTAATGCGGAATTACAGTGGCCACTTTATGGCTCCTTTAATTCCCAAGTTCTCGCCAATATAGGGGAACAATTAATGTAAAGAAAAACGTGCCCGTCTATGTTTGAATCTGTCCGAATTTGGAGGAAAGAGATAGAGCAGAGAGCTAGAAAGCAGAAGGCTCAAGAAAGAAAACAGGAACGTATGTCAATGGCCGACCACACCAGAGAAAATTTACAAAATCAAATGACAAAGTCAGTAGAAATAGCCGATAGGGAGCATGGGGCCCGGGTACAAAAATGTTATCCAGCTCGTGAGGAGAAAGGCAAGGGCGATATGGAAGGGGGAGAAGAAGGTGATTCCCCGCTTGATACCATGCTAGAAAGTCCTCCTGCATATGCCCCAATGTACCTCACATCCCACATGTTCCCCCGCCACAGTCACTCCTGCCCCCACTGCCCCTCTTACTGTTCTCCCTGTCACACCATCCCTCCAGACTTTTCCTATGACACAGACCATGCCCGCTAACCCTGTCCTTGCTGCAGGAATGACAAGTCTACATCCGCCCAACCCCTGCGGTTTTACCCCTACACGCCCTTTTCCTACTTCCCCGTGGTCTACAGTTAAGCAGTACTTATGTAAATTGTTGAATTCCCCCAGACTGGCCTCCTTGCGCTCTGCAGTCAGCTTTTCGTCCCTTCGAGAAAATGACCTACAGAGGCAACAGTGTGAATGTTGGATAAATAACAGGAATATTTATGCCTTTAAAGAAATATGGTCCACCTTTACCCAGTGGACGAATATGGAAGAGACCACCTGGGCTGAATACATGTGTACCCTGGTCATGCAAAGATTTGAGAATGCGCTTATGCAGATACCCACCGGATTAATGGACCTTAGGTCGCAAATAAAAAGAGGCGATGTTCAGGGAGAGGGGATGTTTGGCGCTATGTCTGCTTTATTGGCTTACCGTGATATGACCGCTTTCCCCAACACCCCTCTAGAAACAGCTATGCCAATGAGAAATGCTGCCCCTGTCTTTATTAACGCACTTACCGATGCCCAAAGTAATGGCCGAGGGGCTGTTGAGGCACACTGGCGCAGGCTTTGGGTTCATGTTCCTTGGAAAAGGTCAGAAGTAATGCAGTTAAAAGGACAATTACCAGAGCCCCGGAAGAATCCAGCTGCCTTTTACAGAGAATTAGGTCAGATTATATCTGCAGGTACTCTCATTCTTGAGGATGTAGATTTACTTTTTGGTACAGTTGTCCCCACAGAAATTTGGGACAAAATTCGACATACTGACCATGAAGTAGCGTTGGGAGGTAAATGGGCTGACCTAGAGGCTATGGAAGAAGCAATGGTAGGAGGGACCAAACCAGAAGCTGCCATCCTGACTTTGCCTGGTAAAATGATGACGTTTATGAAAACACTTTTGCCGGAAACTGTCATTAACTGGGATAAAATAAACGCCTGTAGGCAGCAAAAAGATGAGAATGTGGCTGACTTCTTCACCCGTTTTGAGACAGAATACAAGGGACATAGTGGTTTGGATCCCCGTACCCCAGGTTCTGGCCCAGTGTTTGTCGATAATTTTGTCATTAACTTGCTTCCTTATATTTCCGCCAGGCTTAAGAAAGTTGAAAGTACGTGGTTGCCCAAACTATGACTGGTATCTTGGCTATGGCAAAATATCACAAAAATAGGGAAAATGAAGATAGAGACAAGGAAAGTAAGAAGGTTAGGGATCTTAAGACTAAGGCACTTCTGCAGCAGGCTTACCCTCCCCGAGGTCCCGATGCCCGCGGGAATTTCAGACCTCAACTCCAACTCCCTCCGAGGGCTCGCCAGTCTACTACCCCCTCTAGCCCTCAACGTATGGGAGCCCTCCAAACAGATCAGTGTGCTTATTGTAAGGGGTTCAGCCATTGGATAGATGAGTGTCCTGTGTTAGCTGAAAACATCCGAACAAGGAAGACTCGGCCACGCGCTCCCAGGGAGGGGAGGCCGACTAGGGACCATGGCCTGCCCCATCCACAGGATAAAGAACGTAGACCCAGGGATGACGCTCCCGTCCGGCAGCGCCCGGCCAATAGGTTTGATGGGAACGAAGCAACACGCACTTATTACAATGATGATTATGATGAAGTTGATGAGACAGGGTCCTACCAAGCATAGGACAGCCAGGAAAGGGGTATTATCAGAGTGCAAATTCCAGTGGATCAAAGGGGCCGTATGTTCAAATGTCAGTTGTGGGGAACGATCAGAATTTCCTTTTGGATACTGGGACCACCAGGTCTTCTATTGCACGTCTGTCAGTTCCTGAGGCACCCCTTTCTGGCAATATGAATGTCTCCGTGGGTTTTGCTCTTGATATTGGCCCTGCACATGCTGACGCTCTCTTGGTCCTTACTACAGGTTGCAGGGAAAACTTGTTTGGCATGGATTTACTGAAAGCTCTGTATGCGACCATATCATGTAGTCCCCAAGGTGTATCCCTAACAATTTCTCCCACCACAGCTTCCTATATGTACCTGTCCGGTCTCCTCCCACCCGAATTCCAGTCTTTACCTTCCTCCCTCTGGGCATCATCAGATACTGATGTAGGGTGTCTCAACATATCCCCTCATGTGGTATGCATCCAGCCAGGTGCACGTCTCCCCCGCCTCCGGCAGTATCGACTGCCCGCGGAAGGAGAAATGTCCCTTTTAACAATAATATCTGAATTAATGGACAACGGCGTAGTGGAGGAAACACGTTGCAATATCTGTAACAGTGCTATGTGGGAAGAGGAGCAACCTCTTCACAGGAGGCCTGCGCACTTCTTTTAAATGAAACCGCTAGGGTTATTCTTCTTGTGTAAACGGAATTCAATCAAGTAATCAAATCCATTAGACTGACGTGCAGTTGTAAATCACTGTTTTTATTTATATTTTATTTTTATCATGTTCCTTGTAATTTTTCTTCGTAAAGACAATGATACGTTAAACAAACTGCTCTTATTTCATATTGCCCAATGCATTTCGGGTCAAAAGGGTATGACCCTTCATCAGGGGCCTGTGAATAGCGAAAAACAGGACCTTAGCATTTGTATTAATCAAACTGAAAATAAAGCTCATTTGTGGTCATGATAAACATAATGAACAGTGGATAATGTTATGTTACATGAATAATCAATCACAGTTTGTGCTCTACTGTAATCCATGTATAGCGTGCTAAAACAAGATTCGAGTTAATGAACAATATGAAAAAATGAACAAAAATGATAATTGGTGCACGAGTGTTATCGATACATAGCATGCTCAGTATTCTAAATCACATGTAGCTATTGGGTTAGCAATGGTTTAGTATGGCGTTCAAGAACATGAGTTAGAATGCGTTGCTGTAAAGAAATGGTAGGTTCGAAAACGTAGTACCAGATTATAAAAGAGTCGCGAGCGTGTGGGTGAAATATCTCGGGCCACTTACTTGTGTAAGAGAAGGAAAGAATTTTCGTATCGGACCGCGTTGTTCGAGTGCCGAGTAACTTGACTCGTAATGAAAGCTGTGTGGCGTGTGGGTGTTCACTAAAGGCGAGTTTGCGATCACTTGATAACCAGGAAGTATAATCTCCTTTTCGAGTCGGTGGATAATATATGATCCGGATGAAACTACAATTAAATCTGTCTTGTAGATGACCGGGGTTACAAAAATATTGTGTTGTCTTAATGTTATAGCGAAATTGACACAAAAATGGTCATGTGATGCAGATCATGTGACGAGAGTATCGGAGCGTAATGTATGAAAGAACGATGAACTTATGTGAGTGTTTGGCGCGTGAGAACAATAAAAATTTAGATTTAAATGACCAACGCAATAGAAAAAGGTGTGTCAACATAGTGAGAAGTTATATCGAAAACAATGTAATTGAAACATATATGTCAACAAAATAGTCATATTGGATCCTGTATACAATATTCATCATTCATAACAAAAAGGTAGATAATTCCTCATCATTAATAAATTTCCATATTCAACGAAAGCAGGTCCCATTATTCCCGTTCTTAAAAAGACAAATGGAGATGCTCTCTCCCCTAAAATATACAGATTTGTGATTGACCTGAGAGCCCTTAACAAAATAACAATCTCCCAATATCCTGTTGTCCCCGACATTACAGCCCTCTTAACGATGGTCCCTTCTGACGCCACACACTTTTCTGTCATAGACCTGAAGAATGCTTTTTTCAGCATTCCTATACATCCTGACAGCAGACAATTTTTTGGTGTCTCCCTGGGTGGGCGGAGCTTTAGATTCTGCCGCGCCCCTCAAGGTTTCACCGAGAGCCCCAGTATCTATAGTCAAGCCCTAAAAAGTCAACTAGATTCCTTGGAACTCCCTGATAATTCCACACTATTACAATATGTAGATGACCTCCTCATTGCTGCAAATTCTGCCCCAGCATGTAAAGAAGCTACTCTCTGTTTGTTACGCCACCTTGCCCTCCATAATCACAAAGTCTCTTTGAAAAAGCTTCGGTTTTGTCAAGAGAAGGTGACCTATTTCGGTCATCTCCTCTCGATGGAGGGAAGACGGCTCACTGCTGATCGTGTAGCCATTATCAATGCTATGACGGCCCCATGAACACAAAAGCAGGCCTGCACAGGTCTAACCTCATAATGTAGACAGTGGATTTCCAATTTTTCGGCCGTGGTCAAACCTCTTCTTGCCCTCACCACTAAAGACATATCAGACAGTTCCTTTCCTTGGACTAGAGAGCATGCGCAGGCCTTCCAAGATTTAAAAAAGGCTCTGTGTACTGCTCCAGTCCTCGGTACTCCTGATTATAACAAACAATTTGTTCTTTTTGTACATGAGACAGGCGATGTGCCTGCTCTGTCTTGACCCAGATGTTCGGAGGTCACCAACGGCCAAGTGCCTATTTTTCAGCCACCTTGGATCCTGTTGCAAGGGCTCTCCCAGGATGCCTACGGGCGACCGCTGCAGCCGCCCTGTCGTGCCTGCCGTCATGGTTGGCAAAACCAAGATGACAGGCTGGTTGGCAAGATGGCCGCTGACACCCTATGCGCATGCGCGAACATGAACGCATGCGCATGAAGATAGGAGGCTGCCCTTAAGCCCTCCTCTCAGCCACAACAACGCTTTGCGTTCTAATTCCGTTTCCGAGGTTTCTCTGTTGGTTTCCGGGTCACAGTGGTGGCGTTTTCGGGCTTGTCAGGATTTCGGCGTTCTCCGCGGTACGATACTTATCTGAGGCATTTCTAATTGACACGCCGCATACCGAGCATTCTTCTGTACGTTTTTTCCTCTTTCTTATATTTATATCGAGGTTCTGGCATTTCTGATACATTTTGTCCTTAGCAATCAGGGCGTCGATGTATGCCTGATTATTTCCTGATGTTTAGAGGAAATATCACTTTTGGTCTTCTTGTTTGTTCCCATTATTGTTTTATGAGTGGCTATTGATGTAAAGCAGGAGTGATTCTGTTAGAGTTTTGCGGCGCGGGCCGCGTCGAAGACATTGACATGTGGTTAGCCTTGGTCTCCCCTAGGTCCTTTCACATGCTCCCTAACCTGCTAAACATCACGATGATGTTCTTTTGAGACGCTCCCTTAGTTACGTAAAGGGACGCGTCTAAGCGTAAGCCATTGCTTGGCATACTGTTCCGGTACCACGCCCCTTCCTTACTTCCTGGTTGCAGAACAGCGTCTCTTTTTCTGCCCCGTTCCTGCTCGTTCTCATTGCCCGCCTCTATTCAGCTCCAGGCGGATTTGGGTTCCTTTTCCCCGCTTTCCGATATCATCCCTCATTCGGTAAGCGCTGTGGAAATCCCTCGGCTTTTCGGGCTCATTCCCTCTCATTCCCGATCCCCCGCCAGAGTCCCATTTACAGTTGGCGTAGAGGGTCTCGTATTTTTCCCTCCACACCGGGGGCTCTATTGGTCCGCCTTCAAGTACCTTGGAGGGTATCCCGCCGGTTTAGAGACACTGCAATTCACGTTCCTTGCATTTTAGCCATAGTGTTGACCGGATGGTCATTTCTGCTTCGTGTGGAATTATTTTCTGCCCTGTTGAGAGTGTGCGCGCTCTGCCGGGTAATCACTTCCTGGGCCGGGCGGCACACCTCTTGAGTGTGTGGCTGCTCCGCTCTTCCTCCCCCCCAGGAGAGCTGGCCAGCACACCTCAAATCCAAATTCCCCCTTTTTCTTTCTCGTTTGAGTGTTTGATGTGTGAGTGCGTCCTTTTACGGTCCTGCCCTATCTAACCTGGCATCAGACTTCCCAGGTGCATCTTGCCTGCAAAGACTTCCATTAAGGCGCCATTGGACTTCACTGGGGTAAGTGAGCCTAATTAACTAAGCACATGTCAATGTAAACTAAAGAGTTGAGTTACAGATTGTTTATGAGTATATCACATGCCCTATTTTCTTGCAGCGTGATCCTACCAGACAGACCAGCATCCACCTTCCTGTTACCCCCCCCCTTGTATGGGGAGAGTGGTGGACACTCCTTGGGTTTTTCCCCCATACTTTTAAGGAACAGCTGACAGGAGTGTTTCTCACTGTGCATTCCTGTTACTGTTTTTTGGAGGTTAGAAGGATTTATCTTCGCTCCCGTGGAATCCAGCTTGTATCCTTTTCAAGCCTGACAGATGCTCGACGAGTATCGAGAGTAATTCAGGCTACTCAAGTTAGAGATAGAGCACCTATATTGTTGTAACAAAGTGCGGTTGAGCACTTTCCTTTTTTTGGGGTTATTTCTATGTGCGTCAGGCCACTCATACAGGTGAGATTATAAGCTTTAAGAAACTAGATCATGTTTGTTTTTATGTTAGTCATAAAAAGTAACTTTACACTATCGTTATTGCAGATAGGTCCAGGAAGTCCTTTGATCTCTGCTGTCTTATCTCCTCATACGTTAAACAACCTGAAGAAAAGGTATATTAGTAAGAAAACATGTCACATATTTAAGTAACTGATAGCTAGGGTGTGATACTAAATCTTCTGTTGCTTTCTCTCTAAAACATAGCTGGTGATTGTTGGAGTTACACCTGCTTCCGGATCCTCTACTGCCTTCCTGACGATATATCCAAAGATGACCCTTCTTTTCCCTCATTTCCTTGTTTTGTTTTCCCTTCTTCCCCCTGGGTACCATTATTTGTTTACCAGTTCATACTCTGGCATATGGTGGTGTCTATGGGAAGTTGAGGACCTGTCTTCACTTCTGTGGTACTCCTGAGGCAACAAAAGGTGAGAGCACAACACACCCTCATGGTCCATCAGAGTGTGGGGATCATCATGAACTCGCACCTGACTCTGATGGTCCCCTATTCTGTAGATACTCTCTTTAATAACACCAAGACAAAGTACCTCACTAGCACACGACTCACAGGATATGAACTGGCTGTCTTTGCCAGCCACATTAACATCAAAAGATGCACTGTACGGCCGGCAGCGATGGCGGCAGCGTCTTAGGTTTGCTCCGGCCAGCCCCGTAAATATCCTTGCTAATATCCTGCCCTGAGTGTTCCTCGTCAGCCAGCTGCCTTCGGAGACACAGAGCTTCCCATTGGTGGCCCCCCGGTTCTCAGTGGTGGATTTTGGTGGATTGCTGGACGTTCTGAGGCAGAGGTGTGGCCTGGTGCGAGCCCGGGAGGCTGAAGCTGGGGCCTGTAGTATCGCGCCTGGCCAGGGCTGCGACCATCTCGCCGGCGGAGAGGTGTCGGCGCACCGGAGTGCCGCGGTGTCATTCGCGCTTTTCTGCCGTGGGGGGGGGGGGGGGGCTGCCAGTTGGAGTGCGAGGCAGATCGCCGCACCCCTGGGCCTCCCGCAGGGATCTGGATTAACTGGGCCGGCCGTGGCGGTGCCGGGGTGGCGGCCGCAGAGGGCCGACCAGCCCCTTAGGGGACAGCGGCCATTTTCTTTGATTCGCCAGCAACGGGCTTTGTCTGGCCATCCCTGATCTTCCTGGTGGCGAGCTGAATGTTCCACAAGCCCTGAAGGAGAACCGAGACGGCGCTGGTTTCCCCCCACACCCACCCCCCGCATTGGATGCTGAAGTGATCCACCGCATGTGTCATTGGCGGAGTGGGGAGCCTGTGTGTGCCACCCTTGGGGATCCTGTGCGGCCTACAGAGACGACTTGTTGTAGCTCCCGGGCCGAGGCCGGTGGTGGTGAATTGGTCACAGAGGGGTGTGGGGATTGAGCACTGGAGGTGAGGGCGCCCACTCAATTTCCCCCCCTCTCTTCCATATATCCTGCCTGGCCATCCGGTGGAGTGATTGGGGCCCTACAACTAGGCGCTCGGCGGCCTCCTCGGGCCACGGTGATTGGTGGCGGGTCAACTGCAGTGCTGTGGCGTGGCCTTCCGTGTGCATTGGGTGCTTTGGAGCCGGGAGCTGCGATTCGGACCCTTGAGGGTGTACGTCGGTGGTCCGCTTTGGGCCACAGCGCAAGGCCTGGAGTGGGGCCCCACTCTGAAGTGGAGATCTGGCCCGCAGCCTTCATTCTTGGCCCTGAGGATCTCCGGTGGGTGGGCGCTGATGGGTGTTGCAGTGAGGAGCCCCGTGGCCCCACCTATCGGGTACGGGTACCATGACGCGGGGAGCTGCCGGTGGTGGACACTCTAAGCAAGGGACCCTCGATAAATTCACTGAGGCGGGCCATGCGGCAGGCCGTGGAGGGCCGCACCACGCGGTACCTGACAATGCAGCTTTGATGGCGGCAATAACGCAAACGAGGGACGTGCTGGACGCCAAGATTGGAGCTGTTGGGTCTGACATTATGCTGCTCCATCAGGATCTACGAAATGCTGTCGAACGGATCACTGGCACAGAGACCCGCATTTCCGAAGTTGAGGATAACGTATCTGTGCTCAAAAAAAAGGTTGCCACCATGGAAAAGGTCCAAAAGGGCCTCGCCATGCGGGTTGAGGATACAGAAGGGCGTGCTCGGAGGAATAACCTCCGCTTTGTTGGTTTTCCGAAGGACTGTGAGGGCAACAACGCAGAGCGCTTTCTGGCCCAATGGCTGGAGAGCTGGATACCCTCGGAAACTCGGTACCACTGCTTTGTTGTGGAGCGGGCTCACCGGGCCCTTATGCAGAAGCACCAGGGCGCACCCACGCCCAATCATAGCTAAATTTCTGAACTATGCTGACCATGATGTCATCTTGCGACAGGAGTGGTCTACGGCCCTCCTCATGTACAACAATGCCACCATACTTATCTTCCCGGACTACACATGGCTGGTGCAACAGCAGCGCCAGTCCTTCCTTGCGGCCAAGGCCCGCCTCCGAGGCCTCGGCATCCAGTGCGCCTTGCTCTACCCGTCGCGGCTGCTGGTCATTTATCAATCCCGCACGTTATTCTTTGATTACCCCGAGGAAGTTTTCCAGTGGACGGATGAGACAGTGAAGCTTCGCGTCACCACAGCTCCAGGCGGCGAATCGGATTCCTCATTGAGTGGGAAGGCACAAGGGGGTCTGCGGGGTCTGCGGGGTCAGTGGCGTCGGCGCAGGGGCTCGACTTCTGGCCGTAGCTCGTGCTCCGGCTCCACATCTCACCAAGGGGGTCTGCCTCCGGAACAGCAGCATCAAACTTCTCCTGACCTATGGGACTCTCGTCCTGAACTGTGAGCTCAGCTGTGTTGAACGTTCAGGTGCTCAGGTACTGAGGGCTGGAACCCGCCCCGTTAGGTTTGGGTGGGTAAAAGTGGGAACCCTGTTCTAAGGGTTGTCGCTTGGGGATCCATTGGAAGGAGGGGTTCGTGTTCCCCCGTTGGGGACCGGGCGGTGCTCTGACCACGACCGGTGCTTCCATGTTTTAGAGGTGCAGGGTGGGGGGTGGAGGGGGGGTTGGTGTTTGAAGGTGGAGTTGGGGGGATTGTTTGCGCATGTTATGCTGCTATACGTTTGCTATGCCTTTTACGTGCTGAGTCATCAAGACACATGTCATCTTTGTGAACACTTGACCCTATGTCTGTTACGGGGGTGGAGGGCCGGTGAGTTCCGGCTCCTTGCATATCTTAAGTTGGAATGTGAGGGGAATGTTGGACAAGGTGAAGCGGGTGCGGTTTTCCGATATGCTAAAAGGGCGGGGTGGATGTCTTGTTATTGCAGGAAACACATCTGCTAGGCACAAGGGCGCCCTGACTCTAATGATTTGGGTTCACGCAGGTTTTCCACTCAGGCTTTGTGAGGGGGTCTAGTTGCTATTCTTGCACATCGTAGGGTTTCCTATATGCATGATACACTCTGGACTGACCCCCAGGGCCGATATGTCTTTGTGCAGGGTAGAGCGGGGGGGTGACAGGGTGACCCTAGATAGCGTATATGCCCGCCTCCTCTGCAGTGGCCTCCTGTTGAAAAGCTCGTGTCCATTTGGGGCGCCATGCCAGATGCTCTTTCTATTATAGGGGGAGATTGTAATGATGTCATGGATCAGGGCAGTGATAGGTGGCGTGGGAGGGGGGTTGATGGGGGAGCTGGGGGGGTTTCTCACTACCAAACTTCACGCACTGGCGACAGGTCTGGACTGGATCGATACGTGGAGATATCGGCATGGCTCACGTAGGGAATACACATACTTCTCCGCAGTCCATGAATGCTTTTCCCGATTGGATTATGTCTTTGTTCCAAGGGGGCTGGTCCATAGAATTCACTCGGTGGCTATCTTACCGAGAGCCCTGTCCGATCACTCACCAGTGGCCCTTACGATCCTCATGGGCCCGGTCAGGCAGCCGTTTCGCTGGCGTCTGTCTGCGTGGCACTTAACGCAGGAGGATTACAGAGGGCACATGGCCAAAGAATTAGACCACTACTTGTCGTCTAGCGTAGGCTCCATAGGCTCCGTAGACTCCCAGACCACTATATGGGAGGCCCTCAAACCCACTCTGCGGGGGGTAGATATTTCTTGGTGCGCGGCAGCCCGTAGGGAGCGGAGGAGCGACTTAGTGCGGCACGAGGCTGCGCTTGAGGACTTAGAGCGTAGGAGTCGAGGGGCAGATGGGGGTCCTGTCAGGCATCAGCTCATACTAGCTCAGCAACAGTATACCGCCGTTCTCATGGATGAAGCGAGACAGGCTTGGCTGGCCACCCGTTGTCGGGTATACCAGTGGGGGGACAAGTCATGCAAAATGCTACACCGCCTCTGCCAGGGCACTTTCCATGCCCAACCGCTGCCACAACTTATAGGTCCTAGTGGGGAACCTGTACTCGAACCTACGGCTATCGCAGAGAGCTTCGAAGCATACTATGAGGGACTTTACGCGCCTCGGGAGTGCTTGCCGGCTGATATGGTCCAGAAATTCATTGATGATCTTCCTCCGCGGGCTGTCTCAGATGAGGTGCGGGATTTCTTGGATGAGCCGTTGACCGATGACGAACTTGGCACGGCTTTGGGTGAGTTGAACCCCGGTAAGGCGCCGGGTCCTAACTGCTTCCCCGCCAAATTCTTTCATCGGTTTTGTGTACAGCTGGGTCCTCGACTCCGGCCAGTGGTAGAGGAGGCGCATGAGGGAGGGGTGCTCCCACCGGATTGGCGCCACGCCGAGGTTGTGGTCTTTTTGAAGCCGGGTAGACCCCCGGAAGTCACGCATCCTATCGCCCGATATCGCTGCTAAATACCGAGGCTAAAGTACTGGCCAAGGTCCTGGCTAATAGGCTTAAACCTCACATTGCAGACCTGATACATCCTGACCAGGCGGGCTTTATGCCTCAAAGGGCCACTCGTCACAATATTCAATGCGCTCATGTCGCGATTTCCACCTGGCGGACTCTGGGGGAGCAGGAGGCGCTTTTTTTGGCCGACAGGGATCGCGCCTTTGATTCTTTGAGCTGGGTATATCTATTTGCCCTGCTGCGACGCCTTAATCTAGGCCCGCGCTTTTTGGCTTATATTCAGCTGCTATACACTGATCTTACGGCCTCCGTTCGTGTTGGGGGCGCAGTCTCTCATTCCTTTCTCGTCCAGAGGGGGACACGGCAGGGATGCCCCTTATCCCCCTACCTCTTTGCGCTTGCCATGGAGCCCCTCGCGGTGTGGGTGCGCATAGACGCCCAACTTAAAGGCTTTCGGTGGTCGGCGGATCTACAGGATAAAATAGCGCTATATGCCAATGACGTTTTGTTGTTTCTTACCAACTTGGACCACCAGGGGCCGCGGCTGCTGCGCATTCTGCAGATTTTTGGCGAAACCTCCAGTTTATATATGAACCCCGCTAAGTCGACACTGTGGCTGCTCGGAAGACAGGCGGTACAAAAGGGGGTGGTGATGGACGGAGCATCTGAATAATCAAACACTCACACCCAGTCAAAAGATCTGGGTTTAATCCATCACCGTTCTTTAGCCCACTCTGCCACCCCAGTTCAGACATGGCTATGTGCAAATCAGTCTGACCCTGTGCCTCATGGGAACAGTCCAGCCCGAACTGCCAAGCCATGTCTTCCTTGGACCGGAAACAAGCTTCTGAGGACCGGTTTCTGGCATTCCAGTCGTCTTCAGCCCGGCTTGCTTGAATCCAGTGGCAAAGTGAGCAAGGGACTCACATCTGAGCATACCCTGCCACACTTATGGTGGCCAAAAGCGGTACAAAAGGGGGTGGTGATGGACGGAGCATCTGAATCAATCAAACACTCACACCCAGTCAAAAGATCTGGGTTTAATCCATCACCGTTCTTTAGCCCACTCTGCCACCCCAGTTCAGACATGGCTATATGCAAATCAGTCTGACCCTGTGCCTCATGGGAATAGTCCAGCCCGAACTGCCAAGCCATGTCTTCCCTGGACCGGAAACAAGCTTCCGAGGACCGGTTTCTGGCATTCCAGCCGTCTTCAGCCCGGCTTGCTTGAATCCAGTGGCAAAGTGAGCAAGGGACTCACTTCTGAGCATACCCTGCCACACTTATGGCGGCCAAAAGCGGTACAATCAATCAAACACTCACACCCAGTCAAAAGATCTGGGTTTAATCCATCACTGTTCTTTAGCCTACTCTGCCACCCCAGTTCAGACATGGGTGTGAGTGTTTGATTGATTCAGATGCTCCGTCCATCACCACCCCCTTTTGTACTGCTCGGAAGACAGGGGCGGGGCGGGTCGGGCGTGGGCGACTTCCTCGCATCCTGTCCCAACTGCAGAATCACCCCTATCAGATCCCACCCCGCTGGTTCCGGCAAATTAACTCGGCACTGGGTAGCTTCATGTGGGAGGGGGGGAATGCTCGTGTGGCGCTGCGGACATGTTTCCGCTCAACGTACACTGGGGGTCTAGCCACATCAGACGTGCTCTCTTACTATCAGGCAGCTCATCTGCTGGTCTTGAATGACTGGTGGTATGGTGACCGGGGCGATCCGGCCTATGCTGTGGAGCGATTCCTCATGGGTTCGGCGTCAGTTCATACGCTGCTGTACTCGGCGGTGCTCCGGCAGTGTCTTCCCTCTGCCATGCAGGTGGTTTTCTGTGTCTGGCGCCAGGCGCTGCGTAGAATGGGGTGGTGGAACGTGCTTACTCAGGAAACCCCTCTCTGGTCCAATGGTCGTCTACCCCAGATGGCGGCGCTTGTGGGCTTCTGGGGTTGGGATGCCGTAGGCATCTCCTCGCTGTCTGTGATGTGATGGCAGGATGTACTCTTAAATCCTTCTAAGACTTGCAGAACGAATTCAGGATGCCCCGATCTCAAATTTTTAAATATCTACAATTTCGGCTCGCCTTGACGCCCTACTTGGCTAATCTAGAGCAGCTTCCTGACTTCAGTCCGCTTGAGGCTAAGTTGTTCATGGGGGAACTGCCAGACAAGAAACTCTCGCGCATTTATCAGACCCTAGTGCACCATTGCTCCTCCGATCTATATAAACTCAAGGCTGCCTGAAAGGAAGATCTTGGGGATTTGGAGGAAGAGGACTGGAATGAGGCTCTGGCCAGTCCGCGGCTAGCGGCAATCTCCACTCGCTTGCGCTTGGTCCAATTTAAATACTTGCACTGTGCGTATTTTACTAGACAGTGCCTGTGAAGGGCGGGTATGGTGGGGTCCCCAGATTGTCTACGCTGTGGTTCGGAAGTTGGTACACTCTTACATACTGTATGGGGATGCTCCGCATTACAGAGGTTTTGGGAAGGGGTCTTTTGATGCCTGTCGGAAGTGCTGGCCTGGGTGCTTCCTCGAGACCCCAGATTGGCGCTGCTAAATGTTATGGAGGGTATTGGGGGCAATAGGTACAAGCGCCATTTGTTGCTCCTGGGCCTTGCCCTCGCTAAGAGAGACATCGCCAGGGCCTGGAAGGCGCCTCAGGCCCCACCCTTGGTCGCCTGGAAAAACGGTATGGACTTTTGCATGGGACTTGAGCAACCCATATTTCGGGCCAGGGGGTGCCCAGGCAAACATTTCAAAATATGGAAGAGATGGGCTGATTATCGAGGGCTGGACTTGGACCCTCCGCCTGATGGGACGGCCCTCCCATCGCCTGGACAATTGGCAATACCGTGAAGTGTCTTGGTTGGACTGTGCATGTTTTCTGTACATATGTTTTTCCCTTTTCTTTTAGCAGCAGTGCAATTGGGGAGGTGGGGTGGGCTAGTTTGTCCTATAAATGTCTGCAAATTATATGTTTTTATGTCATTGATGTTGGCGGAAGTCCCCGGAGCTCAGGGCTATGCATTCTATGTGTGATCAGACAAATAAAATCTGTTTTAAAAAAAAAAGATGCACTGTACTAAACCCCGTCACATTACTCCCACTGGATACTCAGGATGCACGCTTAGACCCACATGACTGCATATTAAGGACACAGGAACAGACGAAGGGACGGTTGACTTACAGGATACCCCGATAGCAGAACCAGAAGGTACACTGTATGTGGACGGATCATGTCTCAGAGGGTCAGATGGTAACACCTTAGCCACCTACGCCCTCACGACATTAGGGCGAGTAGTAGAAACAGCTCAGATTCCGCAGTGCTCTGCTCAAGCAGCAGAATTAGTGGCCCTCACTAGAGCTTGTGAGTTAAGCAAAGGGATGACGGTAAATATTTATACTGACAGCCAATATTCCTTTGGGGTGGCCCACAACATTGGGAGGTTCTGGAAAGCAATTTCCTTACTTCCCATGTGACCAAGATTCAACATGGCCCCCTAATTCACCAATTGTTAGACTCCCTGACACTCCCCAGAAAGAAATGTAAAGCCCATAAGAAAGTGACAGATGATGTTGGAAAAGGTAATGCCCTGGCTGACAGGACGGCCAGACAAACAGCTCTTAGGAAAAGGGAAGGGATGTATGTTGGAGGTCCCACTAGGTGGGTGGCAGACAAGGGCATGGTTGAAAACACAGCACAGAGTGGGATTGATATTCAGTCCCATACTACTCCTGAGGAACTAAGGGTATGGAAGGAGCAATTAGCAAAGGAGGGAATTGATGGTTGCGGGGTCCGTACGACTATGGAAAGACAATGGATGTTACCTGACAGTCACGTGCTACCAGTAGTTACGATGGCCCATGGTCCTGCTCACATCAGTGCAAAAGGGATATGTAAACTGTTGGAACCTTCGTGGTACAACTCTAAGATACCAGCATATGCTGACAATCTGGTTAGAACATGCATGATTTGCCTAATGTATAACCCAGGAAAAGGCACAGTTACTCCTAAGGGAGGATTCTCTCCTCCTACCTTCCCTTTTGAAGTCCTTCAAATGGATTACATCCAGATGGACGGATGTAACAATTTGAAATATGTCCTGGTAGTGGTCTGTACCTTCAGCCGATGGGTGGAGGCCTACCCAGTCAAAGACTGCACCGCTATCACCACCGCCAAAGTGCTATTAAAGGAGTACCTCCTACGATTCGGTTTGCCCCGCTTGGTCTGGAGTGACAACGGGACACACTTTATGGATCAAATTATGGAATATGTCTGCACAGCATTGGGTATAAAACAAAAATTTCATGCAGCTAACCACCCGCAGTCAGCAGGTCTAGTGAAGGTGTACAATGACATCCTAAAAACTAAAATGGCCAAAATAGTAGCCGAGACAGGTGTCACTTGGGTTGATGCTCTTCCCTTAGCCCTACTGTCCACAAGAAAAACAGCCCACACCAGGATAGGGCTATCTCCCCATGAAATTGTGTTCGGGAGGCCTGCCAATGTATGGGGTGTCCCGCTGCCTAAGAAACTGTCTGACATTGAATACCCTGTGTTAACTGATTATCTGTACAGTCTAACTAATACCTTTTGTACTCTTTATCACCAGGTGCATGAGGCGATACCTGACAAAAGTGAGGGCCTAGGACACGTTATCCAACCTGGTGACTGGGTCCTGATCCGGAATTTTCAACGGACTAAGAGCCTCGAGCCCCGCTGGACACAACCCCGTCAGGTGTTACTAACCACCCGCACCGCAGTGAAAGTAGAAGGTCGGAAGAATTGGGTGCATTCATCGCCCTGCAGGCGTGTGCCTCTGCCCCTCCCCTATGATCAGTGGGTGAGGGAAGGACTAGGGCACTCAGAAACAGAAAAAGTACCAACGTTTGTCTCATTCAGCGATGCAAGACTGCATTCTACATCTACGGAAGCAGAGAGTGACAGCATACTGAAAGGAAGGGTGGAACCCTCCCTTAACTCTGCTCAACACCAAGAACAATTGTTTCCCGACCATACTGTCCCTACTTCCGACCGATACAACTTGCGCACCCGAGGGAAGGCTTGCCCTAGACTTCGCCAAGTACCTATAGGCTGTAAGGCTGTGATCTTCCCCGGCTGAGAGTAGTGCTGGTGTGTCAGACTAAGGTATGCCATAAGGGCCCTTGGCACCTGCGCCAGTTATCAGTGTCCCGGTGCCTACCGGAACGTTCCACTTTCCGCCATCCCTCAAGCCATGCCTGCGCTTCATCCAGGGTGATGAAAAAATGCATTTTACCTGCGTCTTCCACCCTCAATTTGGCCAGGAATAGCATTGAGTATTTGACACCTCGTTCCCTAAGTGCCTATTTGACGTCCAGGAATTCTCTCTGTTGCTTCGTGACAGCTGCATTGTAATTAGGAAAGATCGTCACGGTTGCATTGTCTATCTTCAGCGGAGGGGCTGTACGGGCGACCTGTAGATCGCATCCCTGTCCCTGAAGGTGAAAATATGGGCCAAGACAGGCCGTGGTGGTGCCCCGGGCTTCGGTCTGCCCCCAGGGACCCGATGAGCGCGTTCCATGGAGAAGTAATTAGACAAGCCCTTGGGTTGCAGGGGTTTTGTTATAAGCTCTTCCACGAAGAGGTCAAGGGCCGGCCCCCCGGGCCGTTTCGGCACACCTATAAGGCGAATAATATTGCGTCTGGAGCGACCTTCCTGGTCCTCCAGTTTGGTAGCCAGCAGTTTGTTTTCAGCCAAAAGGCGGTTCATCTGTGTTTTGAGAGTAGTGGTGTCAGTGGTTAAAGTTTCGGAGACAGTTTCGACATCCGTCAGCCTTGCCGATAATTTGCCAAAGTCGGCCCTGATTAAGGAGAGATCCACCGCAAGGGTTTCAATACTTGAGTCCACTTTGTTTACGGTCGCCATTATATCTCGTAGGGTTACCTCCTGCTCGTCTCCGGCCATTCCGCCCTCTGATGGCTTGTTCCCCCTGTCAGACGTCTTCATCTGTGCCTTTGCGCACGTGAATTGGTCAAGCTTCGCCTGGGTAGAACCTTTGGTGTTCCTGCACTCATCGTGACCAGCAGCTCGTACCCAATACAGAGTTCTGGCGGGGGCCCCCACAGAGCACGGCTATATGCGTCAGAGATGATTTTTGGAATGAGGCCACCGCGGCCCCCACAGTGTGGTTCTGCAAATGTTGGGACGTCACCGATCAATAATGTCCCTCAGCGGCAGGTAAGGTCGGGCGTTGCTCTCTCCCGTCAGTTCCACCAGGTTATGGCAGGCGCCTCCACCCAGCAGGTCACTGTTCACCTTTAATGCACGTGGAGCACAATTAGTAGCACCCAAGCAGCGAGCTGGGCAGGGCCTCTCCTCTCGGTGCTGCTAGTTTATAGCAGTGGCGAGAATCAGGGTCCACGCCGTGCCACCGCGTCTCTTTGTCCCCAACGCCCCCTGGATGGTTTCGGGACTACCGGCCAAATCGAGGTCCCGGCTGCCCACGTGGCACCATGCCTCACTTCCCTTCCACCTCCCTGAGACCCGGAATGCGGCCAAAATCAGCGGAGGTTGGGCCAGGTCAAGGCGCCCCACGCTCGTGGGTCCTGAGCGTGGTGTAGCGCCGGATCGTTACAGGTGGCAGCGCCGATGGGCGCGGGCCGGGGGCAACAACAACGGCCACTGCGCGGCCGCTAGCGGGTCCCGCCAGGTTTCAGGGGCTATGGTGGCCAGAGAGGCACTCACTGGAGCGTTGCCCGACCCGCGCCGGGACCAGGGTCCAGCCGCGGCAGCAGCCGGGCGACTGGCTCCCCCTGCCGCGGTCTAGCCGGCCGCTCCACGCCGGCAGCAGACGTTTCCGGGAGGGCTTGCCACTTGACGCCCCGGCCTCTCACACCGCCCCAGGCCGCAGAGCCGCTCGCTGTCCATACTGGCCCGGAGATCACCTCTCACTATCCGCGATTGGATCGCTCGTTCCAGTGCCTCCCCCACTCCTTCAGCACACAGGCTGGGTCGGGAAATCCAGCGGATCGGTGAGCGGATCTACAGGATTGGTAATGGGAGCACGGAGCCTCCCTAGGCTGCGGCCATCAACATCGGCTGCTAGCCACGCCCCCCCCTTGCTGCATAATTTAGTAAACCCTGGTCCCTGCTACAAAACGGTGGTTCTTCCATGATGTATAATTCCAGTGACCCTGGATATGACACTTAAGTGCACATAAGATACCCCACAGTGATTGTGCAGTATCAAGATTCTTGATTGTATTTGGTGACAGAGCTGCCACATTACAGTAATTAACAATGCTTTGTGTATGCGACCTGCAAGGTCACTGTCCCTTGTTCACAGCTCTGCATGTTTTTACGCACATCCATACACATAGCATCCATCTGCTAGTGGCTGCTACCGGATAGGAGAGGTGGGGCGGGGAGGCCGGGGTGGGGGGGGAATGAAAAATACACCCCAAAAAACCCTTAACTGGGTACGGCAAGCCACCACCTCTACTCCTCCCTGTTCATCTTCTTCCTGTCTGGAGTCCCAGCAGCAGGAAGCACTCCAAAGCCAATTACAACCCTGCAATGCAGTGTTGTCATTGATCTGAACACAGTGGTTTGGCGCTAAGATGGGGACTGGGAGCCTGCGTATTTTCTCCACACATACAGTACAATACAGCCGGTGGAGAACATGCGAAGTGCGAATGACTTTGGCTGGCCCAAGAAAGCCGGCCAACCCGTCATGCGCACTTGGAGAGTGCCACCTCTCTTCCCCTGCAGTGCTCTGGCGTCATAGAGACCAGCACCACTTGCACAAAACAAACGGAGCCAGTGCAGTAGGAAAAACAATTATAATAACGTTGAGTTATAATTGTATTTTTACTTTTGGAACTCCCCGAAGAGCAGTGGGGTGACACTCCTCTACCTTAACGGAGGAACCGCCACTGTAGATGTAGGCTTTCATGAAAAAATTGCCGGAATTTATTGCAGGAATACGGGAAGGTCGAAATCTCTGATTACCACTGGTACCCCCAAACCAATTTGTAGCAGTCACACGTTTTCTCACTGGAAAGGGGAATAACTGAACAGACCCAGAAAAACTGGGTCCATTGACATGAATTTTTCCACATTCTAAGGAGAAACTGCTGACATTTTCTAGTTGGTCATAGCAGACACACCGTGTCAGTAGGACGTGTAGTTGGAGGAGTGAACGGGGTTGCTCATTAGGACAGACTTCAGCATGTCGGGGAAGCATCATCTGATCCCCACATGCTGCTACATAGTGGGCCAGGCGCCAAGGTCGGCTGCTGCCCACAGCTTGTGCCTCTGCAGCATTGAAGACAGGTCTGGTATCTCCAGGCGTGGAATTATCAGGTCCAGAGTTTGCTGGCTCAACAGTCGCAGAGACACTTGTGTATGTGGGTGGTAGATTTCTATCTTGATTTATCGCTCCATGAGAAGTTCCGCCACTATAAAGGGGGGCAACAGACATATAACCCTCTCCTCCATCTACTCACTCCCATACCTTTCCTGTCTTTCACCCCTCCACTTGCCCATCCATATACAACTGTTCACATGCTCAAAAGTCCATGCACTTACCAATCCACACAAACTTACAGAAACATGTGCATCAAGTAGGCAAGTGAGTTTGCACTGCTACTGCAAACTGTGATTTACCTGTTATGTGACGGAGGAAGCTCCAATGAATGTCTCCTGAGCTTTACTTGTGGCAGGAAGCTTGTACTGCTACTGAAGTGCTATAGTTTTTGCTCAAAGACAGGTTTAATGATGTTACAATGCTGTTCCTATTCCTTAAGGAAAGGAGGCTTAACTGCCCATGTTTTACCTCTCATATGAAGCATGGAAGCCTGACCTACAGATGCCCGGCTGCACCTCCTCTGTGAGGGACGAAACTTTACACTGCTGCTACTGAACATGTCGGCTCTGTTATGTGGGGAATGGAAATTTGCATTTCTGATGGCCAGCTATGTTCTATGAGCGTTGCTTGCGCTGCTGTTGGTGTGTTGCATGTGCTTTGTGAGAGAGGTTAGCTTGCACTGCAGCGGTTGTGCTGCCTTGTTCTGTTAGCAGGAGATGTTTCCCTTTTTAAATTTTTTTTATTTTTATTATTCACACCAGAGAAAATATCTTCACACAGAAACTGATATAATACATGATTTCACAGTATAAGGATTATCAGTGCAGATGAACAGTATACGATTTCATAATACGAGGCTTAGCAAAAAGAAAGAAAAAACTAGAAAGAAAAGTAAGTATACACGTAATCTACTACATATGTTGAATGGTATTCAGATAGTACCTGAAAAAAATAGACATTGCTTATATTGGTCATGTCAAAAATACAAAATATTTTCATAAAAAGGAAAATGGAAAATTAAAATTTCATTTGGATGTATACCTTAGGAGCAGACAGCTAAATACCCAATTCATACAAAAGACTCCACCTTGCAATGCAGGCTCAGATTTTTATCCCCCGACTTCTAGCTTTCCTGCCTCTACATGCATATAGGGCTGCCTCCTGATTCCAGACTCCCAAAGGTCTGGCTACCAACCACATATGGAAGCTGGGTGGTTCCTTATCTTTCCATTGTGCTGCCAACATTATTCGATATATACCTGTACCTAGAAACTGACAATACTCTTGTTCCTTATTACAACTGAGAGAGCTGTTGTACCCCAAGATTGCCAGTGTAGCCGTTAACTCGAGACTACTACCAAATAAGGATCTCCAAAAGTGCAGGAGCTCAGATTTTAAGAGGGTCAGTTCATCACAATCGAAAAACATATGTTTCAGTGTAGCCGGGCCCTCCCCGCACCTTGGACACCGATCATCCTCCATTTTCACCAGTGAAAAAAGCTTCGCCAGTGTAAAATACAGGTTGAATATGGTCTTATATAGCTTTGCTTTTAAATTGAAAGCTAAAAAGATTTCCGCAGATAGCTCGAGACTCCTGTAGATGTCTACATCTGGATTATTCAGATTTACTACCCCCTTTTGTACCGCTTTTGGCCGCCATAAGTGTGGCAGGGTATGCTCAGACGTTAGTCCCTTGCTCACTTTGCCACTGGATTCAAGCAAGCCGGGCTGAAGACGGCTGGAATGCCAGAAACTGGTCCTCAGAAGCTTGTTTCCAGTCCAGGGAAGTCATGGCTTGGCAGTTCGGGCTGGACTGTTCCCATGAGGCACCGGGTCAGACTGATTTGCATATAGCCATGTCTGAACTGGGGTGGCAGAGTGGGCTAAAGAACGGTGATGGATTAAACCCAGATCTTTTGACTGGGTGTGAGTGTTTGATTGATTCAGATGCTCCGTCTATCACCACCCCCTTTTGTACCGCTCTAATTTTGTGTGGCAGTACGGGAAGATAAGGGAGTCTATGAAATTGTTGACATTGACACAAGATTGAGGGGGGTTGGCAGTTCCAAACATTACATTACAACGATGCCTCGTTCTTTTCTAGATCATCCGGTATCGCTGCCAATAAAAGATTGTATAAACCCCCTATTCTACAGGACTTAGTTCTAATTAAATCCATCAAGGGAATCTTCTCAATCATCACCCTGGGCCTGTATGTCATTAGGATACTTTTAACCTGTGCAAATTTAAAAAATGGATTAGGGTGTATCCCAAACTCCTGTTGTAGATCCAAAAATTGAGGCTGTTGTTTTCCACCAAAGAAGTCTCCAATGGTTTTTTTACCCTTATTCTCCCACTCCTGTCCCATAATATCGTTAGTGTCCTTCGAAAAGAGTGACCCATGCCATAAAGGGGTATATTGTGTGACTCTAGAGATTCCCATAAATTTCAATATCTGTTTCCAGATACGCCATGCACTCCTTATAGTTTAAAACTGGACTTTGTTATAATAGCTGTGCTCCACTTGTTTTAAAAGGAGCCCCGCGACCTCTTTTCCTATTGCTAATTCGAATATTGTAGGAATTTTTTCCCTCGTGGTCAAACAATCTGTTCTATCCAACTTCAATAAAAATGATATTTGATATAGCAAAGCTGCCCAATATTATAATGTAATGTTTGGAATTGCCAACCCCCTTCGATCTTGAGTCAATGTCAACAATTTCATAGACTCCCTTATCTTCCTGTACTGCCACACAAAATTAGAGAGCATAGAATTGATATTTATAAGTATTATATCCTCCAGAGCTAATGGAATTGACCTGAACAGGAATAAAAATGTCGGCAAAATGCTAATTTTCAAAAAATGTCCCCTCCCTATGAATGGCAAATGAAGCCCATCTATCCTCTTTAATTCCAATGCTGTGGTTTTAATTAGTGGGTCAAAATTAGCTTTAATTATTTTATACACTTTTGCAGTGAGACGCACCCCTAGATAGACTGCTGATTCTGCTCGCCTTGCGTCTTCGAATTCCACGTTCTGCGTGTAGACTATAATCGTTTTTCCCTATTCAGGCTATACCCTGATAGCCTGCCAAACCTTCCTGTTATTTGAGTAATCTCCTCTAAAGCCTTCTCGGGACCTGCTGTTACAATTGCCACGTCATCAGCATAAGCCAGAATTTTTGTCTGATACCCCCTGGTGCAAATAGGTTTCATTTTAACTGCCTTGAGCAGCTTCTCCAAGAGCGGATTAATATATAGAGCGAACAAAATGGGTGAGCAGGGGTACCCCTGTCTGGCTCCCCTACATATTGAGACCTCCCCTGACTCCTTGCCCATTACGTTTACCGAGTTTTTGGATCTCGATACATTGCTCTAATCGCTCTTCTAAATCCCTGACCAAACCCCTTTAGCTCCATAATCCCCCACAAAAATGTCCATGTTACGCGATCAAACGCCTTCTCGGCATCCGGAAGGATCATGCAAAAAAGAAAAGTAACAGTGGTAGATTCCCAAAGGGACAGCACCTAGTCAGTTTATTCTCCAAGAAATCTCGCCCTCTCGTACATGGGGCAGTATGTGTGCACACTTCAAAGAACACCCACTGTCACAATGCAGGTTCAAACATGAACTATAGTAAGATTTGAAAAAAGGCCAAGGTGCACCACATCAACACTTAGGGGAATAACTATTTTCCGTGAAATAAACAGCAATAATCATATCAGAGAGATTTTTCTTCATGTAGTTTTGAGAGTTCTTTATTTAGTTCAGATGGTTAAAATATACAGGATCTACAGCCGACGCGTTTCGTCCACAAGGGACTTCTTCAGGGCTGTTACAGAAACAAGACACAATATACAAAACATACAATTAAAACCTTTTAGAGTTAAAAATATAGTCTTTTCTTCATAAAAACAACAACAAAAGTACAATGAATGCCAGGCTTCCTCATTGATATTTAACAACATTTAATAATGGAACATGTTCTGATTTCTTATACTTGTTAAGTATAAGGTAACCAGTTATTGTTCTCAAGCCTAGATAACCAAAAAAGAGCTCGTAAAAATATAAAACAGACAAGAAATTTGTTTTGATAAATGTGAAGTATTCCTTGTTTTAAAATAGGATATCAAATTTCAATTTGTACAAAACCATCAAGTTAGTTCTAGGTACAATCTTACCTGTTGGCATTAGGAAATCAGAACATGTTCCAATATTAATTGTTGTTAAATATCAATCAATCAATCAATCAGTGACACTTATAAAGCGCGCTACATACCCGTGGGGTCTCAAGGCGCTGGGGGGGGGGGAGCCGCTACTGCTCGAACAGCCAGGTCTTCAGCTTCTTCCTGAAGGAGAGGTGGTCTTGGGTCAGGCGCAGGTCGGTCGGGAGGGAGTTCCAGGTCTTGGCGGCCAGGTGGGAGAAGGACCTTCCTCCTGTAGTCGCTCTTCGGATGCGGGGGACGGCGGCGAGGGCGTGGTTGGCTGATCAGAGGTGGCGTTTGGGAGCGTAGAAGTTGACTCGGCTGTTGAAGCCTGGCATTCATTGTACTTTTGTTGTTGTTTTTATGAAGAAAAGACTATATTTTTAACTCTAAAAGGTTTTAATTGTATGTTTTGTATATTGTGTCTTGTTTCTGTAACAGCCCTGAAGAAGTCCCTTGTGGACGAAACGCGTCGGCTGTAGATCCTGTATATTTTAACCATCTGAACTAAATAAAGAACTCTCAAAACTACATGAAGAAAAATCTCTCTGATATGATTATTACTGTTTATTTCACTGAAAATAGTTATTCCCCTAAGTGTTGATGTGGTGCACCTTGGCCTTTTTTCAAATCCGGAAGGATCATGGCCATCTGGCCCCCCGTTTCTGACATAATATCAAACAATGAAATTGCTCTTCCGATATGGTCAGTTGTTTGTCTTCCTGGTATGAAACCATGTTGCCAAGGGGAGACCAGACGACCAAAGACGCTTTCTAACCGAGTCGCCAAGATCTTAGAGTATATTTTTATATCTATGTTGATTAGAGAGATTGGTCTATATGACCCTGGGTTGTCTGGAGGTTTCCCCTTTTTTGGAAAGACGACAATTCTGGTTTCTTTCCATGACTCCGGAGAGTTTCCATTATACTGAATCCCCTTAAACAAATCTAACAAGAGGGGTATTATTGTCGTACCCAATACTTTGTATAGCTGAAGGGGTATTTGGTCAGGGCCTGTTGCCTTTCCTGCAGCAAGGTTCTGCAGTGCTATTTCATTCTCCTCCCCCAAGTCCTCTTTTGTCACCCGCTGTCTAATATCATCTAGTGTAATACTTTCCTTCCTACCACCCTCTTCAGAGTATAATACTTTATAGTAATCTTGAAAGGTTTTAACTATGTCATCATGGTCAGTAAATTCCAGCCCCCCCTATTAATAGCTAAGATTTGATTCTGCACTGACTTTTGCCTAGTGCGAAGAGCTAATCTCTTCCCAACTAACTATCCACTTTCATATGAGTTATTGCGGCAGGACTGAAACTCTTCTGCTGATTTTTGTGCAAGCCACCCATTAATCTCTGCCTTAAGAGTTTGAATCCGCACCTGATTCTGCGTTGTCTCTCTTCCCTGCCTTATTAAAAGTGTGTGTTCATCCTCTGCTACCTTCAACCTTTGCATTAGTTCCTGACTTTTTACCCTGCGTATTGCTTGTGTTCTGGCCACATAACTAATAGTTTCTCCCCTCACACCTGCCTTAAACGCGTTCCAAACGGTTATTCTTGAAGCACTATACCTATTAACATCAAAATAGTCAATTACCCATTTTCTTATATGCTCGATATATTCCCTGTTAACTAGTAGCTTCTTATCTAAAGTCCAATGTCCCCTACTTTTGATACTATCTAAAACTTCCAACCCCAGAACTAATGGATTGTGATCCGAAATGACCTTAGGTAGGATTGTTATGTTAGCCTTATAAAGGAGGTCTTTTGTACAAAAGACGTAGTCTATCCTAACATAATTCCTATGTGGGAACCAAGCTCTGAGGTGTATTTTTAGTCTGCCTCATGTCCACTAATCCGTCGCTCTTTATAAGTGATGTAAGTTCCCTATATACCTTTGGTTTTCGCCCTTGGTAACTCCCTTGGTTATTAGCACCCGGTAAGGGATCTAGAGCAACATTCAAGTTCCCACATAGGATAAGGGGTGTAGCCCAGGCTGCCAATTCTACCTCAAGATCTTCAAAAATGTGGGGATCATCATAATTTGAACCATAAATCGAACATATAGTAAAACCCAATCCTAGCTCAACTATGGCCCATCTCTAATGTTTATCTACTGCCTTACATTTGACTGGGCCCAGTGATGCTTTGGCCAAAATGGCTACCCCTCGGATATTTGATTTTTGTGATGTAGCTACCATTATATTATAACCCTGAATCCCCATCTAATGTCTTTTGTCCCAAGGAAGATGGGTCTCTTGAAGACAGATAACGTCAAATGCATTTAATTTTACCAGCTCTCCAATTTGCCCCTTTTAGTTACATCATTGAGCCCTGCCACATTTATTGAACAGATATTTATTCTCCCCATCTTAGTTTAATTCTAACCGTTCTAACTATTTCTAGTATATGTATTAGTCCTCTTTTCCCAATGCTTTTCTGCAACATTTTCCCATTTAAGCAAATGCTTTTGCCAGGTTATATATCTATTTTTCACCTGTACTTCTTCTCTGAGTGTGTTTTTTCCAAACTTTCCCCCCTTCCCCCCACATCCCCCCGCTCCCCTCCACCCACCCCTCCCCCATACCCCATCCCCTCCAAGCGACACTCAGACATGAGTCTGTGTGCTTCACATCAACCTGAGTGCCTGTGTATAACCCATCATTTTATTCAATATATGCTGTGCAACTACAATAACTGGCCTCTCTCAATACCTAAAATATATTGCCTTCGAAAGAAAAGAGAGGGAGAACAAGGTCCAAAAGAAGAGAGAGAAAAAACAACAACCCCAGGGGGAGGACCCCCAAGAGCAAGATGCTAACGAAGGCAACCATTTCTATTTTTAATCTTTTCCGACCCTTCTCATGCTGTTAGGCTGTCGAGGTATTCCTCAGCTTTTATCTCGGACAGAAAAAAGTGGGTTTGCCCATTCCAGATAACCTTTAGCTTTGAAGGATTGTTTAAAAAAGCCTGAGCCCTTTTATCTTGGAATGGTTTGATCATCTGCCTCAGCCTCCATCGTTTTTCGACGGTGGTATCACAGAAGTCAGGGCGGACGAAATATGATACCCCATTCCTAGTATGTTTTGCCTCGGGTCTTGCCTTCTCAAATACTGCCTATCTTAGCAGGAAGCTGCCAAAGTAAACCAATATAGCTTGTGGCAATGACCCTGCTCTAGCTGGCTGCTTTTGCACAAAGGATACCCTTTGTGCCTGCTGAATTTCTAGTGACCAATTTCAGTCCTCAGGGAGCGATTCTTTAAACAGATCAATGACATATCTGCGGGCATCTTCCCCCTCCGCCCCCTCAGGAACACTGAGACCACGCAAGTTATTCCGCCGTTGGCGGTTCACGTGATCTTCCAGTTTCCACTAGATATCAGTTATCTGTGCTTTCTGTGATTTAGCCATTTCCTGAGTGCTTGCCAAATCTGTCTCTGCGGTACAGATTTGTATTTCCAGATCTGTCATCCGTTCTCCGAATGCGCTACATGTTTTGGACAACTTTCGCACCACTCCCTGTAGTTTCCTCATTGCTGCCTGAGCCTTGCAGCCATCCTGTTGGGTCTCCTCGCAGTGGGCGCATACCGCCTGCATGATCGTCTCTAGTGTCGGTGCAATAGTAGTTTTGCCTCCCTTCGCCCCTGTCTCTGGGGTACCTGTTAGTTGGACCATGGGAGTGTAGTCCCGTGAGAACTCTTTCTCCTGTGTTGTCCTTCTCTGATTTCCACCCTCTGAGAGCTCTAGTTCTAAGTCACTGTCACTTGCCTCTGGGTTGCTGCTGTCTGTAGCCTCATCTGACCATTCTCCCTCATCCGAGACAGAATAGAAATCCAGATCGTTCTCTGAGTCTTTCTCAGGTTTTCTACCACATAAACCTCCCTCCTCTATCTCTGCCTCTGATTGCGATATTATCTGAAGTGGGGCTTCCGTAATTGTGTTGACAGCATTATCTACTTTTTCAGCATTGTCCACTCTCACATTTGGGTTTATTTTCGGCGGTACTAGCATCCATATCGTGAGCCCTAGTCTCATCATCGCTCCGTCTTATTTCTGGCCCACACCCACCTCCTTTAGCCAAGGATGCATGTTAGTTTTGTAAGTCAGACTCAGAGGCCCTTCTGCATACCTGTGTATCCAGTACCTCCTTTGTATTCTTTGCCCCTCTGATCTCTGCCGCTGCCGCATCTACCACCTTGCTTCCATTGCCTCTCAGGAGGTTTTGCTTGCGCCTTTGCCGATACTGCCGCTGATTTTGGGGCCATTTCCTCTCTCGCAGTTCTCACAGTGTTCTCTGTGCTCTCCCCAGGCACCCCCGAGTCTGCTGCCGAGTCTACTGCAGCAGAGGTATCCGCCGCTCCCTCCGCTTCTAACTCCGCCTGCATTAGTGCTGGATCGGCAGAGTCGACTGCCGAGCAGAAGGCTGTCTCGCCGCCCCCCTCCTGTAACACTGGCGGTAGTCTGATCCGGGAGCGCTGAAGCTGAAGCAGAGGTCACCAGTCAACACAAAAGCACCAGGAATGCTTTCCGAAGGTTACGGAAGCTGATCAGCATCAATCCGATACAAGCCGCCAGTTGCAGATACCGCTCCTGCGAAGTCTGCGGAGTCAGGATGCTACAGGTGAGCTCCGCTTGCATCGTTCTCTCCCTGTGCCGCTTTGCCTTTACTACTCGTGTAGCCAATTCTATAAAGTCCAAATACTATCAAATCGGTATATTCACATTCACATGTTCCTCCACAGCCTAATTTTTAAAATCCGCCATCGGGCTCTCGGTGCGGTGTGAGCTATGGCCTCATCCGACCGCCATCTTGCCTCTCACCGTCCAAGACTGAAACAGTGTCAAAGCAGGAGGTATTTCCAATGCTGATTGGGTACTATATTTATTCTGTGATGGATTCTTGTGCTCCTGGTGGAGTCCTATAACTAATATGTTAGCGAGAAATGTGCAACTGATGGTATGTACTTGTTCTTTGAAGATGGGACACTTGACCAACACATGCACACAGTTTATCTGTTTTGCGAGGGAGATACATTTGTGCTGTTAATACCTAGTTATACCTATTGTGTGAAGGGTTCTTGCACTGTATATGGTGTGCTGTACATGTTCTGTGATCAAAGGAAGACTGTGCTGAAGCCATCCCTCTCATGTCTCAGAAGCATTAATCACACACATTGTGATGTACTTGTCCATTAGTGCCGAAGAGGTGCTTCTAGGTTTGGGTGCACAGTAGGTGGTGTTTACTCTGAGCATCCAGTAGGTGTCCCTGTCTCTTTTGAAGACCTGAATGTTAAAGGATGTGTGTGGACCATGTGAGAAACAAACTTGAATCCAAATCGTGTTTCTTACATCAAAGTAGTACTTAAGATGGGGGGTTGGAGAGAGCCCAAAATAGCAGATTTTAATTGTGGGGCTCCTCCATGACATTCAAGGGATCATTTGTATTGAGTCAGACTTTGACCGATTTTGTGCTTAGGGAGTTTGCCCTGCCTTTTCCTGGCACAATATTTACTGGAAGAGATACACCACACAGGTAACACATGGTTAAGTGGTCCAGTCTCCCTATCTTCTGTACCTTTGCTTTGGGTTTTTCTAGACAGGAAACTCCCAGTTCAGCCACATATTCCAGCTAGCACCTTGCAACAATGGATTTGACTGAACCCATCTAAGACAAAAAAGCAAAGGGCCACTACTGCTCAGAACCATATCAAACCTGGCATACACAACTATTGTTTTTGGGACAGCCACTTTTAGCCACTGTATCAACATTTATCTACAGATTCTGAGGTCTTAACACCTAGTGGGGACTGAAAACCTCTGTGCTGCAGTCTATGGTAACTACCACCAACAGCTGGCCAACTACTCAGACAGGGCATTGGAAGGGCCCTTGACCATGCAAAAAGATACTTAGAAGGAAGTGACTGTGAGGGAGCATATGCAGAACAAGGCTAAGATTTCGACTGCACAAGGGAAGGACCTACCCCGCTCTGTTAAGTTGAGTCAAGGAAGTCCCAAAGTTACATTGGGGCATGGACTGAATTGTGTATCCCACACTTGAAGGGGCCTTGGAACTTAACTTTAACCTACTTTGTTGGCAAAGTTGAGCGCCAAGAAGTATCAAGTCACAGAAGAATCTTGATCACAGCCTGCGGTCTCCATGAAAGAAAAAAAAGAGTCCCAGCAGAAGTCCTATATTGATGGATTAGGCTCCAGGAAGACCTGAGACTCACTGCTACGACTATAGGTGGGGACCTAACCCTGCAAGTCCCAAGCACCCTCTTTGAAGGGTATTGCCAGTGGACTGCATAGTCCTGGCTACATTCCAGCCCGTTCCCATTCTTTTCAGTTGGGTACACCACATTGCGAGTTGGAGAATTTCAGACTCCTGCCCCCCCCTACCATTATCGACTGAGCTACGCCACTGCCTAAGTGAAAATAGAGTAAAACCGATTTATTGAAATTGTGCATGGAACCCTTATGCTAGATTCTATATTATGTCCAGGAAAACAGTGCCTAGGCCGCTATTTGGTGTAATACAAGTAAATCAGATTATATTCACAAATTAGGGCCCCATTCTATATCAGAGATCCCCAATAATGGTAGAGCGCTAAATGTTGTACCCGTTATTTAGCAGAGCTGGTCTTAAGGACGATTTGGTTGATATATGTTTATTGAATTTTACAGTATAGCAGAACTGTATTACAGAAATAACCTTTAAACAATTTGTTGTGTGATTAATTTGCATCTTCAGCACAAAAATCAAAATAGAAGACTCAAAATTCTATCTCACAAGGAAAAGTACTCCCATATAGGTGTCATATGCGCGAGATTACTCCTTACCCCAATCTCCACCCATTTCTCTCGGTTTGCTATGTCCAGTCATACATTATTTTATTTTTTTTGGTGTAATTTTTATTTTATTAACAAAGAACTTACACACAAGGCAATAAAACATTACATTCAACAAGTGTTCAGGAAGGAAGGAGACCACAGAACAATTTAACACAGACTTCATTGACATGGGGGGGCAGTGAGGAAACAATAGCAGTGATCATGACGGTTACACAATACTTGGAATGTCGGATCAGGGGGAGAGGGGAACCTCTGGGGTCTCCACGAACGGAGGCGTGCATATGTTCCCACGGTAGGAGTTCCACTGGCTCCAAATTTTATTCCATTTCTTGGGTCTACCTCGTGCCACATATACCGTCTTCTCTCTAAACATACACCACTCCATGTTCTCCTTCCAGGCCAAGATCGTGGGAGGCCGCTGGGAGCCCCACAACTGCGCAATGTCTCTTTAAGCAATCATATTCCCAAGGGTCGCCCACCGAGTCTATGCCACGTCATAGTCATTCGGTTCCCAGACATTCAACAAGCAACGCCTTGCTTCGGGCAGCAATGCCACCGCATGACTCTTTCCATAACAGCATGCACACGATTCCAGAACACCACCACTCCCGGGCACTCCCAAATTATATGGAGGAAGGTACCAACCAATGCACAACCACTCTTACATAACACATCCACTGAATAACCCATGTGTATCAGGCACGGGCCTGTGACATATATACGGTGTAGGATTTTGAGTTGAACAAGTCGGAGACGGGCCGGAATCGCGACCTCTTTCGGTGAGGATAGCGCCGATTGCCAGTCCTCGTCGTCCAATTCCAAACCATTGCTAGTCCAGACCTCTCGAAGCCGCACCAACAGATCCGCACGATTATTAATCAATTTCTTATATATCAAAGAAATGGTGCTGTCGGGCACGTGGCCATCAAACACCCGATCTTCTAGTGGGGAGGATTCGGGATTGTCCATGCCCTCAGGAAAAACCGAACGCAGCGCATGGGTAATCTGGACATAACGGAAGTATTCTCTGTCACTCAATTTATACTCTACCTTAAGTGTCTCGAAGGTCTTGATTTTACCCTTGACCCATAGGTCATTCACCTTGCTAATGCCAATCATATCCCATTTTTCAAATCCTTTAGTCTTCCATAGGGAACCCAGTCTTTCCGACACATAAAGCAGAGTCGCACGGGTCAGGCGATCCCCCCACCCCGTTGCCGCACTCGTATCATACCACACTCGTACTGCTATCTTAGTAGGTCCCGAGAGTTCCCTGCCCACTGCTTTGGAATAAAGGGCCCTGTTGTAATCCCCGCCCGGTAACAGGTACTTATCCATCTCAAATGCAGGATTAGAGGCAGGTCCATACATTCCATGATTAATCGCTCCCAACTGAGCAGCCCAGTAATATCGCCTGAGATCCGGAAGTGCCATACCCCCGTCGTACCAAGGAAGCATAAGCTTGGAGCGGGCAATACGCGAGCGTCCATTCCAAATCAATCGCCTCTGCAAACTCTCGACTTCACGAAAATAACTCGCCGGAACAACATCAAAAGTATTCTGAAGCAGGTATAAAAATCGTGGTAAGGACATAATTTTAAAGAGGGCTGCGCCCAAGCGGTGAAAGCGGTAATCTGAGCCAGCCCGCAACGTCAGTTTTCAACCTCTGGAGGGGGGGAGCAGGTTACGCTCATAACGAGTCACAGGATCTAGGGTTATAAAAATCCCCAGGTACTTGAATCCCGATTGCGACACCTGAATAGGACAACGACGCGGAAGAGGGGGAGCACCACCCGACAGCACATAGACACAGGACTTGGTCCAGTTGATCACAAGACCGGAGTTCTTGCCGAACGATGTGGGCACATCAAACAATACATTCAACGACTTATGAAGGGACGTAAGGTACAACAGAATGTCATCACCGTAGAGCGATACGCGATCCTCAAACTCCGGGGTCCCCTGAATACCTTTCTTAGAGGGCTCCCATCGCAACCAGGCCGCCAAGGGCTCCAGGGCAAGGGCAAACAGAAGAGGGGAAAAAGGACAGCCCTGTTGCGTACCCCTCCCGAGAACAAATGGCTTAGATACTCAACCATTCACCACTACTTGTGCCAACGGTTCCTCATACAAAAGTTTCACCCAGCTAATGAAACCCGGACCAAAGCCAAATTTTGCAAGAGCGGCCCAAAGGTATGGCCACTCCACCGTAACGAAAGCCATTGTAGCATCAAGAGAAACCAAAATGGCTGGCTCACGCAGCGACGCCGCCCTCGCGAGAACACCATTCAAAAGCCTCAGGTTAAGCGCTGTATTGCGATGTGGAATGAAACCGGACTGGTCCGGATTAATCAAGTCACTAATTACTTTTATCAAGCGGTTCGCCAACAACTTTGCGAGAATCTTCGGTTCGGCGTTTAAAAGCGAAATGGGCCTATACGATGCACATCGATCTCGAGGTTTCCCCTCCTTGTGGATCACTACAATGGTAGCAAGACGCTGATCACGAGGAAGGGAGCCAACGTCTCGCGACTCTAAGAACATATCACGGAGATAGGGCGCCATTTTGTCAGGACGCAGCTTGTATAGCTCGATAGGCAGGCCATTAGGACCCATGGCCTTGCCCGAGCGCATAGAGCGAATAGCGAGGGCAATCTCGTCAGTTGAGAATGCTGCATCCATTAAATCCCTATCCAGGTCCGACAAGCGAGGCAATGCAATGTCACGCAACAACAGATGGGAGTCTTCCTCTGATCTATCAGAGACTGGAGAGTACACCTTACGAAAATGTTCAGCGTAACATTCAACAATCTCAACCGGATCAGTCACACACACTCCATCAAGTTTCTCGATCACAGGAACCACACGACTCGCCCTCTCCCTTTTATCCAGCCAAGCAATCAGTTTCCCAGCCTTATAACCCACATCATACAGCCTGCCCTGTTGCTCTCTACTAATGACTTTTGCAACATCCGTCACCAGGGCCCTATAGTCCAGTTGTTTGAGGCTGAGGGCATGAAGTTTGTTGCGAGTCACACCCAATTCTAGGTTCCTTTCTAGCTCAGTTATTTCAGCCACTAAGCGGACCACCTCCTCATTCTTACGTGTCTTAGCGCCAGCAATTAACAACTATGTCTGTCCTCGGATGACCGTCTTTAATGCCTCCCACAATGACACAGGTGAGGACACGGACCCCTCGTTCTCAGCAAAATATTGGTCAAGGGACTCAATCAAGGCAGCTCGGGTGTTGGGGTCATGGAGGTACCAGGGATTGATCGGGGTGACTCGTCCCTCGACACTCATACTAGTGCCGATATGAAGCCACAATGGGGAGTGATCTGATATACCCCGAGCCAGATGTCTAATTTCCCTGACAGAGGAGGCCTGCGCCGCCGGCACCAAGACATAATCAAGCCTGGAGAGACTGCTGTGGGCCCCAGAGTGATAGGTGTATTGTGTCTGTCCCGGATGCATCAACCTCCAACAGTCTACCAAACCCAGAGTCTCCAGGAACCCACTTAACCAGGACTGTGACCTGGTGAGGTCTCTGGGGGGGTAACGATCTACTCTACCAGAGACAACTGAATTAAAATCTCCACCCATCACCAAAATACCATCTGGGAGCCTGAGTATCATACTCCCGAGATCTGCAAAAGTCGAGGTCTGTAGACCAGGTGGGACATATACGGAAACCAGCGAAACAGTCTTCCCCTCCAACCTGCCTGTGATTGCAGCGTAGCGCCCCCTGTCATCCAGGGTCACGTTGTCTATTTCCAAAGGGAGGGATTTCTTAACAAGGATGCCCACGCCCCTAGAGCCAGTAGTGAACCCAGAGTGTACAGCCAGACAATATCCTCACCGGTTCATGGCATGACAAGTATTTCCAATCGAGTGCGTCTCCTGTAACAATACAACATCAGGGGAGAGGCGCCTCAGAAGTTGCAACACTACACCCCACTTAATCCTATCCCCCAACCCATTGACATTCCAACACAGCAGTTTCAACCCACTACCCCCATCCCAGCAGCAAATGCAGAATCCACCCCATGTCGAACATAGTGCCCAGACAGAAGAATCGACGTTGCCTTGAAAAGAAATAAAACAATCCCAAACACCCCCAACCACCCCCCAACATGATCCCGTTACAACACCCCCACCCTGCCCCCCTGCGTTAAACTCAAAAACATCCCCAAATTGCAGTGTGCCTGTCGCCCTAACATTAACTAGCCTACGAAAAGAAACCCAGGGGAGGAAAGAGTCCCACTCCCCCCGCCACCCTCGGGTATGCCGCCATATGTGCATAAGTATGAAAAATATCAGACCAAGCTGCATGGTATGTTAAATGTTCGGAAATCAGGAACCACATTGTCATTCTTGCTCCGGCACGCCACCCTCTGCTCCACCCGAGTGTTCCATCTGATCGCTCCGCTTTGGCAGAGTGTCCAACCAGTCACTCACATTCTCAGGGCGGTCAAAGAAAAACGTCTGGTCCTCATATTCGACACGGAGCCTGGTTGGAAACAGCATAGCATATTTCAGGCCCATGTCTCTCAAGCGTCGCTTCACCCCCTGAAACCCCATCCTCTGTCTCTGAACGAACTGGGTAAAGTCCGGGTAGAAGCTCACCGTTGAGTTTTTCAAACTTCACTGGGCCACCCCCCCGCGATGCCTGCAGGATAGCGTCTCTGTCTCTGAAGTTGAAAATCTTGGCAATAATCGGCCTCGGAGGGGCACCCGGCTTCGGCTTCCCACCTGGTACCCGGTGCGCGCGTTCCACGGCAAAGTATTTACTTAGGCCTCTGGGAGCGAGATGGTTTAAAATGAGGTCCTCCGCAAGTAGATCTGCAGCAGAATTGTCTGACTTTTCAGGGACCCCAATAATACGTACATTATTACGTCTGGCCCTGTTTTCAAAATCCTCAAGTCGACGAGACATGAGATCATTAGAGGATCGCAAGTTGCTGACCTCCGTCTGTAAGTCTGTCACATCGGTTGTAAGGCTGGAGGTCTTAAGATCTAAGGATTTGACCTTCTCATTTATTTTCGATAGGTCAGCTCTGATCAAATTGACATCAATAGCTACGGTGTCGAGCTTAAGGGCGAGAGCCTCATATTGCTTGACGATGGAGGTCTTGATACCAGCAATGGCGCCCATGACATCTTGCAGGGTCAACTCGATCGACGCAGCCGGGTCCTCCCTTACCTCCTCCAGAGTTTTACTCACAGCACCGGGGGACCCCTTAGGATGGGTATACCGATCCATAACGTTTGTTTGAGTTGCTCCCCCCCGGAGAGGCGTCTTGGTTTTCCGCTTCTCTGTATCGGGCCTGCCCGCCATGTTGGGCAAAGTGCCCCCGAGGGGCCTGTGGGACCTGGTGAGAATTGTCCTTCGCTGTCGACCCACCGGAGTCCTCAGAAGCAGGCACCAGGAGCTGTGGCCCAGCGCACAAACGCTCGAGACCGTTGGCACACAGTAAATCCACAGAGTTCAGCTAGACCTCAGGCAACCAGATGATCTCGAGACATGACCGGGCCAGTAACCGAAAGTGAAACCGAAAGCAAACTCCAGGCAGCAGGCTGTGCCCAACAGGCCGTTGTTGTTCAACTACTGCCTGGGCATCCTTGCGACTCGAACCCCAGGCTTCGCCTTGGGGTGGGCCTCGAAAGTTCAGGATGTCGTAGTAGCGGTTCTCGATGTCCGATTCAATTTTTGAAAACGACTATTCCAGCAGCCGGACTTCATCTCCAATAACCCGTCTTCGTAATCAGGATATCGTTCAGGATTTATGCGGAGGGCGGCGAGGGTCTCGGGAGCCCTGTGCTCACGCGGCCATCTTGGATGCGCGCGAAGCTCCTCCTCCAGTCATAAATTATTGATAGTTTGAATATCTGTTCAAGTCAGCCCACTAGCAGACTGTCTAATATTGATGTAGTACATTGCTCAAAAGGTATCAGTCATCTGAGAGTGGACCATAGTTCATTGAACAGGTATGTAAGGAAGGGGTTTCAAATGTTTTCATATTCTGATAGTTGGACATTTATTTTAAAGATTGATTTTTTAGAAGATTGCCACGGTGATCATAAGTTTGGACAAATCTGAGAGTGTTTGCGGAGTGAGGGATTTCCCTTTTTACCCAAAATGCTTATCTTAGTTATCGCCAGGGAGGAAGCGAACAATCCCCTCTTATTTGAACTTATGACCACTATATTGTCCAACTTGTGTAACATTGCTGGAAAATTTTGGTATGGACCCATTGCATACTATGCTATACCTAATTCCAGTACACCCCAATGTTAGGGCAGGACCAGAGAACATTTGATATCACCCCCTGCTTGACCGCAGCACCAGCATTTTGAAGTGGGGGCGAGGATTGCTTGGTGGAGTTTAGAAGCGGACCAATGCCAGGATCATAAAGTAGCCAAACTTCGGGCATACTTCTCACAGGTTTTTGTTGTGTGTTGGAAGTAGGTATGTCCATTCTTTGCGACCAAGGTCTTTTTGGCATTTGCTGGAACAACTTCATAGGAACAACTTGGCCAGTTGTGAGTATAATTCATCAATGATCACAGAACATATGCCAGAGATCAGTCTTTTGTATGCTCACCATTTACTTAAATAGTCATGAAGAATAGAGCCTGGAGGCAGTAGTAACGACCATGTCAATTTCTTAAGGATGCAGCTTTTCAGTTGTAAATATTTCCAAAATTTGTCTCTGAAAAAGAAACATTCTTGTTGTAGTGTGGGGAAGACTTTCACTATTTCATCAAAAAAGAAGTCGTGGACTGGAAGGATCCCTTTAGAGGCCCAAGCATTCCATTCTAAAATGAAATTATCAGTAGTTCGGCATTATGCCAAATTGGCACGCCTTTTAGGAGAAAACCATTGTGTGTGAATACTGTTAGTTGCATTCTCCAAAGCTGGATTGAGTTTTGTAATAGCTGGTTGGTGGGATATTTAGATATTTTCAATTGTTTGTATATACTTGTGGCTCTCACCCGCTTTCGGAAGAGATCTTTCTATGATGACCCAATCTGGGTTTTCCAAGTTGTCCTAGAAGTGATAACCAAGTTGTGACAGTTAGTGGGCAAAATAATAATGTTTACTTTTGGTGAGTCAAAGGCCTCCAGACGTAGCATCTGTATATAAATTGGTCTTGGCTAGTGTGGGCATTGTTGTCCTTCTAAAGGAATTTCTTGATTTGATAATCAATGGATTTCGAAGTAGTGCACGGAATTAATAGTGGTACCATACCAAACACGCAAGCGGATTGCAGAGCTCCAGTCATTTTAATGGCATTAAATTCATGTTGTATCTGCTCACTAAATGCTATGATATTTTATCATGCACCATGCGTCGGAAATCGCTACTGTCCAGTATCTCTAAATATGTTAACATATGCAATATCCACTGGAAAGGGTACCCTCACAACGAGTCAATTGTGGTGGCTTTGGTCATTGGCATGGCCTCACTTTATGACAAGATAATTTTATAGCCTGAAAAGGATGAGAAATGTTGTGATGGTAGACATGAGTGCACAGGGGGATTAGTCTCACATGGACAGAGTTAGCAAGGCACCGTCCGTGTACAGCATGACTTTTAGTTCCCCACTAGACAATGGTATTCCTTTAATAGTAGTGTTATTTTGGATTGAGATCACCATTGGTTCCAAAGTGATGAGGATCAGAAACGAACAGAGACAGCTGGCATCCCTGTCTATTTCCACTACAAATTCGTACCTGAGACAGGGGACATCTCTGCCTAATTCCTCCACAAATCTGTATCCCTCTTTAGAGAAAGCCAATGCAGTTGACCTGTGCTGTTGTATCTGCTCATAAAGTCTGTATCATTTTGAGGTACCTGGTGCCAAACCCAATTCAAGACATGACTCGATGTGCCATAATGGCTAGAGTGGTCAACATCGAAGCAGGGGAACCGGGTTTGAGTCTTGGGAGGTACGCTCAACATACTGTGATTCTGGGCAAATCACTTTATCTCCACACGCCTAACAATATGAATGTGTCCGCCTGTACAACAACTGGTGCACATCTAAAGTACTCTGTTACCTTCAGGCTGAGTTTGTGCTACATAACCCCCCCCAAAAAAAAGTAACTCTACTCCACCCAATCAAATGCTTTCTCCAAACTGAGAGATAGGGCCATTCTTTCAAAAGTTTATTTTCATACCTGCCTGGTACAAAGCCCACCTGGATTAGAAGCAAAAGTACATCTTCAACCTGTCGGCAAGTATCTCTGCCAATATTTTTATATCACAGATCAGAAGCAAGATGGGTCTGTAATTAGTGTATTGTAGTGGGTACTTTCCCAGTGTCAGGATTAGTGATATGATATGATATGATTTATTGAATTCAGGACCTTGTGTCCTATTTTTTGCAGCCTCTCTGAAGACTTTTGTTAAAAGAGCAAACGTTTTAGAGGTGATTTTATAAAAGCCAACTGGAAAGCCGTCCTCCTCGGGTTCCTTCTCTGAGGGCATAGATTATGTTGCTTCAAATACCTCTTTGGTCGTGGTTTCTAGATCAAGGGTCTTCTTGAGGGCTGTTGTCTACTGTGGAATCTGTAGAAACACCATGAATGTTTCTTCTGCTGTTAGAGACTTCTAGCCTCAGATTCCTCACCTTTTAAATATTTCCCCAGGCATCAGAATGGATTTGGAAAGTTTTCAGTAAAATCGGAGCGGTCCAAAAGGTACGGCAAAGGAAGTCCAAAGCCAAGTCCCAATAGACAGAAATCTAATCCAAGACATGCTCTAGTTCGCAGTTGGACCTGTGAACTCGAGCTTGTCTTGGATCAGATTTGTCTTTGGACTCCCTTCGGCATACCTATTGGACTTCTCTGATTTTACTTTAAATTGTTCTCCTTCTCACCTGTGGGAAATATTCATGTTCACTTGTCTCTGTTTTAGACTGCACACGCTTGTCATGGTTTGGGATAATCACAAAATACCTGATTTACATTTTGTGTTCTGACAAAACATTTTCTTTCTATTATTCCTTTTGGCTTAAGCCCTTCCATGCTCATGACGAGCTCAGCTCGTCATGAGGCACACTGGAGCTGTGCTCATGACAAGGTGAGCTCGTCATGAAATGCTGCTTTTCAAGCTTTTCCAGCACAGGACGGGAAAAGCCGTAGCAGCCAAGGTGTTAATGATTTTCCATGTATAACAAACTCACTTATATTGGGGACTCAAACAAAAATGTGATGTCAGGATCTCAGAGATCCTCGGGAAAAGTTCCACCTAGTGGCCCACTTACCTACCAGCAGCTCTGACTCTGATAAATCAACAACAGAGGCTCAGAGTGGTTAGAAGGGGAGAAGGGAATTAGCGAAGGTACGACGGGGAGGAAAATATGTAAGACAAAAGAACAGGCTACAGAGCTTGTGTGGGAAAAAGCTTGAAATATACACGGCAGAACGTTAGTTAATATCTGAAATGTAAGTGCCTGTAAATCAACATGTGGCTAAACACATTCTATTGCCAGTCTGGGTTTAGGGCGGGCCATAGTATCAAATCCACCTTACTAGGAGTCACAGAACTCCTTAGGCAAGAACTCGACTCGGGTGGAACTGCCGCCCTTATCCTGTTGGATTCAAGTGTGGCTTTCAATAAGGTCTCACACTCCATCCTTCTGGACAGATTGAAGGTGCTAGGCATTGTTGACATGGCCCTGATGGGGTGGTCTTCTTTTCTGAAAGAACGAAGGTTTCAGGTCTCATCAGCGAAAAACACATCCAAGACCCTAACACTTACCTTGTGAGTTTCACTAGGATCCATTTTGAGCCCCCTGCTTTTTAACATTTACCTTCGCCCTCTGATGGATGTGATTGAGAAGTCTGGTATCACCGTTTTCTATTATGCTGATGATTCCCAAATTATTTTCTCACTCTGTGATGCCCATAACCAAGATCCTTTCCCACTCAGGCAAGGCTCGACTAATGTCGCACTTTGGATGAACAGAAATGCCCTAAAGCTTAATAGCAATAAAATAGAAGTCCTGATTCTGGGAAATAATCCCGAACTCGGGGAGTTAACAACTGGCCTGTCTCCCTGGGACCCTTACCCATGCTGGTTAAGAAAGTTAAGAATCTCTGCTTCATTATTGATAAGAATCTTTCCCTTAAGACGCAGGTCTCTAAGCTCACACCCTCCTGCTTTTCCACTCTTAAATGGCTCAAGACAATTCTCTGGCTGATTCCTTTAACTGCCAAGAGAACAGTGCTGCAGGGTCTGGTAATGTCCAGATTGGACTATGGGAATGTCCTGTATCTGGGCACTGATAAATCCCTGATCCACTGCCTGCAGATCATTCAGAACACGGCCGTATCCTTCTCTTTTGGCTGCCTAGATACGTTTCTGTCTCTCCCCTGCTTCACAAACGTCACTGGCTTAAGGTCGACAAGTGCATTAAATTCAAGGCCTTATGCTATATGTTTCGAGCAAGAGACAGAATAGCCCCTTCATACATCCAAGGTCTGGTGTCACCTTATGTGCCCACCCGATCACTGAGATCAGCCAACCTCTCACTATTTACCATGCCCAGGTTTCTTTGGGCCCGAATAAAGGGTAGCTCCTTCTCCTATTTAGGCCCGAAACTCTGGAACTCCCTTCCTGTAGCTCTCAGGAATGGCCACTCATTACTTACCTTCCGTAAGAGCCTGAAGACTTTATTCTTCAATTGCCCGGACTGAGCTCACGTTATCTGTCAAGCTGTTGTTTGATCCCCATCTTCTTCTGCATCACTGCCTTCTGTCTACTTTAGCTTAAATCAGTACAGAATAATCATATACTCATGGCATTCTTATACATTGCCACATTATACCGGAATAACATCCAATAATGGAATAACATGTGTTGCAGCCTTTTTGCAGTTACACACTCATGTTTCTTTTAGCGCTCAATATATGCGGTCTCATACAAATGCAAAAGAATTTCAAAAGGGATGTTCAGCTCCCAGGAAAGATATGTAGGAGACTTGTGTTTCAGTCGCACATACGCTGCGTTAAAAATTAATGAGCCCACAAGAAAGTGCTGACTGTACAAATATCTGTGCAGCACTAAACACACCAATGCGATTTAAATGGAGAATTCGATTCATTCACAGTTCGTGACCAGTACTGGGTTACTTGTTTCACGCGTATTGAACCTGACCCGCATTCTGAGCAGGGAATAATAGGGCCCGAATAATTACATACACACAACCAGTTCCCCTGTATGTGCCAAAACACCAAACCATTACACCTCCAAATGTGTGGCCCTCATGCGGACCATGAAACAACAAATAGCCCTGCCCATGTCCAAATGCATGTCCACAGCATGCAACCTTAATCTTGCAGTACACAACATGGCTCCAGAAATTCTCAGTATAGTAGACGCTCGCCTGAGTCTCAACAACTCTTCTGTACCAGCATTCTGTCTACATTAATAGGGGAGTTCCTGAAGAGCTTGTAAACATGGCGGTCGTCTTGGAACATTGTGCATGGTATTCTAGTATGCCAGTGATGACTGTATTTCCACCATTTACGACTCCCTGCCATATGGGTCTTTCCGCATCTTGGGTCATGTTCTGCTCTGAATAGAATGCAGCATGGGCGCAACTACAGCAGTTACTGACACTACCCCTCTTTCTAAGCCCATATCTTGCTAAAGGAGTTCTGCGACTGTTCAAAAAATGTCTTATCAAATTGCAGCTTTAACAACCTGAGCTTTGCTCTGCTAACGCCTAATTGCCTGCCCTGATCACCTGGATTTGCTCTTTGCTGCTCAGAGGGAGAACGCAGCAGATAACGGGAGAACACAAGGGCAGACGCGGATTTACCGCGATTAACCAGCCAGCTCCGGGACTCCAATCCCCAGAAGCCAGTTGGGTGCAGGATTACCGCATCACCAGGAGCGCCGTGAGGTGCTCAAAAACACCAGAGCCCTAACGCGGTGCGGGACGCGCACGGGCGTGCCCGAGCATTGCCCGGGCAAAGCCCGGGCCAAGGGCGGGCCCATCCGCGCCCGTCTGCGGCTGACTGGGGCCCAATCTCTTGTTCCCATCATTGACCACGAAATATCATCTATAAACAGTAAGACTCTAACTTGTTACTATTTTTGCCTCTCTTGGTATTTGGTCGAACCGACAAGTGGCCGTGGACTAACTCAACCGATTAGAACGAGTGGCTTTGCCCAACTTGGCTGTTATAATTGTGCATCTTTCATTTTGTTCTATAGTTGACAATTGTCAAGGGCTATGGGGAAATGGAAAATGTTGAGCCCGAAGGTCCCTTTAACCCATAAAATTATACCAGCCTTACATCAAACTTTACTTAGCTATCTTACGGGGGCAATGGGGGCCTTAAATAAACAGTAGCGGAATCCATAGAGGCAGGATCCTCACGTTTATCAACAGAAACGGAGCAACTAGAACACGTGTCACCTGTAGAAACCAACGTGTTGAAACAGCAGATCAATGGTTGTATTCAAAACATTTCCTATGATTTAATTAGTGAGCCCGACTCTTTCTCACAGCCACCACAGAAAAAACATAAACATCCATCTCGCCCTGAGAGTACTCAAATTGTAAAGGGTCAAACGATGAAGGGAAGGAATCATTCAGATCCACTTCCAGTAACTACCTCGAAATCTGTTTACCGTGGGAAAAAGAAGTTCATAGCAAGGAAAGGCCCTAATAGAGGAAAAGAGGACTGCTTAAAGAGGCTAGAGGCGTTGACTAGCGACCTAAAGAGATTATTTACTGTGGTAGAACGATTGGCTCTCTATTTTAGAGTGAGTCTGGACCAAGTCCGGGCTAGACTGACGTACATTGACTATTACGTGTCCCCAGGCAAAGGAAATCATGTCGACCCTGTACTAGCTGTCCAAGAGCCAAGGGATAAAAATGAAGCTATTCAGATTCAGACCTCTAATGGACAAACCTCACGTCAAATCCATTCCAATCCGAAGGAAAGTGAACCCCTCCTAAAAGATCTATCCAGGAAAATAGCCGGTACCAAAAACCCTCCTCCGGTAACGACCCATAATAATTCTGTAACGACTCCACTCATTGAGGCTAGGCACGCAGATTTAGTCCGCTATTCAAATCACATAGGCCACAATCCCCTGCCACCCTTGTTGCGGGCCCAACAACAAGTATCACAGCCTTTATCACCCCAAAATTGGGATCATCTTGGGCCAGACAAGACTTGACCTTCCGCCATGTGCAACACCCTATGTAATTGTCTTAGCAAATGTGCCACCTAAGGGATCAGCAGAGAGTGAACCTTGGGAATCACAAAGGAACAAAGCTCTGTACTGGTTGTGCAGGAATACAGGTTCTGAGACCAAACTCTTTACAGAATTCAAGATGGCAAGAAGGGTCCAGTGGGTGGGAAGTACTACGAAAACACTGCCGGGGGACTGCATAGTACTCACGTTCAGATCTCCCATGTTGGTAAAGACCATTCTTTGGGGGGCTGGGCATAACACCGTAGAGCCAGGCCTGATCAATATTCTCCCACTGTTTTTTTTTTTACCATCCACGCTTTAACCATTATTACCGGCCACCAAACAGATATACTGTTCCAGCCCCAAATAACTATTATGGCGTCCCGACTCCCAATTGATTTCAATTGCTATCTGGGCTGGAAGGTATCGATTGACTGGAAAAATACAACCTCATAAAACCTGGCACACAGAAATCTGGGCCTGCCCCGCATGTGAAGAACCACTCTAACCACCCTCCTTTTATTAACAGGGCTACTCTGAACGAGGTAGGCAAGAATAAGGGTAATAGGGACAACTTACAATACACCAATACCGCCGATCTCCCAAGTCCAGTACCAAGAGCCTTCATTGCCGAGAATAATAAAAGGTTCAAACAGAACGCAAATATTAGGCAGCCGAAAGGGCCCCCTAAGCAAAGCATAGAGCAAACTTCGCTCACTCCTGCCTCAGAGTTAAAGATCGCTTTTTGGAACGTAGCTGGTCTACGTTCAAAACTGACGAATGACATCTGGCTACAATTTGCAGATCTCTTTAACGTTCTCTGCCTCCAGGAGTCCTGGGCTACGGAACCGTTACACATAGAGGGCTATAAAACATTTTTCACTAGTGCCCTCCCTTCTGTCTCAGGGAGAGCGAAAGGCGGCCTGTCAATTTTTATCTCAAACCTATTGGTTATTAAGAAAATTGTACCATACAAAATTGAACCAAATTTTCACATTTTAACGTTAGATTTAAATAGCCAAGATACATACGTTTTGGTTAATTTTTACAATAATCTTCACCAGACTGACCTCATAACTATTCTACAAGAGATAACGCTCTACCTTCAGGAACTGAAAAACAAATCCAACAAAAATGTAATAATCATTTGGGGGGGGAGATTTCAATCTCACTTTATGCCCCCAAAGCAATAACTGTAATTGTGGCCTTATAGATGAAAACGGAACTCCACTAACACATTTCTCCCACACAAACACTGGAGAGCAACTAAATGAGGCAAAAAGTGCTTTAGACTTAGGGTTAGAAAATGATTTAGTGGCTCCCTCAGTCCCCCTAACTAAAACTTACGGGAGGGGAGCATCAAGCACCATAGATTTTATATTTATTTCAGTTATTGCTGCGTCTCGTATTGTTAATTTTAGCATTCATGATAACTCTACTAGTGATCATTTTCCAATTAGTGTAACAATAAAAATCCCAACTAACCAATATAAGCGGAATCCGGACCATATTTATGGTCAAGGAACTCTACATATGGAAAGACCCAATCGTTACTCACTTAAATGGGAAAAGATTGACCCGCTTGTAATAACCACCGAGGTAGTAAGAAATTCCCTAGAATCGATAAATAACTGTCTGGACCTCAACACCACTGATGCGGGGATTTTAAAGAGCTTCTCCATTACAATAGCATCAGTAAAGGCAGCTCTTTATAGGGAATTAAATGAAGGGTCAGTAAAGAGTGTAGGTTGGTTCGATAAGATCTGTTCAAAAGCCCACTCAAATTTAAAAACTGCCTTACATAAAGTGCTGAGAGACAAGCGGGAAATTGCCAGCTGTAGAAGGGAATATAATAAGGCTATCAAAAACAGAAAAATAGAACTCAAAAAAGATCTTTGGTCACAATTACACAAAAGCAGTATCCTAAAAGACAATACCGCCTTTTGGAAGGTTGTTAGATCACCCTTCCTAGTAGATAAGGTCAACAACAACACCATAGATATAGCTATTGATGAGTCAGCATGGGTTTACCAATTCCTGGGAATATTTGGCCTTTCGCAGTCCCAGCTATCTTCTATAAATAAAGAGACTGTAGTTTCGCCTCCACTAAACCCAGTTTTCATGATTCCCCTGGGAATATCCATCAGCGAAGTAGAAGCAGCTCTTTTAGCAATTAAAGGTGGAAAGGCCCCAGGGCCGGACGGTGTCCCAGTAGACCTTTACAAGTACAACATGGAACTGTGGACACCGATACTGACGAGGGTCCTGGAGGCATCCTGTGCTGTGAGCCTCCCCGACTCTTGGTCAGACTCAATCCTGGTGCCAATCTTCAAAAAGGGAGATCGCAACCTCCCATCTTGCTACAGACCGATATCTCTATTAGATTCCCTAGGGAAGGTGGCAGGTCGTGTCATCCTCAACCGACTACAGACATGGGCCACAGACAATGGAAAACTCTCTAACTTACAATATGGATTCAGAGAGGAACTGGGCACCATAGACCAAGTGTTTAACTTGTCCCTCTTAGTGGGAAAGTACGTAACGGCCAAACGAGGGAACCTCTATATGGCATATGTCGATCTGACAGCAGCCTTTGACTGCGTCAGTCATTCCAAGCTTTGAAAGATCCTAGAGGACATGGAGGTTGAGCTTCCACTAACAAACTTCTTCAGGGAATTATACACTAATGCTACCACCAGGGTCAGGTTCAGCCACAAGGAGGACATAGTCCCTGACAGTCCCTGATAACCCCCTCATGAATACTTCTACGCATACCTTGTGCTTCCCACTTAGCAAGTTCTACCAATTGTATGGCTCATTGGATTTCATCCAAGAATTGATGGATTGTGCTTGCACCTACAAAATGTTCTGCTGGAATGATGGGACACACTGTTTCTGTTTTATCAATGCTAGTTTCCTCATAGTATCTGGATAGAGAGTACGCCTTCCTATTGTCAGTACCGGCACAGAAGGTCACTATGAAATCATACCCTGAGAAGAATAGAGCCCATCTTAGTTAGCTTGGGGTGAAAGTTCTGGCTGACTTAAAAAACTGGAGGTTTTGGTGATCAGTATCCACCATTACATGATGCCCGACCTCCAACAAATAGTGTTTCTTTGAAAGCTATACAGATAGCCAGTAGTTCTTTCTCTGCTATGGTATAATTGATTTCTGCTGGGTTAAATCTTTTAGACAGATAAGCATCAGCCTTTACATTAAAGGGTTCAGCCACATTTGGATGAGCGAGGACAGGAGCGGACGTGAAGGCTTCCTTAAGCATAGTAAAGGCCTTCTCGCACTTAAAGGACCAATGAAATACTGCATTATTTCTCGTCAGCTTTTTGACTGGGACAATCAGGGCAGAAAACTTTGGACTAAACAATAAAAATGTGTGAATTCCAAGAATTTTCGTATGTCTTTGACGTTTTGTGGGATCGGCAAGTCCTGCACTGCTTGTACCTTTCACTCTGACATTAGTAACCCTTGAAGAGTTACGATGAAATTAAAAAAATCTATACTAGTGACATGAAACTCACTCTTTGACAGTTTACAAAACAGATCATGTTATCTCAGAGTCCCTAAAATGGTTTTAACATTGTGGACATGGTATTGTTCAGTAGGTCAGTATATCAGGAATCGTCAATATACACAATAACAAATTGGTCCAAATATTTTCATAAAACCTCATTTCAGAAATGCTGAAAAGCCACTGGGGCATTGCATAGACCGAACAGCACCATACAATATTCGTATAGACCGAATCTGGTGCAAGATGCTAGTTTCCACTCATCTCCTTTGCATATGCATACCAAATGATATGTCCCTCTAAGATTCAGTCGGGTATAGATAGAGACTGATCTGACTTAATGCAACAGGACTGAGATGAGCAGTAGCGTATGCCGTTTTTTTATGGTTATTGCATTTAAAGCGCAATAGTCTATGCATGCACATACCTTCCCATTTGCCTTTAGAATGAAAAACAAAGGAGAGGCTGCTGGAGATATGGATGGGCGTATAAATCCGTTTTCCACGTACTTGTCAATGCACTCCTTTAGACACTGGTTTTCTTTTTCTGTAAGAGCATATATATGACTGCAGGGAATTTGTGTCCCAGGAACAAGTTTGATTTGACAGTTGTATGACCTATGATGTGGTAAGGTTTCTGCACTACTTTGACTAAACACATCAGCATAATCCGCATACTGAGGGGGCAGGTCAAGCTCCTTTTCAGCTGCAGTGGCTATTACATGAGATAGGTGAGTACTCACCAGCATAGTCTGTTGTGATCGAGTACAAAAGGTCAAAATTAATGTTCTACTGCGCTAATTCCAATCAGTAGAGGGATTATGCAGCGTTAACCAGGGCATGCCCAATATCGGTTTGAATTGAGGAGCATCATTAACATCAAATTGCATAGTTTTGTGATGATGAACTTGGGCACCTGTAAAATAGAATGATACCAATTCAGTGTATTTGGTAATACGTCCTGAAGACAACATGGTATTATTAACCGTCCTGCCCATCTCAGGTTTGTCCTTGTCATTTGTGGATAATTATAATAATAACAGGTATTTTGAGTCTGTAAAATTACCTGTAGCATCAGAATCTAGCATATCCTTTACCTCTTATGTTCCTACCTCCTTCATTGCAATTTTAGCTTTGAGGATCAAATGAGGCACAGTACTCTGGAAAGTGTTTGCAATACTTTTTGGGAGACCCTTCTTTTAATCCCACAACATGCTCCTGTTTCTGCTTTGTGAAAGCTACTTTTGCAAACCCTAACATTTGGTAGATTTAGGTCTGGTGGGGCATTCTGCTATGAAATGGCGTTTTCTTCCACAATATCAACATAAATCATTTTTGCAAAGGTTTTCTCATTCTTCCTTGGATATTGGCCCCCGCAAACTCATCTCCATTGGCTCAGGGCTCTGTACCACAGGACTAGATTTGGTTCTATCAAAGGTTTTGGTTTCAGCCTTCTTCTTATCCCCCTTGCCTCAGTCAGTCTATGGTCTAAATGTACCGTTAGGTTAATTAAATCTGCCCAAGTATGAGACTGGGATTCCACTTGTGCCAGGAGGTCTTTCATCTCTTCCTTCAAACCTCTATAATAAAGAGCTGACCAAGAGCCAGATGTACGGCACTAAATAGGGGTCGCAAACGGGCAATCGGCCCTTTTGTGACTGTAATTTATAGCATGGCCATGTACACACCTCATTTTGCGAATCGGTAAATTTTACCAATTCGCAAATAGTGTTTGGGACTGGCTATTAGGAAAGGGCGTCCCTTCCTAATAACTACTCACATCTACTTGTATCTATGAATGTTTTGCAACTAAAACACTCGCAATTTACCACCCACTTCAAACAGGCGCTAAACCATTCGCAAACGAGAAGGGGCCCCCAGGGGACCCCTTCCCCTTTGTGAATGGGTTAAAAAATGTTTTAAGGGCAGGCAGTTGACCCAGGGACCATTGCCAGCCCTTAAAAAATGAAACTGAAAGTTTCATTTTTCTTTTTTTTAGATGCATCCTGTTTTCCTTTAAAGAAAACAGGCTGCATTAAAAAAATCTGCTTTATTTAAAAGCAGTCACAGACATGGTGGTCTGCTGGCCCCAGAAGGTCAACTTCCCTGTGAGTACTAGCCATTCCTAATGAGGTTGCAAATTGCGCCTTCCTCATTAATATAAATGAGGCATGCAATTTGTGACCCCATTAGGAATCGCAAACAGTGTCTGAGACACTGTTATACATTTCAATATGCGCGTCGCAAATTGAAAGTCGCAAATACGATGCAATCTACGAGTCGCAAATTGGTGGGTTGTACATCTGGCCCCAAGTCTTCATTGCCCTGTCTCAAATCGAATACTTCTCGTTCAGCTGACTGAGTCACCATACAAAACTCAAACACCTTTTAAAAATCAGCCTTAAAAACTAGACCAATAATATATCAAGGAGTTATCCTCATTAACTAAAGGTGTAGGCAATGCCGCAGCATTCCCCTCCTAGATAAGATATTAAGAAAGTCAATCTGGACTGAGCGTCTGGAAAGGATTGAGGTTTGACCATGTAATGCAACTGCACCTGTGTATGGAACACCTGTTCCTTATTAGAATCACCATAAAACCTCTCAAGAGGGGCCAAAGGAACCACCGCAGGAATAGTAACTGACACCATGTGGGCCAGTCAAGGAACAGATACAAGAGGGTAGGTGCTTCAGAGGTAGATTTATTGAAATAAAGGGCAATGTCACAAAGGATAGTTCCAACAATCAAGGGAGTTGCCACTTCCGTCAGTGGGCTTCGTGGAGAGGCATTCCGGCTGTGAGTCTTCACACCGCTTGATACCACCGTGAAGCAGCAGGGGGAGGGAATGCAACAAGAGAAAAGAAAACTACTGTCAGTTCCTTAGTCCGTCCGGACAAAAAGGAGAAACGGGAAGGGAGGTTAGGGGGATAGAGAGTGCTCCCCCATCCGTCACCCGTTTACGATAGCGTGATGAGGCACAACAGCAGGAATGGTTTCTAAGCGCTAGCGAGGCGTATGTGTGCCTCCCTCCATCCTTCTAGCTGGCTTCCCACCCTGGGGGTCCTAAGAATACACTGCTCTGATGCGAGCACGTACCTGCTGTAGCCACGTGGCTGGCTTCCTCGTAGTGCCGAATCGGGTCGGCGCCCCCTTGACTGTTGAGAGAACCACCTCTCTCTCTGCACTCTTGCCTGGTCCCCTCGGCTGAGATCCAACGTCCGGTACCGGGATGGGAAGACTGGTCAGCTGATCCAGGTTCTCGCTTGTCCAGTTGGTTTGCATGCTGAGTTTCTCCTCTGGCCTCGTTATGGCTCCGGAGGTGTGTCTGTCCCCTCCAATAGGATTCAAAGTTCTGGGTTTGTGGGCGGGGTTAGAGTCCTGAACGTCCAGGCCCACAGCACCTTCCAAGCGAAGAGGACTGAAAAGAAAGAAAGGAGGGGCGCAAGAGGTAACGTGGGAACATGTCGGGGTCCTCCTCCCCCGGCAGGTCATCCGCTGGGACATTTTGACACATCCCCACCCCAGAGTGTTCCCAGTCAGGGAACAGAGGAACATGGGAGAGAAAGTCAGCTTTACCATTCCCCAGCTCCCTCAGGTGGCGAACCTCAAACGAGAAGGTTTGCAAGGAGAGAAACCACTGGAGGATCCGAGGGTTCTGCCCCTTATTACGACTCATCCAGAGCAAGGGGGCATGGTCCATGAACAGGATGAAGTGGGAGCCCTCCAGGTAATATCTGAGCTTGTCCACGGCCCACTTGATTGCCAAAAATTCCTCCCCTATGATGGAATACCTCTGTCCTCAGGAAAAAAGCTTACGGCTGATAAACAGCACCGGGTGGTCCATACCCTCTGGGGAGGTCTGGGAGAGGACAGCCCCAGTCCCCTGATTAGAGGCGTCGGTTTGGAGGAGGAAGGGCTTTGTGAAGTGAGGGGACCTGAGTATGGGGACAGTGGTGATGGCTTCTTTTAGTTCATGAAATGCTCATAGGGCTAGAGAAGAAGAGTGTGTGAGGTCTTTGGCCTTCACCTGCTGTTTGAGAAGGTCGGTTAAGGGACCGCCTATATCTGAGAAGCGGGGAATGAATCTTCTGTAATAGCCTAAAAGACCAAGACTTCTTTTTTTGTAGAAGGGAAGGGGGTGTTGACTATCGCCCTGATCTTTTCTCTCTGTAGCTCAATGACCCCATTTCCCAGTAGATACCCCAGATACTTGACCAGCTGATAACCCATGTGGGACTTCTTTGCGTTCACATGCAGATCTGCCTGTTGAATGGCCTGTAGAACTGCCTGACAGTGTCGTAAATGCGTTTCTCAGCTAGGACTGTAAATGACGATGTCGTCAAGATATGCAGCTGAGTATCCCTGATGTTCTGAGAGGACTTTTTTCATGAGCCATTGGAAGGTGGCAGGTCCAAAGTGGTTATGTATTCTGCAACCCGAGTTGTTGAATTAGTTCGTCCACCCTCGGTAACGGATGCCCGTCGAGTTTAGATATAGCATTGACGGCCCTGAAATATTTACAAAAACATACAGACCCATTAGGTTTAGGCACGAGGACTATGGGGGTTGACCACTCACTTTGGGAGGTTTGTATCACCCCCAATTCTAACATGTTTGCTATCTCGCTATTGATGGCCTCCCGTCTGGCAGCAGGTATGTGATAAGGTCTTTGTTTGATGGATTTACCCGGTGGGGTAGTTATGGAATGTTCTAACAGGTTTCTTTTTCCGGGATAATTCAAAAAAAGAGAAGAGTAAGGCAGAAGGGCATACTGTAGGGCCCTTTTGTGGTAGTCTGACAGGGCCTCATTTACATCCAAGTGTTCCATAGGGCTCTCTTGCTCCATCGGAGAGTGTGCTATGTGTACGTTTAGGGGCATTGGGCCGAGCCATTTTCTTAAGAAGATTTATACGGTACATTTGTTTTTTTTTGGGTGACAACTGTACCAGATAGGTGGTAAGTCCTATTTTCTTAATGACACGAAAGGGTCCCTTCCATTCTGAGCGGACGTTTGATAATCTAGAGGGCATGAGTATCAAAACCCAATCGTTTACTTTAAAATGTCTCCACCTCTTCGCCTTATCATAAAAGAGCTGTTGTTTGGTTTGGGCTTTCTCGAGGTTGGCGTCCGCGAAATCGCGTAGCTTGAGTATGTGGGTGGGTAATGCAGAGGTGTAATAAAGGAAAGATTGGGGTTCTTCCTGTTTTTCCTGTTCCCAAGCTTCCCTGGTGATCTCCACCAGATCATGCGGACGCCTCCCAAAAAGAAGCTTGAAGGGTGAACACCCCAGACTGCTCTGTGGTTGACTACGGATTACAAAGAGGGCTAAAGGGAGGAGCATGTCCCAGTCTCTACCTTCTGAGGCTAGCATCTTTTTTAGGGAGAGCTTTAAGGTGGCATTATATCTCTCGCAAAGACCATCAGTTTGTGGGTGGTACACCGAGGTCTTTATGTGTGAGATATCAAGAGATTTGCAGACTTGAGACATCAACCATGAGACGAAGGAGGTCCCCTGGTCGGTAAGTATTACCCGACACGTGAGAACAATTCAGCATGGAGATCACTAATGTTGGTGGTTGTGGGTGCTCTCCATGGGAAAGCTTCGGGGTAGCGGGTGGCATAGTCTACAATGACTAGCGTGTACAGGATGCCTTTTTTTGTACAAGAGAGGGGGCCTATCAGGTCCATTCTGACGTGCTTGAAGGGATTCCCTATGATAGGGAGTGGTTGCAGGGGAACAGCTGTAGGTCGGTAGGGGTTTTTGCGCTGACAGACCTTGCATTCTTGTCAATATTTGGAGACTTGTGAATACACCCCATGCCAATAAAAGTACTGTAAAATCATCTGCGTCGTCTTTTGTGTTCCCCGGTGTCCGGCCAGCAGGTGTGCATGCGCAAAAATCAACAACTGGTCTTGAAAGCTCTGTGGAACCAGTAATTGGGGGGATACCATATAATTTTCTGTTCTATATGTCAGGTATTGCGATGCCGCTAAACGCTGGCTGCCGGCGAGTAGCGGTAAGACTACAGTTACCGACATGCAAAGCGGGAGTCACATAACACGTGACTTTTACGCGCGTCGGACCCGGATATAGCGGCAGTATGGAGAAGAGGAAGCCGCCGATTATCCTGGTGGATTTGCTGCAGGCTGCGGTCCCGTTCTAGAAGGAGTATGGTGGGGTAAGAGTGCCTTGTGCATGTTCCGGATTCTTACTTCTCAGCTCGCATTGTTTCTGTCTTTCTTGGCCGGTTTCCCCGGCGTTTTTGAGCTTGGTTTCTCCGTTGGCAGAGATTGCCGTGTTCGGCGTCTCATGGGGAGGAGCATTGAGCTTTTTGAAGGGGCTTTACTGGAAAGACACTCCTCTGTTGGAAGAGACTCGTTTTCCATGGTCTCTTGCAGAGGTGTGTTAAGTAGCCCACTTCACTTTCTCCCATCCTCGCTGAGCGTATACTCCCTATTGGCGAGATTACTCTTCCTGTGGTCTCTTGCGGGGAGTATTTGGGGTAGACTTTTATGAGCTACAACCGTGGCTCAGGAGTACGTTTTTTCTTTGTTAGAACCTTTTGCTTTGGAGTGGAGTACAAACCAGAGTGGCTCCACAACAATAACCCCACCTCAGTGACCTGAGTATACTATTGGTTGCTTCAACTGAGGATTGGGATATTCAGTGTTGGTTTTGTGTCAGAAAACTAAGCCAGTCATTAACTTATGTGAATATTTCTATGGAACTGTGGTCGCTCTTCTAAGACCCTGTACATTGAAAGGATTACCGTAATACCATCTTCAAGTTTCACATTTGGTTGTATGCCTTGTTTCTTTTCCTCTGAGAGAGAGATTGGCAGAGGGGGGAGTCAGGTCATCCCTGTTTTTGCATACCCAGCCATTCTGCTTGAACCATAGGCAAGGTTGAGGGAAATAAGCAGACACACGGGGGAACCGGGTGCTTAAAACTGGTAGGCTTTATCAGGTATTCATTTCTAAAATTGTTTATCTTCTCTCTGGTAGTTCGGGCAGGAAGTTTGCAACCCACCCTCTTCTCTCTTTTGGTACTTGATGCATCCTTCTCTTACCTTGCAGGTATATCTATACTTACATATACATATTTGGTGATAGGGGTATTTCAGGTGTCTGTGTGTTGTTTCTAAGAGCAAGTTAGTTACGTTGTCCTTGTTGTGTCATCCACAGATCTCCTCTTGCTGTTCCTACCCTTTCCTTCCCCCGCTTGAGTGTCTCACTAGTCCGCGTGTATTTGATATTCCGGACTTGGGACGGTCGAGAGGTAGACCCTTTTGAGCATCAGTACAGTCCCGAGGAGACCGCAGGTGGAACTTGACACTATATAGGAGACCATTTGTGATGTGGAATAGAGGATAGACCAGGGTTTGTGCTGTAGGAGCTTGTTTGGCTTGTGTCTAGGCATGTTGTAGGGTGGCGTTGTGTTCCTGACAATACTGGAAACTCCGGTCAGAGAGCCAAGGAGCTTGAGTGAGGCGAGTGACCTGGTCTGTGGGAGATGGGTTGGGGTCCTGCACATTCTTTCTAAGCAGTTGTACAAAAAGTGGGTTATCTAGCCACAGTCTTAAGTCCTCTGGGAGGTATGGTAACACCCAGAGTCTAGCCGGAAGGGTCTTCCCACCTGAAACGAGGATGGCGAGGGGTATGACTGGGTAGGTATGAATGTCCCCATGAATACACCTTATGGGTACGTATTCAGTGGTACTAAGAACAGAAGAGGACACCAGGGATTCTCGGACAACAGACTGATGGCACCCCGAGTCAAGTAGAGCTTTTACTGGCTTTCCGTTCACTTGCACACTCGCATAAAAACAGGCCCCCATTTCTTCTGTATACAGGTCCGTGCAGGGGATACAGCTAATATCCATGGGTTCCTCTGTCGGTTTTTTTAGGGGGCAAAACCAGGCGATATGGGCCAACTCCCCACAGTCAAAACACTGCAGTCCCTTGGATGTTGGGATTTCTCGGTGGAATCGAGGATGAGGTGGCTCATGTATAGGTCTTGGGGCCCTCCTCTCGATTCATTGAGAAGGCGTGGCTAGACGTTGTTTGTTTGTGTCCATGGGTAGTGAATGGGGCAATCCCCAGGCGAAAGTGGTGGCCATATCCACCGCTTGTGTGGCCGTTAGATTTGGATGTTGTTTCAGCCAACGTTGTGTGGGATATGGGAGGGACTCCAAGAACTGCTCCAGGTAGATCAGTTCCATGATCTCCTCCTTGGACTGTTCCTGGGGTTTAAGCCATTTTTTGGCTGCCGCTTTGGGCTTAAAGTATAGTGTCTTAGGGTTGTCTCCAGGCATTCCCCTCTCCTTCCGGAAGTGTACCCGATAAGCCTCGGAATCCACACCTAGGTGATAACGAATGATGTTTTTCACTTCAGCATATTGAGTGTTCCCCGTAATATTGGCCACTTGGTCGGCGGCCTGCGCTTCGCCGCTCAGTAAAGGGGCCAGGAAGAAGGGCCACTTAGCATCAGGCCACCCACATGCACGTGCAGCCCGCTAAAAGTTGGTCAAGAACACATCGGGATCCTCTCCTGGGAGGTACTTCTGTAAGGCAATGTGGGATTTTTTGGTTGTCCACCGGCACGATTTTGCATCTGGGTAGTCAGCTGGTGCTGTAACAAATGCAGAAGGCCAACGGTGGACTCCAAGTGCCGCACCAACCCCTGGTTATTTCCGTAAGTATCTAAAGAGTACTTATATGCTGTTGGTGTGCAAACATAACTCCTGCACCCACCGTTGCGGGGTACAACCCTTGGAACTGGGAAGAAAGTCACTGACGATAATGGAGTTGTGCACTACCAGGATATCCAAGCAGTAATAATGAAGCTCAATCAGTTCCTTCGTTCCAAAAGTCTTTAATGATATAAATCCAAAGTGTAAAAACAACAGCCAAGCAACAGCCAACGCGTTTCGTTCTTAGAACTTCGTCAGGGCAGTCAGTAAAGTTGAACAATAATCGTCTCAATCCGTCATGCCTTAAGCATCGTGAAGTAGAATGGTATTTCAGAAACGTGCGCCACCATGATAAGGGCCACGTTCTAGAGCTGTCAGTCAAGCGTCTCGACAAGGTGCCGGGTATCTCCTGGAACGAAACGCGTTGGCCGTTGCTTGGCTGTTGTTTTTACACTTTGGACTTATATCATTAAAGACTTTTGCAACAAAGAAACTGATTGAGCTTCATTATTACTGCTTGGATATCCTGGTAGTGCACAACTCCATTATCGTCAGTGACTTTCTAGTCAGCTGGTGCTGGTCGACTGCAACTTTTTGGATACATTCGACCTGTTGACTAATAGAGTCTTTGAACAGTTTGCGATCGGCCTGGGCCTGGGCCTGGGCCGTCGTGGAGAAGTGTGGCTCAGGGGTTAGAGGCGGCAGACCCGGAAGCTGAGATCGGCCCTGGACCAGGGTTCAATTCCCCGCCTCGGCGAGTCTTGGGCTCAAAAATTCCACGGACTCGATAATTCTCGCTCCGGTGCCTTCTCAACTCACGGGTTCACACTCTGCGACTCTGGGCAATAGCTTGCTTAATCTCCACAACGGCCCCTCGTGGCGGGATGCCTGGCTTTCACCTTGTGGATACCCTGCCGGGGTTATCTCACAGGGGAATACCAGGACGGGTTCCCTAAGCAAGCGCCGGGAAACCCTTTGTGGGTAGCTGTGCGCTATATAAGCTCAAATACATTTACATTTACATTTACATTTACATTTACATCTGCTTCTCTACGGCTCATTCTTGCTTCTGCTGTCCAGTGATAAACTGTTGTAATAGGTTTTCCATACTGGCTATGGAGCTAGATTGCCCGCATTCTCCACCCTGTGTGGGCCAGTCAAGGAACAGAGACGAGAAGGTAGGTGCTTCAGAGGTAGATTCATTCAAATAAAGGGCAATGTCACAAAGGATAGTTCCAACAAACGAGGGAGTTGCCACTTAAGTCAGTGGGTCTTCGTGGAGAGGCGTTCCGGCTGTGGATCTATCAGAAGCGGTTGCTCCCCACGCTCCCTGGTCTCCATTGGTATCGTTGGGCTGCGCTCATATTGCTTTGCGTTTAAAGAACTGCTGCCTGCTTGAATTCAAAAGCGCTTTAATCCTCATTTATGCATTGCTCTCTTGTGCAGTCTATATCCTAGTTTGTATTGCTCATTTGTGCATTGCTCGTTTGTGCAGTTTAGATCGTAATTTGTATTGCTCGTTTGTGCAGTTTTTATCGTAGCGCTCGCATTACAGAATTGAAAACAATTTTCAGTGCCTGATTGTGCCGGTGCCACTGCCCACAGCGTAATCCAACTTTGTGCCCCAACCTGTTTCGGTTTTGCTTTTGCTGCCATCTTGTTGTTGTGCCTCGGAGCCCGTCCTCTCCACCCGGCTCCCGCCTCCCAGCTGCTCCTCCCTCCCACTGACTGCTAAGGCTCGCCCCGTCTTCAGAAACGCTGTGACCGTCCTGACGCTATCAGAAGCGGTCGCTCCCCACGCTCCCTGGTCTCCATTGGTATCGTTGGGCTGCGCTCACACTGCTTTGCGCTTTAAAGAACTGCTGCCTGCTTGAATTCAAATGCGCTTTAATCCTCATTTATGCATTGCTCGTTTGTGCAGTCTATATCCTAGTTTGTATTGCTCATTTGTGCATTGCTTGTTTGTGCAGTTTAGATCGTCATTTGTATTGCTCGTTTGTGCAGTTTTTATCGTAGCGCTCGCATTACAGAATTGAAAACAATTTTTAGTGCCTGATTGTGCCGGTGCCACTGCCCACAGCGTAATCCAACTTTGTGCCCCATCCTGTTTCGGTTTTGCTTTTGCTGCCATCTTGTTGTTGTGCCTCGGAGCCCGTCCTCTCCACCCCGCTCCCGCCTCCCAGCTGCTCCTCCCTCGCTCCGCCCCCCCTTCCACTATCTACATATGTCAGAGCAACACACGCTCAGCGTTCACGCGCTGCGGACGCGCCCCATGCGCGCCGAAGGTGCGCCAAAGGTAAGCCCGTCTACCCCGGTCCGCGCCTGGACCGCGCACATCGCCAGACCCCCTGACCCCCGCAAAATTCACTCCACCCGCATAACGTACGACGCCGCAACCCTCTCAGCACTTAACCCCGGCCGACTCCCAAACTGCTACCAAGCCGCCCCAGGGCACACCCATGGACCCTTCACCTGCCACTCCTGCAAGTTCAACTGCATCAGGACACACACCAAATCCACAAACTCCCAACAGAGCCCCGACACTAACCACCTGAAGTGCATCCTACTCAACACCCGCTCGGTCCACAGACACGCCATTGAACTTTGGAACCTTCTCGACACCACTTCGCCGGACGTCGCCTTTCTTACAGAAACCTGGATGAACGCCTCTTCAACGCCCAACATCGCCAATGCCATCCCGGACGGCTACAAGATCATCCGAAAGGACCGCATCAACCAAACAGGAGGAGGCATCGCCATCGTCCATAAGAACACCATCCGCATCACGACCAGTTCCGAGGACAACCTCACATTCGTTGAACACCTTCACTTCCAGATTCACACCGACCCTAAGACCACACTCAGAGGCACCCTCATCTATAGACCACCCGGACCCCGCACACAATTCAGCGAAGACATCACTGACTTCATCAGCCCACACGCCCTCCCCTCCGAGGACTGCATTCTACTGGGAGACCTCAACTTCCACCTGGAAAAGTACAACAACAGCAACACCACCACCCTTCTGGACAACCTCATCAATCTCAGACTCAAACAACTTGTTGACACCCCCACCCACTATGCCGGACACACGCTCGACCCAATCTTCACCTCCAGCAAGCACATCTCCTTTAATCACACCACAGCTCTCCAATGGACAGACCACACCTGCGTTCAGTTCAACTACTAAAAGACTACGACCCACAACCACCCACAACCATTTCCCCGGAGAAACTGGAACAAAATTACCACCGACCAGCTCTTCACATCGCTTCATCAAAACCCTCCTGCAAAATCATCGGACCCAAACCAAGCAGCCACCAACCTCACACAATGGATCACCCACAGCGCTGACGAATTAGCACCCTTGAAAAACCATCAAATCAAGCAAGGCAGCAAAAAAGCCCCCTGGGTTAATGATGACCTTAAGAAATCCAAGAAGATCTGTCGTACCCTCGAGAAAGCCTGGCGAAAAAACCCAACCACTGACAACCTGGCCACCTTCAAGAACGCCACCCGCAAACACCACCAACTGACCCGATCCACCAATAAATCAGCATTCAAGGATCGACTCGACAACAACGCCCACAACAGCAAGGAACTATTCAACATCGTCAAAGAGTTTACCAACCCCACCGCGGGCACCAACGACATCACTACCTCCCAAGGCCTCTGCGACTCTCTAGCCTCGTTCTTCCACAACAAAATCGCTGACATACATAACAGCTTTGGAGACCACTCCAACCCACCCACCTCTGAACTAAAACCCCCCTCCAACAACCTTTGCGCCTGGAACCCAATCACCACCGAAGACACCATCCGCCTGATGAACACCATCCTCTCAGGATCACCAACCGACCCATGTCCCCACCACATTTTCAACAAAGCAGACTCCATTATCGCACCCCATCTCCGAGACGTCCTCAACTGTTACCTCAACTCCGCTACCTTCCCGGAAAGCTGGAAACATGCCGAACTCAGTGCCCTCTTGAAGAAACCCACAGCTGACCCCACTGAACTTAAGAACTACCGCCCCATTTCGGTCCTTCCATTCCCAGCCAAAGTCATTGAGAAAGCCGTCAACAGTCAACTCGCCGCCTTCCTCGAATCCAACAAATCCCTCGACCCTTCACAGTCCGGCTTCCGAGCCAAACACAGCACCGAGACCGCCCTCATCGCAGCAACAGACGACATTCGAACTCTACTGGACAACGGAGAAACAGCCGCCCTCATCCTACTTGACCTCTCCGCAGCCTTCGACACAGTCTGTCATAGCATCCTTATTCAACGCCTCAGCAACGTCGGAATTCAAGGAAAAGCATTGGACTGGATCATCTCTTTCGTCGCCGGAAGAACCCAGAGAGTCCGCCTCCCCCCTTTTAGATAGAAGCCACTGAAGTCATCTGTGACGTACCACAAGGATCTTCAACGTTTACATGAGCCCCCTCGCATCCATTGTGCGCCAACACAACCTTAACATTATCTCCTACGCAGACGACACCCAGCTAATCCTCTCCCTCACAAAAGACCCAAACACCGCCAAAACCAACCTACACGAAGGGATGAAAGAAGTAGCCGAGTGGATGAAGAACAGCCGTTTAAAACTGAACTCGGACAAAACGGAAGTCCTCATCTTAGGATCATCCCCCTCTGCCTGGGACGACTCATGGTGGCCACCGGCCCTGGGAACCGCACCCATACCAACGGACCACGCACGTAACCTGGGCTTCATCCTGGACTCCTCCCTCTCGATGACCAGACAAGTCAACGCCGTCTCATCATCATGCTTCAACATCCTACGTATGCTCAAAAAAATCTTACGTTGGATCCCCACCGAAACAAGAAAGATGGTCACCCATGCATTGGTCACAAGCCGACTAGACTACGGAAACACCCTTTACGCCGGAACCACAGCCAAACTACAGAAAAAACTACAACGCATCCAAAACGCCTCAGCCAGACTCATCCTAGACATCCCCCGCCAAGCTCACATTTCCGGTCACCTGAAAGACCTCCACTGGCTCCCAGTCAACAAGAGAATAACGTTCCGTCTCCTCACCCACGCACACAAAGCCCTATACGACCTAGGACCCGAATACCTCAGCACAAGCCTGTCCTTTTACACCCCCACCCGTCAACTACGATCGTCCAATCAAGCCCTCGCCGCAATTCCACGCATCCAAAGATCCACCATGGGAGGAAGATCCTTCTCCTACTTAGCGGCCAAGACCTGGAATTCTCTCCCCACCCACCTCTGCCTTACACAGAACCACCTCTCCTTCAGAAAACAACTAAAAACTTGGTATTCGATAAGTAAAGTTCCCCCCCTCCCTCAAGCGCCTTGAGACCCTTTGGGTGATTAGTGCGCTATACAAATTTAAACTTGACTTGACTTGGCCGTGAAAGAGCAGTGGGAGGGAATGCAACAAGCGAAAAGAAAACTACAGTTAGTTCCTTAGTCCGTCCGGACAAAAGAGAGTGCACCACCATCCGTCACCCGTGTACGATAGCGCAACGAGGCACAACAGCAGGAATGGTTTCTAAGCACTAGTGGAGCGTTTGCGTGCCTCCCTCAGCCCTTCTAGCTGGCTTCCTGCCCTGGGGGTCCTTAGAATACACTGCTCTGATGCGAGCATGTACCTGCTGTAGCCACATTCTTCCTGGAATGTGGCTGGCTTTCTCGTAGTGCTGAATCAGGTCCGCCACCACCTTGCCTGAGGAGAGATCCACCTCTCTCTCTGCACTCTTGCCTGGTCCCCTCGGCTGAGATCCGGTGTCCGATACCGGGATGGGAAGACTGGTCAGCTGATCCGGGTTCTCGCTTGTCCAGTCGGCTTGCGCGCTGAGTTTCTCCTCTGGCTTCGTCATGGCTCCGGAGGTGTGTCTGTCCCCTCCAATAGGATTCCAAGTTCCGGGTTGGTTGGCGGGTTAGAGTCCCGAACGTCCAGGTCCCTAAAGGCCCACAGCACCTTCGAAGCCGAAGAGGACAGAAAAGAAAGGAGGGGCGAGAGGTAACGTGGGAACATGTCGGGGTCCTCCTCCCCTGGCAGGTCAACAGCTGGGACACCACTAGTGGGGTTGGATTACCAGTATTCCCGACAGTTCTGCTAGATGTTGCCACTGGATCGGGGGAAGTCTCCAGTTGACTTTGTAATACATTTACTCGTGCCACTAACATAGAAGTTTCTGCTTGAGAGGCTGTGATTTCACCTTTAAATTCGGCTAACATGGCACATAAATCATCTAAATTGGACATAATTGTTGATATTGCTCAGGAGGATCCTTTATTCTCGGGTCTACTATTCTGTCAGGCTCTCACAGATCATCAAGAACAGTAACACCTAGTGGTCCACATTCCAGCAGCTCCGACTCGGATAAATCGAGAACAGGGGATTAGAGTGGCTAGATGGGGGGAAGGGAATTAGGGAAGATATGCCTTGGAGGAAGACCTGTAAGACAATAGGCAACAGAGCTTGTGTGGGAGCAAGCTTGAAATACACAAGGCAACATATTTGTCAACATCTAAAATGTAAGTGCCTGTAAATCAACATGTGGCTAAACACATTCTATTATCAGAATAGAATAATCATATACTCTTATCATCCTTATTCATTGCCTCCTAATAACGGAATTACATCTGCCATAGCCTTTTGATAGTTACACGCTCATGCTTTTTTTAGTGCTCAACATATGCAGCCTCATACACATGCAAATAAATTTCAAAGTGAATGCCCAGCTCACAGGCAAGATATGAAAGAGACCTGAGTAATGAGCCCATAAAAAAAGTTCTGGCTTTACAAATGACCGTGCAGCACCAACACACCAAAGCGATTTGAATGGAGAGTCCGATATATTCACAGTTCGCGACCAGTACTGTGTTACTTGTAGCACACGTATTGAACCTGACCCACGTTCCAAGCAGGAAATAATGTGGGCCAAAAGATTATATGCACACAATCAGCCTCCCTGTGCATGCCAAAACACCCAACCGTTACTCATATGAATGCTCGTCTCCGCGGGGAACATGAAAAAATGAGCGGCCCTCTCCACGTCCAGATGCGCAGCCTTAACCTTGCAGTCCACAACACAGCTCTGGAAATACTCAGGGGGATATTCTCCAGAACGTGTGATAATTACCACAAAATTAGCTAAACACAACTCTTCACATCGCAGTCTATTGCGGGAAAATAACGCTGTGTTAACATTGTATTCACAACACTGCGGTACCATGTGATAGGCTCACGATAACACATCAAATGTCCGCGATAAAGTCAACGTGACGCCTCAAAAATGCGAAACACGAACGTAAAAAAAGTCGCGATGAGGCCAATCGCAATACAAAAATCAGCAAAAACCAGCGACAGATCTGCAATTCCCACACGTCATGCGGGAAAATGCACTATAAAAGCAACAAAAAAAAAAGATAGAACAAAATAAACTGCGTAGCACCATGGATGCACCTGGACTGAGTGCAGAGGCCAACACGAAACCCACAAGCCCCACAGACCACCAGCAAGGAACCTCAGGTCGGGGAAGGCCAAGGAGAAGAGGAAGAGGCAGACGGGGTGCAGTCCACAGGAAAACCAAATCAGCGTCACGGAGGTGACAGAACACTACCATCAACTGAACGTCAATTTTACAAACGTGAATGCAGTCGGAGTGTTGAGGAGGTCAACGGAGGAGGCCAAGAGGCCTGGCATGATGTAAAAAGCCAAACCAAGCACAAACCTGCTGCCAACAGGAAGGCAGCAACGCCAACAGGAGGTGGGAGTCCTGCGCCACAGGAGGAGCTGGAGGAAATCGAGGTCACAGTCATCAGTGTGAAGGTGCAAGGAGTTTGGAGTACGGACACAGCTCAATAGGACCTGACACAACATCAACAGGGTGAGTAATGACCAGGGACTGGGGGGACGGGGTAGATAGGCACAATGGCACACATGCACAACAATGTGTAGCACACTGCACACCCACAATGACCCAGGAACATTTCCCTGATCCCCATGGCACATTGCAGCACACGCATAGCAATAACAGCACATCCAATGAAAATGTGGTACAAAGCGCAGCACCGACACTGCAGAACAGAGGACACAACTGGGTCCGCTCATGCGCAATCACATATAACGTAGCAGAAAACTGTGAGATGGAAATGTATGTGTACAACCTCACATTCGTCATGTAGTCCAAATGTACACTGTCCTGCATCAAATATTCAGCACCTCCCAAACAATCACAATGTACATTGTCATGTAAACAAGAACAATGCGCCAAAATACATGTGAACACAACGTCAACATGCATCTCCCCTTCACACTGCAGAGGGACAAAAAACAGCTCCAGCAAAGCAGACCAGACAACTCATTAGTGGAGGAGGCCAGAGCCCTTTTGGACGCAGGAGGATCAGTGGCAGTGATCCTCCTGGACCTCAGTGCGGCCTTCGACACCATCAACCATCGGGTCTTAATCCAGCGACTCAAGAACATCGGTGTTGAGGGCACTGCTCTGACCTGGTTCAAATCATTCCTTGGCCACCGCTCCTTTCAGGTCTTGGAGAATGACACCCGCTCTCCCGAAACCCCCCTCCAATGTGGTGTGCCCCAGGGCTCATCTTTAAGCCCGACATTATTCAATGTCTACATGTCCCCATTGGAGGAGGTCGTCATCCCGTTCGGAGTGAAAATCATCAGCTACGCTGATGACACTCAATTAGTGGTGTCTCTATCTCACCCCAACCAAGAACCATCTGACCTTTACAGCTGTCTTGCAGAAATTCAAGGATGGATGAATAGTTCATCACTGAAACTTAACGGTTCAAAGACAGACATTCTCCTCCTTGGCCAGAAGGGGCTATCCCTCTCCCCGAACATCTGGCCCCCCTGTTTGGGTGAACCCCCAGTCCCCAAGTCCGAGATCAAGAGCCTGGGAATTTGGCTGGAAAAAGACTTGTCCTTCAAGACCCAAGCCAAAATAATCGCTGGGACTTGCTTCGGGCTCCTTAAATCTATCAGGAAGATTCTGCCCCTTCACCCTCCTGTCTCCCAGAAACTGCTCTTCCACGGCCTCATATTGTCAAGGCTGGATTACAGCAATACCATCTATCTGGGCGCCCCCGAAGCAACCCTTAACCAACTGCAAAGGATCCAGAACGCTGCGGCCTGGATTCTCACCAATACTCCGGCCAGATCCTCGGCCAAACCAGCCCTGAAGCAGCTCCACTGGCTTCCAGTGAGAGAGCGAGTCAAGTTTAAAGCTCTCTGTTTGTCACACAAACTCCTACAGGATAAAGGCCCCCCTATCTTAAAAAAATTCATCAGGCCCTACAAAGCCTCAAGATCCCTTCGATCTGACCATGAATACCTCATCACTATTCCCAGAGTGAAGAGGGCGCGCACTGGCGGACGGCACTTCTCTGTCAACGCAGCCCGCCTGTGGAATTCCCTCCCCCGTAATCTAAGGATGGAATCAGATTACCTCCGATTCAGGAAACTGCTGAAAGCTCACCTGTTTCCCTGATCTCCTTTTTCCTCTCTCCCCCTTTGTCACCCTCTGGTCTGTCCTGATCTCAGCGCTGGGATACTTACGGGTTACTACGCGCTTTACAAAAACCTAATAATAATAATAATAATAATCATCAGTGATGCTGGAGAGGACCACCACACCTTCGACACCAACACCCTACAACAGCTCATGGACATCTAAGGCAACCCACCTCCAGGAGCAGGTCAGCCAATCTACATAGAGGAGACCCCACCCCCTGCACAGACTACACAGCAGGAAGAACCCACCACCACTGCCAGGCACACATCACATTCCAATGCCAGGTGTTAGAAAGCCAAAAGGAGGTGCCCCAACAGGTGCGGTCACATCAGGGACTACCTACACCCCACAAAGGAAACCCACACTGCGACAGAGACACATGCATTTGCATTTGCACATTTCCTGTACTGAACCATGCCCAGAGCCCCGCAGTTAGCATACACACACCCACGCTGGACCTGCGTACGATGGCCCAGTCCACTCCTCTTACGTATTGAGTGGGTGACGACAAAACTACATGTCCAAGGTCTCACCCGCTGCCTGCGTTGACATGTTTGCGTCAGCTGTACACAGCACAATGTAATGTTGTAGGGCCCGGGGCCCTCATGCATACATTATGACCACACGGACTCATGCAGATAGTTTGTGGAACTGGGTGCGGGCATGTGCGCCCGGCCCCTTTATTGGCAGAGACACATGAACAGTGACGTCTGTGCTGGATGTGTGTGGGGTGAGTGTAAGCCAGCCCTCACGGAGTGGTTGGTGCTGGCAACAACTTGAACAGTGAACACTATTAAAACGAAAACAGAAAACACAAGCATCACAGAGACAACTGCGGAGCATCAAGGTGGTAGCTGGATTAAGTACAGAGGTCACCCAATGTGCACACAGAAGTGTCAGGGAGTTGCAGTGCACTGAGGTTGGGGCATTTGAGCTAAGCATGCTCATGTGAACAAATTGTGTAGGATTGTGTCCTTTATGGATATTCCTGATGCAGCTGCAGTGGGGTGTGCTACACATGCATCATCTTCCCAGGTCTCCCAGACTGCCTGAGGTGACATTGCTGCATGAGCTCTCCACAGCACAAAACTCAATTAGAAATGGTCCATGAGTTGTGGTGCACTGAGTTAGTGGCACCTGGAGTGCTGAGCAGGGGATCAAGCAGATGATGGCATCCACAACAGGTGTGAGCAACTCCATTAATCTGCCAGTACGACTGTTTCGACTCTGGCAGTTGTCGATTGGAGGTGGTCCTGGCAGTGGTGGCCTGTGCCTCCTGCGGTGATGCGACGTCCGGGCCGGTCAGGACTTGATTTGATGTGCAAGGCCTGGTGGACCGCAGTTGAGGCCGGAGGTAGCGGACAGCGCAGGGCCACAGACACATGGCGTTGTTGACTCCAAGGCCCTCGACTCAGAAGCCATCCAATATCTCATCAGACAGGGTCCCTGACTTGAGCTGCACAGAGTTAGTGGCCCTGGATGCGCTGCCGCCGGCATAGGCACACCACCACGGGATGGTGAGTTGCAGTGCACTGAGGTAGGGCCACGCGGACTGAGCGGGTCCTCGTGGATGTCGAAGGTGAATGTGGCGGAGGGTTGCAGGGGACACTGGAAGGTGTCCTCCAGGGCATGATGCAGAGGGCAGAAGCCATCTGTAAGCGGCAAATTGAGGAGTGGAATGCTACAGCCTCGTTTTTACCACCAAGTCGGTATTAGCTACATAAGGATGAAGAGAACCCCCAGTTCATAGACTCAGATGCCACCAAGGTTCAACCAGAGAGTGTCCATGAATGTCAGAAAACAGACTTAGTGGCACCGGGGGAAAGAGAGGGGATGCAGTCTGTGATGAGGACGGTACAATGATATGAACTCTGCCACTGCTAAATCAAGACTCAGTTCCAAATGTGTGACCTACTCGAGGGCAGTAGTCCACAGGGGACCACACACACATGTGGTTGGAATGCTATACACAGACTTGGTGGCACCACATTGAAAGGAGTATAGTGATATAAACTCAGCCATAAAAAATGTACTCTACCACAGTGCAATCAAGACTCAGGTCCAAAAGTGTGACCTACTAGTCCGCTGTGTATGCCGGTGGAGTACGTCAACGAGAAAGGAGTACTGCGGGCCTGTGTCACGGAAGCCGTGATGGTCTGAGCAGGCTGGCAAGGTCACGGGCCTTGGGCTTGGAGCTTGCACCAGCATGTGGTGGGCCCTCTTTGACACACGCCGGTGTCTGCAGGTGAGCAGTGAGGCCTGGGTGCGCTGGGGTGGACAAGTCGGGTTTGGGGACCAGGGGCCTGTGGTGCACCAAGCACACAGGATCGCAGGCAACACCTCTCACTGCAACGGCGTCGACCTCGTGACGGGGTGAGGGGCACTGCCCTGGCAGAGACGTTGGGTATTCCGGAAGAGAACCACACCCAGAGTTACATGCTTTTTATTCACACCCCTACGCAAGCCTGGCATACGCCGGGGCAGCCCACTCCACTCACGCTTACAGCGAGGGGACGTAACAGGCTACATTTCCGCGATCTTCCCCACTGGCTGGGGTCACATGGTTGCATCCATTGTCCACTACACTCCATACAACAGCAATGTATGTCGACATGGATGTGTGTGTGGTCTGCATGCTGCAGTCTGGCCATAACATCCGCACCACACTTGGCATTGTGTACATTCTCATTCATGGGTCACTTGCCTCCTTTGCACATGACTGGTCCCCACCTCTCCCCACAATTTGCTATTGTGTGGCTGAGGTGCCATGCTGTTGATGGCTTATGTACATGGCTGGCCCATGTTCCCTCAGTAAGTTGTGCTGTCATGTCTGTTGGGTGGGCATGTTGTTTGGCATGTTGTATGTGAGTTTATAACATGTGCATCCACAGAGCTGTGAGTTGCATGATTGTGGAGTTGAGGTTTATGGTACTTACCAAAGAGCAGTGCATTATGTAGGTGCCATCCTGAAAGTGCTGGTTGATGATGGACTGTCCGAAAATGTAGGAATCATGCACACTGCCTGGGTAGTTGGCGACGACATTGGTGAAGAGTCCCCAGTGGTCCACTATTGCCTGCACATTGATGGAATGGGTGTGTTTTCTGTTGTGGTAATTGTGTGCAGTGTTGGCAGGGGGCACAAGTAGGACATGTGTGCAGTCTATTGCCCCCAAATCGTGCAGGAAGTCAGCTATGGCGTAGAAGCCTTGCTTGGTCTCCAGCTGTTCCTGCGCAGTGTGGGGGAAGTATAGGTACTGGGGTACCAAGCTGATGATGGCATCCAGGACAGGTGTGAGGAACTTGGATAAGGCTTACTGTGAGACTCCAGAGGCCAACAGGTGCAGCACAGCCAGAAGCTTTGTCTGAGGTGGGATATTGGTTGTCCGCTGTGTTGGTACCGTCAGCCTGTGGTTGTCCTTTTGAGCCTGTAGTGGGCAATGACATTCTCTGGTGTTAAGTCTGTGAGACTAGTGTGTTTTCTGAAGGTCTGTTGTCTTAGTCTGCGCTGCCTCTGTGGTGGTCTGGGGGGGTCCGGCAGGCCTGGGGGTGGTGGCGGTGGGTGTTGTGGCCCTGTTGGGGCTCCGAGCTGCATGATCAGTAGCTCCATGGCATCTGTTGTTCTTCAGGTGTGGCTTTGGGCTGGGCTCCCTTTTCTGGTGCAGGCTGTCGTCTGACTTTACACCAGGTCAGAGCAGGTGGTAATTTCCTGCTGCAAACGGGCCTTATTGCCTGTTTTGTGTTCTTATCTCCGATTTGGCTGGTCGTTGTGAATGTTGCGGAGTGGCGTTGTGTGTGCTTTTTGCACGGGAACGCCTACTCTGCAACTCATTAGCGTTAGTTGCTGGGGTCATCTTTGGTGATGTTTTTTGCGGCTGCTATCGCAGGTAAACTGGTGATATGGGCTGTTAGCACTAGCATATGAATGGGACAATACATTTATTGCCACTTCGGCTGCGATAAAGTGCCGTTAACTCGGCGATATATCCTTGAGAATATGCCCCTCAGTATCTCAACTCTTTTGTACTTGCAGTCTGCCTACATCAATTGCGGAGTTCCTGAGGAGCCTGTAAACACGGCAGCCATCTTCAAACATTGTGCACAGTATTCTAGTATGCCAGTGATGACTGCATTTCCACCATTTATGCCCCGCTGCCATATTGGTTTTTCCGCATCATTGGGTTCCGTTCTGATCAGTATAGAGTGTGGTATGGGCACAACTACTGCAGTTCCTGACACTTGATTCTGTATGTACTTTTTCTTTCTAAATATTGATATGCACTACCATTGTTTACATAACTGACTGATGTTTACCTTTTAGAATTATGAATCAATGTTCATTATTTAATATATGAATGGATTAATCATTTTTCTGGTACTATTACTTTCAATGCTAACTCCATTTCCTTTGTCCTACATGCAATATCGATGGGTGTACTATGAACTAATTTTGATAATTAATCAATATGTCTTGGGAACATATTTAATGTACTTTTGATATTTTGAATTAAATTTTATTGCCTATGTACAATATATTTATTCTTAAATTGCCTCGAGAAAGTCCCAGGCCTACTCACCGCGAAGGAGTGAAACACGTGTTGGCTGTCAGTTTTTCCTGTTTCAATGTTTATAAATAAAATAGTACTCCTCAGTCATTATTTGGATCTATACATTTTCATTTGAAATATGAACAAGAGGAAAAATAACTCGATCATGGCCTCTTTTTCTCTGTTATTCATATGTTCTAGCTAAAAAGGGGTATGTCCCACTTTTGAGGTCCATCAAGAACATTGGATACTTTACCCATTTATAAAGGTTTTGCAATTTCTTAGAAAAAAAACCCTCCTTTTGCAAAATTCTTCTGAGCCTCATTCAATGAATCATTAACAGATACCTTGTTGGGAGCCTGGGACAAACCTTGCTCTGACCTCCGAGTTAACAAATAGTGAGACCCTGCCCGGGTGACCTTGCGTTCCGTTCTCGGCGCCCTCCCTCAAACGTTTAGTGGTGCAGGCATCCACAAGCAGATCTAATCCAAACACTTTTCCAACTTCTCCACCCAAAAGGGAGCCAAAACATGTAGAAACGTTTGGGAAGCAAGTTGTTTCTCCCACCAACCTGGCTCTCTGTTCAGTAAATGCCAGCTGCCTCCTGGGATGCTATTCTCATGTCCTTTGGGACCCGGTGGCTTAAGTCCTTCCTGGTGTCCCGAAGATCTCTGGCATGCCCTTATCCAGGCTGATCAAGATGGTTGTTATGATGCCATGTTTACAATTCATTGTGGCTTGGACACAACTGATTCCATTGGGCGAGCCATGGGCACCAGTGTTGCCATTCGCAGCCATGCATGGCTGCGATCAACTGGGTTCTCAGGTGATGTTCAGTCCTCCCTTATGGCCATACTCTTGTACTGGACTCGCCTGTTTGAGGACAAGGCTGATTTAGAGTGATACTAGGAGATCAGGGCCACTGCAGGCTCTCTGGGTCTGTTTGCCTTGCCTGGTGCACTGACCCTACCTCTCCTTGTGTGCCTTGGTAGAGCTGTCACTTTCGGCCACCATGTCTAGCCTCAACAAAGAATCCACCATCTCCGTTGGCCAAGCACAGAAGTCCCCCCTGCAACTTCACTTGTGAAATGCCTACAGCATGCTCTTAGTGGGGCACAGCCATCTGGTGAGAGGCAGGATCCAATTATTCTTACAGGTTAAGCCATAGCTTCAGACAGGTCCTTCCTGCAGATCATTCACAAGGGATATGCCTCATGTCAGAACATGGCAAACAAGAGCTACTGGGCCCAACCATGGGGGTTGAGGCCCTTTACTCCTGATGTTCTGGGGCCTGACTTACTAATGATCCTGGGCTACTGCGCCAAGTACCCCGTCAGCACTTGACTCTCACTAGCAGTGTAGGTCGACCAGTCCAAGGCCTCTCAGTGGCGATGGAGGAAGAAAGAAGCAGGCTCAGAGCTCAAAATATCTTCAAGAGCAGCAATAAATAATTGTCTAGTCAAATACTTGTTTTTATGAAAAAAGGGTATTTATATACAAAAATAAAGTGCATTATGGCATACACAAACAAGGAGCGAATGATTAATGATAGACGTGTCCGCAAGACACGTTTAAGAGCTGGGGAGCGGAGAGAGAAAGTAGTATGGAAGGTTGAGAGGAAACACGGGACGGGGTGTGAGAATACACAGGGTGGTAACCTAGAGAGTAGAAGGATAACGCACGATAAGGCGAAGTAATATTCAGTTAAAAGGGTTGGTGTTTACATGTGTACACGTTTTTTAGAAAAAGTGATTAGTTCGAAATGGTTGCAGAGACTGTTTAGATAAAATAGATTAACAGAACGCTATGATATTTAGTTTAGTCTCTCAATTAGGTATCAAGTAACAAGGAGTGATGTAGCATGACCTTGCATTGCATTGAAGTTAATATACATATGTTTCTGTATTGTTTACAGCGTACCCTGACGAAGAGCACTAGATGCTCGAAATGCATTGGTTTTAAATAAACGCTGTTTTGGAAGAACCCTCGCATCTGTCGTGTTTATGCAAAAGGCTCGGATGGGCATAGCATTCTCACTAGAAACTTGAAAAATGGCATGAATATCCCGTTCGTGGATGGATACATAGGATGAAAACTTTAGAGAAACAGACTAAAAATGGTTAAAGAAGAAAAATATTGGATTAAAACTCTTAAAACGAAGAAAATGTTTGCCGGACAGGCACCATGCAATAGTGCGGTCGGTTGGGGCAACATACTGCACCCTTCACGGACTTATACACAAACAATACACACAGTCCCCTAAGGTCAGGGCTCTAGTGTATATTAGGCAATCCCCTGACGCCCACTTCCCTCTCACTAACGGTAGTGGTTATAGGCAACATTCAGTTTAGGCTTCACTAGTGCCCGGAACATTATGCAATAGAACAAATTCCCCCAGGCCCTTCTGGCGCGGCGTTTAGTCTTACCTGTTCGTGCAGGGGTTGCTCTACCGGAGTCCCCTTGAGCGCTTCACTCTCAGAGGTTGTGGAGGGCTACAGTGGCTAGGTGACCGTCGCGTTTTTCCTTGGTGATTCAGTAAGTTTGTCTGATGCTTCTCATGGGGGGGGCAATCGCTCAGGTTCCGAACCTCAGTCGGTGTTTGGGCAAGCACAAGTCACCAGGCGAAGTTCTTAATTCTTCACTGTGACCCCACCTGGAATCTCACTCTGAACACAGGCGATGGCCCGATCAGCACAGCAGTTATGTAATCTTCACTGTGGCCCGTCTGGTATACAGGGTCACTGACCTTAATCTGCACATGGGTGCCAAGCTGATTGGTGCAGCAGCCATCTCCCCACACTTTTCTACAGGACTCCACTGACCAAGATATTCCATTGGAACTCACTCCCTCCAAACACTCACCTCGTCCTCACAGGGCACACTTGTCTTGGCAAGAGGGCAGGCTCTGGTGCTCCAGGTGCAGGTGGTCTTGGATTTCCCTGAATGATGTCCTCTCACCCAGCTGGGAGACTAGCAGGCCTTGTCCTCCAGTCTTGATCAAAGGCAAAAGTCTTGCAGAGCTTCTCTTTAACGACATTCAGCACGACTACCTGTTTGACAGTTGACTATTTTAGAGCCCTCGAGCTACCCTTGTAATAGACCATTTCCAGACACCAAATGTGATTTAGGGTCTTTGAAGTTTATTTTGGTTGTCTGCTTCCTTTTGAAGTGCCCTCTCCTTGGCCGTTGCTCTAGAAAGCTGCTTGTCACAGCAAGATAGACCCACAACCCAGGACATGGGAGTGACTAGAGATTCACACCTGGACATCAGCCACATTGATATGTTGTGGGAGGGCGGGTTTGATAAACACGTGAGGAGGCTGAATGTATTTTCCAAATGAGCGTTTATTTATTGCCAACAAGTGAGTTATCAATGGGTGTTGAGTGTTTTACCTCTTGGTCTTCTCCAGATGCACTTGGTGGGGAGTTGGATGGGTTTTCCCTGGAAGATGTTCCGGGCTCCTCTTCGGTCTTGGTGGGGACTCCCCGGAGGCTTATAGAAGAGGAAAGAAAATGGAGCCATCAGATACTCTGTCTTATGTGAAACTGTTTGTAACCCCACCAGTCACCACACCTGGGAGTGAGGGGAACGAACTTGTGGGGGTTGTGCCCAGGATGGGGTTCCTAGAGGGTCAAAGAATATACTGGTAAAGGAAAGACTGGTAAAATAAACCACGGGTCAAAGTGTAGGATGTGGCGTGTGAAAACTGACCGAAATTACAACCTGAAAAAGGAGGGGGGGAAGAAAGGAAGAATTGGGTAAAAGTGCTCACTTTGTCGAGGTTATCAAACTACCCCATTTCAAACAAAGGACAATATAGTTGTAAAACCTACTTTAGTATGGCACACAATCACTTTAGTGTCGCACAAACAAAAGGTACCTTAGCCCTCCCCTACCCTAAACCTTCCTCCCGCCGCCCTCTCTCCGTTCCCATGTCCCCTGAGACAGTATAACTCACCGGCTCCGCCGCAAGTCTCCAGAGCCGCTCTCCAGCCTCCTCCGATGGGCACCACCAATCCTCGGACCACCGCTCGTCAAGATCTTCGTCTTCTTCCCGACTGTCTGCAGTCTCCGCATTCTCCTGGCTTCCTGTGTCGTCTTCGTCGGGGCCGCTCCATTCTCCGCCGTCCTCCGCCTTCACTCGTCCTTCTTCTTTGCCATTGGTCATTGACAACTCCTTCCTGTCTCTCCCGTCTTTCATTGGGGGGTGATAACCGCTTCCTGGTTCATCTCCTCCCACTTCCGGTGTACTCCCAGGATCTTGCTGTGGGGAAACAGTACACAGGAATGGTAGTTGGCGCAAACACGCTTTGGCCTCTAAGTACCGGGGTGTATTAGGCTGACTCCGGATGACGGAATGTCCGATCCAGGATGACCCAGCAGTAAGTCTTGTGGTCGGCTTATCACATCTGTGTATCAAAACGTTATCCTAGGGCCTCAGCCCTACTCTTTATGATTCTCTTATTAGCCCCGTTTTCTTCCTGAGATATGCCCAGGCCCCTTCACAGCAACCTCTCTGAATCAAAGAGCACCATTTGAAATGTACTGAAAGGTCTGGCTCGCCCTTCCTCCTTGTGTTCTGCCCATCTTACAGAAAAGCATCAATACACAAATCTGTCTGAGCGGATTCCTCTACTTCCTCTCCTCATGTTCCTCCAGTCAGCCCTGGGCTTTCCAAAACGGAACCCAGAGTCTTCCAGGTATTGTATAATTCACAGGCACACATACACCCAGTACATAAATGTAGCATACACACACTGCACAACACTACATCCCTCAGGTACTATACCATCCACAGGCACACATGTATATAATGTACTGCACAGCACTTTACCTGTTTTGTATTGTGCCATCACATGCACACATACACTCAGCACATGTATACCACACATGCACTGATGTAGACCAAAGGTGAGTTAAGTACACAGCAGAGGAATTTTAAATAAGTGAGCCTGTAGGCCTCACTCCAGTGACACAGGTAAAAAGGCCCTGCTCACTCCTACTGATCACTACACTATATGCTGCCACCACTGAGTTCATACTGCTTAGCTACTGTTAAAGGTAGTAGCCTTCCATCGCCATGAGGGTAGCGGTATGGAGCGCCGCCCATTCTAAAAAGACCACAATCTGTGAGACAGGCCTATGTCATGACGCCAGGGGTGGTGCCTTCCATCGGGCATTGTGGGATTGCCCCACTTATATTTTGGCCCTCCTGTCTTTCTACTGGGGTTCTGAATATGGGGAAATCTAGATAAGTAATCCACATTCCCCTGTTCGCTACCTTTTCGATGTTTGGTGTGAAATCTATATGGTTGTAATGACAAAAACCATCTTAGCACCCTCTCATTGTTGCCTTTATTTCTAGCTAACCATTCTAGCGGGGCGTGGTCGGTATACAAAGTAAACTCCCGACCCTCAAGATAATATCTCAGCATGTCTATGGCCCACTGGATAGCTAACGCTTCTTTCTCTATGATGGCATAGTTTTTCTCTCTGGGAAAAAGCTTACGGCTTATGTACAGAATAGGTCTTTCCCCTTGAGGTGTTTCTTGGGACAAGACTGCTCCTATTCCTTGATCCGATGCGTCGGTTTGAAGGATAAAGGGCAGAGAGTAATCTGGACTGACTAGGACAGTATCCGAAGTGAGAGATGCTTTTAATGCCTCAAAGGCCTGTACTATTTCCATAGTAGGATGCTTAAATATCTCCTCAGTTTTTACAGATTTTTGGAGTAGGTTAGTCAATGGGGCTGCGATCAGGGAAAACCTCGGAATGAACCTACGATAATACCCGAGTAATCCCAGGATAGCCTGGAGATCTTTCTTGGATTGAGTTAAAGGTATCTGTGAAATGGCATTTAATTTAGATGTTTGTGGTTTTATCACTCCCTCTCCTAGTAAATATCCGAGATATTTTACAGTCTGAGCTGCGAGATGACTCTTAGCCGGATTGATTTTGAGACCGTATCGTCCTAAGGTTTGTATGATCTGACAAAGGTGTACCAAATGTTGTTCCCAGGAATCGCTATATATAATGATGTAATCGATATATGCACCTGCATACCTCTCATGAGGTTGCAATATCAGATTCATAGCTCTCTTAAACGTGGCCGGAGCCCCGTGCAATCCAAAGGGTAACACTTTGAATTGGTGCAATCCATTGGGAGTAGAGAAGGCTGTCTTTTCCCTATCTTGCTTTCGGAGGGGTATCTGCCAATATCCTTTACACAGGTCTAGTGTACTGATGTATTTGGCCTTCCCTATTCTCTCAACCATTTCATCCACTCTGGGGAGGGGATATGTATCAAATTCCGAGATTTTGTTGACTTCTCTAAAGTCAATGCAAAACCGTACCGAGCCATCCGGCTTCGGCACGAGGACAATAGGTGAGTTCCACTCACTTACAGAGGGCTCTAGTCTGTCCATTTGTAACATCTTGTGTATTTCTTCTTTAATGGTTTGGCGACGGGCCTCAGGGATACGGTAGGGTTGAATGCGTGCTCGTTTTCCCAGGGTGTGTTTTTATGGCATGCTCTCAAAGGGTGGTCCTACCAGGAGAGGAAGAGAACGTATCCTGGATTGGCTTTAGCGTGTTTACCAGACCATTTAAGAGGTCAGGGGAAGACCAGCATCTATGCATTGTTGGAACAAAGGAGACAGGGCTTCCGTTGTGTTTACATTTACGGGCACTGGGTCCTCCCATTTCTTTAACAAATTCACATGATAGATTTGTGAAATATATCTGCCTGGATCTATTTTGATCCGATAGGTCACAGGAGTGACCTTTTCCAAAACAGTATAGGGTCCCTGCCACTGTCCCAATAATTTATGATCGGAGGATGCCATCATTAAGAGTCCTCTATGTCAAAAGGCCTCATCTTGGACCTTTTGTCACATTGTCCTTTTTGTGCTCTCTGTGCTCCCTCTAAATTGTTTCTTACGATTGTCCTGATTTAAGCCAGGTGGGTACGTAGATTAGACACATAATCTGTCAGTGGTTTGGCATCGTCTGGCTCTGTCTCCCATTTCTCTTGGGCCATCTCTAGAAAGGTACGAGGTTTGTGTCCATATAGCAATTCAAAGGGGGAATACCCTGTGCTCTTTTGTTCCTTACACCTAATAGCGAATAAAGCTATTGGTAACATGTCCTCCTATTTCCTGGATTCTAGGGCTAGGAGTTTCTTGAGGGTATCTTTAATAGTGGCATTGTATCTTTCAACTAACCCATCCGTTTGTGGATGATAGGCAGCTGTCCTAATTTGTTTTACTCCTAACAATCCACAGACTTGTTTGATTAAACGGGACATAAAGGGTGTCCCTTGATCAGTAAGGATTTCTTTTGGGAATCCCACCCTGGAAAACACTGTTATCATGGCTTTAGCTATGTTAGGAGCACCGGGTCTACGTAAGGGTAGGGCATCTGGTAATCGGGTGGCATAGACAAGGACATAACGACATCCGCTACGAGATGGTAACAATGGCCCTATAAGGTCCATGCCAATTCTACTGAAAGGCTCACTTATAATGGGAAGGGGTTGAAGGGGTGCTCTGGGAGGATGATATCTGCGGTTTCGTTGGCACACCGGACATTCTCTGCAATATTTCTTTACATGTTGATATATGCCGGGCCAATAGAACCTTTCCATTATTTGTTTTTCTGTCTTGTCTACTCCGAAATGACCTCCTAACAAGTGACTGTGTGCTAGGTATAGGACTTGAATGGACCAGGTACTAGCAACTGGGGGTTCTGGGTGGGACTACCTTTCCTATACAATAACCCCTGCTTCTTAAAAAAATAGGGACCTACGTGGTGAGGATCTTCATCCTCTAAGGCCTTGTTCCAGGCCTCTTGTAAGACTGGGTCTTCTCGTTGTGCTGCATGAAAACTTCTGTTGGTTTCCCAGGGGTTTTCATCCTGTATGACTGACATAACCAACGGACTCTTGCCTTTCTCTGCCCTTCTTTGTCTCTTGCTCTTCCTGTCTTTGGATGGTGGCCATTCTTTATCGGTATCTTGTAATAAAGGAGCAGTGGCTCACCATTCTTCTTCTTTCGTGTGGTCACCGTGTAACAATTGAGACAACTTTGGGTAGTCGTTCCCGAGTATAGCCTGTTCTGGTAAACAGGGTATGAGTCCTACAGTCAAGGTGGTTCCTGGATCATGGGTGTGCTGTATCTGAACCTGAGCGGTGGGATAGGACTTAGTATCACCATGAACACACCTTATGGTTACTGTTCCATCAATTGGTCTGAGACATTGCGCTAGGTCTTGAGGCCACACTACACTATGGAGACATCCGGTATCTGCCAGGGCTGTCATGGGACGACCATTTACCGCTACGGTACAATGATAGGGTGTAGGTTTTTTCTCTGGCAGGGAGCAGAAGTAGTTGCGTGTCAACCCGATTTCCATAGGTTCTTCCTTTTGAGGACAGAATCGTGCAATACGTCCCATTCCCCCACACTTAAAACATTGAGGACCCATAGCAGGTGGTCTGATTATCAGAGCCCCTGAAATTATAGTAACAGGTTCGGGTTGTTTTACTATAAGCGGACGGGGATTTGCGATTTACTTCTGGACCTCCTGTCCTTCCTGTAGTCTCCTCTCGACCCTTCTGAATCTCCTGTGCTCTATTGTAGGCACTAGCTATTTCTACAGCGGTGTCAAGGGTTAAATTGGCTTGTTGACGTACCCACCTCTGAATGGGCGGATGAAGTGAGGACAAATACTGCTCCAAATATATTTTAGCCATAATTCCATCCTTATGAGTAGTGGCTGGTTTTAACCAGCGGTCTGCCATGTCCTTCACTCTAAAGTATAAAGCCCTAGGGGCTTCTTGGGGTCCTTCCTTCATCTGGCGTAATTTCAATCTATAGGTCTCGTCATCTACTCCCAGCCACTCCATTATGCATTTTTTTATGTCCGCATAGGGTACCACCCCTTGTACGGTGGCTGCGTGATATGCTGCTTGCAAGTCACCCCACAGGACAGGTCCTAAATATTGACCCCATTTATCAGGTGGCCATGATGCGGCCATAGCCATTCTCTCAAAATTATTGAAGAAATAATCAGGATCTTCTCCACTCGCATATCGTTGTAGGACTAAGGAGGGAAGAGTGGTAGGTCCTCTCTGATGTCCCAATGCCTCAGTTATTTTATCCATAGCTGCTCCATGGGTTTGACTCTGGCCTGTGAGTACTTGTTGCAACTTATCCCGGTCTTCTTCGACTACTGTCAGGAAGCGTTCCATTACCTTTCCCAAATGTTCCTGTTTTTCTGCCATTTTCGCCATTGCCGCCTCCATTTTGGCTTTCAATCCCACTTCTGAAACCACTTGTGGGAGGGCGGGTTTGATAAACAGGCGAGGAGGCTGAATGTATTTTCCAAAAGAGTGTTGTTTATTGCCAACAAGTGAGTTATCAATGGGTGTTGAGTGTATCTCCTCTTCGGTCTTGGTGGGGACTCCCTGGAGGCTCATAGAAGAGGAAAGAAAATGGAGCCGTCAGATACTCTGTCTTATATGAAAGTGTTTGTAACACCACCAGTGACCACACCAGGGAGTGAGGGGAATGAACTTGTGGGGGTTGTTCCCAGGATGGGGTTCCTAGAGGGTCAAAGAATATACTGGTAAAGGAAAGACCAAGTAAAATAAACCACGGGCCAAAGTGTAGGATGTGGCGTGTGGATACCGGTCGAAATTACAACCCGAAAAAGGGGGGGGGGGGGGGGGAGAAAGGAAGAATTGGGTAAAAGTGCTCACTTTGTCGAGGTTATCAAACTACCTGTTTCAAACGAAGGACAATATAGTTGCACAACCTACTTTAGTATTGCACACAATCACTTTAGTGTCACGCTAACAAAAGTTACCTTAACCCTCCCCTCCCCAAGACCTTCCTCCCGCCGCCCTCTCTCTGTTCCCGTGTCCCCTGAGACGGTACAACTCACCGGCTCCGCCGCAACTCTCCAGAGCCGCTCTCCAGCCTCCTCCGGTGGGCACCACCAATCCTTGGACCACCGCTCTTCAAGATCTTCGTCTTCTTCCCAAGCGTCTGCAGTCTGCACGTTCTCCTGGCTTCCCGCGTCGTCTTCGTCGGGGGCGCTCCGTTCTCCGCCGTCCTCCGCCTTCACTCGTCCTTCTTCTTCGCCACTGGTCATTGACAACTCCTTCCTGTCTCTTCCGTCTTTCATTGGAGGGCGATAACCGCTTCCTGGTTCATCTCCTCCCGCATCCGGTGTACTCCCAGGATCTTTCTGTGGGGAAGCAGTACAAGGGAATGGTAATTGGCGCTAACACGCTTTGGCCTCCAAGTCCCAGGGTGCATTAGGCTGACTCCGGATGACGTAATGTCCAATCCAGGATGACCCAGCGGTAAGTCTTGTGGCCTCCTTTTCATATCTGTGTATCAAAATGTTATCCTAGGGCCTCAGCCCTACTCTTTATGATTCTCTTATCAGCCCCATTTTCTTCCTGAGATGTGCCCAGGCCCCTTCCCAGTAACCTCTTTGAATCAAACAGCACCATTTGAAATGTACTGAAAGGTCTGGCTCGCCCTTCCTCCTTGTGTTCTGCCCATCTTACAGAAAAGCATCAATACACAAATCAGTCTGAGCGGATTCCTCTACTTTCTCTCCTCATGTTCCTCCAGTCAGCCCTGGGCTATCAAAACCGGAACCCAAAGTCTTCCAGGTATTGTACAATTCACAGGCACACATACACCCAGTACATACATGTAGCATACACACACTGCACAGCACTACATCCCTCAGGTACTATACCATCCACAGGCACACATGTATATAATGTACTGCACAGCACTTTACCTGTTTTGTATTGTGCCATCACATGCACACATACACTCAGCACATATATACCACACATGCACTGTGCAGCGCTATACACCAAACTAATGTAGACCAAAGGTGAATTAAGTACAAAGCAGAGGAATTTTAAATAAGTGAGCCTGTAGGCCTCACTCCTGTGACACAGGTAAAAAGGCCCTGCTCACTCCTACTGATCACTACACTATATGCTGCCACCACTGAGTTCATACTGCTTAGCTACTATTAAAGGTAGTAGCCTTCCATCGCTATGAGGGTAGCGCTATTGGAGCGCCGCCCATTCCAAAAAGAACACAATCTGTGAGACAGCCCTATGTCATGATGTCAGGGGTGGTGCCTTCCATCGGGCGTTGTGGCATTGCCCCATTTATGTTTTGGCTCTCCTGGACCTCAAATTAAGTGTGAGCAAACTATATGCTTCAAAGTATTATGCATTTATTTTCTCCTCCTGCAATCAGTCTTCATTGAGCACGAGCACCTGAGGCTGAGGTGGGTCCTGTGCATCACTTGCGGGCCTGAGGGGGTGGAGCTTAACAATATTGACGCTTAGAATCTAAGCCACAGTCCCAGGTCTCAGTACTGCGCATGAGATTGCAGGCCCGAGCCAATCGTGATGCTGCTCTCATGCAGGTTAGGTTACTAGGGCCTCTGGGTAATTGAAGCAGCGTGAGGGTGGGAGGAAGAGGCTGTCTCGTTTTCTCCCTTTGAAAATACAGACAGTGCAGATCCAATATTTTCTACAAAGTATAGCTTGTCTGTTTATAATGTGTCAAATGAAGTCACACATGTTAATCCAATACCAAAAAGGAGGAGGACTCTCAACTGCAAACCTTCAGATTCAGTGATACTTTCTACAGTGCATATGACACTTCCTTTTCTCACTAGCAAGTGCTCGGGAAATTCCTCATGAACATTCTGGACAGAGGAAGAGCTGAAAAGGGAACCAGATTCTCCCAGAAAACCATAGAAATGATCATAGCCATTTCTACTTTGGTTCCCTCATCGCCTCTGATGTCAACAGATGTGCACACTTCCAGAAGTAAAGATTGTAAGCAAAGCTACTCTTGCAGCAGAACTAACAGTGGTAAAACCATTGCTACTTAAAAACAGTCACAGACAATGCAGATTTTGCCACCCTTTGTGAACTGATGCAGGGTGTTGCTGAAGCTTTCACAGCGCTTCATGAAATGTAAGTATCTGCACTGGTTATAGGGATTGCAACTGCAGCCTGGGAGAGCTCTTTTTCAGCACAATCTGGTGCTCTCACAACTTTCCGCCACACAATAATTCATGAGTGGAAACAAAATTTGATTATTTTAGCTCACGAGAAAGAGCTCACAGCAAATCTATGCATGGATGACTTTGCAAGGGAGTTTTCAAAGGACAACAGGGCACAAACCAAGGAGAGTGCGCCCTATTGCAATTAGCTGTTCTCAGTGCAGCGGGAACCTGCACCTGCCCTGTGGGCAGCACATTACGTGAAATATGGAGCAGCTGTTTACAATTTTAGACATCATGTGTGTCACAACGCAGCAAGTATACTGCCTGCACTTTAAAGTGGGGAGAGAGACTGCCTTGCAGACATATGCAATGAGGGACTGCACCTGCCTGCAGGGGGATGTCTAAGAGTTCATGGCACCTCCGTTTCCCCCTTCAGAGGGCTGGCTTATGGAGGTGCACTAACAGTGTGCTAACATTTTGTTCCATACTTTTAGTGCACATCCTAGAGGTCTGTTTTCCTCTGTTTCACATCTATAATAGAGGGCACACACAGAGTTAAAGTGAATCCCTCATTTGCATTGGTCCATACACCTTGCAAATGATGGAATGGCCTCTAAATGTAGCCCTGGCTCTGCATGTGCACCAGCATTATCAGTATTAAAGTAGGGGCTGCAAAAGTGTCTGCACTCCCTTCTGGAATACAACAGTGCCTGAGGGGTGCACAAAGCGGGAGCACACACCTATCGTGCTCCTGGGGCACTCTGTCACATATGGCTCAGGAAGGTTACCCCTTAAATGCAATTACATGTTTTACAATTGTCAGGTATCGAGTTTCAGATTCCAAGAATAATGCGTTATTTTTCTCAAATGTGTTGCTGTTTTTTAAACCTTTTTTATCCATGAAGTATACCACAAAAGAATAACATAGAAATAAAAAGTTACAAAATTTATAGTGTGCAAGGAAGTAAGTATTGGGCAAATTACAAGGAGAAAATAGTCGGTATTCCTAGTGGGAAGATGTCAAGGTGTGGGAGTGGTAACAGGGACTTCCTCAAACTTGAACTGCTTTTACAATCTGCTTGGTATCCAGGTGCTTGTGCTGAAGCCTGGCCTGCTGGAAATTATGAGGGTGCTGATAAGTATAGACTTCAGCTTTTACTTTCAAATAACTATCTTCATGCTCTGTATGTGAATTTGGAAATAGATATTATGTAAATCTGGAAATAGATATGATGTAAATCTGGAAATAGATATGATGTAAATCTGGAAATAGATATGATGTAAATTGCGCCCACATTGGCTCATCTGAAGGCTCCCAATGGCCCATCTAGATAAAAATTCCTAGAACCAAATCTGAACGACATACTGACTTTGCTATGAAATACACAGTGAAACTTGAAGAAATCACTGAATGTACGAGAAAATTAAAGACAGAGATGATCTTTGTATAGTGAATTATCAACTTCGTGTATTATACATGCCAACCCCCCCCCCCCCCCCCCCGATTCAGGCAGGAGACTACCGATTTCGAGGCAAGTCTCCCGCCTCCCGATTCCTGCATGAAAAAACCTGATGTTGTGGGACTAGGATTTTGCACTGCCAGTAACCTGCTCCTGACAGGTAATGAAAACATTTATGTTTTCATTTCTGATATCCGCTCTGTAAAGAGCCACCCAGTCTTTACAATACTTTGAGGGCCTGCGTGTCCTGATTATATAACTGATTATATAACTAAGTGGGCTTAAGGTTGCTTGTGGCCTTAGCCGACACTGTTGTACAGTGTGTGTGTCGACAACTGTACTGCCACAGTAGGCCATGCCTATTGCCACAGGCTTACATTGGTGATGAAGGACGGCACAACACTGTGCAAGCATCTGACCCCCTTATCCTGTGCTGCGGGATGGAAGGATCACCGGGCAGTGGCGCCTGCTGCCTCATTCACCTGCTGCCTCATTCACCTGCCCATGAGGTGCCCAATCAGGCCAACAACTTGTAACTGGGCCGTAGCACCCTGCGGTCTCCTGTGGGGCTGGTGTGTGTTTTCCCGCTGGTGCCAAGATGCCGCCCTCACCTGTGCCCTGTTGCCGGCGGTTTGCTACGGGCAAAGCTGATTCCTGACAACTCACATTGGCCTCTGCAGAACCAGTGGATGCTCCCCCAGCGGGTCGTATGCTTCGCTGCACTGCCCTGTTCCTGCAGTGGCTCCTCCTCACGAGCTGTGGCACGTGAGGCCCTGGGCTGCCGCCTACCAGTGAGGCCTGCTCCTGACTCTGCCCACCCTGCCTGAGGCTACAGACATTGACTTTAATGTGGGAGCAAGAACACCCCAAGGCACCCCACCCCTTGCCAGTGCTGATCCGCTGGGAGCTGTATGGCAGCTGTTGCCCTGGGGAGAGAGAAAAGCGGGCGCACCTGTTGTCTCTGCAATCCTGTGCTGGAGCTGTTAACTGCTTCAGTGTTCCTGTTTGGGTGCCCTTCCCGCAGAGAAAATCATATAACTCCAAAGATGGATGACATAGTGGCGGATCTTAATGGGGCCAAGTGGCTTTCCAAGTTGGACCTTAATTCCGAATACCCCCAGCTTGAACCTGCCCCGGAGAGTCAAAACATCACAACCTTCTCAACACATCTGGGTCTCCGGCGCTACAAGAGGCTGAGTTTTGGAGACTACCCCGCGGAAGAAGTTTTTCAGAATGTGATGTAGGAAGCCCTTTACAGACTGATGGGAATGATCAGTCTAAGCAACAACATTCTAATATACTTGGAGAGCCTAGAAGAACATCACGCTCCACTACAGGACACCCTCCAAGGGCTGGCAGATTGTGGGCTCACACTGCACAAGAACAAATGCTCCTTTTATCAGAACTCAATCGATTTCTTTAGATATGTGTTCTCCAGGGAAGGACTTAAGGTGGACCCAAAGAAGGTGAGGCAATAAGCATTGTGCACATACCCCAAAACCCAAGAGAAGTGCGTAGCTTCCTGAGGATGGTGACATACTGCAGGAGGTTTATCCCGAACCTAGCCACAATGGCAAAACCTCTAGGGAGCCTCACAAAGACTGGTGTGCCATGAACCTGGAGCCCGGTAGCAAAGAAGGCATTCCGACCAGAAAGGGAGCTCTCCTGGACAAGGCCACCATGGCTTACTTCCACCATCGGCGAAGGACTGAACTGGTGGTCGACCCCATCCCCGTGGGCCTTGGGGAGGTGCTCCTGCAAGAAAATGGAGAGCGAGAGTGGGTACCAATAGTATATGCAAACCAAGCGATGTCGCCCACCAAACCTCTTTATGCTCAAATTGAGCAAGAGGCCCTTGTGATAAGGTGGGCCTGTCATCACTTTCACCTCTACCTATGCGGCCACAAATTCAGAATGGTGATGACCATAAGCCGCTCAGCCCGCTTTTCACAGGCGCTTCCCGCTTTGCCCCTCTGAGGATCGAGAGGTGGGTGGTACAGCTACAAGCATATGCCTTCCATATTGTCTGTCGGCCTGGAGCTAACAACCCCGCTGACTATCAGTCCAGGCATCCTGCCACATATGGAAGAGACAGGAGGTGGGCAAAAAAGCACAGAAAAGTACATGAGGATGATTGTGGATGGGGTATGCACCAAGGTAATAACACTGGAATAGATCTGTGAAGCGTCCAATGAATACTGAGTATAAAAAGAGCAAAGGAGTCACAAGGCCAGGAATAGTGGCAGTGCTTTCTAGATGGGACCAAGTTGCTGATGCATGAAAAGTGAATCACTTGACAACAACTATGGCGAGTGAGGAATGAGCTGAGTGAGAGCTGCGACAGATTACTGCTGAGAGACCAACAAACTGTTGTGCCCAGGAGACTGTGGATACGGAAGATTGACCTTGCGCACATGGGGCATCAAGGAACTGCCAAGACTAAAGCTTGGTTGCGAAGCAAGGCCAGGTTCCTGGGGATGTATGCCATGGTGGACGAGAAAATACAGCAATGCCATCCTTGTGCGATAACCAGTGGAGACCAACTCCCTGCAGCAGTGCTGATGGGGGAAGCCAGCCTCATACCATATTCAAAAATAAGCATAGCCTTTGGGAGCTTTCCTGATGGACGCACCATGCTGGTGATGATTGACTCTTACTCAAGCTTCCCCATGGTGAAGCTGGTGCCTTATATGGCATTCTTACATGTCTAGCCAGTTTTGGATAAGACTTTTGCCCTGCTGGGGCTGCCCGAAGAGGTGAGGTTGAAAACCAGACCCACGTTCCAAGGCCAAGAGTTTCAAGAACACATGGCGGTGCTTGCTGTCCGTCACTGAAGAATCACCCCTCAGTAGCCCCAAGCTAATGGCGAGGTGGAGAGGTTTATGCGGACTCTAAACAGGACCCTTTGAATCAGGGTTGTTGGAAAGGGGATCTTAGAATGGGCCGAGCGAAGTCGAGAGGCCTCCTTTGCGAGGTTCCTCCCCTAGGACCGTACAGATGAGCAATCACCCCCCTACAGATGGACACCACACAAAGATAGGTTCTTAACGTTTTTATCAACAAATTAAGGCAGGTTATCGTAGCGATACAGGTGCAACTAGATCCAGGGATCCTTTCAGGTCTAGTCACTGAGGGAAGGGGATAGCGGGACCGTCTTGGTACCAGTCTGGTACAGGGATACCCTACGCTCAGCTCTCAATCCTCGAGCTGGGGGGTTCCTCAGGGTTGGGCCGCGGCAGCGCCAGCAGGGCTCACAAGATGGTTTCAGCGTAAATGGGCTGCGGCAGCGGCAGCGCCAGCAGGGATCCAGAGATGGTTTCAACGTAAATGGGCTGCGGCAGCGCCAGCAGGGCTCCAGAGATGGTTTCAATGAAGATGGGCCGTGGCAGCGCCAGCATGGCTCCAGAGATGGTTTCAAGGAAGATGGGCCGCGGCAGCGCCAGCAGGGACTCAAGGATGGTCTCAACGAACATGGGCCGCGGCAGCGCCAGCAGGGCTCCAGAGATGGTTTCCACGAAGATGGGCCGCGGCAGCGCCAGCAGGGCCTCAAGGATGGTCTCAACGAAGATGGGCCGCGGCAGCGCCAACAGGGCCTTAAGGATGGTTTCGGCGAAGATGAGCCGTGGCAGCGCCAGCAGGGCTCCAAAGGTGGTTACGGGTTCCACGCGGATGAGTTCGTCTCGGTGTCTCTCGACTCCAGGATACAACTGCCGACCTGCTCCAGAGCTGCCCCAGATATAGGTCTGGCGTCCTTTGATGTCTGGACCCTCGCACCTGGGGGTCGGAGGGGCCGGGATGAGCGTGTCCAGACACCCAGCAGGGGGGTGGAGCCAGCACCCAGGGAGGCCGGAGGCGATCGAAACCAGGCGTCGGGGGACGGTTGGAGGACCATCGAAACTCTTCCCCTCATTGATCCGTCAAGGGGCCTCTTTACCACCTGGTTGGATCGTGGTGCCTCAATGTCGGGGCTTCGCTGGGTCTGTGGCCGGGGTCGGGCCGAGGCCACGGGGCCTGGTAGTGGAGGGTCCAAGATGGAGTCGGGGTTTGAGATGGTGGTCCGGGATAGGGTTCGGACCAGTCGAGCGTGGCGAGGAGGGGTTGCCGAGTTCCAGAGGGGGAGAGCCGGCGCTTGCCCGGAGGGGCGGCCCTCGTGTAGGGTGGATGGTGCCGCCCTCGGCCGGAGGACAGGGGTCGAGGTAGTCTAGGGCCCGCCATGCGGGAGGAGTGGGACCACGCCACGAGGCCGGGTCCAACACACGTCCCCCCCAGCTGAAGGCAGGGAGAGTCACCCATCCTCTTGGGTATTCTCCTCGCCGAGGCGGAAGAAGCGGGACAGGCCGTCTGCGTTGGCGTGGTCGTTGCCTCGGCGCTGCTCCACAGTGAAGTCCATCCCTTGTAGGGAGATGGACCAACGCAGCAACTTCGGATTCTCCCCTCGCATCTGCATCAGCCACCGCAGAGGTCGGTGGTCAGGTTGTACCCGGAAGTGGGTGCCGAAGAGATAGGGCCGGAGCTTCTTGAGGGCCCACACCACGGCGAAGGCCTCCCGCTCAATGGTGCTCCAGCGCTGGTCTCGGGCCAGCAGACGCCGGCTAATGAAGGCCACCGGCTGATCAATTCCTTCGATGTTGACTTGTGAGAGAACCGCCCGATACCGTGATCGGAGGCATCCGTTTGAACTATGAACTCCCGGCTGTAATCGGGGGCCTGGAGCACGGGGGCGGTGCACATCGCTGTCTTTAGGGTCTCAAAGGTGGTCTGACACTCGGGTGTCCAGTGCACATTCTGTGGCTGTCTTTTGGAAGTGAGTTCCGTGAGAGGGCCCACAATACTGCCATAGTCTTTTATGAAGCGCCGGTAATACCCAGTGAGCCCCAGGAAGGCTCGGACCTCTGTCTGGGTGATCGGGGGCTCCCAGGCCATGATGGCGTCGATCTTGGGTTGGAGGGGGGCCACCTGGCCGCTTCCCACTTGATGTCCTAAGTAGGTCACGGAACCTTGGCCGATCTGGCATTTGCTGGCTTTATCTGGTTAATCCGGCCCGGCGGAGGGCTGCCAAGACCTCCCGGAGGTGTTGGAGGTGCTCAGCCCAGTGGAGGCTGTACACCGCGATATCGTCCAGGTAGGCGGCGCTGAACTCTTCGAGCCCTGCCAGCACCTTATTCACCAGTCTCTGGAACGTGGCGGGGGCGTTTTTCATTCCGAAGGGCATCACCCTGAAGTGGTAGTGGCCATCGGGGGTGGAGAAAGCAAATCGCTCCTGGGCGCCTGGTGTGAGTCCGATCTGCCAGTAGCCCGAGGTCAGGTCGAAGGTGCTCAAGTAGCGGGCCGCTCCCAGGCGGTCGATCAGTTCATCAGCCCGGGGGATGGGGTGAGCGTCTGTCCGGGTGACGGCGTTCAGACCCCGGTAGTCCACACAAAACCTGAGTTCGGGGGTTTGGGGACCAGAACAACAGGACTGGCCCATGGACTGTCGGAGGGCTCGACCACCCCCAGAGCCAGCATTTTGGACACTTCTGACTGAATGCAGGTCCGCACTCGATCGGGAACTCAGTAGGCCCGGTGTCGCACAGGCGGGCTATCCCCGGTGTCGACATCGTGGATGCACCACGGGGTGACCCCAGGGGTAAGAGAAAATAAATCGGCAAATTGTTCCAATAGCTTTTGGCAGTCTCGGCGTTGTTCTGGGGTCAGGGTGGAGAAGAGGTTGACTTCCTCCACGGAGCCGTCTTTTTCGAGGGCGTTCAGGAGGTCTGGTAGGGGCTCTGAGTCATCTTCAGCCCCACTGTCGGTAGCCATTAGGAGGCTAAGTTCTGATCGGACAAAGTGGGGTTTGAGCCTGTTGGCGTGGAGGACCCGGAGGGGGTTCCTAGGGGACTCCATGTCCACTAGGTAGGTGACTGGGCTCTTGCGTTCCATCACCTTGAAGGGCCCGGTCCACTTGTCCTGGAGGGCACATGGTTCGACCGGGGACATGACCCAGACCTGTTGGCCCGGCTCGAACTCAATCGAAAAGGCGTTAGGATCATACCAACGTTTCATGTCTTCTTGACTGGCTTCGAGGTTGGCCTTGGCAAGTTCCCGGACCCGCCGAGTCTGGTTCCAGAGGGTCAGGAGGTACCGGTATACGTCGGGGGGAGCATCTTGGGCGGTCACCTCCCAACCTTCTTTGACTAGGCTTAGGGGACCCCGGACGGGGTGCCCGTACAATAGTTCGAAGGGGCTGAATCCCAGGGACTTCTGGGGGAGATCCCGATAGGCGAAGAGGAGGCAGGGCAGCAACATGTCCCATTGGCGTCGTAAGGGCTCTTCCAGGTCCATGATCATTCCCTTGAGGGTGCGATTGAAACGTTCCACCAGCCCGTTCCCTTGGGGGTGATAGGGTGTCGTGAATTTGTACGTGACCCCGCATTGCTGCCACAGGGACTTCATGTAGCGGGAAATGAAGTTCGTACCCCGATCACTGATGACTTCTCGGGGGAAGCCCACCCGGGAGAAGATCCCCATCAGTGCCCGGCCCACCACGGGAGCCGTCACGGTCCGGAGAGGGATAGCTTCGGGATAACGGGTGGCATGGTCCACAAGGACGAGGATGAAACGGTGACCTTGGGATGTTCGGGGCTCCAGGGGCCCCAGGATGTCGATCCCCACCCGCTCGAAGGGAGTGTTGACGACTGGGAAAGGTTGCAGGGGGACCTTTAATTTTCCGCTGCTCTTCCCCCTGGCTTGGCAGGTGGGGCAAGTCCGGCAGTGATTGATCACATCATTCTTCATCTTGGGCCAGTAGAAGTGGGTCACCAGGCGGCTGTATGTCTTGTCCTGCCCCAGGTGCCCGGCGAGGGGCACATCGTGTGCCAGGTTCAGGAGGAAGTCTCTGAATCGGAGGGGGACCACCAATACCCAGGTGGCCCCTAGCTCGGCAATCTTCTGCTCGTTGTAGAAGAGCTCATTGTCCCAATAGACCCAGTGGGCCCCCGAGGCATCCCCTGTACTCTGGGCTGCGGCTTGCTGGCGGATCCCCTCGAGGGAGGGACACGTTTTTTGCTCTTGACGGAACTGGTCTCGAGTGAGGCCGCCTTCTTGGCGCCATTGGGCCAGTTCCGGAAGGTCGCTGAGCGGGGCAATTTCTTCGCAGTTGGGCCCCGGTGGACCGGGTTCAGGGTCGGTGTCTTCGGAGACGACGGGCGGTAGAGGCTCGGGCCATTCTGGTTCTTCAGTTGAGGTGATGGCTCGGGCGGCCATGGATCGGGTTGTCGCACAGACCCATTCAGGGAGGCCTAGCATCCCCAGATGCTCCCTCTGCTCGACGTCAGCCCAGGGGGAGCTCTCGAGGTCATTCCTGAGGAGGCAGTCTACGGGGGCGTCATCTCGGACAGTCACTTTCAGCATGCCCGACACTCCCCCCCATTCAAAGGGGACGCGGGCCATCTGGCACAGGCTCTCGGAATTATCCGCGGACCGTACTGGGCACAGTACATTGGGCAAGATTTGATCCGGGGTCACCAGGTGGCAACGGACGGCCGTCACGCTGGCTCCTGTGTCGCGGAGGGCTTCGGCCCGGTGTCCATTAACAGTGACCCACTGGCTGTACTTCTGAGTGTTGGCCGGGATTGGGGCCCAGGGGACTATGTCTCTTTCACCCAGACATATCAGGGACATGGCTGCGGGCTCCTACTCGGTCTGGTCTTGGTCATAGTCTTCTTCTTCGCCCTGCTCCTCTCCCAGGGAGGCGGCGGCGATCTGGCGGTTTTGCGGACCTGTGGGGTTGGATGGCTGGTTTCTGGGACAGTTGGGGTCATTGGCGTAATGACCGGGTCGCTGGCATTTGTGGCAGATAAGGTTCAAGCGGGGCCCCGGCCGTGCTGTGGGGGCTCCTCTTCCGGCCAGGGGAGGGGAAGTGTTGGTGGGGGGCACCGCGGCGGTGACCCTGCCCCGGCCCTGGCCTCCTCCTCCTCCTCCGCCTCCGCCTCGCTGATGGTGGGATCGCTGGTGAGCTCGGCCTTGGTCTCCCATCCAGTTCCGGGGGACCCGGGTGCTCTCCCATCGATCGGCTTCGATGGCGAGTTTACGTGGCTCTGTCAGTTTGCTGTCGAGGAGATGCTGCCTGAGTTCGATGAAAGTTGTTGGAGAGGTGTTTCCATACAATGAGGTTGAACAGCTGCTCGTAGGTGGTGACTTGGCTGCCTTTGATCCACCCCTCTAAGGCCCTACTATAGAAGTTCACATACTCCACCCAGATGGTACCGGGGATCCTCTTGCAGTCTCGGAATCGCTGCCGGTACATCTCGGGGGTGAGCCCATAGCGAGTGAGGAGGGCGGCTTTCATGTGTTCGTATGAGGTCATCTCGGCGTCGGGGAGCTGTAGTAGGGCGTCTCTCCCTTCATTGACGAACCTCCCCCACAACCCGGCACCCCAGTCTTTTTGTGGTGCTCGATGTGAGGTCATGGCTACCTCGTAGGCCTTAAACCATTGCTGGATGTCGTCGTTTTTATAGTACTCTCGGACGACATCTTTAGGGATGTGGACCTTTGCGTCTGTAGAAGGAGGGGTGCTCCGGCTCCCGGAGACGCCGGTGTCCCCGTTTTTCGCCTTAATCTCCAGTTCTTTTAAACCGCGCTCGTGCTCGTACGCAAGCTTCTTTTCCTCTAAATCCCTCTGCCTTCTTTTCTCTTCCAGGTCTCCCTGTAGCTGTAGTTGCTCAAGGGCTATCTTTTTTTCGGCCAGTTGTAGTTCTCCAATTCGTGGAGCCGGCTCCTTTCTCGTTCTCGGGCATCCTCGTGGGAGAGGCTCGTGTTTTTCTCCTCCGCTGGGGTTGCGATGTTCTCTGGATGCAGATCGGGGATCGTGATGCCTTCGTTCTGGGGTGGCGTCGCTCCTGTCTCCACCCAGGTCTGCAGGGGCTGCTTGAGATCGTCTTTGGTGCTTAGTCCTGTGGTAGCGATACCCAAGTCTTTGCAGAATTGCTTCAACTCTTTGTGGCTATAGTCTTCCAATCGTTCCATCTGGAACTCTGAGGTCGGTCCGGTTTCTTGGGTAGTCATGGTCGTCCTGTGTTTCTGTTCGTAGTGGGGCGAGTTACTCTCTGTACGACCTGCGTCGGCTCGGATCGCACCGCCGGCCACCAATGTTGGAAAGGGGATCTTAGAATGGGCCGAGCGAAGTCGAGAGGCCTCCTTGCGAGGTTCCTCCCCTAGGACCGTACAGATGAGCAATCACCCCCCTACAGATGGACACCACACAAAGATAGGTTCTTAACGTTTTTATCAACAAATTAAGGCAGGTTATCGTAGCGATACAGGTGCAACTGGATCCAGGGATCCTTTCAGGTCTAGTCACTGAGGGAAGGGGGTAGCGGGACCGTCTTGGTACCAGTCTGGTACAGGGATACCCTACGCTCAGCTCTCAATCCTCGAGCTGGGGGGTTCCTCAGGGTTGGGCCGCAGCAGCGCCAGCAGGGCTCACAAGATGGTTTCAGCGTAAATGGGCCGCGGCAGCGCCAGCAGGGCTCCAGAGATGGTTTCAACGTAAATGGGCCGCGGCAGCGCCAGCAGGGCTCCAGAGATGGTTTCAGGGAAGATGGGCCGTGGCAGCGCCAGCAGGGCCTCAAGGATGGTCTCAACGAAGATGGGCCACGGCAGCGCCAGCAGGGCTCCAGAGATGGTTTCCACGAAGATGGGCTGCGGCAGCGCCAGCAGGGCCTCAAGGATGGTCTCAACGAAGATGGGCCGCGGCAGCGCCAGCAGGGCCTCAAGGATGGTTTCCACGAAGATGGGCCGCGGCAGCGCCAGCAGGGCCTCAAGGATGGTCTCAACGAAGATGGGCCACGGCAGCGCCAGCAGGGCTCCAGAGATGGTTTCCACGAAGATGGGCCGCGGCAGCGCCAGCAGGGCTCCAGAGATGGTTTCCACGAAGATGGGCCGCGGCAGCGCCTCAAGGATGGTCTCAACGAAGATGGGCCGCGGGAGCGTCAGCAGGGCTCCAAAGGTGGTTACGGGTTCCACGAGGATGAGTTCGTCTCGGTGTCTCTCGACTCCAGGATACAACTGCCGACCTGCTCCAGAGCTGCCCCAGATATAGATCTGGCGTCCTTTGATGTCCGGACCCTCGCACCTGGGGGTCGGAGGGGCCGGGATGAGCGTGTCCAGACATCCAGCAGGGGGGTGGAGCCAGCGCCCAGGGAGGCCGGAGGCGATCGAAACCAGGCGTCGGGGGACGGTTGGAGGACCATCGAAACTCTTCCCCTCATTGATCCGTCAAGTGGCCTCTTTACCACCTGGTTGGATCGTGGTGCCTCGATGTCGGGGCTTCGCTGGGTCTGTGGCCGGGTCGGGCTGAGGCCACGGGGCCTGGTAGTGGAGGGTCCAAGATGGAGTCGGGGTTTGAGATGGTGGTCCGGGATAGGGTTCGGACCAGTGGAGCGTGGCGAGGAGGGGTTGCCGAGTTCCAGAGGAGGAGAGCCGGCGGTTGCCCGGAGGGGCGGCCCTCGTGTAGGGTGGATGGTGCCGCCCTCGGCCGGAGGACAGGGGTCGAGGTAGTGCAGGGCCCGCCATGCGGGAGGAGTGGGACCACGCCACGAGGCCGGGTCCAACAAGGGTTAACTAGAGAGAAAATGCGGAATGTTGCTTTCACAAGTGCCTGAGAGTCTACAAGCAAGCTTCCCAAAGCATGACCAACTGTGCCCCAGTGGCATTACTATTCAAGAGGCCCCCTTCAGGACAGCATGCCGACTGACCCAAGATGGCAAGCAGCTGCGAAAGAGGTTGAAACGACCCAGAGGAGAAGGCAGACAATGAACGACAAAACCAGCCGATATCGGCGAGCAAAAGAACCCACCCTTCATGTTGGAGCAAGAGTCGTAATGAAGGATCGACACCCGTGTGGATTTTCAGGACCCCTATGAGCCTGAGGTGTGGGAGGTAGTCAAGATCGATTGCACAATGGTCATAGTGTGGCGAGGGCAGTGCATAGCTGTAAGAAATGTTTCCTTGTTCAAAGAAGTGGTTAAAACTTGTGGTGCCTGGGCACAGGAACCCAAGGAGAACGTTCACTGGAAAGCGGAAAACACTTCTCCTTTCACCCCTTCAAGAGGCAGCGACTCTGAGTGTCTGAGGCTAGACAAGAGTGAAACACCCAACCATGCGCTGCTGTCAGAGTCTTGTCATGAAACATCATGCATCCCAGGTCTCAAACGGGGATCAGACGAGATTGGGGCTGAAGCAGCCTTCAGAAGTCAGTGGTACTGTCTTCGCCCAAATCCTGCCCCGACCCAGAGGCTAAAAGACTTCATGTGCACCTGAAAGACTGATGTATATATGTTTGTGTTTCTTCACTAAAAGATAGGCGGGATGCAGAGAGCCGGCTGGTTTCTAAAATACTTTGTGGCCACTTTGCAATCTGAGGGCAGGGCGTGGCCGGAGGATATAAATAAAGCAGTTTAAGGCTGCTCATGGCCTTAGCTGGCACCCTTGTATAGTGGGGGGGTCACCATCTATTCTGCCCCTTTCCTTAGGCTGTGCTTATTGCCCAAGGCAACAGGCCTACACGCTCCTGCAGCAGCACACTTGCAAGTTCCATACCTGCCAATAGACCCGATGCACGCCGCAACAGACTTAATCGGAGAAATACATACTTTCCTCTTACAAAATGTTGGCATGTATACACTTGTAAGTCTAGAAGACCTTGTGGATGAGCACGCAAGTAATTGCTTCCCTGATGTAAAAACAGGGGGCCCGCTAGATGGCAGTTGTAAAGTGCAGGTCGGAATGAGGAAGGAGACGTTTCAGGTAGATTTTAGTAAGTTTAATTCCAAGTTGTCAGCATCAATCCACGGGAGTACAGCTGTCCACACAGAAGCGCAACTGTTGAATGGCAATTCAACAGTTGGAGCTTCAGCGTGGAAAAGAACTTTAACAATGCAACTTTAAAAGAAAACATGAACAAAGATGCGCAGGCTGAGGGAATGACATGGAATGCAGAACACAATAACGGGAAATGGAAGTGAAGGAAAGACATAACCAAAACAATGAACAACGTCACATTTGGTAATAGAATAACCCTTTACATCATCTCCCCTTTTATAAACAATGAGAAATGACCTGTAAAAGAAAATGAAATTAAGACATATAATAATCCTTAAACCTAACAGGGATGGAACAAATGTGAATTGACCTAATTGACCCTGGAGGAGAAGGTATAACAATCAAAGTGGTGATTTGAGATGTTGAGGTAGGTTGATCAGAGTGACAGAAGTTGTCAGATGAAGTACCTATAGGAAAATGTGAACAATCATAAACATCTGCAGACGACTACTTACAAGAGAGAATTCTATTAGCTTGTTCTGGTAACAATTTGACTACAGCTCACTTGTTCCACCACCTCTTTTTATCTAAAAAGAGTGACCCTTTGGATGTTTTCAGGACCGGAGTGGGAGTTTTTAGAGAAATTTAGAGTCCCCCTTTTTACTTTGTTGGGTTTCTTAATCAAAACCCAATCTCCAATTTGAAAATCATGCAAAGCAGAAGAGTAAGAAGAATCAAAATGTTTTTTCTGTATATTCTGTTGTCTCAAAACATTTCTTTTTTCGAAGTAGTTTGTCCTGGCAGGCTAAACAGGAATCATCATCATTCTTCCTAAGGAGCTTGATCCAATTGGGACATATGTTTCTATTGGGATCCTTTTTTTTTTAAAGTAATCTGAATGGAGACATTTCTGTAGTGGAATGTGGAGTGACTAGGTGGGACCAGATTTTTTTTCTAAGGAAAATTTCAACATCAACATTGCAGGCCATGGCGGATTGTATGCCTTCCTTGATAAATCTGTTCATTCTTTCGACAAGGCCATTTGAAGAAGGTGAATATAGAGCAAACTTGAGGTGTTTAATGTCATGAATGGCTAAAAATTCTTGTATTAATGTACAACAAAAATGAGAAGCATTATCAGAAACAATTTCTCTGGGTGATCCTTCTGACAGAAACTCTCTGCTTAGGAAATTGATGACTGAACGGGTATTAGGTGTCTCGCAAAAGTCAAAATCTACCCACTTTGAATGATAATCGATGAGGGCACTAATGTAACATTTATCGTGTGATAACAACTAGAAGGGACCTGCAAAGTCAATTGCAAGTTTAAACCAAGCTTCTTCGGGAATAGGTACAGAATGTAAAGGAATTTTAGTGGTCTTCCAGTGTTTATCTGAAAGTAAACACATATCACAGTTATCAATCCATTGAATGACATCCTTATCTAGAGCAGGCGACCAAAAATGCTCTTTTAATTTCCTTGAGGAGGCACCTATACCCAAATGTCCTTCAAGTGCCTTTTGAACAAGCTTGGAGCGAAGGGAGATGGGAGGAACACATTGATCGCTGAGCATAATGACATTGTTGACAAAAGAAAGTTCATCAGAAACCTGAGCGTATGATTTTAGGGGAGCTGGAAGACAACGCTCTTTGGGCCAACCAGAAATTATCATATTCTTGACTGCTTGAAGTGTGGGGTCATTGAAAAATGCCTGAATCCAATCTGAATGTGAGAGTGTGATAGAGAAATCTTCAATGGAAGCAACAACACATTCTACATTATTGTATTTTGAGTCAGAGGAATACTCCAGTAATGGTAATCTAGAAAGGCAATCTGCCCAGACATTGTGTCCACCAGAAATATGCTGAATGATAAAATGATATTCATTTAATCTTGAACGAATACAAACCAGTCTTGTGGATGCTTTGCCAGTGCCGTTGCCATTGAGTACGTTTAGCAGTGGTTTATGGTCAGTCAACAGAATAAAATGGGAACACCAAATAAAAGTTTTACATTTTTCGACAGCTCAAGAGCAAGCATGCGCTTCTCTCTCGATAGTGCTGTAAATCATTTCAGCAGTAGAGAGAGCTCTGGAGGTAAAACCTATGGTATGCTCTTTAGTATTAAACCACTGGCAAAGTACCGCTCCTAATACATGTTGACTGGCATCAACAGAGATAGAACATTTAATACCAGGAGTGAAAGAAGACAATGCAAGTGCTTCAATGATAACCTTATGATAAGATTGAAATTATTATTAACTTCTGGAGACCAAATAAATGTGATTTTTTTTTTAAGAGGACACGCAAAGGTTGAACAATTTGAGAGTAGCCCTGAATAAATCTTGAGTAATATTCAGTCATTCCCAGAAAAGATTTCAATGAATTTTTGGTTTTGGGAACTGCAACACTAGAAATTGCTTGTGTTAGGGAAACTGCTGGTTTGATCCCGTTGGCAGAAAGAGAGTGTTCTAAAATCAACCTCTGTCTTAAAAAATTTGCATTTATCTTTGCCCAAGGTAACACCGGCATCTTTGAAGCGAGACAAAACCTCTTTTAAAGTACGAATGTGTTCTTCCTTATTCTTTGAGAAAATGAGAACATCGTCTTGGTAAGCTTGCACAAGGTCAATGTCTTTCAATAAACAATCCATAATTTTTTTTAAAACACTAGCTGCAGAGGCCAGGTCAAATGGTAACCTCAAATATTTAAATGCTCCGAAGGGAGTAATGAAAGTGGTTAAGTCTGAAGATTGAGAAGATAAAGGAATTTGGTGATATGCACTGCGGAGATCAAGCAAAGTGAAGTAAGTTGAACCACTGATGCCAGTTAATAAATCTTGAATTTTGGGAAGGGGATGACAATCAATTATTATATTTTGATTAAGGGAGCGGAGATCAGCACACAGGCGGATACTAGAATTTTTTTTACTCACAATAACAATGGGACTGACCCATTGGGATGAATTAGTTGGTTCAATAATACCTTCTAAACCCATTTTTTCTAGTAGTTTCTTCAGATCCTCTCTCACACTTAGGGGAATGGATCTAAACTTGTGTGTAATTGGTATTGCACCAGACTTGAGTTTAATCAAGTGCTCAAAATTTTTGATTTTACTCATAGAAGTATTGAAAAGGTCTGGAAATTCGGAAATTATACCATCAATGAGTAGCTTCAAATCTTCAGAAATTAGAGAAATAGACACATTATTGAGTTGGACAGGGTTGTCTGACCCTGGCACCAACTTCAGACCCATTTTACTGACATTTTTCCTACCAATAATATTCTTGCCTTTAATAGCAACATAAATGTTTGTGTTAATGTGTTTACCCAAACAAGTTAGGTCAGCAAGAAAGAAACCCAGCATATCTATGTCTTTATCACCATAGGTCTTAGGAATAATGTCTAAAGGTTGTAAATGAACATTCGAAGACCAGTGAAAATCAAAAAGAGAGTCAGAGATGATAGTCACAGGTGCACCAGAGTCTGCCATCATGTTGATAGACTTATTGTCAATAGTGACTTCACAAGTGAGATCTCTAATGTGTTCAGAGTTATCCAAATCTTCAGTGGTATCAACAGATACAATATGTTTTTGTATATGCTTCTGAGAAATTACATCCACAGTATTAATGTCAAGACTCTGTAAGGGTGAATCAAGAGAAGAGACATTAAGATTGGGATGTTCAATTGAAGAAATTGAACAAACACAAACCATTTGCTTGCTCCTGCAAACAGTGTAATAATGTCTCATTTTGTGACAATTGGTACACTTCTTACCGAGTGCTGGACAAATGGGACTATTGCCCAGATGTGTCTTGGAGCCGCACCTGTAACAAATAATATTATTTTTCTTTTGAAAAGGTTTAGCAAATTAGTTGTTAACATCCATAGCGTTAATCAATGACTCATTTGGTACCAAATTGACAGAGATACATTTTGAAGCTATGATGGCCCTCTCAATACTTTTAGCCATGTCTATAACCTCTGATAGGGTTGGTTCTCTACAACTTAGGATATGTTCCTGTATTTTTTATGATAACAACTATAAACAAACTGGTCTCTAATGTACATGTCAAGGGATGCACCAAAATTAAAGTCTGCCGCCAAATTTCTAAGTACTGATATAAATTCTTCAACTGTCTCGTTTGGGTCTTGTTTGCGTTTCATAAAGTTAAAGCATTCCATTATTACATTAGGTTGTTCCAAAATCTTTATATTAAGTCTCTGAACTGCGTCTGTGTAGACATTCCAACCATCACCGTTTCCTGGAGGGGGAATGGATGATGGGAGTTTGTCAAATATTTGTCGACCAGCACTTCCCAAATGATTAGATAAATGGCCACTTTGCTCTTTGGTGAGTATTCTTCAGCATCAATTGCAACTAAATAACTGTCAAAACTGTGAAACCAAGTTTTCCATGATTCTTTTGGTTTATCTGAGACCGTAAGAAAGTGGTTTAGTTGTACAACTTGTTGGTTTGATGCCATGTTTATTTATGGAGATTAAAATGTATTTGTAAGACCAGTTGAATGAAGGTAAAGTCAATGTTGTTAAAATATTATTAGTGAGGCCAGTTAGGAAAGCATAAATCTACCAAGCTGAATGAAAAGTTAACACAAAATTGTTAATACATCAATTAAATACCTTGTGTTTCCCGTTTTGAAGTTAATGAAAGTGTTCATGTGAGGCAATCACATATAAATCCACTCACTGATCGTGATGAAAACGATTGTGATACAAGGGAAACAGCTGATGCCTCCAATATTTAGGGATTGATTGCGCGTTGAGTTTTTGAAGTAAAGATGTGTGACAGCGTTGAAACGTGAAAACATCAAATGGAGGCTGGAGAAACAACAATAACGTTGAAAGTGAATCCAAGATGGCTGCAGGTTGCGCGATTACATCATCACGTTCGCTAGGGTGTGTGACGTGTTGAAAAGGACGTCACTGCGGTCGATGTTGGATCCCTCAAAAATCACCCAAAACTTCCAAATTGAGTAAGAGGTGATCAGAAGATCAAATCCGGTCGGAGAAAGTGACGGCGTGACTGCGAAAGGTGCTTGATCCGAAGAAAGGCACCCGATCTGCTTTAGCAGTATATCAACTCTTGTTGTGAAATGGAAATTGAAAATCCATACAAAATTAATGAAGATGCTAACACGCTCTTCGCGAAATGTAAAGTGCGGGCTGGAATGATGAGGAAGACGTTTCAGGAAGATTTTAGTAAGTTTAATTCCAAGTTGTCAGCATGAATCCACGGGAGTACAGCTGTCCACAGGGAAGCACAACTGTTGAATGAATGGCAATTCAACAGTTGGAGCTACAGCATGGAAAAGAACTTTAACAATGCAACTTTAAAAGAAACACTTACGTAGCTGTGCATGCTGAGGGAGTGACATGGAATGCAGAACACAATAAAGGGAAATTGAAATGGAGGAAACATATAAGTAAAACAATGAACAACTTCATATTTGGTATAAAGAATAAGCCTTTACAGCAGTGCTCTGCTAATACCCAACATGGCCGCTGCTGAGACGCGTTACGCTTGTAGTTAGGTTGCGGTCTAGCGTCTGCGCACAGACGCTGACTTGTACGGGTAGTGGGACAGTCCTCTCCACCCGGACTTGTTTTGAGGCTACACCGGCGGCTCACACCGGAAGCGGTTCGCATCCTGGGCACCGCTGTGTCCCAATCGCCGCGACTCGTGTCACGAGCGGCCACACTGCGCGATGAGCCCCCCGACGTCCGCGTTCAACTGTAGCGGCGCAACCGGCTGATTTCCACCATTCGCCAACACCAGGAGCCGCTCCCTCCAGCATGAGCTTGCTGCGTCCTCCTCGGGTCGGCTCCGGGGAGGCGGAGACCCCGCCGAACGGAGATGAGACCTCCCGCACCTCCAGAGTAACACGCCGGGACGTGCCAGGCGCGCGGGTGCGCGAGGCGGGGGCTACGCGCAGCTCCAGCCCCCGCGCGGACAGCCCCGAGGTAGTCCAGGAGGAGGAGGAGGAGAAAGATGGGGAGAAGGACACCCCTGTACCCCCTTTCTCTTCCCCGCAGCCGGGCGGCAAGTTGATGTGGTGGCTACAGGAGCGATGCGTGCGGCGGGGCCTGTATGTAGACCCCGCGCGTGACAACTACCGCTGCATGACCCAGCTGTACAGCTCCATCAGCCCTGCCGACTCTGTGAACCTGAGCACCCGCACCCACGGCGCCGTCTTCAACCTGGAGTACTCCCCGGACGGGTGAGTAGTTGGGACACACTTTGGGAAGTATTGGGTAAGAAACCGCTTCATACTTGTCTTTAGCTGCAAATCTCGTGGTTCCAACGGAGCACCAACCCGCAGCGTAACTTGCCAACTATATAAATGTCTGTGTAATGACCGTTTCATGATGTACTAGTGACTTAAATAATCTATTCTACCTAACTGTAATGGCCTTGCCCCCTAAACTGTCTCTAATTGTGTGATCATTGGCAAACATTCTATTTCACCGAGCTGCCTTTTTCTTCCTTATCACACATGAGAGCACTGTGGTGATGGGGCCCTAGGCCCACATGGTATATAAAAGGACTGACAGACACCAGTTAGTGGATGGTAATTCTGGGGCCACGAGCACGTGCGCTCGGCCTCTTTTATTAGCAGCGTCACCTGACCCAGTGACGTCTGTGGTGGGTGGATGCACAGTGTGAGGTCACATGAAAAAGTTCAAGTTCAGTAATTTGTATAGCGCACTACTCACGCAGAGGGTCTCAAGGTGCTTGAGGGAGGATGGGTGCATTACTTATCGAAAAGCCAGGTTTTGAGCTGCTTTCTGAAGGAGAGGTGGTTCTGTGTAAGACGGAGGTGAGTGGGGAGAGAATTCCAAGTCTTGGCCGCTAAGTAGGAGAAGGATCTTCCTCCCATGGTGGATCTATGAATGCGCGGAATTGCGGCGAGGGCTTGATTGGATGAACGTAGTTGGCCTGTGGGTGTGTAGAAGGACAGTCGTGTGTTGAGGAATTCTGGTCCTAGGTCGTAGAGGGCCTTGTGTGCGTGGGTGAGGAGACTGAATGTGATTCTCTTGTTTACTGGGAGCCAGTGGAGGTCTTTCAGGTGACCGGAAATGTGAGCATGACAGGGGATGTCCAGTATGAGTCTGGCTGAGGCATTTTGGATGCGTTGGAGTTTTTTCTGTAGTTTGGCGGTGGTTCCGGCGTAAAGGGTATTTCCATAATCCAGTCGACTAGTGACCAGTGCGTGGGTGACTGTCTTTCTTGTTTCGGTGGGGATCCAACTGAATATTTTTTTGAGCATGCGTAGGATGTTGAAGCATGAAGATGAGACGGCGTTGACTTGTCTGGTCATCGAGAGGGAGGAGTCTAGGATGAAGCCCAGGTTATGGATCTTACTGCAAGTATCGTGTTATCCTCACCCAATTTTACCTTGCTGGGGGATCTCAACTTGCATCTAGATGATCCTCACGATACTGCAGCCAATACTCTTTGTTCCAACCTTCAAGCGCTGGATTTACATCAAAAAGGGTTTCATGTAACCCACAATAGAGGCCACTTGCTTGACCATATTTACAGCAATATTGATGTTCTCATAGTTGAGCCCCCTATTCCATTACTTTGGACGGATCACTTTTTGATACCCTTTACCTGGCATACAAATCCCCCTCCCCCCACCCACGGCCTTGTTAAACATCGAGGTAGGAAATGGTCCTCTCTCCCCCTCCCTGATTGGGAAGCTGCCCTGGTTAGAGATAAACCTAGGAAGACACTGAATGCCAACACAGCAGCCAACAACTTTGATGATTGGATCACCTCCACACTTAACAGGGTCCTCCCTGTACAGACTAGTAACCTCACGAAAAGACCTAAAGCGGCCCCATGGTTCACTCCCACTCTTAAGACCATGAAATTAGTCTGTCGTAAACACGAAAGAGCCTGGAGACAGGACTACTCCAAACTTAGGAAGGATGAATATAGAGCGGCCATTAGGCTCTATAAACAGGTGTTAAAGGCGGCACAAGCCTCTTTTTACGGTAACAAAATTAATATAGCCGCCAATGCCACAAGGGAAATTTTTAAAATTGTCAAATCAATCATCTCCCCCCCTGGAGAATGCCCCTCTGCGGATGGTGCCCAAAACCGCTGCAAGGATTTAGCTGCTTTCTTTTCTGAAAAAATTCAGGCTATATACTCCTCTTTTGGGAATGCCAACAACGATTCGGAACCCCTCGTCTCCACGGCCTCTGAGGCCGCTGTCTCTTGTAGGTTTGATACAATTCCACTCCTAGATATTCCGGCCTTAGACAGACTTATTTCCAAAACTACCTCTGGTTCCCCCAATGACCCAACACCCCCTCAGACCCTCATTAAGGCTATGGACGTGATCCGCCCGGTCATATTGGACGTGCTCAACACTTCCATCTCCTCTAAAGCCGTACCTCCGTCATGGAAATGTGTGATGGTGAGGGCCTTGTTGAAGAAGCCCAATTTTGACCAGTCCAACTTGGCGAATTACCGTCCTGTCTCCCTGCTCCCCTGGTTAAGCAAACTGCTGGAGAGCCACGTAAATAACATCTTGATGAACTATTTGGAAACAAATTGCCTTCTGCGTGCCTCTCAGACAGGGTTTCGCCCTTTACATGGGACTGAAACCGCCCTTCTAGCGGTAACAGAGGAAGCAAGAGCAGTGTTAGACCGAGGTGGAAAAGCCGCCATCATCTTATTAGACCTCAGCGCCGCGTTCGACACGGTAAACCATGTCACGCTATTACAACGACTGGCGGACATGGGCGTGTCGGGCGCGGCCCTGGAATGGCTGATATCCTTCCTGGCTGACCGCTTCTTCCAGGTCTTTGAGGGTGAGGCGGTGTCACCTAAACATCCACTCAGGTGTGGGGTCCCTCAGGGCTCCTCCCTGAGCCCCACCCTGTTTAACACCTACATGGAACCCCTGGACAGGATTGTCCATCCCTTCGGTGTGCGTATTGTCACCTACGCAGACGATACCCAACTGGTGGTCTCTCTAGACCACTCGGAGGGATTGTCCAACACCTTAGGCCCCTGTCTGGAGGCTGTTGCCAGATGGATGCAATCTTCCTGTTTAAAACTTAACGGGGAGAAGACAGATGTCATTTTATTGGGTAATCCTTCTCCCTCTGTCTTTGCATCAATCTGGCCACCATGTCTAGGCCCGCCCCCTGTCCCCAAACCCCAAATAAAAAGCTTGGGGATCTGGTTCGATACAGCCTTGAACTTCTCGGCCCAAGCCACAAAAACCTCAGCTACCTGTTTTGGATTGATGAGGATGCTGCGGAAGGTGCTCCCTCTGCTTCCATTTCAGGCAAGGAGGATCCTGGTCCAGGCCCTTATACTATCTCGCCTGGACTACGGGAACGCTCTCTATATGGGAGCTCCATCCTTTGTCACTCAGAAGCTCCAAGTCACCCAAAACAGTGCGGCCCGTCTACTCTACAATCTTCCTCGCTGGCAGTCAGCAAGGAATGCCCTAAGGGAGCTTCATTGGCTCCCCATAGCGGCTAGAGTACAATTCAAGGCCATGTGTATTCTACACAAAGCCTTCTATCGCCTGGGCTCTGGAATCTTACAGCCCTTGGTCACTCCCTATGCCCCGTCCCGCTCTCTCCGATCTGGTACCCTCCAACTGGCTACCTCCATCAGAATCAGGAAAGCCCGCTGGGGAGGCCGCTCTTTTTCACACACTGCGGCTAAGCTTTGGAACACCCTTCCTCTACCCCTGCGAGGAACTACTAATCATCTTTCCTTCAGGAAAGCCCTGAAAACCCATTTGTATGCTAAATTCTGCTGATCTGCCCGAGCCCGCGCTAAGTAAGCTTTCAGTCATAAGCGCTACGAGGCCTCCGGGTAGATAGCGCTATACAAGTGCAATTTTTATTCATTCATTCATACGTGCGTGATCTGAAGGTATGGGTGCTGTACCCAGGGCCGGTGGCCACCATGAGTCGTCCCAGGCAGAGGGGGATGATCCTAAGATGAGGACTTCCGTTTTGTCAGAGTTTAGTTTTAAACGGCTGTTCTTCATCCAATCGGCTACTTCTTTCATTCCTTCGTGTAGATTGGTTTTGGCGGTGTTTGGGTCTTTGGTGAGGGAGAGGATCAGCTGGGTGTCGTCTGCGTAGGAGATGATGTTGTGTTGTCGCGCGATGGATGCGAGGGGACTCATGTAAACGTTGAAGAGGGTGGGACTGAGCGATGATCCTTGTGGTACGCCGCAGATGACTTCGGTGGCCTCTGATTTGAATGGGGGGAGGCGGACTCTCTGGGTTCTTCCGGCGAGGAACGAGATGATCCAGTCCAGAGCTTTTCCTTGTATTCCGACGTTGCTGAGGCGTTGTATGAGGGTGCTATGACAGACTGTGTCGAAGGCTGCGGAGAGGTCAAGTAGGATGAGGGCAACTGTTTCTCCGTTGTCCAGTAGTTTTCGGATGTCGTCTGTAGCTGCGATGAGGGCGGTTTCGGTGCTGTGTTTGGCTCGGAATCCGGATTGTGAAGGGTCGAGGGATTTGTTGGATTCGAGGAAGGCGGCGAGCTGACTATTGACGGCTCTCTCAATGGCTTTGGCCGGGAAAGGGAGGAGTGAGATGGGGCGGTAGATCTTAAGTTTAGAGGGGTCTGCTGTGGGTTTCTTCAGGAGGGCGCTGAGTTCGGCATGTTTCCAGCGTTCCGGGAAGGTAGCGAAGTTGAAGGAGCAGTTGATGACATCGCGGAGATGGGGTGCGATGATGGAGTCTGCTTTGTTGAAAATGTGGTGGGGACACGGGTCGGTTGATGAACCTGAGTGGATGGAGTTCATCAGGCGGATGGCGTCTTCAGTAGTGATTGGGTTCCAGGCGCAAAGGTTGTGAGAGTGCTGTTTTGGTTCGGAGGTGGGTGGAGTGGTCTGATCTTCGGACTGGTTTTCAAAGCTGTTATGTATGTCGGCGATTTTGTTGTGGAAGAAAGAGGATAAAGAGTCGCAGAGGTCTTGGGAGGGAGTGATGTCGTTGGTGCCGGCGATGGGGTTGGTAAATTCTTTGACGATGTTGAATAGTTCTTTGCTGTTGTGGGCGTTGTTGTCGAGTCGGTCCTTGAATGCTTATTTCTTGGTGGATCGGATCAATTGGTGGTGTTTGCGGGTGGCGTCCTTGAAGGTGGTCAAGTTGTGAGTGGTTGGGTTTTTTCTCCAGGTTTTCTCGAGGGTACGACATAACTTCTTGGATTTCTTAAGGTCATCGTTGAACCAGGGGGCCTTTTTGCTACCTTGTTTGATCTGGTGGATTTTCAAGGGTGCTAATTCGTCAGCGCTGTGGGTGATCCATTGTGTGAGTTTGGTGGCAGCTTGGTTTGGGTCCGATGATATGGCAGGAGGGTTTTGGTTAAGCGATGTGAAGAGTTGGTCGGTGGTGATTTTGTTCCAGTTTCTTCGAGGAATAGGTTGTGGGGGGTTGTGAGTCGGGGTCTTTTTGTAGCTGAAGTGGACGCAGCTGTGGTCCGTCCAATGAAGAGCTGTGGTGTGATCGAAGGAGATGTGTTTGCTGGAGGTGAAGATCGGGTCGAGCGTGTGTCCGGCTAAGTGGGTGGGGGTGTCAACAAGTTGTTTGAGTCCGAGATTGGCCAGGTTGTCCAGAAGGGTGGTGGTGTTACTGTCTTTTTTCTTTTCCAGGTGGAAGTTGAGGTCTCCCAGTAGGATGTAGTTCTCTAATGTGAGGGCATGTGGGCTGATGAAGTCAGTGATGTCTTCGTTGAATTGTGTGCGGGTTCCTGGTGGTCTGTAGATGAGGGTGCCTCTAAGTGTGGTCCTGGGGTCGGGGTGGATCTGGAAGTGAAGGTGTTCGGCGGCCGCGAGGTTGTCGTCGGAGCTGGTCGTGATTCGGATGGTGTTCTTATGGACGACGGTGATGCCTCCTCCTGTTTGGATGGTGCGGTCTTTTCGGATGATCTTATAATTGTCTGGGATGGCTATGGCGATGTCGGGTGCTGATGAGGCGTTCACCCATGTTTCAGTAAGGAAGGCGACGTCCGGCGATGTAGTGTCGAGTAGATCCTAGAGTTCAGTGGCGTGTCTGTGGACCGAGCGGGTGTTCAGCAGGATGCACTTCAGGTGGTTAGAGTCGGAGCTGTGTTTGGAGGAAGTGGATTTGGTGTGGGTACTGATGCAGGTGAACTTACAGAAACAACTAGACTGTGTCCTTGCAGGACACTACATCCCTCCCAAAGTTCAGGGAAGAGAAAACAAAATGTCCAACCTGCAAGAAAAACAGAATAAAACAAATTTACAACCTCAACAGATTTTCTTCAGGCGATCGGCTGGGAGAATGTGGAAAGTTCCTGGATTACAAAGTCAGTCAGATGAGCTTAACCTCGGCGGTGTGCTTCAGATCATCCTTGTCTTGCGGCGCTTATGTACATTGTTCAACACTTGGGGTATCTGGAGCAGAATAGGATTGACCCTTGAGGGGTATCGCCGGTGTTCCGAGTCCGGTGAATGACAACGCTTGTTGGTTGTTGGAGACGACTGTGGCACGAGAGGTCTTTATTTGGATTTTCTGATCTTGATGCTTTCACACCTCCTGCCGGTCAAGTAACATCCGACTTGCCTTTCTTGCCTGACTCCTCTCTCACTGGAGCCTCGAAGATTGGCCTCTCCTGCTTGGACTCTTCTCTCACTAGAGTCGCTGGGGGGACCCTCTTGCTGGACACGATGGGACCCGGTGGACCGTGCGGGGCTTCGCATGAGCCGCGCAAAGGCGTCGCTCAGGAACTGGCAACGGACTCACCGCCAAGTCGCTCATGTTGCCCTCGGGGTGTTGATGTCATCCGCCAGGATGGTCTTGCCATTAGGACATTGGTCCAGTGCCTTCTTCAGACCGTTTCTCTGTGCCAGGTGTTCACCTGGGGCCTTCGTGCTTCCTGTTGCCTGTCGTGGAGCTGCTGTTTCTGCACCTCTCCCATACAGATTCCTCTCTCACAGAAATTCCTCTGAGGTCCTTGTCACCTGGCCTGCCACGTGACCGTGTGGGCTGTGCGGTCGCTGTGTAACTTCACAGTCGAGTCTTGTGTAGTCCACAAGGGTGGATTGTCTAGTGCTCGGGTATGCTCTGCTTCGGCAAGCTCCAGGATCACGGGGCACCCATACGGTTCTTCAGTGGTTGGTCTCCTCAAATGCAGGTTGTCGGGATTACTGGGATCCACGCGGATGGTGCGATGCTCCTTGGACAGCACCGATGTTCCTGTGTGCTGAATGTGGTTCTCTCTCTTCCTCTGTGGAGTGATGTTGTGTTACTCCATTCTTCCTCTTCGTTCTTTTTCGACGCGGTCCAGTCTTCTTTCTTGCTTGCTCTTTCTAACGAGGCTTCTCCATGTAGCGAGCCCTCTACATATATTTCCCCTGGTCTTGTCCATGCGGTGGGACACTGTCTTCACTTGGCTTGGTTACTAGACCTGCCTTCGTATCTTCCCTTTACTTGATCACTTCTTTTGCTTTTCATCAGGAAACCCTTCCTTGGTCATCGTGTTTCTTTGGCTCTACGGTTCCTTTAGTGGCACTTCTGCAATTCTCTGGCGAATTGGCTTCTTGTCTTCTTCCCTTTCTTTGTGGCGTCACGCCCTTCTTCTCCCTGTTCCATCTCGCGGCGCGGTCTGGTCACCGTACTGTCTTGGTCTTTCCAACCAGTCTTCTCCAGGCAGCGTGCACTCCACCTGTTTCTCTCTGGTCTGGGCATGGCTCTCCGACACTGTGATCTTCTCTTCTTGTGACTGAACCGGTCGTCGCAATCTTCTCTGTTGCTTCTTCTTTTGGCGACCACACTGGGTGGTCGGCTCTTTGCTTGGGTGTGACCATTTTGGCGGGTTGGCTTCTTTGCTTGGGTGCAACCATTCGGCGGGTCTGCTCCTTTGCTTTGGTGCAACCATTTGGTGGGCCGGCTCCACCTTCGACATGAGTCTTCATGCTTTTAGCGTAGGCGCGCTTCGTTGGCGCTATGGAGGGTTACGTCACCACTCCTTCTACCTTCACTTGGGCATGCCGTCATGCTTGCTGAAGGTGGCGCTCTGGTTGCTGTGAGATGTCGCTGCCTCACTCTGGGACCTTTATGCGCTGTCCTGTGGCGTTGGCGTGTCGCTGTGCAGCGTCACACTGGCGCTCCTGATTTCTGGTGCTCTTGGCACGTCCCGGCGCAGTGCTGCGCTGTCCTGGCATGCGGGTGTGGAGTTCCTTCACTCCTTGCGCGTTCCTGCGCCGTGCTGTGCTGTCCTGTTGTGTGGAGTTCCTTCACTCCTTGCGCGTGTGCTTCTCTCTCGTTGCGGTGGCGCCTTGTCGCCACGTGACGTGAAACTCTTCGCACTTACGCTTCTGGTTCCTTGGGTGTGGCTTCCTCACTTTCAACGCTGTCGTGTACCGTCCGCGTCCGGGGGTACTACTGCGCGATTTCATCGGTTGTCCTTGGACCTTGCTGCTTGCGGTAGACTGTCTTGACTCTGCTGCTGTCCAACGTGGTGCTGTTGTCGCTGCGGTTGCGGTGAGCACCTGTGGCCACCAGGCGTCCCCACTCTTCTCCTCAGCAGTGAGAGTTGGTCGCGGTCTCTGTCCGCGTCGCTGCAGGCTTGCTTTCCTCCTGTACTCCTTCTTCTTGGCTTGTCTTGGGCTTGTTTGGTTCTTCGATGCAGTACCACCCAGTGTCCATTAGATAGCCGTGCAGGATTAGGCTTCCTTCAGCAGCAGCTTCCTCCTCTTGGTGACTTTCTTCCCGTGTTATTTGTTTTCTTCTTGGAGTCCCGGGCTTGCAGGGCCTGCTGTTCATGGACTGTGCAGGACAGGAGGGGGCTGGAGTCACTACTGACCACAGGTAAGTCACATCTCTTTTCTTTTCCCTTCTATTTGTTGTTTTAAACAGCGCTGGCTGCTTGCAGGCTGTCCTTCCCTGCCGGGACCCAGGAGGTGGGGCACATTTGCTTTTTCTCTATTTCCGCGATTTTTGGCGGGTAATCAAAATGTGCTGAGTGTACTACGTTGTTGGTTGAGCATGCACTCTTGCTTGCAAGACAATTGTCAGTAAAGGACTTTGATTCTATCTGCTGCTTACTGTTTGTTGGCTCAAGTGTCACTCTTTAGTGCTGCCTCCTATTTGGCCAGTGCAGCCGATACGTCACATCCATTCCTATTTGAATAGCGCGGACCAAGCACAGATTAATTCCACTTGATTAGTGCCCATCTGCTGCGATGCAGGTACTATTTCTTGTACCCCTCCCCCCTTCCTTCATTTTCAATGTGTGGATCTTTTGCTTTCACGTTATTGCAATTATTTTTCACAATCCATTTTCGATTATTCTCAGGTTATGCTCTTTGGATTTAACCCCTTCCCTGCGCCGCGAATTCCGGCGCTAAACCACAATGGTTCTGTTGGGGATCACAATTAAATTGAAAAACTGTAATAAATACAAACCAACACAATATATCCAATGATGGATATATAAGGAAACACACTCACACTGACCACAATGGATATACAGGTACATCTTTTAGTGTAAACCTTGTAGTGAATTAATTCACGATTCCCTGAATAGGTGTCCAAAACAAACAAAACACATGGAGTAGGTATGCAGTGAGTGAATAGGAAGTGACTGGTGACAGAGTGCTGTACACAGCTGAACGAGGTGCCAAAATAATCATACACATAGACAAAACATTACATCATGAGTGTCCACTTTAGAATACAATTGTCTCAAACGGATACATTATTCCCTTGTTTCGTTTAGACTCTGTGTGGACAGATACATAAAAAGAACGTTGACCTTTCGACCCTAGGTAAATGCGCTGATTTGTGTGCATCTGTGACTGGTCTTTATCAAGCCTGAAAGAAGGAGGAAGGTAGGACAGCCTGTGATTGTAAAATAAAGGAGGGCAGAGTCCGAGCCTGGTGTGTCAGTGGTAAAACAATAGGCAAGAGTACCCAATTGGGCTCACCTGATTATAGGTAAGTATTTCTTTAGGCAGGTCCTTCAAAGTGGGGGTGGAGAATGTCAGCCGACAAACTCCATGGTCATGCTTGGTGAAAGGATTTCTATAAAGCAAGCAAGGCAAAGTTAAGGCCTCTGCTGGAAAAAGGTAATGTATACCCTAATTGGAAATGCGGTGGGGACTGAGCATACCTTGTTTCTTTGTATGCGATCTTCTGCACCAGCCTGTGGAAAGATCGGGAGGAGGGGTGCTGCCGTGGCGATCACCTGAAAATGAGTAAGGGAGTCCAAGGTCAGCCAGAGGTAGCGGGAAACCGGGGCTAGGAGAAAGGGTGAAGGCTGGATAGTGAGCATCATGCAGGTCGCAAGTGTGTGTCCTATGCTTCATTTTTCACAATGTTAACAGCAGCGCTATTCTAAAAGGTGGTGGTCCTAGAAAGCGTGAAGTGAGCTAGGGTGAAGTGCTTCTGTACAGTGAACCCTACGTGTCACAATCAGACTAACTGAAGCGGTTATGTATGCTTCAAAACGCCCCTTTCCAAGATGCGATTAGAAACAGTAGAGTACATGCGGGCATATACGTGGTCAGTCAGGCGTGTGATGGCTGAAATGAAAGCATGTACCTGCCGGTATTGTGCGATAAAGTACATGCTTCCCGTGTAGATAACTCAGCGTGGCTTACCGGAATGGATATTTTAAAAAAAGGCATGGAGAGGGATTAATAAGATGCCCAAATCGTATTACTTGGCTCTGTATGAAATAAAACCGCCGGAACTTGCTAGTGATTAATCCCCAACCCCGCGTGGTGAGGGCTAACCCGGAGGGTCAGTGTGCGGAAGGCAAGCACCGTCGGAGACACTTACTAGGTAACGCAGCGAGGACGTCTGATTCAGTCTACGCCTCTCAATGAATGACAGCCAGAGCATGCGTGTGCTCTCTATTTGACCTGCGCCGCCCGTAGTGTACGTGTCAGGTCGTGTGTGTGTGTAGATGGGAGCTGAGTGCGGAGTTATCGATAGAGAACGGGCAGACTGTTATATTCTTGGAAAAGACGTACTTAAATGATATTAGCGGAGGAGCAGTGTTGCGAAAATGTGGGTGGAGCGCAAAGTCTAAACAATCTCCAACTGTTCCTTACATAAATTATGTACATATTTGATTTCACGTTGTGTACGATATATGCCCAGAGAATGTAGGTAATTCTAATTGTTCATACCAAGGGAAAAATACAGGTGTTACATAGTTGAACATACAAACCATGTTACTGCCACAGATGAAGCACAGTACGTATATTGTAAACTATTTTGTCAAAACAACATCCAGTAGGCAGCGATTTTTATAGAGCGGCGTGGTAGGGGGTGGGCGTGGCACTCCCGTACTTATGACGGCTCCACTCCGTCATGAGTCACGGGCGGGGTGTGCTCATGACGACGTGGAGGCGTCATGACCCCACTCACTAATTCGCCTGCACAGGCGGGAATTAGTGCCGCGTGGGCGGAGCGGCAGCGACATGACTACTCCACGCCTCCGCCCGCATGACGGCGTGGAGCCGTAATGAGCACTCAACGGGTTAACACTGCAACCTGCTGAGTGCATTGAAGTGCTTTTCATGATCACTGAAATACGTTACACAAAAGCAGATTCATTCATTTTTTTAGTGCTGCTACTTTCGACCCTTGCCACCCTCCCATTGCTTTTAATTTCCCCCCACACTCCCGTAGTTGCTTTAGATTCACCCCAACCCTCCCGTTGTTGCTTTTAATTCACAAAAACACTTACGTTTCCTACAGACCGCCCCCACCTCACCCAAAAAAACCTTACGGAATGCTTATTTATAGGTTTATTTGTGTGGATTTTGCAGCTTTATATATAGTATTCATTTGATCCAAAGTTATTGGAGTGCAGTACATGAGCACCAGTTACATTGCACACGGTGCCGCTCACCTGCCACTTGTGGCGAGTGTCAAGTAGAGATGAATGAGGAAACGCGGGGTAAGTTTATAAGTATTTATTCATAAACTAGCAGGAGCCTTCCAGCGGCAGGTCTGTCCTCCATGAAACCACAAAAGCATCTGGAGATACGGCTGTGGAAAACATGGAGTAAGAACGTGTCCATGAGGCTCATTGCAAACCATTACAATTTATAAGTAAGCAGCACACGTGATCATGCTCGTCATGTGCAGACATCAGTCACGTGATCACATGCGTGCAAACATAGACATACACATAACTGAAGCACTCTACAGTGAGACTAATTTTATTTTGGTGGATTTGCTTTCAAAACCCCTTCCTTGGTGGTTTTCCCTGCCACCACCACCCTCCTATCGTGGTTTACAACCCCCATCCCGTCACTATTTTCAATTCTCTCCCGCCTTCGATTTCAATTTACCCCCACCTTTCTGCTGTCGCTTTTAATTCTCCAAATCCCTACCAACACTGCTTTTCAGGCCTCTGACCGTCCTCTCCCACCTCGCCAGAAAAAACACATTGCAAACCTTTGTAAATGCTGTTAATTTTTTTTGCAGCTTCATATAGCGCCAATTCAATATGAATGAATTGAAGCACTTTACAAGAGCACCAGTTACATTGCCTCTTCCACCTAAAAAGTGCTGTAAAGCGGCTAGCGGTGGCTGCTTTACAGCGCTTGTTAAAATCGCTGCCTTAGCCACCCCACCAGATTGTCTTTAACAATGCTGATTTACTTGCATCTCAGCCTTGCTGCGCTTGGGCGGCATGCTCTTCTCAGAAGGACAGTTCAGCAAAGAACCCACAGCGTGCTTGGGGTAAATAAATACAAGTAAGAGGCAGAGTCCTAAACAGCAGAGACGGTGTGACTGACTTCTGATGGGACACTGAAGTTCCTTGGCGCTGCGGTCTATTGTTAACTGACGGCAGCTGTGCAGTGGGGACAGAAATGCACTGGACCTGTATTTAACCAAATGTTGGTGTAATTGCGATTCTCATATTTACATGACTAGAGAATCTGGATTTCAATAAAGACTCGGAGGCTAACATTATGCATACAACTTTAAATGCAGATCCCAGCTGCCGCATCACAATACAAAGTTCCAAATGGAACAAAGGCAACAGCTAAATGCCATGAGCCAACAACAAACAGCCTCTTTTAAATGAGGATTTCAAAGAAGATAAAGTTCAAATGCTTGAGGTGGAGAAGAATCAACTTCGGAACATAGGAGAAGGAAAAACAGCATAACTTGAAACTTGACTGGAGAAGGCCGAAAAGGAAGAAGTCCAGGCAGGACGTAGTCTTGAAAAAAGGCGCAGTCAAGATCAGGCATTATCTGAAAAAGATAAAGGAAATAGTCTAAAAAACTCAATAGATACTATTCAAAACATGTCATGAGAAAAAAATCAAATTCAAACATTACAATAACACCATCGATGCTAGTGTTATTTTCCTCCTGTGCTGATATTTCATGATTACCATTGTTTCATGACGAGCTCAGCTCGTCATGAGTGTATGGAGGTGTACCTCATGACGAGCTGAGCTTGTCATGAGCGTCGAAGGTGTTAAATTGTACAAGGTAACAATATCTATGGGAATGCCTCCGGAAGAGGGAGGGAGGGAGGGATAATGTTAGCCTCTGAGTCTTTAATGAAATCCAGATTCTCTAGTCATGTAAATGAGAATCGCAATTTCATTACAAGACCGGAGGCTACATTATGCATGTTGGAAGCTTCCTAAAACAACATCAGACATGTGTTGGATGGGTTTACAATAGTGACGAGTGAAGGTACCTGCATTGGACCAATCAGCAGCTTTCAAGATGTCATCCAACTTACCTCCTGACCAAAGTGATTTGCTAGCCATAGAACCTCTAAGAGAATGAGCCGGAAATTTACTCAAGTCAACTCCAGCTAGGTTCATAGCGATTTTAATCCATCTAGCAATAGAAGAGGAACTAATACCTTTATGAGGTTTAATAAATGAAATAAGCTATTGATTAACACCAACTGGACGGAGTCTAGACATTCTAAGGTCATATTCCTTCATGCACTCAACGACACAGAGTTTAGGATGCAGATCGAATCGAATATGGAGTCAGACATGGTTTTAGTACGACTATGAATATCAAACTTGACGCCAAAAACATTGTATGAACGATAGGAAATATCAAGAGAACGGATATCTGAGGATCTTCTGCAAGAAACTAGGCATAAAAGAGTAGCCAGTTTAATAGAAAGATTCTTCCTGTTGAGGAGAGAATTAGAAGGCCAATTACTAAAGAGACGAAGAATCAAATTAACATCCCAAAGTATATCATACTTGGGTCTAGGGGGTCTTTAAAGACTAATACTCTTCATAACCCTACAAATAATGAAATGTTTTCCAATGGTTTTACCATTCACGAGGGTATGTCCTGCAGAAATTGCCGACCTAAAGCAATTAATGGATCTATAACTAAGTCCCTTTTCGAATTGTTCAACTAGAAAATTAGTCACGTCAACGATAGGGGCCTCCAAGGGATCCAGGTCCCTTTCCAAGCACCAACGAACCCAAAGTTTCCAGATTCTATTGTATCTGTAATGTGTGCCTGGTGCCCAAGACTCCCTGAGGAGAATTGAAGCCGCGTCCGAAAGTCCTGAGATTTCGTTAGATCTCCTGACACCTTCCAGGCAAGAAGGGATAAAGTCTGATTGAGAATCCGTGACGTCCTCTGACAGGATTTTCAATATGGCAGCAGGGTCAGGACACTCTGAGGAGGGAGCCGTCGTTACAGCACTGCAGGCAGACTTGACGAGGAAGGCGGAAATGACGGGCGGGACGTCAGTTGAAGGGCTGAAGAGGAAGGAGGAACAGATGAAGCAGGAAGATGCCGGAGCAGAGTTGAGGGAGAAAGGAGGAGCACAGTCGACGCTGTGGGAGAGGCGAGGACCAGAGCGAGAGCCACAAGACGGAGGAGCGGTCGACAGGAAGCGGCAGGATAGCGCCAGGAGGCACTGCGCACTGCGCAAGTCAAACCGGCCAGAAGGAGAGCAGGTCAGTGGAACTTCCTCAGCCACGACCCAGGAGTGTCGTGGCTTAAGGCAAGTACCGTTTTTGAGCCTCTTTTCATTAAACAGGTGGAAAAAAAGACACCCTTAGGGTTTTTGGTACTCCACTCCGTGTGAATGCTTATTTAAAGGCACTAGAAGGTGTTGGTGGTGGTGGTGGTGGTGGTGGTATGAGACATTAACGAAAGTGGTTGCAGCTTAAGGTATAGAGCGGGCAACCCTGAAGAAAGTTCAGAGCTCCCTGGGTGACGATTTTAAGACTGACTGTACAGATGCCTGACTTGTTGTCCTATCTGTTTATTTTCAGGGAAGTAGACCATTTCTCCTCTTCTGCTGGAACGACCAGGAACCAGTACTTAAGAACCAGACATCAGAGATAGAAAGTAGTTAATCTGGGACACTGTGAAGGAACTGACCCGCTAAAGCGTTGACTCTCTTCCCTACCTCCTACTTTATTACCTATAGTCCAGACCTGACTTATATTGGTTCAATACAATAAATAGTACTTGAAATCAACAAATTGTAGTCCTGTATGCCCTGAATGACCACAGTTGTTCTTTTGCTGCCGCCTCCTGTCTAGCTTATGCAGGTATCTTGGCTGGTTATAAAAGGAATTTAAAAGCCTTTATCTGAACGTACCAGCACGACCACAAGCACGTTGGGGAAACGCACAGGACCATTTTTGGTGCTGAGCATCCCACCTGACCCAAGACACAATCCGTATTTGTAGTATATTTGCAGCTTTGTTTTACCATTGTTCTTTCTGAGAGTGGTGCATGGCAGTTCTCAGCATATAATGCAGTGCAATGTATTGATTGTTGTGTGTTAATTGCTATCAAATTTTCTTTCTTACAAACCTGGTCATTGAAAAACAAGACGTCCGATTTCTACAAAAAAAACTTCGCCACTCAGAAGTGTCCCATTCTGGTCCTGCAATATCAGAGCTGTAACCTCCCTTCTCAGAGTATTTTCTACATGTCATGCAGTACAGTCCCTAGAAAGCTAGCATTGCTATCACTTTACTGTGTGACTTCGGTTCACTCTTGTCAGTTCTCCAGTGTGACAGCACTGCTGGCAGTTAACTCATTACATAATTGATCTCGGTTTCTTTGTCCACATTTAGGTGCCATTTAACATGTTACATTGTTGTTGTCTGTTTTTATGTGTGACCTCGATGTAGAAAACTTCACTAGTATCACAACTGTTAATTGAGCTCATGGAGTTTATTTTGGAGTCTACTGCGTCGCTGCCAGTTGCCTCATGTGACATCACGCTATCAGTTGCCTCATGTATATCACCGAAGTCCATCTCGCCAAGTGGTTTCAGCTCTTTCAATTTTCATTTTTAACATTAATCCAAATATGTCCTGATTTAATGTCATTGATATCAGCTACCGCTAATATTGCCTGATATCGCAATTTTTTTTATTGCTTCTGATGCCCTCACCATTGACAGCTGGTTTTCTTGGGTGACCTCAACATTCTCATATATATTCTGTATCTCTGCTGCCTATTTCCTTGTGTGATATCACTGATGTTAAATCACCCATGTTACATCCCATCTGTCAGTTCCTTCACATTACTGCTGGTAGTTCATTAGTGAACTCATCACTCGCTCTTAGATGCTTCATGAGTTGTTATCACTCTGTTCGATATTGTGACATCACCACTCAACGGAGAGTACGCCTTTTCCTGCTTTTTAATTTATTTTAATTTTTTTATTTATTGGCATTTCAATAAATTACATTCAAAGAACACAATATTGGCATTCTTAAAGCGTAAATATCTACATCACTTTTGACATGTGCACATTATCCAACGACGACAGCTGATACAGCGCCCAGTAATTCTTTGGTCGGTTACGTGGAGGGAGCAGCTCACTGTACAGACCTGTCTGTGTGCAACAGTATAGCATGTCATTTGACCACCGGGAGAGGGTCGGGGACGGTCCCCGCATCCAGGTGAGCGCTACACATCATTTGGCTACCAGGAAGGCTATATCCACAAGCCTACGTAGAACCAGCACGACGTCCTTCGAATATCCCAACAGTGCTAGTAATGGGGAAGGGGTCAGTGTTAAATCTGTAACCCTATTCACCTCACCATAAACCGCCTGCCAAAAGTCAGCAACTTTCGGGCATAGCCAGAACAAGTGTAAAAAGTCTGCCGTCAGTGCTCCGCATCTCTCGCAGCCAGGACTCTCTCGCAAGCTGTATCGGAACAATCGTTCAGGGGTGTAATAAACCCTATTAAGGTACTTAAAATGCAGCAGTCTATGGCGGCCATTAAGTGAGACACATTAGCGCAGCAATACCTCCATGTGTCTTCAGGGAGATCTGTTTCCAGGTCCGTCTGCCATGCCAGACGGACGATATTAATCGGGCCGGTGTTTTGGCCGAGACTATATAGTCATACGCCAATACAGTCACGGGTTCTGCCATATCCTCTCCCAGTAATGCTCTCAAAGCGTGTCTCACTCTGTGAAATTGAAAACGTGAAAAGAGCAGGGCGCCAGAGTCCCCTCCTGTGTCTAAGTCGTCCCATGTGCAGGCCGTACCATTAATAAAGAGGTCTCCCATGGTGTGTAGATTCAGTGTAGCAAGCGCGGTTAAGGCACTCTTGTCTCCACAGGGGCTAAGCCACGAGCACCAGGCCAGCTTCGCTCCCGGGGCGTATAGTAGTGAGCAAGCCTGAGCATCCATAAGCTGAAATCAGGCATGTGTCACAGCATTTAACGAGTCCAAAATGCCTGTTCGCCTATCTCTAGGGCGGGCCAGCAGTGCAGGCAATGGAGACGGAGCCGCCTCAATCCTCAGGTGCGGCGCATCAGTTGGTCCATGCATCCAGCCATACGCATGTGCGCCCTGGGCAGCACAATAGTATAATTCAAGGTCTGGAACGTTTAGGCCGCCCTCCTCATACGGGCGTATGAGGATGTCCCATGCCACTCTAGGCTGCTTACCTGCCCAAACTAGCCGCAGCACCAGGGTGTGTAGTTGTCGGAAGAATGCGCCCGATAATACCATAGGGATGTTACTAAAAAGAAATAAGAAGCGAAGAAGGACTTTTTCAGCAGTGATATGCGTCCCAATAGAGAGAGGGGAAGACCTATCCACCTATTCACCTCGTCTTCCAGTTTCGAGATTGCCACCCCGTAATTTTCTTGAAGAACCACCTCTGAGTCCGTGTGCAGTCGGATACCTAAGTAACGGACAGAGTCAGTGGTCCACTGTATGGGATAGTCCGAGGCAACTCTCTCGGTAGCTGGGGTGAGTGGGAACATTACAGTTTTGTCCCAGTTCACGTGAATGCCAGAGAGCGAGCTGTATAAAACCACTTCTCTCAGCACCCTCAAGAGGTTTTCCTCAGGTTTTCGGATATAGAGCAAAGTATCGTCCGCGTACGTGGATATCATCAGGTTGTATCCTGGAAATCTTATGCCTCGGTGACTGCGGTACTCTAGCAGAGCACATGCTAGTGGCTCCGCGACCAGGGCATATAAGATGGGGGAGAGGGGAGATGGGACAGCCCTGTCTGGTTCCACGTCCCACAGGGAAAGGCTCAGTCGTGAGCAACCCTATGCGGACTCTCGCCGCTGGGGAGGCATATAGCATATTCAACAGTTGGATGAAAAGGTCCCCAACTCCCATACGGTGCAGCACCAAGAGAAGGAAAGGCCACTCGACAGAATCGAAGGCCTTTTCCATATCAAGGAAGACTGCGACTGAAGGCACCTCCTGACGCGTGTGTTGGAACGTCGCGAACACTGTGCGCAAATTGTATGTCAAATTACGGTTGGGCACGAAGCCTGCTTGTTCAGGAGCCACTAGCGTGGGTATCAGAGGGCTGAGGCGGTTTGCAATAATCTTGGCGAATATCTTCGCGTCAACATTAAGCAGTGATAGCGGTCGGTAGGAAGCACAATCCTCTGGGGTTTTTCCCGGCTTGAGAATAGCCACTATGATAGCCTCTCGCATCGTCAGGGGCATCTCTCCCGTTTCCGCCATTTGCTTAATGAGCATTAATAGTTTCGGTAGCAGAAGTTCAGAATACATTTTATAGAATATGGCCGGGAAGCCATCACTGCCCGGAGCACTACCTGCCTTCATAGACGACAATGCCCAAACTCTCCTCCCTTTCAAAGGGACGCACCAGGAACTCGGGGTGTGTATTGTTGAGCCAGGGAAGTTGAATATGCGTTAAATAATCGAGGATACGTTCCTCTGGTATCGGACCCCTAGAGGCCTTCGAGTGCGGTGTAGTATTACCTAAAGCGAGCCGCTACCTGCTCATTTGTCAGTTCCTCCCCAGACTGCTAAGATCTCAGCACAGGCGACTCCATGCAGTGCCTTCTCTGCCTCGCAATATTCGCTAAATCGCTAAAACCACTCCTGGGTGCTCTCCTTCTCCATAGGTTCTCGCTATGGCACATTTTCCTAGATGCTTCATCTCGGAGTCTGCCTCGTCGTGATAGTCACGAATAGTTTGCACAAGTTCCTGCGTTAGCTCAGCACTGGGGCTACGATGGAGTCGCTTTTCAATATCCTTCAGTCTACCCTTCAGGAGGGACAAACTATCCCGAATGGATTTGAGGACTCTCGATTGCTTAGAGATAGCAACCCCTAGCAAATACGCCTTAAAGGCCTCCCAGACAGTTAGAAAAGAATCGACTGTGCCTTCGTTTCTGTTAAAGAATTCCTCAATGGCTGTCGCTAATTCCTCTCGGAAGGCATCTTTCAGTAGTGCATACAGAGGGAGACGCCAGGCAAACTGGGGAGGGCGACGCATCGGGTCTCGAATGGTGACTAGCACCGGAGAGTGGTCCGAGTAGGTGCGAGGCACCGTCTCACACACCTGTATCATAGAGAGGAGGGACGAGGAGAGGAGCCAGTAATCTATACGGGTGTGGATATCGTGTTGTGTGGAGTAGTGTGTAAATACCCCCTATTCCCCCCCCCCCCCCCCCCCCCCCCCCCGCCCGCACTCTGTGTCTGGTTCTCCATACGTCATGTAATCCCAGTCTGGTCATCTCAGCCTCAAGAACCTGTGCTGAGATCGAAGAGCATCTATCCAGGCCATCCGACCTGTCCAGTGCTGGTTGTCGGGTCATGTTAAGATCACCGCCCCAGAAGAGATGTCCCTCCCCAAGGTCTCTGATCTTACCCGCTAGTGTCAGATAGAAGGAGGGGCAGTCAAAATTAGGGCGGTAAGAGTTAGACGTGAAAGGTCATGCCTTTGCCAGCACATTTTGTGATAACATATCTGTCTTCAGCGTGGCAACAGGGGTCAATGTCAGAGAGGATTTAGGGTTCACCCAAGTCAATACTCCCCTTGCGTTAGAGGTGAATCCACCGGGGTGTGGAATTTATTAAAATATCTACTTGTCCATGGGGCAGGTTGCTTCATAAATCTACTTGTCCTGTAACAAAATCCACTTGTCTCTTTGGTGCCATGCAGTGTGGCGACAAAGTATGGCAGCAATCTTATTATATAAGAGCTCTTGTATAGCCTCTCTGATTATGCCAGGGCTCATATCACGAAAGCCGAATAGCTGCACTTAATGCAAGGACATATAACAAGGGTTCACTTTTGAGACTTTCTTTAATAATTGGGCCCCAAATTTGGTCTGGCGTTAGCCATGTCCTTTTGTGTTTATTAAAATTCTCTAATCTCTTCTCTCAGTTTTGTTCAATGTCAGTAACTAATGCCAAAACAAGTCACGCATTGCCAAAACTAAAAAGCTGACCACCCATTTCAGACCTACTGGGTTTGCCAATGCTTGTTTATTTGCATGTTTCCCATAATCTTATTGAAACTGGTTACACCGATTTCTCAATAGGAATATTTTTGGGAAATACTAGCATGCATCAACACATTTTACTAAATGACGCTGCAAAGAAACAGTACCTGAAATTTTACAGTAGTTTAGCAAAAACAAATTCCTACTTTCATTTTTTTAGGAACACTTTATATTGAAAGCAAAGAATCATTAGTCTTGCTTTCAAGCTTCTGTAAATATTTGCATCTAATTAGGAAGCATTCTGCATAGCCTCATATTGCTAAAATTTGAAACCATATGTACATATTTTTATATTGGAACCACTGTCACTAGTGCAGTCAGAACTTACATCTACTTACAGCGCTCACCTTAATAATAAAGGCTTTCAATTAATGAACCATAAACACAAGTTTGAACAGCATTAATATATGCACACAAATATTAACATAACTGCAGACAGTGCCCTTCCATGATCCTTAATGTGATACTGCAAACTGGCAGCCAAAGGGTTTGTGCTGCAGGTGGTTGGGCCTACTTGTCCCAAGGACAAAATTCACAATACAACTTGTTGCCCTTGACCCCAAACAATATGTCCTGGGCGTCGGGCTATAGGAATTTCACATCCCTGATCCAGCAGCATGAATGTGATTATGGAGTCCCCAATAGTGCAGTGTCTGGCTATCCGGTCGTAAGTGTCTCTCCTGGAGTAGCGCTATATCCATTGCATGCCTCAAAGTATTGAAGCACTCTTTTAACCTTTCTGTGGTCGTTAAGCCCCCTAACGTTACACGCTAGAAGTATTATAGTGTAATTGTAGTGTGGTCGTTGTGTCATAGCATGGGTCGAGGTGAGAGTATGTTAACAAGTGAAATCCGTCTCGTCAATGTACAACTCGCATGTCTTTCAATGTTCTTGCCAATAAAGCTCAACTTCAAACAAACAACAATAGAACGTTCTCCCCATTCTAGGAACTGCAGTGACAAAGAGTCATGTGACTCTGCCCAAACCCCCACCCACGCTTGCCCATCCCCAACATGGCCGCTCCCCAGAGTCCCGCCCTCCCCATCCCTTGTCTTCCCTCCCATGTGAGCTCCAGACCCTCCCACAGTCCCGCGCCCCCCACCCTGCATCCCAAATACCAAAAACAAAGATTACGAAAAAAATCATGGCAATAAAGCAATAAGCCCTCAACTGTGAGAGCTTAGCGAGGGTAGTGTTCAACACACAGGGGCGTAGGTAGCCTGCTCACAGTTAGTCTATAGGAATGTCTGATTGCCCCGCTCCCCGCCCAGAGAAAATTAGCATCAAGTTAAGCATATTCCTGTTAACAAATGGTTCTCCTCCCGCCCCCCCCCCACCCCCCCCTCTCAGCGGCCGTTGCAGTTGTCCACTATGGCTTATCTAGCGGGTATTATACAAAAGCTAATATATATACATTCCTGACGTTTCCAGAGCTCTACCTCGCGACAACTGCAGGAAGTCATGCCAGCTTTACACAGTGCCGTGGAGGGGTGCAAAAAATGTTAGATACAAATCACAAATATAGCCCCAAGAATGAAGAGCTTTTCCCACCCCCACTGCTATCCCTGACTCACTGTTACCCTGCGTCGTCACAGCAACCACTGATGGGACAAAGCTTTGGTCCACTTTCTAAGCAGCGTTGCCTGTGTTCAGATGGAGAGGACCTCGCACCCACAGCCCTTTAGTGAGTAAATCTGTCCCCCCAGTAGCTGTTCGTCTATTCACTCTTGTTCTTCCATAGATCCTTCTGAAGCCTCCTCCTGGATTCCATTGTTTGCTAGGTGTTGCTTTTCTCTGACCCAGTCCTTCATGGCTTTCTGCAGCGCTCTCGGGTCTGTGAATCGTAGACCTCCCCTGTCTATTGACCCTCAACTTAGCAGGGTAGAGCATTGCATAATCAACCCGAGGTCTCTAAGTTGACGCTTCATCGGGACAAACTGACGGCGAGCCTCCTGCACCCTGGCCGTGAAGTCCGGGAACAAGGAGAGCGTACTCCCCTCGTAGCGTAGTGGTGGTTTCTCCCAAGAGAGCCTCAGAGCTATGTCGCGGTCCCTATAGTTCAGAAGCTTAGCCACAATGGGACGGGGACGGGCTCCCGGCTTGGGTCTCGGGCCCAGGGTGCGGTGTGCTCGCTCCACAACGAACATCTCCGAGAAAGCAGACTCACCCAGCAGCTTCTTCAGGAGGGATTCCACGAAAAGTTCCATGTTGCCGGTTGAAGTACTTTCCGGCAGGCCCGTGATGCGTATGTTGCATCTGCGTGACCTCGCCTCCAAGTCCTCAGCCTTGTCCTGTAGAAGTTGGATCACCTTTCCAAGTTGTTTATGCTCGGAGTCCAAGGTCGTCTGCGCCTCTTCAACCTCTCCCATACGCCTCTCCGTCATATCCAGGCGTTCGGCGTGTTTGTTGAGCCGTTCCGCCATCCGATCCCTGCGGTACGTGAGGGTGTCCATCTTCATACCTAAAGAGGTAATTCCGCCCTGCAAGTTCTTCTCCATAGCCAGCGATATACTTCGGATGTCAGGTTCGGTTGTGTCCCCATTTGACGCATTCCCCGCTCCGTCGTCCGCCTCCCGGGGCGGTGGGTCTGAGGCTTAGGTTTTTTTGTTGGTATCAGAGGTTAACTTGGGCTGTGTTCGATCCGGGCGACCCATGGTGGCTGCAATCGGGCCTTGTGGCCGTCAGATCCAGTCCCCCGCGGAACTAATAGGATTACAATAACAGAGCCAGGAAAAAGGAGCAGTCTATTCAAGGCCAATAGTTAGGGTTGATGGCAGTGGCCGCTCAGATTTTGCTTCAAGCCTGTATAGATAGTACCCCTATCTCTCAGCGTGGGTGTTCCAGGAGAGCATCAGCCCCCGCCGTGCGTCAGACCCAGTGTCTGTGCGGGGTAGTCAATGTAGTAAAAGCGTTTTATACCTGCCAGGAGGGCATCATAAACGTGTGAGAGACTCTGGTCAGCCTCCAGGGCCTTCCCGCAGGGTGTCGAAGCAAGGTCTCCCTCCGTAGTTCAGAAGTGCAATCCACTTCAACGAAAACCAACAAAAGAGTGGCGAAATCTTTAGGTACGAGACTAAAGCAGTACAACAATTCCTACCACCAGGGGAATGGATAGAAAAAAGGAAAACATTAGGTAATGCAGTTATAGAGTGGTAAGAAAAGAACCCTCTGGGTCCAACTGAAAGTCGGTTGCCAGTTGTCTTCCTTGGGTTCTTAGAAAGAATGTGATATAGTAACCACAAGTGCTAGAAAAAGTGAATCTTAAAAGGAGCGTGGACTACTCCCAAGATCAGAGAATTATTTTAATAGAAGGGTAGTTCTAACTCCGTTAAAAACATTAGTGGAAGCGGACATACATTTGGTCATGTTAATTCAAACCAAGAAGTCCTATACATAGAAAAACAACAATGGTCGCCATGACATGTTTCTGCTATAGAGAGCTATTAGTAAGCTCAGCGTTCATCAGGACCAAATAAGAAGAAAAGGGACTCGCTTGGTGGCTGGTGCACTCTAAGGCACCAGAACCAACTACAGCGAGACAACAAACACACAAACTTGTATGTAGTCAAGGAACAGGTACTTCCTCGTGCGTCCTCCCCAAATCGTGAGAGATGAAATTTCTGTAATATTTCAATGGATATAAAAGACAAAACAAAAGGTAAACTGCAAAACATTTCCCCATTCTAAGTTATAATTATGCAAAACACACTTTTTTTAATGCAAAAATGTTATAGGCAAAGCCCATCAGATCAATTTCATCACCATTTTGTTTGGGAGCATTATAGTTTTAACTTAATCCCAACTTATTTTTTTGGGTATGACCAACTCTGCAGCATTCCTGGCAACATTGTGCCTGGGGTAATAACCTCTTAACGGCCAACGTGATCCCTTGTGATACACGAGGCAGGAGGAAGTTGTCTAAATCAAAAATATAAATATTCGAGCAAGTGTCCGTTTTTAAAGTTAAATAAATATATTTACAGAATTACACCTTCACACAGGAAAGAAAATCAGGGGCAAAGGACTCACTCGTTGAGCTCAAGAGTAGAGCCCCATGGGCGCGTGGTAGGGGGAAAATCTTCACGCCTGGGTCATCTGAAAGATAAAGAACGGGTTGAAAGGTAACCATCAGTGAGCAGCACAGCATACTCGCGTGTTATTTCAGAGTTTAGTTAAATTAAATGCCGGCACCCGAATACTAGTGGGCCAAAAAGAGAGTGAAACGCAGAAAAAGACTTACTTACTCATAGGCGACTCCCCGCTAGGAAACCTACAGCGTCCAAGACCACGGCCCGAATACAATGGGAACTGGGAAAGAACGCCGATTAAAGGTGTGCGTCATGCACGTCGGATCCGATCACGTGATCCTCTCATCCCAGAATTATTTAAAGGGGCTGACTGGGTTGCAAGACTTGTCGGTTTCGTAAGTAAAGCAAGTATTTCAAAGTAAAAGTGCTTTATTAGAGTGAAAGGTAAGACGCCAAAGGCACAACGTGCATTACCCAGAGCCAGTAACCAGTGGCGTCACTAGGGTTGGTGTCACCCGGTGCGGGTAACTCATGGTGTCACCCCCTCACAACTTACCGGATAGACCAACTCACCCTCTGCCTGCATCATGTCCCCTCTGCCTGCACCATCTCTCCCTCTGCCTGCACCATCTCCCCCTCTGCCTGCACCATCTCCCCCTCTGCCTGCACCATCTCCCCCTCTGCCTGCACCATCTCCCCCTTCTGCCTGCACCATCTCCCCCTCTGCCTGCACCATCTCCCCCTCTGCCTGCACCATCTCTCCCTCTGCCTGCTCCATCTCTCCCTCTGCCTGCACCATCTTCCCCTCTGTCTGCACCATCTCCCCTCCGCCTGCACCATCTCACCCCCTGCCTGCACCATCTCTCCCTCTGTCTGCACCATCTCACCCTCTGTCTGCACCATCTCACCCTCTGCCTGCATCATCTCCCTTCCGCCTGCACCATCTCTCCCTCTGCCTGCACCATCTCTCCCTCTGCCTGCACCATCTCTCCCTCTGCCTGCACCATCTCTCCCTCTGCCTGCACCATCTCTCCTCCACCTACACCATCTCACCCCCTGCCTGCCCCATCTCTCCCTCTGCCTGCACCATCTCCCCCTCTGCCTGCACCATCTCCCCCTCTGCCTGCACCATCTCTCCCTCTGCCTGCACCATCTCTCCCTCTGCCTGCACCATCTCTCCCTCTGCCTGCACCATCTCTCCCTCTGCCTGCACCATCTCTCCCTCTGCCTGCACCATCTTCCCTCTGTCTGCACCATCTCCCCTCCGCCTGCACCATCTCACCCCCTGCCTGCACCATCTCTCCCTCTGTCTGCACCATCTCACCCTCTGCCTGCACCATCTCTCCCTCTGCCTGCACCATTTTCCCCTCTGTCTGCACCATCTCCCCTCCGCCTGCACCATCTCCCCTCCGCCTGCACCATCTCACCCCCTGCCTGCACCATCTCACCCTCTGTCTGCACATCTCACCCTCTGTCTGCACATCTCACCCTCTGTCTGCACCATCTCACCCTCTGCCTGCATCATCTCCCTTCCGCCTGCACCATCTCTCCCTCTGCCTGCACCATCTCTCCCTCTGCCTGCACCATCTCACCCCCTGCCTGCGCCATCTCACCCCCTGCCTGCACCATCTCTCCCCTCTGCCTGCACCATCTCTCCCCTCTGCCTGCACCATCTCCCCCTCTGCCTGCACCATCTCCCCTCCGCCTGCACCATCTCCCCCTCTGCCTGCACCATCTCCCCTCCCGCTTGCACCATCTCTCCCCCGCCTGCTGCTCTTTTAACCCTTTCCTCGTTGCCTTCTCCACCCCCATGGTTTCTCCCTCACAGTTCTCGGCTCTTCTTAAAGTGACTGAAATAAACTCATGAAAAGCGCTTTGAATTCGTGCGCGCGTCACTGAGGATAAGTTTAAATAGACACAGAAGACACACTCGCCCTCAAGAGCGCAGCAGGGAAAGGGGGGGGGGGGGGGGTGGAGGGGGGCCTGGATGGGGGCAGATCATTGCCTTTTGAATGTAATATATTTTGGACCGATGTCATACTTAACCTCTGCTAAAGAAGGACTCCATTTTCTAGCCAACTATAAAGTAACCTCTTTGGTTGAATACTTCTGCTCAATAGGATTTACTTTTAAGATGTATTCCCCATAATGTCTGTCTTTAGAGCTCTGACTCATTACATACATCTGTGTTAGACCAGTTCTTCAAATGCCGATCTCATCTGTCTACTTGACCTTTCATCCTTTTGAGGTCGATAAAATGAGTGCTAGTGAGTTGGGTAACAAGAAGTCTGTTTTTCAGCGCCACGATACCCACAGATAAGTGTTGCCTTTACAAACACACTTTGCTAAAGTTATACACTGAAACCGAAAAATATCTAGATAGTATACTTTCCTGTAAAAAAAAGTTCAGATGCATTTTCTAATCTTCCCCGATATATCTATATAATTATTTCTTATTAAATTATGAATATCCTGTTATAAATGTGTACGTAATCATTTCCTATCCATATTTAAAATTCCACTTATTCTTCAGAATCAACCATTTGATTCCATAAAAGCCCGTCTTTTATCCAGTATTAATTTCATATGCTAAAAAGCTGTTAGATACCTCATTAATTTCAAAGAACGATTCAAAAGATTGTCCGTTAAAACTGACATCGCATTATCCAAGTGAAGACATTATTTAAATGCTCACATTAGCCTCTGCTTGTCAGAGAGGCACAATGTTTTATTAGGCTCAGGGTTCCTCCTGATAAGCAAAGCAGAGCAGAGCGGTGAGGCTGCAGAGCTGTGTTACATACACAGCATACCCAGATGGTGTCACCCCATGTGAAAGGTGTCACCCGGTGCGGTCCGCACCCCCCGCACCCCCCTAGTGACGCCACTGCCAGTAACCACAAAGTTAATCCACTCCTGCTATTTGAACCTTTGCAGACAGCAGATATTTATGCTATTCATACCAACAGTCAACCTGCAAGTGTTGGCAGATTAGAATGCGGCAGAAATAAAATGTATCCAAATGTATTATTTACGTTTAATGTGAATTAGGAGATGGAATACAGACGAAGCCTGTGGTAATAATACAAGTACAGCCACCCATAATCCGCCACAATAAATACGTATGAGTGTCCACATCTAGCAATTATGCCAGAATGTGAAGTCCAACGCAAGGGACCAGTGATAGTAAATGTAGACTCCCATGACCTACATATATACATCAGAAAATGCTGAATCTACGTCCTGTGTAATTTCCTTATATAACATAAACAGACCTCAGTTCTAGAGATCTCAGGCTTCGGCAGAGTCTTTTGGATACTCCCACATACTACAGGGGAGATGTTTGTTTGTAGGCACTTGAGTGAAATGATTCTGGTACACTAAATGGGGGCAAATAATGACAACCAGGACAAATAATCTCCTATATTTAAAAACTTCATAATCGTCTCAAAGGTCTCAGTGGGTGGATCACCGCCGCATCCCTGAACTCCATGGTATATCATCATTTAATCCATGTGTATGCGTCAAGAGGCATACACATGGAAGAAGTGGCACAGTGTTCCAGGGGTGGAAGAAATCTAACTCTCAGCCATGAGTCACCTCCAGGCTTCAACGTTTCTTGCCGTTTTGGGCTCTGTTGGTGCCAAACTCCCACCCTCTTATGAGCTTGTGTTCCAGCCAGTGTCGAGGAGGGGAGGGAGATAAGTGCTTAGCCCCCTTCACCTGCACTTCACGCTCTAGTCGCAATGTGGAGGGCCTTGCGCCAGGGTGCGTGTCCTTGAGTTACAGCCAGTTGGGGGAGGTGTTCCAGGCCTCGTGGTAGCAATGTAGGCCTCGTATACTCGGGGAATCGTGTGGTGGCCCCAACGGTGCAGAGGGAGGCAGCGGTATCCGGGCAATGCAGTCTACCCTCACTTTACCAGGGGTAGCGACTCGCTGGGCCAGCGGAAGTCGGTAGGCCTCGCCGTGCAGTAGAAGCCGGGCACTCTATTACGTTGCCTCAGCCACCGCAGGGTCCCAAGGGAGCGCGCTCCTCCACTTCGCAGCTCCCTCACTCACCGCCTCTTCACAGATCACGGTCCCGCCGCGCTCCGCTGCGTTTTGGGGCAGGATGCTGCGGCGTCGGGCTCCTGTCCCCCTCACGTCGTCTCCACACCCTCGAGGCAAGGCAGGACTGCACCCCGACACTCCGCAGGCCGCGTCTCCGCCTTTCGCGCGGCCGCGAGTTTGTCCCGTATCTCATCACCCGAGGCTCTGCCACGAGTGATCTCAGCACCGAATGTGCACCAGGTGTAGCGGAGCCCCAATTTATCTCTCCGGTGCTCGGACGGAGGGCACCAAAAGCAGCAGGATAACTGAGCGGATTTCTTTCTGGGCAGAGGAGCCGACGGCTCAGGCAGCCATCTCCGTCGCTGGCTAGCTCCGCCCCCGCCTTTGCCTGCATTCGTTCAGAAATGCTCCAATGATCATTGAAAGATGCTCTCTTCTGCCTCCCCAGCTCATAACATGTGCACGCATGCACATCATAGCATTTTTACTTATTCCGCTGATGCTGAACAATATCGGCAAGAAGCAATTACAAATTAGTAGGTCTGCGTTGACATCCAAAAGGCGAGACTTATTAGCTTTTCCAAGGCTTGGTAAATTTTTGTCTTGTTTAATGCGTATTTAGTTCCTGCTGGTCATCTTTATATAGCTTCTAAGGACAAAAGTACTGCACATTTTGCAGTTCATTAAGCAATAGAAGGGTTTGTGGCATGAAGTTTTCAAGTTGCTCAGAAAAGAGATTCAAAGAAAACTCTCCTGGGGCATTCTCGCAGATAAATGGGAGCTTCTAGTGGGATGGAATTCACAAACAACCTGAGCTTCAGTTCAGGGGCGCAAGGTGACACCTCTCTGCCTAAGGGAAACAGAGTCCCCTTTCTGAAAATGGTGGGATGACTTTGAATATTCATGTCCACCCCTGATTTGTGCCTGGGAATCTACAGCTGGGTGTAAAGCTTGGAGCCAGGTTTTGGTTCTGTGCGAAGTTGGGTATTTGAGATCTGCAGTGTGGTCCTGCTGCTTTGATTTTCCTGGCAATTCTCAGTGCACTGTGAGGAGTAGTTAAACGTTAAAGTTTTTTTTTTTCTTCCTTCGTGAGGCTCACTTGCTCGGATCCATGCAACTCCTAACTTCCCCTACAAGTGGTTTTTTCTTCTAATCCTTGTCTCTGAACACATCAAAGATATTTTGTTACACAAACCAGACACGACGACTCCTCACTACAACACTATGGTCCACAATAAAAAATAGAACTGGACAGAAAGGCACTTACAGACTACCACAGTTGCTACAGCGCTATACAGAGGCCAGATATATTTTTAGGTCTCGGCCTAGCGTACACTGCGCTGCAGTGTCGCGCAGCCGAGATTTTATGTTTAAAGTATCGGGGCTTGAACCTGCCCCTCTAATCCATTGGCTGGCTTCCTAAACGGAGGCCAGCCATTGGAGGAGACGGGCATCACTCTATTCAAGACCGGAGTGTGTTTTTGACGTTCTTTCTCTTTTCTTTCTCTCCTCTTCCCATTGGCTGGAATTTTACATTCCAGCCAATGGGAAGAGGAGAGAACGAAAACCACTCCCCCGAATGCGAAAATGGCGGTTCTTTCTTGAAGCCATTTCTGCCCGACCGCCGCCGGAAGAAGTCGAGAAGCTGCCGAGTCCTCCGGTGAGTGCTCGCTTTTCTTGCCTCTGGCCCCTCGCTGTGCGTCTGCCCCCCTCGCTGTGCTTGCTCTCCTGCCCCCTCGTTCTATGTGCTTGCTGTCCTGACCCCCTTGTTGGTTGTTCTTGCTGTCCTGACCCCCTTGTTGGTTGTTCTTGCTGTCCTGACCCCCCTCGTTGGTTGTGCTTGCTGTCCTGACCCCCCTCTTTGGTTGTGCTTGCTGTCCTGACCCCCCTCTTTGCTTGTGCTTGCTGTCCTGCCCCCCCCTCGTTGCTTGTGCTTGCTGTCCTGCCCCCTCGTTGCTTGTGCTTGCTGTCCTGCCCCCTCGTTGCTTGTGCTTGCTGTCCTGCCCCCTCGTTGCTTGTGCTTGCTGTCCTGCCCCCTCGTTGCTTGTGCTTGCTGTCCTGCCCCCTCGTTGCTTGTGCTTGCTGTCCTGCCCCCTCGTTGCTTGTGCTTGCTGTTCTGCTCCCTCGTTGCTTGTCCTTGCTCCCCTGCCCCCTCGCTGGTTGTGCTTGCTCTCCTGCCCCCCCTCGTTGCTTGTGCTTGCCGTCCTGCCACCTCATGCTTGCTGTCCTGCCACCTCGTGCTTGCTGTCCTGCCCCCTCGTTGCTTGTGCTTGCTCTCCTGCCCCCCTTGTTGTTTGTGCTTGCTGTCCTGCCACCTCGTGCTTGCTGTCCTGCCCCCTCGTTGCTTGTGCTTGCTCTCCTGCCCCCTCGTTGCTTGTGCTTGCTCTCCTGCCCCCTCGTTGCTTGTGCTTGCTCTCCTGCCCCCTCGTTGCTTGTGCTTGCTCTCCTGCCCCCTCGTTGCTTGTGCTTGCTCTCCTGCCCCCCTCGTTGCTTGTGCTTGCTGTCCTGCCCCCCCCCCCCCCCCTCTCGTTGGTTGTGCTTGCTGTCCAGCCCCCTCCTTCGTTGAGCTTGCTCTCCTGTCCTGCTATTGACATTGTAACTGACGATGCAATTTATTTATGTTTTAAAAACAAAAACATATATACAAATGTTATGAGCAATGCCAATAGCTCTAACTTTCAAAGATGTCGTAACAAACCTGATTACTTTAACAATGGAAATACTCCTAGACAAATGGTCTAGAGTGAGCATGTAGAGCCTTGGAAAGTATCTAAAGGTTTCCTCTGGATTTCTTTGAGAATGTCTTTTCAAGTAAATGGTGCACATTTTGCTGCATGCAGTGTTGAGAAATATAAACCCATGATTAATATTATGTAGCAGTCTAGTTTATCATGGTTCAGAGAAACATAGTTCTGCATATCACAGCTGTTACAAAGTAGTCTGCAGGCTGAAGAAGTGTGAAGTTAGGTTTATTACAACAGCCCCACACGGTGGTGGTGCGTAGGTAAACGGAACATCAGTAATGACAGTTGGTGTCAACGTTATCAGCTGGGGAAGGAATGGAATGTGGGGGAACCAATGGGAAGGGGAGAACTCAGGGGAGGTTCACGCGCAGGGGAGAGGAAGGTACCATGCGCTGGGGTGCAGGGGGGGTGGCATGGGTAAGATACAACACATCTTCCTCTCTTGAGAGTTTTGTCAACAGTGCCACGGGATGCGGTGGCAATAAGCAGGTGGGTGCATAAACAGTTGGGTAGTTAGTCGCACACATAATCATCTAAACGTTTAGGTCTACGGATGGTTCTACCAAACCTTCCAGAGGCCGCGGGTAAGTGTGGTGCACATTCGGTGTCCGAATGAGAGTCAAGGTCCGTTCTGCCGAACCTACCACTGAATCTGTGACCATCAGACGCAACTTCAGAATCCGAATGAGGGTCATCCTGACAACTCCGATTACAAGTCGAAGTGCTGGGATTGACACCTGCAGACCGATCTGTCGATTGACCATCATCAGAGTCAGAGTCAGGTTGGAGGTCACGTGTGCTGTTGTTTCTAGACCTATTATTCTCATCAACACTAGATCTATCGACATCTACCCACAAATCATTGCTAACGGTAACATGCTGCTGTTGACCCTGGGCCTTGTCACTGGGATGATAGTTCGCCAGTCTGCTCATGTGCCAGACTTTCCCATCACTGAGTCTTGCCGCATTGTTAAACAGTTCGTCAATGTGAAGTGGGGCGGTATATCTGCTTTCTCCTTTCTTTACTTTTTTTTCCAAACGAACTTTCACAAGGTCGCCAACCTTGAATGAATGATCTTTTGCGCTGTGTCTAGAGTCATACCATTCTTTGTAGTACTTCTGTGCCTTGATGATGTTATTCCTTATGTTTTCAGGTGACCATTCAATTTGTTTGGATTCAGACATCCACCCCAGATCAATGCTCATGGGCTGTCTGCTTCTCATGAGAATGAATGGTGCTGTGCGTGTGCTTGCACAAGGAGCAATCCTGAATGCCCAGATAAGTTTGTATATTTCCTCTTCCCAGTTTAAGTTTGCATTTCTGGATAGTTGTATGTGTCCTTTCAAGACACGGTTGAAACGTTCAGTGAGGCCATTTCCTTCTGGATGATAAATTGAAGTGGTGTGGTGGGTGATACAGTTCCTAGCAAGGAATGACTTGAATGCCTCAGAACAGAATTGCCGGCCATTATCGGTGAGGACGGATTTGGGTAAACCTTCACTGAGAGAGCTTGTCCAAGAAGTCTATACATTTGGAGCTGTCAATTTCCTCTACGATCTTAATTTCTGGCCACTTGGAGAAGTGATCTATTGCCACCAGGATGTACTTGATTTCTCCATTATGTCCTTCTATGGGCCCCACAATGTCCAAACCCAATTTCTCCCATGCCATTTGCGGGGGTTGAATCGGAGAGAGACTGACCTTTGAAGTTTTGAGAGTTTTGTCTGAGTCACAGCATTCCATACAGTTCCTGACCTGGACCTCAATTTGCTTGTCAATACCCGGCCACCAATAACTTGCCCTGACTCGCTGCTTAGTTTTGGTGATGCCAAGGTGGCCAACGTGACACAAATTTAGGATTTTGTCTCTGAGCGTTGGAGGGGCTATGGCTTTACCCATTCTGTACAACACGCCGTTTTCCAAACTGAGTTCATTCCTAGTTTCCCAGTACGCCTTGACATTGTCCTGTAGGTTGCGCTTATCTGGCCATGCGGAGTTGATGAATTGGCATACCATTTGCAGAGTGGAGCCGCGCGACATGTGTTGACCCCATTCTTCCGCTGATATTCCATCCAGGTCAGTGTTGAAGAGCAGAGCTACCTTCTCCTCGTCTTCTTGAGCGATCATGCTTTCCGTGTGAGGCAGAGGTAGTCTGCTGAGGAAATCCGCAATTTTGTTTTTCACCCCTGGCCAATATTCAGCCGAGTAGTTGTAATCCAACAACTTGATCGACATTTTGCTGAGTCTTGGTGAAGCATTTTGTAGACCAGAGGCAGTCAGTATCTTGATCAACGGTTTGTGGTCTGTGCGGAGATGGATTTTGTATCCCCACACATATGCTCTGAAGTAATTGAGCGCCCATGAACAAGCCAGCATTTCACGCTCAATGACAGAGTACTTTTCCTCCGCAGAGGTGAGCGACCTGGAGGCAAAGGCTACGACCCATTCTTGGTTAGATGAGTCCTTCTGTGCTAGCACAGCTCCAATACCTTTGTTGCTTGCATCTGTAGTTAGGTAGATATCTGCTTTGGGGTCAAAACCTTTGAGGAAAGGCGCTTCGCTGATTTCCTTTTTGATGGTAACAAAGGTGTTCTGACAGTCCGGTGACCAGACAAATTTGGTTTTGTTTTTCAGTAATTGTCTTATGCTGTAGGTTTTTTCAGAGAAATTCCTTATGAATTTGGAGTAATACTCCGTCAAGCCGAGAAAGGCTCTTACATCTTCTTTGCTTGAGGGACATGGGGCATTCAGGATGGCATCCACCAAACCTTGTTTGGGTTTGATCCCTTCTCGGCTGATGGTGTGTCCAAGGTAAACCACTTTGTCCTGTGAGATTTTACATTTGTCTAATTCTACTGTTAAACCATGCATTTTCAGTTTGCAAAACACTTGTCTAAGGCGTGTGTCATGTTCCGATTGGTTGCTGCCCATGACCAGGATATCATCTTGGAAAACCCTGATACCATCAACACCTTCCAGAATGGATGTCATGACCCTTTGGAAAAGTGCTGCGGCAGAGGCCAAGCCAAATGGTACCCTGGTAAACCGATAGCAACCAAAGGGTGTGATAAAGGTTGTGAATTTTTTACTGTCCGCATGCAAAGGGATCTGGTGGTATGCGGACTTCAAGTCAATAATGGAAAATACACTCATATCATTGGTGGCACTGAACATTTCACATATGCGAGGTAGGGGAAATTGATCAACAATAATGTTCTTATTGAGGTCCCTGCGATCGATGCAGAGTCTGATTTTCCCGTTGGGACGTTTCACAACTACCAAGGGGGAAACCCACTCTGCCGATTCCACAACTTCTATAATGCCATCCTTGACAAGTCTGTTTAGTTCAGTTTGAACATCACTTCTCACTGACACCGGTAGATGTCTTACCTTGTGAATGCAAGGAACAGCTGAGTCCTTGAGCTCAATTTTGTGTTCGAAACTGTTAAGAAGACCAACTTTACCTGAGAACACTTCGGGGAAGTCTTTTTGTATTGTCAATTTACAGGAATCATTTATGGACAAGACGGGATCATCACTATTGGGATCAAGCATGATGCCTAGATCAGCTTGGTCACTCCAGCCAAGGACAGAGGGGCCCTTTTTTGCAACATAAAGTCGGCAAAATGCTTTCCGGTTTTTAAATTCAAATTCCAGATCACGTGTTCCTAGGAATTCTATGTTGTTTCCCGTGTAGCTTCTAGCGATAACCTTGGGTTTTTCAAGAGTTGAGCCAATTTTATCCGTGAATTGCTTCCAAACATTTTCGTTGATAATCGTGAAGGGAGAACCAGAGTCTGCCATCAGATTGACTGTCACGCCTCCCAAATTGACATCACACATGGGTTTTTTTTTCTTTGTTGGCGTGAGTTCCAACACGTCATATTCAATAGAGGAAACATAGCTGACATTGTCGGAGTCAGAATACTCTGAATCTTCTTCGGTTGAATCACTCTCTTCATGAATTTGTCTTACCTGTTTGCTTTGTTTGTTCATTTTTCTGTTGCAAACCTTAGCGATGTGACCAGTCATTCCGCATGACAAGCATTTTTGATGTAGAGCTGGACACCTTTTAGAGTCGGCTAGATGGGTTGGGGACCCACAGCGATAACATTTAAGTTCAGGAAAATCATTGTCTCTTGTATTATTGCGTCTATCACTGCTACGCTTCGATCTGCTTGGTTCACTTCTTTTGTAATGATCATGACTCATTTCTTTTTTGTTTCCTTTCTGTTTGAATTTACTTGCATTGGAGGACCTAATAGCTTTTATTTCCGCTGGTTCATCAATTACTGCTTTGGCACATCTGCCAGTAAGTTCAGCTTTCTTGACAAGGGCAACAACCTCCTTCAAGGAAGCCTCGCCATTGACCCAAAGTTTATCTTGGATGTTGGGGTTGCTCGCGTGCATTATTATTTGATCACGCACAAACTCTTCCTGCAGTGCTCCGAATCTGCAGGTTAAGGCCAAGTTGTTCAGAGCAGCAACATAATCCTCAACGCTTTCATCTTTTCCTTGCTTCCTTCTTGAGAATTTGTACCGATCAACAGCAACGCACACAATTGGCGAGAAGTGATCGTCCAGATCATCTAGGGCATGTTGGTAAACATCATCACCTGTTCTTACCTTCTTCTCTGTTATTGTAGGTCTTAAGTCCACCAGGACCCAAGCAGTACAAAAGTACTTTTTTCTTCTTTATAGCAGTGAAGTCATCATCCTCAACTGTCTCAATGTAATTAACAAAATACTCTTTCCACTCTTTCCAAGGCATGCAAGGTGCACCTTTAAGAGGTAGAAATGCCTGAGGTTGCGAAAGATTCAAGGAACTGAGAGCACACATGACGGTAGATGAATTATAGGCTCAAGATTCACACTGCGAGAATTCCAATGTCACTTTGTACACTATACTTGTGAAGGGTAAACCTGTTGTTTTCAATCAATAAGATTAGGCTTAAGTAAGTGCTTGCTCATTAATTTGTGACCTTTTTCTTTGTTTCATAAACACATCTCGCAAAGTCAAACGAATTCAGAGCTTAGGCCAGGCTCGAACACTGACTTGAAGAAAACGAACAATTTCAAGTGAAGTATTTTTTTTTCTCCAAAATGGCCTCCAGCGCTGCGTTCCAGTGACGTCACGCGTCACCAGGCATGCGCAGATGCGTGGAATCACAGGCGCGAAAGCAGCTGACAGGAATTTCCGTTTCGAATGCGCAAGGGAAGCGCATACGCCACTGACAGGAATCGAAGTACGCCAAGGGACCCTCAGCCAGGGAAGAGCGTCGAGCACGTTCAGATGGCACACACGAAGGGGAGTCCCACAAGTACAGTAGCGGTCCTACCTCCGTGTGGCGCAGCAGCCGGTCGTTGTGAGATGCTCAAATCTCGAAAGAAGACACACGGCCACTTCACCCTCGACAGCTATGCGGTCCACGTCTTCGTTCGCTATGAAGAGAGGGCACCGGAATTCCCCAGGTGAGAAGAATTGCTCCAATGAATCGATAGATTACCGATTACAGCAAAGTGAAAGTCCATCAGCTGTACCACGGTGTGAGGCTGTAGTTCCGCTGATAACCTCGTCGCCACTGTTACAAAGTAGTCTGCAGGCTGAAGAAGTGTGAAGTTAGGTTTATTACAACAGCCCCACACGGTGGTGGTGCGTAGGTAAACGGAACATCAGTAATGACAGTTGGGGTCAACGTTATCAGCTGGGGAAGGAATGGAATGTGGGGGAACCAATGGGAAGGGGAGAACTCAGGGGAGGTTCACGCGCAGGGGAGAGGAAGGTACCATGCGCTGGGGTGCAGGGGGGGTGGCATGGGTAAGATACAACAACAGCATTATCTTTTCAATCACAATAAACTAATGTAAGTATACAAATATGATTTAAATCAGATTATGGCTTCATGACTGTCAAGGTGGCTAATTCTGAACCCACTCAATGGCCTTGGGCCATGTTGTGTACGTGTTAGTGCCAGGAGTTGTCTAATGAGTACTGTAGGGATGGTATAGATGTTTACTTATTAAGGTCTGTTTGGGTTCAGATTGGATGCTAGGTGTACCTGAAACAAAACGAGGCAATGTTAGCTTTATAGTAACAGACACGCGTCACACAAGTCGTTTACTTAGGCTTAAGATTATAATATTGTATACGTGAAATTTACAGAATCTGTCCTTTCATGTGAAGAAAAGGGAAATTTGTCGTGCCCCCTGCAGACATACCTTCCTCCGGTAGTTCACTGGGAAAGATCGAGAAGAGGGATGAGGACACTTGGGATACACCACGTATATGCTCCTATCTCTTCTCCTTAACTACATTCACCAGTTATTTCAGGTCATTTAGCAGCATCTCTTTACTCCACAAGTAAAAATGTTTTCTCATATAGTGCACAATGCCTTGTAGATTTGAGCAGATCCCAATAGTGCAAAAGCTTGAAAATGTATGACAAAAATGATGCACTGTGATGTTTATAGACACTGACTTTAAATCTTATTTAGCTGCAAAGTGTCAATATGGAATTATTTGCTGTTCTGTGCTTGCCCTGATGAGGAATACTTATTTTCTTTATCCAATCCGTAGCACCCTAGCACACACTTTGACTCACTCTTAGCGCCACCCCCTATTCTATGAGGTCCTTGTAATTTTATTAGAGCTTGCAAATGAGGTGTCTTTAGAAGTGCCTGTAGTACTTATGATGCAATGTGCTTTGGATTAGTCCTGTCTGTCTCTTAAAGGTCACGTTTCACTACTTTTGTGAGATCAAACGTTGACTTTAAATCTCTTCAGCTGAAGTTCTTCTGTTAACTTAGTTATTTTGATTGGGATTTCAGTTGTTTTCGAATTTCAGTGTGGTGTATCCATCCACACTTATTTTTTTGCTGTTTTTTGCATCCATCATTTTATTTTATGAAAAAATAAGCTGCAACTAGTATTTTACTGCATTTAACTAATAAATATGCTCATTCCTTGACTGCTTGACATATTCCCTAAGCGTCTGATTGGATCCGGATAGTTAGAGCAGTTCGTCTGTATGCTGGAAAGTGGCATTAGCGGCTCTGTGCCCATGTTGTTGGCGTAGGTAATGACATTTACAGTGCCTATATAGGCTCCACGCCGCACACTGACATCAGTTCTTTCGCTTCATCACTTTTTGATCAACTTTTCAACCTTCTTGAACTTTTATGAGCTATTGCTACCAGTGTACTTGGCCTTTACATATTGGTTACAGCGCAGATCTTGTGTTTTGGTGTAAATGTGTGAAACCATTTTACTTGGAGAAGCAGTGCGTAACATTGTGGTGAGAGGTATAACCTCTGGTGGTTAGAACAATTCTTCTCCTAGCAGTTCGCGCAACACACCCCTGGGGCTAAAGTGGTGGAATAGTGTTAAGGGGGTTACTACGGGATTGTTCACTGTCAGCTCCTCCCAGTCGCACCCTGTCCCGTCTTTAAAGAATTTTCCAATTGTATTATATGTCTAAGGATTGCATAGCTCTGACTATTTCAGCTGTAGTAAGGGCAGGGAGCCATGCACACCATGCTATAGGCGTAAGGGGGGAATAAAGGATAGAAACTGCTTGGCGGTTCATAAGGTTCTGCCAGGCGTGTGTAGTTACGTTAATGGAGTCTGGTGTCCCCGTGTGGCGTCTCGCGGGTTGAAACAGTGCAGTCAATAGGTGGGCGGGAGCCAATGCTACCATTTCTATATGGAGGTGAGGGAGGGGGACCTGCTGGTGTAGCCAATAATTGGGCAGCTCGAATATGGGAGAGTGAGTACCTTCCATCTGGTACGTGGCTGTTTTCCAGCAGAAGCCAGTTTACTCAGCAGCGTCTTGAGGTGTTTGACGAAGTGTGCAGGTAGGACAATCAGAATATTAATAAATAGGAAAAGAAATCTGGGTAGCACCACCATCTTCCAAGTCAATGGGAAATCCAGCTCCCCTGGGAGCATTGCCGGAGTAATGGACTAATGATGGATTTTGTCCAGTACATTTTTAGGCCCGAAATTCCCTGAATTTTACCACCTTGCATAGTACTGGGGAAAGGTTGGTGACGGATATCGAATATATAGAAGCGTATCGTCAGCATAGGAGGAAATGATAGGATTGTCTGCAGGGAAGCAAATACCTATATGTCCATGGTGTTCTCTAAGAGCACAGGCCAGCGGCTCTGCCACTTGGGCATAGAGGAGAGGGGATAGTTGGCACCCCTGGCGAGTACCTCTAGAAATCTCCAGAGGAGCACTGACTATATTGCCCACACGGACCCAGGCTGTCGGGCGCAATATAGGGCTTTCACTAATTGTAAGAATTACCTAGCCCCATACGTTCGAGCACCAGTAACATGAAATTCCGTTCAATGGAATCAAAAGCTTTTTCTGCGTCTAGGAAGACTGCGGCTACTTTGGTGTCTGGTTTGGTATGTTGGATGGCCCCAAATACGGTACGTAGATTGTGTGTTAATGTGTGTCCTGGGACGAATCCCGCCTGCACCGGGCCCACTAGGGTTGGTAGAAGTGGAGCTAGACAATTTGCAAGTATTTTAGAGAAAATGTTGTCTACATTTAAGAGACTAGGGCCGATAACGAGGCACAGTCTTGAGGGGATTTTCCAGGTTTCAGAATTGCCACCAGGAGGGCTGCGCGTATTGTGGGGGCATAGAGCCACTTTCACCCTTCTCCTCGAATAGTGACATTAGGTGAGGGGTAAGCTTTTCCTTAAACTCCTTATAGAACGCTACAGTGTGCCCGTCTTGACCTGGGGCACTATTGAAGTGCATTGAACCTAGCGCCTCGTGGATCTCCCATGCCTCTAGCGGTCTCATTAGGTACGCTCAATGATCATTAGACAACTAGGGTAACTTTATGTATTCTAGGTAGGATAAAATGTTGGCTGTATGTTATGGGACCGAGAGCGGTATAGGTTGGCAGAGTACATCCAAAATTGTTCCGCAATAATGTCAGGATCTTTAGACTTTTCATCAGTGTCCAGAGTAAGCTCAATGAAGTCAGTAGTCGTCCTTCGCCCTCTCATGAGGGCTGTCAACGAAGCGCCAGGGCACTCTCTCTCCCCATATCTTCTGGCTATCTCATATTTGCCCATTAACTTTACCTCTCTGTCTGCTTCTAAGTGATGTTGTTCGAGAGTAGTCTTTAAGTGTCTCTAGAGATTGCGCATTGTGGGTGACCAGCACTGCACACTCCAACTCTGCAAATTTCTGCTCCAGTAGGGGTAATCCCCCAAAATAAATTTCAATACCCTAGAGTGTTTAGAGATGGCTATGCCACGGATATAGACCTTGAAGGTCTCCCAAATAGAAGTGAATTGCGGGACTGAGCCAATATTGTTGGTGAAGGTGTCTAAGGCCTCCAGTAGGTCTGCTCTATAAACTTCATCTAGTAGAGTGTATTGGGGGAATCTCCAAGTAAACGGTGGAGGGCGTTTAGCAGGGGATGCCAGGGTGAGAAGTATATGGTGAAGGATCAGAGTATGAGCGTGGGAGCACCTCGTAGCCTCGAACGTGTGCCCAAGTGAATTCGCCAGGAACCAATAGTCTATCCTGGTGTGCAGGTTGTGAGGGGCAAAGTAATGTGTAAACCCTCCCGTCCTGTTTGAACGAGAACGCTAGACATCCTCCAGCTCCGTTAACGTATCTGTAATAGTTTTGGCCGCCTGTGATTGGCGTCGTAAGGGGCCCCCCGAACAGTCTATATCAGGATTTAACCCGCAGTTAAAGTTGCCCCCCCATATCTGGGGCAGATCAGGTAAATGGTGCGCCCTAGCCAGCAAGTCTTGATAAAATTGGGGGATATTATAATTGGGGCCATAGACCTTAATTAAAATACATTCTTTGCCTTTCCCTGTGCATTTAGATATAGTGTATCTGCCATCCGGGTCTATGTGTAACTCTACTAGGAAAAAGCAAGCTCTAGGATTAACCCAGGTAAGCACCCCACGGGCGTGTGAGGTGAATCCTGCAGCGTGGAATATGACACGAATCTGTCCACAAGTAAATGGTAAGTTAGCTGTAGGGAGATGCTTTTCCTGCAGCAACACTGTCGATGTTGTGTCTTCCTAAATATGCCATTACCTTCCAGATTTTGCGTTGGTAATTGAGGCCTCTAATGTTCCAAGTCAATAACCGTACCTTATCCTTTATAGTTTCCGGGTGTGGAGAGTCTGGTGTGCAGCAGGGATATTAGGGCACCCTTCCACTGATTAGTATGTAGCCACTGTACCTCCGTGCATGTCTACTAACACGTGTTCTGCGTACTGTCCGTTCATTGCCACCAAAGTAAAACAAACCTATGAAAATAAACCCCAGATCAACATTCCTCCCCACCTCCCACAATCCCAAAGTGAGCACAGTTAATAGCCCCCCACCCCTTCCCCTTAGAAACTAAAAAACGGAACGAGTCATAGTGTGTAACACGTGGGGGCAGATGTTACCAGAGCACCTCTAGTAGCCATTGGCCTTAATCTACGCAACTATAAATCAATATGTGGATTTGGAACAAACCATATTGCCATTGTCATCTCGGAACTACAAGTGTATGGCATCGGACCAACTACAATCACAGGCAGTTCGTATAGGCATGCAGTCAAGAATAGTGAGAACTTTATGAAACCAAGAGAGCACTCCCTGTAAATCAGTGAGAATAAACAATTACAATACTTGCAAGAGTCCTGATTTTGAGTCTTGCTGAGGCCTATGAGAAGGCCGGAGGTGCATGGGACGCTGTTATTTTTTTGTCCCTGGACTCAGTCAGTTCGGGGTCCCAGCAGCCAAGACAAGTAGTACGGATAATGTCAGGCCTTCAAAAAGTTCACAGGCATTTTGCTCCTACTTGTCCAGATCACCATCAGCTGTTCCCCCAGATGCCTTGTCGAGCTCTTCCGTTGCATTATCTCGCGGTGCTTTCTTTGAGAAGATCTTTACTGTCTTTTGCAGCATTTTAGGTTCCGAAAAGATGCGGGTCGATTAGTCGAATGTGACTGAGTGGGTAGAGCATCGCTTTCCCAATGTTTTGGTCATGGAGTCGCCGCTTGAGAGAGGTAAATTGACGCCTGTCTTCCTGGACTTTCATAGTAAAGTCTGGGTTAAGGGAGATGGAGGAGCCCCCGTATTGGAGTTTTCCCAGTTCTCTGGCGCGTCAATGGGCAGAGTCTCTGTCGCAGGAGTTGTGCAATTTAGCTATCATCGGACGCAGCGGGGCACCGGGTGGAGGACGCGACCCAAGTGACCGGTGGGCTCGCTCCACCACAAAGATGTGGGAGAAGGTATAGCGGCCCAGTAGAGTAACATGGCGTTTTTCTATAAAGAGTTCTGCGTTCCCAATTGGTGTGGACTCCGGAAGGCCAGTGATGCAAATGTTGCTCCTCCAAGATCTGGCTTCTAGATCCTCCGCTTTGTCCAGTAGCGCCATGAGTTCCTTGGCCATATGTTTCTGGGTTGAGTCTGTTTCTGACTGAGCCTCCTCCACCTCTGTGACTCTGTGCTCTGTCATGTCTATCCGCTCCGAGTGTTTATCGAGGCGCTCTGACATTATGTCCATACGGAAGACCAACAAATCGATCTTTCCATCTATCATTAACAAACTCTTCTGGACAGCTGCAAACATCTGTTTTACCTCCCCAGCGTCGTCCTCCGGCACGTCCGCACGTTCGTCTGCAGAGCAAGCTTCCTCTGTGTCTCTGGTCCTAGTTCTTTTGGGGTTGAAAAGCAAGTTCGTTAGGGTCTTGTCGACTTTCCCCATGATACCGGCTCTCTGGGCGTCCCAGTCGAATCTGGAGGACTACCAAGGATGCCAGGGTGCCTGCCAGTCACAGTGGCGCGTATTGTTCTTTAATGATAACAGAACTCCAGGGTTATGCCAGTGCAGGCCACACCACGCCAAAACACCAGCCCGAGGGCCCCATCGCTGCGTGGCTATCTTGGCCCTGCAGGTAGGAGTTGAATAGGGCGAGCCTATCGCCCGTCCCGGCTGCGTATCACAGAGAAGGTGCCTTCAGACAATGCGAGCGACCTCTGGACAGGGGCCTGCACAGGCCGAGCGTGTAATGCAGGGAGCGCGAACGGAGCGCTGTGACCAGGCAACACTAGCGTGGAGGATATTCTGGACCTGCAGGAGTCTGGAAGGTGTGCAATTTGGCAACATTGAATAAGGGTGTAGGACAACTCCCAGCGCAGTGATATATGCCCAGACAGGCGCGCAGGCCTGGGGACTTCCCCTTCGAAGCACCACCGGGATCCCACGTGATTTATATGGCGATGTGCCTCTGCTCGTAAGTCCCTCTGTCCATCAGGGTCCCCATCTCACCTGCCACTGGGTAGAGGAGTGCCACACCCCAGCAGGGGTAGCAACTTCGCAAGAATCCAGGCCAGACGGAGGTCGCAGGGCCCCAGGTCGACAGCCGCCCTTGCTCCTTAAGTGGTGCCTGCAGCAATTTCCAGGCCCGCAGCTCCAGGCCAGACTCGGAGGCTGGCTCCGTTCTCGCTGCCGTCAGGAGGCCTCCACTGGTGTTGTAGGCTGGCCGACCCGTCTCAGAGGGAGGGCGAAGAGATGCCGCACCACCAGGAAGGAGCAGTTAGCGCGGTCCGCGCCGCGGGTCAGCACAAGTGACGGTCCGGCTCGCCACGCAGCACAGGGCAATTCCCAGGGATCGTCGACTCTGCCCCTCTTCCCTTGGATCCGCTCCACCTTTATTTAGCAGTGAGGGGTGGGTAGCTGCTGGAAGTAAAGGCTCGGGGGGGGGGCGGCACCGCGATCTTAAGCGGCCCACGTGCACTGGCAACAGCGTCACTTCAGTGCGATTGTCACTTCGCCCAGGGTGGACTCCTCCAAAGTGCAGGCTGCAAGGGAGGGGGTGGTGCTGCCTGGGTAGTGGGCCAGCCTCCGGAGAGATCCCTGCAGCTCAGCAGGCAATGTCCGTGGAGCAGGCACCGAATATCACAGCTCTGGGGAAAAGGCGAAACGTGCCCGGCTGCAGACTGATGCTTAGGCTCTCAGGTATGCCCTTCCCACACGGCCTCGGGCTGTAGTAGGTTGGAGCACCAGAGGACCCCAGCGAGTGCACCCCTTCATGTAGCAGCTGCGGCGGCTCAAGTGGCATCAGAGGGAAGCCCTGACCGAGCTCGGTAGGAATCTCTGCTTCTTAGGCAGGTAGGAGTACCGAAAGTAAGGATAATTCGTGGGCACGCGGAGCTCTTGTGCTGTGGCAAGCTCCACCTGCCAACTTGCTTTCCAGTTAAAAAGAAAATCAACCTTTTTTTCAATCTGCGGATTCATCCCGGATCGGTTAATTGAAGAAAAAAATAGTCAGGATTACGTGGCTGCGCCATTTTGTAAATGCATGGGTTGTTAGCCTTAGCAAAGTTTATATGTCCTTAGCACATTAACTGTTGGGCCTTTCCGCCCCAGGGCTTAGCCCCTTTTTTGGCTAACTGGGGTAGTTTGGCCATAGCCTTTTATAACTTTTTGTCCACTTAAGTTATCCACACCCAATTTGCGTCCTTTTGTTAAACCAGCCTGGGGATTCTAATGGTACCCAGGGTTTCTGTATTGTCCTCTAGGGAACCTAGAAAATAGGTAAAATATAGATACACTTTGGGGAAAAAAATAATGATAAAGTGCTCCAGAGAGAGTCTGTCCCAACTCCCCCTAAAACTGGAATCCATGATCAGTTTGCTATTTCTGATAAATAGACAAAATGACGAATTCAGCATAGGGTCATATGTGTAGATCCTTCAAGGTTTTCCCAAAGAAACAAATTGTTGATATAAAGAAATATCGAAAATAAGTAGGAATAAAAGGACCATTTGTGACAGCATTTTCATCTGTTACTTTGTGTTACAAAAGCAATATACCATTTAATCCGCTAGATCCTTCTGGATGTGGGGATATGTGAGGTTTGTAGGTTCTCTAAGAACCCAAGGTACCCAGAGACAACAACTGAGCTGCACCGTAAATGGTATTTCATTGTGTACCGAGTATAGACCAGTTCATATGGTGAAATATGTAGAGTGAAAAATGTGTATTGAGGAAACCTAAATATTTTTCAAATGGGCACAAGAAATGGAGTTTGGGAAGAGTTTTTTTTTTTTGTACATCTCTGACTTTGTGGGTACCTGACCCAGCATATGATTTTGAGGGTATTTTTCAAATGCCTTCTTTCTTACACTTTGGCTTACATTTTGAAGGTGCAAATGCGGCGAAATCCAGTTAGTAATAACAAATGATCTACTATTCTATGCTCCCACAAATCTTCTGATTAAAAATGGTACCTCACATGTGTGGGTAGAACTAGTGCCTGCGTGAAAAGGACATTAATACCCCATCAGAGGGCGATGAGGCCACTAAAAAATGAGATCCTCAGGCCACAGAGGGCCATGAGAAGAACACAACCGCGACCCCTTCATCCCGGAAGGGACAGTTGGTATCGTGACTGCTGGGGTTGGTCTTACATCGCTCTGTGGTGGCACAGGTGCAGCAAACACATAAAGCATTGGGCCGCAGCCCCAATATGTAATATACAGCACCGGAAATAATGAGATGTCAGCTTAATGCCCGGTGGAGATTGTTTCAGGAGGGGTATCCGCAGTTAGTCCTTAAAGCCTTCGCTGCGGGGGTAATTCCCCCACTGTGCTGGGGGCGTGCACAGCGCCCGCATGCTCATGACGAGCTCAACTCGTCACGAGGCACGGCGCTCCTGTGCTCATGATGAGCTGAGCTTGTCACAGGTGCACCAGCTCCCGTGGAACGCTCAGAACAGCAGGGGAATTATCCTCGCTTGCGAGCGTTCCACGGCTCATGACGAGCTGAGCTCGTCATGAGCACATGAGCACCGTGCCTCATGACGAGCTCAGCTCGTAATGAGCATGAAAAAGGTGAGCATGGAAAAGGTTAACGGCGCTGCACTCCAATGATCACCCGTAAGCTAACCCTACCAGTGTATGTATGCATAACAGAATGCGACTTAACTTGCAATAGTTTTTCCACAAGAAAAGGTGTTGGTCTTTTTTTATTGAAGATGCAACTGTATTTTGGCACGAGAGGATGCTTCTATAGATATGTGAGATAACAGCGGGCTAGGCTAGAGTGGGAACGCTAGGTTACGCGCGTGCAGTAACTATTCTAAAGCCTGCACACTTCACACATTGTGAGAGAAACCACACACATCACAAGAGAAACTATTTGCAACTGCTGCTTTTAAAAGCGAGCAACGCAGAAACATTTCACTTACAGCAAGAGGTGTGGAGGAGTAGAAGGCAGCGTGTCGGGATGCCGAGGGTTCCCGCACATATCACTTGCTGCATTCGTTTTGGAGGCAGTGGTACACCTTTAAAGAATGTATTTTTTATGGCTCTGCACTAATTGTCGTTGTTCAACCTTCAAGGGCATGACGCTCGTCATCGCCTCAGAGAATGTTCTACATCTCTTCCTAAGGGTTGGTGATGTTTTGTTTAAAGTCCGTTGTCTGGGCATTGGCTGATTGATGCTCCTGCAGGGAGGGTGCCCTCTATTCTTGGGCCACCCGTTCCACTCCTGGGGGTGATAATAAAAAAAGATAGAGATCCACCTACCTACTGTGTCTGCATCCGTGCATAGGCTCGGTTGTCATGGCATGTTTTCTAAGCTGAGTGTTGAAATGCACATCATGTAAATCATGCAACAAACATAACCTACATATGAGAGTCTGTTAAAATTCAAAAAAGCTCTTTTCCCTAACATGCAATATGTTTGTGGATGTAATTGCTACACCTAGAGATACATATTAAAAGTGAGAATTTTTAAAATATGAATTTAGAACCATTCCTGCACTGGCCATGGCAAAAATGTTTGTGAACTAAGAGGCAATTAAATTGTAATGAGAACACTGTATGTGGCCAACGTTCTGATAGATAAAGCAACATTATAGTCTAATAAGTGAAACCCCAATACGTGTGTATGCCTCATATTCTAAACTCGCACATTCAAAGGTACTTTCATATGCAAAAATGGAAAAAGATAGATTGCTGAAATAAAATATTTGCCTAAGGTCACACAGTTTAGTTGAGAGAGAAAGCCGGTATTAGTCCCAAGTTTTCTGTTTTCACTTTTTCCTAAGATCCACTAAATGGATATCTATTTGCCTCCTATTCCTAACCTTAGATGTTGGTGCTTTGTGTTGAACTCGATCTGCATAATTTCCACATTCCTTAAGAAGCACAGGAGAGACTGGGCATGCAATTTGCTTTTTTCAAACCATCTCTTTTTTTCACATTTATATTGAGGCAACAGTTAAATTTCTCAGATTGTTAGCATTATAGTTAATTTTGTTGCTGCCTGAGGAATTTGCACTGACTCACAATTCCAGTGTCGTAGCCAGTATGGCATGAACGCTGAAGGTCTCTTGGTCGCTGTTTAAATGTTGAAATGCAGAAATCATCAGCCGTCAGTGGCTCCTCGGGTCTCTAGACCCTGGTGTCACTGCACCTGTTGCTCTATCCTTTCATGTTGGATCTTCTAAAGGATTGTATCTGGCGCATTCAAACATATGTACATAGCCTTGGCTGCAGTGCACAAAGACCTTACACTTGCAGACACAGAAGAAAATAATTAGAGGGAACATTGCTTGCAGCTAATGGACAATTACCAGTGTCTGTCTGAGAGGCAGTACACAGTGCAACTCACTGAGTAAGTGCCCTGCATGGGGTACTCTCACCTGAGTAGCTTTCAAAAAGACCCTCGCACCAGAGGGGCCAGAATTGTGATATTGTTGACTCCTGGCACTATAGCTTTCCATTATAATCTGGCTTTGTGAAGGTGGTCTGACTGGGTGGGCCACACCTTGATTTGTTGGAGATGGGTCAAGATTGATTTGCATATACCCTTGGTCCAAACTGGGGTATATTGTGTGCAAAATAACAATGGACTGTGATCTGGTCCCAAGTAATTACCGGTGGCTGAGATTATTTCAAGAACTCCAGCTGCCGCTTTTTTGTATACTTCAGCATGATACTGCGGGGAAAGCATAAGTTATTAGGTTTCTTAGCAGAATGCAATGCAGGCTTGCAATGCCCCACTTCGAGGCAGGAAAGGTGCTGAATAGACAAGAGGGCAGTGTCCGTTTTCCACATAGTGACGTTAATAGATTTTGCTTGCATGGGTAAAACAAGATGGCTGTACCTTTTCATTATCACACTGGTATGTGTTGCTCTTATCAAGTGTTCCTTCAGATATGGAAATGGCTGCCATGTGTTGTTTGACATGGTCTTTTTCCTGGCCTCTCAGATGTGGAAGAGGTGTGGTGCAGCGGCCAGGGCGGCTGACTCCGGAACACTGGGGCTCATGGTTCGATCGCTGGCAGCAGGTTAGCCCAGCATCTTCTGCCTCTGGGCAATCGCTTGCTTATTCTTCCCGACTGCCCTCAGCGCTGGTACACCTCGCCTGAGGAAGCTGTGCTCTTTACAAATGCTGGTATTATCATTTTTATTATGTTTGGGTGTTTACCAGTGTTCCTCCCTTGTATGGCTCATCGAAGCTCCTTCGGTGTGAAGGTATACGAGAAGGTCCTTCAGCAATGAGAATTTAGCTGAATACCCTACAAATACGAGTCTTGCTTTCGATTAGGAATCGTGAGCCAAGAGGTTTTTGGTCCGATCTCTTGGAGATCAAACTATACAATGGTATCCATTTTTTCAGAGAAAGGTAATTCATGAACTGCACATTCCGGCCAGCCTTTCAGAGGCACACAATGCATTAGCTGACTATGTAGGAGTCTATATTTTGTTTCCAAAAATGTTGATTTGTTTTACCTGTTTGATTGCAGTGCAAGCTAACATAATTTTAGGATTATATGAACTACTTGTTACATGAGCGGGAGTCTGAATGAAACTTATTTAAAGAAACGGTCAAACTAATCTCGAGATCGGTAAATGACATTGCTTGAATGAAGAAGACTAGGCACAACAAAAAAACCAAATATTTTTGCGAAAGAATTTGTTAAAACGAAATTGCATTGACTTTGATGTGCATTAATATAAAAAATGAATTTCACCTTCAAACACTAACGTGACTCATGAGCTTTCCAAATAAGATGTAGAATTTGCATTTTCAGAAAATATTGTTTTGCTGTTGTGAAATATTTACAAAATAATGTGTGAATTACCATGGGTGAATAACCATATCTTGAAATTATGTGAATTGTGTGGCATGAATTGTGGGGATTCATTTAGTTATGAATATAAACAGGCCAATATTAGAGTCTCTTATGTGCATTGATTTTTATCAGTAGAAATGTTACATGTTTTTTTCTCGTCTCTTGTGCATCCATTAGATCTGTGCTGACAGTTGCCTGTGAACAGACCGAAGTACTGCTTTTTGATCCCTTATCGTCAAAGCACATTAAAACTCTTTCTGAAGCCCATGAAGACTGTGTAAACAACATCAGGTAAGAGTAGTTTAATTCAACTATGTTTCTCTACTCGGTGAAATAACTTTTTGTAATAATTATATTTTGCTGTTAACGTGACACACCGTACAATTTCATGATGAGTAAAGGATCATGTGCAGAAACGACAGATTTGCCAATATCATAAATTCATATCCAAGGGGGAAAAAATAACCAAAACCACAGATCGCCCCTCAGACATTACTTGAAAATTACATTTAAACGAAATCTTCCTCCGATGCGGATGAGGACATAGTATGAATCAGATGCATGCAATCTTTTGGATATTGTCACAAGTAGATCCCCTGTCCTATGTAGATGCTTCACGTGGGTTGTGAAAGAACACCATGTAGAATTGAACATGGTCACTCAGTCTCAAAGAATAGTGGTCAATTCCTCCATAGCATATATGGACCAAGCCTTCACCCAGCGCAAGTTTAGTGAAGGAGGCAGTGGCTGCCCAAACATCTGTGCCATGCACAGGTGGGCTACGAGAAGCAGATTAGAAATGAGACGGCCCTGAGGGGTTGTCGTGGGAAAGCTCCTATCAACCCCGGGTCTCCCAATAGAATTGTGAATGGTTTCATTGGAAGGTGGATGGTAGTGATGGTTTGCAATGTACTCTGAATCTCAACCCAGAATGCCTCACTCACTGGGTAAGATCATCAAGAGTGTTACATTAAGTGCTTCTCTCCGTACACCACTTCCAACACAGGGCCGAACCCCCAACCATCTTGGCCAGTCAAACTGGTGTAAGATACCAACGAGTCAATAGTTTGTGTTTTCTTTGTAGCAGATACATATCGATTTGGCAGTGTATTGCCAGATAGCTACAGAGATCCCAGACTATACTTGGGGGCTAATTCCCTTTCCCATTGTGATACAATGGCATTTTTTTTTTTTAGGGGAAGAGTCAGCTGTAAGAGGGATCGTTGGAGCCACGATATGCCTTTTAAAGCTCACATTTTGAAGATATAAGGACTCAATAGGTGCATACTTGCGCCGGAGGGCCCGGCTCACAGGAGGTCTACCTGCCTGGTTCAGTCTGAAGTAGTCACATCGAGCCAAGGCAAATTCAGTAATCAAATCCTCTTGAGACCCTAATTCCCCATCATCATAGAAGTCCTGTAGGGTAGGGGAGCAGTCCTCGGCCAAGTGAAAAGAGATAGGATGGGCCACACCCGGGGAGAATTCAGATTTGCATGCCAAGGGGGTGAGGCGATAAGGATAAGTTGGCAAAGCCATACAGTGTCGTACTTCCTTCCAGTATGTTGAGTAAGGAAGTCTGTGGTAACAACAGGTGAGACCTGGTGACAAAGTACAGGGAAGCCACAACAGCTCATGGAGGGAGAAAAGGCCTGTTCCACGTGAACACTGGTTTTCTTACCAGATCGTGGTTCCAGTCCAGGGAGGCCAAGACATATGGGGGAAATGTCAGCAAATCCCAAGCCACTGTCCACCAATGGTTTTCTTAATGTTGCACTCGCTACTCATGAGCAGATTTGCCCCCCCAGTCAAAATCCAACATCTTTGCACGATATGTCTACATAGAGGCAGGGAACAGGCCAGTGGAAGAATCTGAGAAACATTGAACAAGAGAGGCATAAAGTTCACTTTCAGGCTATTGAGTCTGCCCAACTATGAAATCTCTAGTTTCCCCCACCAATATAAATCCTTGAAGAGGGTTGTAAGAAGAGGGGGTGTTTTAATTTCAAATTTGTTTTATTAAGTTCAAGAGCAAGAATAACAGGCACAGTAAGGCGGTAAGCATGCAGTAGGGTTATGTAGCGAGCGAGACAGACAGGCACGTCTTCTCTGAGAGGCCATTCAGAAGCATATAAATCACACCTACACAGTATGGCGATGCCGGCATATAGTTGAAGGTGCCATGTAAGAATTACAATCAAACAAAACCAAAGGAAGAACTCAACCCCCCACCCTCCACCCAACAGCCCCTCCATCCTCCCCCCTCCCACCCAACAGCCCCTCCATCCTCCCCCCTCCCCGACCAGTATGCCAGTAGTTCGGAGTCTCCCTGAGTGCACTCTCGGGCTGACAAGTAGCAAGGTGTTTAAGGTTGTGGCGGAGCCTGTGGTGGGTCTGTGAGCCGCAGAATGCGAAGGTATTTGGGGCAAGTGATTTCGTGAAATTCCCTGGATAAGAGGGACAGGAGCGGGTGCCAGGTCTTCTGGAAGGAGTCAGTCGATTGTGTGAGTGTGGCCTGGATGCGTTCCATGCCCAGTGTGAACCACAGTTTGTGTAACCAGCCAGTGTGGGTGGGTAATGTGGTGGAACCCCAGAGTGACAGAACGTGTTGCGACGCTGCTTGCATGGCGATGCCCATCTGTTTGCCTCGCAGTGACCTTAAGGGAAATGTGAGTGCATTGGGTAGCCCTAGGATAGTGTATGCAGGAAAGCGCGGGACTTCAGTTTCAAAGGTGGAATCAATATCATCCAGTACCGCTTTTCAATACCCTTGCAGAGCGTCGCAGTCCCACAGGAGGTGGGTCAGAGTGCCCCGTGCGCCGCAGCCTCTCCAACACAGAGCGCTTCGGAGAGGATTGCCCTGATTGAGTCTTGCCGGAGTAAGGTGCCAGTAGATGGCCAATGTTATCGCCGACTCCCTGGCGGCAGTGTTACGGGTGGTGTGTGCCGCTCTATAGAATACAAACCCCCATTCCATGGGCGAAAGTGTTCTTCCGAGCTCCGATTCCCAGCGCCTTTGCCCCGCCGTTTTAACTGGGCCGGCCACAGGTGATAACATTTTGTAAAGGTCCGATATCAGGTGCCTATCCGAGTCTTTCGTGATCAGCCATTTCTCAAACGGCGTCATTGGTCGAGCAACTAGGGGAGCGTGGTCCGGGTGCGTGAGCCAGTGGCGCAGCTGGAAGTATTGGAACATGTGAGGTTTAGTCACTCCGTAGCCTTGTGTGATGTCGGCAAGGGAGAGGAAGCCCTCTAGGTCAAAGAGATGACCGGCTGAGCGGCAATCTGTGCTCCGCCACTGCAGGAAGGCACGGGGATCGGTGCCTGGCGGAAAGTCCGGGTTATCAAAGAGCGGAGTGAGCGGGGAGGGGAAGGTCGTCAGGCCCCGCCTGACCGCCACCGTGTCCCACGTCCTCATGACGGTGCGAGTAACCGGGGAGCGGAGAAGGTATCGCGGTCTATGCTGGCGGGCAAGAAACGGTACCTTCCACAGCGACATCTGAGCCATCGCTCTGTCTTGAAAGAGCCTTCTCTTTTCCGACTCCGGCCTGTACCATTCCACTAAATAGCGGAGCTGTGAGGCCTGAAAATATTGCTTGAGGTTAGGGATCCCGAGTCCCCCCTCGTCAATGCGTCTGTGCGCCACCTGTTTGTGCAGTCGTGCGCGTTTCTTTTCCCAGATGAACTGGTGGAAGGCATTTTGCAAGTCAGCAATCGTACCTGGCGGCGGCGTGACCGGAAGGGTCTGGAAGACGTATAAGATCTTGGGCAAGGCTGACATTTTTACAGCCGCTATGCGGCCCAACAAGGAGAGGGGTTGCTTTGACCAGCGCGCGAGGTCGGCTCGAATTTGAGAGGTAAGTGTTTTATAGTTAAGGGTCACCGTTGAGTCCGTGGAAGCAGTGAGGGTAATCCCCAGGTATGGAAGCTGCGCGGAGGATTGCAAGTCGCAGCCAAAATCAGGTGGTGGGGTATTAGGAAGGGCGTTCTTGCCCAGGGGTAAGATCAAGGATTTCCCCCGGTTGATTTTGAAGCCCGATACCGCTCCGAAGCTCTCCACTTCCTCCAGGAAAGCAGGTATAGAGCTGGACGGTCGGTCCAAAGCAGCGATGATGTCATCGGCGTACAGTCCCACCACGTGGGGTTCATGACCAAAGGAGATACCGCTAATGCGAGGGTTGTCTCGGATTTTCTGCGCCAGGGGCTCCACGTACAGGGCGAACAGAAGGGGCGAGAGGGGGCACCCCTGACGTGTGCCTCGTTGAATTTCGAAGGGGTCCGATTTGAGGCCGCCCAGCCGGACCCGGGCCATAGGATGGTGATAGCAGCTCGCGATCCATGCTTGGAACCGGCCGCCCAGTTGGTATCGCTGCAGGACTTTTTGTAAGTAGGTCCAGTCGACACGATCGAACGCTTTTTCCGCGTCGATGGCCAGAAGCACCGAATCCGAGACCTGAAAGTGAGATTTATCCACGAGGTGCAGTAATCGTTTAGTGTTATCACTGCATTGTCGGTTCGGGACAAAGCCCGATTGATCCGGCTCGAGGATACCCGGAAGGCAGGGGCCCAAGCGGGCCGCCAGCACCCCAGTGAATAGCTTTAAATCTAAGTTGAGTAAGGAGATTGGACGGAACGCAGAGCAGTGCGTCGGGGATTTGCCCGGTTTGGGCAGCACCACTACGTCAGCTGCCAGCATGTCCGGCGGGATGGAGCTTGGGCCTTCGAAAGAATTAAACAATCTCGTGAGTACCGGAGCTAGTGCATGGCCGAAGAGCTTGTAGAAGCCCGAGGAAAAGCCATCAGGGCCCGGTGATTTGAGCGGGCGGAGGCGTTAGATGGCGGCCAGGACCTCATCAGGGCGGATGGGAGCATCTAAGGCCTCCACTGATGCTGGGCATAGTGGCGTGATTGCCGCCGATTGCAAGTATGCGTCAATGTCGGACGGCGAGACTCTGTCTTCACTGTACAGAGAAGCGTAAAAGGAGCGGAAGGCGTTAGCTACCTGCGTGTCTTCAGTGAGCGCGGTACCGGAGTCGTCCAAGAGAGTAGTGATTTTTGAGCGGTGAGTTTTGGCTTTTAAGGCACTGGCAAGAAGGCGTCCGGTGCGATTACCTCCTACGTAGTACGTATGGCGGAGGCGAAGAGCGGCAAATTCCGCTCTGTCTGTATCGATGCCGGCTAGTTGGGCCCTGGCGGCTTTCAGTTGACGCCAGATCCTCGGGGCGCAGGTGCGGCTATGAACTCTTTCAAGTTCAGCCACTTGTGCTGAGAGTTCAGCTCTCTTTTCTTTGCGGACCTTGGCGTCAGCAGCTGCGATGGCGATCAGCTCCCCCCTGACTACTGCCTTCAAGGCGCCCCAGAGAGACGACACCGAAACTGCAGGGGTGTCATTGGTGGCGAGGTAGTCCGAGATGCATTTGTGGATTTGCCGAACAACAGCCGGCCTCTGCAATAGGGGTTCGTTGAGTCGCCAAGAGCCAGGAGTGCGTGGTACCGTGGGTATACGGAGCATCAGTTCCACCGCATCGTGAGGGGGTGTTTTAGAGGAGTATAGATCTTTTGACTTAGAAGGCAAATGAATCCCTAAGTATGTAATGACTTTCAGTTTCCATTGGAAGCTGCTGTCCCCCACAGGGTCCTCGACGGTTTTGAGGATAGGCAACCTCCATGCCCAAGACTTGTTGAAGTTGATTTTAAAGCCTGACGCCTGAGAGAAAGTGTTCAATTCTTCTATAAATGCTGGCAGGGTGGTGTCCAGGTTCGCAAAGAATACCGTCGGCAAATATGGCACTAAAAACATCTTTGATCCATTTGAAACCTTATGCGCTGGATTTTAGAGAAGTTACCTTTCCTTATTAACGTGCCAGCAGCACCATTTGCAAGGCCCAACTTGCTTTTTGCATTCCAGTTTTGTTTGTAATAATACTGAAACAAATTTAGCTAGAATTCCCTCATGGAAGCACAGAATTAAAAGTGGCTAATATTATACGGCTACGTTTTCACAGAACCGTTGATATAAGGCATCAGGGAGGCAAACCAATGAGCTTATTGAGGTTTCCATACCATACTTTTTTCTTTCTTTTGTGTGGCATGGACTGATCTCAAGACCTGGTTTTGTAAGTTGCTACACCCAATCAACTTCTTCACTTTCAAGGCAGGCCAGATAATAGGACTCTGGATTTCTGTAAGGTCATGTTGTGCTAAATGCAGCGATGACTGATTAGCTAGTCTTTCTTCATTAACCTCTGTAATAGGCTAAAGACTGGACAGCAGGGCTAGGAAATGTTTACTCTTCTAGCTAGCTGACTTCAAATGTTGCTTCCATTGAATCCTTGAATGGTTGAAGTTTGTGACAGAAAGACATGTGTGCCAAACTGTCCCTCATGTGCTTTCTCTCCATAAACGATATGTCCAGCCCATTAGAGCAGGTTCATCATAGTCGATTTTGCAACAGGAACAATGATGAGAGCATTCCATCAGTTGGAGGTGATAGATAGCTGTGGGAATCTAAGGTTACAAAGTGGCCTTGTATGATAGTTCTAGGCTTAGAAGTTTACCGAATCAGTCTGCATCAACGATGAGGGCATGAAGGCTAGCTGCAAAGAAATTTAACTAGGAGGGTACTTCGGTTGAATTTACCCCTCTTTAGAGAAGCACAGCAGTTTTTTGAGCGATTAGCTTCCTCCCTTAAAAGCCATCTGCAAATTATTGCAGTGAGGGCATCTTTACAACCTGCTGAAGCCTTGGCCAGGTCGTTAGCACTGCCACTCTCTCTGGCTCGAACAACTGCTTGCAGGGAAACCGCTCTCCGATGTTAATGAATCCTTCTGAGTGTTAATGTTTAGCTACCTATTACGTTACCATTGGTAGAGAATCAGAGGGCATTGCCTTGGTGTAGTTGTATGGGGAACATGGTAGCTTTGAGCGCATCTGGTGATTGAAAGCTTTGAGAGAGTTCAGTTGTAAAGGTTTTGTGATGTTCCTTTTTTTCTTCTTTTTTGCCCTTTTTAGGTCGAGCGTTTGAGACCTGTGGGCAGGGGTGTGGAATTTAATAAAATATCTACTTGTCCATGGGGCAGGTTGCTTCATAAACCTACTTGTCCTGTAACAAAATCCACTTGTCCCGTTGGTGCAATGTAGTGCAGCGACAAATTGTGGCAGCAATCTCATTATATAGGAGCTCTGATATAGCCTCTCTGATTATGCCATGGCTCATACCATAGTAGTGTTTGAATACTTGCTTGCAATCCCTTTATGTTGCCACGTTTCCACAGATCTACATACCAGGGCTGAAGTTAGTAGTAAGCAATCATTCCAGTGTTAGAATGCCCTTTTCAGTCTGTGCAAACCTCCTAGCATGTTTTAAGAGTTTACAACAACTCTTCTCTAATCTTTTTCCATGCTGGGAACTTTTGGAACTTTACTCCTGACCATGGTAGACGTAAACCTCCTTCTAGAGTTGGGGAAAAAAGTGGTTGGAGGGAAAGTGAATTTATAAACACTCAGATTTTTGCATGAGGAAATCTACACATGCATATGTGCTCAAGCTAAAATGCAGTTCACAAATATTTTCTAGGAATACTATTTCTTTTACTACTTCTGTAAATTCTTGGGAAGTCTTGAAAGCCGTATGGCTGCATTTAATGCAAGGACATATACCATAGGTGCACTTTTGAGACTTTATTTAATAATAGAGACCCTAATTTGGTCTGGCGTGGACCATGACCTTCTGCGTTTATTAAAATTCTGTCACTCTCTCTGTATCGGCTGGCTTCCCAGTGAGGGACGGCATTCTGCTCTTTCACATGGATCATATCGGCACACAAAGTAATTTTGTTCAGTGCCAGTAACTACTGTGGCAGTGTGTGCTTTTTGAGGCCAAACTTTTTTTTTGCTTTTGCCAGTCTTTGTTCTAATGGTGAGGGCCTGGCAGCTCCAACACCAATAAGGTTTTACAAATACCATGCCAAAACAAGTCACACATTGACAAAACTAAAAAGCTGACCACCATTTTCAGACCTACTGGCTTTGCCAATGCTTGCTTATTTCTGTTTCCCAGAATCTTATTGAAACTGGTGACACTGATTTTCTATTATGAATATTTTTGGGAAATACTAGCATGCATCAACATGTTACTAAATGATGCTGCAAAGAAACGGTACCTGGAATTTTACAGTGGTTTAGCTAAATGTTTTTTCCTGCTTTCCTTTTTTGATCAACATTTTTATTTTGGAAGCAAAGAACCCTCAATCTTGCTTTCCAGCTTCTACAAATATTTGCATTGAGTCAAAGAGCATTCTGGGAGCATTATACATAGCCTCATATTGCTGAACTTTGAAAACATGTGTACACATTTTTATACTGGAACCACTGTCAGTAGAGCAGTATGAGCTTACAACATTTACTTGGAGCGCTCACTCTAATAATAAAGGCTTTCAATGAATGAACCATAAATACAAGTTTGAACAACATTAACCTATGGATACAAAAATATTACCTTAACTGCAAACAGTGCCCTCCCCTGATCCATATTGTGGTACTGCAAACTGGCATCCTGAGGGTTTGTGCTGCAGGGGGTTTGGCCTACTTGTCCCAAGGACATGATAAACATAAACTTGTTGCCCTTGACCCCAAACAATATGTCCTAGGCGTCGGGCTGTAGGAATTCCACATCCCTGTGTGGTATACAATTTGTGGGCTTAAATCCCATACATTGCTTTTGAATTCTTTATTTGGATTGTCCTTACAAAATGCTTGCTTGCTAGTGGGGAATCCTTCCTTTTCATCTTTTTTTTTTTGTCTTTCATTTCCTCCCATGTAGCAGGGACCAAGTACTGTATCTTTACTCTTTGGTTGTTTATCTGTTCGCTTGAAAGACCATTTTTTTTCTTGGTTTCCTACTCGGGTTACTGTTTCTGTTTTCAGCTTCGACGCCCTTAGCTGCTTGCATTTTAATGCAGCATTTATCCCTCCCACCTCCTCCCATGTCGTTGCATGACCCTTCCACTCGACCTTGTGCCTGGTGCTCCTGTCCCTCACCCTCCCGCCATGTTACTTGTTTTGTAAGGCACAGGGAGCTTTGGTGATTTCGTCCAGAATCGCAGAGCATTGACTGTGCGCAGAGACCTGAAACTTAAAGCCACGTCTTCTCCTGGAAGGAGAAGAAAACCTATTGTTCTGAATGTGCTCTTCAAGCATCACATGGGACTTATGCGCTCCTATCACAAACGTGTTCTTCCCTTTAATACCAATCCTTGTGTGGCGTCCATTATTTGCCCATTCTCCTTTCCTGATCGAGCACCCATGACCCATTTGTGTGCAAACAGATTGACTGACCTTTTATTTATGCTTAAATATTTCTTTATTATTGATTGAACTACCATACAATAAATGATGGACATATACAATGTCGCACTGTACATTACCAACATAATACGCATTTCTTAGTGCCGTCTTTACATAACCTGTAACAGGACCTTCTTGGTGTACGAAACTTATACCTTATGTGGTGCCACACAAACTGTGTAGCTGCGTAAAGACATTAACAATTATAACAGGGGGGACCCATTAAACCACGTAGGCATCTGGGAAATTCAAATAAACTTTACAACAATGATGCCTATGATAATGTTCTCTGAAAAATCTAATATAGGACCGATACCGAGGATTATCTGTCCTCTGTTTTTCTAAATACTCCATGAATTAATCTCAAAATATACTTTTATCTTCATTCATCTAGTCACCATCTAGACAGTTCAATAAATTCAACAAACAAGAGAGGTTTGCAACTTATTTTAGTAAACCATATCTTTTTTCATAAGGAAAATTAATTTTCACTTTTTTCTGTATCTTTTTAACTTTTTTCATACATATACATATACATACACATTTACCACATTTAACATGTATATTTGTACAATATTTACAATATCTACATACATAAGAACAAACACAAAGAAACAACGAAACTTTCTCCTGAACCGTTTTCGTGGTTCAAAAAATGCCCAATAATTCAAACAAGGAAGTTCTGCCACTCAATTATAAGTCCTTATTCCTTTATCATAGTCACCGCATCCAATTCTAATGGAGCCTTGGAAGATAAAATGCCTTTGTACTTCCCTTTTACTTCAGGCTCTCATCCAGTCTCTTTCATTCGATTTAATATTTTATGGTGGTGCCAGTATGAAAAACAGTCTACGCGTTTCAGCCTATGATAAATTCAGGCCTCTTCAGCACTTTGGGCAACAAATTATTTTCCTAAAAAATAAAATATATAATGTAAATGAATCTTATTTACATATATTCACCATTGCGACCAAAAAGTCACGATTTAATACATCAATCTTTGAGTGACCATCCTACTATTGACGTGAAAGATACCTAAAGGTGTATCGGCAACATTAACTAAATAGGTGACACCACACAGAGTGCAACGGGAAAGGAATTCTCAAGTGAAAGCGAAGCCACTAAATACCACACTAATTGTCCTTATTCACACACCAAAGAGGAATCAAATACATGACTTGTGAATAGTCAAGGGAAAATTACCCTAAATATTACCCTGGTGCTCAAAAAACAAAAAACCAAGTCCCCAACGATAAATACCTGCATACATATGCAGTCTGGATCGTGGCACAATTCTGTTGGTAGGTCCCGAGCCTACCCAACTCCGGGGGCTTGTAGTTATAGCAATCACCCCACCAGGAGTATCTGGAAAAAAAAACACTCCCTGTAAGGACTAAAACACACTCTCTGTAAGGACTAGACCCAAATCTCGGTTTCGTAAATAACATGCGACAACACTCACCTCAAAAGTGTCAAGTGTGGTTGAGATCCTTCCAAATCAGCCCCAATAGCTCAAGGGTCTAACCAACGCAACCGCGACCCTGCACGGCGCTAATCGTACTTCTCACAACAACTCCTTTTCAGTGTGCAATCTTCATTACACTCGCTACCGCGGCGTTATACCCACGGCGCCATATAGAAGCATAGATATCGAAGGTGGACTAATTTCTCAAGCAGCGGGGGCAGACTACGCCTACACTGGGACTAAAAAATAAAAAAAGGACTAAAACTCGATCTGTGCAATGTACCTACACATCATGGTTCTATTAATTAGATATCCAATAGTTAGAAAAAAACAGCGAGAGCGTGCTAGGCATATGCCAAGACCAAACGTGATCCAAGGGACTACACAAGAAAATCATTCCAATTTAAAAACGAATAAATAAACTCAACTAAGTTTACAATTATACAAAAAAAAAAATCCAAAACTCGCCAAAGCGCCTAATTTATATAGTAGCATTAAACAAACTAGGACAGGGGTGGTGAATAATAATGAACCTTATAACCCAGTGAGTTGCCTCAACCTCGTACATTCTAGCAAGTTCATATATAAGTATCCAATGATTAATGCAGGAAGATCAATTTTAAGCACACAGTATTCCATGAAACAGGTATAAACATAATCACCATTTTCAAAATAGCAATGACCAGATCTCATCTCTATCATTCAAGCCAGATTTAGACGTTTGATATTTCTCAATCATTTTTGCTTCTAGATGGTTTAATTTGGTTTCTACCTCGCCTTTTTTCATATTCGAGACACTGCACAACACTGACCACTGTATATCTTTTTCTGAATGATTGTGTTCCATAATGACTTACTAAAGGCGCCCCTGGAGTTTTGCATTTTATTCTTGACTTATGTTGCAAAATACGGGTCTTAACTGCCTGGATGGTCTGTCCAATATAAAACGTGTCACATGGACACTTTATACAGTATATAGTATTTCTAGAATTACAGTTAGAGAAGGATCTTTGGGTGTGAATATTTCCATTTATCACAATCTCTTTAGGATCCTTCGTTAAGCCACAGGCCGCACAATTATGACATTTAAAATGTCAGATCACTGGAGGTAATCCAAGATGATCTCTAGTGTCTCTAGACGGAGACACATTTTTAGAAGTTGTAGCTCTTACTAACTGGTTACGAATGTTCTGACCTTTCTTGAATACAAACAGTGGTCTAGGTATGTCCAGATCTCCTAATATTTTCCAGTTTTTTTCGAATTATCTTCTTAACCTTATTGGCCCGAGGGTCAAAAGTTAGCACGCATGTGAGTGAGGTGTTGTTGTCCTTATCCTTAGGTACCAGCAATGTTTCTCTATGGGTATACCAGGCTCACTTGAGAGCTACTCTGACTAATCTTTTCGGATAGCCTCGTTTCACCAATTTTTCTTTTAGTTTAATCAAATGGAAAAAGTAGTTTTCTTTGTTGCTGCAATTCCTCCTTACTCAGAGGAATTGACCGTATGGTAAATTCTCTTTAAGTGTGCGTGGGTGGTTACTTGTGAAATGCAACAAAGTATTGCGGTCTGTAGACTTTGTGTACAGACTAACAATCCATTTACCTTCCTCATGTTCAATATAGACATCAAGAACATTAATTTTATGTGGATCACTTGAAACTGTAAAGTAAAATTTGCGTGTCCTGCGTTTCAACCAATTGTGGAACTTGGTTAACTGTACAGCATCACCGCTCCAAATCATAAAGATGTCCTCAATATAGCGACACCAAAACTCCACTTGATGTTTATATGGGTTGGTGTCACTATATATCCATTTATGTTCAAATTGGGCCATCACAAGATTAGCAATTTCAGGTGAAAAACTGCACCCCATAGCAACTCCAGAGATTTGAAGAAACAAATTATCTTTAAAATTGAAGAAATTATTTTTCAAACATAATCGAGCCAAACCTATTTTAAATTGAGTTGGTACTTGATGGGGGCGATCTCGTAATTCAAGAACAAACTCCATCACACTCAATGCCTCATCTTGAGGTATGTTAGTAGAGTGATTCGATATCGAAGGTGGAGAGAAGCTGTTCAACACGTTTTAAAGTTTAACCCCTCTACCTTCGATATCAAATCCATGGTGTCACGAATGTAAGCTGGTATTTCTTTGACAAGCGGAAGTAAAAATACATCCACATATTGTACCAATGGTTCTAAAATAGAGCCGCAGGCTGCCACAATGGGTCTCACTGGTGGATTTGTTAGGGACTTGTGTACTTAAGGAAGTACGTAGATGTTTGGAGTTTTTATCTTTGGTCACTATTGACGAAATCCAATTCGTTTTTGCATAACCAACCCGCGTAAAACCTTCCTGAGTAATAACTCGAATCTGTTCCTTAAGTCTAGGGGTAGGATTAGTGTCCAGTGGTCTATAAAAAAGTTTGTTTGACAATTGGTTGGTTATTTCTTGCTCATACTTTTTAGTGTCCCACAGCACTATCTCTCCCCCCTTATCTGCCGGCTTTAAAGTATATTTTGAGATTAATTCAAGGAGTATTTAGAAAAACAGAGGACAGATAATCCTTGGTATCGGTCCTATATTAGATTTTTCAGAGTAATTTCCATAGGCGTAAAGACATTAAAGCAAGCATTCTCCGTTGTTTGAGCCCCAATTTAAATAAATAAAAAACTTACAACATACACCATAATAATAGTGAAACTGTGCCCCCTACAGGATGTTAAATGCTGTAAGTATTTATGTATGGGGGTGGAGAAGATGGGTGGATGCAGCAACCTTAAGGAGCAAAACCTCCATTACAACGCAGTTATTACATCGCACTGCTTTCACAACGCAGCTATTACAACGCAACTGCCTTTACAACGCAACTGCCTTTACAACGCAACTGCCTTTACAACGCAACTGCCTTTACAACGCAACTGCCTTTACAACGCAACTGCCTTTACAACGCAACTGCCTTTACAACGCAACTGCCTTTACAACGCAACTGCCTTTACAACGCATGCCACTACAACGCATGCCACTACAACGCATGCCACTACAACGCATGCCACTACAACGCATGCCACTACAACGCAATCCACTACAACGCATTATAAGGTAAGTAATGGAGATTTTTAAGTTTTAGGGTGGGTATGTGTTTTGGGGTGGATGGGAATAGTAAGTTTTACCCCTACATTAGCCAACACTTTTCCTACTGTTGCACTCACTGGAGTTGGAATAGTAATTTTGACCCCTTCACTATCCAACACTTTCCCTACTGTTGCACTAACTGCCCAGTATCCCAATTCAGTTACGTTATGTCCCGCCAACCAGTGCATTGGTCATTGCAATTGCGCGGCCGCATAATATTTGTAGTGCCAGGCTCCAGGGCCTCCCTCTGCTAGGGTAGCGTATAACATTGTGAGAGAGACCCACTTTCTACCGGTACCCCATATTAGGGTAGCCAGGAACATCCTAATGTCTTGAAAAAGCTTTTGGGGGGATTCGGATGGGTAGAGCAAAAAAAAGAAGAGCAATCTGGGTAACACCAGCATCTTCTAAATGGCTATGCGTCCCATATGGGAAAGCGGTAGCTGGTGCCCTGCCCAAATTGCCATCAGAAAGCCACGTGGCTTGGGTGTCGGGAGGGTCTTCCTTGGGTTGAACCATGCTCTTTTTCTGCCTCGTTTCACCAATCTTCTTGGGTATCCCCGCTCCACAAGTCGTTTCAGAAGGCCATCTGATTCTGTAAAGTAGTCATCTTTGTGTGAACAATTTCGACAAATTCTGAGGAATTGGTTGAAAGGCAGGTTGTATTGCAGACCTCTGGGGTGATGGCTGTTATTGAAGTCGGGTGTTCCTCTCCGTTGGTTTTCTGAAAAGTGGTGTACAGTGAATTATTCTCAGACTTGATTGTTATGTCCAGAAATTCAATGGTCTTGGAGTCCCAGTGTATTGTGAACTTGATGTCACTTGATCTTTCATTGAGCCACTCGAGGAATGTCTGCAAATCTGTAGGCTCCCAGTCCAGATGAGCAAAACACCATCTATGTAACGTTTCCACAGGATTATGCGGTCCATGTAGGGATTATTTCGATTGTAAACTAATGCATCCTTAAAATTGTCCATATACATTATCACTAGGTCCGCAGTGAAGCTTGCACCCATGGCGACACCCTTAGTTTGTAGGTAGTATTCGCCCTGGAAGTAGAAGTTCTACTTCCAAAAGTTTAATGATGAATTCAGTCTGGATCAGGGCAGGTAAATATCTCTTGTCCATTGCACTGCCTATTACTTTAAGGGCTGGCAGTTGTGGAATGCTGATGTATAGAGAGATGAATTCCGTCAGGATCATGTCAGGTAAAGATGTCTTGTCCAGTGCACTGCCTATTACTTTAAGGGCTGGCAGTTGTGGAATGCTGGTGTATAGAGAGACAATGTCCATAGTGACCAATAACTGGCCTGTGGGGTCAGAAGGCATATTGTAAACCTAATGAATGACCTCCATCATGTCCCGTGGATATGATCTGGTCGACTCTGCCAATGGTTTTAGGAAAAAATCCACAAACTTACATAGTAGTTCCAGCAATGAACCACACCCGAGAATATGGGGCATCCCAGTGGGTGTTCCATGTTTTTATGAGCCTTAGGCAGGATATAAATTGTGGGTAAGCGTGGTTACTTCTGGTTCAAATAATTTAACTCTAGGTCAGACAGCTTTAGTATTTCAATGTTTCCTTTTGCAAGTCTCGTTCCTAATCAGGATATCAAGACGGGTGCACTAATACATTCACAAACAAACACACTTACTACAAAGTAAAAATGAAAGCAAATTTTTTACTCAAATACTTTCACATGTGAAAACAAATTACTTCAATCACTGTCCCTAACGAATATTTAAAACCTATATGTAGGCTGTCCTGTTTTCAGTTTCTATTTTTGGTAAATTCTGGTGGGGTTTTTTCAGTGTTTTCAGTATCTTAAAAAACAGTTGTTATCAGTGGTTACACATTTTCACGGCACTAAAAACAACAGAAAAAGTGTTTTTCCGGTGTTTATGGAACGTTTTGCTTTTATCATTGCTTGCTTTCTGCACTGAAAAAACATGGTATAAAGACAGTGTACGTATAGCGTATATGAGGTCCAAAGAGATTTTTGCAAATGAATCTTATTGTAGTACACCATACAATACTTCTTCAATGAGTCTTTGGTCATGTGTGCTCGTGCTTTCCTTCCCATGTAAACTTCTGTGAAAAGGCCCTCAGCATTCATAGCCCCTTGGGCTGCCCCGCTAAGGGACACAGTTGGGATGACTCTTTCTTTGATGCCACATAAAGCACGAATTGATAAATATTTGCATTTTAGTTCCTGGGCATAAGAAAACAGTGCATCAGAATGGACTAAAAAGTCAATAGCATCCCTCATTAACTCTGAAGATTGTAATGATGCTTTCAGCATACCATCTTACAAGTGGCAAGGATCTCCTACAGGGAATCACTTCAGCTCGGGTATCAATTTTGACAGGTCATCACACACATTTTTTATATACATAGCTGAATCCCTACAAATACAAACAATATCACTCCAATCTTTGTTGAACTTGGAAAGAACCTTTTTTGCAGAGCATAACAAGTGACACTGCGTTCCATGTTTTCCAAAAGTCTGGTGTCTCGTTTTCACCACTATCCCAGATGCTTGGTGATATATATACTTGTCACTATACCTTACATTTAATGTTTGAAGCCTGAGGTGTTGGCAATTCACTTACTATCAATACTGTCCCACTAGAAACTATGGTCTGATGTATTAAGGGTTTTTACCCATTCTCTGTGGGTTAATTTGATGACACATATTAGGAAAGATTTTTATGAATCTAGCCGTTTTACCTATCAGTGAAAGAATCAAATGCAGCCAAAATATCAAATGTGAGTTTGATATGTCCTGATTCTCTACAGTTTATAATATAATTAAACTAAACCTAAAACGTGAAACTAAACCCTGCATCCTTAGACCAAAGGCCATAAAACTGAAAAAAGTAAAAGGAAGAAGAAACAATATTTTAGTGGCATCCCTAAAGAACAAAACCCAAGCAGAATAATGTTAGCCAGTCTTTCTTACTATTAGCTTGTATAACAAAGTTACATTTTATTGACCCCTTCAGTAAGAACAAAATGACTCTTTCATTTTCTTTTTCCTTTCTTTGAAAGGCATTTAGTTTGTGGTTGTGCAGGTGTTTTTTCAGTGTTTATATGTTTTCACCGGTGAGGGCTATTTTTCTTTCAGTGGGGTTTTATCAGTTATTATAGGTTTAAACCTAAAACCCCACTGCCTACCTATATGGCACGAACACTTAGTGCTAAAGCATAATACACACTAAAAACAACAAGTAAAATGTGTTACTTCATATACTTTTTGGAATCACCAACTATATATATACAATAATCCTGTAGGTACATCAATTCAATCTTGGATCCTACAGGGTTTTGAATAGTTTGTTCACGCCAAAAGCGGGGATTGTGTCGACGTTTCGACCCTGGGGGGGGCGATGCGGTGTTTTCACGCATTAAGGGCGGGTCTTCATCAGGACTGTATATATATGTGGGACAGCCTCTTGCAGACCTAGCTCCGCATGGAGTCCTGGTCTCTTTCTTTGATCAACACGAACGGAAGGTGAAGGACGCGATCCACGCGAGTTAGAAATACAAAGGAGCAACTTTACAACCATCTGTATAGACTAAATCAATACAGAGGTGCATTAAACATCTAGCCGGCTTGATTAAGACGTACCGACAATACGATTCGGAAAGAGACCAGGACTCCATGCGGAGCTAGGTCTGCAAGAGCCTTAGGATAACCTCTGTGAAAACTGCTATGAAAAGGGCAAGGTTTACTTGAGTGAGTGAGCCTGTTAATACCAAGACAAATAAATGACACGTCCTCTAACGTGCGTCCTGACATTTAACCCCAAGGCCAATAAGGTGAAGAACATCATCCTTAGTATTTGGAGAATGTTGTCACAATTTGGGATCTCTAAACCCTTAGTTTATTTTAAAAGGGTTAAAAACCTGAAAGATTGGTTAGTCAGAGCAATGCCCGATGATCTGCCTCAGTTGTTAGGGCTACCTCCCATTACCTGACATTTTAGACGTCAACGTTGTATGGCTTGCAAGTTCACTCAAACAGTTTAACACTGAATGGCATAAAAGTTACACAATCTACATTCTCTAATTGCAATTCCAAAAACGTTGTATATTTTTTAACTTACCCATGCAAAAAAAAGCTTACATTGGGCAAACCATCCAACTGGTGAAATCTCGCATTTCAACACAGTTGCAGAATCAGATGCCCTACCCATAGGGCTCTATTTGTGCAACATTACACATCATTGAATCTTATAGAAAATTAGTTGGAATGGTCAGTGATATTTGTAGCACAACAAGGCAAAAGACAAGAACACACCCCTACCGTTCTAAATATAAAGGAAGCACGATTAATAGAGAATTTTAAAACTGCATCAATAGATTTAAATGATGCTGATGAAATGTGGGTGGTAATTTTATAGCCATAAAAGCACTAAGCTGCTCTTGAATGAAATTCTGCAATGTTGTACCTTTGTTTCATTCCCAGCCATCTTGTAGTGAAGTGCAAACATTTCTATAGACAGCCATGCCATGGTATATCCGGTTTGGTTTTGTCCTTTATACACCTGCGAGTCTACATATAGATCTATATATATCGGTACATACATTTCTTGTTTCAAATTCCAGTCACAATTCTTTTTGCTAGAACATCATGAAAAACGCGTAATAGTGGTTACACTGTGTTGCAGAAGATTTGAGACAAGCTTCTGAATAAAATAGTAAGGTGTGTTTTTGTAACAAAAGTCACATATTAGCATTTAGGTGTAGATTGTTGCTTCCAATAATACTTTGAAAAGGGATTTCATACACTACAAAAACAACACAAACCAAATTGGAGCATTAAAAGATGGCAGGCACATGAACTTGCTCCCATGATGCAAAAGGGCTCAAGCCCATCAAGTCGGGCTTTCAATACACCATTGTTTTCTATTATTTAATGATCCTTTGATTTTTAATTCTTAAGTACACTGCGTCTCAGGTATAACCTATAAGTTCTTGATTTTAAGAGCATTATTTGAATGCGCCACATACGCCACGCATCAACATTCATTTTAAGATGGCTGCCGCATGCCTGCCTCATTGCTATTACTTGTATCAGAGCCTACAGACCTTCAGTTGGCTTTTAAACGGCGGATGCAATGATGGCACCCGTTTGGCCGACGAAAGTGTGGTTTAGTTGTCGGGAGCCATTTGTGCCTGTTTAGCAACACGGAGCAGGATGCATGAACTGAGCCCCAATGAGCGAGTGAGTACATATTGTAAAGTACGCTTGCTTCCTAAATGGACTATTCTTAACCCTATTTACTCTAATGTGCTAACTTAATGTGCCACACTTGCAGGGCAAACTAGGTTTTAAGACTTGTACATGACATTGTCAACAAGAGGATTTGCAGACAAGAGGACGTTCGAGTAAACCTTGAAACAGTAATGTTTATGGTCTAAATGAAAGCCCCATAGTAGTATTTCTATAGCAAATGCATAGGAATCTTAACATCTGGTGACCTCTTGTGGTATGGTACGTTAAGTTCAAAATAGAACAACTGTAAAAGAACTTAAAAACAAAAAACAGACATAACAAGTACAGGTCTTGAGCTGTCAAAGGGCGGGATAATGCGAGGGCACCAGTACACTTCAGCAGGTGGAGGAAGAGGGCCCCATTGATCCTACAGTGGGGGGAGGCATTAAAGATGCCCTCAATCAAAGAGCTGAAGTGTCCAAAGTTTTGGGGGCTACAGCAGGTAAACTCCATGCGCATACGATAGTGGATTTGAGGCTTCCACAGAACTTTTTTTCAGGGTTAGCTACATTATGGGATATCCGCTCCATTTCCAAGATGCCACACTCTGGTGAACCATTGTGTAATGGAGGGAGGGGCTGCCTGCTTCCACATAAGTGCTATGGGTTGTCGCGCTGCCAAGAGTAGGTAACTGATGAGTGTCAAGTCTGCGTGCGCCATTGCGGCTAGGGTGGAGGTTTGAATACCCAGGATAATCACAGGATATGAGAGGGGTAGAGGAGAGTCTTCAATGTCTTTAATATGACCTAGTATCTCCTTCCAGTATGTAGCAATTGCTCTACTGGACCACCAAATGCAACAAGTTTCCCTCACCGTCTCCGAGGCGCCAACATAAGGGGGAAACCTCAAAATAAAAGGTAGACAGGCAGGGTGGTGTATACCATTGACACATCAATTTAAATGTGGTCTCAGGAAGAGAGAGTGCGATAGGTTCTGAGTATGTCCCGCTACAGTGTCTTCCACTGTTTTAGGTGTTATTTCCTCCTGTATGGTGTTATGCTAAGAAGGTTGATATGTATAGGTGCGAATTGGGATGAAATGTTGCAGCACCTGGTATGTGTTGGATATCAGTCCTCACGTATCATCACAGGTTCATAATAGCTCCTCAAATAAGGTGTGGGGTGGGGTAGTCGCTGGGCAGACCGAGGGTTGTAGCGCTCACTGATGATACTGGAGTCACGTGGTGGCTGGGAGGTTGAATTCTGCCCTACATTTTTCAAATGACTTCAAGACACCTCCAGTAAAGAGGTCCTTGAGCGTCCGGCAATCCCCTCGTTCCATCTATGAAAGGAATGAGGCGATAGTCCTGGGGCAAAGGCTGGGTTGCAGGAACTTGGGAGTATGAGGGGAAGGGAAAGCAGTCAGTCTCTTCAGGGCTGCCCTGTCACAAATCCAATATCATCCTGGTACGTGTGGCAACATACGCACTGCACGGTCGGACATGCTTGGACAGCCAAGAAAGTTCCCACAGGCACCTACACTATACTGCCCAGTCCATGTGGAACCAGTGCTTCTCGCTTTCCTGCATGACCCTTTCAGAAACATATGGCAGGTAGGCCGCCCAATACACTAGAAGATTGGGGCATGTGAGGCATACGCACTGCACGGTCGGACATGCTTGGACAGCCAAGAGAGTTCCCACAGGCACCTACACTCTACTGCCCAGTCCATGTGGAACCAGTGCTTCTCGCTTTCCTGCATGACCCTTTCAGAAACATACGGCATGCCAGGTCACCCCTATCTCAAGGCAAAATCAGCAATGAATGGGCTACTCAGGGTTGTTTCCCTGACCATATAAAGGTGCAAATCTCTCTTTGTAGACGTAGGATATCGCCCTGTAGGATCGACGTTGCCAATGTCTGAAATAAGTAAAGGATCCATGGAGGTACATTCATTTTTATGACTTTTTATACGCCCCAGCCAGGAGATCATGAATAGTGAATCCTGTATACGTCATCTATAGTGGCCTTTAGCGCTGGGTATTCTACCATCCTATCATTCTGTCCTTCATACATTAATAGCATTGTTTTGGCCAATATGCATAATCATGGTGGGAACCTATCTATAGTCTGTAGGCTAGTATAGTGAGTTCAGGGCCTTGTCCCAGATATTCAGACCCCCTCATCCTTTCTTTCGGCTTTCTGAGGTCTTAATCTGCCATATTCCCATTCAGAATTCTTGAATCAGTTAACATTTTGTCGGGCCACATGTGACATCCAAGTTATGGCTTTACATCTTTTTCCCAGTACTGAGCATGATTAGGTGTGCTATGTGGCAGTCCTCCTTGGGTACCAAGAGTGGAGGAGGATGTGATGGACAGAACAGATGTGACAGCTCAGTGTCTCCCCCCCCCCCCCCCCCCCCCCCTACATGTTGAAATTGCAGTGAAATAGCTCAGGTTAAAATCGCAGGCTTAAAGAGCAAAACTTTGTTTTTCTTATCCAGAAAGGATTTTTATTAGGTTATCACAAGCAAAATCAATGATGTACAGCACTTAATGCATGCAAATATTTTTTTTGTTAGAAATTGGATTTTTTGGTCGGCTTTGTGCCAAAGTCGGGCAGAAACCACCACTCTAGTCAGGATAAGGGAGTTACACTCCTAAAATAACCCCTACGGACCCCTGGTTACTTGGTACGAGCCATGAGGCTTATCTTAGAGGCAGTGTGTAAAGCATTTGCACATAACTCAATGCAACAATCACTCCAAATACCACTTAGTGCCACATAATTACACACCACAAATTTACACTCTACTGAATGCAAAATACACTCCACATAGTACCACTCAGTGTCACTTAATTATACGCTACATAATTACACAGCACTCAATGCAACCTACACTCCAAATAATAGCACTTAGTATCACATAATTACACGCCACTTAATTACTCTACTCCACACAATAACACTCAGTGCCACATAATTACATGCTACATAATTACAATCTACTCCATGCAACATTAATACACTCCATATAATACCACAGTGCTACATACTTATATGCTACATAATTACACTGCACTCAATGCAACATACACTCCAAGTACCACTCAGTGCCACATAATTACACACCACATAATTACACTCTACTCAATGCAACATAAATATAATCCACATAATACCACTCAGTACCTCATAATTACACGCCACATAATTACGCTCTACTAAATGCAACATAAATACACTCCGCATACCTCTCAGTACCACATAATAATGTGCCACATAATTACGTGCCACATAAATGCACTCTATACCACATACCACCAATCAACATAAATGCACTCCACACCATGACACAATTTCACTAAGCATAATTTCACTCAACACCACAGTTCCAGGCTACACAATTCAACTCCACAGATTTCCTATACACACCCCATAATTGCACAACAAACCTATTTCAACTCCACAATGTACCTCCAATCCACACCATATAGTGTCACCACCTGAGCACCAAACATCATTCACCACCACCATTTTACATCAGCGCACCGCCTAAGCATCACGTCAGTCTGCCCTTGGAATCTGGCATCTGTTGATTCTCCCCTAGTGTCCGTCTGCTGCTCGTGTTCAAATTAAATTACTGTTTTCCAACATCCATTCCCTCATTGTTTATGTCCCGCTCCCCCATAGCAATTTTTTTTATAACAAACAAGCATGAGAACAGACAGGAAGAAGTTGCAGCAGTGCAAGTACAAACAAAGTTGAAGAAATTTTTTATGTTAAAATCTTTTTTAATCCGGATTTTCAGTTGTATATGTCTTAGTTTGTATAAAGGTTACAAAAATGCTTAACACTTTTTATTATAGCTTTTCAACATAATCCACAACAGCCACATTGCTCTACAACATAGCCAAAAGTTTGGATACACCACATGTCACCGGGGAAACCCCCATACTCTCCTCTGTTTCCGCTGGTCGGGTGGCCCAGACACAAAAACTATTACACATCCAACATGCTTACCTCATGGTCGGACTGTGGCATACAGAAATGGAGTCATTATTCGAGGACGGACAGCTCAGACCGTTCCAATGACTTATGGACGACTACCATCTCTCCCCCCCCCCCCCCCCAGCCAGTTCCTACTTCACCGCCAACTCCTCGAGAGTTACCAATTGTTTCACAACCTCTCCACAGGAGAGCCAAATACACACCCGATCATCCACATAATCTTACATATGGGAGTAGGGCGACTCTTAACCACGTGGCTCTATAAAGCCATACAGGAACTCACAAACAGACCCTTGGTGACCTTGCAGACCACTTGGGAGGAAGAATTTGGGCTCCCACTAAACGAGAAAGAATGGGAGAGGGCTCTGGAATACCCCAAGAAGGTGTCTAGAAACGCACGCTTTAAAAATATACAATTCTATATCCTCCATAGGATGTATCTGACGCCAGCATGTCTAAACATTTTTTATCCAGACACCCAGTTCCTCTGCCCTAGATGCCAATCGGAGGAAACAGATTTTTATCAAATGTTCTGGAGCTGGGAGCGTGGCTTGGCCAGAAAACATGGCGGTCGTGTAGAGCCGGAGCTCCGACCAGCCGATCACCATCCTGCTGATAACATCCTGACCCTGGTCGCGATTTCACTCTCCCTGCAGCTTGGTCTGCCCCCCGACATCGGGTCCCCTCGTTTCCACGGCTGGAGCCGCCCGCGCTGGGACATCGGGCGGCGGAGCGCTCCGGAGAGAAGTGGCGAGCTGGGCAGCGTGGTCGGCCTTCGGAGCCGGGGCCTAGATTACTGGGGCATCCCGCCGAGTGAGCGGAGCAGCGTGAGGCGGCCCTGAGCGCCGGCTCCGAGTGTCTCCGGAGTGTCGGCGCGGTAGAGCGGCGGCGGCCCCCGGACTTGAGAGGGGCGGCCCCTGCGAGGAAGACGCTGCGTGTGGTGGCTACGGGGCTGGCCTGGCGGGTCCCGAGGGTTGGGAGGACTGAGTGGTGCGGCCGCCATCTTGTCCGCGACAGACGTTCTTGCCGGCCCTGGAGAGCGGCGCCTCCCCGTGGGGGATCTACCCAGACCCAGCAGTGATACCGCAGCAGTTCAAGGTCAGAGGGGACCCGGGGGGTGCACAAGTGGAGGAGGTGTGGTACCGCTTGGAAGTTCGGGGGTCGTGTCGGGCCCGGGGCCCACATCTGCCTGTCTCCCTGCACGGCGAGTTCCCGCGCCACCGGAGAGCCTCAGGCCCAGTTGGGAGGCGGACGGGGCCAGTGCCTGCTGGCAGCTGCGGAGGGCCTTGGGTGGCCGGACAGTGAGACTACCGGGGTGGTCGGAGTCCCTGCTGCACCGCGGGGGGTCGGATCGGACCTCGGGCCGGACATTTGTGGTGTGCTCGGCGTGGGGGGGCCCCCCACTCTCCCCCCCGGCGAGAGTTTCTGGTGACCCTTTACGTTCTCCTGGCCATTTTTGGGCTCCGGCTGGGGGGCAAGGGCGCTACCAACAGACTATAGGGTGGAAATCCTGATCTGCAGCGGAGGGGTGTGGGCTGCGGACGGCCCGTGTGAGGCCCCACTCATCGTCCCATCATGACACTGGATGGCAGTGGAAGTCGGGGCAAACAGGGCCCTATCGACAAGTTCACGGAGGCTGCGGGTGCCAAAGGGCCGCAGCCACCGGTACCTGACAATGCGGCCCTCCTGGCCGCGATCACGCAGTCCAGAGACGCCCTTGACGCCAAGATTGGGGCGGTGGGCGCTGACGTTATGCTCCTTCGGCAGGACCTGCGCAACGCTGTGGAGCGCATAACAGGCGCAGAGACGCGTATCTCGGCCGTGGAGGACGATGTGACCACCCTAAAGAAGAGGGTCGTGGCCCTTGAGCGAACGCAGAAGGGCCTGGTAGCGAGAGCGGAGGAGGCAGAGGGACGTGCCAGGCGCAGTAATCTTCGCTTCCTGGGTTTTCCAGAAGACTGCGAAAAGGGCAATGCCGAGCGCTTTCTAACACAATGGCTGGAAGGGTGGATGCCGGCTGATTCCCTCTCACGTTGTTTCGTGGTGGAACGGGCTCATTGAGCTTTGACGCAAAAGCCCCAGGTGGGGGAACGCCCTCGTCCCATGATCGCCAAATTGCTTAATTATGCCGACAGAGACGCTATCCTGAAACAGGCGAGGGTGAAGAGCCAGCTCATGTTTGAGAACTCTCCTATTCTTATCTTCCCGGACTACACGAAATTGGTGCAACAGCAGAGACAGTCCTTCACCGCAGCCAAGGCCCGCCTTCGGGGCCTGAAGCTTCCCTATGCCCTTCTGTACCCGGCTCGGCTGCGGGTAGTCTTCCAATCCCGTACCCTCTTCTTCGATACCCCGGAGGCCGTCTTCCAATGGACGGACGAGACTGTCAAGGTGCGTGTCAATACTGCAAGAGGTGGTGAGTCGGACTCCTCGACTGGGGGGCCCTCCGGCAGGGGTCCTGACAATCAGCAAAAGCGCCGGGCAGATCCCGATCACACCGCAGCTCAAAATCACGGTCCAGCACGCGCAACGACGAGGCCTTGCAAGACGCTTCTGTGGATGTGCCCTGACAGTTGGGAGAAATGGATTCTTGCTCTTCTGATTGCTTGCTCTTTTTGACCAGGGTGTACTAGCTTGGCTGGGAGCCACGCCTACTCAGAGTTGGGAAGGGGCCACAGCCTAGTTCGACGTGGGTTGTGCTGAGGGGATCCATTGGAAGGGGTGCTCCCTGGCTCCCCGTTGGAGCCGGGACCACTCTCGCGACAGGTGCTTCCATGTTTGGGAGGTGCGGGGTGGGGGTGGGGGGGTTTGTTGGGGTTTGAGACTGGTTTTGTTCAGGGGTGGAGTCTGTGCGGGGAGTGCTGCGTCCGATCCGCTGTGAGTGCTGCTGCTGGTGCCTGCGGCACGGCTTGTGATTTGTATGCCATTACATAAATGTCATCTGATGCTGGGGGCTCTCGGGTAGGTCCGGGTGGGACAAGAATACTGAGCTGGAATATGAGAGGAATGCTGGATAAGGTGAAGAGAGGGGCTGTTCTCGCTTGGGCCAAGGGCAGGGGAACTGACATCCTGCTCCTTCAGGAAACCCACCTGTTAGGCACGAAGGCGCTTTGCCTCCAGCTCAATGGCTTTACACAGACATATCATGCAGGTTTCGCGAGAGGGTCGCGGGGTGTGGCCATACTGATCCATCGGAGAGTTCCCTTTACACATAGGCGCACATGGCAGGATGCGCAGGGCAGGTATATCTTTGTGCAGGGCGAGATTGGTGGTGAGATGATTGTCCTTGGTAGCGTATATGCGCCGCCCCCGCTGCAATGGGCCCTAGTGGAGAAGCTGATGTCCCTCTGGGTTGATATGCCGATAGCGTTGTCGATTGTTGGGGGTGACTGGAATGATGTCATGGACGTCTCCTGGGACAGATGGCGGGGCGCTGCAGGCGAGGTGGTGGGAAGGGAGGGGCAAGCATCGCGACTGCGGGCAATGGTCACAGGGCTAGACTGGATTGACTCCTGGAGATACAAGCGTGGGGCGCGTAGGGACTTCACTTACTTCTCCTCCGCGCGTGACTCGTTCTCGCGCTTAGACTACATTTTTCTCCCGCGAGCGATGGCTGGCAGGCTCATGTCTGCGAATATCTTGCCACGGGCACTCTCCGACCACTCTCCGATTTCTGTGGTGGTTGACACTGGGCGTACCAGGCAGCCGTTCAGATGGCGGCTGTCGCCCTGGAGGTTAACTCAGCCCTCTTATCGCGCCCATGTTACTTGTGAATTAACGCACTTCCTGTCCGCCAATGTTGGCTCAGTGGAATCCCCTGCAATCCTATGGGAGGCCATGAAACCCACCTTGAGGGGGGTTGATATCTCGTGGTGCTCAGCGGCGCGGAGGGAAAAGTGTAAGGACCTGGTGCGACGAGAAGCAGAATTGGAGGACCTGGAGCGCAGGAGTCGGGGGGACGGTGGCGCTCAGCTCAGGCGTAGGCTAATGCTGGCACAACAGCAGTATACCTCGATCTTATTAGATGAGGCCCGCCAGGCTTGGCTGGCCACTCAGAGCCGCATATATCAATGGGGTGATAAGTTGTGCAAAATGCTTCATCGCCTGTGTCAGGGCATTAGGCATACACAGCCACTGCCTCAGATTGTCGCCCCTGATGGGGAGCCACTGTTGGAGCCTGGAGCGATTGCGGGCAGCTTCGCCTCCTATTACAAGTCCCTATATGCGCCCCGGGAGTGCCTAGAGGCCACCATGGTGCAGCGATTCATTGATGACCTCCCGCCACGGGCCGTGTCGGATGAGGTTCGTGACCTGCTGGACCGGCCACTGACGGATGACGAACTGGCCACTGCCCTGGGCGAGTTGAATCCGGGCAAGGCACCGGGCCCAAATGGGTTTCCATGCAAATTTTTTAGGCACTTCGCGACCCAGTTGATGCCCCACTTCCGCCGGTTATTGAGGAGGCAGGGGTCTGCTGCCCCCGGATTGGAGGCATGCAGAGGTAGTGGTCTTCTTGAAACCAGGACGCCCCCCGGAGAAACACGAGTCCTACAGACCTATCTCACTGCTCAATACCGAGGCCAAGATATTGGCGAAGGCCCTCGCCAACAGGCTTAAGCCACACATTACGGACTTGGTCCATCCGGACCAGGCCGGCTTCATGCCCCTGCGGGCCACTAGGCATAACATTAGGTGAGCCCAGGTGGCGATCTCGGCCTGGCGGGGCGTAGGAGAGAGAGCAGCGCTACTGCTGGCAGATATGGATAAGGCGTTCGACTCCCTGAGCTGGACATACCTGTTTGCTCTCTTGGGTCGACTGAACCTGGGTCCCCGTTTTATGGCCTATATACGCCTCCTCTATACTGACCTGACGGCGGCAGTTCGCTTTGGCGGTGGCGTCTCCCGCTCATTTAGTATTCAGCGGGGAACACGGCAGGGGTGCCCCCTCTCCCCATACCTTTTTGCGCTTGCAATGGAACCCTTTGCGGCGTGGGTGCGGATTGACGCCCAGGTGAGGGGCTTCCAGTGGTCACCGGGGGTGGCGGATAGAATAGCCCTATACGCCGATGATGTGCTATTTTTTCTTTCCAACTTGGATCGCTCTGGGCCTCGCATTATGCGGATCGTACAAATTTTGGGAGAAACGTCGGGGCTCTATATGAACCCTTGGAAGTCCACACTCTGGACTCTAGGGGGTCCGCATCCGCTGGGTGAGTGGGCCGATGGGCTACTGGTGACGGCTGAAGGTGTGAAATGTCTCAGAGTATACCTCACGGAGGACGCCTCGGTGGCCCTGGAGCGCAACATCGCCCCGGTTTGGGACCGTACGCGAGAGGATATCAAGGTGTGGGCCAGGATGCCACTTTCCATTCAGGGTAGATCTGCCATCTTTAAGATGGTCGCGCTCCCACGTCTACTGTATCAATTGCAGAACCACCCGGCGTTGGTCCCGCACACTTGGTTTCGACGCCTGAACGCGACCTTGAGCGTTTTTTTGTGGGAAGTCGGCGCGGTACGGGTTGCGTTGCGGACTTGCTTCCGCTCCACCTATACCGGGGGTCTTGCGACATCTGACTTACTGTCATATTATCAAGCTTCACACCTCCTTGTACTCAACGACTGGTGGTACGCGGACAGGGGGGATCCTGCATACGCGGTGGAGCGCTACCTTATGGGCTCTGCCTCCCTACATACGCTGTTGTACTCGGCGCCCCTCCAGGGATCGCTGCCGTCCATCACGCGAGTGGTTTTCCAGATCTGGCGGCAGGCCCTGCGCAGGGTGGGTTGGTGGAATGTCCTGACCCTGGAAACTCCTTTGTGGCAGAATGGTAGACTGCCTCAACTGGCAGCCCTGGTGGGCTTTCGGCAATGGGACGCAATAGGTATATCTACACTGGGAGACGTTATGTCTGGGGGGCGCTAAAATCTTTTGCTATGCTGCGGGAGGAGTTTGACATGCCACATGCCCAATTCTACAAGTACCTCCAGTTCCGGCATGCCCTTGCCCCATATATCCAAGACGTGGAAGTTATGCCGGAATTCAGTCCCATTGAGGCCAAGGTCTTTATGGGGGAGTTGCCAGACAAAAATATCTCCCGCATCTACCAGACTCTGGTACACCATAGCGCATCGGACCTTGCCCACCTTAGGACCCAGTGGGAGCGGGATGATGGGGAGCTTGACGAGGAAGATTGGGTGGAAGCCCTAGAGGGGCCCAGTGGAGCGGCCGTCTCCACACGCTTGCGACTGATACAGTTCAGGTACCTTCACCGTACATATTACACTAGACAGCGCTTATGGAGGGCGGGTTTGATTACATCCCCGACATGTCTTAGATGCGACTCTGAGGTGGGTACGCTGCTGCATACAGTGTGGGGCTGTGGGGCCCTTCAGAGGTTTTGGGACAGAGTGTTCCGGTGTTTGAGTGAGGTACTGGCCTGGGAGTTGCAGAGGGACCCCAAACTGGCTCTCCTTCATGTTCTGGCTGGTGTTGGGGGCAATAGATACAAGCGTCATTTACTACTTTTGGGACTGACTTTGGCCAAGAGGGACATAGCGAGATCCTGGAAGGCACCTCGTGCTCCCACCTTCACAGCTTGGCAGAATGGGATGGATTATTGCATGGGTCTGGAGCAGCCTGTCTGTCGCACGGGGGTGCCCCCTCAAGCACTATAAAATTTGGAAGAGGTGGGCGGACTATCGAGGCCTGGACTTAGACCCACCCGTGGAGGAGGAGGCCCTACAGTATGTCTGATGGCCTTACGGCCTTTGTACTGGCGAACAATAGGCGGCGCTTGGCACGACACGGACGGAGTAGGCAGCAGCACGAATGGGAGGGGGGGTGGAGTTGAGGGTGGGCGGACAGGGGCGGGGGGGGGTTTCTTGTACAACTGGACATTTCCTTGTTTACATTCTTCTCCTGATTCATCGCTTATGAAAATGTTTGCATGCTGTATTATTGATCATTTGCCCTAGTGATTGTCTCTGGTGCTCAGAGAATTACATGCAATATTTCTGTCATGCAACTAATAAACTCTGTTTAAAAAAAAAAAAAAAAAATTCTGGAGCTGCCCCACAATACGATCATATTGGCAAAATGTTCACGACTCACTTGGCTCACACACTTGAACACATGGGAAGCCAACGCACTAGGTATTTTCCGGAAACAGAAATAACACAAAGTGCACATTAGATTTGTCTCACTGGCCGTTTTACTAGCTAAACCGAGTATAGGCATGCACTGGCGATCCCCCACAGGCCCTCTGCTCGCGGCATGGGTGGGAGAAATACACAAGTGGGCTGCGGCAGAGGAAGAAACATTACGAGAGGAGGAGGTGAAAGGGATACGTAAGCACCCCATCTCAATGGAGTGGGCCTTATTACTGCACCGCTTCAAGCAGTCACCACCCGGTGATGACCCAGATGGCGGCACGCATACACCGAAGGACCCACAATCATAAGGTCAGACCGCAAATGCAAATACCGGAACTCCGCCAGCAGCTCACTCGTAATATTGATTGTTAGTAACACCACGCATCACGCCACACTAGACGGCCAGATGTTGGAGCTGGACCGACCGTATTTTCCCCCTCATCCCTAATAGCACACAGATGTACCGATTAGTGAGATACATAACGCCCTGACACCTCATCTGATGTTTGTACCCAGAAATTCCATGAACATTTCCCCAGTTTTTGTACCCCGGTTCTAAATGGCAACCACTTAGCCTCAGATCCCAATGTCGACAAGATATCTATCGAACAAGCTAATTTATGGATAGCACAATGTGAGATGCGAAACATGCAACCCAACTGGATGTATCCTAACACATTTTGGTATTGTAAACTAGAAATGCCACATTTTGTTATTGTAAACTAGAAATGCCAATAAAAATGTTTTTAAAAAAACATATCCAAAAGTTCTGGCTAAACACAGAAGGTCCCAAAGACGAGACCTATTGGCTATGCCAATGCTTGTTGTAGGCTACTGGGCAAGCACCACATACAGAAGGAGATTGATTGCACCTATTTGAAATGTTAAATGAGTAACAAAAATGGTAGGAAGAGAAGACTTTTGCCCTTTTTCTACTACAAATCATTAAATGTACTTGTTATTATGTGGCATGTAACCCTTTGTGGGGCAGTTGTCATTTACCGGAGACACGGGTGTGCACTAAAACAGTATATTGTAATGTGCAAACTTATGGCTTTATGCGAGATCTGTTGACATGATGCAAGGTGTTGCTGGAGTGCATCAACCTGTATGTAGAACCCCTTACAGCAATTCTCAGCAACTCAAAAATATCCTACCATATGTATGCGGATGACACGCAGATATATCTAAAGATATCTTCCCTTAAAGACATTGAGCGGATGAATGAAACACTAAAAATGACAATGGAATGGTTAACTACTAACCACTTGAAGCTAAATGCTCAGAAAACTGAATTCTTACTAGTCTCTCCACCAAGGAGCGTTACAGAAATAAAAGAGTGGACCAAACTGGTGACGGCGCTCAACTGCACCCCGACGCTCGTCAACTCAGCCAAGTCACTGGGAATTACTTTAGATGAGAACCTTGACATGAAAGCTCACATTAATTCGATGGCTAAAAGCGCCCGCTTCCACCTGAACTACCTAAGAAAACTGAAACCATTTATCTCGGAATCTGATCTGAAACTAGATCTGAAACTAGCAACCCAATCCTTAGTCATCTCGAGAATTGAATATGGTTGCACTACCTTAGCGGGTTTACCAAAAACCTCCACAGCGCCACTAAAAGCCTGCCTCAACGCTGCGGCGAGACTCATCTCGGGTTCAAGGAAGTTTGACCACATATCCCCACACTTGAAAGCTCTAAACTGGCTACCCTACGAGGCCAGGATTCAACTAAAGATCGCATGTATCACCCATAGAGCACTTCACCACAATACTCCTGGATACCTATCCAAGAAAATTGAGCTGTCAGGAGGAAACAGACCGGCCAGGAGCGCCAAGGAGTTGGTGCTGAGACCAGCCATCTTCAAAAAGAAAAAAACTTATGACAGAGCGTTCTCCGGAGCAGCCCCTAGAATCTGGAACTCACTCCCCCCTAGCATTAGGAAGACTCCTAACACAGCAACATTTAGGCGGGAAGTGAAGAGCTTCTTAATGAGTAAATACCTTACATAGAAAATTGCATGGAACGCTATGTGTTACATTCCTGTACTCAAACTAAACACTTACGTCCTCCAAAAGAGAATGTTCGACGGGAATTAGAACAATGAGGCAAAACTGATGACACCTCTTGTGATTAATCCGAACACCTACTGCTACCTCTTGTTAAAGTGAACTGATACCACTATCTGAAACCATATAACCTACTACCTCTTATATACGTCGAAAATGACTATGTTAATATCTTATGCTTTATAGTACGATATAATGTAATAGATAACCTCTCTAATAGAAGGTAGTTATTTATGCATTCACAAAAGCCTTATAATTATCTACCTCACACCTTATATGCTCGAATGGAAGGTGGCTATTTATGCATTCACTAAAGCCTTATAATTATCTACCTCACACTTATATGCTGTTTAATGGACTTCATATTATTAATTTGCTTAGCTTACCTCTATGTAAAGCGCTCTGATACCCACGGGTCTTGTTCGCGCTATATAAAACTTCAATAAATAAATAAATAATAAATAAAGATGGCACGTATTACCTGTGTAGCATGTGACAAGGAATATATATCCTTGCGAGGAACAGTTGTAATTGATCAGAAAACACAGATGTGCACTAAACAGTACAATAATGCAGTGTGCAGCACTATGAATGTGTATTAAACTTGTTGGCACAAAATGTAAGGTGCTACTTTAGTGCTTGAAGATGGCACTGATTTCCTTTAAGAAACTAATAGCTTCAGGTTTCTTACGTTTGTCTCCTTTTAAGTTGAAATGTGAGAGAGGATGATAGTAATTGTTTGATGCAGTATATTTGTTTTTTTAGCATTTGGTCACTTGTCAACCGCCAGTCCTGATGAGGCCTGCAATTATATAGAGGCCAAAATGCAACCACCTATTTCTTTGTAGGAGCTAGCAAAGGATGAACTTTCAGAAATGTTCACGTTGGGGGAAGTGTGTAATTTGTTGCAAAGAGACTCTACTTTTTCCTTTCCCTTGCTACCTACAGGTGGATTATGGACTTTTGAAGTGCATTCCTAAACACCACTTACATTTTTTAAAATTAAGGTTGGGACAGGCAAGAAATGACCTCCTAATATGTATGTTTTTTTGTGATTATATGTTAATTTGTTTCTAAATCTTTTTGTCCGTGATTGTTTATATGCATTTTTACAGTTTCGCATTAGTAAACCTCCCCTAATGCATAATGAAAAAATAAATGCACCCAGGGTTATGCACAAAGATATATGGTATTCGGCAAATTCTTCAGTATATTTAACTTTACACAATTTATTTTTGTGAGTTGCAAACAAATATATGTTGTTTTGCACATGTAAGCCAATGGCATAAATCATTCCCTGCACTCCCATTCTTTTTTATGGTCAATCTGGTTTGTTAAAGATATCTTGGGAACATTCAGAAAGCTTCCCTGGGAATGCATTCCACCCATTGCTTACCATTGGCTTTGTGGTTTGTAACTCACATTTTCTGGTTTCTATTTGCTAGCTTTATTTGTTTTAGGCTGTGAGGTTTTCCCTACCAAGGAGTAAGGCCTTTTCATATTACCTCTCCTTGTATTCTTCCACAAGTGCTCCTTTCAGTAAACGGGCCTGTAAATCTTGTTCCGATCTTGTCATATTTGCAGTGCATTCAAAGACAGTTGTCAAATTCCATGCTCCGTCTTCTGAGGGAGCTTGGTGTTTACTTTTCTTTCTTTGAAGTAAGAGGATTTTTGTGACAATCTTGCTGGATACTGGGGGTAGGAAAGTGTTTTTTTTTTCTTTCTACCATACAACCGCATTTAAATTAACTGCAAATATTTTAGAATATATCAGGCTATGGAAAGCAAAAATGAAACACAGTTGTTTTGTTAATTCTGCAGTGTGTTAGAAACATACTTTAATATGATCAAAACAAATCAATACACTGTGATGCCATTTCTACATATTGTCGGTGTGCTGTACAGTTTTATTAGTAAAACTGTATGTCTGTGCAAATGTAATGGCCATTTCAGTTGAAAATGTGTTGTCTATAATGACAGTGTGCTGCAATACCATGCATACTCGACTCTACGGCACACCATGCTGCTGCTCTCTACTCCGCACCAGTCCAGTCCATGTGTCTCTACTCTGCACCACTCTACTCTACGCCAATGCACTCTACCCTACACCACTGCATTATTCTACACTACTCCAATCTAGGCCACTGCACTCTACCCGACACAACTCCACTCAGCAACACTGCACTTAATGCCAATACACTATGCCAATGCACTCTACTCTGCAGAACTCCACTTTACGCCTTTGCACTCTATGCCAATACACTATACACCACTCATATCTGCTACTCACCACTGCACTCTACACCTATTTACGCCATTGCACTCTGTCACTGCACTCGGTCACTGCACTACTCCACTCTGAAAGCATCTACTCTAAGCTACTGCACTCTGCACCACACTACTCGATGCCACTGCACTCTACTCTGCACTACTCTACATCACCCTACTTAACACTACTGCATTCTATGGCAATGCACTCTGAGGCACTTTACTCTGCCCTGCTGCACTCTTCACAACTACACTCTGCCTATGCAATTCTATGCTGATTTACTCTATGCCACTATACAAGACTCTACGCCCATGCACTCTACACCAGTCCACTTTATGCTACACCACTGCACGTGACTCCATTCTGCCACTCCTATACATGGCACTGCATGCCACTATACTCCACTCTTTTTCGTTCCATTCTATGCCTCTGCACGCCACCCTCCTCAATGCTACTAACATTTAGCCGTGCTGAACAGCAGCCACACTGGTGTACAATATGGCTAAAACAAATTGGCAAAGCCAATAGCTCTTGCATAGGCGAGACCTATTGTCTTTTCTAAATGTCGTGAGAGGACTGCTGCACAATGCTACTTTCCAATATGACGTAAAGTTAGACCAGTCCCCCTCTATGTTAAGGCCACTGGAACACATCGAAATGCTGAGATCTCTACATGGGCAAGTCCTTTCTTGATCTTTGCCTTTTACCCTAAATATATTAAAGTAAATCTCCTATTTGTACAGTGCTGCATGCCTTTTGCAAGGCTTCTTGGTCCCCAGGCTATTCGGAAAACATGGGTGTTAACAGAAAATTCGCATATGATAACATGATACATAAGGTGGAATTCCAAATATGAGTGCTAGCTGTAATAACAAGCTTTTGCAATGCAATCGGTCTTGCATTTACAAGAGTTTGAGATATTGGCATTGTTTATTTTTTGGGTTTTAAAACCTAAATAAAAGGCATTGTCCTTTACAATGCTAATAGCTTAAACTCTTGCAAATCCGAGACCTATTGCATTGCAATTGCTTGTTACGTTATGCCGATGTCCTCAAAGCTTAATGATGGGGCCCCTAGAAAGGTGGGTGCCCTGGGCCAAAGCCTACTTTGCCCATGCCTTAAAACTTCTCTGCCACGGGACTCTCAATAATGATCAGAAGGGAACTATTGGGTGAGAAAATGTAGATCGGCTATGCCGAGCCCTTTGGCGACACTTAAGGGAGTGCAGAATATATATCAATAAGTCTGCACACTTGACAGCAAGCATGATGGCCTGCAAAACCGGTAGCGTTCCCTGGTCAGGGCTAGTTTCTAAACGACCCAGTGTTATCAATGTGCCGTTCGCTGGGCAACAAAGCTAGGATAAAAAGGCTTTTTTTTATTGTGCTATCTTGCACAGTGTGGCACTTTATTCTTTTGAAGGGGCCTAATGAATTGTTTTATAATAAAGATGGTGACTCAGTGTGGGATGTTTGTAGCAGGAGCAGTGTTCCCGGTAATTGGTGCTCAACTAGTCGTGGCAGGTCTCATGCGTCCCCACCTGGTGGTGATCCCGTGCATATGTGTACCTCTCTAACTCCTTGTGGCTTTAGCCAGGCCGGTACAACAGTGCAATCTCCTCTCCTTTCTCCCGTTAGCTCCATGCAAATATTGAGGGTTTCTGTGCCCCCACACACACACACACTCACACACACACACACACACTCCATCTATACTCCTGTCTCCACTATAAATACACAACCCTCTAGGCACCAGGCTTCTCATCGCCATAGCCACACCATCATCCAGCGCTTTACATCGCACCTTGTATGCAACGTACAGTTTACATATTGGGCCCTATGTCAAGAAATTAAAAAAGTAAAGCTCTTTCCAGGCAATGGGGGACAACACGGACAGCGGGAAGAGCAAGCAACAACACGGACAGTGGTTTCAGTGATGGGGGTTGGGATGGAGATCAACACGGACAGTGGAGGGGGGTCAAGCAACAACACAGACTGCAGGAGAGGGCAAGCAACAACATAGACAGCAGGATGGGGAAAACAACAACCCACACTGCAGGGTGGGGCAAGTAACATTACAGACAGTGGCATGGGTCTGCAACAGCAAGGACCGCAGTATGGGAAAAGCAACAACACGGATAGTGGCACAAGGCAAGCCACAATACAGACAGTGGCATAGGGCAAGGAACAACATGGACAGTGGAAAGGGGCAATCAACAACACTACAACGGGGGAGGGCAAACGACCACATAGCCAGCGGGAGGGGAGTAAGTAAACACACAGACATTGGGAGTGGGTAAGCAACCACATGGACAGTTGGAGAGGTGAATTCAACAACATGGACCGCCGGATGGGGCAAGTAAAACAGAGGATGATGCAACATGAAGGGTAGAGTGTGGGGGCCCAAAGAGGACTAGCACATACATGGGGGAGACTACTGGAAAAGAACCAGACTCTAGTCAAGTGCATGGATGAAAAGTAAATAGTAGTGCCTGATTAAGGGAGCAGTGAAAAAAAGACAAGTACTGGAGGCCCTGGAGGGACAAGCGCATGAAACAAATGCTGCACAGGCCCTCTTAGAAAAAGCTAGCAAATAAGATTGACAGTGTAGCCAACCAGTGATAAGCAATGGGCGGATTATAAACCCCCTGTAAGTAAACAAAATATCTTTCAAGCATCAGCGCATGTGTTCTCAGGTGAGAGCTAAAAAGTATGTATTCATTGTGAGCAGTAGAAGGATGCAAGCCGGCAAAACAAAATAAATGTGAAGACGCTATGCTCCAGGAGAGGGTATAACACAAGAAGAGGAGGTCAAGTCATCAAATAAGAAGCAAATCAATAAGAGTAACGATAAAGCCAACTAATAGTAACCATTGGGCAGGCTGCAAGTCCCCTCTAAGCTCACAATGTCTCACCCAGACAGCTTGTGCTGTATTGCATTTATTTAGAGCTTTCTGCTCCTGACAAGGCGTTGAAGCACTTTACACTTGGCATCTTGTTGCTCCAGAACCCAAGGTTAGGGGTTAGTCCTGTGTTATTGGTTATTGCTGGCTATTTGTATTAGCCTTGTACGCTCTAGCAAACCATTCCATGCATGTGCTCCAGTTTCTTTGTGGTGGATTGAATTAATAGTATTTAGGTGTGATCATTAGTCTGGGTTATGTGAACTCTTGCAGATGGATAATGAGAGTAATCAGTGACCTAGAGGGGATTAGCTATTGTTAGGTTGAAGAAATATCTGTCCAAGAACGAAAGGTTGTGATCTATGAAGTTAGGTGTGAGCAGTTCGCAGAAATGTAATAGAGATAAAGGCAAATAGGAGTGTGACTCGGAGAAGGGTGTTCTCTGAGTGAGGAGTCCTTGTTAAAGAAATAAAAAGAATAGTAGCGTAAAGGTTAATTTTAACAATATAGAGAATGGTTTTTGAGATAGCATACAATTTTAGGGTTCAAGACAGTAGAAGGAAACAATATTATTTGCACGTGAGGATACTGTTGCATTAGTTATTTTTGATGAGCACTATAATCAGCCAGTCAGTCTGTCCGCTGCTATGCTACTCCTACACCAGCGTCTAGACAGGTCAGCTGATCAGCCCAGGAGTTGGAAACAAAAAATGACTGGCATATATATAGGGAAAAATCAAGAGGTTTAGGCTGCGCTCAAAAGAAGCAGTAACCTCTGGATCATAGCAATATGAGAATATATATGGTTAAATAATGCAAACATTGAAATTCAGATTCTGGAGATCTGGAGCAAATGTGTTTTGATCATCCTCCAGTTTTGCTCACAGTATTAATTACCAAGCAAAAGTGCGATCCATTTTATCATGAAAGGGCTCCCTTTAGCAATTCACTAAAGTGTGTTAGCAAGAGGCTTTTGATCAGACTTGCCGAAGCACTGCCCATTGGTAGACTGTAGGGGTGTAACTGCAGATTGTGTTTAAGGTGAATTGGTCTATTAGATAAAGCCAGTCTGTCTTCTTTGATCACACTTTCAGTTGGGTGGATGACCGTCTGGTGCAGAAAGTTCACACACCTCTTCGTGCCTCTATTGCGGGTGGACCAGGCTGGAGACTATTCGCCTGTGAGGGATATCAAAGTGTAAAGCTGTGACTGGAGAGCAGGCTGTTAAGGACATTTGAAACAAGAACCACCCCAAACCTTTGGGTTTCCAAATGAGTACAAGATTAATGGATGATTAAGAGTATCAATCTTATTTTAGAGTAGACTATCCTACTTCCAAAATAATAATTTGACCGTGCTTTGGTTAGTGTATCGATTATAAAATTAGGCTGCATTAATTCAATAGCAAAACTTGTGCAGGTCATTATTGGTCTAAAGCATCACAAAAGGTTGCGTGCATTAAAGAGAAACCATGTTTTATACAAGCTGTACTGATGTGTATACAGATATATATCCCAGCCGATAATGGCAACGTTATTACTTTGCAGCTCCCCTGTAAGTACAGATCATTTCATAGCTTGATTGTAAATACTTCACTAAATGGCAGATACTGGCAGTTGCATGACTGATCCAAAATATCCGAAAGTGTTGAATAAATGATGCTTTTACCTGTCTGAAGTCAGTCAGTGCAAATTTACGTCGGGATTGGTGGGAAAGAGACTTCCAGAGGCACAAAGCATAACTGACCGGCTCGGGGTTCTCTTTAACAATTCAGTGAATAACCTAGGTTTTGAACCCTTCTATTCCTCCTACGTACCCTGCTGCATTGTGTGCCCCTCAGCACCTGGAAGTGGTTAGGGGCTGAAAGTGAGAGAGGCGATGAGGTGATTTACTGACTAAGCTGCCTGCCCTGGATCTTGCCTGGTGACCAGCTCATGGATCCCAACTACAAGCAGAATATCTGCAGCTGCCAGGCTCGACCTAAAAGAACGAGAAAAGTAAAAGGTGGCTAGGCTGAATGTGATGGAGGGGTTGCAGCGGGCTGGAAAATCAGGCAAGGAGACCGGATATAGTGAGCTATGCCGGTGTTTATTAAACAGAAATGTCAATGAACAGGCGGGTTGAAAATAAACAATGAAGTCCAGGGTGGATCCGAGTCCTTTTTCGGGGCTTGCTTCCGGTGCCTTTCGTGGGGTTCTTGTGCTGGATCTGGCGTCGGGGACGAACCTCGGAGGGTAAACGAGAGAACAAGGTACCGTTAGTCCAGGCAGGGACTCTGTGAGCCTGCAGTCACCGACACCCGGGCAGTGCCGAAAGGAGCGAGAGGCGTGAGGGAGGGAGGTATCGGGAAAGAGGGGGTGGAGATGAAGGAGAGGAAGACCACGAAAGTGTGCCAGATACGTGCGTGAGTGGGAGGAGGGCTTTCTACAGTGTGGGAGCTTTACATACAACTATACAGTGCCATCGCTACAAGATTGGTGCCTAAGAGAGGGAAACGTACACAATATACAAAGAGGATTACGGGTACTCACACGGTCTGCCGCAACTCTCCAGTGAGTCGCGGCCGCTCTTCAGCCACCTCCAAAGGACTCCACCAATCTTCCGACCATACGTCTTCTTCCGGGTTCTCCTCGTCTCTGTCTGCCGTGCCAGTCCGAGTGTCCTGCCACGATGCTCTGACGGCGTTCTGGGCGTTGTGTTCGGTTTTCACTGGTTCTGCCGCTGCCTCAGGGGTGGGACTTCCGGGGTCGGAACGGAGTGCTTCCTGTCGGCGGCCGCTGGTTGGCTCCTGCAATAGAGAGGGGGGCGGGGAGCTCCGAGTCATGGTTACCGCTCCGGCAATGTTGCGAGTCACAGGAGGACGGCTGACAGGGCTTTTGTTTGGCACACCAGATATCGGTATGTTTCTAGGGGGGTCCAGTCCTGGGGGGGAGGGGGGGGGGGAAGCGGGACCGGATCACATCCCCTTCCCCTAGCTGTCCTTCCTGTAGGGGTTGGGGAGGAGGGGTATCTGGATAGGAAATCAGCATTGCCCTGCTCTGATCCTTTCCGGTGTCGAGTTCTGAAGTGGAAGGGCTGGCGAGACAAGAACCAGCGGAGGACCCGGTCGTTATTCCGGGCCATCCACTCCAAGGGGGCGTGGTCTGTATAGATGGTAAAGTCCCGACCCTCCAGGTAGTACCTAAGGCTCTCAATGGCCCATTTGATAGTGAATAATTCTTTCTACACTACAGCATAGTTCTTTTCTCTGGGGAACAGTTTCCGGCTGAGATATAGGATAGGCCTTTCGTTCCCTAGTTCGTCCTTTTGGGATAGGACCGCCCCTAATCCCTGGTCAGAGGCATCCGTCTGCAGAATGAAAGGCAGGGAATAGTCGGGGCTTACCAGGACAGGGCTGGAGGTCAGAGCTCCCTTCAGGTCGGTGAATGACTGCCATAATAGGGGTGTGGGTTCTTTCAGGGCAAGTTCGGTGTGGGTGGCTTTCTTCAGGAGATCCGTAAGAGGAGCTGCTCTCTGGGAAAAGTTGGGAACGAATCTCCTGTAATAACCTAGGAGTCCGAGAAAAGCTCAGAGGTTTTTTTTGTCTGCGGAAAGGGAAGGGTCTGGATAGCTTCGGTTTTAGTTTTCTGGGGTCTGATCAGGCCTTCACCCAAAAGAAAACCGAGGTATTGGACGGGTTTGTGCAGCAAGGGTAGTTTTGGCGGGGTTAATGGAAAAACCAAAAGAGCCTAGGGAAGAAACAACATCGTTTAAATGCACTAGGTGTTGCTCCCAGCTATCACTGTAGATGAGAATGTCGTCCAGATAGGCCCCTGCATAAAGAGAGTGTGGACGTAGAACCTGGTTCATGGCTCGCTGAAAGGTAGCGAGGGCACCGTGCAGCCCAAAAGGCATGACGATGAACTGAAATAACCCCTCAGGGGTAGAAAAGGCAGTCTTCTTTTTATCTTGGTCTCTGAGGGGTATCTGCCAGTAGCCCTTGCAGAGGTCGAGGGTGGATATATATCTGGCCTTCCCTATTCTTTCGACCATTTAGTCAACCCTAGGTAAGGGATATGTGTCGAATTTGGATACCTTGTTGACTTCTCAAAAGTCTATGCAGAATCTGACAGACCCGTCAGGTTTCGGTACAAGGACTATAGGGGAGTTCCAATCGCTGACCGAAGGCTCTATGATCCCCATCTTTAGCATGTCCTCGACCTCCCTTTGTATGACTGCTCTGCGAGCCTCAGGGACTCGATAGGGTCGCAATCGAACTACCTTCCCTGGTTCTGTTTCGATGGCATGTTCGGTGACGGTTGTCCTTTCCGGATAGGAGGAGAAGACCTCCTTCACTGGTGACAGGGCTTTTCGGAGTTCCCTGGTTTGTACCGTGGTCAAAGCGGGATCTAGGCAAGGGTCGAAAGGGAAGGAAGATGGCAGTCTGGACCCAGTTAGGACAGGACGGGGTCCTTCCCACTTTTTCAGGAGGTTTACGTGATATATCTGGGACGTGCCCCTTGTAGGGTCCAGTTCAACCTCGTAGGTAACCGGGGTCACCTGTCGCCGGATGGCATAGGGCCCTTGCCACTGTCCCAGGAGTTTTTGGTCGGACGAGGGCATCATCAAGAGGACTAGGTCCCCGATGGCGAAAGCACGGGCTCTTGTGCCCTTATCATACTGTCTTTTCTGTGTGTTTTGTGCTCTTTCCAAGTTCTGTTTGACTATTTCACGTATTTCCGCTAGATGGGTCTTCAGGTTGTCCAGATACTCTGGTAAAGGACGGGTGCGATCAGGTTCAGCTTCCCAGGTTTCTTTTTTTTTTTTTTTTAAATTTTTGAAAACCTTTATTCGTGCATCTAGATAAGTACAAATAGTGGCCTACAACCTTCAGGCCGGCCACAAATACTGTTGAGCACAGGTGCATGCAATACAAAGACGCGAAAGCATATCGATATTAAATAACATATAGTCAGCAGTTACACTGTAAATCACGTGCCTTCGCGCCTCAGGAGTGATGAAGGTCATTTTTAAAGTTTTCATAGCTACTAGTAGGGACCAACTATTTTGTAATAATGATTAGAATACTAACGAAAGGAAAAAGAAAAGAACAGGGTCCGCGTATACATAAGATAGCAATATCAGCTGAGGCACACACAGCCCAGCATTTCCGAGGGCAAAACCCACAATAGGTGTCATGACGGCCAAAAAGTGCGCAACAAGGATAGTGGACCCGTGGTCACATCAGTACCCACCGCCACCCGCCCACCAACAACGGCGACACGGACCCAAGACAGAGGAAGAAGAAATAAATTAAAAAGAAAAAACAAGGCACCATAGGAACAGAAAGAAATAAAACCCATCCCTCAACCCCCACCCTATACGCATGCGAGGCTACGGCCTACCTCCCCCCAGCAGCGCACCTGTCGCCCCATAAACCCGAAATATAGAATAAAGTAAAGAGAGAGAAAAAAGATAAAGGACACCTTTGATATAGGGAGCAAGAAAGGAGAACCCAGTCTAAAACTCCCACAAAAACCTAACCCCGGAGGAGGGCCATTATGTTCGTGTCACGGACTCCACTACCCGCGCCAGAATCACAGCGCAGCAACTACAGCAAGCATATACAAAAGTCATCTTCCCTAATGAGGGGGAGATTCTCAGTCAGAGCCCCCGTGTGTGTCCAGACAGTGTAACAATCCGAGTCCCCTCCAACCGAACAAAACAGTGCAGGGCCATCCCAGCAACTATTGTCCCCGGATCCCCCGCCCGTGAATACGTCCACCCCATTAGGAAAGGACAGAATCAGGTACACCCTCCCCGTTGGCCGACCAGGCATGAGGTTAGAAATCAGCCATAAGCAACAGTTATCCCCGGTCCCTAGCCCGCAAAAGCTACCACCACAGTAAGCAGGGCCAAAAGAACTGACACATAGTCACAGCCTGTTATGAATTAAAATCAGCACATACAGAGTCACAGGATAGCGTCCCAGGTGGGTCTTCGTCAGCCAGATTGAGAAGTGCAGCGCAAAAGCGGGCAATTCGGGGGAACACAATCAAGAGGAGAGTGCAGCAACGAGTCGCAAACAATCTGGCACACCAGGCAAGTGCAGTTTCAATGGATGTAGCAAAAAACAGTCCGAGTCAAGTCCCACCAGTCAGCTTTTAAAAGTATTAAACAAATTCCCTTCAGCCCTGGCCAGATCTTGACTGACTCTTCAGAGATGGCCGACGGGGGAGGTCCGGGTCAAACAATGCAGGAAGACAAGATGGCCGCCACTGGTGAAGAAGAAGGAGGCAGATACAAAATGGACGCCTCCCGTCACTTTCGGTGTTGTAGACGCACAGGATAAACACCCCAAGACACAAAAATCGATGTCCACACCACCGCCTGAGAAAAGATCTCCTCAAGGCTGCAGATGCAAAGGGGAACGAAACAAGCGAAGGCAGAGTCTGATATACTAACCTCACAGTTGAGAAAGTTGCAATGTCTGACTGGAGGGGAAACATTGTAGCGCCACTGAGGATATCAACCTGTCGTTGAAAGTGAAGTAGGGAGACGGGGAAAGGCAACAACTCCCCGCACAAATTCTGCACCTCAGTGCCCCCCGATGAAATAGACAGGGGCGAGCCAGCACAGTTCTGGTAGCTGGTCGGTCTCTCGGGACTCAAGAGAAGAACACCGTCGAGTCGCTCACTTATCCTTTGGAAGGAGGCATGACAATCACGGCGGAGCTCGGTCAATGCGGCAAGTACGGTCCCGTACGTCGGCTCCGAGTTTAGGCTCTCCAGTTCCGTCGCAGGGGACGGCGTAAGTATCGCAGCCTTCAGGTCATCGGTGGGCCGGGCGGCATAGTCGTGGCACAGGATAGTCCCAGCTTGCACGGGGAAAGTGGCCGCCATCGCTCCATCCCAGGGGTGTATGCACGAAGAAGGGGCTAGGCACGGTATGAAGGCATCACAAAGCGGGCCGCCGTCGCATACACCGCTCACGGTTCCGGAGCGCCGCACAGGAGACTGCATTGTCGATCCGCCGCTAAAAGAGTCAATCGCAGGGGTGACCAGCAGGAGGGAGGCAGTCGTCGGTTCAGCGACCCTCAGCGGAGTGGAGGCAAACGGGGCGCGGGTCCAAGGCTTCGGCGGTCATCCAGGCTCGCGATGATATCTCCGGTAATATAACTCTCAGGGATCCCGGAGGCACACGGGCAGGCTCAGCGCGGACACAGCATCACACCGCCGCGGTCAAAGTGCAGGATAGAAGGCAGGATTACAGCGCTGGAAGAGCAGGCTCGCGGAGCCGAGACTCGGCACGTCCGTTCAGGTCGCCATCTTGGCTCCTCCTCCCTTCCCAGGTTTCTTGAGCCATGTCCAATAGTGTACGAGGGAGCCGCCCGTACAACAACTCATAGGGGGAGTAGCCTGCCTGTACTGCTCTGTGTCTTACACCGTATGGCGAAAAGGGCCAGCGGTAAGATTTCCTCCCATCGTTTGGCTTCTAGCCCTAGCAGTTTCTTCAAGGTCTGTTTTAGGGTGGCATTGTAGCGTTCGACCAATCCGTCGGTTTGCAGATGGTACGCAGACGTCCTGATTTGTTTTATGCCTAGCCGCACGCAGACCTGTTTCAGCAGTGAAGAGACAAATGGCGTGCCCTGGTCAGTGAGGATCTCCCGGGGAAACCCTACCCTGGAAAACAGTGTTATAAGGGCTTTGGCTATGTTCTGTGCTTTGGGTTGGCGTAATGGAATGGCTTCAGGGAAGCGTGTGGCATAATCCACGATGACCAACGCATAGCGACACCCGCTTCGGGAGGGCAGCAGAGGTCCTATAATGTCCATCCCTATCCTACTGAACGGGATGTCAATGAGGGGGAGTGGTCGTAGCGGTACCCTAGGTGGTCGGTAGCGACTATGCTTTTGGCAGACTGCACATTCGTGACAGTATGTTTTAATGCGCTGATGGACACCGGGCCAATAGAACTTTTCAAGGACTGCCTGGCTGGTCTTTTCATCCCCAAAGTGACCCCCTAGAAGGTGGCTGTGTGCTAAGAAGAGGACTTTGTCTTGGAAGGGACCTGGGATCAGCAATTGTGGGTTCTGGAGTGGCCCTCCCTTTAGGTACAACAATCCCCTTTTTTTGAAGAAGTAGGGACCTACTTGCGTGGGGTCCTCGTTGTCTAGGGCCCTTCCCCAAGCTTCTTGTAGGAGCGGGTCCTCCTGTTGCGCTGCTCTGAACTCTTGGTCGATTTGCCAGGGATGTTCCACAACGTTCGTGAGATAGGCATTGGTATGGTCTTTCTTCTTCTCTTTTTCTTTTTTGGCTTTTGGTTTTGCGTGGTTTGGGTTCCTTATTCGTGGAAGACAGTCCCTGGGAATAGGGGGCCTCTTTCCACCACTGGGCTAGGGAGTCAGTAGTGTCCTGAAGGAGCTTAGGGAGTCCGGGGTAATAACTTCCCAAAATGACTTGTTCGGGTAATGCCGGCACGAGACCGACCGTGAGGTTGGTTCCTGGGTCTCCGGGGTGTTGTACCCACACCTGGGTGGTGGGGTACCTTTTGGTGTCACCGTGGACGCACTGGATGGCTACCACTCCTGTTGGGGAACTCTGAGGGAGAGCCATGTCTTGAGGACGCTTTGGCGGCAGCCAGTATCAGCAAGGGCAAGGACCTCCTGTCCGTCGATAGACACGGGACAATAAAACGGAGGGGGAGCAGCCCCTGGCGTGTGGCAGACGTAGTTTCGTACCAGGCCTATTTCCATCGACACCGCCTTCTGGGGACATACGCGGGCTATATGTCCAAAGCTACTACAATTGTAACACTGAGGTCCGGGGTTGGGAGGACGATACAGGATCGGAGAGGGCAAGAGGGGAGCAGGTTCTGGTCTCCGGTGCAGCAGAGGGCGGGGAGGACGGGTGGCGGTTGTGTAATGAGGCCTATGGACGGGTTCCTCCTTACTGCGTTGAAGAGCTTGGGCACGGCCATAAGCACAGGCTATTTCCACGGCCGTCTCCAGGTCGAGCCTGGAATGTTGTCGCACCCATCTCTGGGTAGCTGGATATAGGGAGTTCAAGAACTGTTCAAGATAGATCTTCCCGAGGATGTCTTCTTTCGTGGAGGTTTCCGGTCTGAGCCACCTATTGGTGAGATCCTTGATCCGGAAGGAGAGGGCCCGAGGGTTTTCTTGGGGCCCTTCTTTAGCTTGTCTTAACTTTATTCTGTATGTATCGTCGTCCACTCCGAGATGCTCCAAGATACACTTCTTTATTTCAGCATAGGGGTTGTTGCCCTGGATGTTGGCATGTTGGTAGGTGGCCTGCAAGTCCCCGGTCAGAAGGGGACCCAGATATTGGCCCCATCGCTCCACAGGCGAATTCGCGGCCTGTGCCAGCCTCTCAAAATTGGTAAAGAAGTAGTCCGGGTCTTCCCCCGGGACATACTTCTGTAGAACCACGGATTGGAGGGAGGTCATAGGTCTCGGTTGTCCTAGGGCGTCGGTCAGCTTGCCCATAGCCTGTTCATGCACAGTCCCTTGGCCCTTGAGAACATCATGCAACTGACCCCTATCGTCCTCCGCGGTTTTCAAGAATTGTTCCATTAGTTTCCCCAGTTGTTCCTGGGACTCAGCCATTCTTTTCATGACGGCCTCCATGCTTCCAGCTAATCCCACTTCTGACACCACTTGTGATGGAGGGGTTACAGCGGGCTGGAAAATTAGGCAAGGAGGCCGGATATAGTGAGCTATGCCGGGGTTTATTAAACAGAAATGTCAATGAACAGGCGGGTCGAAAATGAACAATGAAGTCCAGGGTGGATCAGAGTCTTTTTTCGGGGCTTGCTTCCGGTGACTTTCTTGGGGTTCTTGTGCTGGATCTGGCGTCGGGGAGGAACCTCGGAGGGTAAACAAGAGAACAAGGTACCGTTAGTCCAGGCGGGGACTCTGTGAGCCTGCAGTCACTCACACCCGGGCAGTGCGGAAAGGAGCGAGAGGCATGAAGGAGGGAGGTATCGGGAAAGAGGGGGTTGAGATGAAGGAGAGGAAGACCGCGAAAGTGTGCCAGATACGTGCGTGAGTGGGAGGAGGGCTTTCTACAGTGTGGGTGCTTTACATACAACTATACAGTGCCGTCGCTATAAGATTGGTGCCTAAGAGAGGGATACGTACACAATATACAAAGAGGATTACGGGTACTCACACGGTCTGCCGCAACTCTCCAGTGAGTCGCGGCCGCTCTTCAGCCACCTCCAAAGGACTCCACCAATCTTCCGACCATACGTCTTCTTCCGGGTTCTCCTCCTCTCAGTCTGCTGCGCCAGTCCGAGTGTCCTGCCAGTCAGAGTGTCCTGCAACGATGCTCCGACGGCGCTCTGGGCGTTGTGTTCGGTTTTCACTGGTTCTGCCACTGCCTCAGGGTTGGGACTTCGGGGGTCGGAACGGAGTGCTTCCTGTCGACGGCGGCCGCTGGTTGGCTCCTGCAATAGAGAGAGGGGCGGGGAGCTTCGAGTCATGGTTACCGCTCCGGCAATGTTGCGAGTCACAGGAGGACGGCTGAAAGGGCTTCTGCTTGGCACCCCAGATGTCGGTATGTTTCTAGGGGGGTCCAGTCCTGGGGGGGGAGAAAGCGGGACCGGATCACACTGAATAAATGGCGCCTTCATATTCAGATGGCAGTAATACAAACTGCAACTAAAATGTAAGGGCAAGTTTACAAAATCTCTGTGATTTAGACCTCAAGCTGCTGTCGTATTGTTAAACTGGTTAGTAGAAATTGGAGCGTGATGTCACACCATCATTAATAGGCAATCTTCAGCAGTAGCAGTGGACATTCATGAGACTCCTGGTAAAAATGTTTTGCTGTCATGCCAGCGATTGCTCTAGACTTGGCTCCACATTCAGTGTTGGCAATCCTTGTAAACTTTATCCCTTTTCTATTAACAACATGAACTTGCTAGTGGCTCTTAAAAAGAAATGTTTACAGGATGTTTAATGTAGGGCTACAACTCTGTGATGACACAGATTGAGGCAGGCTCGCTCTTGGCACCAACAAAGTCCTCAAAGTAAAAGATAAGGAAAGAGGGAGGGGTTAGAGCAGGGGTCTCCAACCTTTTCTTTAATAAGAACTCCTTAACGATTAATAAAAATCATCCCTGATACGAACTCCCTGTCAACATCAGACACTCCCCCAACCTCCACACCTTCAGGAGGAACCTTAAGACCTGGCTCTCCAACTGATCCGGAGCTGCACACCTCCCCTCCCCAGCTCCTTGAGACCCTCACGGGTGAGTAGCGGGCTTTATAATTACATGATTGATTGATCCTGAGCTACTAATATTAGTGGTGTAATAGTGACCACATTAGACAAGATTATGTTAGCGGCCACCATATGTAAATTTATAAGATATGATAACTTGAGTGCCTCTGCAGGATTGCGAGTAGCAATGGAAACAAAAAGGCTTTGAAATGCCTTTACATGGGTAATACATAACAGCATAAATGCCCCTGGCACCAAGGTAATAATATAAAAAAAGCTCTCAATAGCCACATGATTTATCACTTCAATATCAGTTTTAAATAAATTTGGGAAATTCAAACATCAGCTTATCAGTTCTGAAAATACACACATTTGGGTCTCTAATACACGCCTTTCAATTTTGATGTGCATATATTCAGTCAAGAAAAAGCTTCTAATTTAGTAGGCCGGACTTGACACAGGAGAGCTACTTCCAGGTAGCTGGAGATCTACCAGTAGCTCTGGATCTGCTTGTTTGAGAAGTCTGGGTTAGAACAATGAACAGTGGGATAGCAGCAGGGAAAGAGAAAGTGTTTGGAGCAGTGTGGAATACATAAAGAAATAATGGGGCACAACAAGCAGTATGGGGGAAAGCGGGCGGTGTGGGTGGTAATAACGAGGATCTCCACACACAGGAAAGAGGGAGGGGAGGCAAGAAGTAGTGAGGGATGTAGAAGGAATGAGTGTGATTCAGAGTGGAATGAGGGAGGGTTGGTGGGAGAAACCAGAAGTTGTCACAAGAGTAGGAGTTGAGAACGCTCATTGAGGAGCCAGCAGAGAGACCTGTATCCAAATAGTTCCTCATGCTGTTCAGCGCAAGCACTTTAGAGGAATGTTACATCAAAACGATAAATAGAATTAGGTGAGAGATGAATATTCCACTCGGCGAAGCCAAGAAATTATTGACAAATCCTCAAGACATGGCTGAAAGAGACTGGTTGTAGAAATCCAGTGGTTGCAAGGGGATGACGCCAAAGATATAGATCTAGATATATATCTGTAGATTTGCACTACCAAAACCCAGACCTAAAAATGCCACCAACCAGTGGCTTTAGGTATTGTTCAAAAGCCTACACACTCTAATATTGTGTGGGGTATGTATATTGTATTTTAAAATAAATATTTGGCATGGATACCTCTTTGAAGGTTTACTGATAAACGTAAAATTAAAAGCTCATCTTGTGCCTGTGATCCTTAAGTTAAATATGTACAGGTTTAGCTACAATAACCTAGATCTATACCCAACTGATAACAACATAAAGGGAGTAAAGCCGTCCCACTTCCACCTGCCGCCCAGTGCCGACGTTGGCATATTCTTTTAGTAGGATCTTTGGTTGTATCTTGTTTACCTCTATTTGTATAATTTATTGCAGCTGTCATTGTTGGATACTTGGTTTCAGAGTATAAAAAAAAAGTAACTTTTCTCTGCATTCTGAAAAAAACATACTTTCAAGTAATATTCCAAGCCAAGTGGTTGATAATTTGAAGCAGAGGATCGCTTGCAGAGTCACAGTAGTTGATCTTCTAACTTCTGGAGGAATTCTGATCAGAGAATGTGTTCTTCACGTTTATGTATGCTCGATTTTGCTTGTACATTAATTTTGAAATTGTAAATTTTTTAGGTTTCTCGACAACAGACTGTTTGCAACCTGTTCTGATGACACTACAATTGCACTTTGGGATCTGCGGAAATTAAACACAAAAGTGTGTACTTTGCATGGCCACACGAGCTGGGTGAAAAATATTGAATATGATACAAATACAAGGCTGTTGGTAACATCAGGATTTGATGGAAACGTAATTATCTGGGATACTAACAGGTAGGAAGGAGTTTGTGTGTTTGTTCATGAAGAATCCTTGTCCTTTTTATGTATTTAAGTCATTGGAACATGCAACAAACATGATCCGTAATGCGCATTCATTGATTATAAAGCAAGTTTTTTTTTTTTCCTTTATTGCTGTTTTTAGGTCTCTCTCGCAAACGCAGTGCATGCGCTGCTTCGCTAGCGAGACTCTATTGCTGCCGCTTTGGTGCTGGAAGGGAGACAGGAGGTGGCACGCGTACTGACGTGCACATCTCCTGTCCCCGGAGGCTGGCAGTGCGCGCATCACACGCTTTCAGCCACCCCCCCTTGTCGGCTCCAAGGAGCCAGTTGTTCACCCCTCACCCTGTTTTCCTCCTTGCCTACGAAGGCAAACTCTTCCATACAAAATATGACTTTCTGTCCAGAAATCTGGATTTTTATTTTATGCTGTGTAAACTATTCAACCGTATCGTACTTTCCCTGGCTATTAGAGTCCCCATTGACCACATGTAGATTTAAATAAGAGATGAAAATGGTGCACGGCTGTGTATCTCTGTACCAGTCCGCTCGCTGTTCGTTAAAAGCCAGGCTGTCATCCTTCCAGCAGAACAGCCAGCGTCTGCAGGCTGCTTTTGTTCAACCTGATGTCGAATACAAGAAGAATTTTCTGTCCCTGTCGGTCTTTTCTCCTCTCTCGCTCCCCTGTCCCGAACTGTCTCTGATGTGGAGACGGGGGTCCCACTGCCAAAGTACGTAAAAAAGGCAGCTGCTCTCCTGAGACTAGGGGGGCATTACCTGGTCTGTAGTCACATCTGGGTGCGCTTTTTAATATGACATGTCCCAGGTGCACCATTGAAAACTGTGGACTCCTTCACATTGTCTGGAAGTGCCCTGTTATTGCCCAGCATTGGGATAGGATCTTTTCGACACTTTTCCAAATCATTGACTGGCCAGTCGATTTCTCCCCCTTTGTCGCTCTACGGGGATCATTGAGGACGTGGGTGGGCCCCGTGGGTGAACTTTCCTTGGGGGTCACAGTTGCCTAACGTGAGATGCGTAAAACTGATGAGCGGTCTATGTCCCCTTACAGGTTCTTACAGGCTGAATGGAGAAAGGTGATGGACAGGTGTGCGTAGTTAGAGGAACCCACACACACCGCGAGGGGATGTCACCACAATATCTAAGGGAGGTGGTGGGAATATTATAATATACTTGTGCCTTAGAGAATGCGCCAGAGACTGTCCATATAAACACTGTGATACTCGTAAATTGTCTTAATTTCACTGCTCGCTTTTTTTCCTTTTTAGGTCTCGCACCTTTTCTATTTTGCAGAAATAGAAACCAGGGGTGAGTCCTTATGTCGCTGATCCAGTTCTTTCCCCAAAGGCTCTCTTCAGGCAGCTGATTGGCTCTCAAGGAGGATTTCCAACAGTTCATGTGCAGCCCAATCATGTGACCTGCTCTCATGCACGAGCCTTCAAAGCCTCAGCCATTTGCTTCCCAGGCCGTGACTCGCATCAAAGGCAGCCCAGCCCAGCTTCTCCCAGCAGGCGGCCCACTCCCCTCGCTCTGGCCTCACTTCTCCCCCCTAATTGCTCTCACTCTCCATCTGTTGCAGTAGGTAGCCCACCCCCCTCCCTCTCCATATGGTAGGTCGAGTTGCAGGCAGCCCACCCTCTCCTCTTACATTGACGTTTGTACCCAACACTTGATGTTTATAAAACTATAATATCAAACAACGCTATTTACTTTGCTTAAAAAAAGCACTGTTACTGGGACAATAGTCGAAAGGCATCATGAAAAGAGGTGCTGGGCTCTTCTAAAACGGCAACTTTACACAGTGTGTGTTCTGCTTAATCTGCTTAATCCAAAAATCACGAACGTTATTGCAAATGGGGAGAGGATAGTGTTTAAAGGCCAAATATGTGTGTTTCGAATTATGCAGCATCTTTATACAGTACATTACTTTTTATTTAGTGACACTCCGAACAATTATTGTTTTTTTTTTAACTTTAGTGGTGCCCTTTGTGGCCTTGAGCACTTCAGTGTCCTCCGTGACTCACATGATTGTCCCTGTGCGCCTCTTCCGCCGCGCTTGTTTTGTTAAAGGAGGCATCACTTTCCTGTCCTAGAACGCATATCTCGCAGCCCCTCATCGCCGTCCCGCCATCTGGCGCCGCGCTTAATGTTTCAGCAAGGGGCCCACATTTATTTTCACAATAGGGGTGCACACATCGCAACCCGTCATACCAGTCCCACCTACGAGCGCAGCACTTACTGGTTGAGCACGGCACCTCCTTTTACTTTCACAACACTAGCGCACACATTTACCAATGGCGCACAAGGCTCGCATCCAGTTATCGCCGGGCGCCACACTCAATGTTTCAGCACAGTGCCTGCATTTTTGTTTTCAAAACGTCCATCCTACAGCCACGGCTTGTGTTCCTAGGCCACGCCCTACCTTACCGCACCTCCTGCTCAGTTTGTTTCGCCCCCTCGCCGGCCTCTTTCCCACCATTAATGTTTCAGCAAGGGGCCCACATTTATTTTCACAACACGGGCGCACACATCGCAACCCGTCATACCAGTCCCACCTACGAGCACAGCACTTCCTGGTTGAGCACAGCACCTCCTTTTACTTTCACAACACTAGCGCACACATTTAACAATGGCGCACAAGGCTCGCATCCAGTTATCCCCGGGCGCCACACTCAATGTTTCAGCACAGTGCCTGCATTTTTGTTTTCAAAACGTCCATCCTACAGCCACGGCTTGTGTTCCTAGGCCACGCCCTACCTTACCGCACCTCCTGCTCAGTTTGTTTCGCCCCCTCGCCGGCCTCTTTCCCACCATTAATGTTTCAGCAAGGGGCCCACATTTATTTTCACAACACGGGCGCACACATCGCAACCCGTCATACCAGTCCCACCTACGAGCACAGCACTTCCTGGTTGAGCACAGCACCTCCTTTTACTTTCACAACACTAGCGCACACATTTAACAATGGCGCACAAGGCTCGCATCCAGTTATCCCCGGGCGCCACACAATGTTTCAGCACAGTGCCTGCATTTTTGTTTTCAAAACGTCCATCCTACAGCCACGGCTTGTGTTCCTAGGCCACGCCCTACCTTACTGCACCTCCTGCTCAGTTTGTTTCGCCCCCTCGCCGGCCTCTTTCCCACCATTAATGTTTCAGCAAGGGGCCCACATTTATTTTCACAACACGGGCGCACACATCGCAACCCGTCATACCAGTCCCACCTACGAGCACAGCACTTCCTGGTTGAGCACAGCACCTCCTTTTACTTTCACAACACTAGCGCACACATTTAACAATGGCGCACAAGGCTCGCATCCAGTTATCCCCGGGCGCCACACTCAATGTTTCAGCACAGTGCCTGCATTTTTGTTTTCAAAACGTCCATCCTACAGCCACGGCTTGTGTTCCTAGGCCACGCCCTACCTTACCGCACCTCCTGCTCAGTTTGTTTCGCCCCCTCGCCGGCCTCTTTCCCACCATTAATGTTTCAGCAAGGGGCCCACATTTATTTTCACAACACGGGCGCACACATCGCAACCCGTCATACCAGTCCCACCTACGAGCACAGCACTTCCTGGTTGAGCACAGCACCTCCTTTTACTTTCACGACACTAGCGCACACATTTAACAATGGCGCACAAGGCTCGCATCCAGTTATCCCCGGGCGCCACACTCAATGTTTCAGCACAGTGCCTGCATTTTTGTTTTCAAAACGTCCATCCTACAGCCACGGCTTGTGTTCCTAGGCCACGCCCTACCATACCGCACCTCCTGCTCCGTTTGTTTCCCCCCCTTGCCGGCCTCTTTCCCACCATACTTTCATGTCCTCCCAGACACCACAAACCATTGTTATGTCAGCACAGCCACCAGTTCAGCGGCTAACCTTTAAATAGCACATTCAGGTTTCCTGCTGCCTCCCACAGAAGCCGCCAGTATTTAGTTGAAACTGCACTCGGCTCGGGAGGAAAGTATAGCTCCAGTACAGCTAGGAGGTACGATATATAGAGCCCTTGCATATGCTGATGATTTAGTAGTGGTCACTAAAGATACTGAAAGAACGTTTTTGAGGATTGAAGAATTAGCGGGCATATTTGGATTTTTTTCCGGGTATAAATTAAATTTATCTAAAACACAAATTTTGTTTACAGGATTAAACCCACCTCCTATTACAAATATAGTCACAGAAGCAGTTTATTTAGGCATTAGATTAACTATACCTATTTCTAAGATACCTAGTATTAATTACATTCCGATTCTTAAAAAGGCTAAATCAACTTTGGAAAGAATAAACCATTTACATTTATCTCTTCATGGTAGAAACAATGTTTTAAAGATGCTTATTTTGCCGAAATTTATTTACTTATTTAGAACAATCCCCTTGGAATTTCCTTTAAGTTTTTTCCAAGAAATTGAAAGAACCGCAATAAGATTCTTGTGGGGCTATAAAGGCATTAGAAGAGCATATAAGAAGTTGATTATACCGAAAGATAAGGGGGGATGGGCCGCACCGCATTTTTTATTTTATTATTTAGCTGCCGCACTTCAATATATGTTTCCCTTAATTGTGGGCAATAAAATACCTATTATTTGGGCACAATATCCAAATATCTATGAAATGGTAGTAGGTATTGATGCGAACTATCATCTGTTAAAGTTCATTGAGCCAAGCTATTATAAAAAAACAAAATTTAAGATAGTGCTGGCAGCATATAAAGCTTGGCGAATTATTAAAAAACTGGTGGGAATTAGGAAAATTACTAGATATACGCCACTAAACTCAAGTCATTGTTTTCCCACTATATTTAGAGATCAGGTGATGAAAAATTGGAACAATAAGGGGATTACTGCTCTTTCTGATCTCTATAATAATTCTGAAATTTTATTTTCTTTCAGTGAACTACAAAGTAACTTTAAAATTCCTTCTTGTGATTATTTCAAATTCTTACAGATTCATAGTTTTTTAAATTCACCTTCCAATATAGAAAGACAAGATTTATCCCCAATCTTACTTATAGATACTCTAAATAATAAAAGAAGAATTGGGTTCTACTATAATACTTTAATGACTTACTTGGAGGATGATCTTAATAAGTTGAGGGACAAATGGGAAAACAAATTAGGTACAAAGGATATATTCTTGGAAGAATCAATTAAAATGGCCACCTCTATTTTATTTTCTGGGCGTAATCGCACTCAACACTATATGATCTTGTGTGATTTATATTACACGCCGGCAAAAGTTTTGAAATGGGGGAGCATCACGGGAATTAATTGCAATCGCTGTAATTTAAGAGGGGCCGATACTTTACATATGTTTTTCTCGTGTGTAAAACTTAATGCATTAATTTGTGATGTTCAGAAATTTATAGAACACATTCTTTGTAAAAATATTGTCTTATCACCTGAACTTATATTATTTGGTGTTTCTAAAGAGTCAAAAGATTTGGAACAAACGAATTTATTATTTATTATGATGGCTGAATTCCGTGCATGTATTTCTCAGGACTGGATTAGTATAGACTCACCATCTTTCTACACATGGAAGGGACGTCTCCTTGCTAGATATAAACTTGAATCAGCAATATATGCTACCAAGGGGAAAAATAAGAAACAACGTGGGTTAAAAATTTGGTCACCAATTCAGAAATGGATTGATGAACTAATGATATAATGAACTGTCTATACTGTCTAGTCATGTATTATCTGTTTTTTTTTGATATTCTGAATGGTTTTGCTTTATCCTCTTTTGAATTATCTGTATTATATGTATCTTGTCTTAATCTCAGGAAGGAATTATGTTATGGTCTGTTTAAGCTTGCAACTCAAATTTCAATAAAAAAAAAAAAAAAAAAAAAGAAACTGCACTCGGCTCTTGACTCCCAAGGGATACCAGCCTGAAACACAAGAGATCGCCGACTCGCTCTCCCCCTCTGGCCCCCGCCCTCCTCCGGCGCGCTCTCCTCCTTCTCCGGCTCGCCTTCCCCTCCCCCTTCTCCGGATCGCCCTCCTCCTTCCGCTCAATTTCCTCCTCCTCGTTTTCCTCCTCTGGCTTGCTCTCCTCCTCCGGCACGCTCTCCGCATTTGGGCTGCTCAGAGAGCGTCTTGGCAGGCACGAATCGCTGCACTCTCACAAGAATGCAAACAGCCTGGACGAACGGCGTATAATAACTTTGAATCGTGCTTAGAACTGAACCCGTCCCAGGTCTCCACACATCTGCCTGGCACCTTGTTCAGGTGATGGGCAACTCCCCTCCCCCTTATACACACTATGTACTCTACTCTAACTTTCTGTTGATGATGTGAACACAAAGTGCCTCACATTGCACCTCTCATGGACCCCTTCCCCTGCTCCGAGGCCCAGGCTCAGGACCTAGCAACTCTCTAGCTCTCCCTCCCCCCCCGGTTCCACTGCACCAGACCAGTGCATAGTGAGTGCCCAAGAACACATAACCGACTCATTCCTCACTCGGTGTCTGCCTCTTCTCTGGACCACTCTCTCTATGTGTCCACCTACGCACCACTACTCAGTGTCCGGCACCTCTTACCACATTCCCTCAATTCGTATGCTCATGGCAAGGCAGACCCCGCGTTCCTGTGGGCGCACTCGGTGCCTGACAATGCTCCAAAAGCAGATTGAAGCGTTTATGGGCTGCCCCCCTCGTCCCTCCATGTGACCATTCACTGCCCATCATTCTCTCGGACGGCGGTCTCCAGCTATGCACACACTGCCTGCCACCCATATTATCTACCTCCCCCGTGTCACTCTTCGCCCACACAGAGACAGGCACTTCGATTCTCCTCCCTTTGATTCTCCTCCCTTTGACATTTTGCATGCACCCACTCACTACGTGGTACCTCTCCAGGCCATGTCCCTGTTGTTGAGAATGCTTCGGAGTTTCTTTTGCTACTAACCTATGCGTTGCTTTCTCTTTTGGTGAAGAACCCCTATCATGATTTCGTACCCACTTGCCCCATCTTACCAAGGCCTCCTTCGTGCATGATATATAGATATTACAAAACTGCAACACCTTGCCTGAAGTTTGAGTGCATACTGAAAGCCAAAGGTCACTCTCAGGCCTTCTTCACTTAAGTATCCCTATTTCATTGGTAACCTCTATTTGACAATCGTATGCGAAGGTTTGAAAATAAACCTCTTACATCACCATTTGGTTATCATTTACCTTTGTATAATACTTTCCAGGTGCCAAACTCATTTTATTTTACACGTGTTCCTTCAATAGCCTGATTCCTAATCCCCCCATTCAAAGTAGAAAGGTGCTGGCGACTAGTGTGATCTGATGCACTTTCTACACAATGAACCATTTATAGTGTATCTTCCTTTACTTGGAAGATGCAGCCTTCAGTAGTTTCATATAATAACTGTTCTGATGGCCTTAACATTGGGTTCTCTTGACAACTAATCAGCAGGTTATAGCAGATCTAAAATTCTGCTGCCAGAAAAGTCATAAACCTGATTAGTAATGATTACATGACCCCAGTGCCGGAGGTCCTACAATGGCGTCCTATCAGAAGAGGAGCTTCCTTCACAGCATACCGATCTTTGCATGATCTGTGGCACAGGTCCAACTTTCCTGAAATCTAAACTTGGATTCTACAACTAACATTGGGAAAACCTCTACTTCAGAAAATTCCTCTTTTTCGTAAGAAAACCTGCATTCCTTAGAGCTTTTTCTGAGCAAACACGCCAACACTGTAAAACACCCCAAAGAGAATAAGGATCATCAGCAATCAACTAGAATTCAAGAAAGCAATAAAGATCGTTCCCCACCCCTGGGAGAAACTCGGTTCCTAAGGTAGAACTGTACCTCCACAAGACCACTATCGCGTCCCGGAGGATGTATCTCCAGAATGGTTCAACTGGACTCGTGGACCGATCATATGCTGACTCTCAATCATGACCAATTTAAACCACAAGTTGGTTGAGGAGAAGTTCTTGATTTCTAACATGCACACTAGCGGAAACTATGATGGGAGGTTCAATATAAATAAGCTTTGAAACTCCTTACCTGATAAGTCTTAGAGTGCCGGAGTAGTAACATTACTCCACACCACCTGAGAGTTTCTGGTGATCTGGAGGGGGATCCTGGTCACTATGGCACTGGCATTTTATGCGTGTTTACCTTAAAAAAACACCATTGGCAAAGCCAATAGGTCTTGCACATTTGAAACCTGTGGGCTTTGTGAATTATTTTTGTCAATGCTGTACATCTTTGGGCTTGTTCCCTATGTCCTTCATTTCACCTTATATCAGACTTGCCCCTTGCCACTTAACGCATACTGGTGCACATTAAGCCTAACTCAGGCAGCACTGCACTGTTGTAAATAACACCTACTGTTTTATTTAAAGCACAGAAGTATTCTCAAGACATGCTTCAGCGGGTATACATAGCTTAGCAAAACAAAGCATAGCATAGCAAAACATAGCATAACAAAACACAATAAAACATAGCATAACAAAAGAAAACATAGCAAAACAAAGCACAGCATGGCATATCATAACAAAACACAGCGTAACAGAGCATAGCATAACAAAGCATAGCACATCGCAACAAAATAAAGTATAGCGTAACAAAACCTAGCACAACAAAACAGCATAACAAAACATAGCATAACAAAACACAACATAGCATAGCATAACACAACGAAACATAGCATAACAAAACCGCATAGGAAAACGAAATAAAACAAAGCATAACACAACAAAACATAGCATATCGCCACAAAACGGAGCGTAGCATAGCACAACAAAGCATAGCATAGCATAATAAAATAAAGCAAAGCATAACATAACACAACACAACAAAACATACCATAGCATAACAAAACATAGCATATAACATAACAAAACGCAACGAAACCTAGCATAACACAACATAGCATAGCAAAACAAAATAAAACAAAGCATAGCATAACACAACAAAACATACCATAGCATAACAAAACATAGCATAACATAACAAAACACAACGAAACATAGCATAACAAAACATAGCATAGCATAACAAAGCACAGCATAACAAAACATAGCATAGCATAACAAAACATAGCATAACAAAACCAAACATAGCATAACAAAACATAGCATGGCAGGGGCGTGGCCTGGAGCCGAAGATGGTGGACGTGTAGTTCCCGAGCTCCGTCCATAGCCCGAAAACACTAGCAATTTATCCTACAACCCCAGACAGCAACCCACCTGATTTCCACACCGGAAGCCCCCGGGGGGTACTGGAAGCAGCGGAGCGGTGCCTATCCACTCGGTCCGCAGCACATGGGCGCTGCGACACCGGACCTTGCAGCGGCCTTTGGGACGAAGCGAAGCCCCGGGCTCGATTAGGTGGCCTGCCCGGCTTGCACTGCACCATCAGCGTGGTCCGATCGGGGCCCTGGCCGGAAGTGTTTGTGAACTCCTGCGGAGGCACCGGAGCAAGTAAAGACACTCTCGCATACCCGTGGCCCTGCTAACTGCCTTTCAACACTGTGCCCGGTCCAGCTGCCCTGCTGTGAGGTCCGCGAGACGCGCGGGAACATTTCCGGACCGGCTTGCCTGCTCCCCCTTCTGCACTGTGGCGTCTGCCCTCGGCAGCACTGTTTCTGGACTGCAGGTAAAGCGCTACCGCTCCTCAGCCATCGGACCAGGGAGCCCGACTCCACCCGGACTTCTCTGAGTACGTCGGATCTGGGGTGCATTATCTCTCGCCAGCGCTATTTTGCCAGCACATCCGGGCAGTGCATTGCCCTCAGGTCCGGGACTGTGGCGCCTTGCATATGAGATGGGGCCTTTGATCGAGGTGTCGCTTCCCTGAGACCGGACACTTCGCAGTGGGGGACGTACCCCCAAGAGTCCGGAGTGCTGACACCGGCCCGCTGCGCAGGGTTACGACGCGTGCATTGCCTCCTGGCCATATAATCCCAGCACAGACGCTCATCGCGCTCCTGATCAGGATTCCGCGTCCAGACTGACAAAACCTGGGACCACACGGTCTCTATTAATCTGCCCTCTGGAGGCGGGGGTCACATCTGCCCGCTGGGCCCCAGTGGACATACAGGATCCCCGACTGCAGCGCAGCACGCATAAACCCTACCTAATCTCTGCCCGCTTTGACCACTACACCCTGTGCCCCCGGTGGTCGTGGTACTACGTTCTGGTTGGACACTGGAGTAGGCAGCGGCGCCCGAAGGTGCCCGTTACAGCGCCACCCTGCAAACGAGATCCATGGGCAAGCACAGGGGCAGGACACATGATCAGGGAGCCGCACTGGACATGCAGTCCACGGGCTCTGAGGACCCACTGGCCTCCTCAAATGTGGACATCATCCCACCGACCGGTAGGGGCTCCCAAGACGCTAAGTTGGACCTCATCCTAAATGAAATACGAGCGACGCCCTGGAATCACGAATAGACAACATGGCGACGGGACTGTCACTATTGAGGGCTGACCATAACAAGCTGGCAGAGCGTGTAGCGGAACAGAAGATCACACTGAATGACCTTGTGCCACAGCAGACGGAACATTCCACGAAGTTGGAGGGTGTGGAGAAACAGCTTAAACAACTGTGGGATAGAGTGGACGATGCCGAAGGGCGGGCCCCCCGCAATAACGTCCCCATCCTAGGCATTCCGGAAAGAAGCGAGGGGAGGAACCCTACCCAGTTTGTGGAGGACTGGCTACGGCAGTTAGTGGGCCAGGAAGACCTCACTGCCCTCTATAGTGTGGAGAGGGCACATAGGATGCCGCCGCGGCCCCCCAAACCCGGAGCACCTCCTCGTCCTCTGATCGCACGCCTCCTTCACTACAAGGATCGTGACACTGTCCTGCGGGCAGCCAGGGAGAAGGCGCCGATACGTTTTGAAGACAAGAACATCTCAGTCTACCCTGATTTCACTCCTACTGTGCAGCGTGCCAGGTCCACCTTCATGAGTGTGAAACGCAAACTAAGGGACAAAAACATGAAATATGCACTCCTGTTCCCTGCACGGCTCAAAATTCTACACGACAACAGATCCCACTTCTTTGATTCGCCAGAAGAGGCAGAAGAATGGATGGAAGTCACCCTAACGCCGCCGACCTCACAGGACCCGTTTTGAAGATCGACATGGCGGAAGCCACGGGAACCCTCCGGATCACCAGGACAACGACCCCGGCCCGGGACAACACTCTTCACATGGTGCTTCACCGCGGCCGCACCCTTCTAGTGCCCGCACAGACGGGCAACCGTCTTCATCACAGCGACAACGGCTAACGGAGGAGGCACTGGCCGCACATGATGCGGAAGCGACCGAAGACAGGCACACCATCACCACTGACACCCACACTGAGGTGTCTGGTTCGGTTGACAGCTTGCCGCTCTTCCCGAAGGTCACAGCCCAGATGGCGGAGGAGTTCTGAACTGCTGCAAGTATGCTCCCCTCCGGGTGGTAACGTATGAATGTTCCCCCCCGCTTATATAGTATGTGGTGGGTTGCATGGGGGGGCCTATTCAATGGTGGGATATTGCACTAATGCGGGCCGTTAAGAGACAATTGACAGAGGCCTGTCACCCCCGGAATGCACACAAACTTAACTGACTTGTGCCCACGTTGGGCACCATGGTTTGGATCCCGGGCACGTTTGCCTGGGGACCCTTCTGTTCAGGGAATTCAGGGTTACAAGACACTCTCATCCTTTCGTGGAATCGAACTATCATGGGTACCCGGGTTTTTTACCTGGCTGCATCACATAGATGGAAATGGGGCCGCTTAATAAATACCAAATGTGCACTTGGAACGTGCGTGGCATGGGGGCGGTTCATAAACGCCATAGGATATTAGCCCAGCTTAACCGCAGGGGGACACAGATTGCTTGCCTACAAGAGACACATTTGAATGCTGCTGAGAATATGAAACTCCGCAAGAAATGGAGGGGGCAGCTCTTTGCTACCTCCTATTCTGCGTTCTCCAGAGGGGCGGCGATCTGGTTCCGCGGCTCTGTTCCCTTCCAGATGCTGGAGCAAAGAATCGATAATGAGGGACGATATGTATTTGTGCGGGGGCTGTTGGACGGGGATGCTATTGTATTTGGGTGTGTGTACTCGCCAAACTCGAATCAGTCGGAGTTCTTGTTGACAGTGAACGGGGTACTTGCAGATTGGGCGGATCATTGCTTGTTGATTGGAGGGGATTTTAATGCTGTACTTGATGTTGCTTTGGATAGGTCACATCCCCCTTTGCAGACAGCTGAGAGTAAGAAACAAGCGGAGGCTCTTGCGAGATGGTCTGAGGGCTGGGACCTGGCAGACGTGTGGCGTAGCGCACATCCACGAGACAGGGAATATACTTTTTTTTCACCGCCCCACCAGCTCCACACTAGAATCGACCACATTTTCTGTTCCCGTTCCCTAGCGGCTTCCATAATCCAGACCCAACACATGGGAAAAACTCTGTCTGATCACAGCCCTGTAGAACTCATCTGGCAGTGGGGTAGACGTCTGACCCCCATTCCAACTTGGAGACTGTCTCCAGATCTCCTTGAAGACTCTGTATTTCGGGCCTCCCTGTCTGACACTATAGTTACCTACTTCTCCACAAATACTAACACAGCCAGCTCCCGGCTAGTAGAGTGGGAAGCCTTTAAAGATTGCCTGAGGGGGGCGGCAATGGCCGCTGGGATGGGTAGGAAACCTGAGGTGATTGCTCAATTGAAGGAAGTGGAGAACTCACTTGCGCCCTTAGAGAATGAGGCAGCCGGCACCAATGCACCCTTCACACCACTGCAGGAGGCTCACATTAGACACGCGGAACTGCTAGAAGACCTGAGGCTCCTAGACTACAAAGAATACACGAACAGGCAACATACACAAGCGGATAGAGCCGGCCCCCTACTGGCCCGCCTACTACGTGACTCCCCAATTCACCATCCCATCCTGACTATTCTGGATCAGGAGGGCAACCCAACTAACACCCAACTCGGGATTAACACGGCGTTCAGGGACTACTACACAACACTGTACAGCCCCCCGCAGCCCCTATCCGAAGATGCATTCGAGACCTTCATGAGGGACCTGACTCTACCTCAACTCACTGAGAGACAGGCCAAAGATCTAAAGCGCACCATTACGATAGCGGAAATTAGGCAGGCGATCAGAGCTCTCCCAAAGGGCAAAACCCCTGGTACGGATGGCCTACCGGCCGACTTTTATGCGACATTTATAGACCTACTGGCACCGCGGTTGCACACTATTTATATTGAGGCCCTACGGACGTCATCCCTTCCACAGTCATCAATGCAGGCATTGATCACATCCCTATTAAAGCCTGCCAAGGAGGGGCTACAAATGGCAGATTATAGGCCACTCTCCCTTCTCAATACTGACTCCAAGATATTGAGCAAGGTACTGGCAGCGAGGCTCGTGCAAAACGTACCGCAACTGATCCACCCGGATCAATGTGGTTTTATTCCGGGTCGTAACACGGCCATGAACCTTAGGCGTTTAGCACAACTAATGCTCGGAGACGGAAGGGACGTGCACTCCGAGGGCTGCATATCTCTGGACTTGAAACAAGCGTTTGACTCCCTTAGGTGGGACTTTATGTTCGCCACCCTGTCCAAATTTGGGATACCATCTGAATTTCTTAACTGGGTCAGATTGCTGTATACCGTCCCCACGGCTAGAGTGCGCACCTCTGGACTTATATCGGCTCCTATAGCCATAGCGAGGGGCACCAGGCAGGGCTGCCCACTATCCCCCCTCCTTTTTGTCCTTGCCCTTGAGCCTATGCTCTGTCGGCTTCGGTCGATGGCTCCCCGCTATGGCATACGTAGACACGGGACGGCACATATTGTGTCTGCTTACGCAGACGATATTATATTGTATCTCCGAGACTTGAGGGGAGACCTGAGCTCTGTTTCCCAGGTCTTTGAGGACTTTAGGTCGATCTCGGGTCTGACCATAAGCGAATCCAAGTCCTATGGCTTCACATTTGCGGCCACAGGTCTGACTACTCCCTTACCCTGTGCCCCTCACGCATTCCAGATAGCGGAAACCACCTTTAGATACCTGGGGATGCAAATCTATAGAGAGTCTGACATGATGATTGACGGAAACCTTGGGAGGGCCATCAGAGCGCTGAAGTCACAAATACAATTCTGGTTGACACTTCCACTTTCCATACCCGGCAGAGTAGCGATATCGAAGATGGTGATGCTTCCCCGTCTTCTCTACCATTTCACCAACTTACCGTACCTGATCCCAGCAGCGACATTTAAGACCCTAGACACTCTCCTTACGGAGCTCGTATGGGGGCATGGCCGCAGACGTATAAGTTTGTCTAAGTTACAACTCCCCTCTGACTCCGGTGGTATGGGCCTGCCGGACTTTAGAGCTTACAACTATGCGTGTCAGCTTCAATGGCTGGCTTTCTGGGTGGCTGGTCGCAATCTCCAGGAGATCGGTATGTCGGAGGAGGATCACGGTAGGGGGAGACTGCACACACTACTCCTGCCCAACTCGGATATGCCGAGAGATGCCCCACCACTTCTTAGACTGGCGATCCTTTATTGGAGGAAGGCTCTGAAATACACTTCACCTAAGTCAACCTATGCCCCCACTATCCCACTCTTGGGCATTCCGTTGGGCACAGGAGCTCTCACGACGACCTCACTAACCGCATGGCATGACGCAGGAGTATCGCATGTGGGCGACCTGTTTGCAGACGGCCACTTGTTGTCCTTTGAAGACTTCAGAACCACACAAGGCATACCTGGGGGCTCATTCCTCCTGTACGCCGGTCTTCGCAATTATATCACACATAAATGGTCACCTGAGGGCCAGGAACCTGACACAAACCCCCTCACTAGGATGCATTATCTCATGGGATCGGGTGCACACCTGACGAGATGGCTTACTGCTGGCATCAGAGAAGGGAGAGCATTCACTCTCTCGCTTCTCAGGGAGACATGGGAGGAGGATATTGGTAGGCCCCTGAGAGACAAAGAATGGGACCGAATAATGCAATTTCCCAGAAAGGTAGCCAGGAACCCCAAGTTCAAATTCATTCAATTAATGCTGCTACATAGAGCCTACTTGACCCCGCACCGCATACATATGATGTTTCCTGATGCGAAAAGCAATTGCCCCCGCTGCGACGCTGAAGACGCATCACTGATAAACATGATGTGGCAATGTCCCAAGTTAGGATACTACTGGACCACGGTCCATGCATCGCTTGAAAGCGCAGGGTCTCTGTCCCGATCTCTTACACTAGAAGGCACGTTGTTTGGGCTGGGGCCCTCCCAGCGCAGCAGGACAGTGGCGTCCCGCTTTGCAGACCTGGCCCTATTATTAGCAAAGCGAGCCATCACGATGAGGTGGAAGTCACCTAAGCCACCCAACCCTGAATTATGGAAGGCAGAGGTAGTGCGCTGGGGTAGGGCTGAGGGAGAAGCACTGCAGCGCGAAGAATACAGAGGCCTACGGAAAAAAACGATCTCACTGGACTGGTTTGTCACTTTGGGGGAGTTTGAAACGGGAGACGATGGGGAGGAAGGGGATAACCGTGACGCACCGAATGTGGAATGAAAATGTCCTGAGCCAGAATCTCATACACTGATACCGGCTGGGATGCATGATTATGGGTTGGGGAGCACCCAATCACTGGTTTGTTGCCTTGTACCGTCTAAGTGTACTGATAGAAGAGGCTACATGTTACAATACTAAGGGTGACCCAGATAAATGTTCATTCAATTCACTCAATTAGATAACTGCAAAGAGAGTGTCGGGTGGGTTGTTCGAGGGTGGTGGGAGGGATTGAAATGACCGGGGTTTGTTTAATTGCGACAGTTCCGATCGCCACAAAATGTAAAATCAAAATGGCAATGCAAAATATTTGTTTTAAGCAGACATATGCATGTTTTTACTTTGATATACTGGACTTGAAAATGTATGTAACTGCTTCACATACTATGCTAATAAACAGATTTAAAAAAAAAAAAAAAAACATAGCATGGCATAACAAAACATAGCATAGTATAAAAAAACACAACAAAACATAGCATAACAAAATATAGCATGGCATAACAAAATATAGCATAACAAAACACAAAAAACTCACTCAACACATATTGCATTACAAATGCAATAGGTGTCACATTTGCGAAAGTTTAAGCTATTGGCATTGTAAATGACAATGCTATTAATGTATCTATTTTCAAAACCAACACATAAATAAAAAAAAATGTCATTTACAATGCTAATAGCTCAAACTTTCCTAATGCGAGACCTATTGCATTGCAAATGTTTGTTTGTTTCACTCCCTTTTCACTGCATTTGCTGCCATATTATGGCAATTATATAAGCTTAATCAAATGTGCTATAAAGAAAATGCAAACACAACAAGTGATTGACGGAATGTGGATCAATGTCACACACTCACCCCAGTCCAAGGATCTGGGCCTAAATCCATCGTTATTTTGCACTCCACACCACCCTGGGTTAGACAATGGCGATATGCAAATCAGCTCTGACCCTGAGCCTCATGGGAACAGTAGTTCGGACTGGACTGTTCCCATGGGGCAACAGGGTCAGAGCTGATTTGCATATCGCCATTGTCTAATCCAGGGTGGTGTGGAGTGCAAAAAAACGATGGATTTGGGCCCAGATCTTTTGACTGGGGGAGTGTGTGACATTGATCCACATTCAGTCCATCACTTGTTGTTTTTGCAATAAAGAAAATGCAGGCAGCTTCTCTTCCACAACTAACAAGTCTGAGGCATTTCCTAGAGTGCTTTGTTTATGGTGCTGTGGATGTGCCACTGCTTCAGCTTCATATCAGCTGAGCGGATCTAATCACTTTCCGGAAATGCAGAGCAAATGGCGTAGCACTGGCTGGCTCTCTAAACCGTAAGGGAGATATGCAACAGACACCTTAAGTGACTGGGCTACATTCACAGGTCTGGGCAGATGTTACCCTCCCTAGCAAATTAAAATGGTAAGTGTTTTTGCATTAGCAGGTGTAGATGTCCGGAGACTAATTTTGAGATTTGCTTTGTCACTAGCAGGGCTTATGGCAACAGCAAGCTGTGCCTTTGCCCAGGGCGCCAAGATTTAGAGGGGCGCACCCATAGCGGACCTTGCGAGCTTCATTGTATAATGCTTTCTTACAGGATGCCGGTTCTGTTCATTACCTGCGCCTGGCTGTCTATAAAATAGTGTTTTCTTTACATTCCTTACCCTCCCTCTGATGCCTTTTATCTCCACTCCCCTTTCCCTCACCTTTGTTACCTCCCATGGACTCTGTTCCAGTTTAGCAACTGAATAGGGGATTCAGGTCTGAGACCAAGGGCCAAATGTGTCTTCACAAGCCGGTCACTGCTCCAAGATATTTTGCTGGACAAGATTTGTGAGCCCAAAAGCCCCCCCTTCCCACCACCATCATCATCACCAATGGGAGGGATCCACTGGGTATGGGATGGGGAGGAGGATCAGAAGGGGTGCCAAGTTTAGTTTTGCTGGGTCACTGTCTGAGGAAGGGGTGGTCCTATGCATAGGGACACTTTTGCACAAAGTATCTGGTTTATACATTGATTTCTGACAGGAGAGAGACACCACTGCCAAACTTTGCACATTTACTTGACAAAACAGTGACACCACATTGTGCAGGGTGCCCTTTCTAGTCGCCCATTCACCCATGCCAAAGCCTGTGCCTGTGTACATAGCAGGCCTCTGGAATTCGAGGCCTTATTCTACTTTGAATCAAATTAATAATCTGACTTGAAAATTATATTTCAATCCACAGAGAAGTTGTAGAGCAGAAGAGAACGCTGCACTAGGATGCAAAACCTTGGCAAAGTCCGACATCTCTGCATCATATTGCAATACCATTTTTAGGTCTGACTGTAGACAGCTTTTTTGTTCAGTAAAGTGGTACTTTTAGACATGTCAGAAGTTTTTGAGTGGTCGAAGTCAACAAACTGAAGCATGCCCTTCATAAAATAAGGTCCTGTTTCTAATTTTTACAAGCATCCTGCAAGGAAAGTGAGTACATAGCAGATCCGGAATCTGGTGCCTCTGGTGGTATTAGCTGTGTTAGCAGCCTCTTCATTAATAAATATGGTAGTTGTTATAACATTTGAAAATAATTGTTGCAGCATCGAGCGCAGGACCCTTAAAATGTGGAGCTTGGAAAATAAGTATGCTTCTGCTGCGCCCCCCCCCCTCTTCTTGGGGGCCCGGTACTTTCTTCCTTAAAATACAAGGAACCACCTTGAAACCTGTCCAAAGGGCCAGAGTTTGGAATGGGCGAGCTGAGCACAGGGTGCCAGTCTTCAGAGGAACTCATGAACCACTCTGCACTGGGGTCCTGTAATCAGCAATGACCTCTACATTGGCTCCAGTGATTGAGTTTAAAGCGCTCCTAATCGTTTTTAAAGTGCCATGATTGGTGTTTTATACACTCTATCAGCTCCCTTTCTTATTCTCCCATCTACCTCTCACCCTCTGCCACCACACATCAATACACCCTCCTTATCCCTACAAACAACTTAGCAGTAGCCTGCCGGAGCTATGCTATGGGTGATTCAGATGAGCCGGGTAAGGGAAAAGATGTTTGTTTTCAGAGGCATGTCACTGCTTTTTTTTGTTGTTTTTTTACTGCTGTCCTTGTGACACGTTTTGTGCCAGCGAATTTGGGGCACTTATGTCTTTGAATTCTGCCACGTTTTCCTATTCACTCTGAAAAGAATGAGTTACTTTTTATTTCCATCTTTCATATTGCTTGTTTTCTCTTCATAAGTACTTTAATTTTGCAATTCCTTGAATGATAAGTTCCTTGTCCGATAGAGAAAGTCCAATCATAGTTTCTGTGCAACTCCATTTTAAACCAGCAAAGCTGTAATTATTTTTTTATGCCGTACAACCTACTTGATGTGGTTCAGGGCTGGTCGATGTCTGGCTTCCACATGAATGGAGTGCACCAAACTAGCAACTTTAACAGTTGTTGGAAATAGTTTAGCATTGTCTTTTTAGGGCCAAGCCTCTAACAGTGCATGAATATGCATTCTCTCTAGCGAGACTCTGTTGTATACAATATAGGGCTGGCAACCCATCCTTTACTTACCCATTTGCTGGAGTCTCTCACTCTGCTTTACTGCATTCTAAAGGGCCAGCAGAGGCCATGCATCACTTCTTTTCCATTCTGTGGTGCAGGAACCAAGCATAGATTGATTACGTTTAGACTGTCCAGTTTTCAGTTTCTATTTTTGGTAAATTCTGGCGTTTTTTTCAGTTTTTTCGATACCTTAAATAAACAGTGGCTATCAGTGGTTACACATTTTTGCACCATTAAAACAAAGTGTTTTTCCGGTGTTTATGGAATTTTAATTTAATTTTACTTATTGCTTGTTTTCTGCACTGATGGTGCATGTGTCTAGATAGCGTGTGCACAGGGTATATGAGGTCCAAATGCATTTTACTGCATCAGAATGGAATACAAAGTCAATGGCATTCTTCATTAACTCTCAAGATTGTAAAGATGCTTTCAGCATACCATCTAGCAAGTGACAAGGATCTCTTACATGCAAGTACTCTTTCTCAGGTATCGATTTTGACAGGCCATCATACATCTTTTTCATCTACTTAGCTGAATTACTGCAAATACAAACAATGTCATTTCAATCTTTATTGAACTTGGTAGGAACTTTTTTCAGCAGCATTCCAAGTGGCACTGCGTTCCATGTTTACCAAACGTCTGGTGTCATGTTTTCACCACTATCTCAGATGAATGTTTAAATCCTGGGGTGTTTGGCAATTCACTTACAATCAATACTGACTCCCTAGTAAAGGAGCTGATGTATCGAAGGATTTCACCCCTTCTTTGTCTGTGGGTAAATGTGATGGCCCATATTAGAAAAGATTCTTATGAAACCAGCCATTTTACCTCTCAGTGAAATCAAATGTAGCCAAAATATCAAATAGGATTTTGTTATTTCCTGATTCTTCAAAGTTTATAAAATAACTAAATAAGGCCCAAAACATGATTCTAAACACTGCATCTTTAGACCAAAGACCACAAACTGGAAAAAGCATAAGGAAGAAGAGACCATGTTTTATTGACATCCTTAAACAACAAAACTCAATCAGAATAATGTTAGTCAGTCTTTCTTGATGCTACCTTGTATTACAAAGTTACATTGCATTGGCCCCTTCAGGCAGAAATAAAAATTACTCTTTCGCTCATCTTTTCCTTTCTTTGAATGACACTTACATTGTTGTTGCAAAGGTGTTTTTCAGTGTTTGTGTTTACACCGGTGATGGCTATTTTCCTTTCGGTGGGGTTTTATCAGTTATTATAGGTTTAAACTTAAAACCAGATACCCTAATTACATTTAATTGCTGTTGGTTCACTGATTGCGCTTTGATTGAAGTATTATTTGAATGACCTACAATTTTTTTGTACGTTTTGCTGTTTTCCCCTTCTACCCATCACTTCTCCATGTTGCTGGCCCCCACACCTCCACCTCCACTCCTCCGTTCTTGCTTGCCCATAGATTCCCCCCCCCCTCCCCCCCCCCCCCCGCCAACACCGGTAAATAAAAAATGCTATAACGCAGCGTCAGTGCTTGCTGCATCATAGCAGTTTTTTGATCACTTTAATTTTAGCCATGCTGCTCTACAACATGGCTAAAAGGCATTGGCAAAGCCAATAGCTCTCGTGTAACTGATACCCATTGGCTTTATCAATGCATGTTTAAAAACTCAAAGCCCATTCTCTTTACCGCACTGCTTATTGTTTCTAGCTGGGAAACTAGTACAGTGGTTTAGTGCGTGTATCCTGTCTGTGCAGGACTGAAACCCACTAACACAGTGCTTAATTTGAGCCTGTGGTTTTCGGTGCTCAGCATCGGCACATCAACATTGACACTCGCTTTTCATGAGCCTGAGTGGGTAGGACTCCAGATAAGGACACATTCATTTTCAGGGACATTAAGTGATTTGTCCTGAATCACAGGATGTAGAGCCCACACCGAGACTTAAACATGGTTACCCTGCTCCGAAGTCTGCAGCTCTGGACATTATGCCACATCCTCTCCCCACTTTCATGGGTAGTAGTTGGTTCTGTTTTAGGCAGCGCTAGCAGGAGAAATGGGCTGGTACAAGCGCCTTCTGACTAGAGCATTTTTTTTTTTTTACAGATTGATCACTGCACTAACATGTCAGTGGTTTAATGCACCTCCCCTAGTGCTAGATGTACAGCCAGAAGATCAAATCTTGGTGAAGTACTGTACGAATGGTGCACAAGTCCATGTGTAAACTATGTCTATTCTATTAACGTTAATTCCGTCTCCTCTTATCTTGTTCTAGTCTCCAGAGTCTGGAGTTCACCTAAAATCCCTCCGGCAAAACATGGATTAAGAGTTCTGCAAAATTCAGCTCAAAACTTAACATTTTTAATTGCAATTTCTGTAATTTTCACATTTCAAATTTGAATTTGAGTGAATGGAGCGTTATGCCACCTAAGATCGATTTTATTTATTTTTTTAGCTATTTCTGGGCAGTTGTTTTTAAAGTTCTCTGCCATGCAGTTAAGTGGCAAGAGATTGATATCCCACTAGTTAGCTAAAAGTGCCATTTTGGTAGGCTTGAGACAGGAGGAAAAACGCTTCAGTTGATGCTAAAGAATAGAAACCCTTCAGCACATTATATTTTGGGCTTGTTTATTTATGGATCTATGTTTAATTATTTGAATAGTGCAAACCCTGGGAATATGAATTGTCTTTAATAGTGTCAACCTCACTTTAACGAGGAGGGGAAGGTACACGTGGAACAGATCCTTAGCTCTAGAGTCCTGCTTCTCTGCACCACCTTGTAGTTCATGCTCTGTGGGTGCTACACCTCGGACTGGAGCAGATCCACTCAGTGCGCTGCACAGGCAACTGTTTATTTTTTTTAAATTGATTCCATGCAATATTATGTTTAAAAAAACATAATGAAGGGTCTATTTGTTATGAAAGACGGAGGTCTTAGTGTTCTCTCTTTTTTGTTTTGTTTTCAGGGGCGCGAGGTCGGGGATGCCCTTCTGGCATGGCGGTGAAAAAACAATACTGCGGAATGTGTTCCGTATAATAACTGACCTCAATAATTCCATACTCGTGGTATATTTGTACCCTTGCCTCTTGAACATTGTAACTATTAAAACTGGTGGGATGTACTCTTGCCTTTCTATATGCTACTTGCAAATGTGGGCAGCACGTGTAGTTTTGAAACTAAAGAAGGACCCATCATCTGCTGCTTACTGTGGAGGACAGTTGAAAGGGGATTCTTTTTGGAGTAGGATTTGCACCTTGATTTAAAACTTGAAACGTAACCCACTGATAGGACGAGATGCTTAGGCAGCTCCTTCGACTTGAACCTGTGACCTTCATTTCACGCAGTCATCCCTGCATTCAAAGCATTCGTTCCCTAACCAATGGCATCGACTTTGAGCGCTCCTTGTAGGAAATCTTCCTTAGTGTTTCACAGGAGATTAATTAAAACTGAATAGAAGGACTAGCATCGAACACAAATAACAGTGGAACACATGAGAGATCACAACTTCTCCTATGTCACCAATTCAGCCCTCGTATTTTTATATAAGTGTAATTACATACATCATGAGAAGCATTTTTGAAAAGCCTGCTTCCCTCGTGTCTGCTGCTATAGAATGTAAACAGTTCCCCAACCCCATTTTAACCCATTATCTTCTGTGTGAGGACCTGCAGAGGTCACGCTGCCGTATAAATGTCTAAAACAACTTTTGCATAGGCAACAGATCTCCCATAGGTGAGACCTATTGGCTTTGCCAGTGCTTGTTTTATTTTGTTTGCAAGGTAAAGGCTCATACTAGGGTTCTCAATTAAATCACATTACTCTGTTATTGTTTGCTTCCTCACAAGCTCACTTAGACTTGGCTAATTGTTAGTGAGCAGAATTGGAATTGAGAATCCATTAATCATTGGAAAAGCCTCCTAGAATTTACTTAAGTAGCTTGAATAAGTTGTAAAATTCTCCCAAATATACAGAGCCTTTTATGTCGGCTGGCAAGAGTAGTTTATAGATGGGGTGGACAGTGAATGTTTTGCAGGACCCAGCCAGGCTGTGGCACCTAAAGAACCTCAATTTAAACAATCAGTTTGGCATTTAACTGGTCTTGCACATAAAACTGACCAGTCTAGCATCTCAGTTAATCACATATGTCTACATTGTGGCCAGAATATGTGTATGTTGCCTTCTCAGTTTACGTGGGATCTAGTTTTCAGGTCTCACCTACACAGCGCTTACTCTGTGCTGCGAGACATATTGTTTACTATTCAGTGGGCTTAAAACCTGCCAACAGCATGCCATTAGTTTTTATTGTCACTTTTTGCAATCTTTCCATTGCTTAGCACCTGTAGGCTTCCCTTTCTTTCTTGTGCTAGCTCCTCCTTGGAGCATGGACCAAGTATGTGTTCGACCTCCTCTGTTATTCCTTATCTTTTTGCAACACACTGTTGCTTTTTTCATAAGCGTTTCAGTATTATTTCTGGATGTGCTACGTACTTTCCTACTTTTAGAACCTGCAGATGGTGGCTTATTTATGCTACTTTTACCCTGTCTGCTGTCTGACACTTTAGTTACATACACCCACAACTGTACCACACTATGCCACTCTACAACACTCCAAACGATGCTGCTCTACGTCACTTTACTCTACGCCTCTCTCCATCACCTTTTAGCCACGCTGCTATACAAAATGGCTAAAAGACCATGGCAAAGCCAATAGCTCTCACACATAGATGAGACCTATTGGCTTTGCCAAAGCTTGTTGGATTGTGCATTGACGTTTGCCACACTATTTTCACTGACTTCACTGTCCAATCTCTGTGCAAGTGCTAGGCGATTTTTACAATATAAGGTCAGGTCACATCATGTGTGCTTTATAGTCCCCATGATTACTATTTGGAGCGGAGGGTGATGTTCAAAGCTCCCTTTCCTGTACACGGTTTTATTTTAAATTCTGTTTATTAAACGTTTCCATGAATGCATCTGGATGAACAAGCAAAAATGCTCACTGAGATTTTGCTAGGCACCTGAAAGTGGCGGCCCGGGATTACATTTAAAGATAGGCATTGTTGATTAGTCTGTCTTTTGTAAAGAGATCCCAGTACAAGTATATGGAAGTGTGCAAAATATCAGATGCGTCCTAGACAACCATGAACAGAATACAACCTGGAGGACGAATAGGGAGGAACAGGGTGGGAGGGGGAGGAGGAGAGGGCTATTAGGAGAGGGGGGGACCGGCCTCCTCGGGAGGTGTTAGATGAGTGTGCATGCGCGGTCAAAGCATTGTCCGTGCTATACACCATCATACGCTGTGTCACCCACGGGATGAGGGATACGAGGGGACCGCATCCAATGCACGTAATCGCAAATATGCGAGTAATGGTTCCCATACGGTTTTGGTCTGGTATTGGTGGGCATAAGGTCGCAATAAGCTGACAGCTGTTCCTGGCAGAACGCTTGCTGAATCTTTGAGCAACTCCTCTCGATGCGGGGCCCGGCGTCTTTTAGCAAGCAACAGGAACATGGCTGCCAATTTTCTGCAGCCCGCCGGCAGGGGTTGCATGTATCAGAGTGGCGCGGTCAAGGGGAGCGATCTATTCTTAGTTCACGTATTGTATCAATAGCCTCAAATAGTTTCCTTATATCGGTGGAGGCTAGGACGTTCCCAGACAAGGTGCAGGAAGGTTGCGTCTGGTGATCTGGTACGCGCCTCATCGATCAGACCGATTTTGTAGAGCCATTCAGGTGATCTATACGGTATGTAAGAATTTAAAGTGTATGAGGCGGAGCTTGTAATTTGAGGACCGGGCTCTGCGTGCACCAGAAGGTCCACTGTTCCGGCGTGATTGATGTACCTAACGAGGATTCTCATTCCCTATTGGCCCTAGGAGTGCAGACGGGCGCTGTGCGCTGAATGTCGGTGTATAATCGTGTAATCATCTTGTTTGGGAAATGGTCTTTTAAAAAGCGCTCAAGCACATGGAAGGTGGGTGGCGCTGCTGGGATGGGAGGTAAGTACGCGTGCAGTGCCGCTCGCAGTTGGTAGTGGATCATTTTTTCTAGGAACGTCAGCTCTTCAACCTCCGCATTTGAGGGAGTTCTATGAAGGTCCCTTCCAGGAACGCTTCACCCATTGCATTAAGCTTCCGTAACCTTGCGCAGGAGCCCGCTTCCATTAGGAAGGGCAGCGCTGGATGTCTGGGCAGAGGGACAGAGGGTGCGAACAGTCCCTCAGCCGCGTTCTGCGGGGCAGCTCTTGCCATGCCCACACCGTACATCCCACTGTGTCTATCTCTGTGAAAGGCTAAGATTGTGCCCCTGTTTAGGATCGTGTGTAACAGGTATGGTGTTTCCTGATCATGTTCAGGTGCAGTGTGTGCCATGAACTGTTTTGGGTACACCCAGTGGAATCCAAATTGCGCATGTGCGCATCAGTAGCATAGGTCAAAGTCTGGCGCGGCAAAGCCACCCTGCTCAAAGGGTAGTGTTAGGGTTTCCCAGGAAGCTCTGGGCTGTTGCCCGGCCAATACCAGTGAGATCATGTTGTAACGTGATCTTTACCTGATGTTGGCGTTAAGTGGAAGGGGGAGCAGCAGGTTGCAATGTGGATCCACCTCCTGCATTGTGGGGAAGAGTGTGCCAGATAGTGTGCGGTAGACCTGTGCATGGTAGACCTGCCCGGAATGAAGCCGCATTGTTCTGGCCGCAGTACCGGGGGCAACAGTGGATGAAGCCGAGCTCCTATGAACTTGGCAAGTTGCTTATTGTCAAGGATGATCATGGATAGCGGCCTGTATGAGTCGCATATCTAATGGTCTTTATCTGGTTTCAAGATTGTGATTGAGGGCCTCCCGCAGCGACTGGGGGAGTGACCTACCTTTCAGAGATTCCTCATACATATTTATGAGGTGTCGGGCTAATTGTATAGAATCAAAAAAATCCCCTACTTCAGGGGTGGACGTCCCACCACCAAGTGCGTCTCCGGAGGTACGTAACTCTAATGTAGTCGCTAGCCCACGGCTTCCTGAGGAGTCCTGCCAGAGTCCTACCCGCCCAGTCTCCCTCGCCATACTTTCAGGCTCTAGTCTCCCGCCTGTGGAAGTGGGTTTAAGGGTGGCTGCAATATGCCCTTGATCCGGTCCCACTAGTGCGACCCATCAGTCCAGCAGAGGTCACCAGTGTGCTCCAGTAACCTCAGACCTTCGAAGAAAATAGAGCCATGTACCAGAGGCAATGCCACAGATCACCAAGTGACCACACAAGGGTAAAATGTAAACTGTGCTTGTTGACCCCTACCAGTCCATGCAGTGATCAGAGGTCGCGCTCAGCCTACAGCTGCTCTGCAACCACAATCCAGCTTCTCAGAACCACAATTCCGTATTGATTACTTTTAGACCCAGCTCAGTGGTTGCTTCACCGCACAGCACCTCATCACAGTCTTCAGACTCATGCCTGAAGCAGGACCCATGTATCAAATCTCTTCCCCTTCACGATAAAGGCTGGCAACGTTGGCACCACTCCACACACAGACACCCAACCGCAGCCCCTGGCAACAACCCCGCCTCCGATGGTGTGGCTATGTTCTGCTACCAGTTCAGTTGTTACGAGTAGAGACCCACTTCTCCTACCGCGGCTCTGGCTGCTTACTTGACTCCCTGGCGCATCTGGATGTCCTCCTCATAGGGGTTTCTGTGTACACCCTTTTAGTCTCAAGACACAGCTCTGTTTATCCATCTGCGGGACCCCGGGGTCCGCAGGCCTGTGTATGTCTCCTCTTTATGGTTTGAGCCACTACATTCGCAGCCCAGTGCGAGACAAGCCAGCACCTGTTGCTCTGGCTGTGACGCTGCCAGATCCCCCACACCACCACCTGAGCAACCCTTTCAAAGATTCCTTAAGGAGCTATTACTGGACTAGTGTGGCCACACCACCAGCCTGTAGCACCATCTATCAATGGAGTTCTCCGCCCCTGTCTCCCAGATTGTGCAGTTCCGCATGTACTCCCAGCGAGCTGGCAATGCAGGATCCAGCTGACTCCAGTCTACACCACTCCCGGAGCAGGCCCCTCTTATGGCGGCACCACCACTTCGCCATAATTGGTGTCTCTCAGTGTGATTTTCCCCTTCAACCGCCCATCACAGTGCAACTTCACAGCCTCTCCATCCCCTCCACTCTCCCAGGGATGGAGGACTCCATCAAACTCAGGTGGAGGGCACCCAAGTCCAGCCCGGAGCCCCACAGTCCCAGGGCCAAGCTCAGCTGGGATTCCGCTCCAAGCACCGGTCCCTGCACAGCTGCAATTACTGTGATAGCAGCCGCAGCCTGCCCGGAGCAAGAGCAGACCATGGGGCGCAAACCAGCAGGGCTCATCCCACGTCGCTCAGCAAGCACAGCCACTCCGGCACCCCCGGCAGACAGGCAAGGCAGGCGAGGGAGTCTTCTTCAGTAGCCCTCTCGGAGCAAGCTACCCATCCCCTACCACTGCAGCAGGCCCTATGTCAGGCCCAGGCACCAACCGCTTCCGCAGCTCCAGTCGGGCCTCCAGCAACTACGTCACAAGTTCCAGTCCCCGCAGGTCAGCCCCGCTACGCCCACATCGGAGACGGGTACTCTGTGAGATCCTCCACACATTTCTGGCGGCTGAGCTGCAGCGCAACGACTCCGTGGAGCTAGGGCCGCACCTCGCCGAAGTTCGCCACTCGCCACCCGCTCCCAGTTCTCGTATGGCAGACCAAACCGCTAAATAGTCGCTTTTCCAAATGCAAGGGGGGGGGGGGGGGACTCACCCTGCCCCACGCTAGTGCATACCGTGACAGATGCATGGAAGAAGGAGAAATATACCTGATAAATGGGGATTAATGGTGGGCAGTCTCACAGCACGTCCGCCATGCTACCCGTGCTGGCCACGCCCCATAGATGTCACATTAATGACATATTTCTTGTCTCGCCTGCAGAGCCTTGCCAGATGGTGGTCATTTTGCTGCCGGGCATTCTAACGCCACCCACCCCCATCTCTCTGTCCTAAAGCCAGCATGGGGCTATGTTGTTGGAAGGTCATTTTGTTGTCTAAGCTCATCCCTTTTTATTCCCTCCTTTAAAACCATCTTCTCAAGGCAGTAAAGTATCAAAGCAATAACATTCTTCCTCATCTGCCAATCATTTGTGCTAGTCTTCTACCTTTCTGCATGTGTCCTGCTTCCTTACTCCCTGCCTATTTTCCCTTCTTTATCTGTTGCAGATGTCTGATTTGACCTTTACCTCACAAGTCTGACCGGAGCGGTCTCTCAGCATTCAGAACTCACTGAATTAGGTACCATTACTTAGGAACGGAAACATGAACACTGCATAAAAAAACCTTCTTTACCATTTGGTAGAGCTGCGAGACCGCACCTTATGCTACTTTTTGCAATACTGTTGGTTCGGTTTAGTCCCCAGCACTGTTTTTGCTCTTGCACTCTGATTAGTACTTAGTCCCGTGTCAGTCTGAGTAGTATTTTCGTATGGATTCTTCTTGAGAATTGCATGTAAATTATTAGCCTGTTTGGTGTTAAAAGCATACTTCAAAGTACAAACATTTAACAAGAACAGAGTAGCGGACCTTCCTTTAACTCGTATCTATTTGATACTGAATTTTTTTATGTTACTAAGTGGTTGATCTAGTAGAATGATCTTCTGTTTAATTTACCTTTCTGCAGATGCACTGAAGATGGATGCCCGCACAAGAAATTCTTTCACACTCGGTTCCTCATGCGGATGAGACTAACGCCTGACTGCTCAAAAATGCTAATCTCCACCTCGTCTGGATATCTCCTGATTTTACATGATCTCGATCTTACCAAGTCGCTGGAGGTGGGCAGCTACCCCATTCTGCGTGCGAGGAGAACGATCTTCAGTGCAGGTATGCATCCCTGCTGAAAACTAATATCAACATTGCTATGTGTAGTTAGAGCTCTGAAAACTATTCTGAGTAAAGTCTATAAATGGATATGTATTTTTTGATTGTTGGTAAAAAATAATTTTGTCGTTTGTGAAGTGTAAAAAAACTCATTTTAGAGCACTGTAAGTAAGGAGACGATAACTGAACAGTGATTACCTTTCTTTATAAGTTGTTGGATGTAGAAATGTAAAAACGTTTGTCTTTGAATTGTGTTGGAGCTAGTCTGCCTTTCTTTGGAAGAATGTACTGCAGCGCCATAGTCTGATATCAAGAGTATGCTTATTTCTCATGTGTATGTCACAAATAGGCATTGCATCCTTTTAAATCCTAGTAGCAAATGTCAGTGTTTGGCCTTCTAACTCTGGGATTATCTCCTCTTAAGAAGGGTAATGTCTCTGAGCCTCCATTCTAGTGTCACGGAAGAGGACTTTGAATATTTATTTATTTATTTATTTATTTATTCAAAGTTTTATATAGCGCGAACAAGATCCTTACAGATATCAGCGCGCTTCACAATGACAGGGTAGGGGCAGTAGGAATGAACAGAGGTAATGGGAGCAATGTAGTAGTCACTAACATGAAAGGATAATAATAAAATACATAAAACATATCAATATAAAGTCAGGTGAACAGGTAATAAAACGGCACAAGTCATTGATCCCAATTACAGAGGTGTTCAGGTACACCTTGGGTGTGTGGCAGGCTTATACCAGTGTTTTAGTATAGAGAGCGCACTGAGTGAGGGCATCGGGAGGGTGAATCAGTGACCCAATGTGTCCCATATATTGGTCGGTAGGGAGAAAGTAGCCTAGTAGTGTCACCATCAAGTAGAGGTATAGTGCCAAAGGTCAAGGTGAGCATTGATACAAGGCAATGTAGAGTCTCTGATCCACCACCTATAAGGTTCAGGAGATCTTGGCCAGAAGGATGGTTTTCACCTCTTTCTTGAAGAGTGCAGCGGAGGAGATACGCCTAGTTTCAGGCGGGAGCGCATTCCAGATCCTGGGTGCCATTCCTGAGAAGGAGCGCTTGTAGGTTTTCTCTTTCCTGAACCTACGGGGTTTCAGGAGTAGATTTTTTGAGCTTCTATTGGACCTCGAACCTCCTGATATGGACAATTTTTGAGCGAGGTAGTTGGGTGCATTGTGGTGCACGGCCGCGTGTGTCATACCTGCAATTTTTAGTTGTATTCTGGCTTCAAAAGGCAGCCATTTTAGGGACTTTAAATCTGGGGAAATATGCGAATGTTTTCTTGAGCCAGTAATGAGTCTTGCGGCAGCGTTCAGGGAGGCTCTTAAGGGTGCTGTTGTGGATAGCGGGAGTCCGCTGAGGGTCACAATTCCGTAGTCGATTCGAGGGATGACTAACGCTTGTACGGCAGTTTGGAAGTCTTCAGTCGGGAGGAAGGGTTTGATTTTCCTCAGTGTGTTGATTTGGAAATTAGCTGCTTTTGTGGCTTTGCTGATGTGTTGCTGCATGTTGAGCTTGGCGTCCAGTGTGATGCCTAGGGATTTCGCTGAGTCCACGATGGTGGGTTGGACATTGAGTGCTGTTAGGTTGTTGAGCCATGTTTGGGTGGTGGAAATTTTCGCCGGGGGTGAGATGAGAAGGAACTCAGTTTTCAGAGCATTTAGTTTGAGGTGATTATCGGCTAGCCAAGATTGAGTGTTAATAAGCGTGGAATTCAGATGTTTGATATCTTCCGGAGATTGAAGCTTTAGGTACAGTTGTGTGTCGTCGGCGTACATATGGAATTGGACATTAGAAGCTTGGAGCAAGGTGGCGAGCGGTTCCATGACTAGGTTGAACAAAGTGGGGAAGAGGGAGGATCCTTGTGGAACACCTAGATCTGCAGGCACAGGTGAAGATAGCACATTATCGATCTTGAACTTCTGAGACCGGTTGTGTAGGAAGGACGAAAACCATTTGAGAACCGTTCCCGATAGACCCATTCTAGTGCTTAGCAGCTCCAGCAGGTTCTCATCTTTGACCGTGTCAAATGCTGACGAGAGGTCAAGAAGGATGAGGAGACAGGACTCATTGCGATCAAGAATTTGGAGGGCGTCATCAATTATGTGTGTCATAGCTGTTTCCGTGCTATGTTTCACTCGGAATCCTGATTGATGAGAATTGAGGAGGTCAAATTGGTCAATGTGTCTTGTTAGTTGAGTTGGACACATTTCTCCAGCAGTTTGGCCAGGGTGGGGATATTGGTAATGGGTCGGTAATTGTTTAGGTCAGTCGGATCAGCTGTAGGTTTCTTGAGTATAGGTGTGACTTGCCCCACCTTGAGGGAGTCCGGAATGAGGCCTTGTTGCAGGGAGCAGTTGATGATTTTGGTCCAGAGAGGGAGGAGCAAGGGGATGAAGTCTTTTACAGCATTAGCAGGTAGAGGGTCTGTGTGGTGGTTAGAGGGCTTCAAGGTGCAGAGCAGTTTGTGTATTGTTTCTTCCGAGTAGGTATCGAAGTACTGCCAGGAAGCCATGTTTTTAGGTTGAGAGTTAGCCATTCTTGTGTGGTTGGGGAATCGGCTTACATCCATGATGAGGTCATTTCTTATGTTGTCAGTCTTTAGCTTAAAGAAAGCAGAGAAGTCTTCACAGTGTGGGGTGTCGCTTGTTGTGCTACTTGATTGTAGGGGTTGTGCCTTTGTTTGGGTTTTGATTAGTTCGAAGAGTTTTCTTGGCCTGTTTTTTGCTTGGTCCAATTGGCGGCTGAAGAAGTCCAATTTTGTTCGCTTTATTTTCCTGAAGTAGGCATTTCTCTTGTTTTTGAGCCTTTTGGGTGCAGTGCTGAGGGGTCCGCTCTCCAGGTGCGCTCTGCCATTCGCATCGAACGCCTGTCGTCATTGAGTCTGTCGTCATACCAGGGGTTAGAAGTTTTCGTGGAGACTCTCTTCAGTTGCAGTGGGGCGACTTCATTGACTAATGTATTTATAGATTCAAGGTAGTGGTCAGTCAGTGATTGAACATCCGAGGCACCTGAAGGGGGAAGGAGGAGATTGCCGATGTGGGGAGGCAGAGTAGAGGCGTTGAGATTCTTCATGTCCCTTTTCCATGTTTTGGATTTGATTGGTTGAGTCGGGTTAGGTTTAACTTTTTCATTGATAAAGAATGTGATAATGTGGTGATCTGACCAGTCGCAGGGTAGAATCGTCTCCAGTTGTGTAGAATTCTCTTTGGCAATGATGAGATCAAGTATCGCGCCTTTGTAGTGTGTTGGTCTATCACATATTTGGGTGAGGTCAAGTGCATTAAGGAAAGTTTTGAGACTATTTACCACTGTGTCTTTCTGGTCGTTCCAGTGGAGATTGAAGTCACCCAGGTAGACTTGGGTGGTCTGCCGACCGGCATTGGAAGTGATCATGTCCATGAGTTGTTGGGTGAATATGAGATTGTCACCAGGCGGGTGATAGATGAGATGTAGAGCACAAACTTGTTTGCCCTCGCTGGTAATGTCGAGGCAGAGGAGTTCACAGGAGGAGAGGGAGGGGGGGGTGACTTTAGTAACGGAGAGGTTGCTTTTAAAAATGCATGCAATTCCCCCGCCCGTCTTGTCTGAAGACCTGTCTAACCTAATGATGTGATAGTTGGGGGGGACTAGTATGTCCATAATCGGGGTAGAGGCTTCAGTGAGCCAAGTTTCTGTTAGAATGGTTAGGTCCAGATCAGCGTATTGCTAATATGGGTGGCGTCATTGGATGTAGGATAGGGGCTTAAATGTAATTGCTGATTGCTCCCAAATGGTAGTTGAGTTTAAAGATCAGGTGTCCGGCTTCATGAACGATAGCTATAATTCATCATGCACCTTAAACACCCCTTTACTGACAGCTCAGGCGGACCATTTTTCATGATTAAATCGGTCATTCACTCTTCTCTCTGCTTGAATTTGCCAGAATTCAGCATTTATTTTTCTTCTACTACAGACATGACATCTTCTGGATCCTCTGGGTCGCGGTCTTCTGCCTCTCCTTGTAATCAAGCTGATCCAGGTCCATTTTCTGAGAAAAGTGGATCTCGTTCCTCCATACGTGAAGGTATGTGTTTGGGTGGGTGGGAAGTGAGTGAACGGCTGAGGAGAAGAGTGAAACAAGGTTTAAAGCTGTGACTCTCCAAATTTTTAGTGCAATTTCAACAATCATGCCAGAAAATTATCACCAATGTTAGTACCAAATGTATTATGAACAACGTACTCCGAACATTTAATGGTGGTAAACAACTCTAACATTACGAGTTTGCAGAGCTTTATAACGGAACTCAAAGAAATAACCAATATAACAGCTTGTATATTTGTGGCACACTCATTCACCCAGAAGGCGGTCTTTTAGCACTATTGACATAGCAGATGATACCCAACTCAGTGGTACTCCTTTTACCAACCTCCTATGAATCAAAGCCTGAGTGAACCTGCCAGAAGTCAGTCCTGTAACAATATGTTTAGCCGAGTCTGGTGGCTAAGTGGATTAATACATCCACTCCAGGAATCTGTGTTTGACCTGATGGTCTCAGGTTCGATTCTCAGCAGGTCCACTCACCCTTTTATTTTTCTGAGGTTCATAAAATGAATACCATTGAGTTGAGCAACGTTAAACATCTATTGTTTCAGTGCCAAGAAACCCAAGGGTGAAAGGCCCTTAACAAATAACACTTTTTATATCACAAATCCCTGAAGTGGATGCATTAGCCCCCTCAGCCACCAGACCGATCTAAAAAAATGCTCTAGGAAACATGTGTACGGTACAATGCCTTATGAAAAGAACCAGAGAATCAACAATAGTAGAGTACAAAGTTAAAGAAAAATAGACCAACTACAATAAACTAATGTTTATAAGTTCTGTGGGAAATTATCTGTCTGTAAATAAAAGATCACAATAAGGCAATGAACTCTATTGGGATACACCCAGCACCCATTATGGAAGAGTACTACTAAGTGAGTCTCAGTAAGTTATGGCTCTTGGTGCCTCATGCACAGTCAGCCTCTGTTAGTATGGACTAAGAATTTGAACACAAGTATGAGAGGACAGTAGAGCAACCAACAAGAATACAGAAACAGGGCTCAGTAAAGGCAGAACTGAATGTAGTAATAAAGTAATAATTTAGAAATAGTTTCAGGGAAGGTAGGGCTGGATTCAAACAACCATGGGATAAGGAAAGCCTTACAAAATGTAGCAAGAGTGGACAGACCAACTTAACTGCAAAAGCAAGGTAGACACTGAAAAGGCAGATAAACAAATCGAGCCAGGATTGAGAGCAGATGGAACAAGTAACTGTAGAATACATTGAAAGGAATCGGCAATAAAAACAAAATAGGGCTGGACGTATGCAGAGTGGACTGGAACACAAACACAGGGTAAGGGATCTGCAATACGTGCAGGAGCAAAAGAGCATGGACAAGAAACCTGCACAGTAATGCTCCATGAAAGGTAGCTCTACATCAGAGAACAGGACAGGGGCAGAGGATTTGCACCATCAAAGAGCAAGGAACATGACCAGAGAAGCTGTAAGGCAGGGCATGAGAATCAATGACTCGTGAATGTGCAATGTGTACAGTAACAAATAGGCCTTCAGGCAAAGCAGAAAATAAGACCAGGTTCAAATAGTTTCAGTAAAATGGATGTGTTGACAATGAGGACAAGGAATATATTGCTGGCAGCTCAGGAGAGAAGCACATAGCGAGCCCGGTTTTGGGATTCAGAGTTCTAACCAGAAAGTGACAGCTGCTTAGTTTTTTAAATTTTTTAACATTCTTATTTATTTATAAATTTTCACAGAGTAGGCAGACATGAGTATAGACAGGGCACAGTTACAAATGTACAAATGGAACAAGTATAATGAATTGGCGAAATAGGTCTGAAGGCTAATAAAGCACAGTGGGCAAATAATCAATGCGTATAAACATTAGAGGCAATAATAACAATGGAGGTCATGTAATAAACGTAATACCAGCATTCAGTTGTAAGTTTAGTTCATTAAAAAAGGAGGTGAGGGAAAGAGAATTGGGTCTTAGAACATCTTATGATGGGTATGAGGGTCTCAAGTGAGTGGCACGGTATCAGTCTGTGTATTATCGGGATTGGCAATAGGATGCGTAAGCAGATATGTTGTGAGGGGACCCCAGTTGTACCGAGTACGGGAGGTTAGGGGGCATCTGTTCAGCAAGGCGTGCATTTGTTCCTGCCAAAACACCATGTCCCGGATCCATTCCTTAAATGTAGCTGCCCGTCCCCGACCCCACAGGCATGCAACACGATGTTTGGCGAGGAGGAGGCTGAATGAAACAAATTTTCTGTGTCACTGCTATAGTTTCGGTGTATCCAAGAAGAGCGAAGAGGGAAGTGTGTGGGAGGTGTAGCAATGTCATCTGTTCCAAGGCTTCAAGTACTAGGAACCAATATTCCTGCACCACAGTGCAGCCCCAAGCCAAATGAAGGAAGTCAGCCCCCTTAGCCCCACATCTACAACATCTATCATCATCCCGCAGCTTAAAGTGATGAAGTTTTGCTGGTGTGTAATATGTGCGGTGTAAGTACTTGTAATAAAGAATCCGGAGGCGGACACTGGACGTGCTCTGCTCCGTTTGCTTGCAGCAATAGGTCCACTGCTCCTCAGTAATAGCTAGTTTCAGCTCAGCAGACCATTTATCCCTGGAAGTGTTCTGTAAGGGGCGCTGGGTGGTGTACAGCGAATGGTAAAGGGAGGAGACTAGATGGGGTACTGCGTCCCTGGCCAATATCAGGCGAAGCGCTGCAACCTCCGAAGGTTCCCGGGGAAAGGAAGGGGTATGTCTCTTAAGTCCCTGACTCAACCGGATGTATAAAAAGATGTACATAGGGAAGGGGGGCTTTGCGGAGAAGATTTGCTGTAAGGTACGGAATTTCCCTTGGAGGTAGAGGTCTCCCCAATTCTTAATTCCACATTTGGCTAGAGTTTTCTGAAAGACTCTCTCCTGAAGGACTGGCATTTTCGGGTGATATGATAGTGGGAGCAAAGGTGAGTACAACATGGGAGCCTGGGTTCTTGTAGCAATATGTTGCCACGCCCTAACTGTACTGGTGATCGGCGACTGAGCCTCCTCACGTGCAGTAATGACAGTGAATATAGCGCCGGTTAAAAGGTATGGGGTCCGAGAGCCAATGCTTGGCAGCCACTTGAGGCATATATATCAGGGGGGGTGGAACCAGACGTGTGCATAATGAGCCTGCGCACAGGTGTAATAAAGTTCGAAATTAGGTATGTCAAATCCTTCTTGTGAGTAGGGATGGGTGAGAATGTCCCACTGAACTCTGGGCTGTTTGCCGCCCCAAATGAGTTGGATGAGTCCTGTCCGGAGCATCGTGAAAAAGGTCCTGCCCATCCAGGGCGTGGCCATAATTAAGTCGCGTCAATTCGTCGTGGTTCGTGGAGATCCAGATGCCAAGGTATTTAACCTCATCAGGGCACCACTCAATCTGGGAAGTCCGGGACGAATTCCGTGGCTGAGGAAGTAAGGTGAAAGAGTTGAGATTTGGACCAGTTTATATGGATCCCAGATAGCCCCCCGAATCTCACAAATTCCCGAAGCAGCGCATTAAGGTTTATTTGGGGCTCTCTGACATAGAGCGTGATGTTGTCTGCATACCGAGAAATCTGAAAATGCGGGCGAGGGCAGCGGAGCGCCTTCTCTTGGTGATACTGTCTGACCTTAGCGGCAAGAGGTTCAACCGCCAAGGCAAACAGCAGCGGCGACAGCGGGCATCCCTGCTGGGCTCCGCTAGAAATCTGGATGGTGGAGGAGGTGTGGCCATTAATGAGGACTTTGGCTACGGGGTCAGTGTAAAGCAGGCGGATCCAAGATCTAAATCCCCATGGAAAGCCCATGTTTTGCAAGATGACAAAAAGGTAGTCCTATTACACCAAGTCCAATGCTTTAGTAGCATCGAGGAATAGAGCGGCTAGGGTATCTTTGAGTCTACCGTGCGGAGAGTGGAGTAGAGCTTGCAAAGGTTATGTGTAGTCGCCCGACCTAGGATGAATCCAGCCTGATCGGGGAGCACCAGTTTATCCATTAGGAGACTGAGGCGGTTAGCTAGTAGTTTCGCGAGAATTTTTGTGTCGGTATTAATTAAGATAGTGGTCTGTGTGAGTCGCAAAGATCTGAGGCCTTACCCGGTTTAAGGAGGGACGATATCAATGCCAACCTCTTGGAGGGGGTAGACAGACAAGCTCCTGAGCTTTGTTAAAAATCAGTTTAAGAACAGGGAGTAATTGGGCGATATATGCTTTATAAAAATCCACAGGGAGGCCGTCCGAGCCTGGGGCCGTGCCGGACTGCATTTGCATTATTGCTTCATGTATTTCATCATTTTCAGAAGGAGCCGCGAGGAACTCTCGTTGTGTATCACCCATCCAGCCAAGAGTAATATCCTGCAAGAAGGGGGCAAAGTCAGGGGATTAGTCTCTGTAGGTGTCGTAAAGGGCTGCATAGAAATCAGTAAAGGTGCGCAGTATGTATTGGCTATCTCTGTGCGGTACTCCGTCTGAGTCTGTAATCTCGAGGACATAATTGGTGAATCTAGGGCGCCGGATTGATTGCACTAGCTGCCTGGGTGTTCGCCTTCGCCATATTTACGTGCAACATAATATTTTCTGCGAAAGCGTGCCTCGGAGTCTATATTGGTCTGGAAAAAAGGCGGTCCCCAGTCTCCGCTCCGAACACCGCGTCTAGCAAAGTCTCCGGAGCAAGCCTCAATAGACAGGAGGAGGATCACAGGTCGGGAGTGACGATTGTTATGAGCACTGGTGAGTGATCAGAATAGGTTCTGGCGAGATGAGTGGCCTGTTTGACCCAGGAAACAGCACCCCGGAAGACCACCCCATAATCCAGCTGAGCCCAGGAGGCATGTAGAGCAGTGTAATGGGTACCCTCCCTGTCACTAGGATGTACATGGTGCCAGTCATCAGTGAGCTCATGGGTCTTAAGTATGCCCTGTATGGTTGTTTGTGTCTTGGTGTAGTGTATGGGGAGGGGGTTAGATCTGTCTATCGGTGGGTTAAAAGCAGTGTTAAAACCCCCCACCTCAGATGATGTGTTGCTCCTATTTGCAGAATACGCCCCCATAATGTAGTGTAAAAATCTGGATCATCTGTGTTAGGGCCGTAGCTACACACAATCACTACTGACTGAGTTCCTAGTTTGCCCCATAGTATACAGCTGCGCCCTGTGTGATCCTGCTGTGTGCCTCCAAGGAGGAAGGGTGAGTTCCTTTTAACAAGGATTGCCACCCCCCTGGAGTATGTGGAGTAAGAGGAGAAGATACGTGTCATAGCCCATTTACTAGCAAATGTAGGGGAGCGGGAAGGGTCAAGCTGGGTTTTTCTGTAGTACCGCTATATGTACATGATGTCTGTCCACATAGGAAAGGATTTGCCTGCATTTCGGAGGGTCATGAAGGCCTCTAATGTTCCAGGAGATTAGATTAAGATGTAAGGGATCAGCGTGCTATGGCGTGGTAAACTACATTATGAAGGATAGGGAGTGGCTAGGGCGACTGACTTCGGAATCTGGGGATCACGGTTTGATCCCCGGCACCGGCGGCAGATTAGCCCAGCACCATGTGACTCTGGGCAATAGCTTGCGTAATCTTCCCGACGGCCCCCAGCGCCTAAAAGACCCTAACGGGTGATTGTGCGCTTTACAAATGTGGATTATTATAGCGCCTTGTGTTTCGTGGTACAATGTCTGCGCCATTCCAGCGAGTTGAAAAACAATATAAACAAATAGCATAAACCCCCTCCCCCACCGCGGCACCCCAAATGTGCCGCAGTAATACCCCCACCCAAAACAGAAAACACATTGCAACAGCGCAAAAAGGGAAGTCAGTATCCAAGAGTAAGCTAGGGGGATCTCCCATATGGGGGTGCGCCAGTGGGCGACGAAAACCTCCCCCGTTGTAGTTGGACATGGGGGGAGGGTACTTGGCACACACATTGCTTAGATCAAACAGCTCTAGCAACAAAGGGACAGTACATATGTAAGGACAACATCAGCTGAGATTAATCATACCAAAATGAAAATATGGGAAGGCAATAGTGTATATAACTGGAAAAATTATTCAACTAACATGCATGCAGAATCATCTCTTATCTGTGGACTGAGCATAAGGCAGAAAGTGTTCCAGCTCAGCATGAGCAGTCCATGGTGACAGTGCATACAGTTTTGCAGCGCACTCAGAGCTTCCATGCAGGAAGTTGGGACTGTAGCAAACCGGGTGGAATGAGGGCGAAACTCCAACAAAGTCAATTTACTCACGCTAGATGGAACTTCTGTGACCAGGGCGGAGTTAGCTCAGTCAGCGCTCAATGATGGTGATTGGGAGAGACTGGCGGGGAGTCCCGCATCTGAGTGCTCTTTTTAACAGTTTCAAGGAAGTCGTCCACCTGTTGAGCTGGGTATGGGAGAGCGTTTTTGATCTGGAACTTGCGGAGTTTCTGCTTAGCCGGGAGAAGTTTGCGCTGGGCCTCCTGCACCGCCATTGTGAAATCAGGGTAGGTTGAAAAATGGGTGCCCTCATACTACAGGTTCGGATGTGTTCTAGCTAGTTTCAGCCCTGCATCCCGGTCCCTGTAATCTAACAGGCATGCAATTATCGGCCGTGGGGCGGCCCTGGGGACCGGACGAGGGAAGAGGGATCGATGTGCCCGTTCCACAATGAATTGAGAGGAGAAGGCGTCTGCTCCAAAGGTGGAACGTAAGAGTCGTTCAAGAAAGTCCTCCATCCTGCCAGTATTCGCGCGCTCAGGGATTCCGGTAACGCGAATGTTACGGCGGCTTCTAGCTTCCAAATCCCCGTTTTTTGTGGACATTACTTTCAGGATCTTTTCCATCTGGGCCATCTGTTGGGTTACCTGCGAGGTGGTATCCTCCGTGTCTGAAATACGCCTTTCCGCCTCCTTGGGCCACTCATCCTGTTTCTCCACTTTCAGGACTATATAGTTCATGCGAGTGCTTACAGAGTCCATTTTGTTGGAGAGGTCCGTCAAACTACGTTGCATTACCAGCAGGAGGGATTTGACCTCATCGTCCAGAGCCGGTGTGGAGATAGAGAAAGGTGTGGTTGCCAGGGTCCGCCTCTTCAGTGGTAGAGCGGGTGACAGCTCTCTTGGCGTCAAAGGGGAGTTTGGTTTGGCGGCCCTCGGGTTTCCCCATGATGAGGATGTCTCGGAAGATGTGAGTCGGTCAAGAGGAAGATAGCCGTGCACCCCCGCCGCAGGGTCTGCCAGGGTATGACGATGCAGGAGAGGGGGGTCTGCAGGTGACTCACAGGTAGAGCTCGGGTATCACTCTTGTGTGTCCGGAGGTAGTGACTACCAGCAGGCGAGGAGGGCAGTAGGCCTCGAGCGTAACGGGCTAGTGGAGGTACAGTTTGGAGGGGTCAGTGTGTCAGTAGCTGTGCAGGGGCAGTCTCCTGTGTAGGGCTTGGTCCGCACCCCTTCCTCCGGGGCCCCAGGATCAGGGCGCAGAATATTGTGTCCCTGGTGGCGGCGCAGTCCTGTTATTGGGGGAGGGTGGCAGTGCAGGCTTGTTTCACGTGGCCGCGTCAGTGAGAAGAAGGCATCCCCCCGCAGAGCAGCGCAGGAGCGTCAGTGTTTCCCCGCAGACTACGGCGCCAGGCTGCTTGTCCTATAGTATTGGCTGCAGGTGGAGCGCTCTGCAGCACGATCAAAAGGCTCACCCCCACCGGCCAATGTCCTGGATCCGTGACCACGGAGAGGCCGGGGAGACCACTGTGATGAGCGGCGGTGGATGGTGCCACGCAGGGAAGCAAATACGGGCTGCCTCACCGTGATGGTAGCTGCATGGCAGAATCGTGGGTTCCTCCTGTGGAGCAGTGCAAGAGTGCCGGTGTCTCCTTGCAGACCGTGGCTCCAGGCGGTTCGTTTTGGGTGATTGGCAGCGGGTGGACGCTCTGCAGCACGATCACAGAACCCACCTCCGCCGGTTCTCGGGGAGGCCACAGTAGGTGTGCTGGGGGAAGCAAGGCACCAGGAGCCGCAGTACCCCGCGGAGGATCTGTGGGGTGGCTGGGATTAGCGCCGAGGTGATGGAGAGGGCTGCCACTCTGGGGAGCAAGTGTGGGCTGCCTCACTGTGATGAATGGTGCGGGTCAAAGATGTGGGTTCCGCGATGGCAGCCGGATTCTCTGGTGTTGACGGCAGTCATCCGCGGCGAGAGGCTTCTGATCATAAAAGGGGGAAGGGATAAGGCAGCATCGCAGGCCACGCGACCTAGGCGCCACGTCTGAATCCCCGGTCCCCCTCCAGGTAGCAGCCGCCCGCAGGTCACTGTAGAGTGCCGCATCTGACCGCAGCGGATTTCTTCAGCGTGGAGCTGCGCCGGGGTGCTGATTTTGTAGCATCAGGTAGCGGTCATTTTCAGGAGGCCATTCCCATACTGTGGATTCGTGCTGAGTCAGTTTAATCCAGGATAAAATTCGGATTAATGAGCCAAGTGTCCTGAGCCTCCCAGATGTGCGGCCATCTTGGTCGTGCGCCACCTAGCGCCCGGACGGCTGCTTAGTTATATAGAAAGACTACTGACAGCCGAAAGAGTAAAACAGGACATAGAGGAACCAGGAACTGAGTACACATCCAAGCAGTGACGGTGGAAAAGTGAGAATCAGGCAGCAATAACTTCAGGACACAGTCAAGGTAAAGTCTGAAGACGAAAGACATAATGAGCCATAATGCTGCAGTATGGTAATGTGGAAGCTAGGTCTAGAGTGAAAAGTGGAGCACGGTTTGAATTGTCAAGGAGCATTTTCTTCTAAAATGGGTTGTAGGCAGGACCCCACAGAGCAAATAACAGCCCTTATATTATCGAACTAGAGGATTCTAAAGACATTTTAAAACTCTAAATAAATGATGTTCTTGGTAATGCAATATAGAATCACATCAATAACCAATTAAGATTACTATTGATTACAACTCATTTCAATAGGAAAGTCTACCCTTCCGGGGCAATTTGGACATGTGACTTTGCAGCCACTGCATAACATTCTAAGTGGGATGCAAAAAAAGAAATTGGGCCTCACTTTGTCCTTCTAGCCCATTAATGTCTTAGTTGGACAGACAGAATAGGGGCAGCATGCTCCATAGCTTCTTGTAGTCACTTTTAAAGATCCGTCACATAGTCTTAACTGTTCTTTTTGGGATTGAAAATGTGGATCCCAATTATATGTGCAAACCCCTAATAGTCCTTTAAACTATTTCAACCTAGATAAATTGGTATGACCAGGGCCAAGGATAGATTTCCGGTCAAGCAAAGAATTATTTTTTGTTTAAGACATCACTGGCATTTAAACTAGGTCTGTGCCTCTTGGACATGTAATAATATTTCCATAGGACATGGATCATAGGTCACACCTGCTGTGTACATTCTGAAATCCTAGAATCCTAGAATCAGTCTTGATGATTTAGTTGAACAGACTCTGTAGGAAAGTGCCACTTTTTGCATGGTTACCCCCCACTTGCATGGTTACCCCCCACTTTTTGCCTGATGTTGATGCTCTTTTGACTGTGTGCCCTGGGTTCCTGCCAACCAGGTACCCAGGTCCTGCGTTCTTTACTTTTCAAACCCAATTAGCAACTGTCTGGCCACATGTAAGTCCCTAGTAAAAGGTATCATGGGTACCAAGGGCACTGTGACCAGGGAAGGCCTCTAAGGACTGCAGCACATATTGTGCCACCCTTAGAGGCCATGTACCTCCACACACAACCACTGCTATTGCAGGCCGAATGTTTTTGTGTAGAGCTAAGTAGAATGTCGACGTGCCATACCTACAACCCACAACCTATGGCATAGGTAAGCCAGCCCTCTAGCTGGGTTCACTATACCACTGGTGAAGGTACAGGTGCATAAGCCCCTTACCCCTGCAGTGTCTAAGTCCATTCTTACAAAGTTGGTCGACCAGTGCACAGCGTTGATATGGATGGGTTTTGCGAAAGATACTCAGGTTAGGTAGGTGCTCCTGAGGTGTCGTCTTCCACCCTGGAGACGAGTTAAGTTAAAGGTACACGAGTGCTGTCAATTGGAAACTGATAGCATCCCTCTGGGCACTCTTGTATGGGGGTGACATCCTCCGTTATTAATTTTAAGAAAAGATTTACACTTGAAGATTTTGAAATCCTCTTTTATTTTTTTATATTCATTGATTCGTGTTTATCCACATATTCATTGTTGATAATAAAGTTTTTCGTTGTCAAGCATTAATTTCTCCAGCTCCAATGTATTTCGGGCATCCGCCCTTCATCTGGGAGCGTCTACAAAGAACGACATATATTGCAAACATGTCAGATTTGTCATATTGAATTTATCAACATGCAACTGTGGCTAGAAGACATTGAAAACAAAAGATCACGGACGGTGATGTGATGGAGAGTGAAATTACCGGGTACTTTTGTGAGTTGAGGTGACTTTCACGAGTGTCAGCGTTGACGCGGTCAACGGTGGAAGGATAAGACTCTCGGCGTGAAATGGAGTGATTTATGCGAAGTGTTGCTTGCATCGGGATTAAGTGAAATTAACCGGGCTGGTGGGATAGTTAGCTGCGCTTAAGGAAAGCGGGAAATGGTTAGGGCGCTTAGGTTTACTTATAGTCGATGACAACTAAACTGGCGTGCGTTCCGCTGGGCACAGGATAAGGTAACGTTCACCCGTGATTGTGAACAAGTTGTTAACGTGAGGGTGCGGGCTCAACTGATAAAGCAGGGATGTCTGCCGATCACGTGATTGCAAAAGCATCGGTGTAGAGAGGACTGTAACGTGCTGGAGGAAACTGAAGCGCTGACTCATGAAAAAAGACTGTGTATGAATGCAATAAAGTGAAGTGAAATGAAATATAAAATAAAATAAAAGCCACCTAGTATAATTGTGAGTATATGTATATGTATATGTGTATATATATATATATATATATATATATATATATATATATATATATATATATATATATATATATATATATATATATATATATATATATATATATATATCCCATAACTATGGGCTAGAAATATCATCACAAAGTGTAATTACAAGTAACATGAAAATTCAATGCGTTCATTGAGCCCGTGGGGCTTGATAGAATTAAGTCTATCAATCCAGTAATTCTCTCGTTGGAGTAAATATTTGTTGTTGTCTCTTCCCTCGATTTTGTTAATCACTTCAAGTGCCATAAACTTAAGTTGGGCAATATTATGATTCATTTCAATTAAGTGACGGCTACTGATGATTTCAGATTCTTAGTCCTAATGTTTGACTTGTGTTCATTCAAACGAACCTTGAGTTTACGCTCTGTGTTCCCTATGTATATCTTGCCGCATGGGCATTTTAACAGGTAAACCACATTGGTGGCTGTAACGTTCAAAGTTACCTCATGTCCTTTCATTAGATGCGTCACCTTGTTGCCTAAGATGATATTGTTGCAATTATTGCAGTTGCTGCAAGGTCTTGTGCCTCGTGACGTTGTGCTGGTGACTTTAGGTTGTTTTAAAATTTCTCCCAAGTTTCTTCCTCTTGTGTATGCAAAGAGTGGTCGTGATTTAAACATATCTCTGAAATCCGACTCAAGTTGTAACATGGGCCAATGTTTTATTATTATGTTTTTGAACGTTGGGCTCACGTTTGAAAATTTAGATACAATGACCATCCTGTCACTTTGAGATTTGACCCTGGGTTTTTGTAGTCCATTCTTAGACATTGTAGGTGCTGTAAAGCCATAAAGAGTATATGGTCTGGGAGTTTGTCATTCCGAACTCCACAGCACCATAATTGCTTTACTGAAATATGGAAAGATTGGAATCCAATTTATCAGCACATTAAACCCACACTGATGCCAGTGTGGGATTTAATGCCAAATGCACTCAGAGGGCATCTTAGAGATGCCCCCTGAAAAATGACCTAACGCTAGTGTCCTGGCTGCGCGCCAGCTGCCACCTCAGAAATGCTTCTGGACCCCTGAGTCAAAAGCCCCCCGCTCTCTGGGTCCTGAAACAACGCACATCCTGAGCAGAGGTTCCAAGCCTCCTTGCCCAGGATGGGTAGGGTCTTTCAAGGGGTAGCTTCAAAGGCTTGCCACCTTTGTCAGCTGACCCTGCTATTGGCTGCTCCCAGCAACTGGCCCCCACTTGTTCTGACCCCCACTTTGTGCAGTAGAATCAGCTTGAAAACCAAGATATGAGGAGAGGTGTGCCCACCTTTGGCAACCCCACCCCTCAGGTGGGGGAGGAGAAGCGAAGCACAACTCTGTCTCCACCATCTTGAAGATGGGGTGGGGGGGGGGGGGGAACCTAGTCAACCAGAGTCAGGCTTATGCCCCCCTCCCACTGGAGGATGGCATAATAGGGGGTGTATCCACCCCAAGCAAGGGACCCATTGATCCCAACCTGTACCTACCTGAAACACCCCTAAATGTTTTAATTAGAGGCAATCCCAAACTTAGCCTCCTCAGACATGCAAGAAGGAGGACCGAAGAGCTGTGCTAAAGGAAGAAGAGGACACCAAGTGCCTTGGCCCCAACCCTACCAGCCTGTCCCGACCTCAACCTGCTCCAGCAGAATCCCAGCGTGTCCAGCAGCCCACAGAACCCGGAAGACCTGCCCTGCCTACCCTTCCCTACCAAAATAACTGAATAACCTATCCACTACTCAAATTACTTCATATTTTACTATACTAATTTTCAACATTAATCCTTTATGATTTCCGGAGTGGCTTGCTACTCGCCAGAAAAGCGCTTCAACATCCATCAGGGGTAACAAGTGCTATATGAATGCAAATTTTTCTTCCCTTTCATCCCTCCGCTATCCTTCTCACTCCCAATAACTGACTAATATCCACCACTGAAATTACTTTCATATTTCACCATATTAATTCACCACTAATCCTTCATGGGCTTCCTAAATAGCATGTTTCAATACCCTGTCAGGGGTAACAAGCGCTATATAAATACAAACCTTTTTTTTCCTCCTCTATCCTTCTGCTATCATTCCAAATAACTGACTAACCTATCCAACACTTAAAATGTACGTGCATGTCTCACTATATTAATTCAACACTAATCCTCTGTGTCCCGGAGTAGCGTGCTACCTGCTGAAAAAAGTGCTTTGACGCCTCGTCAGGGGTAGTAAGCGCTATATAAATGCAATTACAATACAATACCTCAAGCCTTCCGACGATGCCTGCAGCCTCTATCTGGAGGATCACCACGACCGGGCTTGTAAGGAAAACACTACGCCAAAAGACACCCCTGTACCCGATGCCCCACGACCTTGGGTGGCCAAACCGATGGTGTCCCTGAATCCCCCTACATCCCAACTTACCTTTCCAGCTTGTGGTTGCCTCCAGAAGATCTTTGTGCCCAAGCATGCAGTGTTTGTTCTGACCGGAGCTTCCCCATTGAAACCAACAGCATCCTGCACCTGGCCGCCAGCCCCTGTGCCGCTATGTGTGCACCTTGTGTGCTAACTTGGATCCCCATCAGCCCTGAGCTTACCTCTCGGAGCTTTGCTCCCTCAACCTTTTGACCTGCTCATAAGCAGCCACCAACCGACGGACCCCTAGCCCCATAGGCGAACATTGGGCCTCAGCACTCTGCACCCAGCCGCCATAGTGCCGCTGTTGGTGCTTATTCAGTGCATCCTTGACCCTGGGGGAACGCTTGTTCAAACCCCAGAAACTCAACCTTCAAGACAGTTTGCGTAACTGCAAAACATTAAGCCACTTTTACTTCATAGGATTGCGTTGATTTGTTTTCCTCTGAAAAACCTTCAAATGTTGTGTTTGGGGGGGCGTGGTCTGCAGAGCAGCGGAATGGCCACACTTTAAGCTTACTCCGCTGGTCGGAACGAAATCCTAGTAAAATCCTACATGGGGAGTGCCCTCGCGAGCCATAAAATTCGTGTGGCAGTGGCAGTACGGGTTGAGCCTGCCTTGGTGCATTCCTGAGTCCCGGGGTGAAACAGTTCCGTAACCGGAGACAGCCAACTGCGGAGCCGAGCTGCAGTAAGGTGAGAGCGGAGCTCCCTGCCCGGCTGCCCAGTCAACCCGAGCCCGCGGCTCCAAGGGCCTAATTACACTGACGCACCGCGGCGGGAACCAGACCCCGCGGCTTCTGAACCGGACCCCGCTGAAGCACCACTGAGGCTGCCAAACAGGAAGAATTGCCGGATCTAGGCACGGGAGGCGTGTGAGCTGTGACGGAAGGCCCAGGAATACCATCGGGCGCATCCATTTTGCGGGGGGGAAAGACCGCGCTGAGGGACAGGTGAAACACCCGACGCCCTCCCCTGTGGTCCCTTGCTAGGGCCCCAATCGCTCGGGAGATGTTCGTGGCGTAGTGAGGTAGCACGACCACATCCACCCGCAGTAAGCCACAAGAGCCGCCATTTTGTGCCGCCCTGCCCTGCGCCCGACACAGTGGACAGACGGTCAAATAACTAGATCCTACGAGGTGCCCTGACGGTGCTGCGAAGAGGCGCAATCGTCGAGTGTGCCCCGGGGGGGTGGCACCACGGGCTAAACACGCTTCAGAACTGGAGGAGTTATATACATTCTGCCAAACCCTGCTGGCCTTTAGCTGCTAAGATACGGGAGCCATTTTGCTTCCTGGTGAGTTGAGACAGCTACGAGTTGACTCCCTTGGTGCATGGGTCACGCGCCTAGTACACATAGCGGACCACACCTAGCAAATGGACTGTATACGCCTGGAGGGCTCTGCCTGGGTTACCCTGCCATCAAGAGCCACATAAAACAGTGATTCACGGGACATTTCTATCTGAGACCCACTTCCCGCGGATTGAAGCTGCTGAGACCGTTGCCTGCTTGTGGAACCGCTCACTACAAAGGTAGCTGTACCTCCTCATTCTTGTTGTGATACACGAGACGGCCCCTTGGTCTGGAACTCAGTTGATCGAACAGCATGGGGCGAAACGACGCCCGGCAGCCGAAAATTAAGTTTAAAAACAAGCACGCCCCTAAACCAGGCGACGCCGAGCCGGGGATACAGAAGGATGGCGCCGAGAACCAGGAGGCGGAGGACCAGAGCCCGGACCTCTGTACACTCATGCTAGATATGCGCACCAGCTTGCGAAATATAGACGCCAAACTTGACAACCTGACGTCGCAATTGGACAAGGTGAAGACGCAAGTATCCACCCACGAGACCCGGTTGGACGCACTCGAGAATAGTCACACGGAGTGCCACGAATTTCAAGTCTAGACCAATGAACAACTGCTTCAAATGGATAGACTCTTCGGCATTATACGTGCCAAGAACGAGGTTTGGAAGCTCGGTCGAGACGCAACAATCTACGCGTCACGGGAATACCGGAAACGACTGCTATTGACAAGATGGAGAAATATATGACGGACCTCCTCCATGAGTTGTTTGACCCACACCTGTCCGATTTGTTTGTGGTAGAGAGAACGCACAGGTCACTGGGCCCAAGACCTCCTGTTGGAACTGCTCCGAGGTCCATCATTGCCAAGATATTAAATTACCAAGACCGAGACATTATACTGCGTCTGGCTAGAGAAAAAGGCAAAATCACGCACAAAGGTAACAACTTGTCCTCTTATCCCGACTTCACTCCGGCGGTAAAGGCGGCGCGGAGAGAATTCCTCCCTGCGAAGCGCATTTTGCTACAGGCGCAGATCCCATACTCTCTACTGTACCCCGCGAAGCCGGAGATTCTCGGTAGACGTGAAACCGCACTTCTTCACGGATGCAAAGTCGGCCCTCAAATTTGCAAAACACGTGGGGGGTAAACAAGGCAACAGACAGCTGGGAGCGGAGGTAGATGGAGGTGCTCTAAGCGACAATGATTGAACTGGTATTGTATGATCTCTGTGTGACATGTACTGTTTTTCTTTTCCCTTTTCACCCCGAGGACATTGCAAACGTGTTTGATATCCATAGACTGATCGGGTCACTGGCACATGGTATATCTGGTTATTGTTTTGTGTGACCCTTATGCGGAGAATGCTGAGGTCTCCCCTATATTTCCGACCACCTTGCAAGATGTAAAGTAGTTAGCCGGCACTGCCACACCTCCAAGGGAAAGTTCCCATTTCTTTGATGTTTGTGTTATGGATTGCATTTTGACATGTGGGGTGGGTTAGTCTACAACCTGATTGGGGGGGTTGGGGTGGGTGGTGGGTGGCTGGGGAGGGTTGTTTGGTTACGCAGTGCCAGTCAATTAATGCTAAAGTGCGGGTTTGTTACATCTATGACTCAAGTTGTGTCTGTCATTAGGACTACAGTTGGGGGTTCTGTCGCACTGTTCTATGGCTACCTCTAATAAAATAAATTGTCTTACTTGGAATGTCCGCGGCCTCAATGATGGTAGAAAGGCCCTGCTGGTACACGCATATCTTGCCCGGCACAATATAGATTTATGTATATTGCAGGAAACACACCTGAATGGTATGCCATCGCGTAGGCTCAACCATGGCAGGTGGGGAAATGTGTTTACTCCAATTATGCTAGGGGGTGGCGATGCTGCTGCGACGTGGACTGGACTGGCGGGAGGGCACCTCGCAGATGGACCCGGAGGGTCGCTATGTCTTGGTGAAGGGGCTCCTATGTGGTACGTCAGTTCTTATTGTGAATGTGTATGGCCCAAACACAGACTCCCCCGAATTCTTTCTTTCACTTTGGTCAAAATTAATTTCATTGGCTGCGACACTATAATATGGAGTGGAGACTTCAATGCAATACTAGATGACCAGCTGGATAGACGTGGCACTGCCCGACCCCTGCACCCACTGGCTAGCGAGGCTCTGCTGGAAATTATGGCGGAAGGCGACCTAGTGGACATTTGGAGACCGACACACCGGGTTGCGTGAGGGCACTTGGTTAACAGAACATCATAAGGCCTGGTCCAGGATTGATTTCTGGCTTTTGTCCCGAGATGTGGCGGCCTGCACGGTAGATGTTCGGCACCTGCCCTGCTCCCTGTCTGACCACGCCCCGTGCCTGCTACAGCTGGCACTGCCCAAGATGCATAGCCGTGAATTCACCTGGAAACAACCGCCACATGCCCTGCTAGATGAGGCCTTCAAAGCGCAGATTGGTAACGACATAGAAGAATATTTTCAGAATAATGTCGGATCAGTCGATACAGAAAGCGGGTTGTGGGAGGCTTTCAAGGTGGTCATTCGGGGGCAGTGCATCGCCAGACAGGCGGGGGTACTTAAAACAATCAGGGGCTCACTGGCTTCCCTGGAGGCTGACATAAAGGCGCTGGGAGTCCCAATATTATGACAGTGAGAATCATGCCGCATCATGCCGCATCAGGGCAGCTGAAGGCCAAACTATTGGACTATGCTGAGGAAGCGCAGTGTGAGGTTAAATTCCTAGGGAAATATGCTGAGGCGAGGAGATATGGTGAGGGGGGACAGACCAGGGAGCACGCTGACCAACATGGTCAGGCCTTCTAGATCAGCAACTCACATACATGAGGTAAAAGATATGGCTGGAAATGTGACGAGAGGGCCAGATGAGATTCTACGAACGTTCTGACTTCTACATTGCTTTGTATTCAGCCACCAGCTCCGACTGCTCGGAGGGGCTGGGTTTCTTTTTGGAATCCATTGAACGGGCTTGGTTTAATGACACATATCGGAAATACATGGACCTCCCGATCACTACGGAAGACATAGCAACTGTAATAAAAAGCATGCCCCCGCCCAAAGCGCCAGGTCCTGATGGGCTGACGACCTCTTTTTATAAAACCTACGTTGAAGCACTTGCACCCAGGTTACTGGCGGTGTACGAGGATGCATTGGAGGTAGCCAAACTGCCGGACTCAATGAGAGAGGCCTTGATTGTCACTTTGCTCAAACCGGGCAAGGCTGACGATGAGCTCGACTCTTATAGACCTCTTTTGTTGATAAATGTAGATGCAAAAATGTTCGCCAAATTATTAGCTGATCGTCTGCAGCCCCGTTGCCCCTCGTGGCCCGTCCTGATCAATCGGGGTTGATCCCTGGCCGAGCCACGTCACATAATTTGCGTACTATTTTCTCCTTGCTCCACTACCTACACCCGAGTGTGCATGCAGCGACGGTGTTCCTGGACGCCACAAAAGCGTTCAATACCCTAGAATGGCCATATTTGTTCACAATCCTGGCTAACATGGGATTCAGCCCACTATGTATTAGTAAGATTAGTCTGTTGTACACCGCCCCTAGTGCCAGGATTCAGATAAACTGTATGATATCTGATCCCTTCCCAATATCGCGAGGCACGCAGCAGGGTTGTCCTCTATCCCCACTGCTATCTGCTATAGCAATGGAGCCTCTAGGGGCTCGTGTAAGACAACATCACACGGCGCGTGGGATTGGCTTTACCTCCCGTAGCCTGTTGATCTCATTATAGGCGGACGACGTGACGCTATATCTGGTAGACCCAGAGGTAAACTTGGACCCGGTACTGCGAGAATTCATCCGATTTGGTGGATTAGCGGGTGTCTGCATAAACTGGTTGAAGTCTGTCATATTCCCTTTGACAGACGGCACTCCAAAAGTAAACTCTGAATTCCCATTGAGGTGGGAGTATGAGGAGGTAAAATACCTCGATATTTGGATCAGTCGAAATTTCCAAGAAATATTGAATCTGAATTATGGGCGCACCATGATGTGGCTTGAGGGAAAGATGAAATTGTGTGCTAAGCTGCCATTGTCCCTTACAGGACGTATTCCCCTGGTCAAAATGATAGTGCTGCCAAAATTCTTGTACCTCTTTGTTAACGTCCCGCTCCCTCTGAGGTCCCATTTTTTCGCCACACTCAAATTCCTGCTCACCTCCCTGCTATGGGCGGGGGGACAGGCAAGAGCAGCCTGGGACATGTTGTCACTGCCTTTGCGGCAGGGCGGACTGGGGGCCCCAGACATGCGCCTGTATGCACTATCAGCCAAGCTCAATTTTTACATTTTTGGGTGCACCTTACCCCGTTCCAGCCACACGTAGCCGTAGAGCAGGACCGTATGGCACCCATTCCACTTCCGGTGACCATATGCGCGAAGGCGCGGCGCCCTAGAGGGGAAATGGACACAGCTGAAACATTGAAGTGTTACGTTACAGATAAGGGGTTAACCCAAAGGTACTGGGACCTGGGTAGTTCAATGTTACATGTAAGAGGGGGTCCCAGTCGCTAAACAAACAATTCTAGTAAAACGATTTACGAATTTTTGGAGGAATGTTAATTATTCACATCCTCTTCATAAGAAGATTATGCATACATTGAATCGTAAATACTCACAGTTCTTTCAATGCCCAAAGAGAGGCGTGGGTGAAAAGGAGTACAGGGAGGGGGTAAGGTAGGTGATCGGTGAGGATCAAGGTAGTGAGAGAAAGTTTTACGGTCACATGTGGTCACCAAAATACATTTTATAGTTGAACGACAGATGGGCATGTCGATATTGCCATAATACAATTCTGTACAAATGCCTTCCTATCCCAATAGTAGAAACAGTCAAAAATGTTCTGTTGAGTTTGGGTAGGATATGTAAAGGAGAGTAAGTCGACGTTTCGACCCCAGTGGTGTAGGTTCACTTGCACCTTACTGTGGGGTCTTCATCAGGACGAGTGAGGTGGTGGGTCTAGGGGTGTAGGGACCAGGCTTGGGCACCTATAATTAAAAGCACAGGGTAAGCTGGTGAAAAGACACCTAGCGACCAAGATGATTGGTAAAGATAAAACATAGTTACCAGAAAAGCCACTATATAATGTGTGGCACCTTGAAGGGAGACATCAAATGGGCCCGTGGGCTCCAATCAGCTGAGCGAGCAGCAACCTAACAACAAGCATTTGCAATACAATAGGTCTCGCATTAAGAAAGTTTGAGCTATTGGTATTGTAAATGACACCTTTTTTATTTATGTGTTGGTTTGGAAAATAGTGAATTGAATAGCTTTGTCATTTACAATGCCAATAGTTTTAACTGGTGAAAGCGTGCCCTGATGGCTGGTGGTGTGTGTGTGTGCCTGGTGAAACCGTGCACTGACGGCGGTGGTGTGTATGCCTGGTGAAAGCGTGCACTGATGGCGGGTGGTGTGTGTGTGTGTGTGTGTGTGTGTGTGTGTGTGTGCGCCTGGTGAAAGCGTGCACTGACGGCCGGTGGTGTGTATGCCTGGTGAAAGCGTGCACTGATGGCTGGTGGTATGTGTGTGTGCCTGGTGAAAGCGTGCACTGACGCCTGGGGGTGTGTATGCCTGGTGAAAGCGTGCACTGATGGCTGGTGGTGTGTGCCTGGTGAAAGTGTGCACTGACGGCCGGTGGTGTGTATGCCTGGTGAAAGCGTGCACTGATGGCTGGTGGTGTGTGTGTGTGCCTGGTGAAAGCATGCACTGACCGCCGGTGGTGTGTATGCCTGGTGAATGCGTGCACTGATGGCTGGTGTTGTGTGTGTGTGTGTGTGTGTGTGTGTGTGTGTGTGTGTGTGTGTCTGGTGAAAGCGTGAACTGATGGCTGGTGGTGTGTGTGTGTGTGTGCCTGGTGAAAGGTAGAAGGAAGCGCTATGGACTGTGTGTGAAATCCAAGAAAGAGTTCAGAATGCAAAGGTAGACGGCAGCTCGGGTTACAAGCTGCCTTTGAAGAAGATCAGGCAGCACTGGGAAACCATGCCTGCATTCCAAGGAGCAGATGGTCGTTCACGTTAGAAGTGTGATGCCCCGAGGACATATGGCACTGTGAGGAGCCTGGGAGACACACGTAGATGCTAAGTGCCTGAGGAGATAAGGAGGAAGGAATTCCTTTGAAGTGTGATGCCGAGGCTCTTGCAGGCTGCCCCTCCCTCCCTCCCTCGAGTAGGTGCAGTGCTGCGGGCTCTTTTCCTCTTCTTAAAATGCTAAAAAAAAAAAAGGTGTTCAATGTGAGACGTCAGTCTCTGATTTCCGGTGTGCAGCCGCCCCCCCCCCCTCCTCCCCCCCCCCCCTTGCTGTAGTGTCCCTGTGCAGTGAGGAGGTGAGGCCACTGGCAGCTGCAGCAGACAGAGGGTGCAGAAGATGTGCAGGTTCAGCGGGGGTTCCCAGTACCGTGTGCCCCGTTGCACCATGGAGTTTTTAACACCGGGATTGTTTAGCTTTGGGGTCCGTGAGTACGGGGCGGCCTGCAGGCATGCCGGCTCTTGCTTCAGGCCATTCATGGTAGTGTATGCAGATGAAGGCTTTTCAAGGCCAGCTGACCTGCACTTCACACGTGTGTTTTGCTGGAGCCCTGTGGCCACTGTGAAACCCCTGCTTTGTTTTGGTGATCTTTGAAATTGCCATCACCTAAGTGTCGAGAAGCTCGTACTGTTTGTTAACGCAGGAGACGCTATCTATATTGATTTAAAATATAATGCACCTCCTTACCATTAGCTTCCCATTGTGTTTTTATCTATAAATATTTGAATGTATCTAGTGTTAACTTGATTTAACATGTTACATGATACACTCTTTAGTGTTTTAATGTTGCTCGTGATGGAGCTAAACATAACACAATCCCCGTTGTATTGAGTGAGAAGCTGACGACAAAATCCAATTAGAGACTAAATGACAGAGGGTGTAACATAGAATCCTGGAATCAAATCCCAGCTTCCCCATCACCAAACTGTGTGATCCTAAGCAAAGAAGAACAAGACCGAGGGCATTGCTGTGGGGAGGGGGGAGGAGAAATGCGACACGGCGGGCAGGGGAGGGGGCGGAGCGGGGAGAGCGGCGATGAGGGTGTGAAGCAGCGTGAGAGGGTGATTGATGGGCGGGGCAGTGCTGGGGAAGCCTTTGATGTGGCCTGGCGACCGTGGAGAAACGCTGCTGGCAGTGGGAAGGCTCGGGCATGCTCATCCACGAGGAGTCACGTGACTCTCTCGTACAATGTCCAAAATCCGCGGAAAGGAATTTTTTGTGTTGACAATAGGTTCGAGTAAACTCAACGTAAAAAGGGGATGATTAAATAAAAATGGGCTTCCATGGAACAGTTCCACATCCACATATTGCCAAAGTGATTCATCATGTGCAAGATGACTTGACTACAGTAGAACCCAGCCGGTGAGAGGTAAGCAGTCAACAAGTGCATCCAATGTAGAGATAGTAACTAATGCACAAAGGATCAAAGGGACCTCTGACGCGGCCTTATCTAAAGGCGCTGCCCAAATCCGTGGTGGGTTAATCTGGTAGTCCCATCTAGTACATAGGGACTTTTTTTTTTAAAAAACCAACCTGCGAGATTTTAACTGCCGGCTTATTGAGAATCGTAATATCATTAACAGCACGATTATCATGTTAAACAGTTGCAAAAATTGCCACAATGTGAGATAGCCAATCGTTAAGCACTAAACACATCGTAACTGTGTAAGTTAAATAAATACAGCTCCGAGGCCACACATCACCAGCATGATCAAAATAAATACCTGGGGGTCTGAAAAAGCCTCCCCGATCGTGTCTGGATATAAATCATCAGATAAACAACTGCGGGGCTAAATCGTCTCGTGCAGTAATCTTAAAAATGAATATTTGCATTTAGTCCCAAATGCGGCCAGACTGTGGGGCTCAAAAGTTTAAAGGGGGGCTGTTGAAGGGCACTCACCGCGGAGGTATCAGAAGGCTAGTGGCTCACCGCATCCTCTGTCCTAAACAAAGTGGGCGCGGTAACGGGCTCAGTATTTCAAAAGGAGATGCAGCACGCGTCATAGGCGCGTGTGGGGGCAGCAGCTGAATGCCTGCATATTCTCGTGCCGGTGTCAAAGCGCCGGAAAGGTAGAGTAACTGTAGAAAGACTTGCTGATGTTACTCCGTTTAGTTGTAGCCCAACAAGCAATGGATCGGATCTCTTAATACATGCCAAAGTGGAAATAAATCATTAGCGAAAAATAACATACTTTCTCATGAAATTAAGAATGTCAGAGGGCAATAAGGATTTATTGATGTAAAGTAAAGCATAATTAAACGCATAGGTGCCTGACATGTAACTGATTGAGGCTAACAGAAATAAAATGCATTACAGAATTGACACCAAACGGTTAAGAGCGAACATGACAAGAATGACCGTTCATCTGTGATAGATCTGTAGAGGGGAGAGAGAAAAACACGGATACATACAAAATTATTCCTAGACCGATTGTCTCTGGATGTGGCTCCATCTTGGAGCCTCTCCGCAAATACATCAATGTATTTCTCAAACCTATTGCTGAGAGAACCATAACTTATCTATGTGACACAGTCCAAACTATCCAACTTGTAGATGGGAGTAATTTCGATACCACATCACAACTTCTAGTAACCTGTGACATAGTGTCGTTATACACAAGCATCCCGCAGACAGAAGCTCTAACTATCATACGTGAAGTGTTGGACAAACGACCTGCGCCTATGGCGGTGCCTACTGATTTTATTGTTGCTCTATTGACTATTGCAATGACAAAAAACGTTTTCATATTTCAAGGCGATTACTACCTACAGACCAAGGGCGTCGCAATGGGGGCAGCTTTTGCGCCGGACCTGGCCATCATCTATATGGATGCTTTTGAACAACAACATGTACTCAGTATAACTAATCCCTTTCTAGAACATGTAACGATGTTGCGTCGATATATTGATGACGTGCTTATGGTATGGACTGGCAGCATTGAACAACTGGATGCATTCCATCACTGGTTGAGCCACCGCAATGTAGATATCCAATTCACAATGCAATCCAATAATCACACAATAGACTTCCTCGATATCACAATATTCCATGAAGACAACATGCTTGCAACTACACTCTACCGAAAACCGGCTGAGCGGAACTCCCTGTTACTTTACAACAGCCATCATCCCCGTGGTCTGAGACACAATCTGCCAGTAGGACAATTCCTACGGATACGACGTAACTGTACACGGAGAGGCGACTACTTTAAGGAGTCGGTTGACCTCGGTTCCAGATTACTGGAGAGAGGATACCCTCTATGTTTGGTTAAGAGAGCACAGAAACGGGCCTGTGAAAATCTACTCAACACACAAGAAAAGGACAATACTCAAATGGAGAGAATTATTTGTGTCACTACTTTCTGCACCCAAAGCAACACTATTCGCAAAATCATAAATAAATATTGGACATTGATTGCGGAAGACATTAACCGACGAGACCCACCAATGCATTCCTTCAAAAAATCTAAATGTTTAAGAGATCATGTGGTATCATCATTTCTTGAGACACCCGAACCACCTACTCTCTTAACTATGTGGAATCTACCATCAGTGATTGGCCACTTCAGATGCGGTAATTGTAAGGCTTGTCCTACATGTAATCAAACCAAAAAATTCAGCTACAAACAACACAAAGTTGACTTGAAAACATTCACTAACTGTAATACAGACTGTGTCATTTACTGCATTATGTGTCCCTGCGGTCTGGCATATGTTGGCCAAACCCAACAAAAAATCAAGGCCCTGTATTTTGCAACACCAAAGCAGAATACAATGTGATGTACAAGGGGCACCCCTAGTGGACCATTGGAAAACAGCCAATCATGCAATAGACGATCTCAATTGGGTGGTCTTAGAGAAAGTATCCTTGGGCCCCAGGGGTGGTAATATTGGCTCTATTCTAAATCTACGAGAGAGTAAATGGATGACACGCTTTGATACGATCTTCAATGGGCTTAATGAGCAAGGTGCGAGTTATGCCCAATTAGCATGTCTTAACTGAAAAGTTACCTGACTAGGAATAATTTTGTATGTATCGGTGTTTTTCTCTCTCCCCTCTACAGATCTATCACAGATGAACGGTCATTCTGGTCATGTTCGCTCTTAACCGTTTGGTGTCAATTCTGTAATGCATTTTATTTCTGTTAGCCTCAATCAGTTACATGTCAGGCACCTATGCGTTTAATTATGCTTTACTTTACATCAATGAATCCTTATTGCCCTCTGACATTCTTAATTTCATGAGAAGGTATGTTATTTTTCGCTAATGATTTATTTCCACTTTGGCATGTATTAAGAGATCTGATCCATTGCTTGTTGGGCTACAACTAAACGGAGTAACATCAGCGAGTCTTTCTACAGTTACTCTACCTTTCCGGCGCTTTGAGGCTGGCACGAGAATATGCAGGCATTCAGCTGCTGCCCCCACACTCGCCTATGACGCACGCTGCATCTCCTTTTGAAATACTGAGTCGGGTACCGCGCCCACTTTGTTTAGAACAGAGGATGCGGTGAGCACTAGGCTTCTGACATGTCCGCGGTGAGTGCCCTTTTACAGCCCCCCTTTAAACTTTGATTACTGCACGAGACGATTTAGCCCCGCAGTTGTTTATCTGATGATTAATATCCAGACACGATCGGGGAGGCTTTTTCAGACCTCCAGGTATTTATTTTGATCATGCTGGTGATGTTTGGCCTCAGAGCTGTAATTATTTAACTTACACAGTTACGATGTGTTTAGTGCTTTACGATTGGCTATCTCACATTGTGGCTATTTTTGCAACTGTTTAACATGATAATCGTGCTGTTAATGATATTACGATTCTCAATAAGCCGGCAGTTAATATCTCGCAGGTTGTTTTTTTTTTTTTAAAAGTCCCTATGTTCTAGAATGGACTACCAGATTTACACACCACGGATGTGGGCAGCGCCTTTAGATAAGGCCGCGTCAGAGGTCCCTTTGATCCCTTTTGCATTAGTTACTATCTCTACATTGGATGCACTTGTTGACTGCTTACCTCTCACCTGTAATTTTTCTGGATATTAGTTTTTTAACCCGGCAGGGTAATAGTTATCAGATAATTTTGTGTGGATTCTATCTTTGATATGACTGATTCTATCATCAATGTATGTTCCTCTGTAACTATGATAGCACAATTGTTTTTAACCCGACTGGGTTCTACTGTAGTTAAGTCATCTTGCACATGAGTCACTTTGGCAATATGTGGATGTGGGACTGTTCCATGGAAGCCCATTTTTATTTAATCATCCCCTTTTTGTTAGGTTGCTGCTCGCTCGGCTGTTTGGAGCCCACGGTCCCATTTGATGTCTCCCTTCAAGGTGCCACACATTATGTAGTGGCTTTTCTGGTAACTATGTTTTACCTTTACCAATCATCTTGGTCGCTAGGTGTCTTTTCACCAGCTTGCCCTGTGCTTTTAATTATAGGTGCCCAAGCCTGGTCCCTACACCCCTAGACCCACCACCTCACTCGTCCTGATGAAGACCCCACAGTAAGGTGCAAGTGAACCTACACCACCAGGGGTCGAAACGTTGACTTACTCTCCTTTACATATCCTACCCAAACTCAACAGAACATTTTTGACTGTGTCTCTACTATTGGGATAGGAAGGCATTTGTACAGAATTGTATTATGGCAATATCGACATGCCCATCTGTTGTTCAACTATAAAATGTATTTTGGTGACCACATGTGACCTTAAAACTTTCTCTCACTACCTTGATCCTCACCAATCACCTACCTCACCCCCTCCCTGTACTCCTTTTCACCCACGCCTCTCTTTGGGCATTGAAAGAACTGTGATTATTTACGATTCAATGTATGCATAATCTGCTTATGAAGAGGATGTGAATAAATAACATTCCTCCGAAAGTTATTCTGCATTTCTTTCAAAAATTCGTAAATCGTTTTACTAGAATTCTTTGTTTAGCGACTGGGACCCTCTCTTACATGAAACACTGAAGTGGGCATGGGCAGAGCTGAAGAAAAGAGCGGATGTGCCACTATTGTATGCACCATCCCTGTCCCCGATTCAAAATCCCCTATTGCCTTGCATTTAAGGAGGTATTGGAAAGAGTGTGCAGCAGAGGCTGGCCCTCCACACGTTTGCAGACCTATTTCCCAATGATGAGTTCATGCCTCCCCCTGTCGCTGAAGAAGGGAGTGAGATCCCTTTCTCTGACCTATTCTTGTATCATAGACTGAAATCGGCCTGCCGGGCGATGTGCAGTGACTTCCAGCGAGCCCCCCTGATATTTCATGCGCTGGAGGCAATAGTGAGTCCCCCTCTCCTCGCAAGCTGATCACCCGGATCTACCGACAGATGCAGACGGTGGCGCCTCTGGTGCAGATTACAGCCCTGGAGAAGTGGAATGCCGAGCTTGACCCCCCGATCACTGAGGAGCAGTGGTCCTTCTGTTGCAGACAGCTAACTGAACTGTCCCCCAACTACTGGTTGCGGTTGATCCATTTCAAATAGCTGCATCGATTCTATAGAACCCCGATCAGCCTACACAGAATGGGGCTTCGTGAGGAGGACTGCTGTTGGAGGTGTAGGCACTCTTCCGCTTCATTTCTACACATGGCATGGTCATGCGGTAAGTTGGCGGACTATTGGTCCTCGGTGTTTGACACCATTAACAGAATGTTGGGACGAGTTGATGACCCCTCCCCAGAGTTAGCACTGTTGGGCTATGTAAAACACACCCCGCCCAAGTCCCGTGAATTGCACGCTATGCTGCTATTGTATGCCAAACAGGTGGCAGTGAATTGGGGAAGAAGGAGAGTGCCTTCGGTCAAAAGTTGGTTGGCTGATGTCACTTATGGACACACACAGCTGGGCACCTTTTGGGAGTTGATGCCTGCCACATCTAGACCACGTGACATATGGGAACCGTTCCTACAGTGGCAGAGGGACAATGGCGGTGAGCCCGAAACTGCTAGTGATACGGGCGATTAGATGGGCGGTTCTCTGAATGTGGGCTGCTTTTAGACAAGGGAAGTGCGGAAGGGGCTTCCTGAGGGGTGGATGTTGTGGGGTGAGCCAGGGAGACTGATGTGTGACATTGTTGCTTTTCACCCTGTATTTGCTATGGCCTTGCTCATAGGACTTAAAGATATGCTGAGGTGCAGACTGTAAATCACCAAAGCCACTTGAGACTGTGTGATAGATTCCCTGCTGACGACACGACATTAGAAGGCTGGGTTGCTCACCTTCAAGGCCTTTCCATCAAAGGCAAGTGGTCTCTGCTTTAACGTTCCTGGCATATCAACAGGCTGGAGTTGATGGCAATTTTTCTGGCACTCAAGTCGTTCCTTCCTGTGATTTAAGGGGAATCAGTGCTCATCCAGACGAACAATACCACCAGTATGCACTATATCAACAAGCAGGGCAAAATCAGGTCTCCACTCTTGTCTCGGCTGGCTCAGTCGATCTGGGATTGGGCAATCTGTCATCAAGTTACCCTGGCGGCGGTGCATCTGCCGGGCGTCTCCAACATCCTAGCGGATTCCCTCAGCAGGTACACGTCATCGACCCACGAGTGGGAGTTGCATCAACCAACTCTCGACCTCGTTTTTCAACGATGGGGTCGTCCGTCTCTGGACCTCTTTACCACACCGGAGAACCGGAAATGCCCATCTTACGCAAGTTGGCATCCCCACCACGGGTCGTGCAGGAATGCCCTTTTGATGGATTGGTGCGATCTGTTCACCTATGCTTTTCCTCCGATCCCGTTGGTGCCTCGTGTGCTGTGGAAGATGCAGAGGCAGCCCTGCCACATTCTCCTGATCGCCCCCCGATGGCCCCGACAGGCGTGGTTCTCGGAGTTGCTCCTTCTGTCCCAGTGCGAGCCCATCCTCCTTCATCCTCGACCGGACCTCCTCATGATGGACAGGGGTCAAATTTGCCATCCGAACTCCTCCTCTCTACAATTGTCGGCCTGGAACCTGATCACCTTGAATTTGCGCATTTAAATATCTCGCCGGAATGCAGAGACATTCTAGCTCAGGCCAGAGCTCAGTCTACCATTAAGACTTACAAGCTCAAATGGAAAAGGTTCTGCCATTGGTGCGTGGCTACTAATATCCATCCTAGCCATTCCACTCTGGAGCAGCTACTTCCGTTCTTTTTGGACCTGGCTCAATCTGGGCTTTCCCATGCTACTTTGAGAGTTTTCTTAGCGGCAATCTATCGTTTCCGGCAGGATGGCTTCTCCTCTCTCTGCTCTTCCAAAGTTCTTCGTCCGTTTTTCAAAGGACTGTTCCGGAAGTTTCCACCTCTTCGATATCCTCCTCCCACTTGGCATCTCAATGTCGTCTTAGCCCAACTAATGAAGGCGCCATTCGAGCCAATCCATAGGGCGGACTTAAAGTTTCTGACCTGGAAGGTAGCCCTTCTCCTTGCCATCATCTCGTCGAGAGAGTGCTCTTAATGCTTTTACTGTTAAGCCTCCTGTGTGGTGCATTGCACCAACCCAACTTTCCTGCCGAAGGTGCCTACAGATTTCCATCTAAGTGAGCCTGTTTTCTTAAAGACTTTCTTTGCCGATCCTAAATCTCCGGCAGAGCAACAACTGCACTCTTTGGACATCAAACAATGCCTTAAATTTTACATCCGCAGGACTGCCCCTTTTCGCAGGTCCGATCAACTGTTCATTGCCTACGGACGCATGCGTAAAGGGCGCCCTGTTACCAAGCCAACTATTGCACGTTGGATTTTTTCAGCCATTGTCTTCTGCCATCAGCAGTGAGGGCTCATTCCACCAGGGCGATGTCATCCTCTACCGCCCTGTTTGCTGGTGTGCCGCTTCATCAGATCTGCCGAGCAGCCACGTGGTCCAACAGGCACACGTTCACGAAGCACTACTGCTTGGATGCCATCAACGAGGCGGATACAGCAGTAGGACAGGCAGTACTTATTCATCTTTTTAATTAAGGTGAGCCTCTGTCTTCCCTCCTCCACTATGGTTTTATATGATTGCTATCAGTACTTACATGACTGTATTATTACTGTCTCTTTAGTTTTCTCCATGCTGTTGCATAACAATCGGATCTCTTCGGATGTTACTGCTCTATTCTATTCAAGCATGTGAATCTATGAAAGACACCCTAATACTAGAGAAGAACAATTGTTACTTACCTGTAAACAGGTGATTCTCCAGTATTGGTGTCTTTCATAGATTCACATGCGACCCACCCTCCTCCCCTCAGAGGCTCGTTTCTCCTCATTGACTCTTTTGTCACTCTTGTACTACGAAAATCTGAGGGTCTGAGCTCTGAGGAGAAGGTTCTGGAAGGGTGCTGGCGCCTGATTGGCTGTAGTTTGGACTAACATTATGACCGGAATTTGTATCATGTATTCCTATGTAGGAATTGTTTTTGAATCTTTATTATGTACTACTTCTATTATTTCATGTGTTATGTATTTACATACATATGCTATTGGTATGTTATTGCTATTTTATTTACTGTGAGACTCCCACTTCGACGACTGGGAATATTCAAGCATGTGAATCTATGAAAGACACCAATACTGGAGAACCACCTGTTTACAGGTAAGTAACAATTGTTCTTTTCGTCCTCTGGTAAGTCGAAGCTCTGTCGCTCTTCGCCTTCTCCCCGTCCGTCGGCCGACGCGACGAGGGTCCCGAAGCATCTTCGCTCTCCGGCTCCACCTTCGGAGCCCGTTTCTGGAATGAATCCATGCTTCCCTCCTTTTCTGGGGGCCGGAGCTTCCCCTGCCCAGCTTTGAGCTTTCTATGAAGAGCTTCACGGCATCTTTGGGAAGCCTGACTCCGCTGGTGCGCCTTCGGGACCCACGGACTCATCCTGGAGCCCTGGTCCTTCGAGTATAGCTGCTTCAACTCTGGCACCGGAGGGTCCAGAGGATCCAGGACTGGATCCGGATCGGTGCCGGTCGACCTCACGGTACCTTCCCCGGCACTGATGCAGTGACCATGCCCCCGACAACGGCTGTGCCCCCGGCCAGCGTGGACCCAGCCTCACCCCTGACTTGGACATGGAGCCGGACCGGTGCCGACGGACGCTTGTACCAGCGCTGACTGGTACTTTTGTACCACTGTTCTTTCCTGGGGTTCCTTTCTGCCCTGACTGGCAGCCAGAGGAAGGTGAGGAGGACTGGGAGTGGTCTGTTGACCCTCTAGCAGACCAGCTGGACTGGAGAGAGGAGTTGGGTGAAGCCTTTCGTCTGAATACCTCTCCAGACCTTGGTATGCTTTCTCCCCCTACCGTGGCTATGGAGGAGGGAGCCTCCTGCACTGCGGTGTTGCGTAGGGCAGCTGAGGCCTTGGACCTTGAGCTTCCTATGGTGGCAGTCAGGACTAACCTTTTGACTGAGGTGCTTCAGCTGGCAGCAGACTCTTCTCAGCCCCTGCTACCTTTCAATGAGGCCTTCACTGACATCCTCCTGGGCACTTGGTCCAAGCCCAGCACAGGGCTCCTGTTGACAGGATGATTGCCCGACACCACTGCCCGCTCTGGGCGACCCACTTTTCCTCTCAACGCCCTGCCTTGAGATCATGGTGGTCCAGGCCTCATCCTCAAAAGGTAGCGCATGCCCTACAGCTCCCCAAAATCGTGAATCCAAGAAGCTGGACCATCTTGGGAAGATGTTTTCTTCTGCCATCTTAGGACTGCGGTCGGTGAACACTGAATGTCTCTTGGGCCTTTACGCACACACGATGTGGGACACAGTTGCCCAAGTGCTGCTACAGTGCCCGGAGGAGGCCCGAGCCGAGCTCACCTGAGCTGTTGCTGAGGGGTAGAACGGTTTCCCCATCGGTAGCCCTGAGCCAATCTACCCTTTTGGACATGCCCTTTGATGGCTGTCGCCTGTTTGGTGACGAGGCGGACAGCGTGCTCGAGCGTTTCAAGGACTGTAGGGCTACGGCCAGATCCTTGGGCCTCACAGTATCTTCTCACCCCATGCAGTCTGCCTTTCGCGGCTACGGAATGGGTGCCCTATCACGTTCCACCCAGACACCCACGTAAGCGGCCCAGCCTCTGCGCGGCCAGGGACGTGGATCCCAGTGTTGTGAGTCTGGGTGCCAGTGCACCAATGTCCCCCCCCCCCCCCCCCACCCCCCTCCCATGCAGCAGCCTCCAAACCCTCCTAGTCCGACCATTCAGGATCACACATTGCCAGTTGGTGGCAGGATTCGCCATCCCCTCCCCCACTGGTACATCACCATGTCGGACAGGTGGGTTTTGCAGATAGTCCCAAGGGGCTACTCCCTCCCCTTCGAGACTTCTCCTCCCTCCATTCCATTGCATGTCTGAGGATCATTTGGCCCTTCTCCACCAGGAAGTTACGCCCCTCATGGCCAAGAGGGCTATGGAACACGTCCCAGTGCCAGAAGTAGGTTGTGGTTGATACTCCCACTACTTCCTGGTACCCAAGAAGGACAAATGCCTGCGTCCTATCTTAGACCTCAGTGACCTCAACCGCTTCCTCCAGAAGGAGAAGTTCAAAATGCTAACCTTGGCTCAGGTCTTGTCTGCCCTCGACCCTGGAGACTGGATGGTGGCGTTGGACTTACTTTCACATCCCCGTCTTGCCTGCCGACTGGCGTTACTTACAGTTCACGGTAGGCCATGAGCATTTCCAGTTTACTGTGCTTCCCTTTGGCATTACCAACAACCCTTGGGTGTTCACGAAAGTGATGGAGGTGGTCGCAGCTCATCTGCGCAGATCAGGGGTTCCAGTCTTCCCCTATCTCGATGACTGGCTGTTGAAGGTGAGCTCGCCCCAGGCTTTCATCTCCCACCTCCAGACTACGGCGGACCTCTTGCATCCGCTGGGGATCACCGTCAATGTGCCGAAGTCACACCTGAACCCCTCTCAGAAGCTCCTTTTCATCGGAGCGGTTCTGAACACTGCACAGTTTATGGTCTATCCTCCAGAGCAGTGGATTTCGGTGAGAATGACCCTGAGGTTGCTGGGCCTCATGGCCTCCTGCATCCTGCTAGTGGAACACGCCAGATGGCATATGTGGGCTCTACAGTGGGACCTGAAGTTCCAGTGGGTGCAGCATCAGGGGAATCTTTCAGATGATATCCAGATCTCAGAGGGGACTTCACATCAGTTGCAGTGGTGGCTCACGAACCAGGATTGGGTCAATGGCAGATCCCTCTCCCTTCCCCAACCAGAGTTACAGTGGTGACAGATGGGTCACTTATGGAAAGGGGCGGCCATATGGGAGAGGTGAGGATCAGATGCCTCTGGTCTCTGGCAGAGTCCGGGCTCCACATCAATCTTCTGGAGCTCCGGGTGTTTTGACTACCACTGAAGGCATCCCTTCCTTATGTCAAAGGAAGAGTAGTGCATGTGTTCACAGACAAGACCACCGCCATGTGGTACTGCAACAAACAGGGCGGGGTGGGGTCGTGGACTCTGTCAAGAGGCCCTTCGCCTCTGGACATGGCTGAAGCATCAGAGTATATCCCTGGTGGTTCAACACCTGGCAGGTTTCCAGAACGCCAGGGTGGACGAACTCAGCCGCTGGTGCATGATGGATCACAAATGGCATCTTCACTCTGAGGTGGTCCAAGGTCTCTTTCAGTAGTGGGGAGATCCTTGGTTAGATCTATTCCCCACCGAAGAGAATGCGCAATGTCAGCAGTTCTGCATGTTGGAGTTTCCAAGGCAGCACTCGCTCGTCGACGCCTTTAATCACGAGTGGAATTTCAGCCTCCAGTACGCCTTTCCGCCTGTACCACTTCTACCCAGATGGCTTAAGAAAATCAAGCGCAACCGGGCCCAGGTAATTATTGTGGGACCGGGCACAAAGAGTCTCGTACCCTGAGCTCTTGAGCATGGCCATCGCTCCTCTGATCACACTAACTCTTCAGGAGGATCTTCTGTTGCAGCAACAGGGGATGGTCCTCCACCCCTGCGTGGAGATTGAGCGGCGAGAGTTGACAGCTTACGACTTCCCCTCAGTCTGTAACGTTATCTTGGCAGCCAGGCGTCCCTCCACCAAAACGGTATACGCCTGTAAATGGAACAAGTTTGAGGCATGGTGCATAGTAAAGGCTGTGGATCCCCTTTCCACCCCTCTTTCAGAGGTTCGCCTTTTCATTCTTTCTTTGGCCCAGCAGCGCTCTGCTCTGGGCACTCTTAAGGGCTATCTTTCGGCCTTTCTTCGCCTTCCGGAATCAGCCTTATCCTTTCAAGTCCCCAACAGTTAACAGATTTCTGAAGGGCATTACTCCTTTCTTTCCTCCTTCTCCAATGCCCCAGTGGTACTTGAACCTTGTGCTCACTTATCTTATGTGTGCTCCCTTTGAGCCACTACATAATTGTCCTCTTCGTCTCCTTACTTTGAAGACTGCTTTCTTGCTTGCCATCACCTTTGCTCGCAGGGTGAGGGAGCTTCAGGCCTTTTCTTCCGAATCTCCCTTTCTTGCTGTCCATCGTACAAAGTAGTCCTGCGTACTAGGCCTTCTTTTCGGCCCAAAGTGGTTACTTCCTTCCACATAGGCCAGACCATCACATTTCCCACCTTCTTCCCGCCTCCGCACCCTTCCAAAGATGAAGGAGCGGAGAGTTTGGGTTTCCTTTTAACTGTCTCGGCACATCAGTCAATTGCGGGGGCCCTGATTTACCGCCCTCCTGGCCCGGCAGGACCGTTCCTAGAGTCTATTGACCAGGTGTCTGCTTTTATTGCTGCCAATCATAGCCATTGCCTGGTTCTGGGCAATTTTAATATCCACATGGATAATGCCCGAGATCCAGAACTATAAAATTGTATGAATCCTTGAACATTTTTAACCTAGCCATGTATCTTAATTTACCCACGCACGATAAAAGGCACACCTTAGACCAGGTCTTCTCCTCCATGAAGATTGAAACTGAGGCTCACCGTTGCCTTAACATGGTCGGACCATTATTTAATGAACTTCAATATAAGGCAGGAACTGGATAAATCGTGCCCTACGGGACAATCTCTTTCCAGTAGTAGTTTTAGACCTCTTCACCGGAGGCAATACAAAGCACTCTGTGCCAATGCCCTATCCACCTCAGTGGCCAACCTGAGCAGGATGTACTTTCCCAAGAGGATTGGCTAAATCAGCAGGCGCCGGAACTTGCCCCCTCTACTATGGAAGAAGCTAAGTTTACCAGAGTCTCCGCTCCCTGGTTTACTCCTACTCTAAAAACGAGCAAAAGTGTGTGTAAACATCTGGAATGAGTATGGCGAAAGCATTATAGTCCTTCAGAAAAGCCATTTATAATCAAGCTCTAAAAGAACATTGTAACCAAGCATTTGCAATGCAATAGGTCTCGCATTAGGAAAGTTTGAGCTATTGGTATTGTAAATGACAATTTTTTTATTTATGTGTTGGTTTTAAAAATAGCGAAATTAATAGCTTTGTCATTTACAATGCCAATAGTTTTAACTTTCGCAAATGTGACACCTATAGCATTTGTACTGCAACATGTGTTGTGTTTACGTGACATAGATATATTGATATTACAAATAACAATGGCTTTTAATTTTTTTAAATAATTAACACTTAAATTAAAGTTATTGTAATTTATAATGGCAATAGCTTAAACTTTTGTAAATGACTTTTATGAAGATTATGTTAAGTGTACTTTATTGTGACAAAAATCCAAGAACAGAAGTGAATTATTAACATCTTTTTGTGACATTTGTAATAAAGCTTGAAACATTGAGATAATATATTTGAACCAGTTTTTGTTGAATGGTTGAACAGATTGATGATGTTGTGGTGGCAACGAGTGATGCTGTGGCGTTCAGTGATGCTGTGGTGGCGCATAGTGATTCTGTGGTGCCCCTGAGTGATTCTGTGGTGCCCCTGAGTGATTCTGTGGTGCCCCTGAGTGATTCTGTGGTGCCCCTGAGTGATTCTGTGGTGCCCCTGAGTGATTCTGTGGTGGTGCTGAGTGATTCTGTGGTGGTGCTGAGTGATTCTGTGGTGGTGCTGAGTGATGCTGTGGTGGTGCTGAGTGATGCTGTGGTGATGCGATAGATGGATAGAGTGAGTGCGATAGATAGATAGATAGAGGGAGGGAGGGCGATAGATAGAGGGAGGGAGGGCGATAGAGGGAGAGCGATAGATAGATAGAGGGAGGGAGGGAGGGCGATACATAGAGTGAGGGCGATAGAGAGGGGGCGATATATAGATAGAGGGAGGGCGATAGATAGAGGGAGGGCGATAGATGGAGGGAGGGCGATAGATGGAGGGGGGGCGATAGATGGAGGGAGGGCGATAGATGGAGGGAGGGCGATAGATGGAGGGAGGGCGATAGATGGAGGGAGGGCGATAGATGGAGGGAGGGCGATAGATGGAGGGAGGGCGATAGATGGAGGGAGGGCGATAGATGGAGGGAGGGCGATAGATGGAGGGAGGGCGATAGATGGAGGGAGGGCGATAGATGGAGGGAGGGCGATAGATGGAGGGAGGGCGATAGATGGAGGGAGGGCGATAGATGGAGGGAGGGCGATAGATGGAGGGAGGGCGATAGATAGATAGTCAGCGAGTCTGAGTGTCAGTGAGTCTGAGTGTCAGTGAGTCTGAGTGTCAGTGAGTCTGAGTCATTTACAAAATTTAAAGCAATGATGAGTGTTCTCTGGGTACCAATGCCACCAGTATTAAGGAACTGTAGCAGCTACTAAAACAACAAAAGAAAACTACCACTTGCTATCCACAAAGAGTGTTAATGTTACAACATCTTTGCGAGTAGAACCAAGCCATGTCGAAATTTTTTAAAAAAAGCACAGATGAAACCTGCATAACTGTATAAGGTGTTACAAATTTCAGATGTCAAGGCAAGGAAGACAAATGTATCCAATGTTGTTGAAAATAAAAATTGATAAATATTCTTGATATAGCAGTGGCGGGTCTAGGGAAAGAGAACAACAAAGGTACACTAACTAGAATTATATTGGCATGGCGGGGTGAGTCTACCCAAGGATTATCATGGTCCTAAATCGGGATTCGTTTAAAGGATCACTACAGAGTATGAAAGCTCAGTTATATGTTTGGCCAATGCCATGAGCAGTTGCAGATGGGGAAGGATTAGGCACTCATTTTGGGGAGGCCATGACATGTGTTTGTAAAACTCTGGCCCAGAGCAAAAGAAAGAAAGGCAGAAACAAAAGAAGGAGGAAGAGAAAGATAGGAAAACATGGACAAGAGGAAACAACATGGATGAAAAAGAACTTACTAGAGTGAGATGAGAGACAGAAGTGTAGAGTTGTGAAAGAAGAGGCAAGAGGGGAAATCAATACCACGCAGTAATCGTCACACCTGGCATTTGGCAGTGATGGAGGCGGGCTCCCAGGAAATACTTTGGGCTTCTGTACTTTGTTTTCTTTTTTTACAAATTAAGCACTGGAACATAGAAGCATCAACTCAAGCATTGCACTCAAATGTTGGCATATTAACTGTCTCCATCTGCCCACCTCACACTTTTTATTCAGAGCAGGATGAGTAAGCACTCGCTGGAGACTTATGGGGACATATGCAACATTCGGGCTAGAATGTGTTCCTTCCGTGTTTGGTAAATTGTGTTCCATTAAATTAGATTACCTGTAATCAAAGCACTCTGAAGCGGCAGACAAGCAATATGAAGCGCTATACACATGACAAGTTATTCTTAACGCATCACTAATGTAGAACCCTCCCCTTTCGCCCATAATTAAAGTTACTCCCATCTTGCAGCTCTCGCCATAAATCTGCACGACTGTGAAACCTACACCTTCCTACAGCGATCCGAGATTTTACAATAGCAATTTAGTAGCTCAAGAACTAACCTGGATTGTTTACTCATAGGAACAGGGGGATATACCATTGGCCCAGGTAGGTAAAAACCCACTGAGCAGACACTCCGGCCCACACCTCGTGCCCCTCCGTGGCATCTCGCGCGCAGCTGCAGGTCAGAGGTCACTGCTCATTGCACAGAGATCTTTACAGGCTCAAAAGTCAAAACTAAGAGCAACGTGAGGATCTTTTGCCAAGCTCTACTCTTGACCATGATGTCTGCAACGCCCGTAAGCAATCGGAGAGAGAACAAGCCATCTCTATGCAAGGGACCAAAGCCACGCCAGTCTGGCGGCACAATCTTATCTAGCGGGCCACCGTACATGTCGGTCGCTGGTGCAAAATTATAGACCGGCACTTTTCGGGCCAACGTAACGGACGGATCTTGTTCACCCAATTGTGTTATTTCAGTCCTTGAAATTTACGGTTATACTTCTGTTAATTTGTGAATAATGCAGGGATGGCATTTACAGAGTGCGCGATCAGAGGCTTCTAGGCACTTTGGACGGGTACGAGTGGTGGATGCACTTAGAGCATGGGGGGGATAGGCAAAGGCACGGGGCACCGAATGTATAAGGTTGCCCTTAGGCCGTCACCGGGCCGCCGTATCCCCGCAGACACCGTTTCATACATCGTCCCCGTCTTAAAGTTATCAGGAGTTGCGCCTCGTTGTGCGGCGCTGCCTGCAGGCGCTTGAGAGAGTGCGCGCACATTTATGCTAATCCGACGCTGCAGCCACGGACTCTTCTATCAATATGAAATGTTTTGTACCGGCTGTTTTTGTGCATCTTGTATAGTCAATATACAAAATAATGTGTCTAACTATGCCATTAATGCCTCTGAAAGACAAGCCGATAATTGTGTTTTTTGGAACATGCCAGTGTACGTTGTGATAGGGAAACATCACGGGTGAAGCACGACCGCATGCAAATATAATTTTTAAAAAGCCTCTGGTAAATACTGGTGCAGTTTGATGTTTGTTCTGGTGCAGGGAAACATCGCGGGTTAAGCACGACCGCTTGCAAATATAATTTTAAACAAGCAAACTCACCGCCACAGCCCGGCTTTAACAGGAAGCCAGGCAACCTTTGTTGGGACGGGGGCGGGGCCGGACAAAAACAGGAAGCAGGCGCTCCTGTGCCCGCCGGAGGATTTCCGTGTTAGCTAGCGGGGCTCCCGTGCTCGTGGAGAGCCCCGCGGCCCCCGCCTGTTAACCCGAATGACCCGCTGGCTTCCGAGGGACACGCAAGAAGAACCTGGTGAGTGGGGTGTGAGGGGGATGTGCGCACGTGTGTGTGTGTGTGTGTGTGTGTGTGTGTGAGGGCAGGGAGTCTGTGTGTGTGTATGTGCGCTCGTGTGTGTCTCTGGTGAGGTAAGGGGGGAGCGTGTGTGTATGCAGTGTGTGTATGCAGTGTGTGTGTGTGCGTGCGCGTGTGTGTATGCGACGGCGTGGGTGGGTTCTCTGTATGTATGGGTGCGTGCATGGGCGCTTGTGTGTCTGTGTCTGCGCATGCGTGTGTGGTGCCGTGCGCGCCCTTGAGGAAGAATCTGAGACAGCGAGGCTCGTGCCTGAACGCTGTCTCGCATTCCTCCTAACACGCCAACAAAAGTTCATCTCTACGCTCGACCTAAAAAGTTAGAGAGGAGAAAAAAGCGTTTCCTTGCCTCCAAAATAGAACAGGCAGCTAACAAAAATCAAGAACTTTTCACTATTGTAAAAAGTTTCTCGTCTCCATCTATTAGCCGCGCCCGTTCATCCCCACTAGCGACTGGACCAAGCGAGTGGCCAGCTTCTTCCACGAAAAAATTCTAGGTATTCAGGACTCCTTTAAGGCCCAACCCTCAGAGGTGAAGGTAATTGTCCATGGTAGGGAGGCCTCAATCAATCTATTTCTTTTATGAAAATCTCAAGTCTGGTTCACTCTCAGACCCTTGTCTGGCTAAAGTTTTGTCGCCCATAGCGGAAGTGATTAATCCGGCTGTCAATTCAATTTTAAACACCTTCTGCCTCAAATTTGGAAAAGTGCCAAAATCCTCCCTCTTTTATAAAAAAAAATCTACGCCAGACCCTGAGGTGATCAGTAATTATAGGCCTATCTCCCTCCTGCCCTTTTTCTCCAAAAGTACTGGAGAAATATGTGAACTAAGTCATCACAAACTTTGTAGAGGCCAATAATCTCCTTCACCGCAGTCAATCGGGCTTTAGAGCCAACTTCAGCACTGAAACTGCCTTGCTAGAGGTTGCTGAGACGATTAAAGCCACGTTAGTTAGAGGTGGGAGCGCGGTTCTGGTGCTACTCGACCTTTCCGCGGCCTTCGATACCGTGCCTCACAAGTGACTTTTGCAACGACTTGAGGAGGGCGGGTTTGGAGGCTTGGTATTGAAATGGTTGACATCCTTTCTCAATAACTGCTCCCAAACAGTCTGGGCACCACCTTTTTCGGCAGAAATCCCGTCCTTGAATGTGGGGGTCCCACAGGGATCGATTCTCAGTCCCACGCTGTTTAATTTGTACATGGCCCCTCTTGCCCTTCTCGCCGAGAAGCATGGCGCTATAATAGTGTCATACGTGGACAAAACTCAATTGTTCACGTGCGAGAATTGCTCTGATTTTGATGGGACCTGTATAAAGAACTGCCTCTTTGATATCTTTTCGTGGTTTAACTGTAATCAATTAAAATGCAACTCTGATAAATCAGAAATCACATGAAGCCTGGCACTCTTAGTGGCCACAAGACATGTCCCACAAAATTGTCTGAGGTTACTACTGTGAAAAATCTGGAGGTCAAATTGGATTCTGCACTCTCCACAAAGGTGGAAGTCCAATCAGTGGCAGGTACATGTTTTGGGACATTGAAAATGCTGTAAAACTTCCTCCCACTTTTACCAGTCTCTCACCGTAAAACAGTTGTCCTGGTCTTGGTGATATCGAGACTGGATTACGTAAATTCTTTGTATCTAGGACTTCCTGAGTGCAAAAAAGAATATATTTCAAAGCCTTAGTCCTGGTTTTCAAGGCTTTCCATGGGATCAGGCCCCATATCTAAGGGAAAGATTTCAGCCTTACATGCCTCCGCGCTCTTTAAGATCTTCTACCCAGTGCCTGATCTTGACTCCAAGGGTTAGGCTCCCAAGGGTAGGAGGAAGATCTTCCCAGGTAGTAGCAGCATCCCGACTGTGGATAAACCCCCCCCCCTCCCAGAATCTGAAGACTTGGCTTTTCCAGCTACAGGATTTTCTTGTACTGTGGTTGGGGGCTTTGTTTGTCAGTGGTTATTGTGGTCTATTCTTAAGGCCGGGACACTCTTTGGCGTAGCTGCACGCTCTACAAATTCCAGATAACATAACATAACGTGAGGAGAGACTCCACCGTCTGGACCCAAATCGTGCACAGTCTTTCTACCTTGACCGTACAAAAGATTTCCTGGTGGACGATCAACCCTTCGTGGGTTTTGTGGGAGCTAAGAAAGGTCGGGCTGTGCACTAACCTACCCTCTCTAGTGATTTTTTACGGAAAAAATAAGTTCTCTGGGACACTAGACAAGACCCCTAAATTACAAAGACTCCTATTTTTGCAGCGTGAATCTTTCTGGATTCACTATGCTGTGCATATTCCGCGGTCTTGTGGTTGGGTCCGGATTCGTAGTCTTTTCTTAGTTTTTTTTTTTTTTCGTCGCCCAGGTGGGCGTTGGCGTCACCCCTTCCTGGGTGTATTTCCGGTGACGTCGGCATGCTTCTTGCGGAAGCTCCCACCCTTGGGCGCCATCTTCAGATTCTTTTTTCTGCGGTCGGGTCTGGATCGTTCCCGTTGGGCTCCAGACATTTTTGGAGAAAGTACTAGAAAAAGATCGAAATTGGAGAAGATATCGAAGGAAGAAGACTACGAAGGACTTCGCTGAACACTGCCCGGCGAAAGGAAGGAGAATACATAGAGGACTTCGACGATCGTCGACGTTCGCGCGGCCGGGGAGGACTAAACACTCGATGATGGACAACACGCCGTTCAAGTTCTGCCCTAACTGCCACCACAAGTTCGAGCAGAAAGACCAGCACCCGGTTTGCAACCTTTGCCTACCGGTAGAACACAGAAGCGAAGACTGCAACGCCTGCTCCGTCTTCGCCCTGAAGACCCTTCGTGTAAGGAAGAGCCAGAGGGTAGCGCACGCCACCCTCAAAGGAAAAGGCCCGACGCCATCGCTGTACGAGCTGGGGATGTCCTCGGAGGAAGAGGACAACGCTGCCGCCGAAGACGACAGCTACACGGTCGTAGAGACCGATTACATGAAGACATCTGATAAGGTAGGAGACTCGTCGTTCCCCAAGAGCACGAGAGACTCCGAGTCTCGAAAAAACGAGTGCAAGGCCCCGAAAGCGCCGACGCAGAGACACCTCACGTCCGCGGCTACCCACAGGCCCAGCGGATCCTCTGAGAAGGAGTCCCTGGCGCCGAGAGCTGCTGAGCAGCAGAAGTCGCCGGAGATCGTCCCCGAAAAGGACCGATCGACGTCGAGGGAGAAAGACCCTAAAGCTTCGACGCCGTAAAGGGACCCGAAACCCTTGTTCGACGTCCAAGGCCTCTACGCCGAAGCTCTCGCAGCCGAGCCAGGCGCCGAAGAGAGTGGCCGAACAATCCGGCGCGGACAACGCGGCCGAGATGGAAAAGAAAAAACGGCGACTAGAAGCCGGAATGGAAAACATCTTGCAGCGGAAAAAGGATTTCGACGCCAAGATGAGAGCCTTCACGATTCCCCACAAGACCAAGCCAACCATGCGGGAAGTGGTCGAGGAGGAAGAGGAACAGGTCGAGGAACATGAGCCTGGCACCGAAATGGTCGACGACCAGGATGAGGATGAGAATACCTACGAGGCTTACAGCTATGAGGAGGAAGAGGACAGCAGGTTGGACGCCGAGTCAGCCACCTCTGACCCGCAGGAGGAGGATTACCTGGATGTCGACACCGAAAGCCCAGAAGAGGCGGTCGATACATACCCCTCGAGGCCATCGCCGCCAGACGACATCGGGGCTTACAACTCTGTGATAAGGTCGGCGGCAACAGCTTTCAAGCTCAAGCTCGACGAGGAGAAGCAGAAAGCGGACTTTCTCCTCGAGACATTACTCCCCACGCAAACAAGGAGCCAGTATCTTCCTATGCTAGACAGCGTCTTGGCGCAGGGGATGGAAGCATTCAGGGAGCCCGCAACATGCAAGGCAGTCACTCCCAGAACCGAAAAAAAGTACAAACATTCATCGAAGGACCCAGCCTACATTTGAGGCGTGGTCTCAGCTGACTCCATCATCACAGCCACAGCAAGAAAGAGGGCTAACTTGGCCACCACTTCTGGACCTCCTCCTGATAAGGAGAGCAAGAGGATGGACTTAGTGGGCAGAAGGATCGAACGGAATGGCGCGACCCAATGGCGCATGGCTAATTCCAATGCCCTCATAAGCAGGCACATGTACCAGATCATGGAGGAGCTAGGAAAACTGGTGAAAGACCTACCCCAGGAGGCCAGGCAGAACGCCGAGAAACTGGTGGAAGAAGGGAAGAATGCGGCAAATTGTTGCCTCAAGACGGCCCTGGATGGTGCAGACACCTCCAGCAGGCTCATGATGATGGGTGTCACGGAAAGAAGACACGCATGGCTCAGAATCTCTGGCTTTAAGCCTGAAGTGCAACACAGCATCTTGAACACTCCGTTCAACGGCGAGACGCTGTTCGGGACAACAGTTGACGACCAACTCAGTCAACTAAAGAAAGACAATGAAACTGCACGTTCCATGGGAGCTTTGCAGTTCAGAGGCAACAAAAGGGGCACCCAGTCACGGAGGCCCGGCGGAAGAGGTGGAAACCAGCCAGGTACTTCACACCAGGCTTTCCAACAGACGCACCAGGCTGACTCGCAGGCGCAACAGAGTCAACAGAAGCAGTCCTGGCAGTACCAGTCAAGGGGCCAGTCCTTTCGAGGGAGAGGAAATGGATGTGGACAGCATAAAAGAGGGGGCCAGCAGCCCGCCTCTAAATGACTTCAGAAACACCCGTGTGCCTGCCCACAGAAAGGCCCCCGGGGGGCAGCATGTACAAAGGGGTCAGGACACAATGGAAACTACCACCACGTAACACCAGTGGGTGGAAGATTAAGACTCTATCTCTAGGAATGGAGAGAGATCACATCAGACAAATGGATTCTAAACATCATCCAATAAGGGTACTGCTTAGAATTGGAAGGGAGACCAACAAGCAGGAGACCAAAGCGAAAGCCACTAACAAACGAACAGCTGCAGCGGCTTCAGGAAGAAGCGAGAGAGCTCCTTCAAAAGGAGGCCATAGAACGGGTTCCCTTCAAAGAAAGAAACAAGGGAATATACTCAACGTATTTCCTCGTGCCAAAGGTCGACAAGACAATGAGACCCATTCTGGACCTCAGGTTCCTGAACACATTCATAAGAACACAAAAATTCAAAATGACCTCCCTGCAGGAGGTGCTACCGCAATTGCAGATTGGGGACTTCATGGTCACAATAGACCTCAAGGACGCCTACCTGCACATACCAATGAACGTAACGCACAAACATATGCTCAGGTTCACGGTCGGAGACAGCCACTACCAATTCACTACACTAGCCTTCGGTCTAAAATCAGCACCGAGGGTCTTCACGAAGTGCCTCGCGGCAGTCGCAGCGCACCTACGAAGGAGGGGGATACACGTATATACTTACCTGGACGACTGGCTAGTGAAAGCAGACTCGTACCAGAAATGCAAGAAGGACGCACATACAGTGACGAGAACGCTGATAAACCTGGGGTTTTCCATCCATTGGAAAAAATCATCAATGGAGCCGGAACAAGTGAAGATCTTCTTGGGGGCACAGATCAACACCTTGCAGGGCAGAGTGTTCCCCAGCAACAAGAGAGCAGGGGCCCTGGTGAGGGAAGCTCGCCTCTACCGGAAGGGACAAGCTCTGACAGTGAGGACTGCGAGCAAGATCTTGGGGATGATGGCATCATGCATCCACCTGGTACCAAACGTACGACTGCACATGAGACCCATCCAAGAAAGGCTCCAGGAACAATGGTCACAAGCTTCAGGGAGTTGGGAGGATCTAGTGGTTGTGACGCACGCAGTGCAGAAGGAAATGACATGGTGGACCATGGAGAACATAGCAAAGGGAAAGCCTCTTACACCCCCAACACCAACAGTGACCATCACCACAGACGCATCCCTGATGGGATTGGGCGCTCACATGGAAGAGCTCAGTCAGGGGTCTGTGGACACCAGCAGATGCGTCGAAGCACATCAATTATCTGGAATTGAAAACAATCTTCCTTGCATTGAAAGCCTTCCAAACAAGACTGTACAAGCAGAGGGTGTTGCTGCAGACAGACAACACCACAGCGATGTTCTACATCAACAAGCAGGGTGGAACACAGTAAACAACGCTTTCGACACTGGCGCAGGAGATATGGAGATGGGCCATCCCCCTCAGGATAGACCTACTGGCCATACACCTACCAGAGAAGGAGAACATTCAGGCAGACTGGCTGAGCAGACAGACATCGACATCTCACGAGTGGGAGCTCAATGCCCAGGAGACGAAGTGGTTGTTCAACAATTGGGGAACGCCATCAGTGGACCTGTTTGCAACACACCAGAATGCCAAATGCCGAAGCTTTGCATCCAGACAACCCGAAGAAGGGTCCCTTGGGAATGCCCTATGGATAGATTGGTCCGGGACATTTGCTTACGCTTTTCCCCCGATACCACTGATACACAGAGTACTGAGCAAGTGCAGAGCGAGCAACATGACCCTGATACTGGTCGCACCACAGTGGGCCAGACAGACATGGTACTCGCAGCTCATGGAGATAGCACATAGTCCACCCCACAGATTCGGCAGAAGAAAAGACCTGCTCTCCATGCACAACGGAGAGGTACTGCACCCAGAGCCAGAGAGCCTGAGCCTGGTGGCGTGGCTCCTGAGGACATAGAATTCGCACACTTGAGACTGCCTGAGAGCACCCTCAGGGTCCTTCGGGAGGCACGAAGGCCCAGCACACGGAAGTGCTACGGGGCAAAGTGGAAGAGATTCACAATATGGTGCAGGAAGGAAAGACTTCACAATAAAATGAAGGACTCCACAGTGCTAAAATACCTCACGCACTTACTGGAGAAAAAACTCAGCTCGTCCTCCTTAAGAGTCCACTTGGCAGCGATAGTCGCCTATACAAGGGGTGAGATGGGCAGGAGCTTCTTCACCTCTCAGGTTGTGAAGAGATTCCTGGAAGGAGCGAAGAGGATCGCACCACCCAAGCGGTTGCCACCACCGGCATGGAACTTGAACATAGTCCTGACGGAACTCATGACGGAGCCCTTTGAACCGCTCCACAAGGCCTCACTAGAGATGCTGACCATGAAGACAGCTTTCTTGGTTGCAATAACGTCCCTACGACGAGTGAGCGAGCTTCAGGCGCTAACTCTGCAGGAACCATGCATACAAATACACAATGACAGGGTTGTGATGAGGACTGACCCACACTTCTTGCCAAAGGTGGTGTCCAGATTCCATATGAACCAGTCCATACAGATTCCGAGTTTTTTCCAAAAACCAACAAATAGTGCAGAGCGAGCCCTTCACACCCTAGACGCCAGAAGGGCGGTCATGCACTATATCGAGAGGACAAAAGGACACAGGAAGACAAAGCAGTTCTTCGTGTCATTCGCCAACAGTTTCTTGGGTAAGGCTGTAACAAAGAACACTATTGCACGATGGATCGTGCAAACAATCCAACTCTGCCACAAGTGGGCAGGACAAGAACTAGCAGAGGGACCACGTGCCCACTCCACTAGGAAAAAGGGTGCGACAATAGCCTTCCTGGCTAATACACCCATACAAGACATATGCCTGGCGGCAACATGGGCTTCAGTGCACACATTCACGAAGCACTACTGCGTTGATGTTCAAATGAACAAAGAAGCACAAGTTGGACAAAAGGTGCTCCAGCACATATTCAAGAACCAAAGCTCATCTTCTACCCAGCCGCCACAGAAATGAGAAACCGCTACAAAATCTATGCACAGCATAGTGAATCCAGAAAGATTCACGCTGCAAAACGAATAGTTTCTTACCTGTCGGTGTAGTTTTGCAGCTTGATGATCTTTCTGGATTAACTAGCGAACCCACCCACCTCCACCAGAAAGATGAGGCTGGAGAGAGAAAGAGGTGGTCAAAAAAAATAATTAAATGGATGACTTTTATACAAAGCGGTTAAAAAAAGTTTCACCTACATAGAACATTGCCATCACTTCGGAAACTAAAGAAACACGGAAAAAAGAATCCGAAGATGGCGCCCAAGGGTGGGAGCTTCCGCAGGAAGGATGCCGACGTCACCGGAAATACACCCAGGAAGGGGTGACGCCGACGCCCACCTGGGCGACGAAAAAAAACAAAGAAAAGACTACGAATCCGGACCCAACCACAAGACCGCAGAATATGCACAGCATAGTGAATCCAGAAAGATCATCAAGCTGCAAAACTACACCGACAGGTAAGAAACTATTAGTTATAAAACAGAAACACATTTTCATGAGCAAAGGTTACTTTAACCCCTGCCTCCAATGCTCTATTAACTGTGTATCCAACCTCAGGTAAAGGTGTTCCTGGTCTACCGTTACTTTTTACCAAAGGCTCCCTAATGTCGAATTTTTGCAGACAGAAAACTATTTTAAGCCTATTTTTAAATGTGGATAAAAACAGATTCTGGATTCTTTGGAGTGATTCTAAATACTGTCCATCATGACTGCTTGGCCAATAGCTGTGCAGATTGACAGGCAAGGGGTTAAAAAAGGAATTTTCAGTAGATATGCACAACCTTGATACTAAAATGTTCATGTTTTCATATACGTGCATTGATTTATCATCTGTGGGTGGTCATATCAAAGCATGAACGCACATTTATTGGTTACATAAATATGGAAATACACTAGTTTAAAATTCATTTCTTCGCAAAACTCACATTAAATATGGATAAATATATATACCATTAGCAAAATCAAATACGTACAAATAGAAATGACAAAAACAAAATACCATAACTGGGAACCCCAATTATACCTGAAAGTCCTACACGGGACAAATATCAAAAGATGCATCCCATCTATGTTTGCACCACAATGTCAATTCAAAAATCGGTGGAAAGGGCTGGTACCCAGGGCCACTCTAATGATACGATTCTGAGGCATTGCAGTTTCCTGCACAATTATGGGTTTGCCTCATTTGCCACATATCGCATCATCTGCTGCACAATATGCAGAAGTGTAGGTTCTAGCTGAAACAGGTCAAAAGTTCCTAAAAGAAAAAAACGCTGCAGCAACTGTTGCTGCGAATTAGTAGGCCCTTTTTCAAATGTTAACCGGGCTCTTTGTTGCTTATGGCTGTACTCACTTGTTAAACTGGTACTAATGGTGTAAAACCTTTGTCCATGCAGTATTAACATGTAAAAATGACAAACTAATGAAGCAATACCATCACAAAATGCACCGCATTATGATGCATAACGTGCCTTGTAGTGCTCCATAATTTAGTCAATCCTGCAACATAATTGGCTCCTTTCCTGTTGCATAATTCAAGTGGACTTGCAGGTACCATATTGCTCCAGCATCACTATGGGATTATTGGGGAGCCTTAACTGCCCCAAATGTAATGGTAACTATGTGACGTGCACTGCCATACTTATGTAAATACATTATCGCATGAACAAACTAAAACGGCACACACTTCTGCAGGCCCAAGTCTGAATAATCACTAAACTACGTGCACTATGTACAGCAGTGCCACTTGCACCACTCGCACAGAAAATAACTTTCCTTTGCCCAGCACCTGAATCTGATCCCACTTCTTGCACCTAGCGAGTCTTCTTCTCATGCCTTACATCCAAGAACCACATAAAACACACACAGCCCACAGCCTGCTCCAGAACCCTTAAGTCGGCTGAGAACTGCAAAAGAAAGGGAGTTATGAGAACATATGGTAAAACGACCAATCTCGAGACCAACACCTTCCACACAGCAGCCCAATCCCAACATACACAAGGTTCCCAATCTCCAAAGCACCCCCAAGACCACAACTTACAACACCCCGCCGCATTTTTACAGTTTCTGTTCCTTTCACTAGGTCACACCTTAAGCGCTCGCCTCCTGAAGACCCACAATGTTCCTGCAACGACGAAGACCCTAAACAGCCATACTCCAAGGTCCGTACTCGCTGCTACCAGTAAGTACACCAAGCTTACACTTAGCAGTCTGCTAAATGCGGCGATCCTTCTTATCCTTAAAACAAAGAGGCTGTCCCTCATCAAACGGTGTCTCCATTCTGCACCGCTACCCCCCACTCACAAGTAAAGTCCCTGCCCACTCTGCGTCCCCCAACGCAACAAACCTCATATGTGGCCCCCAGGCCGTGGATCACTGTGTTAGCGGAATACCTTCCGGGAACAGAGACAACAATTTTGCAGGATGCAGCAGCAAGTCCACAAGTGGGAACCCCACACCCAATTCCTCCTCCCATACTTTCACGAATGGGGGTTCCCTCAAATAGATCTGCTCGCAATGACTGACGGCTCCAAATACCCAAACTGCACTTCCAAGTTCCAACACCCACTATCGAAGGGCGACACACTATGTATGAGTTGGTCAGGTATTTTTGCCTACACTTTTCCTCCTCTCCCTCTCCTTCCATTTCTGGTTCGGAAGCTCAAGCAAACATCTCTCACACTAATACTAGTGGCTCCCACATGGTTCTGTCAGCCCTAGTTCATAACATTTCCAGACCACTTTGTAGTTTCCCCGTGAGATGCTCCTTAATAGGCCGGACCTTCTCACTCTGAACCATGGAGAAATCAGGCACCGAGATCCCCAGGCTTTCAACCTGGCGATCTGGCTCCTGATATCATAGAATTCAGTTACCTGAATCTACCCATAAATGTATGACCAAGTTTAAGGAAACCCATAGGCCTACCACCCAAGCATGCTACGTGCTGAGTGAAACAGGCTTGTTTGTTATTGTCATTCAAAACTAATTGATTCCTTCAATTCCACTACACAGAACATTGTTTGTTACCTGCTTCATTAACAACTCTGGGCTAGCATTCACCTCCATAAGGTTAAATCTCGTGTTAGCTGTCTATTTACAAAATAGTCAACACGTCTTGATTCAAAATACCAGTCATTAAAGCCTTCATGGAGGGGCTTAGGAGAGTAATTCCACCGCAGGTTCCACTTGCACCCTCATGGTATCTTAACATTGTTCTTACACGACTTATTGGACTTTCATTTGAGCCTTCGCATACCTGCCCCCTTCAGTTTCTCTCTTGTGTGTCATTTTTAATTCCTAATACTTCACGTAGACGTGTCAGTGAGCTTCAAGCATTAACCTTGGAAGAACCTTTCTTCCAGCTCCACACAGGCAGGGTGGTTCTCCGTAGCAGCCCTAAATTCCTCCCAAAAGTTGTCTCTCACTTTCACCTCAATCAATCGAGTTGCTGTTTTGTATCCCTCAACCAGACTTAGTTGTGGAGATGTCTATCCACACATTAGATGTCAAAAAAGCATTTATTTTCTACATTGAACTAAACTATTTTTTGCTTTTTCACTACCTCATAAAAAGTCTATATTAAAATCTAGTATTTCCAGATGTATACTTAAATGAATTCAAACATGTTACGCTAAAATCAAAAGCACTCTACCTACACCTTTTAGAGCACACTGGACTCTCAAGGAAGGAGCATCCATGGTTTTCCTAGGTAACATTCCAATAGCTGACATATGCAAAGCAGCTACATGATCTACACCACACATGTAAACAAAACATTATTCCGTGGATGTTCTAGCACGCCCACAAGCAGTGCTACTTATACTTTTCCAAATTGCAATACCCACAGGTTAGCAACCGCTTCTGGTGAGGACCGCTTTACAGTCTAGGCAAAGCAGGTGTATTACAGCCACACATGCCTTGAACAGAATGTTACTTAGCCTGTAAGCATCTGTTTGTGGCATGTAGTGCTATAGATTCACATGAGCCCACCATCCTTCCTGGCTATCTGTGGCTGCTGCAGTTTACTTCGTATAGACAGCTCTTTACTGACACTTACTCCACACCCCATTCTCACCCGCCTGTGGGAAAACAATCTTAACAGGGGAGTCGATGATCATACGCATTATCACCAAGAGGAGGAGTCCTTCTACCTCGTGATTTGAAAGACTTCTTCGATGAAACACAACTTGCACACATCCAGACCCAATACTAGATGCCAGGAGTATGCAAAGCATGTTAATCTACAGCACTACATGCCATGAACAGATGCTTACAAGGTAAGTAACATATTCCTTTAACTGGAGTATGAGAATCTCACTTTTGATCTTGTTCAATAAAACATTTCAATATATAAAAGTTGTGAAACGAGGAAGCTGTATTTACGTGTACCTTACCCTGTACCAGTTACAAATGTCATCTCTATTAAAATAGTTTCATGCTCTTTTATGTATAGATGCTTGATTCATCTGCTTAAGTAATTTGAGACTAAATCAGATTTTCTAGTCCATGTCATTTGATATATAGGGAATTAGCTCTGAAAATATTGCATCCAAGTAAAATCCACTCCTCCCCTTAGGCGCATCACCACGCAATAGTCTTGAGGTTTTGACACCTGAGGTTCCTGGCGAGAGGGATCGTGGGAATTGCATCACTTCATTACAACTTCATCCTAAAGGATGGGCCACGCTTCTTCGATGTTCAAGTAACACAGATGACCAAGAGGTAACACTAAAGAAGGCAGTTTTGAAAGTTAGAAATACCTCTGGTGGGCTAAAATAATGTGCTTAAATGTCTGAGTATGTATGCAAATTCGTAAATGCATGTTTTATTAATATATCTGTAATCCGATTAGGTAGCTGTACATCTTTACCGTTTCTGCTTCTGGTAGATTCTTGCCTTGTTAACTCTAGGACATCCTCTGTTTACTGCATTAGGATTCTAGATTTTATTTTCCTTTCCCAAACCCTTTCTGCTCCATCCAGAAACGTACAGTTCACTTGACATCTACATAAGCCATCCTATTACATTTTAATTTGATCCTTACCAGACAGCGCCAGCCATTTCGTTGCAATAGACCTGTGTCAGTGTACGAAAACTCACTTGAGGCTTAAATCCTACCCATTGCTTACCATTGGTTGCCTTTTTTGTTACTCATTCACTTGCTTCTTTTTCGATTGTGTGCCTTGTTCATCTGGTTTGTCCCTCTCCTGAAGTATATATTCTTACTTGTTTCCAAAATAAGTATATAAAACGATGATGATGGAATGCTTGAATTAATCTCAGCCACTGGTAATCATTCGTGCCACATCCCAGTCCATCTTTTTTTGTGCACACCATGCCACCTCAGTTTGGACCCAGCTATATGCAAATCAGTCTTGACACTGCTCCAATAGAAAAGTCCAGCCTGAACTGCCAAGACAAGGTCTCCCTAAACCGAAACACAAGCAATGTAGGACTGGTTTCGTCCTAGTTAAGGGCTCATCAGCCAGGTACAACTTAGTTCCAGTGACAGTGTGCATGGTACCCACGTCTAGGCATAACTATCCCACTTAGGGTGAGATGGAAAGTACACAAAACGGTAATGGATGGAATGCTTGAAATAATCTCAACCACTTGTAATCACTCTGTGCCTCATCACAATCCATTGTTATTTTGCACACAATGCCACCTTAGTTGTGACCCAGTTATATGCAAACCATTCTTGACCCTGCTTTAATAGGAGCAGTCCAGCCCTAATTGCCAAGCCCTCCCTGAACTCCCTTTACATGTGTCCTTCAGCCACTCTTTCATGTATGTATTGTTTTTTCTTTTTGTTTAGGTACTTCACAGCTACATGTGTCTTTCAGCCATCTCTTGTGACAGCTGACAAACAGTTTTTTACTTCAGTACTCCGCGAGTGCATTTCTTCTCCAGCTGTCTTCCATGTGTTTTCCCCTCCTCACCCCATTCTCAGTGTTGCCTTCTCTCCCCCTTGTGTTTCTTCCCCTGCCCTCTCTGGCTCTCTGGGCTTTCCTCTCCCTTGTTCCACCATTACCCTCATACCTTCAGTCTTTTTTAAAATGTTTTTCATTTTTTATAGTTTGGCACTTGGTATTCGTGAAAAGACAAAATGTGGGTGACTGTAGACACACATGCTCTGCGTACTCCTGTCTTCTAGTGTTGGGCTCAAATATTACAACTTGTGTTTATTTTCAAAGAAGTTTCGGATCACAAAATGTGCTGTGATTCCTCCCTTAGTCCACATTGCTCATGGGTGCCGACTACATCTCGGAGCGTTTTTTCCACTATCTAGTTTGTTTGTGCTCATCAGTGTCTCTGAGATCAATATGTTCCTTTTATCTTTTCGGGCCTAACTGTACCACTTCTCGAGACAAACAGCTTGACTAATAAATTCTTAACACTTGACCTATATTTGATGTTCCTCCCAACAGGAGCACCTCTTTACTTTGGCTGACAGTTTCGATACCCCAGTCTGTTACTCAGTCAAGTCTTCCTCGCCTCAGAGAAAACAGACAGGAAGGGGTTGATGGAATGTACATCTTTCCAATTTTGTCCAGACTGCAACACAAACTATTTCTGGGTGACCTTGTAAAGCATTTGCAACCTCTCCACAGTCATAACAAGATTACCTGTGTGTTCTGCCTCACCTTTCGGTGTAAAAAGAGGTTTTGGGTGTTCTTGAAAATGCAGCCGTCCTACTCTCTGATATCCTACATTTTTGGGGGAGCAGGTCCCTCTTGACATTGAAAAGGAAGCGACTGGTCCCTCTGAGATCCTAGCATCCTAGCTCCGCCATGAGGCATCTCCCTCGAGCGCCTCCAAGGAAGATGACCAGGAAAGGACACCTTCTGCATCAAACTAGCAGAGAACTGCACCAAGAAGATATAGCGACATGAGTACCATGGCAGCACAGAGCCAGAGTGCAAAATCCCACTTGCTCAAGTGCCCCTATTCCAAGCCAGAGCACCTTTCTTACAGGAGTTGTGCGTCCGGCTGCTAAAAGGTCAGAACGAAGGCCTCCGCCACCATCTCAACTTTGTCTTTGAAACCCCTCCCTTCCAAAGGGCACCTAACCTACCCCACGGATCCAAAATCATCAGAGACCAAACACTAAGTCAACACTGGGATGGAAGGAATCCAACAGTCCCATCCTGCAGAGACTAGCAGAAGAATTTGATGCCAGACAAAACCGGCATTTCATTAATCCAGAAACTGGCAAGATTTCTACTAAACCTTCCCCAGGGATTCCATTGATCTGGATCTATGACAGAATATCGACTACAAAAATATCGACCTACAAGAATATCGAGTCAACAATATCGAGGGCAAAAATATCGACATCCTATCTACAACATGGTAAGTACAAAAATATCGAAAAAATAATATCGTTGTAAAAAATATCGATGTTAAAAATATCGATTTTTTTTTTTAATATATATAAATGTAAAAGTAAGTATATAACACTAATAAATAAAATAAACATATTTAAAAGTATCTAATAATGTTTAAAATTAATAAATAAAAATATATACAGTAAAGATATAATATATATGTACTAAACAATAAGTATTAATAATTAATTTACTAAAAATACCCCTTTACCCAAAAACTGAAAACTGACCCTGAACCCTAAAAATACCCCTTTACCCATGAACTGAAAACTGACCCTGAACCCTAAAAATACCCCTTTACCCATGAACTGAAAACTGACCCTGAACCCTAAAAATACCCCTTTACCCAAAAACTGAAAACTGACCCTGAACCCTAAAAATACCCCTTTACCCATGAACTGAAAACTGACCCTGAACCCTAAAAATACCCCTTTATCCATGAACTGAAAACTGACCCTGAACACTAAAAATACCCATTTACCCATGAACTGAAAACTGACCCTGAACCCTAAAAATACCCCTTTACCCAAAAACAGAAAACTGACCCTGAACCCTAAAAATACCCCTTTACCCATGAACTGAAAACTGACCCTGAACACTAAAAATACCCCTTTACCCATGAACTGAAAACTGACCCTGAACCCTAAAAATACCCCTTTACCCAAAAACTGAAAACTGACCCTGAACCCTAAAAATACCCCTTTACCCATGAACTGAAAACTGACCCTGAACCCTAAAAATACCCCTTTACCCATGAACTGAAAACTGACCCTGAACCCTAAAAATACCCCTTTACCCAAAAACTGAAAACTGACCCTGAACCCTAAAAATACCCCTTTACCCATGAACTGAAAACTGACCCTGAACCCTAAAAATACCCCTTTATCCATGAACTGAAAACTGACCCTGAACACTAAAAATACCCATTTACCCATGAACTGAAAACTGACCCTGAACCCTAAAAATACCCCTTTACCCAAAAACAGAAAACTGACCCTGAACCCTAAAAATACCCCTTTACCCATGAACTGAAAACTGACCCTGAACACTAAAAATACCCCTTTACCCATGAACTGAAAACTGACCCTGAACCCTAAAAATACCCCTTTACCCAAAAACTGAAAACTGACCCTGAACCCTAAAAATACCCCTTTACCCATGAACTGAAAACTGACCCTGAACACTAAAAATACCCCTTTACCCATGAACTGAAAACTGACCCTGAACCCTAAAAATACCCCTTTACCCAAAAACTGAAAACTGACCCTGAACCCTAAAAACACCCCTTTACCCAAAAACTGAAAACTGCCCCTAAACACTCAAAATACCCCTTTACCCAAAAACCCAAAAATGACCCTGAACCCTAAAAATACTCCTTAACCCAAAGTTAAATAATATTATTTAATTAGCAATTAATAATTAATTAACAATAACAATAAAGTAAATATATTAGCACATAAGCTGTAATTAATATAATTTAATAATTATTATCATTTTTCCCCAATTAATTAATTAACAGTAACTAAAAATTATATATAAATAAATTACTCTAATAATGTAATTAACTAACTAATATTATTTAATTACCAATTAATTACTAATTTAAAATATGTACCAAATTATATTAATTAATTAACTAATTAATATTAATTATTTGCCAATTAATTACTTATAAATATTTAAAAACATATATTAATTAATTAATTATTATTAAATTACTCCCCACCCTATTCCCCTATAAACCCACATCCCGCTACAGAAAATATATATCAATTAATCAATTAATTATTTCCCAATTAATCAATATTAATTAGCAAATAATTATAATTAATTAATTAATCCTACTAATTATTAATCAACTTACCATAATTAAATTACTTCCCACCCTATTCCCCTATAAACCCACAACCCGCTCCAGTACTAAAACATCAAATTTACTTATAAATTTCTATATTATTATAGAAAATGTATACACATATAATAGTAATTATTTTAAATACTTAAATTAAACATATAACACATACATAATAAAAAACTATAAAATAATACAAATATCGATATTAGTGTCATCGAAATTATTAACATCGATATATATGCTATCGATATTACTAACTTCGATATTACTTACATCGATATTAAGTATTTCGATATTACTTACCTTGGGTCGATATTCTGTCCTACGATATTCTTGCCTTCGATATTATGCTCCTTCGATATTACAGACTCGATATTATGGTAAGTCGATATTTACAACTCGATATTTTGACTGTCTACCCATTGATCTCACTGTCCATGATTTCAAAGAAGCAGCGGCTCAGTTTTGAGGAGGATCTCACCTTCAATGCAATGTCCCTAGCAAGGCGGCCTTTGACAAAATCAGTTTGTGAGTTACGAATAAGTGTAGGGATATAAGTTTCCAATCTAGTGGCTAAGATTTTCACATCGATTTTGGCTTTCAGGTTTAAAAAAGAAATAGGATGGATTTATTTGGGATCAGAGTGATCCTTGCCCTCCTTCGGAATGACCACTATGGTGGCCTCGGCGGCTGAACCCGAGACAATCCCCAATAGGACATAATGATCAAAGACATTTTTTATTGTGGCTGATAAAAAAAAATGTGTACAACACTTATAGAAGCCTTTTTCTAAGTGTTTGAGGACGCTAACATCTTTTTCCTGCCGTGAGGGGAACGGCTTGTTGATGCCCATGACTCCTGGGTGTGTCCATATCGCTGTGAGGGGAACGGCTTTCTCTGGCTTGCAGCGCCGCCGCGAGGTCAGGGACTACAATCCCCAGGTGCCCCGGCGGCCACGGCGCACGAGTGATGCCATCGGAGCGCCCGGAGGCGCTTGAAAACCGAGGAGCGCCGAGCGCTCAGTGGGAACCTTTTTCTAAGTGTTTGAGGACGCTAACATCTATTTCCTGCCGTGAGGGCAATGGCCTGTTGATGCCCACGACTCCTGAGTGTGTCCATATCGCCGTGAGGGGACGTTTTTCTCTGGCTTGCAGCGCCGCCACGAGGGCAGGGACTACAATCCCCAGGTGAAAACCGAGGAACGCCTCTCGCCCCGCGAGTCGCGTGCGGGAGATGCCCGGGACAAGGGTGGGGCCATCTGTGGCCATCTGTGGCCATCAGGGGCCAGAGGAGGCCGGGACGGGCTACTCCCCTTGGCCTTAAAGATGGGGAAGCGCAAACTGGCCTTCTTACCTTCGCCCTCTTTAATGTTCAAAGTGCCCAGGAAGTCTGAGACAATTTCATATCTCACATCTGCAGTTGGGGCCTTAAGCGCAGAAATCGCTAATGCGGAGAAGGAACTGGGACTAGATATACCGGCAATCACACAAACTGACACAGAACTCTTGGACTTATTGGACCATGCTCCCCCTATCCCAATAGAACCACATATCGTACTCGTGAATTCCCCGCAGGTTTATCCTCTCACTCGAGATCCCATAGAAGCCCCAGGGAGTGACAAAATGTTGCAGTCTGAGGGACATGAATCCGTCACTCATTAAGGAAAACGTAACAGTGGGAAAAGCTCCCGGAAACAGTCTAAAGCAAGATCAGACAGACCACCTAATCCTAGCCTATCCGCCAATTTGGTCGATCTGGTGGAAGGCTTATTTGAATCACGTCTGGAGCCGGCACTTGTGAGCATTGGAAAGGACATAGTGGACTCCTTGAACTCTTGCGTGGCAAATATTCTAAAGAAATGCAAACATATTGATGAGTTTATGAGGGAGTTCAGGTCACATCGTTCTGACCCTTTGCATAGAAAGGAGGAGCGAGAAAGTTCAAAGCGGATAGGTAGTCAGCGGGCAGCCCCAGAACCCCGGCCTTGTCAATCTCCCCATATCCAGCCCACGACCCAAAAAACCCAAGGGATCAGGGCTGATTCAAACCCTGGGGGACAGCAGACCAAATCTTTGGTCCCTAAGCCACTACTGCCCATTGGTCATGAGCTCTCTCTGGGCCTGGCCACACAAAGTTACGCACATTAAACCTCCCCCCTGACGCCGCACCCTTAGTGGTAATCTTAACTGGGGTACCGTGCCTAGCCAATGGCTCTGTGGAAACTGAGGGTGATCTCATGAACAGGACAAAAAGGTGGTGTTCCCAGTTTAGCAGTGGGAGCGTTGATGTAGCATCAAACATCATTATGGCTAGACGGGTTGGGTGGGTAGGGAAGAGAGATAAATGTATAGCGGGTGACTGTGTGGTGGTTAATTTTAAGAGCCCAAACGTTGCTGATAGTCTACTGTGGGACGCTTCACAGATTGATGGTTCTGGCATAAGGCCGCTTCCTCTGGGCTACTTTTATCCCCCTCCTTCCCACTTACAGATCAGATCTTATACACCGAAATTGCAACAGTTTTTACGATCCCACTCTAGAGTACCTGACATGAAGAATAACTCTTATCAAACACCACAGGCCCTATTGAGGGAAGAGGGCCGGGTCCCAGCCCCTTCAGGTTCGCCAGACTTACATCGTGCAGGAATGCACCCTGGATTAAATCTATCAAATAGGTTCTCTCCCCTTTCCAGTTTGGAAACCAATGATTGACCATCACGCACACAGCAGGGTGGCATAGGACGGAATAGGCCGGTTGAACTTCTCCCCACCCACAAATTACTTGGTTGGAATGTGGCAGGGTTGAGAAACAAAACTGCTGATGAGAGGTGGACACACTTCGTGACACAACACGATATTATTGCACTACAGGAGACCTGGGATATAGGAAATAATTACTGCCTGGATGGGTACTGTAGTTTCTTTGTGAAGGCGGTCTCTGGACTTGGTGGTTGACCAAAAGGAGGATTGCTTATGCTTATATCACTGAAACTTGCTGGGTCTTTTAGAAAGCTGGAGACGGCCTCCGATAATATTTTGTGTTTAGAGTGGGTTAGTCCCAATCATTCAACTGTTTTGTTGATAAATTTTTATAATGCTCCTGAGAAGGACTTGCGGAACACTCACCTTAGTTCCTTGGTGAGTTCTATAGATGAATTCAGGTCAAAATATAATGCTTTATTCGAAATAACATTAATGGGAGATTTTAACATTCATCCGTGTGGTTGGGACTGCTTGGCAGAACACCAATTGGGGCCCCCCGGATCCATTACCACCCATTTTGAACACACCTCACAAGGGGAAGAGCTGGAAGATTTACTAGCTAATATGAATTTGTTCGAGGTAGATTAGGGAAGGGGGGAGGATAGGGTCCCGACATTTAAAGGCAGAGATGCTGACACAGTGATCGATTTTATTTTTGTCTCACCAGGAATAGTAAATGTGGTCTTTTCTTACAAAGTTGTAGTCTCAGTCTTCAGTGACCAAAACCCCCTGGTACTGTTGCTGACCTTTGGTGATGTTATAACCAGACGGGAGGAGAGTCTTACAGATACTAACAACGTAATTCCCAAAGATCAGGGCAGGAGACTTAATTGGGCTACGGTGGTCCCAGATACTTTTATGAAGGATCTTGTAACCAAGGCACATGCAAACATGGCAGTCTGCTTAGATAGCACGGCAGATGGTAAAGCCATTGTTGGTGCCTATGTCTCCATCTGTACACAAATTAACCAGGACCTAAAGTCTAACAGCAAGCGGATAACCTCAAACCAACCTAGGTGGTTTGATGCGAACTGCTCGGAAGCTCATAAAAAATTATTGCATGCCCTAAAACAAAAGCCCAGAAATCGTGAGCTTGTTGCTGGGCGAAGGAAAAACTACAAATTGGCCATAGCTAATTGTAAAAGGGATATTAATAGGGAGGCCTGGGTTAACCTTATGTCTACTGATGTTCTTAGAGACAGCAGCAAATTTTGGGCAATCGTTAATCACCCCTATTTTTCTGGTTCAGACAATTCTGTTTTGGATTGTGTGATCCCTGATGAGAAATGGGTTGCCCACTTTAGTAAGATTTATGACATCACGGAGGGCGCCACAGATAAGATGGGTCTCGTACATATGCACCCAGCCCCCACGTTATGTTTTAATTAGGCAGAGGTCCTAAGGGCCATAGAGGAGATGACAAAAAATAAAGCACCCGGGCCTGATGGCGTCCCTGCGGACTTATACAGGACCCCACTTAAATTCTGGACGAAGACATTAACAAATGTCTTCAATTCCACTAGCACCTCAGGGTTCCCTTCGTCCTGGGCAACCTCCATAATAATGTGAAAGTGACCCCGCCTGCTACAGGCCGATTTCCCTGATTAACTCTGCCGTTAAGATCCTGGGCAGAGTCATCCTGCATAGATTGGAGGACTGCCTGAAGGAGAGGGGGTCCTTTCCAACCTGCAATATGGGTTTAGGTCCAAAAGAGGCACCCTTGACCAATGTCTAAATCTTTACATGCTAATCCGCAAATACACCCCAGGCCAAGGATGGCCTGTTATATATGGCCTTCATGGACCTTTCTTTGGCCTTCGACCCCGTCAACCGAGCGAAGCTGTGGCCCATTTTATATAATAAAGGGATTGACCCGTCTTAAGTTAATTTTATGGCTGCTCTCCACCAAGGACTATTAGCTTCTATCAGAGTCAACAATGAGGGGGGATGCACCAGCTTTTTTAGGTCCAAACGAGGCGTCAGGCAGGGCTGCATCTTGGCGCCCCTCCTGTTCACCTCATATATAAACTCATTGGAAAAATCTTTGGAGGGAGCGACATTAGATGTACTGCGAGCTGGGGACTCTGCGGTGCCAGTACTTCTTTACGCGGATGACTCGGTGCTATTGGCCCGCACAGGACTGGGGCTGCAGAGACTCCTAGATGCATTGGGGGAATTTATGCGTTCTTTAGACCTCCAGGTAAATAACAAAAAATCCCACGTCATGGTCGCAGGTAAACGACCTAAGACCCTTAGAATAAAAATCTTTACCTGCAATGGGGCGGATGTATCCAGGGTTCCGGTATTCCCATATTTGGGCGTCATCTTCGACGAAAGGGGCACCTGGGGACCCCAATGGAAAGCTAAAGGCCCTGCTGTTACTAGATCAACCTCAGCCCTTATGGGCTTTGCAAAATGGTTGGGGTCACGTCCTATCGAAGCTTTGTTAAGAGTGTATAAGTCCAAATGCTTGTTTATAGCTTTGTATGGCGCCTCATTGTGGGGGGTTTTACCTCAAGGTAAATTGCAGATTATAGAGAACAAATTTCTCAGATCCCTATTAGCGGTCCCCCAATCCACTCCAGTATTTTCGGTGCATTCTGAACCAGGACTGTTATATTACCGATCAGTTACACTTGGCCCCCCTGATTTGCTGGGCCAAAACTTGGCTCAACAATGAGATTACATTGAACCACACTATCTTAAAAGATTGTATGGCACTATATTTACCAAACAAAATTCCCTGGCTATCCTATATTAAAGACACTCTGCAAATTGGGACGGCCAAAATTATACGCATCACCAAACTCGTTGCAGAAGGGTGACATAAACTGGATTAAGGACAACTTTCTGGGATTAGCTGTGCAAGAACGGGAGGCGGTGGAGTTGTTAAAACCTAGTGTCGGGGCCAATTATATGCTTCTGACCACGCCACTCAATGAACCTTACCTAAAGATCGTTACTCTCCTGTTCCATCGACACCTTCTTGTCAGATTTAGATTTAATATTATTCAGTTCTCCCTGGGTTACTTTCCAGTATGGGGAAAATCAGATCAGTACATTCCCTGCAGTTGTGATAATTTTCCTTAATGCACTTTATCATGTTCTGTGACCATTTTGCTGATATCAGAAAACAGTTTCTGGTACCTCTGCTGAGAGATGCGGGTTTCACACAAGTGTGGCCTGCACTCATGTATTTACAACTGTTGGGCAGCACCCGGGTAATATTCGGGGTTGCCTGCTTCTTGGTTGCAGCTATGCGCATTAAGTCCAAAAGATCGATAGTGAATGTCTTAGAGGTGTGATTCTATTTTATTCCATTTTATATACAATTTTATTCTGCTGTGTATGGTGTTATTTATTTATTCTTAATTGTACATTTGTGATGATGAATTGGTTTAAATTGTTTTTAATCTTGGAATAATTTACTGTAATTGCTTTTATGATTTTAATTAATCGAATAAAGTATGATATGACTATGACTTCTAGAAGATGGTTAGAAAGCCATTCGGACCCGGAGCTTTGCCCGAATGCATCGCCTTAATGGCTTTAACAATTTATTAAGATTCTATTGGTTTATTCGAGTGTAACCTTTCAGTATCAGACAAGAAAAGAGGGCGAAGAAACTCAAAACATGTTAATTTATCACACGACAATTGGGGAGGGTGTACAATGTCTCGTAGAAGTCTTGAATAACAATCATATCATGATTGAGGAGTTTTTTTGAGCCGTTCTTGTCTGTAATATGGGAAATTTGGGTGTTGAGATTGGTATATTTAAGGGTAGCTACTAATAGTTTACCAGCTCTATTACAAAGTAAAAGATGTCCGTATTTTTGAGCAAGAACACAAAGGTAGGCTCTCTTACTAACAATGGAATTAAGGAGTATTTTAGTTTAATATCCTGCAGGAGGGTCTTCTCATTGGAATGTCTGTATAGATCCTCTCTCCGTTTGATTTCCTCCCCAAGGGATTGAAGTGTGCTTGTAATATTGCTGTTTCTTTCGGACTCGTTGTCCAATATCTCGCTATTCCAGCGCCGCATGCGACCTCCACCTTTTTCGGTTAGGCTAAGAATGGATAATGAGGGGGGCGTGGCCTGTTGGCCGCTAAGATGGCCGCGTAGTCTCGAGGCTCGTCCGACGGTCGGCAAAAAAAAAAACCTAAATCCGGTCTTCATCCTGCCACCACTCTCCCGTCTGTCACGGATCCTGACAGTGGGAGGGCTCCGGCGCCGGAGAGACTGCTCCGGTCCCTCTCCGCCCCCGTAAAGCGTAGGGATGCAGCCCAACTGCAGCGGCCTAGCCAGGGACTGACTCTGGCCTGTGGCGAAAGTACAGCCCCGGCCTCGCGTGCGGACGAGGCCGGGCTTCTGTGATGGCGCGTCGGGGACGCACAGAAGACACAGGCGGCTGCCCGCGAGAGACTGAGAGCGCCTCCCCGCTGAGGCCCCAGAGGATCAGTGGGCATCGAGCGACACTCGACTGGGTGTGGTGCAGAGGGAGGACGGCTGGAGGCACCGGTGAGGAGCTGCTTGGATCCTGGGCCACAGGTTGGCGGACTCAGGGACAGGGTCGGACGCTGACCCCAACCAACAGAAGGCTGAGACAGTGCGCGCTGCTGGGTCTGGGTTGTGCCCACCGGTGTGCAGACGGCCTGTAGGGAGGCTCCAGTGACGCTGCAGATCGGTGGTGGAGGCTGGGAATGATGGCGCCCGGGGTGCGTGGCCGGAATAATGGCGGTGAGACTGAGGGCTTTGGCAAACGGGGTGGCTCCAATGGCGCCTCGGGACTCCCCTCCAAGACTGTTGTCAAACCCAAAAACCCCACTGTCACTCAGGCCAACACCATTGACAAGTACACGGCCCGATCGGTGGAGGAGGCGATGCTCACATAGGAAATGTGGCGGAGGGGTCTGAGCCGTCGCTGGCTGCCATTATGCAAGCCATACAGTCACTGGGCACGACACTGGAGACAAAGATCGATAAGGTGGCCATCGAGTTGGCGTTACAGCGAGCGGACCTCAATAAAACATCGGAGAAAGCTGCTCAGAATGCTACAGACATTGGCGAACTTCGGCGCACCACCAAACCGCTACAGCAGCAGGTCCAGCATCTGACCCACCAGCAAAAACTGAATACGGCACAGCTGGAGGACCAGGAAGGAAGGGACCGAAGAAAATGGAGGGGCCAAGCATGGATCTGTTCTTGGAGGACCTCCTTTTAAAACGCCTTCAGCCCAAGAGACTTTCCAAGTTCTTTATCATCAAACGTGCGGATCGGGCTCCGGTCCCCCTTCGTCTCCCGGGGGCCCCTCCAAGGACTATCATCGCCCAGATTCTCAATTTCCGAGACCGGGACGCCATTTTGCAGGCGGCACGTCAACATGGTGACCTCCGGATAGAAAATGCGGTGATAAGGTTCTTTCCTGACTTCACGTACAAGGTCCAGCAGGAGCGCCGCTCGTTTGACGGAGTCAAAAAGGAACTTCGAGCGCTGGACTTCAAGTACATGATGTTCTTTTCAGCACGCCTCAAGATCTTGGTTGAGGGCAAATCCTTATTCTTTACATCCCCTGAGGAAGCCATGGCGTGGATTGAAGAAACGCAGCGGCCCTCGCATGGCTCACGCCAGGAGGGAGGATGGCGGAATGCAGAGGCCCAGTCCCCAGCATCTTCGTAGGTCTCCGTGGGAGGTGACTCTCAGAGGCAGGGCGCTCCTCCGACGCCGGACAGAGATGGGATACGCAGCTTGTCAGCCTCGCCGGACTTGGGCTGATTCGGATGGGAGAGGCCTGGTGCAAGTATATAATTAGGCAACGTGCCCTCCTGGCGGACTCCCATGTGGGTCTGATTGCTACTTTGTGATGGGAATTTGGTGGCCTGACGCGAACAAGAACTGAGGGGTGGGGGGCAATCTTGCCCCTGGCGTACATGTGGTAAAGTACTGTGGGTATGGGGGGGGGGGAACATGATTGAGGGTGGGAGATGTATGTGGTGCTAGGTTTTCCACCAGACACTCTGACATGGAAGGGTGATTTGGGCTTGTGGAATGGGGGCGGGCAGCACCCTCAGGCTGATCTTTTGGTTGCTACTTTTACCCCTTAGTTTTTCGTTGATTGGGCGACAGGCGCTCTGCTTGTTGTGGTATGCGGGACCCGTTTGGCCTGCGAAGCAGGGTGTGGGGGGGGATCCGAGGGTTGGGGAGGGAAGGATGCAAGTTTGTTTATGATTTCAATGTTGGTTTTTTACCAAGTTTAATTGGCTCCTGAGGCACGGTAGATGGGTGGTGGGAGGTAGCAGAGTTCTGCATATCCCTTTACAGTTTCTACTGATCTACATTTATGATACACATGGCGAAGGCACAGACAGTCACGGTACTATCCTGGAATGTTAACGGCTTGCGGGACAAGATTAAACGCACCATGGTCCTTAAATATTTGCCTAGGCACGGCCCCGATATAAGTTTTGCTTCAAGAAACTTATTTGGTAGGGAATCACTATAAGGCCCTCAATAGATTTGGTTACACACTTAGGGCGCATGCCGGTTTTATACTGGCTCCAGGGGCGCCGGGATCCTGATAAAGAATTCCCTCCCGCTGGTAATCTGGCAACAGTGGTTGGATCCCCAGGGGAGGTACGCAGCTATCACGGGACAGTGGGAGGCTCTAACTCTAAATATTTGCTCACTTTACGTCCCTCCGAGGTTGCACAGAACAACCCTCCCTGACATAGGGAAACTGCTACTAGACATGCCGACTGGGGTCCTACTCCTAGGGGGCGACATGAACGATGTTATGGTAGGGGACATTGATAGGTCACCGGGCTCATCCCCCAGAGGGAGGGTGAGCCACCTCCGGGATTTCGTGCAGGCACTGGGCTTGGTTGACCTCTAGAGGGCCCATAACCCCCCCGGCAATACACACATATATCTGCTGCACATGGGTCGGGGCCCAGACTAGATTACCTACTCACACAAGTGAGTGGCATGAACTCCTTCCATAGTGGGTGTCATAAGGCAAGATGCATCTCGGACCATTCTCCAGTGGAGGTGCAGCTGCGGGGCCCTGGGAGGGACTGGAGTGCACCCCCTTGGCTGGACACTTTCCTGTTTAAAGACCAGGAGTTTCAGACACCGTTTAGGGAGCATGTAGACCAATACTTCATGGATAATGTCAGCTCAGTTCGGTTGCACAGCATAGTGTGGGAGGCCTACAAGACTGTAGTCAGGGAATTTGTGCAAGCGGAGGTGGGGAAACGGAGGAAGGAGAAAAGTGCCCAGATAGATAGGCTTGAACTGGAGTTTCAGGAATTAGAGAAGCAAAGAGAGGAAACGCAAGAGCAACAGCAGGATAGGCGGCATAAACTCCACCTCCTGGAGAAAGAAATGTGTGATGTGCTCTGTGATCAGGCGAGGTCGCGAGCACTAGCTACCCAGCGGCGTGTGTATGATCTGGGAGACAAGGCCAACAAGATGATAGTCTGGCTGGAGAGGAGGGATAGGGATCGTAACTGGGTGCCTGGGATTCGGACACAGTCTGGGGCGGTGCGGACCAAGATTGTGGACATAGCGGAAGAGTTTGCTTGTTATTACGAAACGGTCTATCTGTCCCAAACTTAGCAGAGTGAGAGATAATGCGAGGACTTCTTGGCCCCCCTACAGCTGCCCACGTTGTAACCAGCAGATAGGGACATTCTGGACTCCGAGATTACATTGTCGGAGATAGAACACGCCATGGGTGACTTGCAGGCGGGGAAGGTGCCGGGATCCAACGGCTTCCCGGCGAAGGCGTTTAGGTGTGTCTCCAGTAGAATCGCACCCCATATGCTGGAAATGTACAAGGAGGCTCAACAGGTGGGGCGGCTTGCGAAAGATCTTAGCTCAGCTACGATGTTGGTGATTCATAAATCCGGTAAGCAGCAGGAAAGGTGCAGTTCTTACAGGCCAATATCACTCCTAAACTTCAAAACAAAAGTTCTGGGCAAGATTTTAGCCACCAGACTGGGAGTGGTGGTACAATCTCTGATACACCCGGACCAGTCGGGTTTTATGCCACACAGAAGCACGCTGCTTAATTTGAGGCGTCTATATGGGGTGATACAGATGGCATCGGCCTGACCTGGCACACCAGCGGCCCTGCTCTCGCTGGATGCTCATATGGCTTTCAACAGCATGGAATGGCACTACATTTACGCAGTCTTGGCCAAGATGGGGTTTGGAGACAAATTTCGAGCATGGATGAAACTGCTATACTCAGACCCACTGGCGAGAGTAAGGGTTAATGGTGCATTGTCTAGGGAGTTTCAACTAGGGTGGGGCACGAGGCAGGACTGCCCGATCTCTCCGACCCTGTTCACCTTAGCGCTGGAACCATTAGCGACGTGGGTGCGGGCGGACCCCCGAGTGTGGGGTTTAGATCTGGGGGGAGGCTCGGAGGAGCACATTTCTTTGTACGCCGATGTCCTCCTGTACGTTCAACGACCAGCGGCTTCCATACAGAGACTGCTGGAGATCCTTCATAGGTTTGGTACCTTTTCAGGGTACTGCATGAACTGGGATAAATCCCTGGGTCATGTGTTGGCGGGCCCGACGCCGTGCCTCAGACGTGAGTACGGAGGATTGGTGTGGAAAGAGGTCTTTCGCTACCTGGGGATCTGGATAGCGAAGACTGAGTCAGAATACATGCGTTTGAATGTCTCGGCTCAGCTGAAGCACCTACGCGGCGACGTCGAGCACTGGAGGACTCTTCCTCTGTCCCTAATGGGGCGAGCGGTCCTATTTAAAATGATGGCCCTCCCCCGTCTGCTTTATGTGCTACAGAGCGCACCGTTCATGGTACCGGAGCAATTCTTTCATACGATTGAATCGGAGCAGCGCTCTTTGTTATGGAGTGGGGGTTGCCCGAGGATCGCTCTTAAGAAATTACAGAGGGGAATGTACGAAGGCGGGCTCGCAGTCCCAGATGTCCGGTTGTATTACTGGGCGACCCAGCTGGTCAACGTTAATGGCTGGGAGTTTGCTCCTTTGGAGGAGCTGGTGGACCGTATGGTGTTCGGGGCTGGCACCTTTCTGTCGCCCTTTACAACAGAGGCAGATGCAATAGGTCTCTCCCGCCTCAAACGGCAGCAGTGGTAGGGGTTTGGAAACGTGCGACGAAGTTGTTGGGATGGAGGGGTGAAACTCACAGCTCAGACCCCTTTGTGGGCCGGGAACTTTCTTCCGGCGGTGGCAAAGTTAAAAGACCTCCACGCATGGAGCCTTATAGGCATTGATAGACTAGGGGACCTCTGGAGAATGGGGGGCCCTACAGGCAGAATTCCAAATGAGGAGCGGGGAGTTCCTACACTATCAGCAGCTTAGACACGCCATTCATTAACCTCTGTTGGCCGGAGAGCAACTCCCGGAATATGCCCCACTGGAGGACAGACTGTTAATGGACCCAATGGTAGACAAGGCAATCTCCCTGACGTACAAAAAACTTATTAACAACCTGACTGTTCCCCCTGTGGGAGAAATGGGAATCAGACGTAGGGTTATTGGATGACGACGACTGGAGGGAGGCACTGCAAGGCCCGCGAGAGGTGGCAATTCGAGCTAGGTTTAGGCTCATCCAGCTCCGTATTCTACATCGCTCATACACCCCACGCATGACACAGTATAGAATAGGCTATGTGGACATGAAATTCTGCCTGAAGGGTTGTGGGGAGGAGGGCACGTTTTTCCATATATTGTGGGATTGTACCAAGATCAGGGCCTATTGGTCTAGATTATCTGATATCATGGCGGAGGTAGTAGGGTCTGAGGTCCCCCTGGAAGCTTGATGGCACATCTTAGGGGTTAGGAGCGATATCACATGGCCGAAAGGAGACAAGATATGGTTAGCCCTAGCTAGCATGGTTGCAAAACGGAACATAGCGAGATTATGGGGGAATGAGGTGGTGCCAACAGTGGAGGACTGGGAGAGGGACCTGGACTGGTGCCAAAGGGCCGAAAGAGTCATTTATAAAAGTAGAGGGTGCCCTAAAAAGTGGGAGAAAGTGTGGTCGGCATGGAGGCAATATAGAGGGGAGTTGGTGGATACCCAGGACATGCCTGAGTCTGATTAGTTTCGGGAAAGCGTCTGCTTGATGTTCCATGCCCTGAGAGGGAAGGGAGGTGGGTGGGCCGGGTGGAGAGGGTGGGGCGAAAGTGGTTGTGGTGCTGTAACTGTGCCAGCCGGAATGTCAAGACGACTGAAGTTTCCAGCGGGTTCACTGCCGGTGCAGGGATGTATACTTGGGGTTTGATCTTCCAATGCAAGCCGAATTGTTAATGTGTAAAAATATGTAGCATTGTCTTTTCTGTATCACGATCTTTTAAATGTAAATTGTAAAAATATTTATTAAGCGCGGTTGCTGCCCGCAGGCGTCCAAGCGCTGGGTTGAAGGGAAAGTGATGGGAAGAGGAGCTAAGGTACATAGGATTGAGCAAACAGCCGTGTCTTTAGGTTTTTCCGGAATGCGAGGAGGTCTGGGTTGGACCGGAGTGAGATGGGGAGAGCATTCCAGAGCCTGGCGGTGTTCAAAGAGAACAGCCTACCTCCAGACCTGGCTCGCTTCACTCTGGGAACAACGGCGAGGAATGCCTCCGTCGACCGAAGGTTCCTCTTAGGGTGGTAGGGGGTGACAAGGTCGGTGTTGATGGCAGGGCCCGTTTTCCAGAAGGTGCGGTGCGCCAAGCACAGCGCCTTGAAGGCCACTCTCTGCCTTACTGGCAGCCAGTGGAGACTTTTTAGAGCGGGTCTGGCCGACTGGGTGCGCGGAATTTTCAGCAGGGTGCATGCTGCACAGTTTTGAACAACTTGCAGTTTCCTGAGGGTCATCTCCGGAGCCCCCATGTATAGGGCATTGTTTGAGTCCAGGCGGGATTGGATGAGACCTTGTACCGCCACCTTTTTGGCCTCTAGGGGAAGTAACGGGAGAACTTTCCTCAGGATTCTAAGTAGGCCAAAACAAGTAGCGGACAGTTTTGTGGCCTGGGTGGAGAAGGAAAGTTTGTTGTCTAGCCACACTCCCAGGCTTTTAACACTTTCCTTGGGAGTGGGGGGAAGGCCCAGTGCACTGGGCCACAAGGAAGTGAAAGGCACAGGGGAGGTTGGGCCTATGAGCATGAGCTCCGTCTTTTCTCCGTTTAGTTTTAGGGAGGAGTTGGTCATCCATCCCTTAACGTCCTCTAGGCATTTTAGCAGGTCTGCTGGGGAGTGCTTGTTGTTCTCCGTGGCCAGCGAGACCACAAGCTGGGTGTCGTCGGCGTATGACACGATTTTAATGCCATATGGTTCGACAACACCCGCCAGCGGCCTCATGTACACGTTGAACAACACAGGGCTCAGAGAGGAGCCCTGTGGCACTCCGCAGCTCAGGGGTTTACTGGAGGACACTGTCTTTCCGTCTAACATCTGAAACGACCTCCCAGACAGAAAGGAGTCAAACCACCTTAAAGCGTCACCTGAAACTCCGATGTTATAGAGACGGTCCAGCAAGGTGGTATAGCTGACCGTATCGAAGGCGGCACTTAGATCAAGGAGGATCACTGCCACTGATCCTCCCTGGTCCAGTATCCTTCTAGTTTCTTCGGTGACCGCTAACAAGGCGGTTTCCGTGCCATGCTTCGGTCTGAAGCCTGTCTGGGATGTGTGTAATAGGGAGTGATCCTCCAGGAACTGGACCAGCTGCGCGTTTATGTGCTTCTCTAACACCTTGCTAGCCCAAGGGAGAAGTGAGATGGGGCGGTAGCTGGAGTGGTCATCTGGGTCTAGGCTGGGTTTCTTCAACAGTGCCCGTACCATGGCTTGTTTCCAAGCCATGGGGACTGAGCAAGCGGATATGGATGTGTTTAGGAGATCCAGGATTATAGGCAGGGTGGCTTTGCTTGCCTGCATCAGGACTTCTGGAGGGGCAGGGTCACAAGGGGAGCCAGACTTGACTTGTCGTGCCACCTTGCTTAAAAGTGTCGAGGTCCAGAGGTTGGAAGTGCTCGAGGGAAGGCTGGTCTGGGTGGAGGGGTGGTCTAGGGGGGAGTGGATTGATCGAATCCGGGGATGTGGCTGCAGTTGGGAAGGTGGAGTAGATTTTTAGAACTTTGTTGTGAAAAAAGTCCGCAAGCTCGTTGCATTGGTCCTGGGTTTTGTTAGGAGGGGGGGCCGTGTTGGCATTGGAACATTGCTTTATAATTTGGAAAATTTCTTTGGGCTTAGATTTCGCTTCTAGTATTTTCTCAGAGTAGTGGGTTGCCTGGGCTGATCTGATCCCTTCTTTGTAGGCTCTGATCGCCTCTTTGTAGGCAGCCTTTTTGTCTGGGAGGAAGTCTAAACGCCAGGCTCTCTCTCGTTGCCTGCAAAGGCGTTTTAGCTGTCTTAGAGAGTCGGAGAGCCAGGGGGCGGATTTCTGTAGTCTCTTCGAGGAGGATCTACGAAGCGGGAGGATCGCGTCTAGCGAGTGGGTGATCCAACTCTCATATTGGGCGTTTGCCACATTGGGGTCTGGGCAGGGTGATGGGCGAGTGGAGTCCAGGTTGTGCAGCCAGAGCTCCAATGGGAGTTTTGACCAGTTCCTCCTGGTGGTGATTTGGGGAGGTAGCTGGGGGGGTCTTGTGTTTGACCCAGGTAAACGGGACCAAAAAATGGTCCGACCATGGAAGGGGGGTGGGTTGATCCACAGTTAGATTCAGGCAGTTACTAAATATAGGGTCGAGTAAATTGCCTTTTTCATGGGTCGAGGCTGCAACCAGTTGGAACAGTTGGAGAGCTTCCAGATCATCTCGTAATTCCTGAGCAATGTGGTCAGAGGGGGAGTTGAAGCGAAGATTGAGGTCCCCTAGGATTGTGTGGTTGGCGGAGGAAAGCATTCTTTGCGCTATGATTTCTGGAAGAGACCTGTGGAACTCTTTTACAGGCTCAGGGGGGCGGTAGATCAGGGTGCCAGAGAAAGTGCTGTTTGCGTTGAACTCTATGCAGAATGCTACACTCTCGCACTCAGGGATAGTTTCTGCTGTAGTACGGCATCGGTACTGGTTCTTCAAAATAATCGCCAGACCTCCGCCTCTCCCTACCGGTCTATCCACTCTAAGAATATAATAGCCTACGGGTAAGGCTTTTACCACGTCTGGCTCAGAGTGAGCAGTGAGCCACGTTTCTGTCAGGAATACCGCGTCTGGTTTTTGCTCCTCGAGCAGCATGGCGATCTGTGTGCTGTGTTTAGGTAAGGAACGGCAGTTTAGCGCGTACATACGGTACGTTTGTGTCGCGGCCGACTGGGATTTGCGGAAGGAGTGTTTGCACCCCGAACATCGGGCGGGTAGCTCTGTGGGTGCAAAGATATGGGGGCACTGGGGAATGGTAGTCCTACCTATGCTGTATAAGGCCGCCGAGCTGTAGGTCCTGCTCTGGGTGGGGTGGGAGCCAAGGTTTGTGGCCCCGGGTCGCGGACGGGCGCAGACGGGCTTGCCTTAGGCGCTCCCGCTGCGCTCGTCCGCTGCGCTTCCTGTAAATGCACATATTTAACCAGAGGGGGGGTGTGGCCTAAGTGGGCGTGGTCAGCGTGCACGCCTCGTCTGATGGCGGCCGCTGGGGCTGGTGAGGAGCGTCACAGCGCTTTGCTCGGCTGTGCGCTAAAGTGGAAGCAGATCCTGGGTTAAAAGCAACAGAGTAAGTGACACCACGCAATTTTTAAAAGTAGGCTTTGTTTTTAAGAAAGGATTTTACACAAGTATTTGCCAAACAATAGTACCTCCAGCTCCCGGCTTTCCGCCTCAGGAACTGGGTCAAGATGTATACAGAAGCGCTAGTGGTCAGCGCTTTTGTAGAGCGATCGGGGGGCGTGGCCTAAGTTGGCGTCGTCAGCGTGCACGCCTCGTCTGATGGCGGCCGCTGGGGCTGGTGAGGAGCGTCACAGCGCTTTGATCGGCTGTGCGCCAAAGTGGAAACAGATCCTGGGTTAAAAGCAACAGAGTAAGTGATACCACGCAACTGACTAATGTGCGAATGTATGGAGCCTGTTTATACAATAAAAAGATTATAAAAAGAATGGATAATGAGACAGCAGCATGGTGGGAGACAACTATTGGGTGAATCTGTGTTTCAGACATATCCCTAATGAGAGGCATCCACAAGAGGTAGTCAATACGGGAAAACTAGAATGAGGAGAAGAACGTAAAATGGCTGTCCTGCGGATTGTGTAATCTCCAAGCGTCTAGTAACTGATGGGAAGTACAAAGGCCAAGTAATTGCTTGTGTGCCCTGGGAACTTTGCATTTGAAAGCAGAGTTTCGGTCTAAGATATGATCGAGGGGAAGTTTAAAATTCTCTCCTACCATTATTTTAGATCGTTGAGGGATGTCAGAGTTTTTTATTGATTGCATGCCAAAACTCAGGGTCTTCTGTGTTGCATACATAAATATTCGTATCATATAGGTCTTGAGAACCCCAGGTCCGTCTAGTAAGAAGCCATCTCCCATTGGTGCCATATTCAGCTGTGACTATGGACAGACCTTACTGTTTAGAAATAAGAGTGAGGAGCCCACTGCGTTTTCACATAGCTTCAGAGCATGTAACATCCACAACCCATCCCTTCCTCATGAGCAGTGCCTCTTTGAAACCAATCTTAGTCTCCTGAAGGAGAACTACATCCCCTTTCAGATATTTACAATAGTCCAAGATTTTGGCCCTTTTCACAGGGTGATTTAGCCCTTTGGTGTTTAAGGGGATACGTTCTAGGGGGCCGTTGGGCAATATCTGAATGACAGATATACAATGGTTTGTGAGGGGCTCAGCCTGGAACTGAGCAGAGAAGTACAGCAGAAGTGAAGCAGGTATCCCAGTGGGAAAGGGAGAAGGGAAGGGGGTGCAAGGAAAGAGCGAACAAAAGAAGTCCTGCCTTCACTGAACTATGTCAGAGATGTGATGTGACCCCCCCCCCCCCCCCTCCCCCCCTCCCTCACCAGGGTATGTCTGCAAGTGCATGGGAAAAAAAGACATGAACAGCAATGGCTGACAGTCAGTGCAGAAAAAAATGCCGGGAAGAGTTACACAGGCGGCTGGAAATGTAGAGCAGCAAATGCATTAAGAAAAACAGGTATTTAGAAGGAAACCACACGTTACATTAGCATGTAACACCAACATGTGCGAAAGCGGCAGCAGGCAAAAACGAGAGTAAAAACATGTTAGTTATCAAATGAAATGTTTAGAGCAATATCTGAATCCAAGCCGTTCTAGACTAATATGAACCATGACCTGATACAAAGTGAAACAGAAGTAATTGTACAGGTGAAAGGAACTATATTCTGTAGATGACCGTATCTAATGTCAATATATAGCATCAGTGAGTACTACTGTCTAAATAAATAATAGTAATACTAATAAACAAGATGTCTCATAAAATAAAGTTGTAAAATCAACCACAAGAGAAGTGGCCACTAAGAGACTAGTACCCACGAATAGAGGAAGATAGCAGTTAATGACCCAGCCACAAGAATGAGCACATCAAAAATGGAAGTAGTGTGATATACATATGTACGGGTTACTGAGGGTGGGAGCTTAAGAGATAACACACCTAAGGCAAGAATAGACACAGAAATACACAACTGGGGAGAATTGCGCATATACCCCAATACCTTAGGGGGGGGATAACACAAGGAACAACACCAAGAATAATTTAAAAGGATATACTCTGTAAAACAGGAACCAAAGCAAAAGTGTGTGCAGGATATCAGGCAATATAATGAGGTGAAGAAGTACCAGGTGGAGCATCAGACTCCATGTGCGGATTGGTTGTCCAGGAAACTTGCCAAGTTCATAAGCTCTACAAAGATTTTAAGTAAGTCTTGCAGCTTGTCACAGAGGCCTTGTACTCGTTCTGCGGAGGGCGCCGGTTCCTCTCTGGACGTGTGCCCTCTCCGGTCGCCACCCAATCAGCCATTTCCTGGCATTGGGGGGACAAGGGCCCAAATGAAGGCCTTTGCTACAGCTCTGCAGGCTTCTGTACTTTTGGCTGCTGGTACAGCCCTTCATCTTTTGTGGTGTGTTTTTTGTATGTTAGTTCAGCCGTATAGGTCCTCAGGTTGGACCATCTGTATCTTTTTTGGCTGATTGGTAAGCTGCCTGTGGTGATACCCACATGTCTTTTATGTTCTAGTCCTCTGCTGCCAGTTTCCCTAAGAGGTGTTCCCTTGTTTTGTTTTGGGATGTCTCCTACCCTAGGTGGGGTACTTGTTGGCTTTGTATAGCCTTGTCCTACGATGGGCTGGTGTGGATTCCTTCTCGGGTTCCTCGTTTTCCTGGCGTCACTGTATACCGCCTGGTGCATACTTTTTCTTCCGCCTTGGTGCAGTTTGCGCTGCTTCAGGTTCTGTCCTGCTCAGTCCCCGATGGTGTTTCTATCCTTCTTCTACAGGACTTGCCTGTCGTGCATTTTGTCCTTTGATCCTGCAGTATGTCTGCTTCTGTGCGTCTTGCCTTTCCTCTTCAGCCTCTGGATCGCCGGACCGACTTTTGTCATGCGGTCTACGGCGTTGTCGTGGTGTTTCCACCTTATTATCCGACTTTTCGGCCTGGTCCTCTGCCTTGTGTTCTAGGGGGCTAGGATATTCCTGGTGTTCTCCTGTGTTCTGGTTGATGACTTTGGGTTTGTTCTGCAGATTTCTCGCTTCCCGGGGGTCGCTGTTCTGGGCACACTATTATATAGTGATTACTAGCTGCCTGCTGCGCAAGCCTGGTTATGGTCCACCTCCGTGGGCCTCGGTGTGTACCCGTGTGCTTCTGTCCCTTGCTCTGCTGGAGCTTTGCGCAACTGTCTTCCTTCTCACATATGCGCTTCTCGGCTGTGGGGCTGTTCCTGCCTTGTCCCCTGCCTCTGGGCTGACGCCTGTTCAGCTGTCCCCTTCGCTGTGTGTGTGTATGTTCTCCTGAGGCGGGCTGTGCCTCCGTTTCCAACTCCGATCATTGGAATTTGTGGTGGTTCTTTCTGCCTTTGGTACTCTTTTGGTGCCGCCTGTACCTCCGGGTTTTCCGGCGGATGCCCTTTGTAACTCTGGTAGGCTTGTGGTATCCCGGCCTTCCCTTCTCCTTGATCTTGCTTACTTCTGCTTGGCGGGGGCTGGGCCGTCCTTCCTGTCCCAATGACACATCCCCTGTTGGGGCCCTGTGTTTTTTCCAATCTGGTGTGGTTCTCTCGCAGACCATCCTCCTCTCTGTGTATGGCTAGCTTATCTATTCTAAGTTTAGGAATCTGCGGGTAGTCTCTATCAGATGTACAAGTTACTTACCTTCGGTAACGGTGTATCTGGTAGAGACGGTTCTAGCCGCAGATTCCTTCACGGCCCGCCCTTCCTCCTCGTTCTGCGATGACCTTTGGCTTGGTCTTCTGCTCTTGCCTCCCTCCGGGTGGTTTTGTCAGTAAGTCAGTCAAATTCACTTCATTCGGTTAATTAAAACCATAAAAGTATACTACAAAAAAATACATCAAATGTTACAATTACACAACATCAACAAGATACAGAGGAAAAAAGGGTGTGATCATATACAAAACACATCATGGTAAAAGAGTAAAAAATATCTCAAGGTTAAAAATGATCTAATTCACAGTAATCCTTTTTTTTCTGTATTCTGACCGCTGCAGTTAAAAAACTAGCAATGTTAAAAATGTCCACCATATTCGTCATCATCTGCAAATACATAAAAGCGGGTCTAGCCTGCAAAAAACCTTTGCCCCTTAAAATAGGTAAAATAATCCGCCTTCGAATATGGATAAAGTGTTCACAAAATACGGTAAAATGCATTAAGTCCTGGGTCGAAAAACTATCACAGGAGCAAACACCCAGATCCTCAATCTTTTTCCTTCCCTTCGGTTAGGCCAGCAGTAAATGTAATTGATTGAGTCTAAATCGTACTAAAAGTAAGCGGTGATGGTGGTTTGTAACTAGATTTAAATAGGGTTCCATGGTACTTGAGGTGGACAATAATTGATGTATCCGCACCAACAGTTTTTTAATCTCACTGGCCTCCCTATCTATCTGTGCAACCTGCAAAAACGTATTTTTAGCCCAGAACAAATCTACCTTAATCAAGTTTTCTGGGAAATTAAACATTTCTGGCCCTCCTAAATTAGTTGTGAGCTTTTTTACGTGGCTCAGCCAAGGAATACTACTTGCGTAATCAAGGGCTAAACAATCACAAATAATTTCCCTATTCATCCCTAGCTCTGGATTTGTTCAGATGCCTATCCACTTTAATAAGGGTGCCATGCTGATTAGGTCAGATACAAAGCCTAACCCAGTTTCTTGATGGATTATAAAAGAGGATGTGGACTGTGGGACAGAAAACAAGTTTCAAAGAAATTTATTTTCAACTATTTGAATGTCCCTCAAATCCCTGTATCCCCATATGTCCGATCCAGAACAAGCTATGGTGATACATTTGGCCCTATGGATGTTTAAAATGGCTTGCATAGTCTTTGCCCCCAATCTGCGGGCAAAGTCAAGAACAGCAACGGTGGATCTGGCCATAACATTTCTTTAAGCTTTCATTTGTGGAATTCACGATCCGCTTTCATCAAATAAAACCCCTAAATAAGTGGACGAATTAACACGTGATATCATATTGTTTTCACAAACAAGTCTTTAATTTCCTTGGTTTACGCCCTAAAATCATTGTGTGCGACTTAGAAAAATTAACATTCAGGTCTAGCGACTTTATAAAATCAACAAAGGAACTTAAAAGATGCTGGAGGCCAATTGCAGTTCTAGCTATCAAGGCAGCGTCATCCGCGTATAGGAGAACCGGGATTAACCGCTCTCCCACACAAGGGATGTCCTTGCTTGCTCCTATTTGCACAGTCTCCAAATTATTGATATCTAAAGTGAATAAGAGTGGTGATAGAATGCATCCCTGTCTCACACCTTTAACATTACGGATGCTGCTAGTAAGATGACCTTTTTGATCGAATCTAACTGTGGCGGATACGAAAGCAGAAGAAAGGTCCATAAAGGGTAGATAAAGTGAACATTTCTTCGCGATCGTATATTTCCCAGACAGTAAAGATAAATTTAAACACTGGTCCATGGTTCCTCTCCCTTTCCTGAACCCATACTCTAGGTTAGAGAGGATATTATAATCATTTAACCAATCTGTGAGTTTCCCAAGGACAACTCTACCTAAAACTTTCACAGCAGTCTATATCAATGAGGTAGGCCTATAACATCGAGGGTCTCCTCTATTTCCCTTTTTAAAAATCTGGACTATAATTGACCGAGACCAAGATTGTGGTAGGCCAAACTTACATGGCGCGGAAAAAACATTTGCAAGAATATAAGACCATAAAAGAACATTCGTTTTAAAAAGATCCACCGGGACACCATCCAGACCAGGTGCTTTATTACTTGACATCTGGTCAATAGCCGCAGCTACTTCCCCAGCAGTAAATACTAGGGTGTAGTTCTCCACGACATAAGTTGTGCTTTGGGGCACCTTATCCCCTTGGTCCCCATAAATATGTTTAAAGTGGTTAAGCCACTCCACTTCTGGGATGTTGCAGTCCAACAAGCCGCTATTATTATTTGAAAAGAACAGCTTGACAACATGCCAGAACTTAGCACTATTTTTAATTACGTCTGTGGAAAGTAATTCAATCCATGCTTTCTCTTTAATTTCTTTTTTACATGTATCTATTGCTAGTTTATAGTTTTTCCGAAGGTTGGCTATAAGGGGTTTATCAAGTGGTGTTTGTTTCAGAGCAACCATCAACTCTTGGTAAGCGGTAGAGCACACGTGGTCAAACCATCTCTCACCTCTATTAGGGTATTCCTTACAGGTGGACATTAAAGCTCCAAGCCACTTGATTACATATTTTGAAATAGGCCACAAGAATCTTGCTATCGAGAAACCTAGGATCACAGCAAATCTCTAACTCCGATCCCACTTTAACTTCTTGCTCATTACAAAACTCATCCGGGATCACCTTGCACCATTTAAGTCTACTACCTTGATCTTTGGATTTGATAGGTAGATTAGGGACACACCTGTCAGACTTAAATTAAGCTCTATGCCTCTAACCAAAATCAAATGCAACGGATTGTGGTCACTGAACTGTGACCATATAGCAGTAAAATCTTTAACGCAAGTTTCCAAGGAGGAACCAATAAAAATATAGTCAATAGTTGAGTTCATTCCCCTACCTTTAAAAGCGGGTACAACATCCTCGCCTCTCCCTTCAATTGGTTAAAGGAGACCAAACTCTGCCAGAATGTCATCAAGAAATTAACCTTGTTGTGCATGTTCAAAATGGGTCTCCATATATTCCCCCGGACCTAAACTATCTGTAACCTGGCAATTTTTTTGACATGGATGAATATTAAAATCACCCAAAATTATTACCGAGTATAGTGTGACCTGTTTCTCCTAGTATGATTTGAGAAACAATTTAAGACTAGATAGATGCTCTATAGCATTAGATCTATCAAATGAGTTATAAAAGTTCACAATTAAAATCCTAGTTGCACTGGTAGGAACAATTTCAACTGCTAGACAGTTCGATAAACCGAGATCCAATTTACGATGGCTTCCTGCAACCTTTAATGATATCATGGTTATAAGACCACCTTTGGATCTGCCCGCTATAGAGGGCCTAGCTGACTCAACATGTTCCATAACCACCCAGCCAGAAAATATTGTCAACTTCCCATGTTTCTTGAAGCCCAATAACATCATAATCCCTTGGTAAATTAAATCATTCCATAAGGGGTCATCCATTTTATTTCTTAACCCTGCTATGTTCCAACTCAGTATCTTAACTTGACTTGGCACTTAAGGCACATATCTATTAGGCAGGGTATTAGGATCCACCCACTGATTGTCTACAATCTGCCCCTATATAGGAGATCTACCCATCAGTTAATTAATAGCCATCCATCTGGCTCAGTGGCGAGAATCGATTTGTTAATTTTAGCCTGTGATTGACAGAGCTTACTCCTACATCACTCCCCAAGATTAGGGGAGCAGTAGAATTTCCACCTAATCCATTCTGATGGTAATGGTTACCCCTGGGCCTAAAACTAATGTCCAGTTCATGCTTGTAAGTGTCTAATTGCCAGTTGAACCAGGGCATGAGGTTGTATGGTTGATCAGCCATTTTGGGCGGATAAAAGAAGCCTAAGGGAAATGCATTAATACCCTCTTTGCCCCCACGATTGTTGCCTTGAAAAAGCAAACCCGCAATATCCCTCTGGTCAAATTTAATAACACAATCACCCTCCTTCTGTTTGGGGCAGGGACCTACCCACCCAACCCATCTAGCCATAATAACATGTGAAGATGCTTTAAATCCTCCTTCAGAGTGCGAAGCACACCAGAATTTAACTTTACGGATTAACTCATCAGGTGCTTCCACAGCATTGTCCTTAAGAGGGGGTACCTCTGTTAAAACTGCCACTAAAGGGGTGGCTTCAGGTGGTAGATGAGCCTAACCTAGTTAACCCCCCCCCCCCCTGTTAAATTACACATTTATGCTTTTGTTCTTATTTCCTAGGTATCCCAACTTGATTAGCATTCATTTCGGCTTCTTGGGGCAACTTCCCAGACGTAGTCCCTGAGTAAGGCACAGTAGTGCCACACTCACCCATGGGATTCACCTTGATTACATGTAGAGTATTCTTATTACAGAGCGTTTTGCTACATTTTGTGTTGCTATTCAACTCCCTAGTAATAGCATGAGGACATGACAAACCCTCCAATTTTCTTTCAAGACAGGCTAGTTTCTTCATAATCCCCTCAGTCTTAAATTTCATATAATTAATTCTCAACTCTTAATGTATCAAAAAGAGTGTCAATGTGGGTTAGAAGTAGTTCTATGTCCATTGTGTTGTTTACAGGATGGATGGGCGGCCGCTCCTCTACAGTTAAAAAAACTTCTTCCCCCCTCCTGCACTACCAACTCCTTATTGTTCAAACCCAGCTTGGATCCCTTCTTTCTCTTTTTCCTATGTTAAAGAATCTGCGGCTAGAATCGTCTCTACCTGATACACCGTTACCAAAGGTAAGTAACTTGTACTACAACCCTGTAGAAAACTGTAATATTCAAATCACTACAAACCTACTGAGAAGTACCAGTACTGTCCCATATCCACCCATATCCAGTTTGAAAGCATGACACAATGTTTGTGCTTAAAGAGATGTTCTTGTGCAACAAGCAATCATGCTATCTGTTTCAACTGTGTACATGAGGTCTTTTTTTTATTGGGTATAGAATGCTTATATTGACCGGTTCATACAAAGTGTTTGAAGAGTGCTTCAAAGGCAGCCTCCTTTAAAATAAGGCACGGATGCCAGATAGAGGCCAGTAGAATGGCTCCTGTAAACCATGCCTGGTGCTTGCTGCTGTCTCAGTTCGGATACAGGCTCTATAAAATCTACCAGGAGTTCCAGTCATCTTCGACATGACTAGGGGCTTACTGCACCCTGCTCCCCTGTATTTATTCTAGGTACTAACTCAATCCCCTAGGAAGGAGCTCCAGGGCCTCATTGTGGCAAATGCCGGGGCATCCAACACCCATCTTCTAGATTCCTACAGCTTCTCCCTGGCAGCTATCCCTTCACCGTAATTTTTATCACAGGCAGACCATCTTTGTTATCCCCAAAGTTACCTGCCCCACCCTCTAGAAATTCTGGTGCCATAGTACCTCAAAGATTTTGAACAGTTGGCAGTAGGTCTTGTCTAGCCATTGGTGCTCTTTTTCAACCACCAATGTAAGTGTATCCTAGAGTCGGCATGTGCCCACACTGGTGGTAGTACTTTTGCTGCAGCATGAGGTCTATTAGGCTAGCTCCACCCACACCTTCCCTTGTATTTGCATTTGCATTCCTCCCCAGTGTGAGTGACCTTGACACAGTAACAACCCAATGCTCCAGTGCACACCCTGTGCTGCGGCCTGCTCCTGGTGGCATAACGCTCCTAACCAGGACAGTGTGCTCTCTGTTGACACACATTGAGAATGTTTGGACACATTGGGGAAGCATAATTCTAGCACTTTGTAGCACTGTGCTTCCTTCCCTGACTTAGTCATGGCCACGTGAGTTAGAAGGAGCAGGTGTGTGATGAAGCGAGTATGCTCCTCTCCCTTCTTCTAGTAGTTGTTTCACCAGCCAAGCCAATACCCCTTCTTGCATGTCTTCCCTGGCAACAAGGTCAAACACGGCTCTCCCCAAGGAATGGGGCGAGACACTAGCGTGGCTCACCGCCATATTGATCACCTTGATACATTCTTTCGGATAGGCCATTTCCTTGAGCCCATACCCCATCCCCCCCACCCGCCCCTTACGTTGCCTAGTTACATCTCCAATCTCATTACAAAGTAAGCATACCTCCTCCTTTTCCAACTCCTTCTGTGTCCAAAAATTGAGGCCAAGAGTATTTGTTCAGTTTTTTTTAGGAATCAGTATGGAACTTATGAAATAAAGTTTAGGACCCCTTTATCCACTGACTCTAGCATCTCTTCATTCATGAGGGCCAAACTAGACCCTACCTAAACAGTTGTCAGTTTGTGTATATTAAAATGGGTGTGCAACATAAAGCACCATTTTCTTTACACAGCCTAGTCCAAATAAATCCCTTATGCTAGCCATAGTTTTAAACTTGGATAAAAGCACACTTCTCAAAACCTACTACTGTCCCATGCAGTGACTTTAAAAATGTTAGTATATGTTTTGACCAAATCTGCATGCTTCCATAACGCACGTAGTTGTACAGTCACTGGTGCTTGACTTAACGCTTTACTAGACTTAACTTTTTACTAGTTACTATATTGCACATGTTGTATGCTTAAATAATTTTCCAACCAACAACATCTCACGTTTGTTTTAATAATACTGTGATAGCTTTTTGAAATATTCCATAATTATTGAAGTAGCACTGTTTGGAAAATTTTAGAATGTCAACTCTGTTTTGCAAACTCCCTCCGGCCCAGTTAGCTCACTTTTCAAGTTTTACATTGCTCCACCCAGTGCACCTAATTTTCTTTAAGATTGCAAGTAGGCCCGCATTGTGTATTACACTGCTTTTTTTCTTCTTGGCTTTGGGTGGCTGAGCCTTGGCTTCATAACTAGGCAAAAAATTGGGAACTGGATTCCTGTAATATTAAAGGGAGTCTGTCTGTCTTTGCATAAACGTTCAGCCTGCTCAGAAGAAAGCAGCAGTCACCAATGTTTGGGACAAGTTGATTGTGGGGAGAAGCAACAAAGGAGAAAATAAGACATTAGGCTTGTCTTGTTACCGGACACTTGACCTACCGGATAGAGCTTGCTGTTAATTCCGTTGTGACTAAAGCTGGAAGTTTGTAGTTTCCTTTAACGGATTGTATTCCACTGCATCAGAGGTCCCTGATGCGAGCTTTGGATCCAGTAGTCTTCACTTTTTTCTGCCTGACCATACGCCTAGGGAATAAGTATTGAGAGCATAGGTGCTGGAAGTACAGAATCCAAAAAGGCTCCATATGCTCTCAGTTAAAACAAAAATCATCTGCATGAAGCACTAAGATAAAAGCTATGGGTCCTCTGGCAAACATGGTCCTGCAAGCATCATGCTGCGTGTTCAGCTACCCTGGGGAAGCACTGCTGTGGGGTGCTGCACAGTATTGACTTTTTTTGGGGGGGATGGAAAACGGGTGTAGCAGCCACTGTGGTGCACCTTCATTGAGTAACTTTCTTCCACAGTCATGATTCGGTCCCCTCTCGTGCCACTATGCTGCTTACTTCTCTTTTCCGTCACCAGCCCCTAATTAGTGGCCACCATGGCATGTTGATGGTATCTGGCATTGCACAGAACGTACGAGGTTGAAAAGCTGTCTCCACTGCGCATTAACGGCTCTGCTGCTTCATTTTTCTCTGTGCATATCTCACCCGACGCTCAAAAAGTCTTGCCGTGAATTTACACTGGACATGTATGCCTTCTGTCTAGCTCCAAGCCATTCGTCATTTTTTTTGCTCCGATTAGCAAGAGGGATCAAATGCAGCCAAACAAAGTATTTTAACTGATTATGGAAGGTTCAGGAGTGCCTCAATAGATGGCTTGTCCACAGCGCCCTATAGTACTTGCTCGGTTCTCAGTGAAGTTCCCGTACTTTGAAGTTATTGTTGACTTCTAATGAGGAAACATAGATACCATCTACATCCTTTATTAAAACCTCTTTAGTCTTTATATTCCCCAAAAAGTGATGAGGAAGGATATAAGGTTTTCTTTTAGTACCTGGCAACAACCTCCGTTCTTGGACGTTTTTGGTACTATTTTATTATATCTGAATGTGAATATAAGTTTTGCAGTGTTCTTTTCAAGGCCTTGTAGTGTTAGTAATGTGATAACTATTACCATAGCCTTGGGTAAAAAGCCTCTACTTTGCACTGCTTCAGTGTTTTCACGCAAGCTGTATCTGGTGCATGGTCATTCTTTCCACAGGGCATTGCTTTTGTATTTCAAATACCTCATCCAATCAAGAAACGTGCACAACAGAAACTGCTGGCACCTATGTGTTTGTAAATCTTGGTCTGAATAAAAGTTCTAGAACTTGTTGCGAAAAACCTCTTTGTAATGTGTTTTAATGCGTGATATGCTATATTGCTCTCAACCCCTCTCTCAATTTATTCTTTCTTTTTCAATCATTTCTTTAGTGGAAAATGTATCTTAATATAGGACCGCATATTCAGTTCCATGGTTTTTAATCTTTTTGACATGCCACTTTCTAGCCTATTTATATAAGTATAGTCTCTAAAATACGTACCTAGAATGGGGGGGAGGGGAGGGGGGGGGGGTGTTCTCTTTCGACCTCAAAACATTTTATATAAAGAGTATAACAGCCTTACCATAGGTGTATTACATTGTTTGCTTTGTAGCCAATTACTCTAACTCTGTTCCATTTGTTTCCCTTTCCAGTGGACCTGTGTGTATGAATTCCAGGAAGGTGCGCCCATACGTCCAGTTTCACCTCGCTGTTCATTACGACTGACTCACTATATCGAGGAAGCCAACGTGGGACGGGGCTACATTAAAGAACTTTGCTTCAGCCCTGACGGACGCATGATTTCATCTCCACATGGCTATGGGATCCGCTTGTTGGGTTTTGACTCGAAATGTTGTGAACTGGTTGACTGTTTGCCAAAAGAATCCAGCCCGTTGAAAGAGATCCGCTCCCTTTATTCACACAGTGATGTGGTTCTCACAACCAAGTTTTCGCCCACACACTGTCAGATCGCCTCTGGGTGCCTTAGTGGACGTGTTTCTTTATACCAACCAAAATTTTAGGCACACTGCTAAAAAGCATTTTTTTGTCCAGGCAAATTGTTTATGAATCCTTCGGTTGGTTTTGGAGTTCATTCTTTGAAAGGAAAAAAAGTGTTCAGACTTTAAGAACTAAAACGGTTGGACAATATGCTTTTACCTGTCATTTATGAAAATGCCAGTCTTCGTATTCCAGTCTTTCATAAAATAAATCTGAACTTATAAACTCAGTCCGGCACTATGGACTCTTAAATAATACAGATCGGGTTTTATTGAATTTTGTTTCCGGACGTACAATCCTTTGTATCCTGTAAATCTGTTCTACTCGCTATCATTCCCTCAAGAGAAAAAATGCACAAGGTCTTGTTTTTGTCTTTTCTTTACTTAAGACCACCTTCGTGGTGGCCAATTATATAGCAGGCAACTTGGATTCAGATGCTGCCATCGAAACACTCAATACCAGATAGGAACTCTGCATATTCTTGCTATTGTTTGGGATATTTTACAGTTAATTCAGCTTGCTTTTTTGAAAAGGAGGAATTCAACCTGGACATGTTCATACACTTAAGAAGCTGTTAGTCTTCTGAAATGACAAACATAAAACTATACCAATGCCCCCTGTTTTGTTTCAGTGGGAAGAATGGTTGTAAGGTCTGTTCTTGGATCTCTTTGTACATGCTGTCCATGTACTTTAATTGAGTGGTTATCCATTCAGTTTAAATTATTTATTATTTATAAAATAAATAGAAACTATATTTGTCATGGCTATATCATGTTGAGAGTAAGTATTTTTATAGAAATAATTTCTCAATGGCCCTAATTTCTCTGGTTGTTGGTGGATGATAGCCTGTTTCATTCAGAACTGTTAGTGGAATGCTGCAACATCCTGTATATTTCATACTGTCTGGCTTATAGGGCACACATGCTTTCACTTTTTTCTCACCTTGTGACGCTGTGCAAATGGAGTGGCACCAAATTGGGATAATACAAAATTCCAACTTTGTAAAGCTAAATTGACAGGAAATGAACAACATAAGTTGTGTAAGGCTGAAGGCATTTGCACAGTTATCATTTGGGTGTCGTCCATCAGTGTTCAAGGAGATTCATATAGCAGGTTTTTGGTTGTGGTGATTGGAGTTCCAGCCAGGAAAACTTGAGGCACCAGTGGTGAATAAACCTATGTTAGGAAAGGAATCTCCAGCCCGATTGGTGACTTGTTAATTTTTGGATGAGTTAGTGCTCTAAAGCAGGGCATAGACCTGCAGAATGTTCAGTAACCACACAGTGCAGCAACCTTTGAAGCCCTTTTGTGCTTTTTTGCTTTTTTAAATACATTTCACTGTCAACTGCGGTTGTAAGGAGCATTGGCAAAGCCTGGCTGTAACAAGGCAACACAATTAAACACAGAATATTCCAAATGCTGTTTTCATGTGTTTCACATTAAAGCCCGCACTACTGATTTTAGTAGATGTGTGAAAAAAGAACCTTATAGGAATAGAAGTGTGTATAGAATGCATATAAGAGATAAAGCCCTGAATGTTACAAACTGCATCATGATTGAGTTTACTTTGTAAAATAGTCCAGATAAATTCCAATGGCAGCGTTCCTGGAAGTTTGAAGGTTACAAAAATAGCCAGTACATGAGATGAAAGATAATATAGGGTGGAAGCAAAATGCATTCTATGTAGGTTTTAAATAATTGGTAAAAAAGGCTTGCTGAGAGCTTTGCTGGCAAGTCAGACCTATAAACAGTATGTTCAAGGCATGTGTGGCTGTAGACACACATGATGTGCATACTCTTGTCATTCAGTGTTGGGCCCAGATGTGTGCGAATAGTTTTTCTTTGAAGAAGCCTTTCGAGTCACTCCACCTCTTGCTGGTAATGCATATGGTAATAGACACCATTGTTAGATTGTTTTCTTTATGCTATCTGGGTCGGACATGTGCTGCTGTTCAATACAGTTGCTGTGCTCTTTTCAGTCTACACTGGTTCCTTCCCTCTGTCCCTATTATTATCGAGAACGTCTTCCTTGTCCCTCTCGGGTTGACGTTCACAGCTTCACTCGAGTGGTGTTTGGGTTGACTGCGGCTCCTTGTGGGCCATGCCCATTGAGCCTACTACCTGTCCCCGATCACGTCTCTCCACCATTCCTCAACCGTGATGGAACGGACGCCATTCCACTACTGTCCTTTCGGCCATGCAAATTTACCCTCGGACTGACCATCAGGTTTGTAATTTGTCTCTCTCCTGAGTATTGAACCCTGTTCCTTCTGCTCCAAGAAGATCCACTGCGACCGACGGGCCTGTCATCCTGAAATGTCCTGTAGGAGCATAAACGCCACCTGATGCCTATATGACACTGAGGACTTTGAAGGAGAGCACCATGCACAGCCATTGGCCGCAGACAAGGAAGCTTTCTTCCCCAACTACTCCGATGTGTAGATCCAGGATCTTCCACTAGCTCATCAAGCTGCGAGTACAGTACCCCTCCCCCGTTACACCACACAAGTTGAGTGGCCCCATTCTAAAGGTCATCTGGCCAATCTGGAGCACCAGAGACAGGTCGCCGGTCCCCCACAGCCTTCGGGCCATGGTAGGCACCAAACACCAGCTTCGGATGTAATGCTCAGCTCAAAGCTCAGCACTGCAGAAACCATTGAGGACGCCTGCTTTGCCACTGACAGCTCTTGCCTCGACACCTTCCCGTCCATTGGGGTCGACAGCTTTGGTATCTAAATTGAAACTGCCCTCTGAGCCGAAACCCATGCCATCGACCAGACTTTTGCTCGGGCGGCATTGAACCAATCCTCCATAAAGTCCAAGAGAAGATCAATGCTCGACAGGGACACTTGGTCCTTAAGCCCCACACTGGCCAGATCCTGGCCTTCCCCCTGGGGCCTGCTGCTCAACCATCCAAACTCCAGCTGCCCTCAATGAAGTCCTAGACAGACATGTCAGGACCACCCAAGCATTGCAAGAAAGCAGACCAGGCGATTAGCCTGTTTCCTTGCACACACCCACCACCTCAGCCAGCTCCACGGTGCTCACCTTCCTGGCCTTCTTTCCTTTCCACCTCAAAGATCACCTCATTCTATCACATTGGGGCCAACACCTTTGGCACTCCTCTGCAAGCGACCCCTGGGAGTCCTATGATGCACACCTATCAGGGGACACAGATCCCAACTAGTACCCTGCTATCCGTTCTGGACAACTGTGTCCTACCACAAACTTATTGGTAGGGCCGCCTTCCAAAAGATGGATTTCCAAACTGAACCTCTAGAAGAGTATTTTCTCTATGAAACGCTCTGCTCCACCCACCGCATTATTACCTCTCCGTGCTCAAGGGCATGCTGCGTCTTACCCCCAACATTTTTTAATACCACATCCACGCAAGGGTCATTACACCTAAGTGGACAAAAAAATACAAGGCTGCTCCTACTTACCCCATTTACAATCTTGGCCAGCTCCCACCCAACTCCTTGGTTGTCACTACCACCCAGAAGAGGGCCAACTCTCGGGCTACTAGTGATGCCTCGCCACCAGATAAGGAGAGCACACATATAGATGCTGTAGGGAAAACGGTGGCCATGCAATCGACCAACCATTGGCGTATTGCTAATTCCATTGGTCTTCTCTCCATATATGCGTGCCCCCACTGGAATGAGCTGGTTGAGCTCCTCCAACATCTACCAGAGGACCACCGGAAAAGGGGTTATGAGATTTATCTCGGAGGTAAAGCATACTATTAACACCATTCTCTGCTGCGCATTAGATGCTGCCTCACTGCCTCCAGAGGGGTTGGCTCCAGTATCCTTCTGCACAGGCACGCCTGGCTCCGAATCTCCGGCTTCAAGCAAGAGGTCCATGAGAACCTGCTTAACATGCTGTTTGATGGTCAACATCTATTCGGTCCTCAGGTGGCCCAGATACCAGAATTTTTTTTTTTTAAAGACCAGTACACTGCAAAGGCTATGGGTGCACTTTAAACACCTGAGTCTCGCCGATCCTTCCATCGCACGCCCCACTATGGAGGCTCAAAGACCACCTTCCCCGGCGCCTCCACGCCCTGTCTGCCTCAACAGGCAAGGCAGCCTTCTCCTAGAGGATACTTCAGGGGATCCTACACCGGCAACACTTCAAAAGGCAGAGGTAATTATGGCTTCCCCCAGAGAAGCTCCCACCACCACCAAACCCTGACTTGCATCTCCTGCACCCAATTACACAACACCTGACAGGGGTTCCTTCAATGGTTTTTTGCCACATGGCGGAACGTCCCCCCAGACTAGTGAGTGTTGGACATTATCCAGCATGGTTATTGCCTGGAGCTCACCTCCATGCTTCCTACCATTCCTCCTGGCAGGCACAGACTCTCCCTGGTACACCAAAGGCTTCTAAGGGAAGATGTCCAAACTCTCCTTCTCAAAGGTTCTATCGAACCTGACCTCCCATCATCACCAGGGCACGGGAGTATACTCTCTGTCCTTTCTAATTTACAAAAAGGACGGTTCCCTCAAACCCATTCAGAACCTCAGGCCCTCAAGAAATAGATACTCTCAGAGCACTTCCATATGTTTACTTTTCAAGATGTCATACCGCTTCTGCAACAAGTTGACATCATGACCGTTTCAACTTGAAGGACGCCTACACCCACATACCAGTGCACTCGGTGCAGCGCTGATATTGCAGGTTTGTGGTCAGTGAAAACCATAACTAGGTCAAAGTGCTCCCTTTTGGGGTCACCCCTGGTGTTCACCAGGTGCCTTGCGGTGGTGGCCGCTTATCTGTGCAGACAGTGCGTACAGTCATCCCATACCTGGGCGACGAGTTGATCAAGAGGGCCACCCACCAGCAATGCCGCAAAAACACACAAATTATGATACGTACACGAGTTGGGGTTTACTATCAACACCACTAAATCCCACCTCCAACCCTCCAGATCCAAACCTACCCAGGGGAAGTCCTCAACTCGGAGGTTGAGATGGCCTATCAAAACCTAGCCAGGAACTAGTCCTTTCAAGCACAGATCCCTATTCCAACCAGATTGCCAAGTCACAGTCCGGATAGTCCTGCGCCTCCCTGGCATGGTTGCCTCCTGCATTGCTATGATACCCTATGCCAGAGCACACATGCATCTGTTGCAGGAATGCCTAGCGAAATATTGATCTTAAGCAGAGGGTCATTGGGACGATCTAGTGTTGATAGGGTGCTGCACTTCTCTCTCTCTACAGTGAGGGAACACCAACAACCTTTTGCAGAGGTGGCCTTTGCTCGACCCAATTCCTCAGAGGACCGTTAAAACACACCCCTCCCTTTTTGGATGGGGTGTGCACTTTCAGGATCTGACTGTCCAAGACCAATTGGAGAACACCACTAGGGCCTCCATATCAACTACCTGGAGTTCCTAGCCATTCACTTAGCTTTGAAGGCCTTTGTACCTCACCCGATGAGCAATGTTGATCTTGTCCAGATGAACAATGACAGCCATGTATTACCTTAAGAAACGGGGCATCACCCCAGCTCTCGCAGCTAGCCCTGAGCATTTTGTGCTGGGTTTTCTTCCACAAAATCCAACTGCTTGTGTAGTACTTTCTGGGAATCAACAACAACTTTGCTGACCTCCACAGCAGAATGCGGCAACAAGTCCAGGAGTGGGAACTCCAGCCACAAGTCTTCCGGTACTTCTGGCGATGGGCTTCCCAGAAATAGACCTCTGTCACACAGCAGAAAACTCCAAATCCCCAAACTTCACCCCAGGTTCCCATGCCTGTAATACATTATAGATGAGTTGGTCAGGGATCTTTGCCTATGCTTTTCCACCACTCCCACCTGAGGCTTCGGCAGACGTCTCACTCCTATCCTGGTGGCTCCCACATGTCTCTGCTCGAACTCTTACTGGTACCATACGAGAGGCTTCCCTACAGGCCGGACCTTCTCATGAATAACCATGGACAAATATCCTTAATCTTCTACCTGGACGCATAAGCATTCTTAAGGAAGCACACAGACCTACCTGTGCCCGCTATGTGGCCAAGTGGAAGAGGTTTGTGTTTTACTGTCATTCAAAACAAATTGACCCTTTAACAGCCAAAGCCTTGTCTGCTACCTGCTTCACTTACAGGTTTGCGGACTAGCCTTCACCTCTATCAACCATTCACCTAATAATTCTCTCTTTAAGATTCATGTCATGAAGGCTTTCATATAGGGTGTTAAGAGAGTCAATCTCCCCTCAAGTCGAGGGACCGGTCACCATTGTTCGTCTGGATCCAAATCCTCGCACTCTGGGCAGGTAAGTCGAAGCATTCCAAGAAGAAGTCGAAGAAGCATCGTCGCTCTTCGACTTCGCGACGCGGCTGAGGATGGTGCCACCCCGCGGCTTCTGCGGAGCCTGTGACATCGGCGTTGGCCTAACCATCCTTCTCGGGTCAGTCGGCGACACCTGCTCAAGTGCAAGAGTTTCTTGCTGCCATGGCCCGACTCTTTGGGCTGTCTGGCCCCGCCGGTGCGCCTTCGGGCCCCCTGGGCCCGAATGGGGGTCCAGCCTGTCCATCGCTGCCGGCTTTGGCCCCGGCACTGCAGGACTCCCTTGACCCAGGGCTCGGATCCCGGGGACGCCTGTTGACCTCATAACACCTCCACCGGTGTCAACCTCACCCCCAGGACCACCTCGGATGTCGTCCATTGCTACCGCTGACGTCGACCCCCGGTTTCAGCCCCGAACCGGACACGGCGCTGGAACGGCGTCCCTCGATGCAGATTCAGACGGCGATGAGGTTATCTTACCCCCCCATGTCTGTCCTCCCTATTTTCAGCATGTTTCACAGACTTCGGAGGAAGGGGAGGACTGGGAGGGGTCTGAGGACCCTCTCACACAACAGTGTGATTATGATCTGGACTGGGCAGAGGATTTGGGGGATGCCAGTGGCCTAGACCACTCACATGACCTTGGCATGCAGTCTCCTCCTTCCGTGGCTATGGCGGAGGGAGCAAGTTATGCAGTGGTGTTGCGTAGGGCGGCTGAGGCCCTCCACCCCGAACTCCCTACAGTGGCCATCAGGACTAACCTCCTGACAGAAGTGCTTCAGCCGGCGGCAACCTCTTCGGAGCCCTTGCTGCCTTTCAATGATGCACTTTTGAACGTTCTTTTGGGCACTTGGTCCAGGCACAACATTGGGGCTCCTGTGGAGAGGAACGTGGCCCGACTCCATTGCCTGGCTCCGGGCGATTCCCTCTTTCTCTCCCAACACCCCATTCCTGAGAGCTTGGTTGTCCAAGCCTCTGCTTCCTAGAGCGCGTTGTCTTCCGCTCCTCCCGATAGGGAATCCAAGAAGCTGGAGCAGCTTGGCAAGAAGCTGTTTTCTTCTGCCAGCTTAGGGCTGCGGTTGGTGAACACAGCATGCCTTTTGGGCCGTTATTCCCACTCTGTGTGGGACATGGTTGCGCAGGTGCTCCCCAACTGTCCGTAGGAGGCCTGAACAATTCTCTCCCAAGCTATAGCAGCTGGGAGAGACATAGCGAAGTTCACCATCCGTTGTGGGCTTGATACCGCCGACTCACTGGGAAGGGCGATTTCCACAACGGTGGTGCTTCGGCCCCATGCCTAGTTGAGAATGACTGGCTTCTTGGGGGGATGTCCAGAACACTCCGATGGACATGTCCTTTAATGGCATTTGCCTTTTTGGCAATAGAGCAGATAGTGCGTTGGAGCGCTCGAAGGACTCACGGGCTACGGTCAAGTCCTTAGACCTATCGGCCACTCGGCCTCCTCTGCTTTCTGCTTTTCGCTCCTTTCATGGCCACGGAAGGGGTGCCCCACCACGTTCCTTTCAGAGCCACAGGCTTGCGCAGCAACAAACTCAGCGCGGACGTGGGAACCGCCAAGGCGATTCTGGGGCCAGCGGGCTGGTCAGTCCACCCTCACCCCGCAGCATCCACTTCAAAGCCTTCCTAGTCCGAAATTTCAGTCCCATCAAACGCCAGTGGAAGGCAGAATTTGCCATCATCTCCCCCACTGGCGCAACATCACCTCGGACAGGTGGGTGCTGCAAATAGTCCGAAGGGGCTACTCCCTCCCCTTCGAGACTACCCCTCCAGCCATGCCACCGCAGTACCACCGCATGTCGGGGCACCATCTTGCGTTCTGCAGCAGGAAGTCACGGCCCTCTTGGCCAAGGGGCCATCGAACGCGTTCCTAGGCCAGAAGTAGGTCGTGGTTGTTGTTCCCACTACTTTCTGGTCCCCAAAAAGGACAAGGGCCTGCGTCCTATCTTGGGCCTCAGGAACGTCAACCGCTTCCTCCGGAAGGAGAAGTTCAAGATGTTGACGCTAGCTCAGGTCTTGTCTGACCTCGACCCTGGAGACTGGATGGTAGCGTTGAGACTTGCAGGACGCATATTTCCACATCCCGGTCCTGCCGGCCTACCGGCGTTACCTGCGGTTCATGGTAGGCCACGAGCACTTTCAGTTTACTGAGCTCCTTTTCGGCCTTACCAGCGCCCCTCAGGTTTTCACAAAAGTGATGGCGGCGGTTGCAGCTTATCTGCGCAGATCAGGGATTCCAGTCTTCCCCCTATATCGACGACTGGTTGTTAAAGGCAGGCTCGTCCACCTCCTGACTACGGCTGACCTGCATTTGCTGGGGTTCTCAATCTACATGCCAAAGTCGCACCTGATTCCCTCTCAAAAACTCCTCTTAATCGGAGCAGTTCTGGACTCTGCGCAGTTTCGGGTTTATCCTCCAGAGCAGTGAGTCCGGTATATTTAGGCTATGATTCCGATCTTTCAGCCTCTATCCCAAGTTTCGGTCAGGATGACCCTCTGGGCCTGATGGCCTCCTGCATCCTGCTAGTGGATCATGCCAGATGGCATATGCAGGCTCTGCAGTGGGACCTGAAGTTCCAGTGGGCGCAGCATCAGGACAACCCGTCCGATCACATTCAGATCTGGGAGGGCGCTGCATGACAATTAGAGTGGTGGAACACGAACCGCGTTTGGGTCAATGGCAGATCCCTCTCCCTTCCCCAACCGGAAAGCAGTTGTGACGGACGCGTCCCTTCTGGGATGGGGGGGCCACATGGGAGAGGCGGGGATCATAGGCCTCTGGTCTCCGGCGGAGTCCGGGCTCCACATCAACATTCTGGAGCCCTGGGCGATCTGGCTTGCACTGAAGGCATTTCTTCCCTCTGTCCGAGGAAGAGTAGTGCAGGTGTTCACGGACTACCCCACCACCTTGTTGTACTGCAACAAACCGGGTGGGGTGGGGTCGTGGACCCTATGTCAGGAGGCTCTGCGCCTCTGGACAAGCCTTCCCTTTCAAGTCCCCTGTTGTAAATAGATTCTTAAAAGGCATTATTCATCTTTTCCCTCCTGTTCCTTTCATAATGCCTCAGTGGGACTTGACCCTGGTTCTGAACAATTGCTTGTGTGCTCCCTTTGAGCCACTTCACAACTGTCCTCTTTGTCTTCTCACATTAAAGACCGCTTTCCTGGTGGCCCTTACCTCTGCCAGAAGAGTGAGTGAGCTCCAGGCTCTTTCTTCTAAACCCCCTTTTCTCTGTCTATCCGAACAAAGTGGTTCTCAAGACTCGTTCATCTTTTCTGCCAAAGGTTGTCACTACCTTTCACATAGGGCAGACCATCGCTTTGCCCACCTTCTTTCCGCCTCCGCATCCCTCAAAAAAGGAAGAGGCTCCACCGTCTGGACCCAAAACCTGCGCTCTCCTTCTACCTGAACCGCACACAACAGTGGCTACATGGGCTCCAAGAAAGGTCGGGCCGTGCACAAGCGGACCATCTTTTGATGGGTCGTTCTGCGCATAAAGGCTTGTTATTCTTTGGCTAAAAAGGAGCCTCTGGTGGGACTGCGTGCCCATTCTACCAGGGAGACGGCAGCTACTACTGCTGTGGGACGGGGAGTTACCTTGCATGACATATGTAAGGCAGCTACGTGGGCCTAGCTGCACATGATTACCAAGCATTACTGCCTGGACAGCCAAGTCCGGAGAGGGCTTCTTTGACCGTTCTGTTCTCCAGGACTTTCTGGTGTGATCTTGGTTCGCAAACCCACAACCGGGGTTGGTATTGCTGGGGTATCTATTCTAAGGTAAGGAATCGATCACTGTGTTTCTTTCAATGCATAAGTTACTTACCTTCGGTAACGATCTATTTGTAAGAAACCTTAGTAGTGATCGATTCCTTACCGCCCCACCCATCCTACCCATTCTGCGAACTGATTTCTAGGGTTAAGGTCATCCCTTTCAGGGCCCTAGTTTCAAGGCACCAGTGGTCAGTTTCTTGCATGGCTCTGGAAAGTCGTGTACAGAACTGACGTAAGCGCACGTGGGCGTGTCTAAGTAGCTCCAGCGACGTCATCTCGGCGACGACTCACAGGGAGCCGCATGACGTCGTCGACCGACGTGCAGGTGTACTGCTGACAATAACTTTCCGGATGCAGTCTGACGCCTGGAGGTAAATCTAAGGTAAGGAATCCATCACTATTAATGTTTCGCACATATATATTGTTACTGAAGGTAAGTAACTTGTGCAACAGAACTAAACCATTTAGAAACACTCAACAACTCTTAGTTGCTTTCTCCAAGTCCAATAAAGGGAGGGATTTGTCCAAATCAAGCATTGCCAGGTGGATCGTGCAGTGCATCCAGACATGTTATGCTAAAGCAAAAAGGACTTTGTCCATATTTCCTAGAGCCCACTCCACTCAAAAAAGGAGTCTCTTTGGCTTTCCTGGGGAACATTCCTATAGCTGATGTATGCAAAACAGATATCTGGTCTACCAGTTTTGTGTGGACATCCTAGCCTGCCAAATTTTGCCAGGCAGCATTCTGTACCCCTACAATCTACTGCCACAACCACAGGCTAGTCACTGCTTTTAGGGCTTTTAGGAGGAATGATTTACAGGCTATGCACAGCATGTATATTTACAGCCACACATGCCTTGCATGGAAAACTGTATTCCTCCTGTAAGCATCTGTTCGTGGCTTATAGGGCTGTAGCCTTACCATGCTCCCACCCTCCTCCCTGGACGCCTATGGCCTTTGCAGTGTCCTTTACTATTTCTTCTCCCTCTTTTACATGGACGTATATCTCTGTACATCGCTTTGCTTCATATTGCATCCTCCTCCACTGTTCTGGAAAACAATCTAACAGTGGAGTCGATCACCATGTGCATTACCTGCAAGTGAAGGACTACTTCAAAGAAAAATAACTTGTACACATCTGGGTCCAACACTAGATGGCAGGAGTATATGTAGCATGTAAATCTACAGCACTACGTGCCACCAACAGATGCTTACAGGGTAAGTAACATTTTCAAGTGTATCGGCTGCTATTAACCATTTTTAGGTCAAGCTTTAGCGGCAGCGTGCATGTGCTGCGCGGCATGCAGTAGTAGAGTATGGGAGACAAGCTGCCCTCACGCTCTACCCATAGTTTTTATTGGCTTCTGTCTTTGTCAATTCTATCTTCTGACTGATTATGTGGCTTGTTAGTCCTGCCTTATTATGGCCATGTCGTCATTTGTACCCTCCTATGGCTATTAGTCACTTTACTTCGAGCGTTACACTGTACGGTCCATATTATTTAGAGCACTATTTTCTCAAGTAGAATTCGCAGTTTATTTACACATTGATCACCCCACAATCCCCCTCCCATTCAGCCTAAAAAGGTTCTATGGCCTGTGTGTAACTAAACACTTGCCTCTCTGTGCACGTGAGCAGACTGTGGGCTGTCTATACTGTGTGTTACTACACATTGTTGGCTGTCCGTGCATGTGAGTGCACTGTGGGCTATCTGGACTGTGTGTCACTGCACATTTGGCTGTCCGGGCGTTTGAGCATGCTGGGGGCCGTCTACACTGTGTTACTGCACATTGTTGGCTATCAGTGCCAGGGCCGGCTTTAGGGCAGTGAGACTGGTGCAACCATACTGGGTGGTGACCTGTGGAGGGGATGCTGACTGCAGGAGGAGCGCTGTGTTTGGCAGTAATTTGATTGGAGAGATGAAAGGCACTTTTGCCCGGTGGTAGTGAGAGAATCCAAGGAGGTGGTCATGTGGAGTAGGGGTGCCAAAAATGATTGTCGCACCGAGCACCACCAGCGCTAAAGCCGGCCCTGGTCAGTGCTTGTGAGGATGCTGTTGGCTGGCTGGACTGGGTATCACTACACATTGTTGGCGTAGTTGCGTGTAAACAGGCTTTGGGCTGTCTGGACTGTCTCACTTTACATTGTTGGCTGTTCGTTAGTGTGAGCAGGCTGTAGACTGTGCATCACTACTCAGTGTTGACTAACTGTGCCTGTGAGCTGCTTGTGCGCCAAATGGCCTGTTTGTCACTGTACTTTGTCGGCTGTCAGTGGGACTGTTACACTGCACACTGTTTGGTCTATGTGCGGATATACATGTCGAGGCTTTCTGGACTGTGTCACATTGCACATATTTGTTGGATGTCCGTGTGTGTGTGTGAGCATGCTGTCTGGACTGTTTCATTGGGTTGGCTGTCAGTGCTTTGTAGCAAGCTGTGGGGCGTGTATACTTTGTATCCATGTATGTACATTGTTGGCTCTGTGCATGTGAGTGCGCTGTGGGCTGTCTGGACAATGCTTTGTTGCACATAGTTGGATGTCAGTGGGTGTGAGCAGGCTGTGTGGACTGTTCCACTGCACATTGTTGGCTACTCTAATGCCCTACTCAACAGACATACGTACCAGCATTGGGATGAGGTCGGACAGCTGCTCAAACACCTCCCTGAGCAATACCAACAGAGAGCAACACACCTGGTGGAGGAAGGCAAGAATATAGCAAACTTGTGCCTGAAATCAGCCCTGGATGTGGCAGACACATGAAATGAAATGAATGAGACTTATATAGCGCACGACTTACCCTGGGGCATCTCAGCGCTTGCTTAGGGAACCCGTCCTGGTATTCCCCTGTGAGGTAACCCTGGCAGGGTATCCACAAGGTGAAAGTCAGGCAACCCACCGCGAGGGGCCGTTGTGGAGATTAAGCAAGCTATTGCCCAGAGTCGCAGAGTGTGAACCCGTGAGTAGAGAAGGCACCGGAGCGAGAATTAACGAGTCCGTGGAATTTTTGAGCCCAATACCCGCCGAGGCGAGGAATTGAACCCTGGTCCCGGGCCGAACTCAAGCTCCAGGTCTGCCGCCTCTAACCCCTGAGCCACACTTCCAGCAGGCTCATGATGATCGGGGTCACAGAAAGAAGGCATGCCTGGCTGAGGATCTCGGGCTTCAAGCCGGAAGTACAGAAAAACATTCTGAACACACCCTTCAATGGAGAAACCCTGTTCGGAGCACCAGTGAATGAGAAACTCACCCAACTGAAAAATGAAACTGCAAGGTCCATGGGGGCCTTGCAATTCTGAGGAATGAGAAGAGGCACCCCGACACTGAGGCCAAACTGAAGGGGAAACCAGCCGGGAACGTCACATCAGACATTCCAGCACAACTACCAAGGTGACAATCAAGCACAGCAGGGCCAGCAAAAACAAACCTGGCCATACCAGCCTCGGGGCCAGTCCTTTCTCGGGAGGGTGAATGGACGAGGGCAAACAAGAAGAGGGGGCCAGCAACCCACCTCAAAGTGACTCCGCGCCAGCAAGCGTGCCCACCCACACAACCCCTCTATGGGAGGGGGCACAACAAAGTCAACAAAAAAGGGTTACACGGACTAAAGATCAATGAACATGTAACACCAGTAGGAGGCAGACTAAAACACTTCTTCCAGGAATGGAAGAAAATAACAGACAAAATGGATACTGATCATCATACAGTTCGGATACTGCATAGAACTAGAAAAGAAACCACCGAACAAGAAACCAAAAAGAAAAGCGCGCTCAGCAAAGGAACTAGCGCTGCTCCTAGAGGAGGCACAAGAACTCCACAAAGAGACCAGAGAAACAGTACCATTCAAGGAAAGAAACAAGGGAGTGTACTCCAACTACTTCCTCGTACCAAAGGTGGACGAAAAGTTAAGACCCATCCTGGATCCACGGTTCCTAAACCAATACATAAAGACACAAAAATTCAAAATGACATCCCTACAAGAAGTCATTCCTCAAATAAGGGACAGAGACTTTATGTCCACCATAGACCTCAAGGATGACTACCCACACATTCCCATGAACAGGCAGCACAAACATCTACTGAGATTTGCTATCGATAAAGCACACTACCAGTTCACAGCCCTGGCCTTTGGACTAAAATCCGCACCAAGGGTCTTCATCAAATGTCTCGCAGCCGTGGCAGCGCACCTACGGAGGGAAGGGATTCATGTATACCCCTGACTCGACGACTGGCAAATAAAAGCAAGTTCGTACGAACAATGCAAACAAACATGCACAGCAGGTCACAGAAACGCTGATAGACTTGGGATTCTCCATACACTGGGGGAAATCCTCAATGGAACCAGAGCAAGTGAAGATCTTCCTAGGCACACAGATCAACACCATACAGAGCAAGGTGTTCCCCAGCGACAAGAGAACACTTGTCCTGCTGAAGGAGACATGTCAGTACCAGAAGGGGTGAGCTCTGACAGGGAGGACAGTGAGCAAGATCATGGGGATGATGGCCTCCTGCATACACCTAGTCCCCAATATACGGCTCCACATGAGACCATTCCAGGAATGGCTGCAACAACAATGGTCACAAGCTAGGATTTGGGAAGATCTAGTGGTTGTAACGCACACCGTGCTAGAAGAGATAGCGTGGTGGAACAAGGAGAACATAACAAAGGGGAAACCTTTAACCTCATCGCTGCGGCGCGAATTCCGCCGCAGTGCTGAAGATTCCAATCGCGGGCATGGTCATGACGGCTCCCGGCCGTCATCAGCACACACCCACCGTGACTCATGACGGCCAGGAGCCGTCATGAGCATGGAAGTGGTTAACAACACGAAACCCAACAGTGACCATCACCACAGACACATCCCAGAAGGGATGGGGAGCACACATGAACCAGCTCAAGGTGCGGGGCCTGTGGACTCCAACAGATGCAATCAAGCACATCAACTACCTTGAACTAAAGACCCTGGGGCTTATTTACAAGCCCCTTGAGCCACTGTTGCGACACTTTTCCTATGTTAAAAGTGACGCAAAAGTGGCGCAATGGGCTTGTAAATCTGCCCTCGTATTCCTCGCCTTAAAAGCATTCCAGAAACAACTGTACAGGCAAAGAGTGTTGATACAGACCGACAACACCACAACGATGTTCTACATCAACAAACCGGGAGGAACACAATCAGTCGCACTATCCAAACTAGCGCAGGACATATGGAGATGGACCATCCCACTCAAAATAGACCTCCTAGCTATACATCTACCAGGAAAGGACAACTTGGAGGCAGACCAGCTCAGCAGACAGACAGACATCAGCATACCACAAGTGGGAGCTCAATGCACAAGAAACACAAAGGCTATTCAAGAAGTGGGGGACACCAACAATAGACCTATTTGCAACACACCAGAATGCAAAATGCCGACACTTCGCATCCAGGCAACGAGGGGAACAATCCCAAGGTAATGCCCTATGCATAAGCTGGTCGAAAACATTTGCCTACTCTTTTCCCCCGATACCACTGATACACCAGGTACTCCGCAAATGCAGAACCAGCAACAAGACACTGATCCTGGTGGCACCACAGTGAGCCAGGCAGTCATGGTTCGCACAAATAGTGGAGATGGCGCAGGGACCACCTCTCAAGTTCGGGAAAAGAAAGGACTTACTCTCCGTTCAAAATGGAGAGGTACTCCACCCAGAGCCAGAGAGCCTCTGCCTAGCTGCATGGCTCCTGAAGACAGAGCTTGCACACTGGAAACTCTCAGAAAGTGCGGGTGCTACGAGAGGCACAGAGACCTACCACACGGAGGTGATATGTGCCAAAATGGAAAAGATTCACACAATGGTGCGTCAAGGAAAATTTACACAAGATGACAAAGGAATCTACGTTGCTGAAATATTTAACACACCTGCTAAAAGCAAACCCAAGTTCTACCTCGCTGAGAGTACACCTAGCAGCCATATTAGCCTACACAAGAGGAGAGACGGGAAAGAGCTTCTTTACATCATAAGTTGTAAAAAGATACCTAGAAGGGGCTAAAAGGATCGCACCACCAAAAAGGATGCCACCGCATGCATGGAACCTAATTTTAGTCCTAACAGAGCTTATGAAAGCGCCTTTTGAACCCATTCATAAGGCCTCACTACAAATGCTCACGATGAAGACAGCCTTTCTAGTGGCAATCACCTCGCTACGCAGGGTAAGCGAGCTACAAGCACCAATGCTACAAGAACCTTGCATCCAAATACACAATGACAGGTTGGTAATGAGAACGGACCCACACTTTATGCCGAAGGTGGTGTCAAGGTTTCACATGAACCAGACAATACAGATACCAAGCTTCTTTCAGAAACCATCCACAAGTGCAGAGCGGGCACTGCAAACTGTGGACGCTAGAAGGGCAGTAATGCATTACATGGAAAGAACTTAAGAGCACAGGAAAACAAAGCAGTTCTTTGTGTCCTTAGTAAACAGTTTCCTGGATAGACCAGTAACAAAGGGCACCATCGCACGATGGATCGCACAAACGATACAATTCTGCCACAAACAGGCAGGTCAAGAACTAACAGAGGGGCCACAAGCCCACTCTACCAGGAAAAAGGGAGCAACAATAGCCTTTCTGGCTAACACACCCATTCAAGACCTATGCCTGGCAGCAACATGGGCTTCAGTGCACACATTCACTAAGCACTACTGCGTGGATATACAAATGAACAAGGAAGCACAAGTAGGACAAAAAGTGCTTCAACATATATTAAACAACCAATGCTCATCTTCCACCCAGCCTCCACAAGCCTAACAACCCGCTACAAAGTCTATGCACAGCATAGTGAATCCAGAAAGATTCACGCTGCAAAACTAATTGTTTCTTACCTGTCGGTGTAGTTTTGCAGCTTGAAGATCTTTCTGGATTCACTAGCGAACCCACCCACCTCTGCCAGAAAGATGAGGCAGGAGGAGGAGGAAATACAAGGACAATATAGAAACAGACACTTTAAGAGACAAAGCAGAAATTCCTTTACTTTAAGGAAGAACTTGAAAACATTGCAAAAGGATTAACGAACATAACACAAAACCAAGAAAAAAAATCCGAAGATGGCGCCCAAAGGTGGGAGCTTCCGCAGGAAGCGTGCCGACGTAACAGGAAGGGCACCAAAAGGTGGGACGACGACGCCCACCTGGGCTACAAAAACAAAAAAAAGAAAAGACTACAATTCCGGATTCAACCACTAGACCACGGAATAATGCACAGCATAGTGCATCCAAAAAGATCTTCATGCTGCAAAACTACACCGACCGGTAAGAAACTATTCGTTATGTCTGACTATTTCTGACCAGGATATTGTGGCAACGTACTGGAACGTCGGAGGTGTTGTATCTGGCATGTGTGTGTTGGTAGCTTTTGTGTGGAAAAAGTACACAGAAATTGGAGCCAGGAATCTGACAAATGATTGGGATGGAACAGTTTGTGTGGCAGTGGTCTAGACAATGGTGTAGGGTGAAGTAGTCTTAATGAAAATAGTGTAACTGTATGGTGTCTCCCTGTTGTAATCTGTGAATCAATCTTTCACTTTCCTTGTGTTAGTGATATTTCCTTGCACACACTTTTGGATCCTTCTGTCCTAATCTCCCTGTCCTAGTGTGTGCACATGTTTTTATCCGACTGTATCACTGTCATGTCCATTTCTCTGTGCAGGTTTTGAACATTTTCTTGTTTTTAAATACACCCTCAAACATGCATCTAGAGCTTAGCTCCTACCTATTTGAATGTTTCCATTACCAAAAAGACAAAGCTGCGCACACAGTTCCACTCCAAACATTTCAACGACACACATTTCCAATCCACACCACACACTTCGACACCAAACCACATAATTCAACTCAACACAATTACACAATTACACAACACACCACATTCATCCATTCCACTGTACACAATTCCACATCATGTCACAAAATTCAACACGCGCGTGTAACAAGAGGGAGAGAGAGGACTAGTTAGCCCGAGTCCAGGGTTTATATGTGATTCAACAAAGAGGACTAGCTTAAGTTGACCAAAGTGTTGCAGTACTCAAATTAGTTCTGTCACGGGCACCTTGTTGGTGTATTCATGAAGCCCTCACCCACCAACCTAGTTGGTGGCATGCTTCATCATCGGGCCCACCCAGTGACACCTAGTATGTCCCGGGTGTGCTACGACGCCTGATTACAGCGGAGCTGGTATATTGCTGAGAGTGCAGTGAGGTTGGGCGAGTTGTGATTTAAAACGGCTTGGTGGTGGTCCCAGTACCCGAGGGTAAATTAAATTTTAATAACTGGGCCGTCACCAGCGGTTAAAAGTAAGGCTACAGAACGCGTGAGGGTGGCGAGTTACTGCACCCTGCGTCCTTCAGATGGTCGACATGTTTCAGCCAGTGCCTTAGAGTATTCTGGCTTTCCTCGGGACCATTTTTTAAAAAGGTGTGGTGAAATAAAACAGACTGTGTTGTGGTACAGACTATGTGATACACTCACTAAAGAGTTTTTTTATATGTGAGAGGGGGATTCCCTTCTCATGCATACCTGTACAAACAAACATTAAGAACAAGGACAAAACATTTACAGAGAGAGTCAGTAGTCAATTTAGACATATGGTCAACAATGCTTTGGTGGCCGGATCTATAGTGCAAGGTGAGAGGACTATAGTCGGCTAGGTGTGACGGTACTGGTGGTGCCATCAGAGTGAAGATACGCGTTTAATTAGGAGCGTGGTGTGGCTAAAACACTGAAATCACACTGAAAGGAGTTGACTTAGTGTGGCAGGGCGCAAGAAAATTGTTCTTACGCTTTGGGTTATTAGCCAAGGCTTCCTGGAGGGAAGCGGTAAGGGGATGACCCTATGGGAGAAAAAGAGAGAGGCTGTAGGGGTTAGGGACCTGTGAGGAAAGAAGCGCTTACCCAGTTTGTTGTTTGGAGGCTTGTCAGGTTTGTCATACTCAGTCTTTCTGGTCAGTGCCTGCCTTGTACCTGTTGTCCCGCCGTCGTCCTTCGGTAGAATGAGCCTGCCGGCGTGTGGGCTTTTTATACTATGGTTAACAAGGTAATGATGAGCACCTGTGGGAATAGTAAGGGTGGAAAGACTACCCCTTTGTGTTGTTGCTGCTCATGCTCGTGGTTTGCACACTAGTCTCTTGTGCATGCTCAGTATATCAGCGCGATTGCTATGTTGTTGCTCATGCTCATGATTTGCACACTAGTTTCTCGCACATGCTCAGTATGAATGTGTGATTATAATGTTACTGCTCATGCAGGTGATTTGTACTCTAGTCTTTTGCACATGCTCAGTATGATAGCGCGATTGCAATCTGTGATAAAGTATTAAGGTACATGTAGCAACAAAAATATGCCGCCGTTGGTACGGGGAAAGGGGCAACACCCGTGTTAGGTGTGGCGAGGTCTTATCTGCGCAGGCGCGAAGGGATCAGCGTTGGCTATGTATGCGCTAATATTGGGGAAACATGCCTGTGGGACGCGCCGTGTCCCAGTGTGGTTCGGCCCGTTAATCACTGCTTAATGCGCATGCGCTGCTAGGCGCTGCGCGCTAAAGTTGACATGGCAGTATTAAGGGGGTTGAAGCATGTGCCCATGATTATGGCAGCCTAGTGGTACACACAAGGGAGAGCATGATCTATGTCTATGTACAGAGGGACTATGGCACGGGGGACTGACCACTGTACACAGGCGAGGTCATTGTGTAGGTCTAGGGTGTGACTGAATTCCACGGTATGGCGTCGTTGAGGCCATTGGTTTGGGTGGATAGGCGATATATCCAACGTTGTTCCTTGCTGAGTAATTTCTTCTCATTATCCACTGCCAGTTCCGGTAGTTGTTCGATGATGGTCCCGGTCAGGTCATTGGGAGTGTGTCCCTGGGTGATGAAATGACTGGTCAGTTTACTAATGTTCTTCTTGCACCTGATTGTGCTCCTGTGTTCTGTGACTCTAGTTCTTATTTTGCGGGCGGTCATACCGATGTATCGGAGGCCGCAGCTGCAGGTAAGTAGGTAGATCACGTTACGTGAATTACAGTTTGTGTGGCTGCGTTGAGTCCACACTTTGTCTGGTTCTAGTATCAATGTTTTCGTATGGCTGGTAAGATGGCACACGCTACAGTCATTGCATGGATAATGTCCAGAGATTTTAGGCAGGCCCCACGCATTCAGGATAGTGTTGGGTTCTCTATTGGTCAGGGGTCTGGGGCGGGTGCTCACGAGTTGGTCTTTCAGGTTGTTGCACCTTTTGTAGGCAAACCTAGGGGTTTCCCATTGTCATTGTCCAGAGTTTAGGATTTTCCAGTTTCTGCGTATGAGCTTCGCCACCTCATTGGATGCTGTGTTGAATGTGGTGACACACGTGATGGGTTGGTCACTCTTGTCCTTGGGTACAGTTTCCAGAAGGGCCTCCCTATTTTGGTTCCTGGCTCTTTTCTTGGTTTTGTTAATGATGGCCCGGGGGTAGCCTCGTTCCTCCAGTTTCTTAGACAGGTCTGCCGACTGATTTTTGTAGTCGGTTGCTTGAGTGCAGTTTCTGCGTATACGACTATAGGACTATGACACCGAATGTCGCCGACTACTAAGCGACCAAAGAAACTGGAACATGACCCAACCAACTCACTACAAAGCACTATTAAGGCACTAGTGAAGACCGCCCATCAGGCGGAACACATCTCCAAACAAGAAGCAGAGTACCTCTGCCCCCAAAAGATAAAAGTACCATACTTTTACACAGTACTGAAAATAGATAAAGGTATTCTTCCCCCCCCCCGGGCAGACCTATAGTGACTGGCATCAACTCCCTTCTGGAATCCCTCTCTCTCTATTGCGATTTCTTTCTTAATCCACTGGTCCAGCAAACACCCAGTTACATCAAGGACACCAAACATTTACTACAAGTCATCAACAACACTGAATTCAACCCAGAAACCCAACTCCTGGTGGGCCTGGATATTGAAAGCCTTTACACCAGTATCCCCCAGGACGCCACCATCCAAGTCCTGAGACAGGTACTTATGGAGTCCCCATGGCCGCACCGCACACCCAGAGACTTCATCCTCCAATGTGCCACAATAGCACTAAAGGAAAACTATTTCGAGTATGAGGGAAGCCTGTACCTCCAAACCATCGGAACTTCAATGGGCAGTGTCTTCGCCCCCAGCGTGGCAGGACTCTATGTCCACCTCTTTGAGCAGACCCACATCACCCACAACACCAATCCCTATACCAGGAATATTCTCACATGGCGTCGATATATAGACGAAATCCTTATGATCTGGCAGGGATCAGAAATAACTCTACAACTCTTCCTCACTTGGCTCAATGAAAGAGACCCATACCTGAAATTCACAAGCACCTCGAGTGCAAGCCACTTGGCATTCCTTGATCTGAACATATGGGCCAAAGATGGCCAACTGATCACTACCACCTATTACAAGCCTACCTCAAGGAACTCACTCCTCCACTATACAAATTTCCATCCCCGCCCTTTAAGGGAAAACTTACCATTTGGGCAATGTGCGAGAAACTAGTGTGCAAATCATGAGCATGAGCAACAACATAGCAATCGCGCTGATATACTGAGCATGCACGAGAGACTAGTGTGCAAACCACGAGCATGAGCAGCAACAACACAAAGGGGTAGTCTTTCCACCCTTACTATTCCCACAGGTGCTCATCATTGCCTTGTTAACCATAGTATAAAAAGCCCACACGCCGACAGGCTCATTCTACCGGAGGACGACGGCGGGACAACAGGTACAAGGCAGGCACTTGACGTAAATAATTAATTTACTCTCTTAATTTCTATGCAGGTAAGTACTTAATCAATAGCAACTCAATCGGAATGAAAAAAGACAGAGTCCGTGGTGTTAGAGTTTCTAAGGGTTTTATTCCTTATAAAGGAATGGTCTAGACCAGGATATCATGTTCTGACCACCACAGGGGTGTCAGAAGGGATAGAGCGCTGTATTTTATTGACAGTACATAGCTTATATACTTAATTCATATCATAAGGAATAATGCAAGAGGCGTAACAGCTGAGAGAAGACAAGATAACAGTATACACGTGATACTAATACGTAATCAAGAGGCGTGAACTAGGCGTGAGTGCTAGAAACGTCACTGATAGGTGACGCAAGTGGGTGGCACCAAGGGGTGGTGCTAACAGAATTGTTGCAGTGTCAGCAGAAATCGGAAGCTTGGATGCGCGCGCAGCTGTATGACGTGTGATTGACGGGGTGCAGGGGATTTGACATTTACACTGACGGAAAGAGACAGAAGTCTGGCATGTCAGATCAACTTGTACTTCTATCATATCTGATATCTGATGTTTAGGAACTATACTATCTGGGCGAAAAGGTCTCTAGGGCAGAAGCTATTCTATGCTAACTGTGGATGCGTGTATAAGCGCCTAAGTGTCTGCATGTGAAGCGAGGGGGCACGGGGCCTTCCATGGAAGCATGGTAACAGAGGCTATGAATTACTTGCATTGAGACAGGTCGGCCCTTTGGCTCTGCAGCTGGGGAGGATGTTTACAGGATCTAGTAGGCAGGAATGCATTCTCGAGGAGCGGAACAGATAACTCGAAGGTTATAGTCAGTCTTGGCAGAAAGCAGGCTTGAGCTGAGCGCGAGGGGCCGCGCTGAAAGTAAGTCAGAGTTCACGGGTACAGAGGTAGCCTGGGCAGAGGCTGCCAGAGTCAGGAGCCACAAAAGGCTCGATGGCAGGAATCAGGGCCTACTCTGCTAGAGCAGGAAAACATGTACAGTGTACTACAAAAAGACGGTGGCATAGCATACTTAGGAACGGACTATATAATCCATTCAGGGTGGATCAGAAAGAGGACATGTTAACGGTGGACGCAAATGTATTTGCGTCTTCATAGCTGGCACAGGAGGGAAGTTACATGCACTTTAAGCCGGTACATGGAGTCGGTGGGGTACGCGCTAGGGAACATAACATGACCAAAAATTTAATTTTCCTCATTCCCTCCTTGTTCCCTACGGACCCTTCATGATATATCGATTCTCATGAATCGATCAGTTTGTTCGTGTAGCATCATTTGTTCTTCTTTCTTTTGTTTACGTTTTGAGAGAAAACTGGAGTGTTCAATACAAGAGGTGGCACACAGTCCACAAATCGCTGGCCCACACTGCAGGCACAGGCAGCAACTGAATACTAGGACTAGGCCAATGCCTAGGAAGGATAGGATCTTCCATCCCCAAGCTGTTAACGTTGTCCAGAACCAACCGGACCAAGTCCAGGTGCCTGGATTCTGATGTATCTGATTTGCAATTTTATGAAGACGGGTGATAGCTTGATATACAGATGGTGCGTTTTGTGGTATGAAAACACAGCAACTTGACCCGATGACCTTACAGGCTCCACCTCTATCTGCCAAGATGACGTCAATAACAAGACGATTCTGAAGGACAACAACCCGCATGGCGGACTGCTCTTCTGTTAAGTTACCTAAGGCGGAGGCAGTTTCATTCACTACTGCTTCAAGTGTTCTAGTTAATCTGCGTATTAATTTACTATTCTGGACAGGGCCTAAAAAGAAAAAGAATCCTTTATTAAAGTCGGTGTACTGTTCCCATGCCGTTTCTGTGTAGTCGACAAGTGGGATGTCTCTTCTGGGTCTATTCTTTACTAGATTGGTATTTCTATGGTAATCAGGAGGAGCTAGAAAAACAGGTGGCAGAAGGAATGCAATGTAACAGGTACCATCCCAATCTGGAGGTAGACGAATGTATGCGGTATGACCACAAACAAAGTAAGAGTGACTGATAGCTTTAAAAGACGATTTTCCATGATCACTGAATTCGACCACAGTAGTGCATTTACTATGACCTAAGTGTACTGAACCTTTCTTCTTGATACATAATTCACCAGTGACTGGCAATACTGACATAATGGGTAGAACTGGTGTGGCTTCGGATTCGACAGTGAGAATCATAAGGCTAATTGTATAATTACCTAATCCATACACTTCATTTTCTAGATCAGTTCCTATTCTAGTGGGAAGTCCCTCCTTATCTGGGTAACAGGCGTCTAGTAGGACCAAGTTCAGATTTCCCCAAACCCAACCCCCATCGAAAACAGCAATATCAGGATCTAAGGAGTTAATTATTTTAAACCATGCTCCGCAAGAGCCATTGTGAGTGAACGGGTACGGAAAGAGGGGCAGGGCTCCCTTGTAATTCTGGTAGGGAGGGAGTCGGCCACATATCCAGCAATTTGTAGCATTGTTAGTTTGATGAGAATGATGTAGCATACTAATGAATGTATTGTTGCGCAGCGCAAGTCTGTAGGAAAGCTCGTGTGGAGGTAACTCACTAAAAGTGTGTTCAGCAGAAACATTGTAAGCAGAATGTTCATGCTTGAAAATAGGATAATAGATAGGCAAAACGATACTGACAACAATAATTAGAATACTAAGAATAAACATGATTAATAGTGTCACTATACAGTGACTACGAAGTGATTTGCAGTATGTACGTTTCTTTGCTTCTCTCTCTCTCTCTCTATCTCGATCTAGGGGATACATGTCAGAAACTATTTAACCGATTCACCTAGGGGAGGACTTAAACAATTAAACTGTCTGACTTGCTAGATCGTAATTTCATGCGATAATTTTCTTGAGGAGTTTTTTCTCGTTCAGATTCTGTAAAGTCTTTTTGTTCGACACAGTCTTTGGTGGGGGTGGACGAGTCTCGGTCAGGTTTCAGTCCCAAGAATTTTTTTTATATGACTCGTGTGGACCCACCCCTTTCTTCCTTCGATTTTCACGGCCGTCCTTGTTGTAAGAAGTACGGTCTTCGGAGACTTCCAGCGGGGCTCCAGCGGACTTTTTCTGTCAAAATTGCGGACGAACACAAGGTCACCAGGACGGACGTCGTGTGGCTTTACATCAGTGTTGTCAGGGAAGGCTGCGGCAACCTGTGAACGACATGATTGGAGTGCAGACATCAAGGAGGCAAGGTAATCTGTCAACATGTTAGAATCAACATCAGTAATCTTTTTCGGAATGGGCGTCCCCCACATATTCGGTGGTCTTCCAAAGACCACCTCGTACGGGGATAGCCCTGATCTCGAATGGGCGACCATTCTCATGTAGAATAGTGCCACTGGCAGGGCGACTATCCAGTCAACCCCTTTCTCCTGACATATTTTGGCAAGGCGGATCTTTAGTGTCTGGTTATGCCTCTCAACAAGGCCTGCGGCTTCTGGGTGTCAGACACAATGGAACTTCCACTGGTATCCCAGTAATAAAGAAACTTCTTTCATTAAGGCTGATGAGAATGGCTGACCGTTATCTGAGTACACGACACGAGGCAGGCCGTATCGTGGGAAGAATTCACGAACCAACTGTTTGGCAGTGGTCGGAGCAGTGTAATCTGAGACTGGATATGCTTCGGTCCAGCGGGACAGAGCACAGACAACTACGAGAACATATTTAAATCCTCGACAACGGTCCATCTGGATATAATCCATCTGGAGGACTTCAAAAGGGTAATCGGGAGGATGAAATCCACCTTGCTCTACAGGGACGCTTTTACCTGGATTGAACTGACAACAGATCATGCAAGTACGCACTTTCTGTTTTGCGGCTGCTCGTAAGTGTTTATTGTTCCAGAGATTTTGCAAACTGTCTAACATTGCTTTCTCTCCTAGATGTGCAGGACTATGTGCTGTATTTATCATGACTTGAACCATAGAGTCAGGGAGAAACCATGTAGATTTTCCCTTCGTCATCCAACCTTGATCTGTCTGGATCCCTCCTAGTTCAATCCATTTCTTTATTTCTTCTGGAGTAGCATGTGTCTGAATGTCGATAACATCTAGTGTGGGATCCCTGACTGTCATACAGTTTGTCGGATCTGTTGTCTTTGTCGTATCATTTGTCTGAGTGTGAGTCAGTGCGGTATGTTTTGCTGTCTGGTCTGCCAGGTCGTTACCCTGGGAAACAGAATCTGTGACTTTAGTATGTGCTTTACACTTCATGACGGATATGGCTGAAGGCAGATGTATTGCTTCTAACAGTGCTTGAATGAGAGGAACGTGTTGGATTTTGGCCCCATGAGAGGTCAGAAAACCTCGTTCTTGCCACAGCATGCCGAAGTCGTGTACGACTCCGAACGCATAACGGGAATCAGTGTATATGTTGACATTTCTGTTCTTGGCTAGAATACAGGCTCGGGTCAGAGCGATGAGCTCTGCCGCTTGAGCAGACAGTGTATCAATACGATGTGTTTCCTTAACTTCAGTTTCAGTGGTCACGGCATACGCGGCCACTAACTCTCCTGTACTTGTTCTCATGCATGAACCGTCCACATAAAGTGTCAGGTCTGGGTTTGTCAATGGAATATCTGTTAAATCTCGTCGGGGCTTTGTTACTGCATTAATGATCTCTATGCAATCATGCGGAGCTGGATCGGTCATAACTGTAGGTAACAGTGTTGCTGGGTTCAGGATACTGCAACGTCTGATTTCTATGTGTGGCTGGAATAATGTCAACTCGTAACCTGTCAGTCGTGCTATAGTCAAGTGTTGAGTTTGGGTTCTGTTTAAAAGAACCTCTACAGAATGTGGAACTTGTACTGTTAACTGGTGACCTAGAACAATTGAGTCGCTCTGTCTGATTGCTAACGCTGTTGCTGCTACTGACTTTAAGCACGCAGGGAGTGCCTGGGCTACTGAATCCAATGTACTTGAAAAATAAGCGCAAGGCTTATGTGAACCTGCTTGATCTTGAGTGAGGACAGATAATGCTGTACCGTCACGTTCTGTAACAAAAAGTGTAAACGGTTTGCTGTAACATGGTGTCGCTAAAACTGGTGCTTGGCATAATGCTTTCTTTAATTCCTCAAAGGCTTGTGTGTGTTCCTGAGTCCAAGGGAGGGCAATGGAAGTTGCTACCTCCTGCGTCGTTAACTGGATGAGTGGTTTAGCTAGAAATGCATATTGAGGAATCCATTGTCTGCAGTACGAGGTGAGGCCTATGAAGGCCCGCACTTCCTTTTGTGTCTGGGGTCGTGGCATATTTACAATTAACTGAATGCGATCGGGAGTGAGCTGTCTCCCCACTTTGGACAGCAAGTGACCCAAGTACACAACTTGCTGAACACAGAATTGTAGCTTCGAAGGAGACACCTTGTGTCCCTTGTCGGCCAGGAAATGCAAAACTGTCAATGATGCTTGTTCACATTCGGGCTCACTTCGTGCGGTGATCAGTAGATCATCGACGTATTGCAGTAAAGCGGTATTAACTGGCATTTGAATACAATCTAGTTGTCTTTTCAGTGCTTGACTATAGATGCTGGGGCTTTCTGTAAATCCTTGAGGTGCGCGGGAAAATTTGAAACTTCGTCCATTTAAACTGAATCTGAAGAGATATTGGCTCTCCGGATCAATAGGTACACTGAAGAAAGCGTTCTTGAGATCTATTACAGTAAAGAACGTTGCTTCTGAATCAATAGCAGTCAATAGGGAAGAGATATCGGGGACCACAGGATACTGTGGTACAATGCATTTGTTCAGCTCTCGAAGATCAATCACCAGCCGATATACTGGCGGTGCATTGGGGTCTGTACGTTTAAGAATTGGAATGATGGGTGAATTACAGATATTGGAGTTGGTCTCTACGACCACCCCCTGGGCAATAAGCTCTTCAATGATTTTCAGTAAAGCCACTACAGCATCGGGTGGTAACTTGTATTGTCTGATTCTGGGTAGAACAACTCCTGTCTTGAGTGTAACACGATATGGAGTGATATGCATACAACCTACATCAGCTGGGCCTTTTGCCCATAAGTGATCTGGTACATTTTTCAATCTGACATCAAAATCTCTTAAAACATAATGACCCTTGAAATCCCGTAGAAAGAGTCTGACTCCCTCCGGGGAACAGCATATTATAGCTCCTAGAGCCTTCAGTGTTTTAATTCCTAACAGATTTTCTGGACATGATTTCGTAAGTAACAAATCTGTAACTCGGGATAATGGACCCACAGCTAATGGTACTGGTTCCGATACTTCATTTACAATAGGCTGTCCTGAAAAACCAAGGGAAACATTCTGTGAGCCTGAGAGGGGTGCCCCTGGGACTTCATTGTGACTGATTGTAGTGCGACTTGCCCCTGTGTCAATTAAAAACTTTCTGTCTTTTCCCAATACGTGACTGTGTACATAAGGACCTTCTTGATCTACAGGAATTTCAATAAGAGGCAAATCACTTTCCCTCTCTAGGCTGTTTCATGTGTATCGGGGGTAATCTGGATATGCAGATTGGGCATACTGGTACATCTGTTGTGAAACTTGCTGAGTCGCGGCAATGGGCTGTGGCTGCGGTACTGCTACTGTCTGTGCTGTGTGTGATGGAGCATGCATAGGCTGTGTATTCTGCATTGGCTGTACATTTTGTGAGGTCTGTTGCTGAACCTGATCGTGTCTAGGCGGATGCGGTCTTTCTTTAGTTTTACCTGTTGAGATGTTGTGTTTCAGGACTGGGCATTCATGTACATAGTGACCTGGCTGTTTGCAGTAGTTACATGTCCCTTTAACGGGAGCTGTATTGTGATTGGTCTGGGCCCCACCTTTTCTTTGACCGTCGGCTGGGACCGTCTGAGCTACTAACATTTTCATTTTCGTGTCTTTCATACGTTTCTGTTCCTGATCTTGTTCTTCCCTAATTCTGTTCTGGTGATATTGTAACATTTGTAACATCTGGGATGGCGTATTTGCTTGCCAAGTACTTTCAACTTTGTACACTCTATTTTTAACCAATGGTAGGGAATTCTCTACTAATTTTGATACAAAAAGGTGTGGATATGACTCGCTACTAGGTTGTAGGCCACTATTTATAATGAAACATTTCTCGAATCTGGAATAGAAGTCACTAGTATCTTCTTGTTTCTGTTTACAGGACGAGATGGCGTCCCAATCTTCCTTTCTAGTTGTCAATAATCTTGGCAAAACCTGTACTATTAATCCGGGTAATGCTTTAGTCCTATCCCCAAGGCCTAACCCTGGGATTCGTTTACTTTCTTCGTCTTCTATTTCTGCCCATGCTATCTTAGACTCTCCCACCTCCCAATCCTTTTCCTTTAATTTCTCGTAAATGCCCGTGGGCAACAGTACCTTTAACATTTTCATAATATCATCATACGTGTAATCTCCCATCAGTAACATGTCTTTGAGCTCTCTGTGAAAACCTGCAGGGTCTTTATCATGACACGGGACTAATTTCTTCATTTCTAACAGTTCTAACTTGGTCAGTGGTGTGTGAACATACACACGCTTCATGACGTGATCCGTACCCATAACTGGGTGTACTTCTCGTAAGGGGTTCTGACTTTCAATGCCACTCAGGCATTGCACGTGGTACGTTTTTCTTTCTGGAGGCGGGGCGGGAACATATTCAGAGCTTATGAAGGTGTTATATTTACGTCGTTGTTCTAGAATTATTTGTATTAATTTGGTACTGAAACCTCTCCATCTATCCATTAGTAGTGCTTCTAATGTTTCGTGTAAGGGACCTGGATCGGAATGATGGTTTCTGAACTTGATGAGGAGGTGCTGAATCATGTATACACCTGCTATTTTCTGCTCTTCTGGGGAAAGGTTCAAGAATGTCTGTACTAACGTATCATCATTATATATGTCTGGGTTTTCGGCCCATAACACGGCTGACCGTGCTAATTCCTGTTCATCCATAGAATTGAGTACATGGTACCCCATTCGGTCTCGAAGCCTTTTATCAGTTTCCTGGAACTGATGTTCAGAAGAATTCGGATTTGTTAAAGCAGAGAAAAGAACTCTCTTGCTTTCCGGACGAATACCTTTCCTAAGGTAGTTTCCCTTACCTACATACGCTATAGTATCTGTAGACCTTCCTGGTGCTTCATGTTCTTCTTCCTCCTCGGAGGAAGCTTTATCATTCTCTTCCCGGTGTGCAGTTAATACTGCCTTTCTAATTTTCTGGGACATACTGGCTATGCAAGCCCCCCTATCATGTTTTCCTTCGGCTATATTTTGACCCCACTTGTTTAGTCCGTCTAATTCACTTTGATCTGTCTCGGGCCTGTCTCGTTCTCTTATTAGACAATTTATGAAAAATCGTAATATCTGGGCTTGAATGTCAACTTTCTGTTTATGCATGGCATCTTTGACACTGTCAGGGTCTTTCCCTGTCTGTATAAACTCATATAGTCTGTCGAGACGTTCCTTCATTCCTACATAGCATAGCAAGCTATCGGTGGCAGATCTTAATCGTAGTGATGCCAATATCATTAGATCGTTTTTTCCGGGGACTGGATCATATCTGCAAACTGACATGTTTTCTTTTAATGCGTCAAGGCGCGACAAGTGGGGAGACTGTACTAAGTGGGGAGACTGGAAAGGATTCTGCGTGTCCCTTAAATTGAATCTGTGTGTCAATGGCGGGGTCTGAGGACCCGCAGTCGCACCTCCTGAGGCGGATGCTTGGGCATTATCTCTCCGCGGAGTCTGGATCTGAACTGGAATTTGTCGTTTAGTAGGATCAGGTAGGACTTGTTTCGGTAGGTCAATCTTGAGTGCGGGAAGTGGCGGAGCTGGCGGAACAGGGGAGGTCTGTCGCGGTACCGGCGGAACATGATCTGGGGGCGTAATGCCACCCCCATCCCTGTCAGTAGGCGGGGCACGAACAGGCAGATTGGTGTAAGCTGGTGCTACATCCTCTAAATATGAATTTAGGAATATGTCTTTAGTAGTTTTATGCATCACTTTAGTTGGAACTAATGGTGTCGGTAAGTTTTTCGGTATTTCTGATAGGGCTTCAGATGTGCCATCTGCTGCAAGATACATACCGTTTACAAGATTATTTCGGGCACGGTCTATCTGTTCTGTTTTTACTCGGATTCCTTCGATAACTAATTCGTTTTCTTGGGCCTTTTCTGATTCTTTAAGTCTGTCTTCTCTACGGAGTGCTTTCTCAGCACGCTTATGTGATTCCTTACGCCAAAATTCTATGGCGTCTTTCTGAGATTGTCTAGCTTTCTTTTTCCACAATGCTTCTTCTACCTTCATGATGCACTCGGCATCCCATGTTCCGGTGACAGGCCATCTGTGTCTTTCGTCTAGGTGTTTGGTGTAATCGGCCCATAAATCTAGATATAATATGGCATCTATGCCATGCTTGTTGTACATAAAATTGCCGGGAGTGTCCCTAGGGGGAATAGGAATTTCTTCCTCCAGTATCCCTTTCCTAGTTCCTATCTGCTTTAACTTGTTGAAAAACGGCATTTTGCTTACTTATTACTGAATGCTCAATCCTTATTCCTTAATACTCTTGACAGCTAGGTTATACGAGAAACACAATAATACACATTTAAACAGTCACATTCATACCACAACATTAATCACATAAGAACATTGAAGACATAGATGACTACCCCCCTATACTGGATGTACTGCTCAACAGTACAGATACACTGGTGTAACAGTGCAGAAATTCGGAATACTAGATATACTGCTAAACAGTACAGATACACTGCCTAAAAACAGTGCAGACCGGACTTGCGTACCCAAACCCGTCTAGATACGACCCAGCAATGGTACTCACCGGGAAGCACGGAAACAGAAGGCCTCGGAAAACTCGACTGGACTCGACTCGGTACTTCGGAAAACTTCGGAAAACTTCGGAAAACCTCGGAAAACTTCGGAAAACCTCGGCGGGCCTCTTGACACCTCGGACCTTGCTTCTTTCGGCTAGGCTCTGGTCGGGATCCTCCGCACTCCTCACCGCCTCGTCTGGGCACTGATCGCAGTCTTCGTCACCTCCGTGGGTCAGAGGGAGATGCAGGAAATCCTGCCAGTACGCGTATGTTCCATCTAACTGATGGCAGGGGACAGAGCTTGCAATGCGCCAACCGGCGCGTGAGGTGGGGGAGGGGTCCCTGTTCGGGCGCCAAAATGACGTAAATAATTAATTTACTCTCTTAATTTCTATGCAGGTAAGTACTTAATCAATAGCAACTCAATCGGAATGAAAAAAGACAGAGTCTGTGGTGTTAAAGTTTCTAAGGGTTTTATTCCTTATAAAGGAATGGTCTAGACCAGGATATCATGTTCTGACCACCACAGGGGTGTCAGAAGGGATAGAGCGCTGTATTTTATTGACAGTACATAGCTTATATACTTAATTCATATCATAAGGAATAATGCAAGAGGCGTAACAGCTGAGAGAAGACAAGATAACAGTATACACGTGATACTAATACGTAATCAAGAGGCGTGAACTAGGCGTGAGTGCTAGAAACGTCACTGATAGGTGACGCAAGTGGGTGGCACCAAGGGGTGGTGCTAACAGAATTGTTGCAGTGTCAGCAGAAATCGGAAGCTTGGATGCGCGCGCAGCTGTATGACGTGTGATTGACGGGGTGCAGGGGATTTGACATTTACACTGACGGAAAGAGACAGAAGTCTGGCATGTCAGATCAACTTGTACTTCTATCATATCTGATATCTGATGTTTAGGAACTATACTATCTGGGCGAAAAGGTCTCTAGGGCAGAAGCTATTCTATGCTAACTGTGGATGCGTGTATAAGCGCCTAAGTGTCTGCATGTGAAGCGAGGGGGCACGGGGCCTTCCATGGAAGCATGGTAACAGAGGCTATGAATTACTTGCATTGAGACAGGTCGGCCCTTTGGCTCTGCAGCTGGGGAGGATGTTTACAGGATCTAGTAGGCAGGAATGCATTCTCGAGGAGCGGAACAGATAACTCGAAGGTTATAGTCAGTCTTGGCAGAAAGCAGGCTTGAGCTGAGCGCGAGGGGCCGCGCTGAAAGTAAGTCAGAGTTCACGGGTACAGAGGTAGCCTGGGCAGAGGCTGCCAGAGTCAGGAGCCACAAAAGGCTCGATGGCAGGAATCAGGGCCTACTCTGCTAGAGCAGGAAAACATGTAAAGTGTACTACAAAAAGACGGTGGCATAGCATACTTAGGAACGGACTATATAATCCATTCAGGGTGGATCTGAAAGAGGACATGTTAACGGTGGACGCAAATGTATTTGCGTCTTCATAGCTGGCACAGGAGGGAAGTTACATGCACTTTAAGCCGGTACATGGAGTCGGTGGGGTACGCGCTAGGGAACATAACATGACCAAAAATTTAATTTTCCTCATTCCCTCCTTGTTCCCTACGGACCCTTCATGATATATCGATTCTCATGAATCGATCAGTTTGTTCGTGTAGCATCATTTGTTCTTCTTTCTTTCGTTTACGTTTTGAGAGAAAACTGGAGTGTTCAATACAAGAGGTGGCACACAGTCCACAAATCGCTGGCCCACACTGCAGGCACAGGCAGCAACTGAATACTAGGACTAGGCCAATGCCTAGGAAGGATAGGATCTTCCATCCCCAAGCTGTTAACGTTGTCCAGAACCAACCGGACCAAGTCCAGGTGCCTGGATTCTGATGTATCTGATTTGCAATTTTATGAAGACGGGTGATAGCTTGATATACAGATGGTGCGTTTTGTGGTATGAAAACACAGCAACTTGACCCGATGACCTTACAGGCTCCACCTCTATCTGCCAAGATGACGTCAATAACAAGACGATTCTGAAGGACAACAACCCGCATGGCGGACTGCTCTTCTGTTAAGTTACCTAAGGCGGAGGCAGTTTCATTCACTACTGCTTCAAGTGTTCTAGTTAATCTGCGTATTAATTTACTATTCTGGACAGGGCCTAAAAAGAAAAAGAATCCTTTATTAAAGTCGGTGTACTGTTCCCATGCCGTTTCTGTGTAGTCGACAAGTGGGATGTCTCTTCTGGGTCTATTCTTTACTAGATTGGTATTTCTATGGTAATCAGGAGGAGCTAGAAAAACAGGTGGCAGAAGGAATGCAATGTAACAGGTACCATCCCAATCTGGAGGTAGACGAATGTATGCGGTATGACCACAAACAAAGTAAGAGTGACTGATAGCTTTAAAAGACGATTTTCCATGATCACTGAATTCGACCACAGTAGTGCATTTACTATGACCTAAGTGTACTGAACCTTTCTTCTTGATACATAATTCACCAGTGACTGGCAATACTGACATAATGGGTAGAACTGGTGTGGCTTCGGATTCGACAGTGAGAATCATAAGGCTAATTGTATAATTACCTAATCCATACACTTCATTTTCTAGATCAGTTCCTATTCTAGTGGGAAGTCCCTCCTTATCTGGGTAACAGGCGTCTAGTAGGACCAAGTTCAGATTTCCCCAAACCCAACCCCCATCGAAAACAGCAATATCAGGATCTAAGGAGTTAATTATTTTAAACCATGCTCCGCAAGAGCCATTGTGAGTGAACGGGTACGGAAAGAGGGGCAGGGCTCCCTTGTAATTCTGGTAGGGAGGGAGTCGGCCACATATCCAGCAATTTGTAGCATTGTTAGTTTGATGAGAATGATGTAGCATACTAATGAATGTATTGTTGCGCAGCGCAAGTCTGTAGGAAAGCTCGTGTGGAGGTAACTCACTAAAAGTGTGTTCAGCAGAAACATTGTAAGCAGAATGTTCATGCTTGAAAATAGGATAATAGATAGGCAAAACGATACTGACAACAATAATTAGAATACTAAGAATAAACATGATTAATAGTGTCACTATACAGTGACTACGAAGTGATTTTCCTCACACTGACCAGAAAGACTGAGTATGACAAACCTGACAAGCCTCCAAACAACAAACTGGGTAAGCCCTTCTTTCCTCACAGGTCCCTAACCCCTACAGCCTCTCTCTTTTTCTCCCATAGGGTCATCCCCTTACCGCTTCCCTCCAGGAAGCCTTGGCTAATAACCCAAAGCGTAAGAACAATTTTCTTGCGCCCTGCCACACTAAGTCAACTCCTTTCAGTGTGATTTCAGTGTTTTAGCCACACCACGCTCCTAATTAAACGCGTATCTTCACTCTGATGGCACCACCAGTACCGTCACACCTAGCCGACTATAGTCCTCTCACCTTGCACTATAGATCCGGCCACCAAAGCATTGTTGACCATATGTCTAAATTGACTACTGACTCTCTCTGTAAATGTTTTGTCCTTGTTCTTAATGTTTATTTGTACAGGTATGCATGAGAAGGGAATCCCCCTCTCACATATAAAAAAAAAACTCTTTAGTGAGTGTATCACATAGTCTGTACCACAACACTAAGTCTGTTTTATTTCACCACACCTTTTTAAAAAACGGTCCTGAGGAAAGCCAGAATACTCTAAGGCACTGGCTGAAACATGTCGACCATCTGAAGGACGCAGGGGGCAGTAACTCGCCACCTTCACGCGTTCTGTAGCCTTACTTTTAACCGCTGGTGACGGACCAGTTATTAAAATGTAATTTATCCTTGGGTACTGGGACCACCACCAAGCTGTTTTAAATCACAACTCACCCAACCTCACTGCACTCTCAGCAATATACCAGCTCCGCTGTAATCAGGCGTCGTAGCACACCCGGGACATACTAGGTGTCACTGGGTGGGCCCGATGATGAAGCATGCCACCAACTAGGTTGGTGGGTGAGGGCTTCATGAATACACCAACAAGGTGCCCGTGACAGAACTAATTTAAGCTAGTCCTCTTTGTTTAATCACAAAATTCAATACACCACATAATTAAACTCCATTACAACCCACTGCACAAAATACCATTCCACATAATTACACTCCATAATACACAATCCCACTCCAGAGAATTCCAGTACAATCAATACAGCAAATATTATCCACATAATTCTACAGCACTCCATGCAACACAATTCCACTCCACACCACACAATTCCACACCACACGAATCCAATCTAACTCGCATAATTCCACTACACACCACAGGCATTCATTTCATAACACACTGGTAAAACACATTGCCATTTACAATGCCAAACGTTCTAACTCAAACAAATGCGAGACCGATTGCATTTACAATGCCTGTTTTATTTATTTAATGTTACTCTTCGACTGCAGTTATGATCAATGGGAAAGTAACAGGACAGGCTTTAATCTGCCAAGCCATCCTCAAATGCTGTTTACATATGTTGTTGTGTGCACAAATGCCATTGACATTTAAGCCGTTCCTCCTTGTTTTTTTTACGAATGTGGGAAAAAGCAATGAAATATAGAGCTTGATTTAGAGTTTTGACGGACGGGATAAAGAAGTGAACATGACAAGCAGCTTGATGTTTGAATGTACTTTTTAGATGTAAAATGGCCCTAATGCATTCTAATGGAAGCACTTCAAGGAAGGCGGAGGATTCTATTTTTATTAATGGGCTGAAGAGGAAGGGCTTCCACCAGAAAAGGTAGATGTAAGGTTATCAGGGTGAAGTGAATTGAGGGGCATATTTATGAGCGAGGTTGCGTCACACTTTCCCCACGCAACATGTTGCATGCTCAAGGCAAGCTTAAAATGCGATTTATGGAGCCACGCAAGGCCACTTTGCGAGGCTATGAGTGGCTTCATAAAGCCAAAGTAAAGCATCGCAAATTGCTGTTGCATTACTCGTTCCATGGGTGTTACATGGTTGTTCCCAGGCAACATCTATTGATTTTGATTCATTCAAAGATTTCCCCAAAGTGGTACACTTGAGAATGTGTCAAAATTCTACACCATCCCAGGTGAGGTATAACAAGGAGAAATATCAATTTGTAACGTGTTGGCTGTAGATAGACATGCTATGCATACTCCTGCCATCTAGTGTTGGGCCTGGACTCTGCAAGTTATTTTTCCTAAGAAGTTTTATGATAGGCATCCTTTCTCCTCCCCCTAGAGGCATTACGCATGTCGAACGCTTTGTTCCTACAAAGTTTTTTTCCGACAATGGGCTCGATGGACTGCATCGAAGCTCTGCAGAATTCGACTTCACACAGCTTAAGGGGAAAACAACAAAGCTAGATTACTACACCAGGAAAGATTTCCAGGTGTCCACATCAGTCGACTGTCAAGAATGACTGTCTCCAGGTGATGAAGATTAAGAAAGAACTATTTCAACAGTGCCCTCGGTTTAGAGCCAAGAACAGCGACTCCAGCCCACACATGGTTTGTGCACGTCTCCAGAGCACAAGGAAGGACAGTGCATCGCCTGTGCATTGTTTAAAAGGACTCTTTGAACACGACTGGATTGATGCCTTGCAAATACTATGGAGCATGCATCGGCGGCAGAGTTCAGCCATGACAGGGACTCGAACAGCGAGGCCAGTGCTCCGACCAGAGTTAGGATGGTCATAGTGCATCCTATATGTTGTCTGGAAACAAATCTGCTCGGTACAGCCCAGGTCGCCAATGCTGACCACTGTCTTGGGACCGAAGGCCAAGTTGACGCCACGTATTGTGATTACTATTACCCCCCATGCAAAGAAAATAATACACTCACCCCCGCCACTACCCTGCCATGGTGCACCGCATCTTACAGGTGCAGGCTCACATCATGAACAAGCCTTGCAGCCAATAAAGGGCAAAATATTCTCGATCCTGACCAGGCAGCCAAACCACCACAAGGGGTCAATTCCAGCATTCTTCCTGCCCCAAAAGGTAAATCGGCACAGACTGAGCCTTTTACATCAAGGCATCACTCTGAATAGACAAAACCATCAGCACCATAGAGTTTCAAGAAACAGACATCAAAGCCGGAAAATGCTTTGAATCGAGCACAGCTGAACTGAAACATACTTCCGAATCAGATAAAACAGCACGGACACTCTTCTACACAGAAGAAAATCCCTGGCTCCAGGGTTCCAAAACCACAGACTGTTTCTAAAGACACACCACTGGGTCCAAAGAAACAAAGCACAAACTCCTAAACCCAATCAAGACCAGGGGCTAATATTTGAGGGACTGCAGCATTTTATGCAGGAGAATTGCAAGGAGGCAGCAAAGAGAAAGGCAGAGGAGGACCAGTTTCCTCAGCCTCCACCAAACATTGTACCACTGGAAGAAGGGGCTGCACGTCCTATAACTTTTATGAGGATATTTACAAGGGCACAACTCAGATTTATCCCCACTCTAACGCAACAAATGTGGAGATACAATTAACACCCCATTCACAAGCTGGTGCAAACTACAGACATCCCCTGTATTACCGTGATAACTGCCCCAAAATGTATCTCCATGGTGTACCACCAACTAACCCTAATGAAATGCAGAGTAGGCGTTCCCGTGCAAAAACACGAAAAATCCACAAAACCACTTTCACAACAAAATGCAAGATACGCGATGCTAAACAAAAACAGGCGATAAGCCGCAGTAGCAGCAGGGAATTAACACCTGCTCATGCTGGTGTAAAGCAGGACGACTACCTGCAGCAAGAAAGGGAGCCCAGCCAAGAGCCATACTGGAAGACCCACAGATGCCATGGCGACTATGACCATGCACCGTGGATACCCATGAGGGCCACAATACCCACAGCAACCACCCCAGGCCCGCCACCACCAGTTTCACAGTCATGCAACTCACGACACTGCCAATTGGGACGCAGCACAACTACATACAACATGCCAACCGACCGGACATGACAACACGACTCCATGGTGAATCTGGCCTTGACATGCCCACAACCCAGCCACGGCATGGCACCACAGACACAAAATAGCAGGATGTGAGGAGGGGCATGGAGCAGGCATGTGTGAGAGCAGCGAATGACAAAGGAATGTGAACCTACCCAGTGCCAGGTGTGGTGTGGAGGTGCCAGACAGACCAGAGAGTGCAAAACATGGAAATGGCCATGTGGAGATCAACTGCTGGTGCATGGGATGTAGTGGCCAGTGGACGCTACCATGTCCCCACAGGCTGTGGGGCAGAAAGCAGATCTATCACACGTTATGCCCCCACTACATGCACAAGCGGCGTACGTCAGGTCAGCGCAGGGGTGTGCGGAATCAGCAGGGGGAGCAGGGCGTGGCTTGGACCTGGCCTTGGGCAGGAAGTGCGCTGTGTGTCTCTGTGTCAGGATGTAGTCGCCACCAGGGCCACAGTAGTCGATGTTGCAATGTAGCATGCACCAGGAGGGCGAGCCCACACGTACGGGGACATGTAGGAGCGTTACATTGCACGGGGTCTTGGCACATACATGCCAAGTATCTGGTGTATCAGTCCTGCGTATGCACGAGTCATTTGCCTGGGCTCAGTTGCAGCGCGATCTCAGCCAGCCATGCGCTGTACACCTGTGTCTGCCCTGTCCAGTCCATGGCCTATGCTGACGTGGCCCCACACCGTCAAAGGCCAGTGTCACTGTGTTACCAGGGTCGCAGACATTCCACCACACCCACGCCAGGCCCTGTGCATATCCTGTATGCATATAGATGGTGAAGTAACTGTACGAATGAAAGGTCCTTTGTGTGAACTATCCGGCGGTAGCACATCTGCAGCTCCAAGTAAGAACCAGCATGTGGCTAGCACCCCCTGACAGATACAATGGCATTTGCTTGCAACTCCCACACTATGCACTGCCCGAAGTGAGACCAACGTGTACACATCCCACACAAAGTAGTCCTTGGTCGTAGTTAGTGTGCCTGAAATGGCCTTCACACGTACTCCCACCCCACCCTAGGCCTGCACCCATTGCACACAGACACTGCTCATTGGACCGGGCTGTGCCATTTCATCCACAGGACAGGACTGGCACAGGGCAAGCCAGTGCCGCTTCCAGCAGAGCCACTGATGCCATGGCAAACCATCCCAAACACATGTCCAGATCCAGTCACATGGACATGTACCATGCACGTCTGCTGCATGTACTGGGGAAACTCCCGTTGGCCGTCTTGCGGATAGGTTACCAGCTGAGCTGCCGCCTAGCGGACGTCACCTGCGTTCAGCCTGTGTTGCATTGTTGCTCGTGCATATTCAAGTGGTGCATGGATGTCTGCCTCTCCAACGTAACAATTGCTGACCTGGATTACGACGTGTCTGTGCGCCCTCTGTTGGTCCACGGCCAGGAGTGTCACCGTGATGCCTGTTTGTAGCATGCATGGATGTTTGGCATGCAGGCTGGACACTGGACCTGGGAGATTGCAAGAGTCGTTGTGTGCAGTGAGCACACTGTGCCACTACTCGATTCGGCTTTGGTGCACATTGGGGCCAGTGGTTGGACTAAGCACATCTGCCCGAGTCAGCTGATGGAGTACGTCGACGAAATGTCAGATGTGGTGGATAACGAGCGCTCATTGGAGATGTTGGCCTACGCAGCTGCAGTCACGTTCATGGACGTGTGACAAGGTACCCACAGCCACAACTGGATTTGACCCATTGCACGTTAGGATTCTGGTCACATGTCCCAAGACGACAGTGGAGATGGCTGCTTTTGCCTGGACTCGTGATCCATGCGCGGACAACCAACGCGGGTTAGCGCGAACTTGTGTTGGTGATGAACTCCCCCGAGGTGGACATGGGTGCTGTCCTGCGTTCTTCATTCAGACATGCTGCTGCATTGATCTGCATATCTTGGCACTTCTCTTGGCCGTACTGACACGCACTTGTTGATAAAGTTTCCGCAGTTTAACTAGTCTCCAACTGTGTTGTGTCTTGGTTTGTATGCCAATGTGTGTGTCTCTGACTCTCTGGCTCCCAGCCATGTGTGCATTGCTACCCCATCAGGACTGTGGGTTTGTACTTGTGCATTGTCATGTCCGTGTGTCGTGCTTCGCCAGATGCATGTAGCCGTTTACCTGCACCAGGGCCGGTGCATTATTGTGCTGTGTTCGGTTGTGCAAATGTTTGTTCCACATTGTGTTCGAGGTTGTGGTACTCTGCTTCCTGAGTGTGTGTGTGTGTGTGTGTGCGCTGCATTGTGTGAGAGATGTCCCTTCAGCTCACCCTTCTCCCCTTCAGGCAGTGTGTTTCCACTTCTGTGCTTGTTCTGTGGTGTGATGTTGCCGGGTTGTGTGACTTAGTTGGTGTTGTCCCTCTTAGGCATGGTCTGTCTACAGTGGTGCTGAGCTCAATTGTGCATGTGTGCCATTGTGCCCATCTCCCCCAGGTCCCTGCTGGTTCCTCTCCCTGTTGCTGTTGTGTCTGTTTTGGTTAGTGTCCAGCCCCCGGTCCTGCCACCGTCTGCAGACTGATGTGGTCGACACCATGTCATCCAGCTCCTGGTGTGGCGCTGGCCTCCCACCTCCTGTGTGCATTGCTGCCTACTTGTTGTCGGCGTGTTTCTGATTGTGAGTTTTGCATCATTCCGGAGGTTCTGGTTTTCTTCCATTGTCCAACTCTGCTCTCAGGCTGCGTTCACCTTGTCCGAGATAGCCTGCCATGTACAATGTTTTGTTGCCAATGGGGCTTGTGGGGTTGTATGGTGGCTCGGGTTGCCTCCCTTGTGCTTGGCTGTTGTTTTCTGTTTGGAATGTCGCTTTTTTTAAGGCTTTTGTTGTGCTTATTCCCGCCTGCTCTGTGTGTGTCGCGGGCCTGGCGGTGCTTATCCCTGCTTTCCTCATCGCACTTTTTTTTGTGTTGTGGTTTGTCTTTTTATCTCCGTAGAGGTGGTTGTATCGCGGACATTGGCCGCGGTTTCGGCAGACTATCGCATGCTACCACCTTGTTGTGAATTCCACGTTGACACAGGATTTTCTTTCAACAATAGGCTGTGATGTGTAAAGGTGTGTTAGCATTTTTTGGTGATGTTTAGCAAACGTTCTTGTGAATATACCCCTCAGTCCACCTGCCTCACCTCAAGATCACTCACACTCTTCACGAGAAGACGAGTGAGAAATGCAAGACACCGATTCCCAAGGCACACAAAATACTTATCACATACCTGACCAATGGGAAGAATTTGACGTAGTACTACCATATTCAGATATTGAACCACTTGTGCCTACAAAACCTTCTCCCCTGATGACACTTCATCTTATAGTGTCTTACAGAGAGCTGCAGACTACCATAAGCTCCCAATGAATTCTACAGAGGTTCAAACACTTTCACACACAGAGCGTACAGTCCAATATTTACCTATGATTGGATCCATTCTTGAAGTTTCCAAAGAGGTGCTCAAAGACCCAGTCAAAACAAGGGTCCTAACACCATAAATTGAGAAAATATATAGACCCTCACCAACCGACCCAATGTACATTCTAGGGCATCCCCCAGCAGACTCCCTTGTAGTTACCACTGGTCGAAAAAGGGCAGCGGCACAAGGCACTGGAGAGGCACCTCCTGCAGATGAGAGAGAAAGGATTGATGCAGCAGCAAAAAGTTGCTACTGGGTAGCCTAATCATTGAAGAATTACCAATTATGTGGGCCTGCTCACGTTACAACAGAGTAGCATGGGATGAAATACAGGTGCTCATGCAACGTCTTCTAGAAGAATATAAAAAGCGGGGAGAAGATTTGGTAAACAAGGGTAAAATCATTTCAAATGCTACCATCATATGTACCATGTGTAGATGGAGCAGACACCGCTGCTAGGGGCCTAAACACATCTATCATGCTCAGAAGATATGCGTGGCTATGCATTTCCAGATTCAAACTCAAAGTACAGCAACATATTTCAAATGTCCTTTTCGATAGAGAACACTTCTTCAGACCAGCTGTAGATGCTCAGCTTGAAAAAATTAAAAATGACACCAACCCTGCCAAATAAATGGGTGCTCTACAAACCACAACACAAAAACAGTAGCCCTTTCGGAGGTACCAAAGAAGAGGAGCTTCAAAAGCTTCCACCACAGAAAAGAATACATATCGGCGTCAACCGCAACAACACCACCAGCTATGGCTTGGTTACTATTGTGGAGGTTACAACAATAATAGATGCAGAGGAAGGGGCACCCCCAACCAGGGCACATCCACACCACCACCAAAATGACTTGCTCTCACTTCCACCCTGACCACTAAACTCCATTCAGGGGAAGGCTGCAATAATTCCATCAGTTGTGCAAAACATTACATCGGACCAGTGGGTCTTACAAATTGTCAGACAAGGATTTTGCCTAAAACAACTTCAATAACCACCAAATATTCCACCAAAAAAGCAAGTCTTGAATCCACAGCATCTACACCTGCTTAAAGAAGTAAAGGCATTATCGTAGCGCACACATAACGTTGCTCGTTTTTAGCACCATGCATCACACCACACCCGAATTCCAGCTGTCGGAGCAGGACCGACCACATGTTCTCCTTTAGCTCTAGTAGCACACAGATGTACCGGCTAGCGAGGCATATATCGCCCTGATACCTCATCCGACATCAGTACCCAGAATTCTATGAACACTCCCCCAGTTTCGCCCCCCGGTTATATATGGCAATCACCTAGCATCAAGCCTTAATGTTGCCAGGATAACTGTCTAATTACTGAATGGATAGCACTGTACCACGATCTAAAGTGAGAGAAATGCAGTCCAACCAAATGTATCCTAACGCACTTTGTTATTGTAAACTATAAATGGCAATAAAAACATGTTAAAAAAGTAGTAAAGGCATTACTACAAAAAGGGGCCATCGAAATTGTCCCACACAAGTATCAAATCAAGGGAGTGTACTCTGTTTATTTTCTAATACGAAAGAAAGATGGAACGCTAAGACCATTCTGGACCTGAGACAACTCAATTGCTACATACTATCAGAACATTTTCACATGACCACTTTACTATATTTGATCCCTCTCCATCAAAAAGACTACTTCATGGCTGCACTAGACCTTAAGGACGCTTAATTCCACATTCCAAACCATCCAGCTCACTGGAAATTTCTGAGGTTTGTGGTAAATGGACGCCATTATCAATTTCAAGTATTACCCTTTAGAGTAACAACAGCCCAAGGTTTTTTTTAAATGCCTAGCAGTTGTAGCATCAATACTAAGAAGAGAAAACATTCATGTGATTCCCTATCTCGGCCACTGGCTGATCAAGAGACCAAACCAGAACAAATGTCTATCAGACACCCAAAAGACAATGAATCTATTACATCAATTGGGTTTCTCAAACAGTGTGACAAAATCACCTTATCTGGGGTCCATACTCAATACCATTTTGGGGACAACCTACCCCAATCTTAAACTCCAGAACCATTTAGATCTTTTTTCAGCCACATCATCGCCTACCAGTCAAAACATTGATGCATCTACTAGAAACGATGGCATCTTGCATAGCAATTGTGCATCATGCTCGCCTACACCTGAGACTCCTCTGTTATGTTTTCAGGTTAGACCCATGTAGCAAAGCTGCTCATTTCTTACATTGTCCCTTTTCACAGTAACGTTTCTGCTGTGACCTTTGTCACATGTGTGACGAAGTTGGATTTGTTTCTCTGAAACTACTTCTGTTTACACATCTGGCTTCGCATTACATTATCACAATGCCTCGAACACTAGGTACAAGTCCTTTATAAACTAATGTACAAATGCGATTCTATCTCCAGCCACAGGGCAACAAGGCTATCCACATATCCATAACATTGCTAATCTATATGTACATTGCAAGGATGCTTTTTATTATAAATAATCATCTCCTAGAATTAGTAGAGGACACACTTCAGCTGATAAGGAGGTTCCCTGCATGCTGAGACTTCACCATGCAGCTGTCTGACATCTCCATGAGGGGTGTCCAGTTCTTGACCAAGACGGGCCCTTCAATCTCTCCTGCCAGGTAATGGGGTTGGATCGTCCCTTGGGGGGAATCTTGGCTTCACTCCTGCACACGCTCTGGCTACACATAGAGTAAGGTCCGCATAGCAGGAGTATGCCTGATTACTACCTTGCTTTATATATGCCTGCATATATACACTGTTTTAACACCATGGTAGAACTATAGCTACTATTTACTCTGTTGGTGCTTGTAATCACTTTCATCTGCTTCTGTCTACTGATTTTCACAGCACATGTATTTTATACAAGAATAACGGTTCAATAAATTTATTAAAAACATCCGATGTCTATTCTCTGTATATTTCTCTGAGATTTAAAGAGAATGAATGACTGTATCTGATCTGTTACCACGATCCCTGAGGGGTCAGGGTTGTCTTGTTCAGTGGTGTCCAGAAATCATTTGCTCCCTGGTAGGGTTGGACTTATGGTGGCACTGTGAGCTAGCTGGTCTCTAGGCAAACATCCTGCGGACGTGCTCAGAATCAGTGTAGGCACCTCACCCAAAATTTGTTGTCCACAGACGCACATGTCCTACGGATTATTGGGAACTACACAACACCTCCAGGAGTGCTTAGCATCTCAGTGGTCACAAGCGGGCGGGCACATGGAAGTTCTAGCATTGGTTTCACCCAAGATTCATCAGGCTGTAATTTGGTGGAACACTTCTAACATATTTGCAGGGAGAGCCTTCAATAATGAAATCCGCACATTACAATCACAACCGATGCATCACTACTAGGATGGGAAGCTCAAATGAATGAAGGACCTTGTGGTTCAGGGACACTAGACAACACAACAGGTTCTACACATCAACATGTTAGAACTACTTGCTGTTGTAATTGCTCTCAAAGCATTCTTTACAAACCTAGTAAGGAAGACCGTCCTATGCACAGAGATTACGATTGCAATGTTACATTCAGAAACGGGAGAACCCATTCCATACAATTATCCCAATTGGCACAAAAGAAATGGAAATGGGCGAAGTCACAACATCTACCTCATACCAGGGGAGGACAACACAACTACGAATCTCCTCAGCAGAACACACCAGTAGATTCACGAGTGGGAAATACACAGCACATTGTTAAAAACATACTTCCAACATTGGGAAAATCCCACAAAAGACCTGTTTGCAACAAAAGAAAATGCAAAATGACTTTGCATCCAGACATCCACACTCACAATCCAAGGGCAATGCTCTATGGATGAACTAGTATGGGATATTTGTGTATGCTTTTCCTTCTTTCTCACTCATACCTTCTGTGGTCAGGAAACTAAGACAGACTTCAATTACTTAAATTCGGATCGCACCCACCTGGGCTCGTCAGCCATGGTACACAACTCTATTGAAGCTCTCCCTACAACCTCATGAGAAGCAAAGCAATTATCCAAATCATTTCGCACACAGCAAGGGCATGGTGAGAATGCCCAAACCTCAGCAGCACAATCTTGCAATCTGGCTCCTGAGGTCATAGAAGTACGAGTTACTTACCTTCGGTAACAATGAATCTGGTAGAGACGATTCTAGCCGCAGATTCCTTCATGCAGAATTACTCCCAGGTGTGAGACTGGATCCGGAAACTTTTTTGCCACAGCATTTCATCCCCAAAATCAGGACTCATCTGCTGATTTCAATGTTAGCAAAATAAAGTTGTAAATCTGCAAGATGATTTGAATTCAGGGGTCATCAGCAATAAAATCAGGACTCATCTGCTGATTTCAGTGTTGGTGAAATAAAGCTCTAAATCAGCAAGATGATTTGAATTCAGGAGTCATCAGCAATAAAATCAGGACTCATCTGCTGATTTCAGTGTTGGTGAAATAAAGCTCTAAAACAGCAAGATGATTTGAGTTCAGGACTCATCATCTTCAAAATCAGGACTTATCTGCTCATTTCAGTGTTAGCATAGTAAAGTTGTAAATCAGCAAGATGATTTGAATTCAGGACTCATCAGCAATAAAATCAGGACTTATCTGCTAATTTCAGTGTTGGTGAAGTAAAGCTGTAAATCAGCATGATGATTTGAATTCAGGACTCATCCTCTCCATAATCAGGACTCATCTGCTCATTTCAATGTTAGCAAAATAAAAGTGTTAGCATAGTAAAGTTGTAAATCAGCAAGATAATTTGAATTCAGGACTCATCATCTCCAAAATCAGGACTCATCTGCTGGTTTCAGTGCTAGCATAGTAAAGATGTAGATCAGCAAGATGATTTGAATTCAGGACTCATCATCTCAAAAATCAGGACTCATCTACTGATTTCAATGTTAGCAAAATAAAAGTGTAAATTAACATGATGATTTGAATTCAGGACTCGTCATCCCCAAAATCAGGACTCAGTTCAGTTCTTAAACTTTATTCGATTGTTCATAAAAACATCATAAAAGTATACAGAATAAAAAAGGCACTTATGAATTAATACAGGATTGGGGAATACAATACATGGTAATACTCATATAAGTAGGAACATGGACTAGCAACAAAGGGTTTGGACCACACTAAAAAAAAACATACTTTTTCTGACCCATACTGATTTTAGAATAAAGGTTGCAATAAAAAAAAAACATCTCGGGGTAGCAAGTGCAAATAAAAATCCCATAGCATTAGCAGTTGTGGACACAGAATATTTCTTAAACAGTGGTTTCAGGTACAGAATACGCAAAGGTTTATACAAAGGGCATATTAACATAAAGTGCAACGTGCTTTGTTTAGTGATTCCATCACACGGGCAAGGGGTAGCAGAGTATATTTTCATCCTCGGAAATGCAACCCAATTATGTACAATACCTAGTCTCAGCCTTGTTAGTACGTACTGGTGAGACTGTCTAGTGATACATTTTAGATACATAGGAATCCCAGTCCCTTCTTCCTTGTTTGAAAAATAGAAAGCATGGGTTGAATAATCACTAGATTGTTCTTTACGTCTGTTATTTTTATGCATCAAAAAGACACCTTTGACCTCGTGCTTCGGTAAAACAGTGGCACACTTGGGGTCATCGTGAACATCCAGATCAAAAAGTTCCTTGAAAGATGAAATTACGTAGTTTAGCCACGGAATCTGGTGGGCATTATCCAGGCGTAAACAGTCTAGAATTATTCCCCTGGTAAAGCCGGTTTCATCCTTTAACCAGATAGACCTCCAAGCCATTAGGGGCCTCAAGCCGGTTAGGTCAGTTATGTAATCCAGCCCTAGTTCTTTATGGGTCAGTTCAGTGGATGCCAAGGTTGGGAAGCAGAGGAGTCTCTTAAGAAATAAGTTTTCCAATATTTGCAAATCCCTTTGAGGCCTGTGTCCCCAAACCCCTGAGCCATAAAGGGCAATTGAAGCACACCTGTGTCGATAAACATTCAGCATGTCTGGTATGCGGCGGCTTCCTAATTTGGCAGCAAAACGAAATACATTTAAGGAAGCCTTGGCCATCCTAGCTTTAACATTGTGTTGTTTTGGGGCCCAAGATCCACCATTATTAAAAGTAATGCCCAGATAGCAAAAGTTATTCACAACCTCGATGCGGTTTTCCTTAAAATAAAATGATTTAAGTTGATTCACCTTTTTTCCGTATGCCATGATGAAGGTTTTGGAATTATTAATTTTTAATTTCTTCCCCTGTATAAAATCATAAAAACTATTCATAAGTTTCTGGAGGCCTATGGGGGTTCTCGAGAGTAAAACGGTATCGTCTGCATAAAGCAGCACCGGGATTGGTTGTCCCTCAACTTGCGGGGCATCAGCTTGCACGTTTTTCAATCCGAGCTCCATGGAATTTATAACAGGGAAAAAAACAGCGGGGCCAGGACACAACCCTGTCTAATGCCGGATTTTACCCTGATCTTTCTCGTGCACTCCCCTCATGACCGTAGCGAATCTGGGCCGATAGATTATTATAGAGTCTTGCCAAAAAATGGATTATCGCTGCCGGTGCACCCATTTCGAGTAAGGTTGACCACAACAAAGTATGGTCAACCAGATCGAATGCACTAGAGAGGTCTGCAAAACAAAGGGACAAAGAACCCTGTTTTGCTTTAGTGTATTTTCCTATTAAAAGATCTAGATTGATACACTGCTCAATAGTGCCAAGGCCCTTCCTAAAACCATATTGGGAGGCTGCAAGGATGTTGTTAGTTTCAGCCCACTCCTCCAAACGTAGCAATAAAACCCTGGTCATGATTTTTAACGAGGAATCCAGGGGGGAGATAGGGCGGTAGTTCTTAGCCTCTCCTCTATCTCCCTTCTTATAAATTGGCAGGATTACGGATTCACTCCAGGTGGAAGGGGTAGTATCGTTAACTGCAGCATTAAACACTTGGGTCAATAGGGGGCTCCACAAGGCCAGATCAGTTTTGTAAAGATCGACCGGCACCCCATCCGGTCCTGGGGCTTTCCCTCCTTTGCTGTTTCGAATTGCTAAGTCAACTTCTTGAAGGGTAATCCCCAATGGTTGATTGGGTCTGCTGAAGTTAACACTGGAGCTATCCTGAACTTTACAAGTTGGGTCAAAAATCCCAGTAAAGTATTGGACCAAACTGTCCTCACTAACTTGAGCGGTTAAAACTGGGAATTCCTACTTCTGGAGGAAAGGGCTATTGACAGTACTCCAGAATAGCTTCCAGTCTCGTAGTGCTGCCGCCTTAGTCTTGGCGAAATAAAGCTGTAAATCAGCAAGATTGTTTGAATTCAGGACGCATCATCTCCAAAATCAAGACTCATCTGCTGATTTCAGTGTTGGTGAAATAAAGCTTTAAATCAGCAAGATGATTTGAATTCAGGACTCATCCTCTCCAAAATCAGGACTCATCTGCTGATTTCAGTGTTGGTGAAATAAAGCTCTAAAACAGCAAGATTATATGAAATCAAGACTCATCTGCTGATTTCAGTGTTGGTGAAATAAAGCTTGAAATCAGAGAGATGATTTGAATTAAGGACTCATCCTCTCCAAAATCAGAACTCATCTGCTGATTTCAGTGTTAGCATAGTAAAGTTGTAAGTCAGCAAGATGACTTGAATTCAGGACTCATCAGCAATAAAATCAGGACTCATCTGCTGATTTCAGTGTTGGTGAAATAAAGCTCTAAATCAGCATGATGATTTGAATTCAGGATTCATCAGCAATAAAATCAGGACTCATCTGCTGATTTCAGTGTTGGTGAGATAAAGCTCTAAATCAGCATGATGATTTGAATTCAGGAATCATCAGAAATAAAATCAGGACTCATCTGCTGATTTCAGTGTTAGCAAAATAAAGTTGTAAATCTGCAAGATGATTTGAATTCAGGATTCATCAGCAATAAAATCAGGACTCATCTGCTGATTTCAGTGTTGGTGAAATGAAGCTCTAAATCAGCATGATGATTTGAATTCAGGAATCATCCTCTCCATAATCAGGACTCATCTGCTCATTTCAATGTTAGCAAAATAAAAGTGTTAGCATAGTAAAGTTGTAAATCAGCAAGATAATTTGAATTCAGGACTCATCATCTCCAAAATCAGGACTCATCTGCTGGTTTCAGTGCTAGCATAGTAAAGATGTAGATCAGCAAGATGATTTGAATTCAGGACTCATCATCTCAAAAATCAGGACTCATCTACTGATTTCAATGTTAGCAAAATAAAAGTGTAAATTAACATGATGATTTGAATTCAGGACTCGTCATCCCCAAAATCAGGACTCAGTTCAGTTCTTAAACTTTATTCGATTGTTCATAAAAACATCATAAAAGTATACAGAATAAAAAAGGCACTTATGAATTAATACAGGATTGGGGAATACAATACATGGTAATACTCATATAAGTAGGAACATGGACTAGCAGCAAAGGGTTTGGACCACACTAAAAAAAAAACATACTTTTTCTGACCCATACGGATTTTAGAATAAAGGTTGCAATAAAAAAAAACATCTCGGGGTAGCAAGTGCAAATAAAAATCCCATAGCATTAGCAGTTGTGGACACAGAATATTTCTTAAACAGTGGTTTCAGGTACAGAATACGCAAAGGTTTATACAAAGGGCATATTAACATAAAGTGCAACGTGCTTTGTTTAGTGATTCCATCACACGGGCAAGGGGTAGCAGAGTATATTTTCATCCTCGGAAATGCAACCCAATTATGTACAATACCTAGTCTCAGCCTTGTTAGTACGTACTGGTGAGACTGTCTAGTGATACATTTTAGATACATAGGAATCCCAGTCCCTTCTTCCTTGTTTGAAAAATAGAAAGCATGGGTTGAATAATCACTAGATTGTTCTTTACGTCTGTTATTTTTATGCATCAAAAAGACACCTTTGACCTCGTGCTTCGGTAAAACAGTGGCACACTTGGGGTCATCGTGAACATCCAGATCAAAAAGTTCCTTGAAAGATGAAATTACGTAGTTTAGCCACGGAATCTGGTGGGCATTATCCAGGCGTAAACAGTCTAGAATTATTCCCCTGGTAAAGCCGGTTTCATCCTTTAACCAGATAGACCTCCAAGCCATTAGGGGCCTCAAGCCGGTTAGGTCAGTTATGTAATCCAGCCCTAGTTCTTTATGGGTCAGTTCAGTGGATGCCAAGGTTGGGAGGCAGAGGAGTCTCTTAAGAAATAAGTTTTCCAATATTTGCAAATCCCTTTGAGGCCTGTGTCCCCAAACCCCTGAGCAATAAAGGGCAATTGAAGCACACCTGTGTCGATAAACATTCAGCATGTCTGGTATGCGGCGGCTTCCTAATTTGGCAGCAAAACGAAATACATTTAAGGAAGCCTTGGCCATCCTAGCTTTAACATTGTGTTGTTTTGGGGCCCAAGATCCACCATTATTAAAAGTAATGCCCAGATAGCAAAAGTTATTCACAACCTCGATGCGGTTTTCCTTAAAATAAAATGATTTAAGTTGATTCACCTTTTTTCCGTATGCCATGATGAAGGTTTTGCAATTATTAATTTTTAATTTCTTCCCTTGCATAAAATCATAAAAACTATTCATAAGTTTCTGGAGGCCTATGGGGGTTCTCGAGAGTAAAACGGTATCGTCTGCATAAAGCAGCACCGGGATTGGTTGTCCCTCAACTTGCGGGGCATCAGCTTGCACGTTTTTCAATCCGAGCTCCATGGAATTTATAACAGGGAAAAAAACAGCGGGGCCAGGACACAACCCTGTCTAATGCCGGATTTTACCCTGATCTTTCTCGTGCACTCCCCTCATGACCGTAGCGAATCTGGGCCGATAGATTATTATAGAGTCTTGCCAAAAAATGGATTATCGCTGCCGGTGCACCCATTTCGAGTAAGGTTGACCACAACAAAGTATGGTCAACCAGATCGAATGCACTAGAGAGGTCTGCAAAACAATGGGACAAAGAACCCTGTTTTGCTTTAGTGTATTTTCCTATTAAAAGATCTAGATTGATACACTGCTCAATAGTGCCAAGGCCCTTCCTAAAACCATATTGGGAGGCTGCAAGGATGTTGTTAGTTTCAGCCCACTCCTCCAAACGTAGCAATAAAACCCTGGTCATGATTTTTAACGAGGAATCCAGGGGGGAGATAGGGCGGTAGTTCTTAGCCTCTCCTCTATCTCCCTTCTTATAAATTGGCAGGATTACGGATTCACTCCAGGTGGAAGGGGTAGTATCGTTAACTGCAGCATTAAACACTTGGGTCAATAGGGGGCTCCACAAGGCCAGATCAGTTTTGTAAAGATCGACCGGCACCCCATCCGGTCCTGGGGCTTTCCCTCCTTTGCTGTTTCGAATTGCCAAGTCAACTTCTTGAAGGGTAATCCCCAATGGTTGATTGGGTCTGCTGAAGTTAACACTGGAGCTATCCTGAACTTTACAAGTTGGGTCAAAAATCCCGGTAAAGTATTGGACCCAACTGTCCTCACTAACTTGAGCGGTTAAAACTGGGAATTCCTACTTCTGGAGGAAAGGGCTATTGACAGTACTCCAGAATAGCTTCCAGTCTCGTAGTGCTGCCGCCTTAGTCTTGGCGAAATAAAGCTGTAAATCAGCAAGATTGTTTGAATTCAGGACGCATCATCTCCAAAATCAAGACTCATCTGCTGATTTCAGTGTTGGTGAAATAAAGCTTTAAATCAGCAAGATGATTTGAATTCAGGACTCATCCTCTCCAAAATCAGGACTCATCTGCTGATTTCAGTGTTGGTGAAATAAAGCTCTAAAACAGCAAGAATATATGAAATCAAGACTCATCTGCTGATTTCAGTGTTGGTGAAATAAAGCTTGAAATCAGAGAGATGATTTGAATTAAGGACTCATCCTCTCCAAAATCAGAACTCATCTGCTGATTTCAGTGTTAGCATAGTAAAGTTGTAAGTCAGCAAGATGACTTGAATTCAGGACTCATCAGCAATAAAATCAGGACTCATCTGCTGATTTCAGTGTTGGTGAAATAAAGCTCTAAATCAGCATGATGATTTGAATTCAGGAATCATCAGCAATAAAATCAGGACTCATCTGCTGATTTCAGTGTTAGCAAAATAAAGTTGTAAATCTGCAAGATGATTTGAATTCAGGATTCATCAGCAATAAAATCAGGACTCATCTGCTGATTTCAGTGTTGGTGAGATAAAGCTCTAAATCAGCATGATGATTTGAATTCAGGAATCATCAGCAATAAAATCAGGACTCATATGCTGATTTCAGTGTTAGCAAAATAAAGTTGTAAATCTGCAAGATGATTTGAATTCAGGATTCATCAGCAATAAAATCAGCACTCATCTGCTGATTTCAGTGTTGGTGAAATGAAGCTCTAAATCAGTATGATGATTTGAATTCAGGAATCATCAGCAATAAAATCAGGACTCATCTGCTGATTTCAGTGTTAGCAAAATAAAGTTGTAAATCTGCAAGATGATTTGAATTCAGGATTCATCAGCAATAAAATCAGGACTCATCTGCTGCTATTAGTATTGGTGAAATAAAGCTACAAATCAACAAGATGATTTGAATTCAGGAGCCATCAGCAAAAACATCAGGATTCATCTACTGATTTCAGTGTTGTTGAAATAAAGCTCTAACGCAGCAAGAGGATTTGAATTCAGGAATCATCATCTCCAAAATCAGGACTAATCTGCTGGTTTCAGTGTTAGCATACTAATGTTGTAAATCAGAAAGATGATTTGAATTCAGTAGTCATCAGCAATAAAATCAGGACTCATCTGCTGATTTCAGTGTTGGTGAATTAAAGCTTTAAATCAGAGAGATGATTTGAATTCAGGACTCATCCCCTCCAAAATCAGGACTCATCTGCTGATTTCAGTGTTAGCATAGTAAAGTTGTAAGTCAGCAAGATGACTTGAATTCAGGACTCATCAGCAATAAAATCAGGACTCATCTGCTGATTTCAGTGTTGGTGAAATGAAGCTTTAAATCAGCAATATGAATTGAATTCAGGACTCTTCATCTCCAAAATCAGGACTCATCTGCAGGTTTCAGTGTTAGCATAGCAAAGCTGTAAATCAGCAAGATGATTTGAATTCAGGACTCATCATCTCCAAAATCAGGACTCATCTGCTGATTTCAGTCTTGGCGAAATAAAGCTGTAAATCAGCAAGATTGTTTGAATTCAGGACGCATCATCTCCAAAATCAAGACTCATCTGCTGATTTCAGTGTTGGTGAAATAAAGCTTTAAATCAGCAAGATGATTTGAATTCAGGACTCATCCTCTCCAAAATCAGGACTCATCTGCTGATTTCAGTGTTGGTGAAATAAAGCTCTAAATCAGCAAGATGATTTGAAATCAGGACTCATCTGCTGATTTCAATGTTGGTGAAATAAAGTTGTAAATCAGCAGGATGATTTGAATTCAGGACTCATCAGCAATAAAATCAGGGCTCATCTGCTGATTTCAATATTAGCAAAGTAAAAGTGTAAATTAAGATGATGATTTGTATTCAGGATTCATCATCTCCAAAACCATGATTCATCTACTGATTTCAATGTTAGCAAAATAAAGTTGTAAATCTGCAAGATGATTTGAATTCAGGACTCATCCTCTCCAAAATCAGGACTCATCTGCTGATTTCAGTGTTGGTGAAATAAAGCTCTAAATCAGCAAGATTATATGAAATCAAGACTCATCTGCTGATTTCAGTGTTGGTGAAATAAAGCTTTAAATCAGTATGATGATTTGAATTCAGGAATCATCAGCAATAAAATCAGGACTCATCTGCTGATTTCAGTGTTGGTGAAATGAAGCTCTAAATCAGTATGATGATTTGAATTCAGGAATCATCAGCAATAAAATCAGGACTCATCTGCTGATTTCAGTGTTAGCAAAATAAAGTTGTAAATCTGCAAGATGATTTGAATTCAGGATTCATCAGCAATAAAATCAGGACTCATCTGCTGATTTTAGTATTGGTGAAATAAAGCTACAAATCAACAAGATGATTTGAATTCAGGAGCCATCAGCAAAAACATCAGGATTCATCTACTGATTTCAGTGTTGTTGAAATAAAGCTCTAACGCAGCAAGAGGATTTGAATTCAGGAATCATCATCTCCAAAATCGGGACTAATCTGCTGGTTTCAGTGTTAGCATACTAATGTTGTAAATCAGAAAGATGATTTGAATTCAGTAGTCATCAGCAATAAAATCAGGACTCATCTGCTGATTTCAGTGTTGGTGAATTAAAGCTTTAAATCAGAGAGATGATTTGAATTCAGGACTCATCCCCTCCAAAATCAGGACTCATCTGCTGATTTCAGTGTTAGCATAGTAAAGTTGTAAGTCAGCAAGATGACTTGAATTCAGGACTCATCAGCAATAAATCAGGACTCATCTGCTGATTTCAGTGTTGGTGAAATGAAGCTTTAAATCAGCAATATGAATTGAATTCAGGACTCTTCATCTCCAAAATCAGGACTCATCTGCAGGTTTCAGTGTTAGCATAGCAAAGCTGTAAATCAGCAAGATGATTTGAATTCAGGACTCATCATCTCCAAAATCAGGACTCATCTGCTGATTTCAGTCTTGGCGAAATAAAGCTGTAAATCAGCAAGATTGTTTGAATTCAGGACGCATCATCTCCAAAATCAAGACTCATCTGCTGATTTCAGTGTTGGTGAAATAAAGCTCTAAATCAGCATGATGATTTGAATTCAGGATTCATCAGCAATAAAATCAGTACTCATCTGCTGATTTCAGTGTTGGTGAGATAAAGCTCTAAATCAGCATGATGATTTGAATTCAGGAATCATCAGAAATAAAATCAGGACTCATCTGCTGATTTCAGTGTTAGCAAAATAAAGTTGTAAATCTGCAAGATGATTTGAATTCAGGATTCATCAGCAATAAAATCAGGACTCATCTGCTGATTTCAGTGTTGGTGAAATGAAGCTCTAAATCAGCATGATGATTTGAATTCAGGAATCATCCTCTCCATAATCAGGACTCATCTGCTCATTTCAATGTTAGCAAAATAAAAGTGTTAGCATAGTAAAGTTGTAAATCAGCAAGATAATTTGAATTCAGGACTCATCATCTCCAAAATCAGGACTCATCTGCTGGTTTCAGTGCTAGCATAGTAAAGATGTAGATCAGCAAGATGATTTGAATTCAGGACTCATCATCTCAAAAATCAGGACTCATCTACTGATTTCAATGTTAGCAAAATAAAAGTGTAAATTAACATGATGATTTGAATTCAGGACTCGTCATCCCCAAAATCAGGACTCAGTTCAGTTCTTAAACTTTATTCGATTGTTCATAAAAACATCATAAAAGTATACAGAATAAAAAAGGCACTTATGAATTAATACAGGATTGGGGAATACAATACATGGTAATACTCATATAAGTAGGAACATGGACTAGCAGCAAAGGGTTTGGACCACACTAAAAAAAAAACATACTTTTTCTGACCCATACGGATTTTAGAATAAAGGTTGCAATAAAAAAAAACATCTCGGGGTAGCAAGTGCAAATAAAAATCCCATAGCATTAGCAGTTGTGGACACAGAATATTTCTTAAACAGTGGTTTCAGGTACAGAATACGCAAAGGTTTATACAAAGGGCATATTAACATAAAGTGCAACGTGCTTTGTTTAGTGATTCCATCACACGGGCAAGGGGTAGCAGAGTATATTTTCATCCTCGGAAATGCAACCCAATTATGTACAATACCTAGTCTCAGCCTTGTTAGTACGTACTGGTGAGACTGTCTAGTGATACATTTTAGATACATAGGAATCCCAGTCCCTTCTTCCTTGTTTGAAAAATAGAAAGCATGGGTTGAATAATCACTAGATTGTTCTTTACGTCTGTTATTTTTATGCATCAAAAAGACACCTTTGACCTCGTGCTTCGGTAAAACAGTGGCACACTTGGGGTCATCGTGAACATCCAGATCAAAAAGTTCCTTGAAAGATGAAATTACGTAGTTTAGCCACGGAATCTGGTGGGCATTATCCAGGCGTAAACAGTCTAGAATTATTCCCCTGGTAAAGCCGGTTTCATCCTTTAACCAGATAGACCTCCAAGCCATTAGGGGCCTCAAGCCGGTTAGGTCAGTTATGTAATCCAGCCCTAGTTCTTTATGGGTCAGTTCAGTGGATGCCAAGGTTGGGAGGCAGAGGAGTCTCTTAAGAAATAAGTTTTCCAATATTTGCAAATCCCTTTGAGGCCTGTGTCCCCAAACCCCTGAGCAATAAAGGGCAATTGAAGCACACCTGTGTCGATAAACATTCAGCATGTCTGGTATGCGGCGGCTTCCTAATTTGGCAGCAAAACGAAATACATTTAAGGAAGCCTTGGCCATCCTAGCTTTAACATTGTGTTGTTTTGGGGCCCAAGATCCACCATTATTAAAAGTAATGCCCAGATAGCAAAAGTTATTCACAACCTCGATGCGGTTTTCCTTAAAATAAAATGATTTAAGTTGATTCACCTTTTTTCCGTATGCCATGATGAAGGTTTTGCAATTATTAATTTTTAATTTCTTCCCTTGTATAAAATCATAAAAACTATTCATAAGTTTCTGGAGGCCTATGGGGGTTCTCGAGAGTAAAACGGTATCGTCTGCATAAAGCAGCACCGGGATTGGTTGTCCCTCAACTTGCGGGGCATCAGCTTGCACGTTTTTCAATCCGAGCTCCATGGAATTTATAACAGGGAAAAAAACAGCGGGGCCAGGACACAACCCTGTCTAATGCCGGATTTTACCCTGATCTTTCTCGTGCACTCCCCTCATGACCGTAGCGAATCTGGGCCGATAGATTATTATAGAGTCTTGCCAAAAAATGGATTATCGCTGCCGGTGCACCCATTTCGAGTAAGGTTGACCACAACAAAGTATGGTCAACCAGATCGAATGCACTAGAGAGGTCTGCAAAACAAAGGGACAAAGAACCCTGTTTTGCTTTAGTGTATTTTCCTATTAAAAGATCTAGATTGATACACTGCTCAATAGTGCCAAGGCCCTTCCTAAAACCATATTGGGAGGCTGCAAGGATGTTGTTAGTTTCAGCCCACTCCTCCAAACGTAGCAATAAAACCCTGGTCATGATTTTTAACGAGGAATCCAGGGGGGAGATAGGGCGGTAGTTCTTAGCCTCTCCTCTATCTCCCTTCTTATAAATTGGCAGGATTACGGATTCACTCCAGGTGGAAGGGGTAGTATCGTTAACTGCAGCATTAAACACTTGGGTCAATAGGGGGCTCCACAAGGCCAGATCAGTTTTGTAAAGATCGACCGGCACCCCATCCGGTCCTGGGGCTTTCCCTCCTTTGCTGTTTCGAATTGCCAAGTCAACTTCTTGAAGGGTAATCCCCAATGGTTGATTGGGTCTGCTGAAGTTAACACTGGAGCTATCCTGAACTTTACAAGTTGGGTCAAAAATCCCGGTAAAGTATTGGACCCAACTGTCCTCACTAACTTGAGCGGTTAAAACTGGGAATTCCTACTTCTGGAGGAAAGGGCTATTGACAGTACTCCAGAATAGCTTCCAGTCTCGTAGTGCTGCCGCCTTAGTCTTGGCGAAATAAAGCTGTAAATCAGCAAGATTGTTTGAATTCAGGACGCATCATCTCCAAAATCAAGACTCATCTGCTGATTTCAGTGTTGGTGAAATAAAGCTTTAAATCAGCAAGATGATTTGAATTCAGGACTCATCCTCTCCAAAATCAGGACTCATCTGCTGATTTCAGTGTTGGTGAAATAAAGCTCTAAAACAGCAAGAATATATGAAATCAAGACTCATCTGCTGATTTCAGTGTTGGTGAAATAAAGCTTGAAATCAGAGAGATGATTTGAATTAAGGACTCATCCTCTCCAAAATCAGAACTCATCTGCTGATTTCAGTGTTAGCATAGTAAAGTTGTAAGTCAGCAAGATGACTTGAATTCAGGACTCATCAGCAATAAAATCAGGACTCATCTGCTGATTTCAGTGTTGGTGAAATAAAGCTCTAAATCAGCATGATGATTTGAATTCAGGAATCATCAGCAATAAAATCAGGACTCATCTGCTGATTTCAGTGTTAGCAAAATAAAGTTGTAAATCTGCAAGATGATTTGAATTCAGGATTCATCAGCAATAAAATCAGGACTCATCTGCTGATTTCAGTGTTGGTGAGATAAAGCTCTAAATCAGCATGATGATTTGAATTCAGGAATCATCAGCAATAAAATCAGGACTCATATGCTGATTTCAGTGTTAGCAAAATAAAGTTGTAAATCTGCAAGATGATTTGAATTCAGGATTCATCAGCAATAAAATCAGCACTCATCTGCTGATTTCAGTGTTGGTGAAATGAAGCTCTAAATCAGTATGATGATTTGAATTCAGGAATCATCAGCAATAAAATCAGGACTCATCTGCTGATTTCAGTGTTAGCAAAATAAAGTTGTAAATCTGCAAGATGATTTGAATTCAGGATTCATCAGCAATAAAATCAGGACTCATCTGCTGCTATTAGTATTGGTGAAATAAAGCTACAAATCAACAAGATGATTTGAATTCAGGAGCCATCAGCAAAAACATCAGGATTCATCTACTGATTTCAGTGTTGTTGAAATAAAGCTCTAACGCAGCAAGAGGATTTGAATTCAGGAATCATCATCTCCAAAATCAGGACTAATCTGCTGGTTTCAGTGTTAGCATACTAATGTTGTAAATCAGAAAGATGATTTGAATTCAGTAGTCATCAGCAATAAAATCAGGACTCATCTGCTGATTTCAGTGTTGGTGAATTAAAGCTTTAAATCAGAGAGATGATTTGAATTCAGGACTCATCCCCTCCAAAATCAGGACTCATCTGCTGATTTCAGTGTTAGCATAGTAAAGTTGTAAGTCAGCAAGATGACTTGAATTCAGGACTCATCAGCAATAAAATCAGGACTCATCTGCTGATTTCAGTGTTGGTGAAATGAAGCTTTAAATCAGCAATATGAATTGAATTCAGGACTCTTCATCTCCAAAATCAGGACTCATCTGCAGGTTTCAGTGTTAGCATAGCAAAGCTGTAAATCAGCAAGATGATTTGAATTCAGGACTCATCATCTCCAAAATCAGGACTCATCTGCTGATTTCAGTCTTGGCGAAATAAAGCTGTAAATCAGCAAGATTGTTTGAATTCAGGACGCATCATCTCCAAAATCAAGACTCATCTGCTGATTTCAGTGTTGGTGAAATAAAGCTTTAAATCAGCAAGATGATTTGAATTCAGGACTCATCCTCTCCAAAATCAGGACTCATCTGCTGATTTCAGTGTTGGTGAAATAAAGCTCTAAATCAGCAAGATGATTTGAAATCAGGACTCATCTGCTGATTTCAATGTTGGTGAAATAAAGTTGTAAATCAGCAGGATGATTTGAATTCAGGACTCATCAGCAATAAAATCAGGGCTCATCTGCTGATTTCAATATTAGCAAAGTAAAAGTGTAAATTAAGATGATGATTTGTATTCAGGATTCATCATCTCCAAAACCATGATTCATCTACTGATTTCAATGTTAGCAAAATAAAGTTGTAAATCTGCAAGATGATTTGAATTCAGGACTCATCCTCTCCAAAATCAGGACTCATCTGCTGATTTCAGTGTTGGTGAAATAAAGCTCTAAATCAGCAAGATTATATGAAATCAAGACTCATCTGCTGATTTCAGTGTTGGTGAAATAAAGCTTTAAATCAGTATGATGATTTGAATTCAGGAATCATCAGCAATAAAATCAGGACTCATCTGCTGATTTCAGTGTTGGTGAAATGAAGCTCTAAATCAGTATGATGATTTGAATTCAGGAATCATCAGCAATAAAATCAGGACTCATCTGCTGATTTCAGTGTTAGCAAAATAAAGTTGTAAATCTGCAAGATGATTTGAATTCAGGATTCATCAGCAATAAAATCAGGACTCATCTGCTGATTTTAGTATTGGTGAAATAAAGCTACAAATCAACAAGATGATTTGAATTCAGGAGCCATCAGCAAAAACATCAGGATTCATCTACTGATTTCAGTGTTGTTGAAATAAAGCTCTAACGCAGCAAGAGGATTTGAATTCAGGAATCATCATCTCCAAAATCGGGACTAATCTGCTGGTTTCAGTGTTAGCATACTAATGTTGTAAATCAGAAAGATGATTTGAATTCAGTAGTCATCAGCAATAAAATCAGGACTCATCTGCTGATTTCAGTGTTGGTGAATTAAAGCTTTAAATCAGAGAGATGATTTGAATTCAGGACTCATCCCCTCCAAAATCAGGACTCATCTGCTGATTTCAGTGTTAGCATAGTAAAGTTGTAAGTCAGCAAGATGACTTGAATTCAGGACTCATCAGCAATAAATCAGGACTCATCTGCTGATTTCAGTGTTGGTGAAATGAAGCTTTAAATCAGCAATATGAATTGAATTCAGGACTCTTCATCTCCAAAATCAGGACTCATCTGCAGGTTTCAGTGTTAGCATAGCAAAGCTGTAAATCAGCAAGATGATTTGAATTCAGGACTCATCATCTCCAAAATCAGGACTCATCTGCTGATTTCAGTCTTGGCGAAATAAAGCTGTAAATCAGCAAGATTGTTTGAATTCAGGACGCATCATCTCCAAAATCAAGACTCATCTGCTGATTTCAGTGTTGGTGAAATAAAGCTTTAAATCAGCAAGATGATTTGAATTCAGGACTCATCCTCTCCAAAATCAGGACTCATCTGCTGATTTCAGTGTTGGTGAAATAAAGCTCTAAAACAGCAAGATTATATGAAATCAAGACTCATCTGCTGATTTCAGTGTTGGTGAAATAAAGCTTGAAATCAGAGAGATGATTTGAATTAAGGACTCATCCTCTCCAAAATCAGAACTCATCTGCTGATTTCAGTGTTAGCATAGTAAAGTTGTAAGTCAGCAAGATGACTTGAATTCAGGACTCATCAGCAATAAAATCAGGACTCATCTGCTGATTTAAGTGTTGGTGAAATAAAGCTGTAAATCAGTAAGATGATTTGAATTCAGGACTCATCATCTCCAAAATCAGGACTCATCTGCTGATTTCAGTGTTGGTGAAATAAAGCTCTAAATCAGCATGATGATTTGAAATCAGGACTCATCTGCTGATTTCAATGTTGGTGAAATAAAGTTGTAAATCAGCAGGATGATTTGAATTCAGGACTCATCAGCAATAAAATCAGGACTCATCTGCTGATTTAAGTGTTGGTGAAATAAAGCTGTAAATCAGTAAGATGATTTGAATTCAGGACTCATCATTTCCAAAATCAGGACTCATCTGCTGATTTCAGTGTTGGTGAAATAAAGCTCTAAATCAGCAAGATGATTTGAAATCAGGACTCATCTGCTGATTTCAATGTTGGTGAAATAAAGTTGTAAATCAGCAGGATGATTTGAATTCAGGACTCATCAGCAATAAAATCAGGACTCATCTGCTGATTTCAATATTAGCAAAGTAAAAGTGTAAATTAAGATGATGATTTGTATTCAGGATTCATCATCTCCAAAACCATGATTCATCTACTGATTTCAATGTTAGCAAAATAAAAGTGTAAATCCGCAAGATGATTTGAATTCAGGACTCATCAGCAATAAAATCAGAAATCATCAGCTGATTTTTAGTGTTGGTGAAATAAGCTCTAAATAAGCAAGATGATTTGAATTCAGGACTCATCATCTCCAAAATCAGGACTCATCTAATGGTTTCAGTGTTAGCATAGTAAAGTTGTAAGTCAGCAAGATGACTTGAATTCAGGACTCATCAGCAATAAAATCAGGACTCATCTGCTGATTTTAGTATTGGTGAAATAAAGCTACAAATCAACAAGATGATTTGAATTCAGGAGCCATAAGCTAAAACACCAGGATTCATCTACTGATTTCAGTGTTGTTGAAATAAAGCTCTAACGCAGCAAGAGGATTTGAATTCAGGAATCATCATCTCCAAAATCAGGACTAATCTGCTGGTTTCAGTGTTAGCATACTAATGTTGTAAATCAGAAAGATAATTTGAATTCAGTAGTCATCAGCAATAAAATCAGGACTCATCTGCTGATTTCAGTGTTGGTGAATTAAAGCTTTAAATCAGAGAGATGATTTGAATTCAGGACTCATCCCCTCCAAAATCAGGACTCATCTGCTGATTTCAGTGTTGGTGAAATAAAGCTGTAAATCAGTAAGATGATTTGAATTCAGAACTCATCTCCAAAATCAGGACTCATCTGCTGATTTCAATATTAGCAAAGTAAAAGTGTAAATTAAGATGATGATTTGTATTCAGGATTCATCATCTCCAAAACCATGATTCATCTACTGATTTCAATGTTAGCAAAGTAAAAGTGTAAATCCGCAAGATGATTTGAATTCAGGACTCATCAGCAATAAAATCAGGAATCATCTGCTGATTTTTAGTGTTGGTGAAATAAGCTCTAAATAAGCAAGATGATTTGAATTCAGGACTCATCATCTCCAAAATCAGGACTCATCTAATGGTTTCAGTGTTAGCATAGTAAAGTTGTAAGTCAGCAAGATGACTTGAATTCAGGACTCATCAGCAATAAAATCAGGACTCATCTGCTGATTTTTAGTGTTGGTGAAATAAGCTCAAAATAAGCAAGATGATTTGAATTCAGGACTCATCATTTCCAAAATCAGGACTCATCTAATGGTTTCAGTGTTAGCATAGTAAAGTTGTAAGTCAGCAAGATGACTTGAATTCAGGACTCATCAGCAATAAAATCAGGACTCATCTGCTTATTTCAGTGTTGGTGAAATAAAGCTGTAAATCAGTAAGATGATTTGAATTCAGGACTCATCTCCAAAATCAGGACTCATCTGCTGATTTCAGTGTTGGTGAAATAAAGCTCTAAATCAGCATGATGATTTGAATTCAGGACTCATCCTCTCTAAAATCAGGACTCATCTGCTGATTTCAGTGTTGGTGAAATAAAGCTTTAAATCAGCAAGATGATTTGAATTCAGGACTCATCCTCTCTAAAATCAGGACTCATCTGCTGATTTCAGTGTTGATGAAATAAAGCTCTAAATCAGCAAGATGATATGAAATCAAGACTCATCTGCTGATTTCAGTGTTGGTGAAATAAAGCTTTAAATCAGAGAGATGATTTGAATTCAGGACTCATCCTCTCCAAAATCAGGACTCATCTGCTGATTTCTGTGTTAGCATAGTAAAGTTGTAAGTCAGCAAGATGACTTGAATTCAGGACTCCTCAGCAATATAATCAGGACTCATCTGCTGATTTCAGTGTTTGTGAAATAAAGCTTTAAATCAGCAAGATGATTTGAATTCAGGACTCATCCTCTCTAAAATCAGGACTCATCTGCTGATGTCAGTGTTGATGAAATAAAGCTCTAAATCAGCAAGATGATATGAAATCAAGACTCATCTGCTGATTTCAGTGTTGGTGAAATAAAGCTTTAAATCAGAGAGATGATTTGAATTCAGGACTCATCCTCTCCAAAATCAGGACTCATCTGCTGATTTCTGTGTTAGCATAGTAAAGTTGTAAGTCAGCAAGATGACTTGAATTCAGGACTCCTCAGCAATAAAATCAGGACTCATCTGCTGATTTCAGTGTTGGTGAAATAAAGCTCTAAATCAGCATGATGATTTGAATTCAGGAATCATCAGCAATAAAATCAGGACTCATCTGCTGATTTCAGTGTTAGCAAAATAAAGTTGTAAATCTGCAAGATGATTTGAATTCAGGATTCATCAGCAATAAAATCAGGACTCATCTGCTGATTTCAGTGTTGGTGAAATAAAGCTCTAAATCAGCATGATGATTTGAATTCAGGAATCATCAGCAATGAAATCAAGACTCATCTGCTGATTTCAGTGTTGGTGAAATAAAGCTTTAAATCAGAGAGATGATTTGAATTCAGGACTCATCCTCTCCAAAATCAGGACTCATCTGCTGATTTCTGTGTTAGCATAGTAAAGTTGTAAGTCAGCAAGATGACTTGAATTCAGGACTCCTCAGCAATAAAATCAGGACTCATCTGCTGATTTCAGTGTTGGTGAAATAAAGCTCTAAATCAGCATGGTGATTTGAATTCAGGAATCATCAGCAATAAAATCAGGACTCATCTGCTGATTTCAGTGTTAGCAAAATAAAGTTGTAAATCTGCAAGATGATTTGAATTCAGGATTCATCAGCAATAAAATCAGGACTCATCTGCTGATTTTAGTATTGGTGAAATAAAGCTACACATCAACAAGATGATTTGAATTCAGGAGCCATCAGCAAAAACATCAGGATTCATCTACTGATTTCAGTGTTGTTGAAATAAAGCTTTAAATCAGAGAGATGATTTGAATTCAGGACTCATCCCCTCCAAAATCAGGACTCATCTGCTGATTTCAGTGTTAGCATAGTAAAGTTGTAAGTCAGCAAGATGACTTGAATTCAGGACTCATCAGCAATAAAATCAGGACTCATCTGCTGATTTCAGTGTTGGTGAAATGAAGCTTTAAATTAGCAATATGAATTGAATTCAGGACTCATCATCTCCAAAATCAGGACTCATCTGCTGATTTCAGTCTTGGCGAAATAAAGCTGTAAATCAGCAAGATTGTTTGAATTCAGGACGCATCATCTCCAAAATCAAGACTCATCTGCTGATTTCAGTGTTGGTGAAATAAAGCTTTAAATCAGCAAGATGATTTGAATTCAGGACTCATCCTCTCCAAAATCAGGACTCATCTGCTGATTTCAGTGTTGGTGAAATAAAGCTCTAAAACAGCAAGATTATATGAAATCAAGACTCATCTGCTGATTTCAGTGTTGGTGAAATAAAGCTTGAAATCAGGGAGATGATTTGAATTAAGGACTCATCCTCTCCAAAATCAGAACTCATCTGCTGATTTCAGTGTTAGCATAGTAAAGTTGTAAGTCAGCAAGATGACTTGAATTCAGGACTCATCAGCAATACAATCAGGACTCATCTGCTGATTTAAGTGTTGGTGAAATAAAGTTGTAAGTCAGCAAGATGACTTGAATTCAGGACTCCTCAGCAATATAATCAGGACTCATCTGCTGATTTCAATGTTGGTGAAATAAAGCTCTAAATCAGCATGATGATTTGAATTCAGGAATCATCAGCAATAAAATCAGGACTCATCTGCTGATTTCAGTGTTAGCAAAATAAAGTTGTAAATCTGCAAGATGATTTGAATTCAGGATTCATCAGCAATAAAATCAGGACTCATCTGCTGATTTCAGTGTTGGTGAAATAAAGCTCTAAATCAGCATGATGATTTGAATTCAGGAATCATCAGCAATGAAATCAAGACTCATCTGCTGATTTCAGTGTTGGTGAAATAAAGCTTTAAATCAGAGAGATGATTTGAATTCAGGACTCATCCTCTCCAAAATCAGGACTCATCTGCTGATTTCTGTGTTAGCATAGTAAAGTTGTAAGTCAGCAAGATGACTTGAATTCAGGACTCCTCAGCAATAAAATCAGGACTCATCTTCTGATTTCAGTGTTAGCAAAATAAAGTTGTACATCTGCAAGTGATTTGAATTCAGGATTCATCAGCAATAAAATCAGGACTCATCTGCTGATTTCAGTGTTGGTGAAATAAAGCTCTAAACCAGTCAGATGATTTGAATTCAGGACTCATCATCTCCAAAATCAGGACTCATCTGCTGATTTCAGTGTTGGTGAAATAAATCTCTAAATCAGCAAGATGATTTGAAATCAGGGCTCATCTGCTGATTTCAATGTTGGTGAAATAAAGTTGTAAATCAGCAGGATGATTTGAATTCAGGACTCATCAGCAATACAATCAGGACTCATCTGCTGATTTCAATATTAGCAAAGTAAAAGTGTAAATTAAGATGATGATTTGTATTCAGGATTCATCATCTCCAAAACCATGATTCATCTACTGATTTCAATGTTAGCAAAATAAAGTTGTAAATCTGCAAGATGATTTGAATTCAGGACTCATCCTCTCCAAAATCAGGACTCATCTGCTGATTTCAGTGTTGGTGAAATAAAGCTCTAAATCAGCAAGATTATATGAAATCAAGACTCATCTGCTGATTTCAGTGTTGGTGAAATAAAGCTTTAAATCAGAGGGATGATTTGAATTAAGGACTTATCCTCTCCAAAACCAGGACTCATCTGCTGATTTCAGTGTTAGCATAGTAAAGTTGTAAGTCAGCAAGACGACTTGAATTCAGGACTCATCAGCAATAAAATCAGGACTCATCTGCTGATTTAAGTGTTGGTGAAATAAAGCTGTAAATCAGTCAGATGATTTGAATTCAGGACTCATCCTCTCCAAAATCAGGACTCATCTGCTGATTTCAGTGTTGGTGAAATAAAGCTCTAAATCAGCAAGATGATTTGAAATCAGGACTCATCTGCTGATTTCAATGTTGGTGAAATAAAGTTGTAAATCAGCAGGATGATCTGAATTCAGGACTCATCAGCAATAAAATCAGGACTCATCTGCTGATTTCAATATTAGCAAAGTAAAAGTGTAAATTAAGATGATGATATGTATTCAGGATTCATCATCTCCAAAACCATGATTCATTTACTGATTTCAATGTTAGCAAAATAAAAGTGTAAATCCGCAAGATGATTTGAATTCAGGACTCATCAGCAATAAAATCAGGAATCATCTGCTGATTTTTAGTGTTGGTGAAATAAGCTCAAAATAAGCAAGATGATTTGAATTCAGGACTCATCATTTCCAAAATCAGGACTCATCTAATGGTTTCAGTGTTAGCATAGTAAAGTTGTAAATCACCAAGATGATTTAAATTCAGTAGTCATCAGCAATAAAATCAGGACTCATCTGCTGATTTCAGTGTTAGCAAAATAAAGTTGTAAATCTGCAAGATGATTTGAATTCAGGATTCATCATCTCAAAAATCAGGACTCATCTGCTGATTTCAGTGTTAGCATAGTAATGTTGTAAATCAGAAAGATGATTTGAATTCAGTAGTCATCAGCAATAAAATCAGTACTCGTCTGCTGATTTAAGTGTTGGTGAAATAAAGCTGTAAATCAGTAAGATGATTTGAATTCAGGATTCATCATCTCCAAAATCAGGACTCATCTGCTGATTTCAGTGTTGGTGAAATAAAGCTCTAAATCAGCAAGATGATTTGAAATCAGGACTCATCTGCTGATTTCAATGTTGGTGAAATAAAGTTGTAAATCAGCAGGATGATTTGAATTCAGGACTCATCAGCAATAAAATCAGGACTCATCTGCTGATTTCAATATTAGCAAAGTAAAAGTGTAAATTAAGATGATGATTTGTATTCAGGATTCATCATCTCCAAAACCATGATTCATCTACGGATTTCAATGTTAGCAAAATAAAGTTGTAAATCTGCAAGATGATTTGAATTCAGGACTCATCCTCTCCAAAATCAGGACTCATCTGCTGATTTCAGTGTTGGTGAAATAAAGCTCTAAATCAGCAAGATTATATGAAATCAAGACTCATCTGCTGATTTCAGTGTTGGTGAAATAAAGCTTTAAATCAGAGGGATGATTTGAATTAAGGACTTATCCTCTCCAAAACCAGGACTCATCTGCTGATTTCAGTGTTAGCATAGTAAAGTTGTAAGTCAGCAAGATGACTTGAATTCAGGACTCATCAGCAATACAATCAGGACTCATCTGCTGATTTAAGTGTTGGTGAAATAAAGTTGTAAGTCAGCAAGATGACTTGAATTCAGGACTCCTCAGCAATATAATCAGGACTCATCTGCTGATTTCAGTGTTGGTGAAATGAAGCTTTAAATTAGCAATATGAATTGAATTCAGGACTCATCATCTCCAAAATCAGGACTCATCTGCTGATTTCAGTCTTGGCGAAATAAAGCTGTAAATCAGCAAGATTGTTTGAATTCAGGACGCATCATCTCCAAAATCAAGACTCATCTGCTGATTTCAGTGTTGGTGAAATAAAGCTTTAAATCAGCAAGATGATTTGAATTCAGGACTCATCCTCTCCAAAATCAGGACTCATCTGCTGATTTCAGTGTTGGTGAAATAAAGCTCTAAAACAGCAAGATTATATGAAATCAAGACTCATCTGCTGATTTCAGTGTTGGTGAAATAAAGCTTGAAATCAGGGAGATGATTTGAATTAAGGACTCATCCTCTCCAAAATCAGAACTCATCTGCTGATTTCAGTGTTAGCATAGTAAAGTTGTAAGTCAGCAAGATGACTTGAATTCAGGACTCATCAGCAATACAATCAGGACTCATCTGCTGATTTAAGTGTTGGTGAAATAAAGTTGTAAGTCAGCAAGATGACTTGAATTCAGGACTCCTCAGCAATATAATCAGGACTCATCTGCTGATTTCAATGTTGGTGAAATAAAGCTCTAAATCAGCATGATGATTTGAATTCAGGAATCATCAGCAATAAAATCAGGACTCATCTGCTGATTTCAGTGTTAGCAAAATAAAGTTGTAAATCTGCAAGATGATTTGAATTCAGGATTCATCAGCAATAAAATCAGGACTCATCTGCTGATTTCAGTGTTGGTGAAATAAAGCTCTAAATCAGCATGATGATTTGAATTCAGGAATCATCAGCAATGAAATCAAGACTCATCTGCTGATTTCAGTGTTGGTGAAATAAAGCTTTAAATCAGAGAGATGATTTGAATTCAGGACTCATCCTCTCCAAAATCAGGACTCATCTGCTGATTTCTGTGTTAGCATAGTAAAGTTGTAAGTCAGCAAGATGACTTGAATTCAGGACTCCTCAGCAATAAAATCAGGACTCATCTTCTGATTTCAGTGTTAGCAAAATAAAGTTGTACATCTGCAAGTGATTTGAATTCAGGATTCATCAGCAATAAAATCAGGACTCATCTGCTGATTTCAGTGTTGGTGAAATAAAGCTCTAAACCAGTCAGATGATTTGAATTCAGGACTCATCATCTCCAAAATCAGGACTCATCTGCTGATTTCAGTGTTGGTGAAATAAATCTCTAAATCAGCAAGATGATTTGAAATCAGGGCTCATCTGCTGATTTCAATGTTGGTGAAATAAAGTTGTAAATCAGCAGGATGATTTGAATTCAGGACTCATCAGCAATACAATCAGGACTCATCTGCTGATTTCAATATTAGCAAAGTAAAAGTGTAAATTAAGATGATGATTTGTATTCAGGATTCATCATCTCCAAAACCATGATTCATCTACTGATTTCAATGTTAGCAAAATAAAGTTGTAAATCTGCAAGATGATTTGAATTCAGGACTCATCCTCTCCAAAATCAGGACTCATCTGCTGATTTCAGTGTTGGTGAAATAAAGCTCTAAATCAGCAAGATTATATGAAATCAAGACTCATCTGCTGATTTCAGTGTTGGTGAAATAAAGCTTTAAATCAGAGGGATGATTTGAATTAAGGACTTATCCTCTCCAAAACCAGGACTCATCTGCTGATTTCAGTGTTAGCATAGTAAAGTTGTAAGTCAGCAAGACGACTTGAATTCAGGACTCATCAGCAATAAAATCAGGACTCATCTGCTGATTTAAGTGTTGGTGAAATAAAGCTGTAAATCAGTCAGATGATTTGAATTCAGGACTCATCCTCTCCAAAATCAGGACTCATCTGCTGATTTCAGTGTTGGTGAAATAAAGCTCTAAATCAGCAAGATGATTTGAAATCAGGACTCATCTGCTGATTTCAATGTTGGTGAAATAAAGTTGTAAATCAGCAGGATGATTTGAATTCAGGACTCATCAGCAATAAAATCAGGACTCATCTGCTGATTTCAATATTAGCAAAGTAAAAGTGTAAATTAAGATGATGATATGTATTCAGGATTCATCATCTCCAAAACCATGATTCATTTACTGATTTCAATGTTAGCAAAATAAAAGTGTAAATCCGCAAGATGATTTGAATTCAGGACTCATCAGCAATAAAATCAGGAATCATCTGCTGATTTTTAGTGTTGGTGAAATAAGCTCAAAATAAGCAAGATGATTTGAATTCAGGACTCATCATTTCCAAAATCAGGACTCATCTAATGGTTTCAGTGTTAGCATAGTAAAGTTGTAAATCACCAAGATGATTTAAATTCAGTAGTCATCAGCAATAAAATCAGGACTCATCTGCTGATTTCAGTGTTAGCAAAATAAAGTTGTAAATCTGCAAGATGATTTGAATTCAGGATTCATCATCTCAAAAATCAGGACTCATCTGCTGATTTCAGTGTTAGCATAGTAATGTTGTAAATCAGAAAGATGATTTGAATTCAGTAGTCATCAGCAATAAAATCAGTACTCGTCTGCTGATTTAAGTGTTGGTGAAATAAAGCTGTAAATCAGTAAGATGATTTGAATTCAGGATTCATCATCTCCAAAATCAGGACTCATCTGCTGATTTCAGTGTTGGTGAAATAAAGCTCTAAATCAGCAAGATGATTTGAAATCAGGACTCATCTGCTGATTTCAATGTTGGTGAAATAAAGTTGTAAATCAGCAGGATGATTTGAATTCAGGACTCATCAGCAATAAAATCAGGACTCATCTGCTGATTTCAATATTAGCAAAGTAAAAGTGTAAATTAAGATGATGATTTGTATTCAGGATTCATCATCTCCAAAACCATGATTCATCTACGGATTTCAATGTTAGCAAAATAAAGTTGTAAATCTGCAAGATGATTTGAATTCAGGACTCATCCTCTCCAAAATCAGGACTCATCTGCTGATTTCAGTGTTGGTGAAATAAAGCTCTAAATCAGCAAGATTATATGAAATCAAGACTCATCTGCTGATTTCAGTGTTGGTGAAATAAAGCTTTAAATCAGAGGGATGATTTGAATTAAGGACTTATCCTCTCCAAAACCAGGACTCATCTGCTGATTTCAGTGTTAGCATAGTAAAGTTGTAAGTCAGCAAGACGACTTGAATTCAGGACTCATCAGCAATAAAATCAGGACTCATCTGCTGATTTAAGTGTTGGTGAAATAAAGCTGTAAATCAGTCAGATGATTTGAATTCAGGACTCATCCTCTCCAAAATCAGGACTCATCTGCTGATTTCAGTGTTGGTGAAATAAAGCTCTAAATCAGCAAGATGATTTGAAATCAGGACTCATCTGCTGATTTCAATGTTGGTGAAATAAAGTTGTAAATCAGCAGGATGATTTGAATTCAGGACTCATCAGCAATAAAATCAGGACTCATCTGCTGATTTCAATATTAGCAAAGTAAAAGTGTAAATTAAGATGATGATATGTATTCAGGATTCATCATCTCCAAAACCATGATTCATTTACTGATTTCAATGTTAGCAAAATAAAAGTGTAAATCCGCAAGATGATTTGAATTCAGGACTCATCAGCAATAAAATCAGGAATCATCTGCTGATTTTTAGTGTTGGTGAAATAAGCTCAAAATAAGCAAGATGATTTGAATTCAGGACTCATCATTTCCAAAATCAGGACTCATCTAATGGTTTCAGTGTTAGCATAGTAAAGTTGTAAATCACCAAGATGATTTAAATTCAGTAGTCATCAGCAATAAAATCAGGACTCATCTGCTGATTTCAGTGTTAGCAAAATAAAGTTGTAAATCTGCAAGATGATTTGAATTCAGGATTCATCATCTCAAAAATCAGGACTCATCTGCTGATTTCAGTGTTAGCATAGTAATGTTGTAAATCAGAAAGATGATTTGAATTCAGTAGTCATCAGCAATAAAATCAGTACTCGTCTGCTGATTTAAGTGTTGGTGAAATAAAGCTGTAAATCAGTAAGATGATTTGAATTCAGGATTCATCATCTCCAAAATCAGGACTCATCTGCAGATTTCCGTGTTAGCATAGTAATGTTGTAAATCAGAAAGATGATTTGAATTCAGTAGTCATCAGCAATAAAATCAGTACTCATCTGCTGATTTCAGTGTTGGTGAAATAAAGCTCTAAATCAGCAAGATGATTTGAAATCAGGACTCATCTGCTGATTTCAATGTTGGTGAAATAAAGTTGTAAATCAGCAGGATGATTTGAATTCAGGACTCATCAGCAATAAAATCAGGACTCATCTGCTGATTTCAATATTAGCAAAGTAAAAGTGTAAATTAAGATGATGATATGTATTCAGGATTCATCATCTCCAAAACCATGATTCATTTACTGATTTCAATGTTAGCAAAATAAAAGTGTAAATCCGCAAGATGATTTGAATTCAGGACTCATCAGCAATAAAATCAGGAATCATCTGCTGATTTTTAGTGTTGGTGAAATAAGCTCAAAATAAGCAAGATGATTTGAATTCAGGACTCATCATTTCCAAAATCAGGACTCATCTAATGGTTTCAGTGTTAGCATAGTAAAGTTGTAAATCACCAAGGTGATTTAAATTCAGTAGTCATCAGCAATAAAATCAGGACTCATCTGCTGATTTCAGTGTTAGCAAAATAAAGTTGTAAATCTGCAAGATGATTTGAATTCAGGATTCATCATCTCAAAAATCAGGACTCATCTGCTGATTTCAGTGTTAACATAGTAATGTTGTAAATCAGAAAGATGATTTGAATTCAGTAGTCATCAGCAATAAAATCAGTACTCGTCTGCTGATTTAAGTGTTGGTGAAATAAAGCTGTAAATCAGTAAGATGATTTGAATTCAGGATTCATCATCTCCAAAATCAGGACTCATCTGCTGATTTCCGTGTTAGCATAGTAATGTTGTAAATCAGAAAGATGATTTGAATTCAGTAGTCATCAGCAATAAAATCAGTACTCATCTGCTGATTTCAGTGTTGGTGAAATAAAGCTCTAAATCAGCAAGATGATTTGAAATCAGGGCTCATCTGCTGATTTCAATGTTGGTGAAATAAAGTTGTAAATCAGCAGGATGATTTGAATTCAGGACTCATCTGCTGATTTCAATATTAGCAAAGTAAAAGTGTAAATTAAGATGATGATTTGTATTCAGGATTCATCATCTCCAAAACCATGATTCATCTACTGATTTCAATGTTAGCAAAATAAAGTTGTAAATCTGCAAGATGATTTGAATTCAGGACTCATCCTCTCCAAAATCAGGACTCATCTGCTGATTTCAGTGTTGGTGAAATAAAGCTCTAAATCAGCAAGATTATATGAAATCAAGACTCATCTGCTGATTTCAGTGTTGGTAAAATAAAGCTTTAAATCAGAGGGATGATTTGAATTAAGGACTTATCCTCTCCAAAACCAGGACTCATCTGCTGATTTCAGTGTTAGCATAGTAAAATTGTAAGTCAGCAAGACGACTTGAATTCAGGACTCATCAGCAATAAAATCAGGACTCATCTGCTGATTTAAGTGTTGGTGAAATAAAGCTGTAAATCAGTCAGAGGATTTGAATTCAGGACTCATCCTCTCCAAAATCAGGACTCATCTGCTGATTTCAGTGTTGGTGAAATAAAGCTCTAAATCAGCAAGATGATTTGAAATCAGGACTCATCTGCTGATTTCAATGTTGGTGAAATAAAGTTGTAAATCAGCAGGATGATTTGAATTCAGGACTCATCAGCAATAAAATCAGGACTCATCTGCTGATTTCAATATTAGCAAAGTAAAAGTGTAAATTAAGATGATGATATGTATTCAGGATTCATCATCTCCAAAACTATGATTCATTTACTGATTTCAATGTTAGCAAAATAAAAGTGTAAATCCGCAAGATGATTTGAATTCAGGACTCATCAGCAATAAAATCAGGAATCATCTGCTGATTTTTAGTGTTGGTGAAATAAGCTCAAAATAAGCAAGATGATTTGAATTCAGGACTCATCATTTCCAAAATCAGGACTCATCTAATGGTTTCAGTGTTAGCATAGTAAAGTTGTAAATCACCAAGATGATTTAAATTCAGTAGTCATCAGCAATAAAATCAGGACTCATCTGCTGATTTCAGTGTTAGCAAAATAAAGTTGTAAATCTGCAAGATGATTTGAATTCAGGATTCATCATCTCAAAAATCAGGACTCATCTGCTGATTTCAGTGTTAGCATAGTAATGTTGTAAATCAGAAAGATGATTTGAATTCAGTAGTCATCAGCAATAAAATCAGTACTCGTCTGCTGATTTAAGTGTTGGTGAAATAAAGCTGTAAATCAGTAAGATGATTTGAATTCAGGATTCATCATCTCCAAAATCAGGACTCATCTGCTGATTTCCGTGTTAGCATAGTAATGTTGTAAATCAGAAAGATGATTTGAATTCAGTAGTCATCAGCAATAAAATCAGTACTCATCTGCTGATTTCAGTGTTGGTGAAATAAAGCTCTAAATCAGCAAGATGATTCGAAATCAGGACTCATCTGCTGAATTCAATGTTGGTGAAATAAAGGTTTAAATCAGCAGGATGGTTTGATTTCAGGACTCATCAGCAATAAAACCAGGACTCATCTGCTGATTTTAATATTAGCAAAGTAAAAGTGTAAATTAAGATGATGATTTGTATTCAGGACTCATCTCCAAAACCAGGATTCATCTGCTGATTTCAATGTTAGCAAAATAAAGTTGTAAATCTACAAGATGATTTGAATTCAGGTTTCATCAGCAATAAAATCAGGACTCATCTGCTGATTTTAGTGTTGGTGAAATAAAGCTCTAAAGCAGCAGGATGATTTTAATTCAGGACTCATCATCTCCAAAATCAGGACTCATCTGCTGGTTTCAGTGTTAGCATAGTAATGTTGTAAATCAGAAAGATGATTTGAATTCAGTAGTCATCAGCAATAACATCAGGACTCATCTGCTGATTTCAGTGTTGGTGAAATAAAGCTTTAAATCAGCAAGATGATTTGAATTCAGGACTTTTCATCTCCAAAATCAGGACTCATCTGCTGATTTCAGTCTTGGCAAAATAAAGCTGTAAATCAGCAAGATGGTTTGAATTCAGGATGCATTATCTCCAAAATCAAGACTCATCTGCTGATTTCAGTGTTGGTGAAAGAAAGCTTTAAATCAGCAAGATGTTTTGAATTCAGGACTCATCATCCCCAAAATCAGGACTCATCTGCTGATTTCAATATTAGCAAAGTAAAAGTGTAAATTAACATGATGATTTTTATTCAGGACTCATCACCTCCAACACCAGGATTCATCTGCTGATTTCAATGTTATCAAAATAAAAGTGTAAATCAGCAAGATGATTTAAATTCAGGACTCATAGGCAATAAAATCAGGACTCATCTGCTTATTTCAGTGTTAGCAAAATAAAGTTGTAAATCAGAAAGATGATTTGAATTCAGGATTCATCATCTCCAAAATCAGAACTCATCTGCTGATTTCCGTGTTAGCATAGTAATGTTGTAAATCAGCAAGATGATTTGAATTCAGGAGTCATCAGCAATAAAATCTGTACTCATCTGCTAATTTCAGTGTTGGTGAAATAAAGCTCTAAATTAGCAAGATTATTTGAATTCAGGAGTTATCAGCAATAAAATCAGGCCTCATCTGCTGATTTTAGTGTTGGTGAAATAAAGCTCTAAATCAGCAAGATGATTTGAATTCAGGACTCATCATCCCCAAAATCAGGACTCATCTGCTGGCTTCAGTGTTAGCATAGTAAAGCTGTAAATCATCAACATGATTTGAATTCAGGACTCGTCATCTCCAAAATCAGGACTCACTCATCTACTGATTTCAATATTTGCAAAATAAAAGTGAAAATTTACATGATGATTTGAATTCAGGACTCGTCATCCCCAAAATCAGGATTCATCTGCTGATTTCAATGTTAGCAAAATAAAAGTGTAAATCCGCAAGATGATTTGAATTCAGGACTCATCAGCAATAAAATCAGGACTCATCTGCTTATTTCCGTGTTAGCAAAATAAAGTTGTAAATCAGAAAGATGATTTAAATTCAGGATTCATCATCTCCAAAATCAGAACTCATCTGCTGATTTCCGTGTTAACATAGTAATGTTGTAAATCAGCAAGATGATTTGAATTCAGGAGTCATCAGCAATAAAATCTGTACTCATCTGCTGATTTCAGTGTTGGTGAAATAAAGCTCTAAATCAGCAAGATGATTTGAATTCAGGACTCATCATCCCCAAAATCAGGACTCATCTGCTGGTTTCAGTGTGAGCATAGTAAAGCTGTAAATCATCAACATGATTTGAATTCAGGACTCATCATCTCCAAAATCAGGACTCACTCATCTACTGATTTTAATATCAGCAAAATAAAAGTGTAAATTAACATGTTGATTTGAATTCAGGACTCATCATCCCCAAAATCAGGACTCATCTGCTGATTTCAATGTTAGCAAAATAAAAGTGTAAATCCGCAAGACGATTTGAATTCAGGACTCATCCTCTCCAAAATCATGACTCATCTACTGATTTCAATGTTAGCAAAATAAAAGTGTAAGTCGGCAAGATGATTTGAAATCAGGACTCATCTGCTGATTTCAATGTTGGTCAAATAAAGTTTTAAATCAGCTGGATGATTTGAATTCAGGACTCATCAGCAATAAAATCAGGACTCATCTGCTGACTTCAGTTTTAGCACAGTAAAGTTGTAAATCAGCAAGATGATTTGAATTCAGGACTCATCATCTCCAATATCAGGACTCATCGGCTGATTTTAGTGTTGGTAAAATAAAGTTGTAAATCTGCAAGATGATTTGAATTCAGGATTCATCATTTGGTAAAAAAACAGGAAGTATATGAACTGAGCGAGAGGGTCAGCCACATTTTGACAGTGAGAACCAGGCAGCGGACAGCTGCAACCGATATAAAGGAGATCTTAGATTTACAGGGGTCTTCTGTTACAGAGTGAGACCAGATAAGGGAAGTCTTTAGGAAATTTTATGAAGATTTATATTCCGTGGGTGATGCAACAAGCCAAAATTAGATAGACAGTTATCTTCGCGATATTTCTCCCCCCTCTTTGTCTGTTGAGGAGAAGGAGGCCTTAGATGCCCCACTGCGTTTGGATGAGTTGATTGGAACCTTGGGCAGCCTCCCCTCTGGGAAAGCAACTGGGCCAGACCAAATCCCAGTGGAATTTTATAAAGTGTTTCGGAATGTTTTGTTGGTCGATATGTTTGACATTATGATACATACACAAAGGGGTGGGCTACCGCCACAGTCCTGGGGCGGTGCGGATATTATCGTTATTGCAAAAAAAGGGAAGCCCGTAATATATCCTGGTTCATATAGACCTGTCACTCTGATGAACTCGGATGTTAAAATATATTCAAAAATGTTGGCAAAAAGGCTTGCAGGGAGTATTGAACATTTGGTTAGCTCTTCACAACACGGTTTTATACCTGGGAAGGGCACGACCCAGCATTTTAGAATGGTTGTGACTGTGTTTGACGCTGCAGGGGGCCTGGGCGACCCTGTCTCGGCACTCTTTTTAGATGCCGAAAAGGCCTTTGACAGGGTCGCCTGGGAATTCCTATGGGTAGTATTGAGGTGGAGTGGGATTGGTGAAGGCTTTATAACAGCTATACAAGCATTGTATAACGATCCCACCGCAAAAATTAGAGTAAACAGGGGGCATTCGGAGGCGGTTAAAATCCTAAGGGGAACGAGACAAGGGTGTCCCTCATCCCCATTACTTTTTGCTCTGTATCTGGAGCCACTATTACGCAGATTAGACAGAAATGAACGAATCCCACCAATGAAATTAAATGGCTACACAATTAAATCTTTAGCTTACGCCGACGATGTGGCTATACTAACTCCGGATCCAGATTTAGCGATTAGGGGGATGGAAATAGAAGCCCATCTGTTTGGCCAAGTCTCGGGCTATAGCTTAAATAAGTCCAAGACGCAAATTGTTAGAAATCACTTCACTAGGTGTTGTGACAGTAGGGTGGTCGGCTCTGCAACATACTTGGGGATTTCAATTTCCGCAAACTTGGACACCGTGGTTGAGATTAATATAGCGCCGTTACTGGCTAAAGTTAAAAAAGATTTAGAGAGGATGAATAATCTCCTTCTATTGTTAGTAGGGTGCACAAATGTTTTTAAAATTTTGATTTTACCGAAGTTTCTTTATTTATTTAGATCGATTCCCCTGTTTTTTTAGGCCAAATGGTTTAACATTTTGGAAAGCACCCTAAATAGGTTTATATGGGCTCATGGAAGAACTCGGAGGGCGTACAGATATATGTCTCTACCAAGAGAAAGAGGGGGTTGGGGTGCGCCAGATTTTAGGCTGTATTATTTGGCAGCTGCACTGCAATATATGCAGGGTTTGATTGGAGGGGGTGGTTTGCTACAGAAAACAACAACCATGTCTACAGAAATATATGCTGTAGTGTTAGGGCAAGAGACAGAAAATTGCTTTTTATATTACACCGAGTTAGGTCATCTCAGAAGGAAACAGTCAAAGACTATTAGTGCTGCGCTAAAAATATGGAACACCTTTCTAAAAAAGTCGGGCTTGGGTAGATACAACAGGTATATTAAATTATACAATAATAAATCCTTTCCTCCAGAAATCTTTTCTGACTCTGTAATGGCGGCTTGGGAGGTTAAAGGGATAAGACAGATAGGCGACTTAAGGAATCCAGAGGGAATAATACAGTTTGGGGATTTGGTAAGCAGATATAGAGTAGATAGAAGATATTTTTTTCTGTATTTACAGGTTAGGAGTTCTTGATTAATAAGCAGGGGGGCACAGTGGGATATAATTGGAATGATTTCATGGAGAATATTATTAGTGGCGGGGAGTTTACGATTAGGACAGGATACGCATCTTTAGTAAGTGGCAAATTGGATGACATGGTTAAAATCAGTAGTAAGTGGACAGAGAAACTAGAGGCTGAACCTGAAGCCTTTAAAGAGTCATTGGATCTGGGCCACACTATTTTGTGCTCAGCCCCGCTTCAATCCCAGCATTATAAGACTTTATATTCGCTCTACCATACGCCAGCGAGGATTGCTAAATGGGGGGGTTCTGAGGGAACGGCTTGTCCTAGGTGCAATTCCCCTGATGTAGATATCGTCCACATGTTTGCTACCTGTCCACAGCTGCATACCTTAATTAAGGATATAGAAGGTTTCCTGGATAGGTCATTAGGAATACAGATAACTTTAACCCCGATCTGGATTTTGTTGGGAATTGGATCAGTAGGAAGTAATTTTGCACAGGCTGATTTCTTGTTTGTAGTCATGTCAGTTTTCAGATTAACACTAGCAAGGGCTTGGCTGGACAAGACCCCCCTGGCAATGCAAACATGGCTGGCGAATGTAATAGCAGGATATCATTTAGAGAAACCTATTTATGCTAGGAAGGGAAGGGCAGGGAGAGCCCTAGGAGTAAGAATTTGGGAGCCTTTAGCTCGCTGGAGGGACGGGATAGGGTAAAAGGTCTATCTTTAGGATTTCGTTCAATTTGTGATGATGTTTTAAAATATGGGGTTCTATGAATAATGAAAAGCATAATGTCTCTTTTTGATTTTTCTTTTGATTTTTTGTTTTCTTTTTCTTTGGTAAACTGCTTGGCTGTAAAAATACACTGAATTTTTCTGTATGTGGAGTAAACAGCTATAGAATGTATAATGTGTGTTATTAAAAGTATAATTAAAAAAAGCAATAAAATCAAGAATCATCTGCTGATTTCAGTGTTGGTGAAATAAAGCTCTAAATCTGCAAGATCATTTGAAATCAGGATTGATCTTCTCCAAAATCAGGACTCATCTGCTGATTTCAGTGTTAGCATAGTAAAGTTGTAAATCAGCAAGTTGATTTGAATGCAGGACTCATCAGCAATAAAATCAGGACTCCTCTGCTGATTTCAGTGTTCGTGAAATAAAGTAGTAAATCAGCAAGATGGTTTGAATTCAGGACTCATCCTCTCCAAAATCAGGACTCATCTGCTGATTTCAATATTAGCAAAGTAAAAGTGTAAATTAACATGATGATTTGTATTCAGGACTCATCAGCTCCAAAACCGGGATTCATCTGCTGTTTTTAATGTTAGCAAAATAAAAGTGTAAATTCGCAAGATGATTTGAATTCGGGACTCATCAGCAATAAAAACAGGAATCATCTGCTGATTTCAGTGTCGGTGAAATAAAGCTCTAAATCGGCAAGATGATTTGAATTCAGGGCTCATCATCTTCAAAATCAGGACTCATCTGCTGGTTTCTGTGTGAGCATAGTAAAGTTGTAAATCAGCAAGATGATTTGAATTCAGAAGTCATCAGCAATAAAATCAGAACTCATCTGCTGATTTCCGTGTTAGCATAGTAATGTTGTAAATCAGCAAGATGATTTGAATTCAGGAGTCATCAGCAATAAAATCAGTACTCATCTGCTGATGTCAGTGTTGGTGAAATAAAGCTCTAAATCAGCAAGATGAGTTGAATTCAGGACTCATCATCCCCAAAATCAGGACTCATCTGCTGGTTTCAGTGTTAGCATAGTAAAGCTGTAAATCATCAACATGATTTGAATTCAGGACTCATCATCTCCAAAATCAGGACTCACTCATCTACTGATTTCAATATTAGCAAAATAAAAGTGTAAATTAACATGTTGATTTGAATTCAGGACTCATCATCCCCAAAATCAGGACTCATCTGCTGATTTCAATGTTAGCAAAATAAAAGTGTAAATCCGCAAGACGATTTGAATTCAGGACTCATCCTCTCCAAAATCATGACTCATCTGCTGATTTCAATGTTAGCAAAGTAAAAGTGTAAATTAACATGATGATTTTTATTCAGGACTCATCACCTCCAACACCAGGATTCATCTGCTGATTCAGCCCGAACATGCGCACTGGCCTTCTCCTTAAGAGACCGAGGGTTGCTTGATGCGCTGCCCCCGGTCTCCTAACGGGCAGGGAGTATCCCTGCCCTCTGCCAATCCTGGTGCTGCTGGAGTAGTGAAGCAGCATCTGGATTGGCTGAGAGCCAGGGGTAGCCAGCCTCTCACGCAAGAAGTTGAGAGGGCGCCATTCCAACACCCCAGCCCAGGAGCAGACAGCAGAGACGGCACGGAATGACCCCGTCAGGTAAGTTTAAGTTTTTTTTTTTAACTTTATTTGTAAACCCCCCTCCGGCCCCCACCCCCGCGCGCATTGCGAGCTGCGACTGAATGTGGCATACATACCCTGGATAGATTGTAGTAACATACGTAGTTTATTAGTTGCCGATCATGAAGGGACAAGAGTTTATATAATGCGGCATTGCACAGTCGATTATTGCACATAAAACCACCCCCACTCCCGAACTGTCGCTGGATATTTATTTGACAAGGTGTTAATATGCACAAATGCGCTATAGATATATTTACACTCACCATTTGGTGAAAGGTGGGCTGGAGTTATCCATGGCTTAAACCAAGTAATATTACCAGCTGCCTCGCTCGATTCCATCGCTGATTTGACCCACTCTGGCCTGGGCAGAAAAACAAGACTGAGCTTTACATACATCCGACCGTCATCCACACAGGCTTCTTACTCGGGAGTCGGGAAGAAAGGAGGAACGGTTGAGTTGCTTGCTTGGTTGCTCAATAGCCCATGACGAAGCCTCGTGCAATACGGTACATGGGATTGAAAATAAATACTTCTACTAGTACTACTACATGCCGGGGATAAATAAATGCATGCGATAAGCTTGTTGCTTAAATGGTTGATGCTTGTGACAAGTGATTATCGGGCGGGTGTGTAAATAAGGGACCGCATGGTTGCAAATGGGTACCTGTAAGTCCTTTTGCGAATGTGCCCAACTGTTTTCATAAAATCCAAATCAACGTTGTCCATTGCGTTCAGTAGCCGTTTTTTCACCTTTCGTATCCAAAAGGTACATTTTAGTCTAGAACGTTATAATAATGACCACGAATCATTTTGTTTGGCGCCTTCTTGCAGCTTTTTACTATAAAGTTACGATTTAGTATGTTGATGGGCGGGTCATGGGATTACTGTAGATGAAAAGCTTTACATCCTCAGTCGGATCGGATCCCTTGATAATCACGAGAAAGGAGCACTGCGATGCTTGGAAGAGGCTTATGTTATTATGACTATCTTTTAATTCCTGAATCAACGGTAACCACGCTGTAAAACCACCCTGCTTCAGAAGCAGGGTGGTTTTACAGCGTGGTTACCGTTTATTGTGCATGGAAGGCTTCGTTTAAGGGAGCTGTTTGGGTTACAGCATGTTGGTTTGTGTGCCCCCTTCTTATGGTTGTCTTTGTGGTAATGGTATTTGTGATGCAACTACCCGGCACCTGTTTATAGCTGTCTGCAAGTAAACCATTCCTTAGCCTCTTCGGAATTTGCTGACGCATGTCCTTGCAGGATATAAAAAAAAATAATAATGTTTATTTTAGTTTGGCACACATCCTCTCTTTCATTCAAAGGAACGACTTTGTCTTCGTGTCGAGCCTTACTAATGACTGGGGACTCCTGTGTTAATGAAACGTCGAATACCTGCTAGTACGGTCATGTTTTGATTGACCACAGGTTTCCAAGATAGATTTCTGTTTCGCCAGCTTTAGTTTGTCACACATGTGTCCGTTTTCTTTTCAGATAAAGAAAATACACCATTGGTGTTTAAAACTGCATTCTCCATTTTTTGTGTATTATCCAAGGTACAAACGAGACCAACGTAAGTAAAGTCTCCCATGGAACCAGTTAATATAACCTTTTTTTACACTTTACCCTGTTTCTTTGCTATGCATTGCTTTGCTGAAATGAAAACTCTGTGCTGGTGATCTGAGTTGTGCAGTGTGCCTCCGCTCCACATTAGAGAAGTGCGGGTTATTTTTTACAGCTCCTGTAAACCCATCACAAACAACCTCAATAGGTTTATTTATAGGAGGACATTGTAATGTGTTTTTTTTACATTGCATTCAAGAGGTTCCCATATTTGATTGCTATTTATGGTTTACAAGAGCCCAATAACGTAGGAGCTTGCATTGTAAAGTTATACAAGCTGGCATTTTAGGAGAACTGAAAAGTGTTGTAAGCCACAAGTTGCTTTAGGATGGTGTGATTATTCCTCGGTCTCCGTCATTCTCCTTTCTCTTTGTCCAATGCAAGATGGGTAACACTAATGCTCCAAGTATTTGAGAAAATGTCAGGAACCACATCCCACTGCCCTCACATGCTGTGCATATGGGGTCTATAGCTCACGGTCACTGCTTGCAAGCATAAGGTTCGCTAGCGCACGTAATCTCTACATTTCTATAGCTTTTCCTGATTTGATGGTGTTTGTTGCTTTGTGCTTTGGCACACATGTATCCTAATGTTATCCCTCATTGTAAAAGAGAAATTGTTTGGGGAGGTTTCAGTACAAAGAAACTATTGGGTCTCCAGAGGTGCCAAAGCACATTTCCCAATCATGTGCCGCTATAATGAGCATTACAGGAACTTAGGCCTTCGCAGTGGTCAACTACATTTCCAAAAGGCACATATATATAAACATCTATACACAGCATGGCAGAAGTTAGAGTCATTTGCTATTCAAACACACCTCACACTCGTTTGCTCCACAGGGCTTCCTGCTCTTTGGTGCATTGTATCCTGACAACTGTATTCTGGTTTTCCTAGATTCAGACCTTTCATATATCTTTAAATTGCTTATGGTTTGAAAGCTTGCTTGACAGTAGACTGTTGCACTAACAGGAATTCACCTTTTCGAGGATTTACGCAAATAGGGTAGGACAGAATAGGATCGAGTTTATGGATGGAAGGTTTTAATATTTATTAAAATTTTAATCACTGCCTTTGTAATGGGAGACTGATAAAAATAAAAAGGGGAAGGACTCAAACTCACCTCCGGGATAATTCATTACAGACTTAGTGGAAAGGCAGAGGGAAATATGACATCCCTTTATTAATGTAATAACTGCACTTTCACAATTGCTTCTTGCTTCTCAAATTTGCTTGAAAATGCACCATTTACCCATTCTTTTTCAACATTTTCTCGGGGGAGAAGCTTAAGATGTTCGGACTCGTTCGCTGCGCTTGCTCGCCGCGGTGCACTCCGACAGTAAGTTTACGCCAACCACTTTCAAATGTCACCAGCCACCACTGCCGGTACCTCATCCCCGAAGCCTGGCCATTGTTCTCATGGTCTCAATAGGACCGTGGGGGTAGCCTGAAGGCCACCACAGTTTGATTGGAAACAATTGAATAATTGGTGATTAATTGTTTTTGGGACAGACATAATGAGAGAAGTGTGCAGAAATATATCCTCCAAGATGGCACTACTATTTAACTTACTTAGTGTGCTTGAAACAACAACAACACTTGTCCTCTTTCTATGTATATTTTTCAAGAAAGTGATTGTGTATTTAAACAAAAAAGCAAACAGGGCTCGTCATTGTGAACAAGCCGAAATGCGTAATTTATTTATTTTATTTCTTTGAAAAGTTTTATATAGCGCTGGCTAAACCCGGAGGTATCAGAGCGATTTACATGGGGAAGTACAATTGCATCAAAACATAGTAGTTACAACAGTTTCAGTTACTAGAGATACAAGAGTTACAAAGGGATGGCTCAGGTATGGGGAGGGAAAGGCCGGCAGGGGAGAGAGATTTGGTGAAGAGAGGGAGGGAATGGAAGAGAAAGAGTGAGGGGGGACTGAGAAGAGGGCAGGGTAGGAAAACACAAGGGGCGACAAGAGAAGAAACAGTGTCTGACGATCGGATGGGTAGGTGATGGCCAAGCGGAGAACCAGAGCCAACTCCTCAATAGCTGTGTAGGGTAACTCCACCGGTTATCAGCTCAAGGTTGCTCTGTCGCCGAAGTACATCAGAGGGTTGAGGTATCAGCCTGGAGGAGATTATCAAAAGGTTTCAATGAGAGCGACTTTCACGGTGTGAGGTGCTGGGTTCCCAGCAATAATGAGAACATTCCCAAACCTCCGCTATGTGAAGAATCTCTTAACATTGTGGACTCTCTCAGAGGGGTGTCTGAGACTCCAGGGCATGAATGCTGGGATCCCTCACCAACAAGGGGAGAAGGAGTGCTTTGGTAAGGGGCACATTCAAGGAGGCCAATTAAGGCCTTTTTCCTCTATGTGTGAAACCCTTAACACTGTGGACTCTTTCAGAGAGGATAAAGAGACTCCGGGGCAAAAATGCTGGATCCCTCCCCAACAAGGGGAGAGGGAGTGCTTTGGCAAGGGGCACAAACAAGGAGGCCGTTTAGGGACAGTTGGGCGGTAGGGGAGGACTAATACAGCAGACAGGGGGAAATGAGAGTAGGTACACTAGTACAGACGCCTTTTGCCTTAGAGCAGCTAGCGATGGAAGTAGAAGGGAAAAACCATGAGAATAAAATAAGTAGTCTGCCGAACTGAACGTAGCTTAATCAAAGTCAATAACCCTCATGGTCTAAAATTGGAAGGCTAGCAGAAAGAAGTGAGTTAAGGGTGAAAGAGCGTAGGCAGAATAAGGAGATCGTAGAAACATTGGAAACAAATGATAGCAGAGGGGAAAGGAAGATGTGGCCCGGGAGAAAATTCAGCCACCATTTTAATATCAGGCCGGTACTGGCATTCTTCACAGGGATGGTCACCGAGGGTGCTGGAAAGACCTGGATCCAGCGTGTTAACAAGGGAATGAGTAAGATAGAAAGTTACAGAGATTAAACAAAGGATAGATGCATTGTTGCACATTACGAACCATGGTGTTAAAACATGCGAATAAACGGGGGTGTAGAACATGACATAAAAAGAGTGGGGCGAACAGTGGTATCAGCAACATTCTTGGACGATACGTGGATCAGTGGAGAGGAGAGAAGATCAAAGGTAGTCCATGTTAAAGTCTCTGGAACGTTCTGAGTCGATCTCAGTATCAGAAAGTTCCTGTGTGGCCTGGGGGTGCGACGTGTATCGAATGATAGTTTGGGCTGTTATTTGTCAAGTTTGCCCATGTTCCTTGATGCGTACATATTTTGCAGCCTGGGGAGAATGAGTGCGGGAGTTAATCTTTGTGTATTGGGCTAATTAAGGGTTAGGATGAGTGTTGACCCGGTGCCACCCTTCAGATCCAACCAGTCTGTTTCACTGGGGTTGCAGTGGTATAATAGGGGTTGTCATTAGCAATGAGGAAATTGCTGGGGGCTGGCTCCTTCTGTGAGATCTGGTGGTTAGGTATTTTGTTTTCGGGCTCATATGGTACTTTGCTTCTCCTCAGTGGTGCAGTGCCCTGATGTTTGTCCATGTATTGTGCAGGTATTAATAGTCTATTCAGGCAGCCTCCTGGGGTCATGGGTGTGCAGTTCGTGCATTGGAGCAGCTGGGCAGTTACGGTGGGGACTCAGTAGGTTGCCACCAGTTATTAGCGCTATTTCGAATAGGTGCCACAGCAGTGCAGGTGTTCAGTGCGTGCGGTTGTTAATCGTCCCGGGTATTTTTACAATATTGTGCCCCACTCTCAGTCTATATGGTGTCCTTAGCGTGTCACGGGGTATGGAAGTTACCCCAATTCGCGGCGACATACTCACGACACTACAGGGGTTCAACGGTTTTCAGTGCAGCTGTGATGGGCAGCATCTCAATAAAGTTTTACGTATCTCTGCGCAGCCATTTGCTTTTGCCTGGGAGCGCGGGGTCGCGCCACAGGGGTACACATGATAATCGGTGATGTGGCACAAAGGTGAATCACCTCAGTTATCTTTTGTGAAAGCTCCTCTTTCCTTTGAGCATATTCACTTCTCGCATAAATAGCAGTCAGGATCATGCCTGCAAGTGATTTCTCTGATGTTTGATCAGGGAACACTGGCAGCGGCCATCTTCATTCGCATTGCAGCTTCCGTGTCCACCAGCTTCAAAGTTCGAGTTCCAACCTGACAGGCTCTAGGATACCGCTCACGCCGGCACACTGCCACTCTAATCCAGGCGGTTATCAGTCGGGCGTGAGGAAAGGAGCAAGCCTCAACAGGTTCCAGCGGGTAGTCACGGCAATCCTAGAATGGTCCCGGGTTGCTGCACATCCCACAAACTCCCAAGGAGTTGATTGTAACAATCAGGAAGAAATAAAGCCAGAGTGAAAACCAACGAAGTGCCAGTACCGTCTCTTTTTCCAACAAACAAGGTGTTTTATTTGCATATCTGAAGAGTGGCGAATGTCTCATAACTGCACCACCAATGCTAAGGAAGCACGCCAGTAACAGCCACATTAGAAACGGAGGAAAAGTCACAAGGCAGGCGTGCCCCCGCGTCCCATGCAAAACAACAGTTGATGGACAAAATGCAGAAAAATGTCATACATTCACCCCAGTACAGAGATCTGGGCCTAAATCCATCGTTTTTTTGCACTTCACCCCACCCCAGTTCAGACAGGGCCATATGCAAATCAGCCATGACCCTGTGCCTCATGGGAACAGTCCAACCCGAACTGCCAAGCCATGTCTTTCCTGGACCAGAAACAAGCATCCTAGGACCGGTTTCTGGCTATCAGCCGTCATCAGCCAGGATAGCTTGACTCCAGTGGTGTGGAGAGCATGGGAATCACGTCTGAGCATACCCATCCCGCTCGGGGTGACAAATGCAAAACAACAGTTGATGGACAGAATGCAGAACAATGTCATACATTCACCCCAGTACAGAGATCTGGGCCTAAATCCATCTTTTTTTGCACTCCACACCACCCCAGTTTAGACATGGCCATATGCAAATCAGCCTTGACCCTGTGCCCCGGCGTCCCCTCCTCCAAGAGCTGCTCTTGGAGGAGGAGAAAAAGAGTGCTCGCGGGATGGGAATCAAAGGATTCTCACCGACGACGGCGTACTCAAACTCCGGTAAGAAGGCAAGCGCTGGGGCAGCGGGAGTCGTTGCGAAGCGACTAGCTCTCTGATTTGAAAGGAGAGAGAAAAAGTGGCAGACCAGCGAGGGGGCTCACTGGCGATGGAAAGGAAACATGAGTGACGATGAATGTGCAGCTTGAGAACAGGAGGCTTTGAAACTTTTTACAGATTCAATTTCACCTAGGGATTTGAATAATGGCATTGGGACTTCTAGGCTATCAATCAATAATGATATTGAAACAAATTTGCAACAATTAGAAAAATTTAAAAAGAGAGAAATATCATGTTGGTGGGAGGTTGCCTCCTTGAAACAATACATGCAGGTGGGCCGAGTACCCTAAGGTTTAAGAATCATGATTACTCCAGGGCTCTTGAGAGAATGGGTGGAGAACAGCGAAGAGCTTCATGGGCTTGATCAAAATTTTTGTCTCAAATATGCCGAAATTGAAAGGAATTAAGTGATTGGGAAGATAAAGGAATTGCCCGAGATCTTAGATAAAGAAGGAGATCAAATCAGAATAACCAAATTTAAAAGTAACCTAAAAAATCGTTTGGAAAAATTTGAAAAAGAATAAAGGATAGAAAAGCTACCCCATTTTTGCAAGATCGATTGGATTATGAGAATGGACAAATATATACATTTGCTAAATGATTTGACACAGTAAGGAGAGAACGATTAAAAAATAGCAAAACAGCCCAACAAGAAAACTGGCAAAGCGAAATAAGCTCTGATACTGGTTCAGAATTGGATCAAGAGAATATTACAAGAAAAGGAGCAACTACTCCTAGACTCACAGTAGCAGATTCATTGCATTGTTACAATTGGACCAAAGAACGGACCACCGAACAACGAGGGGAGGGGGAAGACCAAAGGGGAAAGGAAACAGAGGACAGGGGGCTAAGGACACAGATGAAACACAAAGAGAAACAACAGTGAGATCAATGCGTTCCAACTCAAAACAGTAGGTCAAATAATAAAAGAAAGTAACATGATCATCAATCTAAGCTCAATAAATCTTTCCAGTGAAGACAAGGCGACCTTGGAAGTAGGTCTATTGTATTATCACATATATATACATTAGCTAAATGATTTGACACAGTAAGGCGAGAACGATTACAAAATAGCAAAACAGCCCAACAAGAAAACTTGCAAAGCAAAATAAGCTCTGATACTGGTTCAGAATTGGAACAACAGATTATTACAAGAAAAGGAGCACCTACTCCAAGACTCACGGTAGCAGATTAATTGTATTGTTACAATTGGACCAAAGAACAGACCACCAAACAAGAGGGGATGGGGAAGACCAAGGGGAAAAGCAAACTGAGGAGAGGGATCTTAAGACACAGGTGCAACACAACTAGAAGCAACAGTGAGATCAATGTGTTCAAAAACAGAAGATCAAATAATAAAAGAAAGTAACATGATCATCAATCTAAGCTCAATAAATCTATCCAGTGAAGACAAGGCAACCTTGGAATTAGATCTATCGTATTGCCTCAAAAATTAATTCAATTATGCGATGAAATTTCGCTAAATGATGGGTACAACGAACACTATCCAAAAAAAGAGATGAAATACCTTTTCCATCAGTCCCAGCCAACCTTGCAGTGTCAAATTTATCAGTCCTGGAAGATATGTGTTCTCTGCAAAATGAGAATGAGGACTAATAGGACAAAGAAGAATTATCCAATGATCTTGCAATAGGCTCTACAAATCTAGCCTTGGACGGAGAGGACCACACCCCCTTTTGACCAAGATTGAGATATATACCTCACATGACAAGGGATAATTTGGACGTTTTTTCAGAGAATGTCACAAGAGATTTGAGACGATTATATCAAGAGACAGGAAGTTATAAGAAACACAGTGAACTGAAAATTTTCCGAACAATTAGTAAGATCAAGAAGGAACCAAAAGTAATAGTAAAACCCTCGGACAAAGGAGGAAATGTGGTGTTATGGGGAAGAGATCTCTACAGGAAAGAAGCATGGAATCAACTTAATAATAAAGATTACTATAAGAGGAGTACAGTGACGGATTACGAAGGAGTGAAAGAATAATTCTTTGGGAGATTGAGTACATGGAGGGAACTGAACTAAGTTGGGGTGAATATCGTTTTTTAAAACAAGAACAACCAGTCATTCCTGTTTTTATATGATCCCCAAAGTACATAAAAAATACAAAATCCACTAGGGAGGTCAATAATACCGGCTCAAGATAGTCTCTTTGAAAATGACTCCAAGTATATTGATTTCCTTTTAAATCCAATTGTCAAAACCCTTCCATCATACTTAAAAGACTCAGCAGATTTCCTCAAACATACATATGATGTCAAATGGGAACAGAACATGGGGCTCATGACTTTAGACATATCAACTTTGTATGCAAGTATCAGACTTAGAGATGGTTTAAGAGCAACAGAACACTTTTTAAGAATGAAATCCATGAGATTTGCAGAACATAACCGGATGCTGCTAGAATGATGGAGTGGTGTCTGACAAAGAATATCTTCCTGTTTGGAAACGAGTTGTTCCAACAAGAACAAGGGACAGCGAAAGGCACCTGCTTCGCCCCCTGCTATGCAAATTTACATCTTGGCTGGTGGGAGAAGCAGGTGCTCGGGGGCTGAATTTGGACCTATGAACAGAAAGGATATTAATTTGGCTAAGATTTATTGATGACGTCTTCGTGCTGTGGCAGAGCACGGGGACGGAAGCAGATCAATTTATTTGTGAGCTAATGAGAATGAATTGAATTTGAACTTTGTGGGAAATAGGAGCAAAACGTCTATTGGGTTCTTGAATATAAAGGTGTGGGTGAAGGAGGACAAACTAGAAATTACAGTTTTTAGGAAGCCAACAGCGGGGAATACAATTTTACACTCCAGTAGTTCGCATCCGACACTCCTTATAAGAAGTATTCCCTTTGGGGAATTCTATGGAGCAAAACGAGCATGTAGCACTTTAAAGAGTGTTACAAAGTAGAGGATGAAATGAAATGTCATTTTATTCAAAGGGGTTACCCACCCTCAATCTTGGAAACAGCCTCAGAAAAAGCGAGAATCTTGAATAGAGAATATGTATTGTTTGAACCATCGAAAACAGCAGGGAGAAAGAAGAACAGTGGACAGAATAGTACACACAGGTTCTAACAACATATAATATTGAACACCCGGGACTCCTGCTTTGCCTAACAGGAAATATTTATCCTGGCCCAATTAAAGTATAGCGGATATGAGCTTGGTATAATCCTGCCTGTAATACATACTCACTACGGCGACTCTAATGTTGATTTCTCTTTAGGAGTATCCGCCCATCTTGCCTAAACACCCTGAAGAAGAACATTATTGGACGAAACGCGTCAGCTGTGGTCGTTTTATGAAAGAAAAATATTTTTTTTAATAAAAGAAGATATCACTTGAAAAATACCTTGGATACGGACCTGATGTTTTGAGATGTGTCTATTGTCTTTTGCTATTAAGTGGTGCACCTTTGCGATTTATTCTGTTTGTTATAATCCTGTCTTGGATTGCACCGTGGCAGTGGGTGCTTTAACAGTGTGCACACACAATTGATGGAGAAATCCCATTATATATAAAACTCAGGGATAACTGGTCAGGTGTTAGGTCCTTTATGGGGTACATTGCCCATTTTGTTTGTTTGGTCATAGATTCTAATGGATAGATGACATTTAAATAGATAAGATTGGTTTGAAATTGCGCACTTTATAACATTTATGGCACGTATAAAGCACAAGCACTTTAGAATGGACACTAAGTATAGTTTTGGCACACACATAAAAAGTACTGCAAGATCCATTTAAAAAGCATACGTAGGAAATTGCAGCTATGGAACAAAATGCACTCGCGCACTTTATAATCTCAAATTGAAGTAAATATGTTTTGAATCTAAGAGAAACTGTTCTCTGAACCATAAATATCATACAAATGGAACTTTCCGAATGAATTTGATTTGAAGACTCGCGCCCGACTAGCTGCCCGGTTCCTGGTAGCTTAAAAGGGAAGGATTTACATTTTTAATTTTGTTGCAAAAGTTCAGCGGGGAGGTATGGGGGGGCCACAGCGAGCTTGGTCTTGTCGGGATCGGGAAGCATTGAGTGTAGCTAGGTTGCCCATGGGGGGGGGGGGAAGGGTTGGTTTGTTTAGTTTTCATAGTTGGGGTACGTTGGATGTCCTTGAGGACACAGAGTCCTATGGGTGAGTCTGCAGGAATGTTATTCCAAACATACAAGCAGTCTTTGAGACATGAGACTACGCTGCTGGGAGGTGGGGATGACATAGTACATCGGTGGCTATGGCAGGGTTGGCAGTAAAAGCGCTCACATGGAATGTTCGTGGGTTGGCAGCCTATGAGAAACATAGACGGTCTATGCATATCTGAAAAGATATAAAGTGTCAATTGCATGTCTACAAGAGACCCATGTGTGGGAGGACCCCATCCCGTGTATTAGACACAGATGGAGAGGCCAGATATTTGCCACCTCATACTCTGGCTTTGCAAGAGGGGCCTTAATATGGGTGGCACCGGGGGTCCGATTTAAGCCTCTCCACAAGATAATAGACCCTGAAGGCTGCTTTGTGATTGTGCAGGGCACATTAGAGGGGAAAGAATTGTGTATTATTAATGCCTATGCTCCAAATTCCGACTGTGCAGAGTTTTTCCCATCTGCTATGAGAGCAGCTACACCATATATGGGAGAGGAGACAATAATGATGGGAGATGTAAATTGTGTTCTAGATGGGAAATTAGATTGAGAACTCACTCGGCTACACACTAAACCACATATGACGGTTGCATTTACAGATATGTTGCAGGAGGCGCACCTTAGAGATGTATGGGGAACTGCAACCCTATGCAAAAAACATTCTCTTGCCAACCCTGCTAACAGAACTGTTGTGAGGCAATAAACGTAAGCGTATTAGCCATACAACACTGCAGAGGCTGTGGCAGCTAGGAGGAGTGGAGGTACCCTGTATTGACTATTACCATATGGCCGCTCAGCTACAGCATGCAGTCCACTGGCTAGATGATCAAGACAACTGGGAAAAAAGGCTCATGGCGGGGTCTTATGAAGAAGGTTCGCTGCTGGAGTTATTAATGCAAGGGAGAGGTGCCCTTTGGACATCTCTGTATCTTATCAGGCACGTGGCGGAGACATGGGAAAACGTGGTGAGATGAGTGGTGAAGCGCGCACCAAATGCACCCGATGCTCCTCTTTGGGAGATCCCGGGGTTTGATACGATTGCGGAGTCAATGTCGGTCCGTAAATGGAAGGCAGGGGGATGCATAATGATGGGTGACCTATATCACAATGGCCAGTTTCTCTTGCTGGAAAATGCGGAGGAGACATACGATCTAGGATTAAAGCAATTCCTGCAGTATGCTAAGGTCTCTCAAGTGGCCAGAGAGATCTGGCCAACCTTCCCAGAGGAGCCCCCGGTAACAAGGACCCTATAAGTGATGTTAAACATGGCACAAGGTCGCCACTTGATAACACATCTACATAGGGCAATTAGGGAGGACTTGCCAATAAATCCACTTCCATTGCAGCAGAAATGGGAGGAAGCAATGGGGGGACAAATCACAGAGAACGACTGGGAAAAGATACATGAAGGGGTAAAACTGAGCTGCTCTAACACCTGTTTTAAACTCATACATGCATCAGGCTTACCTCACACCAAAAGTCCTCAGTAAAATATATCCAGAAAGGTCCGGCGAATGTCATAGATGTAGGCAAACAAAGGGCGACTTTGTACACGTTGTTTGGGCGTGCCCACAGGTGACGAACTTCTGGGATGAAGTGCTGCAAAAAATCAAAACTGTTTCGCGGTGGGAGATCCCAAGAGAGATAGGAGCAGTGTTACTGGGTCTCCTCCCTACACCTAAAAATAAGAAGTTAAGTAGGAAATTTGCTCTGCTTGGTTTAATCATAGCAAAATGACGCATTGCAATCGAATGGCAAAGACCGTTGCCCCCTAAGGTAGACAGATAGTTAAAAGATATGTGCAAATGGGCCACTGCTGAGCGAGTAAGAATGAAATTAGTTAGGAAAGATGGAAAATTGGCGGACGACCTCCTAGCATGGTCAGTGATGATAAACGTCCTGCAGAATGAGCTAAACACAAACTCTCAGACTGTGATAATTGACTCACAAAATTCAGATAACACACAAGAATAGGGACTAGATATATGAGAACATGGTATTTAACAAGACTCTAAGGGACGTCGGGGTGGGGGGAGGGAGGGGTAGTAAGGAAGTTGTGTTGGGATAAAAGGCATGTTTAAGTAGCTAGACAAGTAACATGGTATTAACCTATGCAATAATATATGAAGCCCTGTATATGATAATGGTGTAAAACATGGTTGTGCAATTACATAATAGTTGCACTAAGGTTACTACATTTCTGTATGCCGCGGTTGATGTACAATTGTACTGACATCTTTTGTAAAATGTCAATAAAATATATATATACTACATCCGCATCCTGCTGCAACCTTCTGGCGCTGAAGAGGCTACACATCAAGCCGAAATGCATTTGCCCTGTTACTAGGTTGTTACTAGCATTAAAGGTACCTCCTCTGTTTCCCCGCTTGTGGCCTCTTCTTCTTGCCTGTGGAGAGGTTTATTGACATTTTACTTCGCGTGACAACCAGCATCACGCTGTAGGAGGCCCCCGCACTGCAAGCTGGCCCCGGTCACACTGGTCCTTCTGCTGATGTGGAATTCTTTGCACCCAAGTTATTGGGAGGACTGGGGCCCACCTTCAGACTCGGCAAACGACGAGAGCAGTGTTGGAGTGATTTCGCCCCACGCCGGGCGGGCTGGATTTCCGGACCTGCCCCTGCTAACATCAGTGCCGGGACTCCATGGTTGGTGCGGTTTGGGGAGACGAGGGGATGCCAGCGGTGTTATTACAGAGGTGACTTTGGCCCGTAAAACGTTTTCCCCCGTTTCTGCCTCACATCTGCCCATAGCATTCTGGGACTTGCAGTGTTGGCGCATTGGGCGTCCTACAACTTTAAAAACTTACAGCGACTCAATTTTCTTGCTGTTCGGGGGCGGAGTCTATATGTCACCTAGCAAGAGCAGAGTTGGTATTTATACCGGTGAACCACATCCGCATCCTGCTGCAACCTTCTGGCGCTGAAGAGGCTACACATCAAGCCGAAATGCATTCGCCCTGTTACTAGGTTTTTACTAGAATTAAAGGTACCTCCTCTGTTTCCCCGCTTGTGGCCTCTTCTTCTTGCCTGTGGAGAAGTTTATTGACATATATATATATATATATATATATATATATATATATATATATATATATATATATATATATATATATGTATATATATGTATATATATATATGTATATATATGTGTATATATATATATATATATATATATATATATATATATATATATATATATATATATATATATATATATATATATATATATATATATATATATATATATATATTTAAATTTGATTGGAAACCTCAAATGTCTGATGTCTGCTTTTCTATCTAAGTCTTTAAGCATAGGATTAGCACGTTGTACTGTGCCTGGAGTGGTAAATGGCTTTTGTCATCGGCGTGGGCAGCACTGTGCTCGTCCTATGCTTAAAGACTTTGCTGTAGAAATGGCAAAATACTTTGTCCTTTTCTGTCTCGGCGTGGATGGCACTGTGCTAATCCTATGCTTAAAGACTTTGATAGAAAAAACAGACATTTGAGGAGAGCAGATCTAGAGTGTCGCTGGTGTTGAGAGTTCTATTTCTATTTCTATTTCAACTTATATAGCGCGTTATCACCCCAAGGTCTCTAAGCGCTTGTACAAGAGAAAGAGAAACCGCCTCTACAGAAACAGCTGATGACTTTACAGCCCTCCCCATGCTTCCCAGAAAAGAATGGTTTTTAACATTCGACGGAAAGACAATAAGTTGGGCTCCTTGCGCAGAATCGTTGGTAATTTATTCCACGCTACAGGAAGTAAAGTGGAAAAAGCACGCCCTCCCACGGTAGATAGGCGAAAGCGTGGGTTATTCAGGAGAGTGGCATCAGAGTGGCATCAGAGGACCGCAGCGCCCTACCCGGGACATAACTAGATAATCTAGTTTTGATAAATAAAGGCTACTTATTCAGGGTCTGATTCTATCAAGACTAGATTATAGTAACGCCCTTCTCCTGGCAGCCCCTGAATCTACAATTAATACTCTTCAATGAGTCCAGAACTCAGCAGCGAGACTCCTTACTGGTACTCTGCGCATTAGTTCTCTAACAGGAAATGCTTTCTACCTAAACTTGCGAACTACCCAGAGTTCTCGCCTTCTTTTTTGCATAATTTATGCGTCCCTCTATGCCTGAAAGGGATTTGTTTTGACTTATACTGGGTGCTCCCTTGTATCTTGACAAAGCTATACCTCTCTGAAGAGCTCTACGTAGAGAGAAGCACTGTGTCAGGGGTTGCTTTTGCTCATTTCAGGTTGGCTTGAGTTGATATTTTACCAATTCAAAGCTGTGGTACTGTGCCTGGAGTGGTAAAGGGCTTTTGTCATTTTACAGCTCGGCGTGGACAGCACTGTGCTAGTGCTATGCTTAAAGACTTTGCTGTAGAAATGGCAAAAGACTTTGTCCTTTTCTATCTCGGCGTGGATGGCACTGTGCTAATCCAATGCTTAAAGACTTTGATAGAAAAGCAGACATTTGAGGTGAGCATATCTATAGTGTCGCTGGTGTTGAGAGTGCTCTAACAGGAGCTGCTTTCCACCTAAACTTGAGACCTACCCAGAATGTATATATATATATATATATATATATATATATATATATATATATATATATATATATATATTCGTGAAGTCCAATGCAAACGCAGCAGAAAGCGCAGCCACGCCACGCCACACAGAAAGATCGAGTAAAGCCACAGACTCCGTGCTTCAGTTGTTAGTGCATTTATTCGTGAGGAATAAACAGCCCACCAGTCGCCATGACGCGTTTCGCCTTGATATATATATATATTCACTGAAAAAACCATAGGTTATAGACCATATATAGTCATTTGAGATGTCATCAGTGATGTCATCAGTGATGTCACTGACCATGTCATGAATGATGTAATATGTGACATCATCAGCAGTGGATTGCGGGTGCGCGATATATAGTTAATGCAACTAACTATATATGCGAATTTCAATGGTTTTGTGTGAGTAAAATAAGGTTTTGTAAATGCTAATCCCTAACTATATATGGTCTATAACCCATGGTTTTTTCAGTGAATTTTCAAGGTTTTGTAAATGCTAATTCCTAACTATATATGGTCTATAACCTATGCTTTTTCAGTGAATTTCAATGGTTTTTTAATAGCCAATATCAAAAGCTTTAAAATGTCAAGTACGTGGTAGGTAAAAACATTTTCGTGTTTATGCACGCTGATGTGCTTTGAACGCTGCTCTTTTCTTTTGGGAGTATTCTCTGTTTGCAGATAGTGAAGGGTAGGTAACGCAGGCCTTTGCCCCCGTTGTAATCCGTCGTGCCTGCTTCCCTCTCCATTTGATTGATTGTTATCCAAGCATTTACTGTTTTAGAATTGGTTCTCTTTGGTTCATTCTCTATTTACAAACAAGCACAGAGTCGCAATACTCTGTTAAGTCTTTGCAGATAGTGAAAAATCGTTAGAAAAAACAAAAGGAATCAAGCAAAATCAGTAGGCCACTAATGGGATCTCTTTTTGACCTTGCTAAAATAGAAACATTAGGAACAACCCCTCATGAGAAATACGAAACTACTGAGAGGAACTGAGCTCGACACCATGATGGCTGCAAGACAGCTCGGCTCCGCCGCCCACCCCGCCCAAAATAACGACAAACCCTATGCAAATATTATAAATATATACAACACACCAGCAAAGTAACAGGGTAAAACGTTTTATTAAATAACTATTTACATGGCAGCCTGCTGCAACATCGATCCAAATGCATGCCGCCGTTCCCGGGATTTCTCCCCGACTACTCTGCGGCCTACGAGATGGAGAGGCTGGGGCGTTGACTAGGCGGGGCCTCCGGCCGCAACCACAGCGCCAACGATCGCTGCTGACGGAGGGGAGCCTTGCCGGTGAGAGCAACTGATCTGAAGAACAGCTGCCTGCGGTGCCTCCCTGAGCCGCTTGACAGAGGCCCCCGAGGGGCGGTGTGGTGGCGCGGACTGGGAGGGTGCGCTTGGCTCCTGCCCCCTCCCCAAGTCTCGCTCGGACAGCTGAGTTGCGCCCACTCTTGCGGCCTACGACATGGAGAGGCCGGGGCGTTGACTAGGCGGGGCCTCCGGCCGCAACCACAGCGCCAACGATTGCTGCTGACGGAGGGGAGCCTTGCCGGTGAGAGCCACTGATCTGAAGAACCGCTGCCTGCGGTGCCTCCCTGAAGAGCTTGACGGAGGCCCCCGGGGGGCGGTGTGGTGGCGCGGACTGGGAGGGTGCGCTTGGCTCCTGCCCCCTCCCCAAGTCTCGCTCGGACAGCTGAGTTGCGCCCACTCTTGCGGCCTACGACATGGAGAGGCGGGGCGTTGACTAGGCGGGGCCTCCGGCCGCAACCACAGCGCCAACGATTGCTGCTGACGGAGGGGAGCCTTGCCGGTGAGAGCCACTGATCTGAAGAACCGCTGCCTGCGGTGCCTCCCTGAAGAGCTTGACGGAGGCCCCCGGGGGGCGGTGTGGTGGCGCGGACTGGGAGGGGGCGCTTGGCTCCTGCCCCCTCCCCAAGTCTTGTTGCCCTGGTATGGCCTAAGATCGCCCCCGACATAGGCGGCCGGCTCCCGGGGTCCGGCGGAACTTTTTTCCTCTTCCTTTCTGCATCTTGTCACACAATCCGTTTGACCTGAAGACACGACCAGGTCCCTGAATGTGTGCAAGGGGACGGTATTGATTGAATCAAGATGGCAGCTTCACACAAAGCTAACTCAAGTGTTGCTGCTGATGCTATGCAGACAAAAACTGGTTTTCAGTTTGTACATTCTTCAGGATTTTTCCATGCAAGGCTGGTTGAGAGTTTGTAGAACGATGGCTTCAGATTTTCAACATACGGTGTGGTGGCGCGGACTGGGAGGGGGCGCTTGGCTCCTGCCCCCTCCCCAAGTCTTGTTGCCCTGGTGTGGCGTAAGATCGCCCCCGACATAGGCGGCTGGCTCCCGGGGTCCGGCGGAACTTTTTTCCTCTTCCTTTCTGCACCTTGTCCCACAATCCGTTTGACCTGAAGACGCGACCAGGTCCCTGAATGTGTGCAGGGGGACAGTATTGATTGAATCAAGATGGCGGCTTCACACAAAGCTGACTCATGTGTTGCTGCTGATGCTATGCAGACAAAAACTGATTTTCAGTTTTTACATTCTTCAGGATTTTTCCATCCAAGGCTGGTTGAGAGTTTGTAGAACAATGGCTTCAGATTTTCAACATACTACTCTTCAACATTCTTCATAAATGTAACAATGTGAGACTCACTAGGAGAACGTCCGTTTATCTTTCCTTTCAAAATGCTACCAACAATATTTTCTGAATGGAAGACACCATCTTGTAGCATAAAGAGCTGCGTCAAGGGTGGTATTGCCCAGAATGTCTTGTTTTCTAGTGCTCGTAATGACGAAGCCAGAACTGCCGAAAGGGATTCTGGTCCTGCCGCTACTTATTTGAGACATTGAACTATACTCTGGACCTGCCTGGCCTCGACCAAAATGGCGCCAGTATGGGAGCTACTTGCAACTCCTTATGACGTTCTAGTTACTTAGCCTTGACGTTATGGGGGATGTATGCGGTCTTTGTGCACATGGCGGGCAGGGAAGGGTACTGACTGGGAATACGGACAACCCTATTGATGTCGATTTTTCATTATTGATTATTGTATTAATAAAGCTTCGAAATAATGTTACCCATGATACTCGCCCATGGTGTGCGTATGGACGATTTTATTGTAACTGATCCTGTTATACTTTCAATTAAAAAATTAACCTTCACTGATCCTGCAACCGTTTGTCACGTTTAGTTTTTTCAATTAAATGGCTCGCTTGTTACATACTCCTATACCCCTGGCTTTTGAAAGACACTATCTTGTAGAATAAAGGGCTGCGTCAAGGGTGGTATTGCCCAGAATGTCTTGTTTTCTAGTGCTCGTAATGACAAAGCCAGAACTGCCGAAAGGGATTCTGGTCCTGCCGCTACTTATTGGAGACATTGAACTATACTCTGGACCTGCCTGGCCTCGACCAAAATGGCGGCAGTATGGGAGCGACTTGCAACTCCTTATGACATTCTATTTACTTAGCCTTGACGTTATGGGGGATGTATGCAGTCTTTGTGCACATGGCGGGCGGGGAAGGGTACTGACTGGGAATACGGACAACCCTATTGATGTCGATTTTTCATTATTGTTTATTGTATGAATAAAGCTTCGAAGTAATGTTACCCATGATACTCACCCATGGTGTGCGTAGGGACGATTTTATTGTAACTGATCCTGTTATACTTTCAATTAAAAAATCAACCTTCACTGATCCTGCAACCGTTTGCCATGTTTAGTTTTTTCAATTAAATGGCTCGCTTGTTACATACTCCTATACCCCTGGCTTTTGACCCTTTCCTACGCGCAGTCTGTACTACCGCCCTCGGGCGATCTATGTAATGAACAGACTACCATTGCCGAAACACAAGGGAATGCATCTCAGATGTACAGAAAGGCATCCCTTCAGGCTCGGTCCCACACACCCTTACAGTGAGAATCCCCTCCCCAATCACAATACAGGATCGTTATCAGATAGTAGGAACGCGTGTGGTGTGACGGATCTCATGGAGTGGGGGGCCTTGATCTACTGTAACTCCTTTGAAGAGGGGTGATTCTTTACAGTTGGGACCATAAACTACATCCGCAGGGCTAGGTGATAGCCTGGGACCGGCCTGGACAATCGGACACAGAGGAAGAGGAGTGTCAGAGGGTGCGGTAGTGAATAGGGTGAAAGGGCGGGCACGGGTGGGATTCTTAGGGAAGAGCAGCGCAGATGGGGGGAGGTTTATGGCCCATGCATGAGAGAGAGAGCGGGGGTGACCAGTGCGTGGGGGAGATGCTTGCGAGGGTGGGGAGCCGTGCTGAGGATCGACGGCGTGCAGAGAGTGGGTCTGGTCAAGGCATCTAAAATGGCTGCCGTGCACGACAAAAGTTTGGCATTGGAAAAAAGGCAAGATGGCGCAGACAATGTTTATCAATACGGATTAATTTTCCACAGAGAGAACGGGGGAGGTCAGAGAGGGGGGGTGTTCGTAGCACCAGGGAGACGCGCTGGGGACCGGCGAGGGGCAGAGGGGCCATAGCGCTTTCAAAATGGCTGCTGCTTGCTAGAGCGTACGTGCCTGAGTGGGGACAAGGTGGCGCCGATTATGTTGACATCGCAAACCAGATTTTAACACTTAGACATGAAAGTGAAAACTGCACCATTGCTCCCATCCCCGACTGACACCCTCCTTTGCCTCAGCTGCTAAAGTGTTCAAAGACCCCACAGTGAGTATAAGCACAACTGGGGCCTTACTGCACACCCTGAGAAAAACTACGCAGCAAGACAATCTCTACCTTCTCCCTTTTCCATGTTCCAACGCTTTGAAATGAACAATATATTTACTTGCAGTGACAAAATGGCGGTCAACACTTCCTGATTTCCTTCGAATCGAACGTTAACAGACGTCACGCAGCAACAACAAAAAAATCCGCTCACGCGCAGCCGCTGGAAGACATGTATCAACATATATGAGCATCCTCAGCCACCCTCAGAAAACATAGGGGGTCAGGATACGTCTCCCGTGCCCCCTTATACCCATTTCCTACATTGTTTTTCCTCCATCTTGTGATTTAATTAAAACGAAACACAAAATGGCGAATTCCCGTTACGCTACAGGTTTGCGACCCGGTTCGCGAACCGGGAAGCGCTTCTACCGCGAAAAATCAATTTTTTTTTATTTGCCCCACGGGACCCTTTAATAACCCCAACATCATTCCTAGGGGGTCAAGAGGGGTCTACCTTGCCCCCTTTCATTAAATTCCCCCTTCGTTTTTCTCCTCCTCTTGTCTCTCGATCCTACCGAGAGACAAGATGGCGGCCGGTCCGGACTGTTTAGAATGTTACACCGGAGAGCCAATCAGCTTCGCTTTGCGAAGTTCCGTTACGCGTCAAGTACGCGAACCGGAGCGCTACCCGGAGCGCTGTCACAGATATATCTGTTTTTTAAAACGTTAATTTCTCAAAATCCACTGGAGCACATATATTGAGACCTAGCAAAGGCACATCGGGCTAACAGTCCCTACAATTTTGCCAAGTTTCGTGTAAATGCATTCAGCCGTTCGAGCTAAAAGTGAGGCCAACCGCCCTATGGAAAACTCAATGTTAAAAACGCGTTTTGGGACCCCCCTTTTTTCTCGGCCCCCCCCTTGACGAAACCCCCCCAAATTTTCAGGGGCTGCTCAGAAACAAAATGTGCCATTTTCCTGAAAATTTCAGCCAATTCCGTCTACAAACGCCAAAGTTATTAGACATAGAATTTTCAAAAATCCCATAGGGAAAAATCCTAACTTAATGGCTGCCGTGCACGACAAAAGTTTGGCATTGGAAAAAAGGCAAGATGGCGCAGACAATGCTTATCAATACGGATTAATTTTCCACAGAGAGAACGGGGGAGGTCAGAGAGGGGGGGCGTTCGTAGCGCCAGGGAGACGCGCTGGGGACCGGCGAGGGGCAGAGGGGCCATAGCGCTTTCAAAATGGTTGCTGCTTGCTAGAGCGTACGTGCCTGAGTGGGGACAAGGTGGCGCCGATTATGTTGACATCGCAAACCAGATTTTAACACTTAGACATGAAAGTGAAAACTGCACCATTGCTCCCCCCCCCCCCCCGAATGACACCCTCCTTTGCCTCAGCTTGGATCATCATTTGCTAAAGTGTTCAAAGACCCCACCGTGAGTATAAGCACAACCGGGGCCTTACTGCACACCCTGAGAAAAACTACGCAGCAAGACAATCTCTACCTTTTCACTTTTCCATGTTCCAACGCTTTGAAATGAACAAGAAATGACAGTGAAGTGGGAAATACACCAGTCAGTAACACTCCTTGGTGCTGCACACGATTCCTACAGATAGTTGGAAAAATGCTGGTCGAGGTTTGTGTTTCACATTACCACATGCTTCGGGGAGCTTAGTCAAGAACCTGGATGGCTTGCAGGGCACAGTCAATCAGCAGATTGTAATGTGCTCAGTGGGACTAAGAGCAGCAAACTGCACTGACAGTTCTTCAGCACCCCCCCCCCCCCCCCAACCAGGGAGGAATGGCTAACGAGCTCAAGGTGAACATGGGGGCAGCTAAGTTCAGACGTGGAGTCACAAGGACGCTTAGGGTAACCACAGTTCTTGAAGAACTGGTCCTGTCCCGGGGGCTTGCTGTGCTGGTGTTTCACAGATGATCCAAGTGTAACCTTCCTCTGGTTAGCTTCATCTCTTCCAGGCAGCTGGGTTGGGATGCCCTTCAGCCAGTTTTCCTTCTGCAGAGGCATATCGAGTGCTTCTCTTCCCAGAAGCAAGGGCGCATTCCTTTCCTGTGGGAGATCTTCAATGCTTCCAGGAGGATTCCTCACTCTTCAGGTTATGTTCCCTTAACTGGCAGTGAAACTGGCTGTCATGAGCACCAATTCTGGATCTGAGACGTTGGCTGTAAATAACTCCTCCAGACCCCAGGGCCTTTATTTCTGCCTTATTTCATTACACTGAGACCGTTAGTGCTCATGCTTGATGGCCAAAGGTGCTGAGATGCAACTAAAAAGCATCTGAAAACTTGGTACATGTCATGAGTAAATCAGGGCAGGTGTGCACATACTACAAAGCGATGCAGCGGACATTCCCCGCTCAGCATCTCCCCCATCAGCCATAATTCTGAGCATTAGCCTTAGCCCCCCCATTATCATTACCTTGCCCCATTAGCTTTCTTTTTATTAGTCATAATTTGATACAATAGTTGTATCTCCTTTCATTAGTCCGAACGTTCATTTAACCTTATTGATCCATCATGCTGGTATTAATTCTCACTGATAAATATAACTCAAAACTAGCCTTAATTCAAACTGATAATTTTAACTCTTCATTGTAGCCTTAACTCTCCTAGTTTGCTCCATCTCTGCAAGTTAACTTGAACATTCCAGTTAAATTAACTCTACCATCAAACTCAACTCTTGACGTCCTCCTCACCCTTGTTGACCAAAGTTCTTGTGTGATTAGCTTTGTCGCTCCCTGTTCACCGACCTTATCTTCATTCTTAGGTAAATCTTAGTTATTTCATACCAGTGTTGGCTAAAACTTGCCTCATTTGTTTTAACTCTTTATATTAGACTTAACTCTATCCACTGCCATCTTTAACTCTTGCTGTTAGTTATAACTCTCAGCCTTAGATTTATCTATCCCATTAATCATAACTCATCCATTCATCCTAACGCCTCTCTGTTAACCTTAACGCTTTCCTTTAATCATGCTCTCAATATTAACAGACCCTTAAATTAGCCTTAACTTGCCCTTCAGCCTTAGATTTTCCAGTAGGCATATGCCATTTTTACCCCATTGCTGTACAACACATTACTGAGAAAAACCATCACTTGAACTACTGACACACATCAACCACTCCACCCCAATCAAAGCAAAATCTTCTCAAGAGTGGTAACAAAGCAGCCAAAACTTAAGGTGAGGATACGGCCTGGATCTGGGTTAAGGACTTTCAGAGAGACATACTCTATCTGTTTCAGGTAGGTGAAGAAGCAAGAACATATTGCATCTGGGGTGAAGCTTCTTGTCACGAGGCGTCAGTTTTATGTGGGTGTTTTTGGAAAAACATCTATGGTAAACTGAAAGACCATATCTGTGCATTTACTCTTTTCCCGCAGACATGCATTTTCTGGAGCTAATACATGTATTCCACCAGACAGCAAAATTGTGGCACTGCTTTTTAGTAAATATAACTTTCTTTTTTTTTTTTACTCATACCACGCAGTGCAAAAAATAAGATCGATAAGAGGGCACTTTCAAGTTGGTTTTGTAAAGATGGTGGAGGGCCCAGGATACAAGCGTGAGGGGGTGACACCATGAGTTATCCGCACCGGGTGACACCAACCCTAGTGACGCCACTGGATATAGTCCCTAGTTTAACACTTCCAGCCCTACCTAGCTTCTCAGTGTTATTCCAACATACGAGTAACCTCACTGCAGTGTGGTTTCTGTCGCCACCCACTATTCAATTTCCCGGGAATTCCTGGACAACATAAAACAAAACACTAAACTTTTTTGTTAAACATAAATCATTAATCAATAATTAACATCACTAAACTAGTCAATAATAAAAATAGCTCTGCTACCAGAAACTGATCCAGAGGTCCACCAACCACAGGTACTCAACTACCATATACTCACTTGGGCGCATCAAACACACAGTCAAGTAAACCATTGAACGTCAAGTTTATATGTTTTCACCAATGCTCAGGAATAGTCTAAAATACCTTTACTAACTCTTCACAGATCAAAATGTTCTTTCCTCTGGTCGATTGACCATTAGTCGAACTAGTGGATAGTGATAATGACATAAAGTTAACTTATACTTTAAAATTGAAATAACCGCAGACTCCTTTGACATTTAAAATGCTATCTAAATTTGAACATGTGAACCACTTCAAGACTACAATACAGTCGCCTTCACTCATAGGGAAGAAAAATCAAATAAACATCAACACATGCTTCAAAACACTTGCAGTGACTTATGCTTAGATTGGAGAGGACTGAGAAAAAGGATCATTCAATAACGAGCAAGAAATATACTTTACCAAAAATGGTGTGAAGACCAACCCCCTGGCTGGTAGGGGTCCCCCGGGATAGTTCAGGAGACAAGGACTTCAGGACAGGATTCAGGACAGGATAGATGACCTCTCTAACAATGACAGTCGCGTCGCACCCCTCTCTGACTCTCTCTTTCTCTTCGAGATTCTTCCGCGATCTTCTTTCTAAGTCTAGTAATTTAGTATATTAAGCTCTGCATTAGTTTCTTCATCAGCATCTCTTGTCACTCCGACAGCATCCCAAGCTCTGCAGCATTCCGCATCGATGTCTCTGGCTCTCTCTCTAACTAGCGAAAAAAACTTCAATTATACCTTTTCTTTCCTCGTGTACCACGTATTAATGTTTCAATATCATAAAATACTAACTCTGATTGGTCAGGCCAGGGGAGAAGATCATCACACCATGCTTACATATCACTCTTTTCAGTTATCTCTTTGTTAACCAACCCTTCCCCTTAATTCTTTACTCAAACCTTATTTCCTACCCGCATTCACATTATTTTTGCAACATTTATAATAACTTTCATATTTTCTGTCATCCTGGTGAACTCTTCACCACTTGGTTCCCAGGCCAAAACACTCAGTGGCCATTGCTTGTATTCAAGTTTGTAGTCATCATTCCGGGTTCACTCTCAATAGGCATGCGCTGATGAACGTCTCAGTCACATGATTCTGCTTACTTCTGTCATACTCGAGAGGCCCAAATGCGCACTAATGATAAAGTCAGAAAGACAGATGTTACTTTCAAGAATAAATGGTTTCACTGTATACCACTCATCTCTACTCTAGTTCCCTTTAATTATTAATACTTTCCCTGCATTAGCATTAGTAATTACACTCGATTTAGTCTCAAGCAAGCAGATGCGAAGCATGTGAGTCTTCAAGACTCCATATTAGTACCTTCTGCTCATGCTCAAGAATTTCCCTCCAAGCGACAGCTCGTCGTACTGCGTAGATGCAGGTGACGCATGCGCAGTAAAGATTTCCAGTTAGAAGCCATTTTGAGAATTTGTTTGAGTTATTTAGGTTAGTAAACACATTTGCAAGCTTCAGTATTGTCATGATCGCGCTGCGCTGATGGACTACAATTCCTGGCAGAATGCGGTGGGAGAACTACCGCTCCCATGATCCTTTGCTATCTCGCGAGAGGATGATCGCGGAAGCATAAGGAGGACGGTGTGCAACGCTCAGCATCGGAAATTCTCCGGTCCGAGCTGTTCATGTCTTAGCGGTTCGTCTATGGTGTGGTAAGGGTGCTTGCACCTGGACAGGTTTTGCTTTTGGCATTCTGAAAACGAACTGAAGTCCTGAAGGTGGCTTCGTGAGGGCTGTTTGTGTCTGGTTGTTTACAGGGGTTTAGCCCCTTCCTAGTCCTACGGATTTGTCCCGGTCGGTATTGTCGGCCGATGGTGCTGTGGATGCAGAGTAATCCACGGATCCTTCTGCAGTACAATTTGCTGTTTCTGTTCTTCCGAAAACTTTGAGGGGAACAACTTTGCTCCTGTACTTGATTCCTGTACAGGGGGCATTACCTTAACAACGATCGTTTTTGTGTGAAGTTAGCACAGGGACGAATACATTCTGTTTCTTTGCACTGTGATGAAATGGGGTTCAGAATGGATGGTGTTTAATCCCTATGTCTTTTTACTCCTTTATTAACAGGGATTGATCAGGAGTGGTATTCTAACTCTCGATCCCTGTGAAGTGTTCAAGGAGTGAGATAGGGGTATGTAATGCCCTCAATAGTATATTGGTGTTTGCTATTGTATATGTCAGCATAATAGGAGATTATAAGTCACTGTTGCTTTTGTATTATTGCAGCTACACCTCTATCCCCTCATCCGTCATCATTTATCTCTCCCCTGAAGGATTCTTTTTCTTTACAGGTATTTAGACAGGATTAGGTGTACTGGTTATTACTGCATGTAGAAACGTTAGAAAAGGAAAGTTACTCATGAGTTTTTGTTCTCTTTCTGTCTTTTCCAGATCTCCCTCCCTGCTGTCCCCTTCCTTTCCTTCCTGGTTCCTAACCTCCCCCCACAAACATCCCTCGCTTAATCGGTTCAATGTGCTGTGCCATAATGGCAATTCCAGTCGTTGGATAGATTGAGAGGTGGAACATAATCTTCAAACCGATCCCGAGGACGTCCAGTATAACAAGTAGCTCTCAATTTTATGTGTTGCGCATTAGTTTTATACAATACAAAATTAATAACAAGTTAGGGAGTTAAATCAGAAGATTGCTTCTGAGCAAGTCTCTTTTCTATGAGTCCTTGCTCCATCACAGAGGACTGCCCACTGCTGTAACAGGGATTCCTGCCCACTCTGACTGGCAGCTCTCACAAAGCTGCTGTCAATGAGATGCTGATCTCTTATCGAATCAGATGGGGCGAGTGAGAAAATGTGCAGGGGAAGTGGAGGAGGGTTGAAGGATGACAGATTATTTTGTTAGTTTCACAGAAAAGACGTTACCAACAAGAATAGCACATGAGGGCGGCAGGATGCCTAATTAAATTCTATGTATTTTCACCCGTTAGGGCACACAAAGAGGGTAGGCGTCAGGACACTGGCTGTTATTTTTAAAGTACATTTAGGGGATGGTAAGGAGTTAAGACCACACTGTGCACAGCTTCCCCATGATTCCTCCTCCCCTGCACAGCTAATCCATGGGTGCAAATACAATATACCATTGTAAAAGTAGGTATGCAGTTGTCAGTAACAGAGTTTTCCAACTTGGCGGTCCAAGCGACAACATAGACAACTCAGGTTTTGCTCTGATTTCTGTTTGATGCCACTTGGAATTCTTTGGTGGAAAACAGTTCTGCTATTATCAGTTACTCATCTATAATTCTAAATATGTTCCCACACAACTGTAGTGAGTACTTTGCAGTGCCTGTACCACCTACTTATAGGACACAGTATTTATTTTTTGAGTTGAGAACCTCTTTTATATGCTTTCTATGATAAGGATTACACTTTTCTGTGGCTATTGTCAATTACCTTCTATATAGTGTACTCATCCTTTATTCTTTATCAATCCTACCTGTCATTATAAGAATCAGTCAGAAAAACAAATAAACTCTATTACTCCAATGCTGTATAAAATGAAATCCTAAAGGGTGACCGTAGCACTAGTTATCTCAAGGTCCACATCCTAACTTGCAGCTCTCAACTGAGAGAAAATGGTGCCATTTCAAATGTTGCTATGATGCTATCAATGATGTCACAGAACACCATGAGTGATGTAAAATGGGAGGTAATTAACAGTTCATGGTGAGAGCACAAGTTATAGTTGCTTGAGATATCTATAACTGGGGAATTTCAGTGGTTTTGTTAGTTTAAATTGTTATGTTTAAATTGACATTTTCAACTTATTATACCATAGCTTTCAACCTTTGGTTTTGACCTGAATTTCTATGGCTTTTTAAAAGTAAAGTATGATGTTATTGAAATTGGTAACTATATCACTTTAACCTTGTTTTTTTTCCAGTGAATAGCTATTTATTCTGACTTATACAGTTATACAGTGTGCAAAAAAGGGGGATACTCCTCTAAATCCTGGTACTTATTCAAACACTCCTAATGAAAGCACACAACCAATAAATGGAAGTGGAAATGGAAATGCGGGGTATAATTCCAGACCAATTATCCATAATGGATGTAATACTAATCAGTTAGAGGGGCCAAGTGTGAGAAGAGAGCCAAATGTAATGGAAGGGTCAGAGTTTGAGAGACAAATGCCATACATAGATTTACTTCCGGCGGTAACCCCCTATACTGTGGTACTAATTAATGTACCTAGGCTGCGTAAGGGGACTGTGGAGACATGGGAAAGTTTAAGAAATAAATCGCTATCTTGGCTGGGGGGCAGAACAGATTTAACAGATAGATTATTTAACAAGTTTAAAATGGCAAAAAGAGTGGGCTGGATAGGAAGGGGACCAAAGGACCTGGTTGGTGATTGTGTGATTTTGAATTTTAAGACCCTGTACCTAATTGAGTCAATCTTGGGTAGGGTGCGTAATAGTCCAATTTGGACAGATCAGATTAATATTGTGCCACTAGGATACTTTTATAAACCCAGCTACCTTGACTGTGGCGTACAGAGCAAAGCCGCCCCGTTGATAACCCACAGTATAAACTATGGAATACCCACTTTTAACCATTTTAATATATTACCGAATTTGGAAGAAGTGGATTGACAGAATGGGTCTGATAATATCTTTACGAGCAGAGTATCCAAGAAATCTAGCACATACATTAGGGAAAAAGTGCTAACGAATTGTAAGGTTGAGCCTGGTATAAGGGGCACAGTTTCATATGGCTCACATGAAATTCTAGTACACCAGGATATATTGGAAGTTTATCTGGCATTGACCGTTAGCACTGGGAACTCCGTAACCCCTGATGATGTGTCTACTACAATAATGTACAACACCCCGATGCTGAGTGCAGAAGAAAGCTTGGTACCTAATATAGCCCTTAGAGGAAAGGGTAGATGTAATTTTAAGTTTTGGAACGTTGCAGGTCTAAAATCTAAAGTTAGAAATGTTATTGTGTAGCGAATGTATCCAGCAATTTATGTTTTCAGTCTACAGGAAACTTGGGCGATAGAACCAATTAATATTAATGGTTATAAAACCCTTCATACAACTGCTATAGCTTCCAAACATGATAGAGCAAAAGGGGGGCTGTGCACATACGTTTCAAATCTAGTTAGTTTTGGAAAAATAGATCTGGTGTTCGAGGATCATTTTTACCAAATTATTAGATTAATGGTAGAACAAATTGTCTAGTAATACTTGTGAATTGATATAACAATGTTCCCCATGATTTATTAGAAGGGGTTGTGAAGGCGATACGTGGTCAGTTATATAAGCTGCAGGAGATAGGGAGCATAGATTTGATTGTTGTCTGAGGGGGATTTTCATACTGCTCTCTGTCAACACTCTGATACTGGGAGACCTTTTTTCACATTTCCCACATACTGTTGTAAATGAATTTAGGACCTTAGTGTAATTTTCCCGATTCATGCCCTTATATAGGTGTAAATTCCCCGATCCTTATATAGGCATAGAAATCATTACCATATTTAGACTGAGTCTATGCAGCCCAAATACAGCATGGCTACTTCCACTAAGTTCCGAGAATCAACAATGATTTCTTAGAAAAACCCGCCTTCAGCATCTAGGGACTTCCCCTCGCCTGAATACTAATTTATCTAGGAAATCATGGAGTTTTCACAGAACTGGGTCTTTGAGTGACGTTATTAAGTCCAATCACACGTCAAACTCTGCACCTTCAAAGTATATATATGCCTACATTTGCCCAGACAAACACACAGTGGTTTGGAGATCGACTAACTACTTGCCGGACACCCTGCAGCAGCAAGTGCCGAAGGAAGCCGACCCTACAGCTGACGCACTTAGAGACGCTGTCCTTTCTCCTGCTGAGAAATCCAGCTCCAGTGTTTCTAGGCTACCCTTGCGGGTTGCTGGGAAATCGAGTCCTGAGAGAGAGATACAAGACCTCCTTCATTCTAAAACCAAGGTATGGAGCTGATTAGACCCTTAGAGAATTCTTGGATAGATCCTTGGCAGAGAAATACTAAACTTAAGCTACACCTCACTTACTTCTTTCATTGTACTAGACTTAGTTTAGGTACACCGGGGTAGGTGTATTTTAGAAGCACCAGTTGAGTACGTTTAATCATTATTTTATTATTGTATGTATTGCATACGTTTTAGGCAACTTATGGCTTAGAAACCATATCATGCTTTTACAGTACTACTTTATAATACTTTTCGTATTATATACTCTGTACTTTATAACCAGTGTTACGATTGTAGCAGTACATTTCTTATGCTTGAGAAAAAAGACTGTTCAATAAATACTTTTTATTGAAAACACCCGTCTCTCTATTTTCTCAGCACCTCTGGTGAAACGAAGCATGCACGATTGACTGAGTAAAATAGTTATTTATTGTTTCCGCGACTCTAGAGATACATTTCTTATCCTTGGGAAACAAAGTTGTCATGTTTATGCGGTAGTCAGAAACGAATCCCTTCTTGTTTATTCAAGAAAGTTTCTAGTGACCTCTGAGCTAGCTGACACTCACAATTAAGTTTAAAATATACGATAGAGACCTAGTCGACCTCAGTCCTACGTCTAATCTATAGTATATGTTATTCCAATGCGCAGAGCCTATTGGGAATATATGAACTACACTACATGGCGCCCAACATTTGGTAAGGCGATAAATTAACGCAAGATACTAGAGTAACTCAGTCGTGCTTTTCACAAAGACCCCTTTTTCCCGTAAAATACTCCAATAGACGTCTGGAGTGGGTAAAAGGTTAATATCCGCCAAAACTAAGTAGGACAAAAATCCTATGTATTAGTTTTTGGTTTGTTCATGTTGAAGGATACAGTGTTTCAAAATATTGTGCACCTAATCTTTGTTTCCTTGAAACATTGCTCTGCAAAAACTTCCAGTCGACAAAATGTCGGAGAGTGACGAAGAAAGAGAGAGAGCTAGAGTAGCAGCTCAAGCAGTCTTAGATGACACAAGTCTCCAACAAAATGACGCGGATGCTATACTCATCCCGGTAAATGTAAGAAAAACCATAACTATAAAACTTATAGAGAATGGAGTATCATCGAGGGGTGGTAAAGTAATCTTTGTTATAGAGGCGCATGAATATCGGCAGACAGAGGTATTCTACTCATGGGTTCTGTTTCCTACAGCAAATCCAACAACACACGAGTTCCACTACTACAAAGTAGAGGAACCTCCAGCGGCATACGTTCCTTTCAAGGACGTTGAAATTCCATTCACTTACCAAGAGTATCAGTTCTGGTTTAAAGGCACCCTACAACATCAAAATCACATTACCAGGCTCGGTCCACTAGGTAGACCAGGAGCTACATGGCCAGTACAAGCCAGCTATACACCACACCCTGACATAGAAAATATGACAGGTCGAGAACTGTTAGCTCAGCTGAAACAGTTAATTAAAATACACAGACAATTGGTTCAATATGTAATTCGGACTTTAACAGTCCAACCAGCTGTAAGGATTCTACAGCACACCCCTCACCAGGGGAATACAAATAAAATCACACCACAGACAATACAATCAGTCATTGGTAAATTGCCTGCAAAAAGGGAACAAATTCCGTTCTGGTTAGCTCAGAAAATTACTCAAATAGAGGCAGTACTCCCTGATAGTACACCTCATGAGAAACACAGAATTCTGACAATGTATTTACCAATGGGGATAGCACCACATGTGGAGGACTGTGACACAAAAACACATGGTGTACCATCCATGGCAGTAATACCAGACGTTCTGAGACAGATTCAAAATGAATACGGTCCAGAACTGGCCTTAAATCTGGGTATGAAATTACTGAAAGATTTCAAACAGGTCTCAGCTATATTATTAGCTAACATTAGAGGTAAAGCAGCATCTGTGGCAATCTGCCAAAAGTTAAAAGAAACATATATAACAGACCGACCATATGAGCTTTCTAGAATTATTGAAAAATCTTACAAAGAACTAGGAAGAGATAGTTTGGGTGGGAAACCAGTAAAACCAGAATTAACAGAAAATCCTGAAAAGGTGTTTATTAAAAATAATCTCACTACTCCTAAAAAGAAGTGGGAAAATACTAAACAGACACTTCCTAAAGAGAAACGTTCTCAATCCAGAGGAAGATCTCCACAACGGGGAGGTAGGTCTCTGCAACGGGAGCCCTCTGCAAAAAGGTATGACCTTAGAAATAGGGATACTTTAAGAAAACCTGATAGATATCAAGATACTGATACACGTTCCTCTCGTACCTTTCAGACTTCCTCGCAGAAATCCGAGAGGAGAGGACGATCAGAACAAAAAGAGGAACGCGTGAAGTCCAAAGAAGAACAGCACGTTCCAAAAAATAAGAAAACTCAATTCACCAAAAAGAAGGTAGCAAGCATAAAAATCAGACATGCGGACACAACTCAAGAACAGGGAGTGGGCCCAGACAATGCTAGACAGCGCAGCAGAAGTCACCATAGTTCGCAAGATCTTGAAGGATCATCTGGAGACAGTGGACTTGAATGAATCCATTCAAGTTGAAACTGCCGACACCAGGGTTAGTGTACCCCACAAGTTATATGAAGTAACACTCCGGATGGAGGGGGACATAACTAGAAAAATAAGAGCACTCTTTTGGGAGAAGCTCTGTAAGGGGTATGACATTCTTCTAGCTGGACAAGACTGGCCACCTGAATTTGTCAGGGAGTGCCCACATGGCGAAGAGATAATTATGCCAGCCTTCTCAAATCATATTCCAATATATAAAAAATACACATATGCCAGAAAATGGGCAGTAGTTCAGGCTCCAGCATTATATAAAAATCATGTGGGATGGGATGAGGACTCTCCTCACCATAAAATCCAGTTAAAAAATCAACCTACAGCACAGAGGCATTATCCAGTTAAGCAAGAAGCTAAAAAACAAGTCATGGATATTTTAAATCAACTTGAATACCAAGGGGTGATTGAAACATGCACCTCGTCAATGAACAATCCTTTGTTTACTGTCTCCAAACCTGACAATTCATATCGTCTAGCATTGGATTACAGACATTTAAACTCCTGTTGCAAAACTTTTGCAGTACAAAATGCACATAGTGCAGCATTGATGAATAACATTGTGCGTAAAAAATATAAAACCACATTAAATATTTCGAATGGGTTTTTCTGTCAAAACATTGCACCTGAAAGCAGGCATTTGACCGCTTTCTCAATTATGCGGATACAGCGACAATTTTGCCGTCTCCTCCAGGGATTCAAGAATAGTCCAGGGTTGTTTTCAGCCAGAGTAACAGAGTTACTACAAATGTATGGTGATGAGGCATTATCTTATGTCAATGACATCTATCTTACAGACAATGATTTTGACATACACTTGAAAAGAGTGAACACCATAATACTTGGGTTCACATCTGAAGGGTATAAATTAAATTTTAAGAAATCATGAATTGCCCACCTCAACATCCTATTCGTAGGCTACGAGTTATCAAGTGAAGGCAAAAGCCTGGCAGCTAACTTTGTAGAGAAATGTGCGCTGCTCCAACCTCCAAAGAAGCTGAAAAACATTTTTATTTTTTTATTTATAAACATATTTTTTATTGAGCACATTGTAATCATACAGGAAGCATGTAACCTTGCTTGTCATGGTACAGTAGCATTGCGCTCTTAAACGTACACATGAAGAAGAAATTAGAAAGAAAACAAGAAAAAGAAGGAAAAACAAAAAACTGAAACAATGCCAAAGGTCAAATCTCATAATGTCACATGTACATCATTGCAATCTATGCTTTCTAATTAGATCAGTATGTCCTGCTGGGTGCGCCCCCCCGTCCAAACACAGCGGCGCCACCGCCACAACAACCCACACAATGTTATCGTACAGTAAAGGTCAGTTCATGTGGGCAGAGTCAGTCAGAGTCCACCTCGGCCTGGGTCAGTAAGTATTCCCGCAGGGGAGCCCAGATGTCCCTCAGACGTGAGGCACGGGGCAGCTCTTCAGCGTAAGTTTCCAGTTGGTCCCGGCAGTACACCATATCTTTGAGGCAGTCGTCCGCCTTAGGAAACAGTCTGCTGTCCCACGTGAACAGGGTACGCCTCTTCGCCAAGAGCAGGGCTAGTTGTACAAATCTCCCCAGAATCCCCGTCAGGTGTGGGCCGTAGCCCAGCAGGCACAATGCCGGAGTGTTGCTTAAAGCCAACCCCGTCATGCTGACAAGATGACCTATTACTTTTTCCCAGTACTGAAAGACTTGTTGACATTGCGACGCCATATGTACAAAGCCTGCCTCCCCATTTCACATCTCTTGCAGGCAGAAGACGCCCTCAGTCCAATTTTCCACAGCTTGTGAGGAGTGTGATAGGTTTGATGTAGGAATTTGAGGTGTATGATACAAAGGTTGCTGTTGGACGACAGTCGTCCCGTTATCGAGCAGATGTGTACCTCCTCCTCCTCCGTTATGTGAGTGTCAAAGGCGGTGTTCCAGCATGTTAAGCAAGGGGCAGAACTATGGGGTGTGTCTTTCTGTACCGCCTTGTACAACTTAGTGATCATCTTACATTTCATGGGTGCGGTAATGATCAATTGTAAAGTGGTCAGAGCCGCAGGGTCGTCCGGGAAGCATGTGTAGTGTTGCTTCATCGCGCGCCGTAATCTGTAGCATGTGAATTGGAATAGTAGCGTGGGATTTTGGATGTACGCTAGGTCTTCTCCTGAGATGTACGTACCGTCTGGGTACAGGTCACCCATAAGAGTGATGCCTGCTTCCTTGAGTGCTTTGACTGACCCCCGATCACTGGCAACCGATAGCGCTGCGTGCCCTTCTATGCGTAGAGCAGGCGCGTAAAAAGTAAGCTTTTGTGTTCTGCGGCCAATCGCCTGCCACGCTGCCACCGTCGTATCGAGAGTGTTGATCTCTGTCCTAGGAGTGTGTGTCACGACACCGCGCAGGGGGATGGGGTGGGCGTCCCCCTCTTCAACTGCGACATGCGGAAGGAACCCATGTGGCTTATACCAGTAGAATGCGTGGTGAGCCTGACAGCACAAATAATATACATAAAAATCTGGTGCGTTGAATCCCCCCCTGTCGTAAGATAGAGACAATGTTTTCCAGCCCACCCGCGGCGGTTTGGTGCCCCAAACTAACCGTAACAGCTGCGTCTGCAACGTTTTAAAAAAAATGCAGAGTGAGCGGAATTGGGATGTTACAAAATAGATATAAAAATTTGGGTAACCCCACCATTTTTATGATGGAAATGCGGTCCGCCAAAGATAGCGGGAGACACTGCCATCTGTCTATCTGACCGAACAGGGCCGTGTATGCAGCCCCAAAATTAACAGTGATCACGGTCTGAGGATCTCTGTGTATCCACACCCCTAAATACTCGACAGGGTCTGCAGACCAGACTAATGGATACTCCACCGTAGGGGGGGGTAGTTATTGCCGTTAGGGGGATGATTACAGATTTATCCCAATTTATATGTAATCTGGAGAACAGGCCAAATTTAACATATTCCCGCAAAACAGGGGACAGGTATGTGTGCGGATCTCGAATGTATAGGACCATATCGTCTGCGTACAACGAGATCCCCACTGGGCGATTATTTAAATTCAGGGCTGCCGCCCTATGTACTTGCTGTATTTTACAAGCCAACGGCTCTAGTACAATGGCAAAAAGTAGTGGGGAAAGAGGACACCATTGACGGGTGCCCCTGCTCACCGCAAATTGCTCGGACGTATCGCCACCCACGGGGACCCTCGTGGATGGTTCTGTATAAAGTATCTGGATCCACTGTAGGAAAATGGAGGGGAAACCCATTCTTTCCAGTATGTGCATCATGCATCGCCATTCTATGTAATCAAAAGCCTTTGCAGCGTCCAGTAGGACCGCGACGGCAGGAAGATCGGGGTTAAGGACATGGAGCATGGCGAAAATAGTGCGCAGGTTCAGTGAAGTGGATCGGTCGGGAATAAACCCGGCCTGGTCGGGATGCATTAGGGGTTGCAATTTGGTGGCAAGAATTTTTGCTAAAATGTTGGCATCTAAATTGATGAAGTATAACGGACAATATGATTCGCAGTGATCAGGGTATTTGTCTTTTTTTTAGCAGAGTGATGATCAGCGCCTGGCGCAAGGTGGGGGCAGACGGCCAGAGTCATATGCCTCAGCATACATCTCCAACAGATGAGGAGCCAGTATGTCGGCATATGCTTTGTAAAATTCTGCGGTCAGGCCATCCGGACCGGGAGCCTTCCCGTTCGGAAGTGATTTAATGGCGTCCGCGACATCCTCTAAGGCTATCGGGAGGCTAAGATATTTGCGGTGTGCGTCCGATAGCCACACGCAAGCGATGTCATTGAGGTAGTCATCCATGGTTGGCTCATCCATCCCTCCCGTGGACATGTATAGGTTGGAATAAAAAATACAAAATTGTTCTACTATGTCAGTGGGAGAAAAGTGAGACTGTCCATCATTATCTACAATGTGGTCTATTAGGAGTTGACAGGACCTGCTCTGTAAACGACCCGCCAGTGTTCTGCCCGGTCTCCCTCCTTCGCCGTAACGCCTAGCTACGTGTCTCTTGGAGAGGTATTTCACCTCAGTTTCCGCGATGGTGTTGTATTCATCTACATGTTCACGTATCTCAGCGAGTATGGCAGTCGATGGCATGTGGTGTGCAAGTTCGTGCAGTTTCGTCTCTATGGTAGAAAGGCGGCCCCTGATGTCTTTGAGTATCCCCACGGATATGCGAATGCATACGCCCCTAATTGTGACCTTGAAGGCCTCCCACAGTGTTTCCTGACTGTCCACCGACCCCACATTATTCTCAAAGTAGTGTACTATGGCCGTTTTAATGGTGTCCGCGTATATCGGGTCAAGGAGTGATTCCGCCCTAAAGCGCCATGTGAATGGTTTGTGCAGGTTATGTGGGATGTGCAAAGTGAGGACCACCGGGTTATAATCTGAGAGCGTTCTAGGAAGGTTGCGGGCGTCCGTGTCCCAAGTGTGTGCACCCTCGCTCAGCAGCCAATAGTCTAGGCGGGACCAGCCATTAGTCGCAGGTGTGACGTGTGTCCCCCCGGGACCCCTTCATTTCTGTGCCTCCACGCATCTCTCCACCCAAACTCCAGCATGCCATCATTCACGCATTGGGCAACTCGGGCCATCCTAGTGTTCTGCGGGTTAGATTTGTCAATGGTGGGATCAAGGTATGTGTTAAGGTCACCGGCTACCATCATTTCCGTTGCAGGACAGTCTCGGAGTACTCCGAACATGTGTAAATAGGCCGCCATGTCATCTACTACAGGGCCGTATATGTTCACAATTGTCACCAGTACATTGCCCAATTTCCCCATAACAACCGCCCAGCGGCCTTCCTCATCCGTGTGTGTGCGAAGAGCCGTGAAGGTCACTCCCTGTTTCACGAGTATAAGGACCCCTCTGGCGTAAGAGGAGTAAGAGGATGCCAAGCGGTATGATGCCCATCGTCTGGCCACCCTGTCTTCTGTCATTTTTGTCAGTTGTGTTTCCTGTAATAGCGCAATGTGCACGTGGTGTCTATCTAGTTGCGCTAGTACTTGTCTAATTTTCTTTGGAGTGTTTAGCCCTCTGACATTCCAAGTGATGCAGTTATATGTGGACCCGGCCATGTGCCTCGTGTCAGAACCCGGTGTCAGCATGCGGTCTACTAACATTGGGGCGCCCCCAGTAGTCACAATGGCGCAATATGATGATTTGTGCAGTGAGTGACTTTGGCATACAATAAACAAGAACAGACCCCCCACCCGCCTCCCACTTCAGCATTCCCAACCTGCTAAAGACATGGCCCACAGTTAACTCCCTCAACAACCTCAACAGTAGTGCACGTATGTCCCATCGGGGATCACTCATCGGGGTCGTGTTGGCTGTAGCCACTCCCAGGTGAAATTGGGAGTGGTGCCACCTGTTACTCAGTATTGCCCCTCAACTCATACAACGGTGCAATGAGTGTGTATTCCAGTGAAAATAAGTGCAGGAGACTGCATAGGTCAAAAGCACTGCGTTGAGGGCATTACCAACTATTCACCTCACCCCCAACTGGAGCATTGCATGCCCACCTAAAGGTCACTTCGTGGCCCCCTTACTGTTCAATCATCGACATCCGATGTCTGGGAGGTAGGTGAGCGCTGACTCTGGCGTCGGAGAGTTTTTGCATGGTCCAACGCTCGCTTGGGATTGGTGAAGATCTTGCCTGTTTTCCATGGTGCCGATGCGTAAAAGCGCTGGATACAGCATCGCATATGGTATTTGGTCTTTCTGTAGAAGTTTCTTGACCGCCTGGAATTCCTTGCGAGCTGCTTGCACATTTGCCGTGAAGTCAGAGTAAAAGGATAGGGCATTGCCCTGATACGTGATGGAGCCCTTCAACCTAGTAGTGCGTAGAACTGTATCTCGATCTCTGTAGTTAAGAAGCCGCGCAATTATGGGCCTCGGGGGTGTCCCCGGTGGCGGGCGCGCAGCGAGTGATCGGTGAGCACGTTCAATGGCAAATAGGGGGAGATAATTCATCTTTCCCACAGATGTCTCGAAGCATCTCCTCAACGTATTCCTCAAGGCGCCCCACATTTGTGGATTTTGGCAGGCCCAAAATTTGTATATTGTTCCGGCGTGAGCGCGCTTCAATATCCTCGTTCTTGGCCTGGATTACTTCTAGCAATATAGTTATATCCGAAGTCTTCTCCGCCACTTGTTGGAGCCCTACTTCCGCATCTGAAATGCGTTATTCAGCCTCCCCAATCCGCGTTGCCTGCTTATCCAGTTTAGCCAAAAATTGGTCCATTCTGCCGTTCAGCGCCTCTATCTTGCCATCAAAGGCCTGTAAGCTCGCATGGATGGCTGCCAGAGATTTCTCAAGCGCAGTGGGGGAGCTCGCTGGTTCATCCAGCTCAGTGTCCGACGTCGGGGTCTGGCCGGTCTTGGTCCCTTTGCGCAGTTCAAATGTCAGCCGGGGTTGGGACTTGTCAGGCTTACCTATGTCTCCAGTGAAGTGTCGCTGTCTCTGATGCGTAGCACCTTCAACTCGCCTCACTGAATGTTGTTGTGTTTCTTTGTTTTGATGGCTTTATCACGCTGTAATCGCGATCACAGGGTCAGGCCAGCAATTAGGAAGTTGTTGCACCGTGCTAATCCAGCAGCAGCCTGGGTTATTGTTGACCCCAAGCTGCTTGTAATGGAGGCAGCCGTCGACTCACAGTGCTGCGGCGACGTAGAATGGCGCCCAGGCTGCTGATATTCAGTATGGCACCAATGGAGTTGGGGGGACCCTGGCAGGGTATGGGGCCTGTAGCGTGATCTGATTATAGTACAGCAGTTAGTGTAAGTGTGAGCACAGGTGCTGCAGCAAGGTCTTCAGATGCACCGTGTGCTCTTGGCGCCGTCTGAAATGATGGAAGGGCTGCCTGGCAATCTTGTCTCGGAAGTGCCCACACCGCATAAAATGGCGGGCAGGGCTCGGGCGGCCTGTTTAACTCAGATGGGGTGTATATAGTGGTGCCTCAATAGGTTCGTGCTCCTGGCCAAGCAAGTGAGTTCGTGCAGTGGCAGTGGTTGGCTGCGATATGGTCCCGCTGTGCCTCTCGGGGTGGGTGGGGGGGATGCAGCAGCCCCGGCGCAGATCTGAGCAGTTTGCCTCCAATCCGTGTTGAATCACCCCCCACAGAATTCTCCGGGTCCGCGCCGCGGTTCCCAGGGGCGGCGATCGCCGTTATGGTCTTGCGAGCTGGCAGCGCCGGTGCGGTCGGTGGGGAGGTGGGGGGATGCAGGTCTCTGAGAGTGTGGGCCGCGCGGCACTCTGCGGCCTACTCCTCACCTTGGGGCCGGGCGCTTGCATGGTGAAGCGCACCCAGCCAGGTCTCGCCGCTGCCAATTCCTCCCCCTTCCGATCTTCGCCGCTGATAGCCTCCCCGCCTGTGGCTTGATCAGGTGGCGTCTCGCCCTCTTTGTTGTTCGGCGGCGTAGTTTTTCGGTCTGTGCTCTGTCTCAGGTTGGGAGCAGAGTCTCCTCGCCTCAGCCGTCAGTCGCGGGCCGCCATTACCTGATCACACACGGCATCCGCACGGTCCCCAACAGTGCGATTTCCAGCACCGACTCAGGAGCGCCGCACATCTACAGATTGCGTTTCAGATCAGGAGCACAGTCTCATGCAAGAATCACCGATTTGTCCGAGCTGCGGAAGGATAGCTGCAGGATACCTGAAGGTGGCTGGCAGAGCTACACTACAGTGCGGCCATTTTGCCGAGCCTCAAGCCACGCCCCCCAAAAACGCTGAAAAGTTAATTCTAGGTTTCCTGTATTTTTTTAGAAGTTATGTTCTCAATTACGCAGAAAGGGTTAAACCTCTCTACGAATTAATAAAACCTGATTTCAAACCAACTAATTGGACTCAAAACCACAAAGAAATTTTGCGTTCAGTGCAAACAGATATGTTAGCAAAAACACAGTTAGAAACACGCGACAATGTGCGCTACCTAACCTTTAGTGAAGTAATGAAGGTGAAAAGGTACCAATAGCATACAAATCACACTTTTACACACAAGCTGAAATAAAATTCACTTCTACAGATAAAATTCTGACAGCGGTTCAAACTGTAGTAGCAAAAGAGAGAGCTCTGGCACAGGGAACACAAATAATGATCGTTACACCTGTACCTGCCTTAGAGGCAGTGACAAAAGCAAGCATTCCAAATGCAAAAGCTTTACATCCAAGATGGAAACAATGGGTTAACTCTCTTGCTGCAACAGACGTTGAATACGTCTTTGACCCCTATTTGAAGACACAAGAATTTTTACAATACGAACACGAATGTCCTCTGCCGACCGAGATTCTGCCTCTAGAACATTACGGATGTATAATATATACAGACGGATCAGCACAGCTGGCGCGAAGGCAAATTTAGACCTATGGTCACTAAAACTCAATCACTCGGAGACTGTACAGCTCAGCGAGCTGAACTGCAGCTTTCAAAATACCGATCGTGAATTCCCCACACTAATAGTGTGCGATTCGTATTTCTGCGTTGAATCTTACAACAAACACTTGCAGAGCTGGGTTAAAAACAGGTTCAAAAATTCAAAAGGTGGCACAATTAAGCATAAAATGCTTAGGAAACAAATAGTTCTTTTACAGAAAGAACTACAAAAGACTCACGTGATTCACACACTGAGTCATCAGCGTTATGGCGTTCACGTTGCAGGGAATTCATTAGCTGATGAAGCCGCGAAGGCAGCTGTGCAAACGGCTTCTGTAGCTGCGATCACTCAGACAAAAACAAAAATAGACAGCGAAATAATGCAAGCTGTCACTGCTTTAGTCAAAGACAGTGGTAAGACACTCCCAAAAGGCTTTCCAGTAAAGTACACATATATAACTGATGTGAATAATGTTCCTTTTACTCAAATAACTGGAGTGGGGGATAGGGCAATTCCAAACATGGAACATAGGTTAGGACTAATCTTAGCAGCACATGAAGGACTGGCCTCTGCTCACGCAGGAGTTTCCACCACAGTATCATTATTAAATCAGATATATTGGTGGCCACGCATGAGGAAACAAACTAGAAACTATGTTCTAGAATGTGAAATCTGCCAAAAAATGAAAGTTTCTACAGTAAAACGTCCTGCACAGACGCCCCTTCTGATTTCAGATAAACCTCTAGCGTGCGTTTACCTGGACCACTGTGGTCCCTTAACAAGGGACGGTAACTATAAATATATCATGGTCGCAGTGGATTCCTGCACAAGATTTATTTGGATGTGGCTCCAGCGCTCGGCTGACGCCAGAACTGTTATAAAGGATTTGCGAGTCTTTATCGGCACATACGCAATCGGCGCGCTACATTCTGACCAGGGTCCTGCGTTTAGCTCTTGAGCTTACAAAGAGGCCATGGCTAGCTTGGGCGTTGCATTACGGTATTCTAGTCCCTTCCATCCTGAGGGTAATGCAGTAGTGGGAAGAAAAAAACGTGACATAAAGCAATCCATAACAGCTAAGGTATTAGGTTCAGGTGATGGGTGGGTTAAACATCTAATAAGTGTCCAACGTAGTCTTAACAATCTGCCAAGAAATTCTCTGGGTGGAATCACTCCACATGAATTACTGTTTGGTACTAGAATGATAATCGAAGACCTCGATTGTCAAACTTCAGTGGTGGAACAAAAACCCTTTGATGTCAAAGATCGTTTGGCTGTTTTACAGGACTTAAATGAAACAAGAAGAAGTCTGTGTAACACAACACAGAAGCCAACGACCACTGAAGAAAAACCACCTGCCCCAGCAAGACCTGTCTGGATTACAAAGATTGGGGATCTAGTCAGGGAAAAGATCGCGGTAAAGAAGGAATTTGGGCCTTCTTACAGAAAAGCAGTATCTGTCTTGGCAATCCAAGGAACAAGTTCAGTAGTACTCTCGCCCCTTGCTGATAAAGGGGGGAGAACAGAGTTGTGTCCATCGCCCTGGTCAAACCACATCATGTGGCTGATAATAAGTAGTAGTCCCAGTGGACTCCCAAGTTGTAGCAGAAGACCAAATCTCGCTACTATCCAAGAGGTTAAAACTGAAAGACTTATCACCTTTGATAAACCTGCAGTAAGAAAAGAAAGACTATGTAACAAAGCCATGGAACTCGTGCCTCTTGAGACCCAAATAACAGTTCGTCAAGAAACACCTGTGTACAATGATGTAGCCTCTGACTATACCAAAATGACAAAGGAAGAAGCAACTCCAAAGATTAATATCAATCCTGATGCAATTCCAACAATTGACAGAACATCCTCTGGCTATTTTATCAACGTTGATACATTTTTGGAGGATCCCAGTGAACCTGAAGAAACGCCACAAATAAAACTTTCAAAGAAAAAATAACAGAACTCTTTCATCAACTTGAAATGACATATCTGGTTTTACCATGGATTGAATGTTGGATTGTGTTAGGTGTACTTTTCCTCCTGCTCTGGCTCATTCTGGTTTTAAGCTTGGGAAAAATGATAAATGGAAAATACAGTACAATGGACACAGCAAGTCAGAAAATCAACTTGATCCTGAATCCTCACAAATCATCCCATCATGAAAAAAGAGACCTGTCATCAGTGAACATCACAGCCGTTCCTATACCTGGTGGTATAGCATGGGACAGAACTGATTATGACATCGATGGCCCAGTGGAGCTGCTGAAGATTCTACACCAGTTCAAGGTTTCTTTGGGTGACTTTGTATCACCCAGCTCTTTTTCTGATGATTGGGACTTTGAGACTATTAATAATAGGATGTCAGATTTAGAAATGTCTGCAAACTTTACAGAACATGAATACGTAGAAGGTTCATCAGATTTTGAACAAATGTACTGTTTTAATCACTATGGTCACCATTATTTGCATAAATCTGCAAGCCCTAGGAATGTTTTTACTTATAATCAATGGGAAGATTGTCCAACGCCGCCAAAGGGCTGCTCAAAAACATTTTATGAAAAGTTTCCGTACTTCTCAGGGTTTAATGTGACAAATCCAGAAACATTTTATTTCAAACATGTGAATAAGACAGGAATGAAAACGATGTTGACCAATACTAAACAAATGTATTCTGCAAACTTTTATGCTCAGCTGTCTACTTTAGGTTTTGACTTTTGGAAAGACAACATTGAGACAAAAACTGTCTGGGGCACGAAAGACTGGCAGGTGCAAGGTTTAGAAGCCCTGTTCAGAGCCTGCATTATACCAGAACAAATAATGTTTTTAAATGACACTGTTCAACAAACTTCTTGTCTTGGCCTGGCTAAGATAAAAGATTTAAATAAACCTTCTATACCTAAACCCACATCTGACAGTAATGATACTACAGAAAAGGAGGTAGACGTTCCATATATTTTAAAACACAACAGAACTAATCCTGATTGGAAAAAATGGTTAATCTGGCCCACAGACACCAATAACTGTCATGATAGATTCCTGAACAAAACACAGGGGTTCAAAATCAACAGGCCAGATCAAAGATATTCCCAGAGACAACATCCAGGGATAGTAACAACATACAGTGTAGGAAAACTATGCCTTGAGTGGCTACAGACATCCACACTTCCAGAAATCAAACAACACTTATCTTTACTTAAAGAAGGCAATGATTTGCGAGATTTCTTAATGGGGCCTCGCAAACAACGTCAAAAACGTTTCATATACGCCGGTATATACGCTGCATACAACGAAGCTTGGAAAATAACGCAAATGGAAATTGCAGAAAGAATACGAGAAACTGATCGTATTAATTTAGAGAAAGCTCTCTCTGTAGTGGACAATGGGTTAACGACTCTGTCCTCCAGAATATATTAATTGGACAGCATTGTATCCTCTGCAATTGACATAATAGAGCAGGACTTGCTAATTTTACATCATGGCCAGTCTCAATTACGTTCTATAATGCTGTTAGGCTGGACGTTACAAAATCTTCGTTCAGGCTATGTGCATGGCGTCTAATCAACACAACGTCATTATTTGCTGTATTTAACCTTACAGATAAGCAAATCTCTTTGGCACAAAGAGGAGCAGACTATACGGTGCTGAGTGTCAGAACTCAGTACCTGGTCACTTTCTCCACGGGAACTGAATGGCTGAAGAACCGCGCTGATATTGTCCCAGCTCCCCAACCCCTCTAACCCCAGATTATATCTGGTGTTAGAAATAGGGGGGAAAGGGGAAGTGGAAAGAAAAAGAGAGACTGTCACACTGGTGTTTTCACTGGGTCGTTCCGATAGGAGCAAACCGCACCTGCAATAGGAAACATAACATTACTACGCTCAGAACACCCAGGTGAACCCCTCTATACTAATGCTGTTATCCTTTGAACGTAATACCTTGACTTGTGTGGAACCTTGCCTCTCTCTTATACTATTCCTGAATGTGTGTATGTGAGATTTTTCTCTTTTCAGAGCTAGACCTTGGTTTCAGCAAATACATAAACGAAAATGTCTTTAAGTTCCAATCCTTGTAGAGAATCCTCAGGAAGAGGTACAGGAAGTCTGAGAACATGGGTAAGAACGATTTACATATGCATATATAACCTCGCTTACAAGAACAGCTAGAACTAGAAGTGCTTGAAGGGAAAATACTCTGTAGAATGGAACAACTGCTTCGCAGGTTTCTTTTGTAAGTCTTTGAAATGATAAGAACAATAGCGCCCAACAATGAATTCTTGTAGAGAACTATTACACTGAGTCTCTCATTTGAAATAAAGTCTCTCAGCAACTGTTGCCAAAATAATAGATACAAATAGGCATACCTTGAACTGTCTACTTGAGAATAGAACAAAAGCCTCACCTGAATTGCAGAAAAGGAAAGTGAGAATATCACCTCACCAATTGACGCCAAACGTCACAGAAACAAAAGCGTTTTCTTCCCTTCGAAAATGCGTGCATGAGGAAACCTGGACGCTTGAACTTTCACACTGGAAATGCTGGAAAGATGCAAGCGTGGAAACACCTCGCAAAGTCCACAAATGGTCTCAGCTAAGACTGGAAACTCAGGAACCAAGCGTTGAGAAAAGTTCTCTGTCGAGCTGATAGAGAGCCCAGAGCCTGAAGAGACCCAGACTCCCAGACTTCTCACAGCCCGATCCACAGTCCTTTCAGAGAAGGGACCCGTGGAGGCACCGAGAGACGTGGGACCGGACATCTCGAAAGACCCCTGAGAAGCTGACTGCGCAGCACCGGAGGCACCCTCGATGCTGTGCTTTGGGGTTTGAGAAGCCCCACAACCGAGCAGCCCTTGCACCGAAGATCAGCCCCCCAGCATCTCCACGATCTGCGTGGGGCCCTTTTGCATCGTGCCACTCGACGCGCCATCCCGGCCATTTGCCACGTGGTCAGCGGCCATCTTGGCGACAAAACCTACAATCTACACTGCGGGTCTGGTTGCTCCAGACTTGCCCTCGCTCCTGTAAAAAGGAGCACCCGCTCTGACCTTGCTTTTCCGAGTGATAAGCTTTTTCCACTTCCTGCATAGCTTGCATTAGCCAAGGCCTGTTTGCTCTGATCAAGTTTCCGACACCGCCATCAGCTAGAGCCTTTGTGGGACAGCTCGTGATCGACTCCTGGACGTCCTCGACTTCTTCGTGTCCACGTGGCTGCAGAGAGAAGCTACACCTCATCGCCTGTTTGCACACGACATCGCCTGGTTCCATCCTGGTTCCACGGTAGTCACTGGCTAGTGACTTTGAACATTGTCCCCTCTGCTTTCAGGTCTTCACCACTTCAGATCCACCCTTGGGTTCACCGGAACTCTTCACATCGAGCCGCCTGCAGCATCTTCAGCTCCAAGCACCATCGACCTGCGTGACGAAACCCGACACCACTTCGCACCTGTGCACCCGCTTCCTGTGGGTGAGGTAACTCAGCAACGCTGATGTTCCTACACTGGTACACACCTCTAGTGTCTGTGTCTAAAGTTTCATTCTTCTAGGTCACTCGGAAGGTTCCTTAATAACTAACTTTGTAACTTTTACGCACCATTGACTTACATTGGTATATGCGTGCACTTTCCGCACTGCACCCGAGTCCCGCGGGCCTTTCCCGACTTCTTCACTGTTAGTCCCGAACAGCTCCAGCGATTCCCCAGGCCCTAGGCCTACTTCCTTTCAGCTAGGTGGTTCTAATACCACTATTTTAGTATATGGTTTAGGTGGCCCGTAGGGCTCATCCATATTGTGCAACTTTTGTATATTTAAACTGTGTTTTGTTTTAACGCATTTGCTTCTGTGCTCATAAAGAGTATAGGGGATTTTTTAGTAAATGAATATATATATATTTTCAATATATATCTGTGTGGTGTCCATTCATTTGGTATTCAAGGGGATTTTGTATGGTAAAACAGCTTGCTTCACATGCCTTTACAGAGTTTAGCCTAAGACTGCTTTGTCCACGCTACTAGGATAGCTGGTCTATAAGGTTGACTTACAACCAATCATCATAAGGGTTGCTTGGCATGGTACAAGGTGATCACTAGAACATCATATACCAGGCCAACTTCTCACGTTGGTGAGCAGCGGTTGGGATTTGAGCTTGCTGTTGTTTTACCATTACAATCTTTGAGAGTATCATTTGAAAGATCATACAGGTACCTGCTAGGTACATATAAAACAAGACTAGTATACTTAAGTTCTACTGAACTTAGTTGTTGTAGAGGATAGGGAGTAGCACACCCTGACTACAACTACTAGATAGGTTTAGTAGGTAAACACCAGTGCAGGTAGATTGCAACATATCCACCCACACTAGAGCAATGTCTGGAGCAGAGGGATCCACTGGGAATGTCTCTGTTGAGAGTGACCCTCCATGGGCACCATCCAAATTTGCTATGTTAAATTTTAAAGGAATTGAGGCAGCTTTGTGCCTCAAGAGGTCTCAAGACAGGGCCAACCCCTACTACAGACCACCTTAGAGAGCTTTGACCAGTCTGAAGCTCTAAAGACCTCTAAAGCAGACCCCACAGGGAATGCTGAAGGAGGCTCTCCCACTGAAGATGACAATACTGATACCCCTGTCCCTATAGTCCAGGTAGATGAGGATGACCAAGTCACTGGAGATATTCAGCCTGATGAGGAGGAAGATGAAGAGGAGACAGAAGGGGGGAGCAGTGACTCTGATGATGGTAGAACTAGTCAGGTGCCAGCCAGCCGGCTTATCCAGGCTAACTTAAGTGTATTTGGGACTGAAGTAAGAATGCCCTTACCCAGACCCCCAAGTGGACTTAACCAGGAGCATAGGAGGAGGAGGAATCACTCAGGTGAATCCAATACCTCCCAGGCTTCTAGAGGTTCTCATGGCCACTCCAGAAGGGGGATGACTAGCCCTCAGAGAAGGGAACATGAGGCCAAAATGAGAGAGGCTGAGCTTAGGATCCAGAAGCAAGAATTAGAGGTTGCCCTGGCCCAAGAGAAACTTGCTAGAGCAAGACAGCCTAGAGAGAGTGGATTAGGATCCACTGGTGGCAGCACTATCCCTAAGGATAAAGACAGGTCTTTTTATACCAGAAACCTGAGTAAGACTGTGCCCCCCTACAAAGCTGGGGATGATATCCACAAATGGATGACTGCACTTGAGAGAGCCTGCAGAGTACAGCAGATCCCTCAGGAGCAGTGGGCAGCAATCTTGTGGCTCTCCTTTGAAGGTAGAGGCCGAGACAGACTCCTCGCAGTTAGTGATGGGGATTCTAGAAACTACCTGGTCCTGAAGAGTGCTCTGATTGATGGGTTGGGCTTAACCACTGAACAGTACAGGTTAATGTTTAGAGAGACCCAGAAGACACAGACTCAGGACTGGTCTGAATTTGTTGAATGTGCCACTAAGGCTCTGGAGGGCTGGTTGCTGGGAAGTAAGGTTACTGACTATACAGGATTGTATAATTTAATTATGAGAGAGCAAATCTTAAGTAATTGTCAAATTCAGCTTCTACATCAGCACCTAGTGGACTCTGATCTGACCTCTCCACAAGAATTGGGTAAGAGGGCAGACAAATGGGTCAGAACCAGGATCAGGCCTAAGAACCAGGGTGGTGACCAAAAGAAAGAGACTACCAAGCCTCAAGAGAAAGGTGGGGATAAATCCAAAGAGAAGACTTCCCTAGGGCCCCAAAACTCCAATGGAAAAGGTGGGCCCCAGAACACTTCCTCTACAGAGAAAAAGCCTTACTGCCATACCTGTAAACAGGTTGGACATTGGAAATCAGACAGCTGTTGTCCAAAGAATGCTAATAAGGAAAATATACCTCCAGGTAAAGCTCCAACACCTCCTGTCACTGTCAGCAGTGGTCCACCAGGTGGTGGGAGCACCCCCAAGAATTTGAATGGGTTTACCTTTGGAGCTCAGGTGGATTCTGGCCGAACCAGGTCCCCTACCTCAGATACTCTTGTCTATGAAACTGGCATGGGGTTTTTCAATTTCACTGCCTGCCCAAACACTTTGAGCAAGTATAGACAGGAGCCCCTCATCAATGGTTTGAAAGTTGAGGCCTTTAGAGACACAGGGGCTAGCATCACCATGGTGGCTGAATGTCTAGTCCCCTCAAGGCAACATTTACCTGATGCCACATATCAGGTGACAAACATTGATGGAATAGAAACCAAACATCCCATGGCAGTAGTCAATCTTAGCTGGGGAGGTGTCACTGGCCCAAAGAGAGTGGCAGTGTCAGCAAACTTGCCTGTAGATTGCCTACTTGGTAATGATTTGGAAATCTCAGCCTGGGCTGAGGTTGAACAGCAAACCCATTCTAGAATGGTAAATCTCCATGGAAAGGTTAGTGGGGCTGTAATGGCTACAGCCCCAATCCAAGATGTCCTTCCTGAAAAGGTTGGTAGGGCTGAGCAAACCTCAGCCCCATCTTTAGCTAACTTTCCTCCTGAAAAGATTAGCAGGGCTGTGATGGTAACAGCCAATACCCAAACTGAGTCTCCTCCTGAAAAGGTTGGTGGGGCTGTGATGGCCACAACCCAAACTCAAACTAATTCATGTGTTGTGAAGCCTGAAATGATGGATCACTCCACACAAACAGAGAACACTGAGGAGGAAGAGAAATCTCCCTCCCACCAGACTTTAGGAAAGGATCAGCCTCCTCAGGGAACTGGTCCCACCCCTGATGTAGGAACTGTCCCAGAGGTTGTTAGGCCTAGCCTGACAGAGCCCCTGATGGCAGTGGCCTCTTCTCAGGTGGGACCCAGTCTGGAGCAGGTAACCTGCCCCTCTCTACCTTGCCTTACTCAGCCCAGGGCTGCAGAGGACAAGAAGGACAGTGAGCCCCAAAGGGCCTCCTTTCAAATAAAGCACCCCCATCAACAGATTAGGGGCACCGAAACGAATAGCCCTAGTGAGGTGAAAACTTTAAAAACTCCTGAGGGAGCCCCTTAAAAGTAGTTAGGGACCTCCAGATGGATATTGTTGGGCACAGCCAAACCTGGGACCCTAAGGGCCCAGACCTGAACTGTCCCTCCAGTAAGCCAACCAAAGGGACCCAGCCTCCAGCTTCAGGTAGTCAGAGGTTGACCCTGATAGCACAGTGCAACTCAGTCAAGGAAAGAAAGGCACACATGGTGGAGAGTGATTGGAGGAAGCTGAGTCCTACAGAGGAATCTCACTTCAGTACTCCATCTCAACATCAGCCTTTAACTTTGCCAAGACATACCACAGGTAGAGATTCCCTGTGGTGGAGACCCTCAGATACCCTTAGGGTGAGGGATTGCTTAGTGGACCATGACACAGGCGGTAACCAAGCCAGAGCTGATACTTCCTTATATGGCCACTTAGGCAATATAGGCTTACCTGGTCAAGGATAGCCTTATCTCCTTTCGTTTTGGGGGGGTTGTGTAGGAAGGTGGATATCTGACTATGGTTACCCCCAAACTTTTTGCCTGGTGTTTAGCTGGTTTTTGACATAGTTGCCCTGGGATCCTGCTATTCAGGCCCCCAGGCTGATTGCTCTCTCCTTAAAATGAACTCCATGTACCTTAGGTGCATACACAATTGGAACTGGTTCACCTTATAGGCCCCTGTAACAGTGTACCATAGGTACCCAGGGCATAGGTGTAGCTAAGGCCTACCAGGGGCTGCAGCATGTATTGTGCCACCCCTGGCCTGGCCTCCATATTTGACACAACTGGCTGATCACTCAGCTGGGGTAAGTTGGTGTAATCACCTCTTGCTTAGATATAGTATCCCTATATCTAACCTTAATTGGACACATGGTAACCTATAAGCCACTCCTATGGAAGGCCTCTGCAATCCTGGAGGCAGAGTGCATGGTTACATGTGAGACGGTGCTCTAGCATGAGCTGAGCCTGTCTGCAGCTATCAGGAACAACTCCCTTAGCTGTTCCGGGATATTGCCATACCATATACTCTTAAGTGCATTATAATCCTCGCGGTTATATGCTAACTTTGGTTTGGCTTTATCAAAACATGTCGAGTAAGGTGTCATACGATTTGGAATACTATCCCCTTGACAGTTCTGTCGACGGGGATAGCATTCCACCCTTCTAGAGGGACACGACATCTACATAGCCTTAACCCCGGTTAATGTTAACCAGAGCCTCAGCATCACAAAATGGATGCTGCCACCACAGACACAAGTCTGACCTCCTGCTGCTGGGAGTCCTTCCAGCGAGGGAGGCTTGGACAAAGGGTTTCCTGCCTTGGGAGGTGCGAGCACCACCCCAGACAGGATTTTGTGTATTGGGTAGGACAGGGCTGAATAGAATCAGACATGCCCGGGGCACACAAGGTGTCCTCGTGCATAAGCCAGTCCGAACCGGTCCTGGGACTTTCCAGACCCAGGCCTGGCGAGGAGCTGGACAAAGGAAAGTGGGTGTAACCGCCCCCCTTCCTGGTCCCACCCAGAGGAGGAACCTAGCAGGTGATCCACCCCTCAGATTGGGAATGAGAGTGGGAGCAGTGCCATAGCACCTCAGATCATCCTGAATCAACTTGAAACTAAGAAGACGACTGGACTTTGACATTCTGCTGCACAGAAGACTGAAGAGCATCTCCCTTGTGGCCTAGGAGTGGCCACCCTGTGAACACAGGCACCATCCTGCAACTCGACGTCTGCTTTGCCGCCTCCTCCTGCCGGAGCCCGAGCCCAGAGCCTGACGAGACCCAGACTCCCAGACTTCTCACAGCCCGATCCACAGTCCTTGCAGAGAAGGGACCCGTGGAGGCACCGAGAGACGTGAGACCGGACATCTCGAAAGACCCCCGTGAAGCTGACTGCGCAGCACCCGAGGCACCCCCGATGCTGTGCTTTGGGGTTTGAGAAGCCCCACAACCGAGCAGCCCTTGCACCGAAGATCAGCCCCCCAGCATCTCCACGATCTGCGTGGGGCCCTTTTGCATTGTGCCACTCGACGCGCCATCCCGGCCACTTGCCAGGTGGTCAGCGGCCATCTTGGCAATGAAACCTACAATCTACACTGCGGGTCTGGTTGCTCCTGTAAAAAGGAGCACCCGCTCTGACCTTGCAGGTCCGATTGATAAGCTTTTTCCACTTCCTGCGTGGCTTGCATTAGCCAAGGCCTGTTTGCTCCGATCAAGTTGCCGACACCGCCATCAGCTAGAGACTTCGTGGGACAGCTCGTGATCGACTCCTGGACGTCCTCGACCTCTTCGTGTCCACGTGGCTGCAGAGAGAAGCTACACCTCATCGCCTGTTTGCACCCGACATCGCCTTGTTCCATCCTCGTTCCACGGTAGTCACTGGCTATTGACTTTGAACATTGTCCCCTCTGCTTTCAGGTCTTCACCACTTCAGATTCAACCTTGGGTCCACCGGAACTCTTCACATCGAGCCGCCTGCAGCATCTTCAGCTCCAAGCACCATCGACCTGTGTGACGAAACCCGACACTACTTCGCACCTGTGCACCCGCTTCCTGTGGGTGAGGTAACTCAGCAACGCCGGTGTTCCTACACTGGTACACACCTCTAGTGTCTGTGTCTAAAGTTTCATTCTTCTAGTTCACTCGGAAGGTTCCTTAATAACTGACTTTGTAACTTTTAAGGACCATTGACTTACATTGGTATATGCGTGCACTTTCCGCACTGTACCCGAGTCCCGCGGGCCTTTCCCGACTTCTTCACTGTTAGTCCCGAACAGCTCCAGCGATTCCCCAGGCCCTAGGCCTATTCCTTTCAGCTAGGTGGTTCTTATACCACTATTTTAGTATATGGTTTAGGTGGCCCCTAGGGCTCATCCATATTGTGCAACTTTTGTATATTTAAACTGTGTTTTGTTTTAACGCATTTGCTTCTGTGCTCATAAAGAGTATAGGGGATTTTGTAGTAAATAAATATATATATATTTTCAATATATATCTGTGTGGTGTCCTTTTGTTGGACTTGGCCTTTTCCCCCCAAATTTTTTGCTTTTGACCCCCTTGTCTAGGATGTCTCCCCCATGGGATTAAACCTGTATAGGTCATGAGTGGTGTGAGACATCTTCTTGAAAATGTAATGTCATGTAATAGTGTGAGCACTTGTGAATTTCCCAATTTTAGAACTGCACCTGACTGGAATGTATTGTATTTAAAATGGATGCCATGGCCATGGGTTTTGCCACTGGACTGCCATAGGTCAGCGGTCTAGATAATATTACCCAGCTACCCCAAGCTTTTGGAGGGAAAGCCTGGCGCCCAGGGTGCTCACCCCCTCCCCTTGAGCCAGTTTAGGCCAGCTTTGCCAACATTCTAGAAGGTTCTGGCACTGCCTGGGAGGAGGGTATAAGTAAGGGGGAAGTGCCACCAGAGAGTCAGTCAGCGCTGGGACAAGGAAGAGAGGGGACCTGCTGTGAAGTGCTACCGCCACAGGGGCCTGTGAGCTGGGCCCTGCACCCCTATAAAACCCCCCCTCTGCTGACCCCATGGGCCCCTGACAAGGGTGGGCCCCAACCCAGGTCCCTGACACTGTGGGGACCGGGAATTACGCCAGCGCTGAAATTGCGCCAAGAAGGGAAGGAGCCGAGTGGATTCCCCCCCCCCAGGAGGTGAGGAGTGTGCCCCTGGGACCAGCTGTGGGATTGTCCGCCCCCTTGGGAAGCTGTGGCCCCCTTTGGATGCACGGGGCTGTGAGGAGCCTACTTAGAAGCCCTGGACTGCCTACCTAAGCGCTGTGAATCCCAAGACTGTTGCTGCCCAAGCGCTGTATTATGAGGGCCTGCTGTGCTCCCCCCTCAGAAGCACTGACCTAAACTGTACTGCCTGGGAAGTGCTACAACTTGAAAGCGCTAGAGAAGGGCTGGAGTTGTGCCCCCGCTGCGTGGCCCAAGTAAGGAGCTGGGGAGTGTAGCCTGAGGGAACTGAGGTGATTACCAAGCGCCCCGGGAGCCTGCCCCACGTTTTGGCGCGCTTTTGTCGTGAAGTAAATAATTAAATACGAGGGAGCCTACCTCTTATCACAGCCGGAGATCACCGTCACAGCCCGGGCGCTGAGGAGACTGTGGTGCTGCTGGGAGATTGTGCCTGGGGCCGTAAATCACTGCCGCAGCCCGGCATTGTCGTGGGGAGCCCCCGCTGTGAGGAGCATCGTTGCGGCGGCCCCCGGTACCAGGAGAGGGCCGCCGAAGTGCAGAGAGGGCCGCGCTAGGCCCTTAGGCCGTCAGGTTCCCCCATCACATGACGGGGGCCCGGCCGCGTCATCGGCCCGCCCCCGCCGCGCACTGATTGGCCTGCGCGACCGTGACCCTTGAAGGCCGCGCAGGGATTGGCTGCCGGCCGGGCAGCCAGCGAAGGAGAAGCCGAGCCCAAGCCCCGGGTCCCTGTCTGGTAGGAGGGGGACCCGGGTGAAGCGCTGGTGCGGGGCCCCCGTGGACGAGGGGGAGCCCCCAGGATTGAGCGACCGGAGCGGGAGCCCACCCCGCCGGTCTGTGCCCCGGAGAGAGGGGCCGGTTGAAGAGGCGGGGCCGGGGCACACTGTCGGTGCCAGCCCCGCCGCCAAAGAAGAAGCGACCCGACGGTGCTGCAGGGTTGCCGGGAGGTCGAGGGAGCCCCATGTGAGGTGGGAGGAAAGCCAGGCAGGCTTCCCCCCACGTGTGCGGAGACACTGCTTGTGTCCCCTGAGGCCTCTCTGAGGTCGTATTGAAACCCCGGGCCTCTGTGAGGAAAGGAGGCCCGGGTGAGGCGAGTGTGGGCGCCCAGAGGTATAGTGCCCCCCCGGGCCCCCGAGAGGAGGAGGGGCCCGAGTGACGCCGAGGGAAGGGAGGGGCCTCGAGGTACCTGCCGGTACCTGCCCCCTCCCCCGGAAAGGAGCAGGTGGAGAGCCCCGGGACCCTGAGAAAGGGGCGGAGCCAGCAGGAGTTGTGTAGCGGGGCCCCCATGGTGAAGAGGGAGCCCCAGTTGCGATGCTGAGGCCTGAGTGAGGCCTTGTGGGCCCCTCGAAGCTGAAGAGAGCCCCTGTTTGGGGCCTGAAGCCTCGCGGAGGCTACCTTTAAGTCCCGGGCCCCCGTGAGGACGGAGGGGCCCGGCTGTCGTCGCGAGAGAGGAGGGGGCATCGAGGCACATTGTCGGTGCCTGCCCTTCCTCAGGGAAGCCCTGTGCCTGCTGAGGACCCTAAGCGAGAGAGAGTCCAGGAGCAGCCGGTGAGTGGGGCCTGTCTTAAGTTGGTGGAGGGGGGGCAACGGGGTACATTGCCGGTGCCCGCCCCCTGGGACTGTGTTACCCTGTCAGGCGCCCCGTCTGGCGGAGGGCACCTGCGACTTGGGCTCCAGATTTATTGAACTGCCCTGACTTTCCTGCAACTAACTGCCCTACTAGACAACTCGGGAGCAAGCCGGTTGCCCTTATTGCGTATTTTGGGGTAGAGAGTCTTATTCCCCCTTATTTCAAATATAGGTCCCTACTGTATGGGTTGCCCTGAGGTCCCCAGTTATTAAGGAAACCTGAGGAAGGAAATGTCTAAGGGAGCCTAGAAGTAAAGAGGGTTGGCTGCTGTGTACACCCTGATGTTTGATACCCCTAGTTTGATGGTAGAGGGAGCCTAGCTGATTCCTTACAGGTGTTCCTGGTCTATGAGGAGGGCCCTTACCGAAGATTAATGCTGGGCGATGTATGTTCTGCCTAATGTTGGTCAATAGGTTGGCCTGATGTGTTATTCCAGGCCCTTGATTATGTATCAGGTTAATGGGCCAGACGGGCTGATTTATTACAGGTGCTCCTGATTATGATGTGCCGTGATGCCCTAATGTTTTTCTCTTACAGGGGTTGGGTTGGCGTTATTGTGCATGATGTATTTCTATGCTAATGTAGAATTTTGCAGTTACAGCCTACCCCTAAGGATGAGAGTCTGAGTTGGCCCCGCCAGATTGGCCCCAGATCTAATGTCATTTTGATCCCATCCTGTTTCTTCCTTTCAGCATGGACTACTTCCTATGTAAATAAATCCCCCCTTTATGCACTTGGCTCTGACGCCAATTGGCGACCTGTTGTGACACTACTGTTTTGCATTCTTTTGCCTTGCAGGTTGGAAACACTACTAAACTACGTATCTTTTTCCAACTCAAACTGGTGTCCTGCCTCTTTTGTGGTGTGCCTCGTGGGTTAACTGTGGGTACTGCATGAGTGCTTCACATGTCCTCGAAGTTTGGCCTGCCCGCTTGGTTCCATGCTACCCCCTTGGAGATTTGGGTAACCCCCATTTCTTACACCTTTCATTTGGTATTCAAGAGGATTGTGTATGGTAAAACAGCTTGCTTCACATGCCTTTACAGAGTTTAGCCTAAGACTGCTTTGTCCACGCTACTAGGATAGCTGGTCTATAAGGTTGACTTACAACCAATCATCATAAGGGTTGCTTGGCATGGTACAAGGTGATCACTAGAACTAGTGAGCATCATACCAGGCCAACTTCTCACAATGTCTACCTTCATTTAAATAAAAGGGTGAGTAACCAGTAGAAGAATGGACGGAGTTGTTGTACGCAAACTCATCAGTTCCAATGTAGTCCGGCCACTCTCCTTCCTGATGCATCAAATATAGACGCAAATATTGTTCTAGATCCTGATTGACCCTCTCAGTCTGCCCATTAGTCTTGGGATGAAAACTGGTGGACAAATGAGAATCCACTCCTAAACCCATCTACACACCTCTGTTGTGCTCTGCGATCGCTTCGTTGCCTGCCTGCCGTCAGTTCACGGCCGCCCCTCAGCACCACCCTCTCACCGTCTGATGTCACGCGCAGAGAGCAGAGCCACGTTCAGAGGGGAGACGAGGAATCGAGTGCCGCGAGGAGAGCGGAATTTAGTGCAAAAACTACGCTTTTTCGGGGAAGGCGACATACACGGCCATACACACAGCAAAGGTGCATTAAGGAGCATAAAGGAAAATCGGAAAAAGCGAGAAGCAAGGAGGAGGAAGGAGACGCGACAACCAGAGGGGTGTAGAGGGCTCTCTGCTCCCTGTTTAATCAGCGGATCGTGGGGCACGGCATGGGCACGAAGGCTTATCTGACAGACAGACACACAGAGGTAAGCGGGGGAGTGGAGCTCTGAACACACCCCCGTATTTTATGTGTATCTTGAATCCAGGCTTGGAGATTCACAAGGACAACATATGGTGACTGTATTGATGCAAATCCAAGCAAAGACAATCTATAGTGCACGTTCAGTGTAAGCAGAGAGTCTAAAAGACCAGGACTTTGACCCAGTAGACGCACATAACAGATTCTGTCATACTGCTTCCTAACAACAGTTATAAAGGATATAAAGGGGATATAAAGGAGACCCAGACCCGGCGAGCTCTAAAGGCGTTGGGAGAAACTCCATGATGGCCTCAAAAAGAGTGAAAAAATTGGTAGAACATAATTTGAGGCCAAGATTAAACGCAGCTAACGCAGCAAGCCCGGGTAATTTGGAAGAGAGCAGTGAGTGTATTGAGATAGCACCGAAAGCTAAAAAGAAAGGAGCAAAAAGGACTAAAGTGGTGGCCAAAAACCCGGGTAGTGTAGCCTCAAACTCGATAAAGGAGTTCATGGGGTAACATTTTAAAAAGGTGTTTACACCTGTAAAAGGCAAAGAAAACACAACAAGCAAGTTAGCATCCGCGAATGGAAGTCAAGAGAGGGAGGAGAACGCATGTGCATCCTACCCCTGGAGATACATGTGTCCAAATCCCTTAATATGGTAAACCAGTCGTTACAGCTATTATTAGACCGTGGGGGCTTAACCTCGCCACGGCTGTCATCATCACATGTGATCCTTTTTCCTATGACTTGGAGGGAGAATCCTTGGACAGCCCAATCCCACTGGACAGCCCAATCCCTCTGGTAGGGACGGAAAGAGCAACAGGAACCTCCCCGAGGAGCAGGACATGCCAGAAAAGAAGTGAAAGAAGTGAAAACAAAAGCCCGCCTGAAATCGGAAATATCAGCTTAAGACATTGTGCCGAACTGGATAAAACACCTGAGTTAAATCTTGAATCAAATCGTGACCTTTCATCATTGTCAGCTGCATCTATGTTGGACCTAATGTTAATATTACAAAGGACCCTGCAAGGCCTTTTAGAAGTAACTCTGTCTAATAATACTATTCTAAAAACACAGAAAACCTATCTAGCCAACATAGAGGGGGAGCTGCGGGGGATTAGATCACATATTGTAATCTTCCTAAGATCTCGGGATCGGGGAGACGATAATAGCCACACAACAACAAGGTGTTAGGTTTGCTTACACAGCAATTGTTTAATGTACACAGTATTTTTAAGGGCAAAGGAAATAATGAATAAGTGCTTCACTGTCTCGCTATGGTGAGGATACTCCTATCCATCTTTTGCTAAACAATAATAAAACAAGAAAGTATAACAATACCCATCAGCCACCGCCCTGGTCCTTAGCAGGGCTGAGTTCCAACCGTCCTCCTCATAAATACCGGTCCCGGTATTTCTCCAACGGAGGGCACCGTGCAAAGTAACGGCCGACAATGCCGCTCGAATACGACTGATGGGGCAGATTCTGTTCTCTGCGTGGCAGCGCGTAAGTTGATGACCTTTGCGCTTAGGAACACAGCACTTGGGAATGCCCAGCCGGGCACTCTACCGAAGTGTCCTGATGGTGTTGAAGGGAGTGACCGCTCTACCTTCGGCGTCTGAACGCTGGATAGCGCTACACCGGTTGGTATGCGGTGCACGTGGGGTAGTGACAGTTGCTAAACCCCCTTTGGTTTCCCTCCGGTGAGCTTCCAACAATACCCAAGCAGCGACGCGGCAAACACCTCCCTTGGTGTGCGTCTCTGCCCAATATCCGTCCTGGGAGTGTAGAAAGCAACACTCTACCAAGACTCCTTCGGTGCGAAGATGAAACAAACGGCCGCTCATCTTACCTCCGTCTCGGAACTTGAGTATAAGCAATGCGGGTCCGCTAACTTCCGTAATGCCACACGGGTCGGGCTTCTACGGACAACAAGGTTTCTGCGGTAAACAAGGAGGCCGGCAAGAATCAAAATATCCGACAACGTCCCGGCGTCCTGTGCGCCTTAAATACGCGTTTCCGTGTACGCGCTGGTCGCGTCAGGCATGCTGGTCTTCGTAGTTTCTGATCCGCCTGCCGATGCCAGGCTCTGCGGCTGTCTTACGCTGCCATGCCCCGTTGACCCACACAGCGGACCGGAATTCCTGACACATATGCCAAATATGGTAAGACAAATCCCCGATCCAGAGCCCCAAATTCAGGCACAGGGGTAAGCCGATAAACCCCCTAAGGGAAATGAGCTTATGCCAAGTACGGCAGGTAAAATCCCTAACCCCAACCCTGTCCCGCGGGGGGAGGGCCAGCTTCAAACTAACAAACACTCCAAAGAGGGCCACCAGATATATATTTCAAAGTGGCCTATGAGGATAATTAGAAGAGTAGAGCAGACAAGACGTGGGCAAATAAATAGAGGAAGAGGCGCAGGAAAAAAAACAGTAAGGAAGTTGAGCCATACCCCTTAGGAAGAAGAAGTGGTGGAAGAGGAAGACAATATGATAGGAAAGGAAATAAAGGAACCCAACCCCCAGATGAGTATACCAAAAATGAATAATCCAAAATGGCAGGGAAAATGTGCGCGTCCACATAACATCCCCAAACCCCAGAAGAACCTGGTCAACAATAAATCCGCAGCTCAGCCGAAGGGGTGGGGGAGACAACTGGGAGGAAATTTGCAGGGCTGGGTTACACGGGAGGTGAGAGTAAACAGACCTAATAATCAACCAGAGAAGGCCAATATGAATGAACCTTCTGTACCCATCAGGGCAAGGAAAGAGGGAAACGACAATATGGGGTTATACCTCAAACAAATCCCGCTAAGGACAGGGGGGAAGAAGTTAGGTAAGAGGTTGCCCTTAAACAGGTCACAACTCCTGCAAGGTTTTGCCAAATGCCAGAAATTGAAAGCGATAGGATCGAACGACATAAGGGTAGTGGGTTTTAGACAAACTAGAGAAGGGAAGGAGATTACTAGAATCATGCTGTACTCAAATCTGGTAAAAGATTCGATTGAGAAGGCAGCAAACGAGCTACAAAAGGAAGGAAATCGACTACTAAATCAGAACAAAGTTTTAGTAGAAGTAGAAGGAAAGGATTGGCAGGGAAATAATTTTCTAAAATGCCATGCAGGTTTAGGAAAGAGACAGGTTAGGTTATGTAATAAGGAGGAAGAGGAGGGAATGCAGCTAGGAAACATCAAAATAGTAGCAAATAACTCAGAGGTTTAACACTGGTGGGGAAACTGGAGTAAGCAGTCTGGCCAGGCAGGACCCTCATCGAAAAATGTTAAAGACCGGGGGAGGAAGGTTGGCTAGATGATATTGAATAGGAAAAAGGTATGCCACATAGCATAAGACTAGCCTCCTGGAATATAAATGACCTAGGGAATGACCTGAAACAAAATAATATAAGGGAACTGGGAGAAAATACAGAGATCATGTGTATCCAGGAGACTTGGCTATGTGGAAAGACCCCCGATCTTTGATGGTTTCTACCAGCTAAATCGACCTTCAAAGAAATGTAGATTTGGGTCGACCAGCTGGTGGAATAATGACCCTGGTATCGACTAAGATCATGAAGAAAGTAACCGAAATAACTGTGGAATGTAAATGGCTGTTGGCCTGCAGAATACTGTTACCAGGGGGCATAAAAATGGATACAATTTTGATGATAAATGTGTACATACAATGGGCCACTACAGAGCAATATGCGGAGGAAATGGTTCTCTTTAAGGAGGATATGGATTATATTTGTGAAAAGTACTGCAGGGATATGATTATTTTAATAGGCGATTTTAATCACAAACTACACCCCAAGAATGTAGACGGCTGGTTTCAAGATATATTAGAGGCCTATGAGATACCACAAGCTACCTTCCCTGAATGTATAACAAGTGGTAAGGACATGCAGTTGGGAAACCTCCTGAGAACTAAAAACCTCTTTTGTTTAAATGGAAGATGCCACTTAGATTGCCCGCCAAAAAAACATTTAAACTGGGTTCACAAATCTGCCCTATAGATTATGCTTTTATAGCACCCTGGAATTTCCGATTAATCTCCGTGTTTAGGATCTTGAATAGAGAAGGAAGTGATCATAATGTGATAGTCTTGGAGATCCCCGATGTGCAATTTGAATCTAGTCCACAGGTAATGGAGCAAGAGGTGGACTATCCCAGACGTTGCACAACTAGGTTAAAGGAAGAATATGTCTCCAGATTAATAAAATTTAACATAATCTAGACCTGAAGACAGCAAGGGGTCAGTGCCTAGACTGGTACGTAAGAAAAATTGAGGAGGTGGTCCAAACCCTCAGTAAAGGATTAAAAAATATAAATAGTGGTAAAAACAAAAATAAAGCGAGTAGTCTAAAGACAGAGAAATTCACCGGCTGGTTCACAAGGGAATGCCAAGAGAAAAAAGAGAAGTTAGGAGAATGGCCCACCGTAATCATTTAAAGAGAGACCATGGTAGTGCAAACACCCTAGTGGGCTTAAAAAGAGAATATAACATGCTTATTAGAAGGGCAAAAAGAGAATTTAAAGAGGGATGCTGGCTAAAATTACTTGAGGCAATCGAAACTAAGAACCTACGCCAGTTCTGGAAGCTAGTTCACTCAGCAGCAGATCGCCAGCCAGGGACAATGAATTGCATAGTAGAAGAATCAGCATGGGAGGATTATTTACAGGATCTGTATAGCCCAGGGAAAGACTGGTAAGAAAATCTGTCCACAGACTGGAGCGGTCTGGTAGCAGATATAAAACCCGTTTTTTCTGTCATAGAGGTTAAAAAAACGATAAAGGGTTTGAACCTCACAAGAGCGGCAGGCCCGGATAACCTCCCGGCTCAGATAATTAAAACTCATTTAGACTGTTGGGCGAAATTTTTTGCAAACATGTTTGAAGTTATCCTAGAAACTGGGAAACTACCCGATAACTGGAATGGGGCTATAATAAGGCCCATACATAAGAAAGGAGAGATGAACAACCCGAAGAACTATAGATTAATTAATCTACTTGACATTGGGGAGAAGATATTTGCAAAAATTGTGCTAGGCAAACTAAAGGACTGGGTAGAAGAGAACTCAATCATCCCGGTGGAACAGGGGGGTTTTAAAGAAGGGCACTCCACTGTGGACCACTGTTATGCTCTCTGGGCTCTTGCCCGGAAGTCGATAGAACAAAAGGGGAACTTGTCTTGCTGTTTCGTCGACTTCCGGGCAGCCTTTGACTCGGTGGATCGGGGGAAATTATGGGAGTGCCTGATTAAATATGAAATCCCAGTTTGCTTACTTGAAATCTTGAAAGAATTGCATAGAGGGAACTGAGCCCAAGTAATTAAAGACCCACAAGGGGCATTGACGAGGAGACTAGAAATAGGGAATTGGCTGAGACAGGGCTGCGTCTTAGCCCCCCTCCTCTTTTCAATATTTTTAGCAGACCTGCCTGCAGCACTCGAGGTGGAAAAGAGTGCTAGCCCCAGAATGAATGGTAAAAAGGTCTCAAGCTTGCTGTACGCAGATGACCTTGTGATTACTGACCAGACAGAGCTCGGGCTACAGAGAAAACTAAACGCATTAAATGAATACTGTAAGGATACATTGCTGACAGTAAACATGGAAAAAACAAAGATCCTGTGCTTTGGAAAAGGGACCAAGAGCTTTAGCTGGTATCTAGATAAAATAAATTAGAAACGGTAAAAGAATATAAATACCTTGGTCTATGGTTCGAATTCTCTTTAAAATGGGACAAACACTTGGAACACCAAAACGCAAAAGCATCTTCCTCCATTTGTGGTTTGAAAAAATTCAATAAAACCATGCTAAAGGCGTATGAGGCCATGATTCCGCCCCAAGTACTGTATGGTGCAGAGTTGCTCCTCTTAAGCGGTAAAGGATGCTGGGATAGGAAGGAAGGTAAGGCCTTAAAAATGCTACTGTCATTGCCAAAGACAGCAATGATACAGGCAATTAGACTGGAAACAGGTACGATAGGATGGAATATCCAGGCCAAAATGGCGGTGGCAAGATTCTGTAAACCCCAATCCCAAGGGGGGGCTGAAAAGGTCTCACATTGGTGTAGCGATGAAATCCGTCACAGTAACCTAAGATGGGTGTTAGAGGCAAAAAGAAAAATAAAGGAAATAATTTGGAGTCTAAATGTGGGAGTAAATCAAAGCTCTTTAGATGTGGAGTTCACGAAGAGTGCACTCAGAGCACAAGGAAGGGAGTATTCCAGAATGTAGGACATAGGATACCTGAGAAATAAAAAATCAGTCCAATATATGATAGAAGCTTGGGAAAATGAGGCAGGGTATCCGTACTTTGAAACCCTCCCAAACTACGGACTTAGGTGGGATAATCTGAAAATCCGAATTGGTACCATCCCTTGCCTAATGGAGGGGAGATTTAAGGCAGAAATGTTATATCCGGATGGTACATGTAAGTCTGGACTGGGGGCTAAGTGTGAAATGTTGCACATATTACTTGATTGTTTGACATGCTTAGAAGTGAGAAAACGGTTCTTACAACCTTTATTTACAAAATATGGCATAAGACTACGCAGTCAAGCAATGAACTTACTGATAGGAATGGAACATCTGGATATAGCAATTGCACTCTGTAACTATCTGAAAGGGGTGAACCGGTTGGCGCGAGAACAGATAAAGAAATTATACTGAGGAATCTACTTGTATCCCATTACCAGCAATAGTCGAAGGGTAAAACGCGAGGGGTTGTAAGCTCATAAGACCCTAGATTGTACTGTCAGTGAATAACGATAAATGTAAAGAACTTGCCTCATTTTAAAAGGTAATAATCTCCAGTTTTATTATGTATAGCGGGTTTTATTAATTATTTTTAAATTTTTTATATTATCTACTCATGGAATGTCTTTTTAGCATATGAGTAGATATAGAGAGCTGTACAGAAAGTAACTGCCTGGTTTTATATATTTTGTATGTTTTTGATATTGATTCATTTTGTATAATGTGCTGAATTTTATTCGATCTCAAGGTTTAAAGACTATGGTCTAAATAAACAGAGTTTCTCTCTCTCTCTCACTCCTAAACCCTTTAAAAAGGATTTCCAGAATCGAGATGCGAATTGTGGGCCTCGATCAGAAATCACCACCCTAGGGATTCCATGAAGTTTCACAATATTCTGAATGAACAATTGTGCCAATTGGGAAGCATTTGGTAGGGCTTTTAACGGAATGAAATGGCTCATTTTGGAAAAATGGTCCACCACAACTCATATCACTGAAAATCCCTGACTGGATGGTAAATCTACTATGAAATCCATGGACACCGTATGCGAGGGATAAGGGGCAACTGGCAACGGCATGAGGAGGCCCTGTGGGATTTGACGATCAACTTTTCCCTTCACACACTTCTCACAAGAAGTGACATGCTGCCTCACCTGAGCTTCCATACCAGGTCAACGGAATGATCTCCTCACAAGTTCCAAAGTCTTTTTAACACCCTTATGTCCAGCCAATGGAATACTTGAATCACCTCTTTTCTGAGATCTTCATTTGGCACAAACAATTTTCCTTGATAGATTGGTTTACCATCCTTTACTTCTCATTCTGGACCTTCCAACTTCCAAGATTCTAAATCACTGTGAGAGAAACTTTCCTGGATCTTTTCTTCAAGCCTTTCAAAAACTGTAGTACTCACAATCTTCTCTTCCGGGATGATGCAACCTTCTTTCACCTCTTACTTCCCGTCACCAACATTCAGTCGAGACAAGGCATCAGCTTTCCCATTCACTGAACCCGGTTTGTAAGACAGGACGAAATTATAGTCGGCAAAAAAGAGAGTCCACCTAATCTGTCTGGGGTGAGCGTTCTGACAGATTTCAGAAAATGCATGTTTCTATGGTCTGTAAAGACTGTGACCTCATGTTTTGCTCCAAAAAGATAATGCCTCCACTCCTGAAAAGCATCCTTGACCGCCAGTAGTTCCTTGTCTGCAATGGAGTAGTTAATTTCAGCAGGTGATAACTTTCGAGATCGATAAGCTACTGGATGGAGTTGTCCAGTGTATTTATGTCATTGAGACAGAATTTCCCCAATTGCCAGATTGGACACATCTGCTTCAACAAAAAATGGTTCAGTTAACCTTGGATGTTGCAAGACTGGCGCAGTAATAAAAGTTTCTTTCAATAATTGGAAATCCTTTTCAGCTTCATTGCTCCACACAAATTTTTCGTTCTTCTTAAGTAAACATGTCATGGGGCTAACCTTTTCTGAAAAGTTCTGGATGAAGCGTCGATAAAAATTTGCAAAACCCAAGAAACTCTGTATTTCCTTAACTGATTTTGGAGCTGGCCAGTCCTTAATAGCTCTCACTTTAGAGTCATCCATAGCAACCCCTTCCGGAGATAGGATGAACCCAAAAAATTCCACCCGAGGGGAATGGAAGGCACATTTCTCCAGTTTCATAAACAGCTGATTTTCAAGCAGACGTTCCAAAATGGCCCGAACATGTCGTACATGTTCCTCCATATTCTAGGAGAACACTAGGATGTCATCAATGTACACTACGACAAAGTGATCTAAAAAATCACGTAGAATATCGTTGACAAAGTGTTGGAAAGCAGACGGGGCATTGCATAGGCCAAATGGCATGACTTGATACTCGAAAAGTCCAAATCGAGTTCAAAAGGCCGTCTTCCACTCGTCTCCTTCCGCAATGCGAACCAGGTGATAGGCGCCACACAATTCCAGTTTTGTATAGACTTGAGCCTCCTTTACTTGGTCCAAAAGCTCCGAAATCAAAGGTAAAGGATACCTATTCTTTTTGGTGACCAAACTTAATGCACGATAATCTATGCATGTTCTCAAACTCCCATCTTTCTTAGGGATGAAAAATAGAGGAGAGGAGATGGGAGACTGGGAAGGTCGAATAAATCCACCGGCTAAGTATTGATCTAGGTAATCCCTTAAATGTTTGTTCTCCGCTTCTGATAATGCATAGATTCGACTACAAGGGAGTGAAGCTCCTGGTTCCAACTCAATCTTGCAATCGTACTCCCGATGTGGAGGTAATTTCAAAGCTTCTTTTTCATTGAACACCCCCTCCAGATCTCGATATTCTTCTGGAATGTTCTGAATTTCCACAGTGCAAATCATTCGACCTGTTCAGCTAAACAAACTGATGGGGACGGTCGAGCTTCAGCCTGATCAGAATGAAAACAATGTTCAACACAATATTCTGAATTCATTTCTATCGTTCTCTTGGCCCAATCGATCCTTGGATTGTGTTCTGTGAGCCAGGGCAATCCCAGAATTAACTGAAATTGAGGGGCATCAATCAGATTAAAACGTATTCGACTTTGATGCTTTTCTGGGCCAAACATCGTAATTTCCTCAGTATCAAAAACTATTGGACCAGAAGAAAGATTGGTCCCATCCACAGCTCTCACTGGTTCAGGTCTTTCCTTCTTATAAAAGAGATTCCCAATGATTTAGCAAACTGGATGTCACAAAAATTTCCATTTGCTCCAGAATCAATCATAACTGAAACATTCTCCTCCATCACCTCTCGAAACGAAATCTGACTGGAAATAATTAAATGTGGCTCAGAAAACTGGAGAGTGTTTGCTAACTGCTGAACATCTGGAGTTGTCTCTTTGACAGCTCCCACCAGAGCAACTCCGTCTACTGGTGGAGCCGGTCTTTTACCCATGGTTGACTCTTCGGTTTCTTAAGACATTCTCGAACAAAATGGCCTGAAGCCCCCCAGTACATACATAGCTTTCCCTGTCTCCTCTTTTCACGTTCTTCTTTAGTCAACAGCCCACGTACTGTGTCAATTTACATGGGTTCTTCCGAAGTTGCTCCTTCGCTGGACTCTGGTACTTCAGATCGACTCCTATCAAACCTGGGGGGAATCAACCTGGTTTCTTTCCGTGGTTGACATCTTCTTTCCGATTGACGCTGATCAATCTGCAGCACTAAAGCAATTAATTCCGATACATCGGTAGGTCTCTTTGGAATCTGAGCAAGCCCATCTTTCAACTCATCTCGAAGGCCTTTATAAAAGATGGCAGCTCATTTTGCTTCTGGACAGTTAGTTTCTACAATTAATTTGTTAAATTGAGCTAAATAAGCCACTAACTCACGATTCCCCTGTTTCAAATCCAACAGCTTATTATCCGTAGTTTGGGAGATGGTTCGGCCATCGTAGATTTGTAGAAATTCAGCCTTGAATTCTTCAAAGTTGTACAAAACTGGGTCATTAGTAGTAACTAGCGGCGTTGACCAAGCGGCGGCATCTCCACTCAGGTAAGACAGCATGAACGCCACCTTTGACTGATCTTCTTTAAAGATAATGGGTTTGCACAAAAAATGCAGTGAGCACTGTGTGAGGAAAACGTGTGCCTTATGGGGGTCTCCCTGAAACCTTTCTGGAGCTGCTAAAGGAATAGTGGGAGACATTGCGTGGACTACCTTTGTGGTTAATTCTGAAGTTGAAGGAGTTGGTGCAAATGAGGAGGGTTTTGGCCTACTGAAATTCGGACTTGGACTAATGGCGAGTTTATCTATTCTTTGTCTTAAATAACTGGCCTCTTGATTCGATTTTCTGACTTACTCCCTAGTTTCACTTAATTGTTTTTGTAAGCCATCTAAAATTGATGCCAACGTCTTGACATCTAATCCTTCAGTCATTCTGCTCGGGTAGAGTTTAAGTTATTTGGGCACTTCAATCTGTCAGAAATCAGTACCTGGTCACGTTCTCCACGGGAACTGAATGGCTGAAGAACCGCGCTGATATTTTCCCAGCTCCCCAACGCCTCTAACCCCAGATTATATCTGGTGTCAGAAATAGGGGGAAAGGGGAAGTGGAGAGAAAAAGAGAGACTGCCACACCGGTGTTTTCACTGGGTCATTCCGATAGGAGCAAACCGCACCTGCAATAAGAAACATAACATTACTACGCTCAGAACACCCAGGTGAACCCCTCTATACTAATGCTGTTATCCTTTGAACGTATTACCTTGACTTGTGTGGAATCTTGTCTCTCTCTTACATTATTCCTGAATGTGTGTATGTGAGATTTTTCTCTTTTCAGAGCTAGACCTTGGTTTCAGCAAATACATAAACGAAAATGTCGTTAGGTTCCAATCCTTGTAGAGATACCTCAGGAAGAGGTTTCCACTTTGGGTGCTAATGGAGATCTATAGCGCTCATGAAGAAATACACTAGAGTATCTTGATTCCTAATATCATGTACCTGGGTGCTTACAATGATTTTAAGAGAAGAAAACACCCCACTTCTCACTGCGTAATCAAAAGTTTAGGCACAATTGACAATCACACAAGTTTTTTAGCACACCGCTTAACACAACATTAACAGTCTTTTCTTTATACTCCAAAACACAAAACAATCCAAAAGGCTCTTGAAAGTTTCTTCTTATTTAATTTGTTTCCAACTCCAATCCCATGCCAACGCGTTTCGCCGAGGTTATTGATAACCCATCGGCTTCCCCAGGGCTGGAAATAACACAAAATGCGTTTTTTTAAAACAACAACGCAACAATTTTCTAATGCAGAGCCCCATATGGCCTTAACAAACCTGTGCTCTTCATACCTTGCATTTTCAGTGAAAACATGCACAGAATCTATATTTACTCTCATTTTGCACCTTGTGATACAATCAACATGCGGAAAAATACAGACACCAATGAAATTCATGTAAGAGGTGCCCGATTTTACAGACTGATCTCCCTAATCGATTCGGCTGTAAAGGTTTTGGGGAGGGTGGTCTTAGGAAAATTGATGGGATGGTTAGATGAGAACAAGGTAGTATCGAATTTTCAAAATGGTTTTAGAAGCGGTAGGGGGACCCAAGATCAGTGTCTTATCTTATCCCTGTTAATTGGTAAATATACCTTAGCCAAAGGGGGAATATTCCAGCTGGCGTTTATGGATTTATCGTCCGCTTTTGACCTGGTAAACAGGTCAAAGCTTTGGCAGATTTTACTAGAGATTTGGATGGAAAAGAGTCTGGTTTTTTTTTAGCTGACCTGCATCAGAACCTTTCTGCACAGGTACGGATTGATCAAGAGGGAAACTGCACTAAGCACTTTAGCTCTGATCGTGGAGTCCGACAAGGTTGTATTTTAGCACCATTACTTTTTACCCTTTATATTAATATAGCTAGTTTAGATGTTCCTAAAATTGGTCTGGAGCGTTGCCCTGTACTTCTGTATGCCGACGATGCGGTTTTGACATCTTGCACATCGGTCGGCCTACAGAAGCTGCTAGAGGGATTTGGAAATTTCATGAACTCATTGGATTTAAGGGTAAACATAGCTAAATCACATGTGATGAGTATAGGCTGCTAGAGTAAAAGAAATTGCAGGCTTTTTTTATTTTGAAGGCCCGAAGTTACCACGGTAACCTCTTTTATGTACCTGGGGGTTCTTTTTGACGAGAACGGTACATGGGTTGCTCAACATAAAATTAAGGTTAATGGTATGGCTAGGGTAAATGGTTTCTCGAAACGGCTGGGGGTCAAACCTGTAGAGGCAATGTTGAACATTTATAAATCAAAATTTATCGCAATTGCAACATACGGTTCCTCAATTTGGGGGTATAGACCCATGGAGGGTTTACAGATGGAGGAGAATAAATTTCTACGGGGAGTATTATCGGTCCCCCAGTCAACCCCTACCTATGCTGTTCATCAGGAATTGGGGATGGGCTATATAACAGATAAACTTAGGCTGGCTCCAGTCATTTTTTGGCTTAAATTATGACTTAATCCTGAATTAGATCTTAATCATAGACTAATTAGGGATTATCTAATTCTGGATCATGTACATAAGATTAGGTGGCTTGTTTACGTAAAGGAAACTTTGGCAACAGTAGGCTGACAGGACCTTTTTGAAAACCCTGAGAAAATTACAAGAACAGATTTTAGCCGGGTGAAAAAACAGCTTTTAAATTTATGGGCCGTACAACAAGAAGAATTAGAGTTGATATAAGTAACGGTAAAAGCACATTATCTTTTAAAGACTTCACCCATGCTGGAACCCTACTTAAAAATCGTTACTAGGCCTTTTCACTGTATGCTTTTAACACGTTTTCGTTTTAACTTACTTTACCTTTCTTTAGGAATCTCTAAGGGGTGGTGCAGTCTGAAAGAACTAGGGCCCTGTGGTTGCGATAACTTCTCCGTTCAGGATACAATACACCTCATAATGTTTTGTGACTTTTATAGTGAGATCAGAAAGAGGTTCCTATTCCCAATACTAAAAAGAAACGGTTTTATTCAAGTAAAGCCAGCCTTATTGTACTTACAGTTATTAATGATCCAACTGAGATTTTCTATATAGCCAGTTTTCTTGTGGCAGCTGTTAGACTGTGAAATAGCCGTGAGAAAAGTCCACAAATAACAGGGTTTTAGATTACTTGCTTTTTATCCTTTTTAAACTATTTTTAATCACGGTCAAAATTGTAATGCTATGTATATTGAATTCTCTGGATGCACTGTCACTTTTCCCTTAGAAATGCACTGCGCTTGATCAGTACTGTATTGCACCTTTTGTACATAGACTGTCGTGGCCGGATTACATTACATCACATTGTATTTTAGGTACTGTATTTTGTATTCCTGAATTTATACATTTGTATGCTTGTGTTGTACTTTTATGGTTTTAATTTAACCGAATAAAGTGGTTTGATGATGATGATGATGATGTAAGAGGTGTTACAAAGCATGAACAGATATCATATTGGTGTATATCAGGCAGGGAGTACAATACGATGCTAACATTTCAGTTCCCAATATCCAACTTTTGTATCTGACTAAATGAGATCCATCTGTAAATTACAGGAATTGTAATTGTAATTCCAATAAACCCGTGCTAAACAGATCCATGTCGGAGCTACACTTTACAGCCCAATATCGTACCTTCATCTCGCTGATTCCCAAGGTCTCGTGTTTCGCCGCCGCCTGTGCTTCTGTGCTCATAAAGAGTATAGGGGATTTTGTAGTAAATAAATATATATATATTTTCAATATATATCTGTGTGGTGTCCTTTTGTTGGACTTGGCCTTTTCCCCCCAAATTTTTCGCTTTTGACCCCCTTGTCTAGGATGTCTCCCCCATGGGATTAAACCTGTATAGGTCATGAGTGGTGTGAGACATCTTCTTGAAAATGTAATGTCATGTAATAGTGTGAGCACTTGTGAATTTCCCAATTTTAGAACTGCACCTGACTGGAATGTATTGTATTTAAAATGGATGCCATGGCCATGGGTTTTGCCACTGGACTGCCATAGGTCAGCGGTCTAGATAATATTACCCAGCTACCCCAAGCTTTTGGAGGGAAAGCCTGGCGCCCAGGGTGCTCACCCCCTCCCCTTGAGCCAGTTTAGGCCAGCTTTGCCAACATTCTAGAAGGTTCTGGCACTGCCTGGGAGGAGGGTATAAGTAAGGGGGAAGTGCCACCAGAGAGTCAGTCAGCGCTGGGACAAGGAAGAGAGGGGACCTGCTGTGAAGTGCTACCGCCACAGGGGCCTGTGAGCTGGGCCCTGCACCCCTATAAAACCCCCCCTCTGCTGACCCCATGGGCCCCTGACAAGGGTGGGCCCCAACCCAGGTCCCTGACACTGTGGGGACCGGGAATTACGCCAGCGCTGAAATTGCGCCAAGAAGGGAAGGAGCCGAGTGGATTCCCCCCCCCCAGGAGGTGAGGAGTGTGCCCCTGGGACCAGCTGTGGGATTGTCCGCCCCCTTGGGAAGCTGTGGCCCCCTTTGGATGCACAGGGCTGTGAGGAGCCTACTTAGAAGCCCTGGACTGCCTACCTAAGCGCTGTGAATCCCAAGACTGTTGCTGCCCAAGCGCTGTATTATGAGGGCCTGCTGTGCTCCCCCCTCAGAAGCACTGACCTAAACTGTACTGCCTGGGAAGTGCTACAACTTGAAAGCGCTAGAGAAGGGCTGGAGTTGTGCCCCCGCTGCGTGGCCCAAGTAAGGAGCTGGGGAGTGTAGCCTGAGGGAACTGAGGTGATTACCAAGCGCCCCGGGAGCCTGCCCCACGTTTTGGCGCGCTTTTGTCGTGAAGTAAATAATTAAATACGAGGGAGCCTACCTCTTATCACAGCCGGAGATCACCGTCACAGCCCGGGCGCTGAGGAGACTGTGGTGCTGCTGGGAGATTGTGCCTGGGGCCGTAAATCACTGCCGCAGCCCGGCATTGTCGTGGGGAGCCCCCGCTGTGAGGAGCATCGTTGCGGCGGCCCCCGGTACCAGGAGAGGGCCGCCGAAGTGCAGAGAGGGCCGCGCTAGGCCCTTAGGCCGTCAGGTTCCCCCATCACATGACGGGGGCCCGGCCGCGTCATCGGCCCGCCCCCGCCGCGCACTGATTGGCCTGCGCGACCGTGACCCTTGAAGGCCGCGCAGGGATTGGCTGCCGGCCGGGCAGCCAGCGAAGGAGAAGCCGAGCCCAAGCCCCGGGTCCCTGTCTGGTAGGAGGGGGACCCGGGTGAAGCGCTGGTGCGGGGCCCCCGTGGACGAGGGGGAGCCCCCAGGATTGAGCGACCGGAGCGGGAGCCCACCCCGCCGGTCTGTGCCCCGGAGAGAGGGGCCGGTTGAAGAGGCGGGGCCGGGGCACACTGTCGGTGCCAGCCCCGCCGCCAAAGAAGAAGCGACCCGACGGTGCTGCAGGGTTGCCGGGAGGTCGAGGGAGCCCCGTGTGAGGTGGGAGGAAAGCCAGGCAGGCTTCCCCCCACGTGTGCGGAGACACTGCTTGTGTCCCCTGAGGCCTCTCTGAGGTCGTATTGAAACCCCGGGCCTCTGTGAGGAAAGGAGGCCCGGGTGAGGCGAGTGTGGGCGCCCAGAGGTATAGTGACCCCCCCGGGCCCCCGAGAGGAGGAGGGGCCCGAGTGACGCCGAGGGAAGGGAGGGGCCTCGAGGTACCTGCCGGTACCTGCCCCCTCCCCCGGAAAGGAGCAGGTGGAGAGCCCCGGGACCCTGAGAAAGGGGCGGAGCCAGCAGGAGTTGTGTAGCGGGGCCCCCATGGTGAAGAGGGAGCCCCAGTTGCGATGCTGAGGCCTGAGTGAGGCCTTGTGGGCCCCTCGAAGCTGAAGAGAGCCCCTGTTTGGGGCCTGAAGCCTCGCGGAGACTACCTTTAAGTCCCGGGCCCCCGTGAGGACGGAGGGGCCCGGCTGTCGTCGCGAGAGAGGAGGGGGCATCGAGGCACATTGTCGGTGCCTGCCCTTCCTCAGGGAAGCCCTGTGCCTGCTGAGGACCCTAAGCGAGAGAGAGTCCAGGAGCAGCCGGTGAGTGGGGCCTGTCTTAAGTTGGTGGAGGGGGGGCAACGGGGTACATTGCCGGTGCCCGCCCCCTGGGACTGTGTTACCCTGTCAGGCGCCCCGTCTGGCGGAGGGCACCTGCGACTTGGGCTCCAGATTTATTGAACTGCCCTGACTTTCCTGCAACTAACTGCCCTACTAGACAACTCGGGAGCAAGCCGGTTGCCCTTATTGCGTATTTTGGGGTAGAGAGTCTTATTCCCCCTTATTTCAAATATAGGTCCCTACTGTATGGGTTGCCCTGAGGTCCCCAGTTATTAAGGAAACCTGAGGAAGGAAATGTCTAAGGGAGCCTAGAAGTAAAGAGGGTTGGCTGCTGTGTACACCCTGATGTTTGATACCCCTAGTTTGATGGTAGAGGGAGCCTAGCTGATTCCTTACAGGTGTTCCTGGTCTATGAGGAGGGCCCTTACCGAAGATTAATGCTGGGCGATGTATGTTCTGCCTAATGTTGGTCAATAGGTTGGCCTGATGTGTTATTCCAGGCCCTTGATTATGTATCAGGTTAATGGGCCAGACTGGCTGATTTATTACAGGTGCTCCTGATTATGATGTGCCGTGATGCCCTAATGTTTTTCTCTTACAGGGGTTGGGTTGGCGTTATTGTGCATGATGTATTTCTATGCTAATGTAGAATTTTGCAGTTACAGCCTACCCCTAAGGATGAGAGTCTGAGTTGGCCCTGCCAGATTGGCCCCAGATCTAATGTCATTTTGATCCCATCCTGTTTCTTCCTTTCAGCATGGACTACTTCCTATGTAAATAAATCCCCCCTTTATGCACTTGGCTCTGACGCCAATTGGCGACCTGTTGTGACACTACTGTTTTGCATTCTTTTGCCTTGCAGGTTGGAAACACTACTAAACTACGTATCTTTTTCCAACTCAAACTGGTGTCCTGCCTCTTTTGTGGTGTGCCTCGTGGGTTAACTGTGGGTACTGCATGAGTGCTTCACATGTCCTCGAAGTTTGGCCTGCCCGCTTGGTTCCATGCTACCCCCTTGGAGATTTGGGTAACCCCCATTTCTTACACCTTTCATTTGGTATTCAAGAGGATTGTGTATGGTAAAACAGCTTGCTTCACATGCCTTTACAGAGTTTAGCCTAAGACTGCTTTGTCCACGCTACTAGGATAGCTGGTCTATAAGGTTGACTTACAACCAATCATCATAAGGGTTGCTTGGCATGGTACAAGGTGATCACTAGAACTAGTGAGCATCATACCAGGCCAACTTCTCACAATGTCTACCTTCATTTAAATAAAAGGGTGAGTAACCAGTAGAAGAATGGACGGAGTTGTTGTACGCAAACTCATCAGTTCCAATGTAGTCCGGCCACTCTCCTTCCTGATGCATCAAATATAGACGCAAATATTGTTCTAGATCCTGATTGACCCTCTCAGTCTGCCCATTAGTCTTGGGATGAAAACTGGTGGACAAATGAGAATCCACTCCTAAACCCATCTACACACCTCTGTTGTGCTCTGCGATCGCTTCGTTGCCTGCCTGCCGTCAGTTCACGGCCGCCCCTCAGCACCACCCTCTCACCGTCTGATGTCACGCGCAGAGAGCAGAGCCACGTTCAGAGGGGAGACGAGGAATCGAGTGCCGCGAGGAGAGCGGAATTTAGTGCAAAAACTACGCTTTTTCGGGGAAGGCGACATACACGGCCATACACACAGCAAAGGTGCATTAAGGAGCATAAAGGAAAATCGGAAAAAGCGAGAAGCAAGGAGGAGGAAGGAGACGCGACAACCAGAGGGGTGTAGAGGGCTCTCTGCTCCCTGTTTAATCAGCGGATCGTGGGGCACGGCATGGGCACGAAGGCTTATCTGACAGACAGACACACAGAGGTAAGCGGGGGAGTGGAGCTCTGAACACACCCCCGTATTTTATGTGTATCTTGAATCCAGGCTTGGAGATTCACAAGGACAACATATGGTGACTGTATTGATGCAAATCCAAGCAAAGACAATCTATAGTGCACGTTCAGTGTAAGCAGAGAGTCTAAAAGACCAGGACTTTGACCCAGTAGACGCACATAACAGATTCTGTCATACTGCTTCCTAACAACAGTTATAAAGGATATAAAGGGGATATAAAGGAGACCCAGACCCGGCGAGCTCTAAAGGCGTTGGGAGAAACTCCATGATGGCCTCAAAAAGAGTGAAAAAATTGGTAGAACATAATTTGAGGCCAAGATTAAACGCAGCTAACGCAGCAAGCCCGGGTAATTTGGAAGAGAGCAGTGAGTGTATTGAGATAGCACCGAAAGCTAAAAAGAAAGGAGCAAAAAGGACTAAAGTGGTGGCCAAAAACTCGGGTAGTGTAGCCTCAAACTCGATAAAGGAGTTCATGGGGTAACATTTTAAAAAGGTGTTTACACCTGTAAAAGGCAAAGAAAACACAACAAGCAAGTTAGCATCCGCGAATGGAAGTCAAGAGAGGGAGGAGAACGCATGTGCATCCTACCCCTGGAGATACATGTGTCCAAATCCCTTAATATGGTAAACCAGTCGTTACAGCTATTATTAGACCGTGGGGGCTTAACCTCGCCACGGCTGTCATCATCACATGTGATCCTTTTTCCTATGACTTGGAGGGAGAATCCTTGGACAGCCCAATCCCACTGGACAGCCCAATCCCTCTGGTAGTGACGGAAAGAGCAACAGGAACCTCCCCGAGGAGCAGGACATGCCAGAAAAGAAGTGAAAGAAGTGAAAACAAAAGCCCGCCTGAAATCGGAAATATCAGCTTAAGACATTGTGCCGAACTGGATAAAACACCTGAGTTAAATCTTGAATCAAATCGTGACCTTTCATCATTGTCAGCTGCATCTATGTTGGACCTAATGTTAATATTACAAAGGACCCTGCAAGGCCTTTTAGAAGTAACTCTGTCTAATAATACTATTCTAAAAACACAGAAAACCTATCTAGCCAACATAGAGGGGGAGCTGCGGGGGATTAGATCACATATTGTAATCTTCCTAAGATCTCGGGATCGGGGAGACGATAATAGCCACACAACAACAAGGTGTTAGGTTTGCTTACACAGCAATTGTTTAATGTACACAGTATTTTTAAGGGCAAAGGAAATAATGAATAAGTGCTTCACTGTCTCGCTATGGTGAGGATACTCCTATCCATCTTTTGCTAAACAATAATAAAACAAGAAAGTATAACAATACCCATCAGCCACCGCCCTGGTCCTTAGCAGGGCTGAGTTCCAACCGTCCTCCTCATAAATACCGGTCCCGGTATTTCTCCAACGGAGGGCACCGTGCAAAGTAACGGCCGACAATGCCGCTCGAATACGACTGATGGGGCAGATTCTGTTCTCTGCGTGGCAGCGCGTAAGTTGATGACCTTTGCGCTTAGGAACACAGCACTTGGGAATGCCCAGCCGGGCACTCTACCGAAGTGTCCTGATGGTGTTGAAGGGAGTGACCGCTCTACCTTCGGCGTCTGAACGCTGGATAGCGCTACACCGGTTGGTATGCGGTGCACGTGGGGTAGTGACAGTTGCTAAACCCCCTTTGGTTTCCCTCCGGTGAGCTTCCAACAATACCCAAGCAGCGACGCGGCAAACACCTCCCTTGGTGTGCGTCTCTGCCCAATATCCGTCCTGGGAGTGTAGAAAGCAACACTCTACCAAGACTCCTTCGGTGCGAAGATGAAACAAACGGCCGCTCATCTTACCTCCGTCTCGGAACTTGAGTATAAGCAATGCGGGTCCGCTAACTTCCGTAATGCCACACGGGTCGGGCTTCTACGGACAACAAGGTTTCTGCGGTAAACAAGGAGGCCGGCAAGAATCAAAATATCCGACAACGTCCCGGCGTCCTGTGCGCCTTAAATACGCGTTTCCGTGTACGCGCTGGTGGCGTCAGGCATGCTGGTCTTCGTAGTTTCTGGTCCGCCTGCCGATGCCAGGCTCTGCGGCTGTCTTACGCTGCCATGCCCCGTTGACCCACACAGCGGACCGGAATTCCTGACACATATGCCAAATATGGTAAGACAAATCCCCGATCCAGAGCCCCAAATTCAGGCACAGGGGTAAGCCGATAAACCCCCTAAGGGAAATGAGCTTATGCCAAGTACGGCAGGTAAAATCCCTAACCCCAACCCTGTCCCGCGGGGGGAGGGCCAGCTTCAAACTAACAAACAATCCAAAGAGGGCCACCAGATATATATTTCAAAGTGGCCTATGAGGATAATTAGAAGAGTAGAGCAGACAAGACGTGGGCAAATAAATAGAGGAAGAGGCGCAGGAAAAAAAACAGTAAGGAAGTTGAGCCATACCCCTTAGGAAGAAGAAGTGGTGGAAGAGGAAGACAATATGATAGGAAAGGAAATAAAGGAACCCAACCCCCAGATGAGTATACCAAAAATGAATAATCCAAAATGGCAGGGAAAATGTGCGCGTCCACATAACATCCCCAAACCCCAGAAGAACCTGGTCAACAATAAATCCGCAGCTCAGCCGAAGGGGTGGGGGAGACAACTGGGAGGAAATTTGCAGGGCTGGGTTACACGGGAGGTGAGAGTAAACAGACCTAATAATCAACCAGAGAAGGCCAATATGAATGAACCTTCTGTACCCATCAGGGCAAGGAAAGAGGGAAACGACAATATGGGGTTATACCTCAAACAAATCCCGCTAAGGACAGGGGGGAAGAAGTTAGGTAAGAGGTTGCCCTTAAACAGGTCACAACTCCTGCAAGGTTATGCCAGAAATTGAAAGCGATAGGATCGAACGACATAAGGGTAGTGGGTTTTAGACAAACTAGAGAAGGGAAGGAGATTACTAGAATCATGCTGTACTCAAATCTGGTAAAAGATTCGATTGAGAAGGCAGCAAACGAGCTACAAAAGGAAGGAAATCGACTACTAAATCAGAACAAAGTTTTAGTAGAAGTAGAAGGAAAGGATTGGCAGGGAAATAATTTTCTAAAATGCCATGCAGGTTTAGGAAAGAGACAGGTTAGGTTATGTAATCAGGAGGAAGAGGAGGGAATGCAGCTAGGAAACATCAAAATAGTAGCAAATAACTCAGAGGTTTAACACTGGTGGGGAAACTGGAGTAAGCAGTCTGGCCAGGCAGGACCCTCATCGAAAAATGTTAAAGACCGGGGGAGGAAGGTTGGCTAGATGATATTGAATAGGAAAAAGGTATGCCACATAGCATAAGACTAGCCTCCTGGAATATAAATGACCTAGGGAATGACCTGAAACAAAATAATATAAGGGAACTGGGAGAAAATACAGAGATCATGTGTATCCAGGAGACTTGGCTATGTGGAAAGACCCCCGATCTTTGATGGTTTCTACCAGCTAAATCGACCTTCAAAGAAATGTAGATTTGGGTCGACCAGCTGGTGGAATAATGACCCTGGTATCGACTAAGATCATGAAGAAAGTAACCGAAATAACTGTGGAATGTAAATGGCTGTTGGCCTGCAGAATACTGTTACCAGGGGGCATAAAAATGGATACAATTTTGATGATAAATGTGTACATACAATGGGCCACTACAGAGCAATATGCGGAGGAAATGGTTCTCTTTAAGGAGGATATGGATTATATTTGTGAAAAGTACTGCAGGGATATGATTATTTTAATAGGCGATTTTAATCACAAACTACACCCCAAGAATGTAGACGGCTGGTTTCAAGATATATTAGAGGCCTATGAGATACCACAAGCTACCTTCCCTGAATGTATAACAAGTGGTAAGGACATGCAGTTGGGAAACCTCCTGAGAACTAAAAACCTCTTTTGTTTAAATGGAAGATGCCACTTAGATTGCCCGCCAAAAAAACATTTAAACTGGGTTCACAAATCTGCCCTATAGATTATGCTTTTATAGCACCCTGGAATTTCCGATTAATCTCCGTGTTTAGGATCTTGAATAGAGAAGGAAGTGATCATAATGTGGTAGTCTTGGAGATCCCCGATGTGCAATTTGAATCTAGTCCACAGGTAATGGAGCAAGAGGTGGACTATCCCAGACGTTGCACAACTAGGTTAAAGGAAGAATATGTCTCCAGATTAATAAAATTTAACATAATCTAGACCTGAAGACAGCAAGGGGTCAGTGCCTAGACTGGTACGTAAGAAAAATTGAGGAGGTGGTCCAAACCCTCAGTAAAGGATTAAAAAATATAAATAGTGGTAAAAACAAAAATAAAGCGAGTAGTCTAAAGACAGAGAAATTCACCGGCTGGTTCACAAGGGAATGCCAAGAGAAAAAAGAGAAGTTAGGAGAATGGCCCACCGTAATCATTTAAAGAGAGACCATGGTAGTGCAAACACCCTAGTGGGCTTAAAAAGAGAATATAACATGCTTATTAGAAGGGCAAAAAGAGAATTTAAAGAGGGATGCTGGCTAAAATTACTTGAGGCAATCGAAACTAAGAACCTACGCCAGTTCTGGAAGCTAGTTCACTCAGCAGCAGATCGCCAGCCAGGGACAATGAATTGCATAGTAGAAGAATCAGCATGGGAGGATTATTTACAGGATCTGTATAGCCCAGGGAAAGACTGGTAAGAAAATCTGTCCACAGACTGGAGCGGTCTGGTAGCAGATATAAAACCCGTTTTTTCTGTCATAGAGGTTAAAAAAACGATAAAGGGTTTGAACCTCACAAGAGCGGCAGGCCCGGATAACCTCCCGGCTCAGATAATTAAAACTCATTTAGACTGTTGGGCGAAATTTTTTGCAAACATGTTTGAAGTTATCCTAGAAACTGGGAAACTACCCGATAACTGGAATGGGGCTATAATAAGGCCCATACATAAGAAAGGAGAGATGAACAACCCGAAGAACTATAGATTAATTAATCTACTTGACATTGGGGAGAAGATATTTGCAAAAATTGTGCTAGGCAAACTAAAGGACTGGGTAGAAGAGAACTCAATCATCCCGGTGGAACAGGGGGGTTTTAAAGAAGGGCACTCCACTGTGGACCACTGTTATGCTCTCTGGGCTCTTGCCCGGAAGTCGATAGAACAAAAGGGGAACTTGTCTTGCTGTTTCGTCGACTTCCGGGCAGCCTTTGACTCGGTGGATCGGGGGAAATTATGGGAGTGCCTGATTAAATATGAAATCCCAGTTTGCTTACTTGAAATCTTGAAAGAATTGCATAGAGGGAACTGAGCCCAAGTAATTAAAGACCCACAAGGGGCATTGACGAGGAGACTAGAAATAGGGAATTGGCTGAGACAGGGCTGCGTCTTAGCCCCCCTCCTCTTTTCAATATTTTTAGCAGACCTGCCTGCAGCACTCGAGGTGGAAAAGAGTGCTAGCCCCAGAATGAATGGTAAAAAGGTCTCAAGCTTGCTGTACGCAGATGACCTTGTGATTACTGACCAGACAGAGCTCGGGCTACAGAGAAAACTAAACGCATTAAATGAATACTGTAAGGATACATTGCTGACAGTAAACATGGAAAAAACAAAGATCCTGTGCTTTGGAAAAGGGACCAAGAGCTTTAGCTGGTATCTAGATAAAATAAATTAGAAACAGTAAAAGAATATAAATACCTTGGTCTATGGTTCGAATTCTCTTTAAAATGGGACAAACACTTGGAACACCAAAACGCAAAAGCATCTTCCTCCATTTGTGGTTTGAAAAAATTCAATAAAACCATGCTAAAGGCGTATGAGGCCATGATTCCGCCCCAAGTACTGTATGGTGCAGAGTTGCTCCTCTTAAGCGGTAAAGGATGCTGGGATAGGAAGGAAGGTAAGGCCTTAAAAATGCTACTGTCATTGCCAAAGACAGCAATGATACAGGCAATTAGACTGGAAACAGGTACGATAGGATGGAATATCCAGGCCAAAATGTCGGTGGCAAGATTCTGTAAACCCCAATCCCAAGGGGGGGCTGAAAAGGTCTCACATTGGTGTAGCGATGAAATCCGTCACAGTAACCTAAGATGGGTGTTAGAGGCAAAAAGAAAAATAAAGGAAATAATTTGGAGTCTAAATGTGGGAGTAAATCAAAGCTCTTTAGATGTGGAGTTCACGAAGAGTGCACTCAGAGCACAAGGAAGGGAGTATTCCAGAATGTAGGACATAGGATACCTGAGAAATAAAAAATCAGTCCAATATATGATAGAAGCTTGGGAAAATGAGGCAGGGTATCCGTACTTTGAAACCCTCCCAAACTACGGACTTAGGTGGGATAATCTGAAAATCCGAATTGGTACCATCCCTTGCCTAATGGAGGGGAGATTTAAGGCAGAAATGTTATATCCGGATGGTACATGTAAGTCTGGACTGGGGGCTAAGTGTGAAATGTTGCACATATTACTTGATTGTTTGACATGCTTAGAAGTGAGAAAACGGTTCTTACAACCTTTATTTACAAAATATGGCATAAGACTACGCAGTCAAGCAATGAACTTACTGATAGGAATGGAACATCTGGATATAGCAATTGCACTCTGTAACTATCTGAAAGGGGTGAACCGGTTGGCGCGAGAACAGATAAAGAAATTATACTGAGGAATCTACTTGTATCCCATTACCAGCAATAGTCGAAGGGTAAAACGCGAGGGGTTGTAAGCTCATAAGACCCTAGATTGTACTGTCAGTGAATAACGATAAATGTAAAGAACTTGCCTCATTTTAAAAGGTAATAATCTCCAGTTTTATTATGTATAGCGGGTTTTATTAATTATTTTTAAATTTTTTATATTATCTACTCATGGAATGTCTTTTTAGCATATGAGTAGATATAGAGAGCTGTACAGAAAGTAACTGCCTGGTTTTATATATTTTGTATGTTTTTGATATTGATTCATTTTGTATAATGTGCTGAATTTTATTCGATCTCAAGGTTTAAAGACTATGGTCTAAATAAACAGAGTTTCTCTCTCTCTCTCACTCCTAAACCCTTTAAAAAGGATTTCCAGAATCGAGATGCGAATTGTGGGCCTCGATCAGAAATCACCACCCTAGGGATTCCATGAAGTTTCACAATATTCTGAATGAACAATTGTGCCAATTGGGAAGCATTTGGTAGGGCTTTTAACGGAATGAAATGGCTCATTTTGGAAAAATGGTCCACCACAACTCATATCACTGAAAATCCCTGACTGGATGGTAAATCTACTATGAAATCCATGGACACCGTATGCGAGGGATAAGGGGCAACTGGCAACGGCATGAGGAGGCCCTGTGGGATTTGACGATCAACTTTTCCCTTCACACACTTCTCACAAGAAGTGACATGCTGCCTCACCTGAGCTTCCATACCAGGTCAACGGAATGATCTCCTCACAAGTTCCAAAGTCTTTTTAACACCCTTATGTCCAGCCAATGGAATACTTGAATCACCTCTTTTCTGAGATCTTCATTTGGCACAAACAATTTTCCTTGATAGATTGGTTTACCATCCTTTACTTCTCATTCTGGACCTTCCAACTTCCAAGATTCTAAATCACTGTGAGAGAAACTTTCCTGGATCTTTTCTTCAAGCCTTTCAAAAACTGTAGTACTCACAATCTTCTCTTCCGGGATGATGCAACCTTCTTTCACCTCTTACTTCCCGTCACCAACATTCAGTCGAGACAAGGCATCAGCTTTCCCATTCACTGAACCCGGTTTGTAAGACAGGACGAAATTATAGTCGGCAAAAAAGAGAGTCCACCTAATCTGTCTGGGGTGAGCGTTCTGACAGATTTCAGAAAATGCATGTTTCTATGGTCTGTAAAGACTGTGACCTCATGTTTTGCTCCAAAAAGATAATGCCTCCACTCCTGAAAAGCATCCTTGACCGCCAGTAGTTCCTTGTCTGCAATGGAGTAGTTAATTTCAGCAGGTGATAACTTTCGAGATCGATAAGCTACTGGATGGAGTTGTCCAGTGTATTTATGTCATTGAGACAGAATTTCCCCAATTGCCAGATTGGACACATCTGCTTCAACAAAAAATGGTTCAGTTAACCTTGGATGTTGCAAGACTGGCGCAGTAATAAAAGTTTCTTTCAATAATTGGAAATCCTTTTCAGCTTCATTGCTCCACACAAATTTTTCGTTCTTCTTAAGTAAACATGTCATGGGGCTAACCTTTTCTGAAAAGTTCTGGATGAAGCGTCGATAAAAATTTGCAAAACCCAAGAAACTCTGTATTTCCTTAACTGATTTTGGAGCTGGCCAGTCCTTAATAGCTCTCACTTTAGAGTCATCCAAACCCCTTCCGGAGATAGGATGAACCCAAAAAATTCCACCCGAGGGGAATGGAAGGCACATTTCTCCAGTTTCATAAACAGCTGATTTTCAAGCAGACGTTCCAAAATGGCCCGAACATGTCGTACATGTTCCTCCATATTCTAGGAGAACACTAGGATGTCATCAATGTACACTACGACAAAGTGATCTAAAAAATCACGTAGAATATCGTTGACAAAGTGTTGGAAAGCAGACGGGGCATTGCATAGGCCAAATGGCATGACTTGATACTCGAAAAGTCCAAATCGAGTTCAAAAGGCCGTCTTCCACTCGTCTCCTTCCGCAATGCGAACCAGGTGATAGGCGCCACACAATTCCAGTTTTGTATAGACTTGAGCCTCCTTTACTTGGTCCAAAAGCTCCGAAATCAAAGGTAAAGGATACCTATTCTTTTTGGTGACCAAACTTAATGCATGATAATCTATGCATGTTCTCAAACTCCCATCTTTCTTAGGGATGAAAAATAGAGGAGAGGAGATGGGAGACTGGGAAGGTCGAATAAATCCACCGGCTAAGTATTGATCTAGGTAATCCCTTAAATGTTTGTTCTCCGCTTCTGATAATGCATAGATTCGACTACAAGGGAGTGAAGCTCCTGGTTCCAACTCAATCTTGCAATCGTACTCCCGATGTGGAGGTAATTTCAAAGCTTCTTTTTCATTGAACACCCCCTCCAGATCTCGATATTCTTCTGGAATGTTCTGAATTTCCACAGTGCAAATCATTCGACCTGTTCAGCTAAACAAACTGATGGGGACGGTCGAGCTTCAGCCTGATCAGAATGAAAACAATGTTCAACACAATATTCTGAATTCATTTCTATCGTTCTCTTGGCCCAATCGATCCTTGGATTGTGTTCTGTGAGCCAGGGCAATCCCAGAATTAACTGAAATTGAGGGGCATCAATCAGATTAAAACGTATTCGACTTTGATGCTTTTCTGGGCCAAACATCGTAATTTCCTCAGTATCAAAAACTATTGGACCAGAAGAAAGATTTGTCCCATCCACAGCTCTCACTGGTTCAGGTCTTTCCTTCTTATAAAAGAGATTCCCAATGATTTAGCAAACTGGATGTCACAAAAATTTCCATTTGCTCCAGAATCAATCATAACTGAAACATTCTCCTCCATCACCTCTCGAAACGAAATCTGACTGGAAATAATTAAATGTGGCTCAGAAAACTGGAGAGTGTTTGCTAACTGCTGAACATCTGGAGTTGTCTCTTTGACAGCTCCCACCAGAGCAACTCCGTCTACTGGTGGAGCCGGTCTTTTACCCATGGTTGACTCTTCGGTTTCTTAAGACATTCTCGAACAAAATGGCCTGAAGCCCCCCAGTACATACATAGCTTTCCCTGTCTCCTCTTTTCACGTTCTTCTTTAGTCAACAGCCCACGTACTGTGTCAATTTACATGGGTTCTTCCGAAGTTGCTCCTTCGCTGGACTCTGGTACTTCAGATCGACTCCTATCAAACCTGGGGGGAATCAACCTGGTTTCTTTCCGTGGTTGACATCTTCTTTCCGATTGACGCTGATCAATCTGCAGCACTAAAGCAATTAATTCCGATACATCGGTAGGTCTCTTTGGAATCTGAGCAAGCCCATCTTTCAACTCATCTCGAAGGCCTTTATAAAAGATGGCAGCTCATTTTGCTTCTGGACAGTTAGTTTCTACAATTAATTTGTTAAATTGAGCTAAATAAGCCACTAACTCACGATTCCCCTGTTTCAAATCCAACAGCTTATTATCCGTAGTTTGGGAGATGGTTCGGCCATCGTAGATTTGTAGAAATTCAGCCTTGAATTCTTCAAAGTTGTACAAAACTGGGTCATTAGTAGTAACTAGCGGCGTTGACCAAGCGGCGGCATCTCCACTCAGGTAAGACAGCATGAACGCCACCTTTGACTGATCTTCTTTAAAGATAATGGGTTTGCACAAAAAATGCAGTGAGCACTGTGTGAGGAAAACGTGTGCCTTATGGGGGTCTCCCTGAAACCTTTCTGGAGCTGCTAAAGGAATAGTGGGAGACATTGCGTGGACTACCTTTGTGGTTAATTCTGAAGTTGAAGGAGTTGGTGCAAATGAGGAGGGTTTTGGCCTACTGAAATTCGGACTTGGACTAATGGCGAGTTTATCTATTCTTTGTCTTAAATAACTGGCCTCTTGATTCGATTTTCTGACTTACTCCCTAGTTTCATTTAATTGTTTTTGTAAGCCATCTAAAATTGATGCCAACGTCTTGACATCTAATCCTTCAGTCATTCTGCTCGGGTAGAGTTTAAGTTATTTGGGCACTTCAATCTGTCAGAAATCAGTACCTGGTCACGTTCTCCACGGGAACTGAATGGCTGAAGAACCGCGCTGATATTTTCCCAGCTCCCCAACGCCTCTAACCCCAGATTATATCTGGTGTCAGAAATAGGGGGAAAGGGGAAGTGGAGAGAAAAAGAGAGACTGCCACACCGGTGTTTTCACTGGGTCATTCCGATAGGAGCAAACCGCACCTGCAATAAGAAACATAACATTACTACGCTCAGAACACCCAGGTGAACCCCTCTATACTAATGCTGTTATCCTTTGAACGTATTACCTTGACTTGTGTGGAATCTTGTCTCTCTCTTACATTATTCCTGAATGTGTGTATGTGAGATTTTTCTCTTTTCAGAGCTAGACCTTGGTTTCAGCAAATACATAAACGAAAATGTCGTTAGGTTCCAATCCTTGTAGAGATACCTCAGGAAGAGGTTTCCACTTTGGGTGCTAATGGAGATCTATAGCGCTCATGAAGAAATACACTAGAGTATCTTGATTCCTAATATCATGTACCTGGGTGCTTACAATGATTTTAAGAGAAGAAAACACCCCACTTCTCACTGCGTAATCAAAAGTTTAGGCACAATTGACAATCACACAAGTTTTTTAGCACACCGCTTAACACAACATTAACAGTCTTTTCTTTATACTCCAAAACACAAAACAATCCAAAAGGCTCTTGAAAGTTTCTTCTTATTTAATTTGTTTCCAACTCCAATCCCATGCCAACGCGTTTCGCCGAGGTTATTGATAACCCATCGGCTTCCCCAGGGCTGGAAATAACACAAAATGCGTTTTTTTAAAACAACAACGCAACAATTTTCTAATGCAGAGCCCCATATGGCCTTAACAAACCTGTGCTCTTCATACCTTGCATTTTCAGTGAAAACATGCACAGAATCTATATTTACTCTCATTTTGCACCTTGTGATACAATCAACATGCGGAAAAATACAGACACCAATGAAATTCATGTAAGAGGTGCCCGATTTTACAGACTGATCTCCCTAATCGATTCGGCTGTAAAGGTTTTGGGGAGGGTGGTCTTAGGAAAATTGATGGGATGGTTAGATGAGAACAAGGTAGTATCGAATTTTCAAAATGGTTTTAGAAGCGGTAGGGGGACCCAAGATCAGTGTCTTATCTTATCCCTGTTAATTGGTAAATATACCTTAGCCAAAGGGGGAATATTCCAGCTGGCGTTTATGGATTTATCGTCCGCTTTTGACCTGGTAAACAGGTCAAAGCTTTGGCAGATTTTACTAGAGATTTGGATGGAAAAGAGTCTGGTTTTTTTTTAGCTGACCTGCATCAGAACCTTTCTGCACAGGTACGGATTGATCAAGAGGGAAACTGCACTAAGCACTTTAGCTCTGATCGTGGAGTCCGACAAGGTTGTATTTTAGCACCATTACTTTTTACCCTTTATATTAATATAGCTAGTTTAGATGTTCCTAAAATTGGTCTGGAGCGTTGCCCTGTACTTCTGTATGCCGACGATGCGGTTTTGACATCTTGCACATCGGTCGGCCTACAGAAGCTGCTAGAGGGATTTGGAAATTTCATGAACTCATTGGATTTAAGGGTAAACATAGCTAAATCACATGTGATGAGTATAGGCTGCTAGAGTAAAAGAAATTGCAGGCTTTTTTTATTTTGAAGGCCCGAAGTTACCACGGTAACCTCTTTTATGTACCTGGGGGTTCTTTTTGACGATAACGGTACATGGGTTGCTCAACATAAAATTAAGGTTAATGGTATGGCTAGGGCAATTGCGGCCGTAAATGGTTTCTCGAAACGGCTGGGGGTCAAACCTGTAGAGGCAATGTTGAACATTTATAAATCAAAATTTATCGCAATTGCAACATACGGTTCCTCAATTTGGGGGTATAGACCCATGGAGGGTTTACAGATTGAGGAGAATAAATTTCTACGGGGAGTATTATCGGTCCCCCAGTCAACCCCTACCTATGCTGTTCATCAGGAATTGGGGATGGGCTATATAACAGATAAACTTAGGCTGGCTCCAGTCATTTTTTGGCTTAAATTATGACTTAATCCTGAATTAGATCTTAATCATAGACTAATTAGGGATTATCTAATTCTGGATCATGTACATAAGATTAGGTGGCTTGTTTACGTAAAGGAAACTTTGGCAACAGTAGGCTGACAGGACCTTTTTGAAAACCCTGAGAAAATTACAAGAACAGATTTTAGCCGGGTGAAAAAACAGCTTTTAAATTTATGGGCCGTACAACAAGAAGAATTAGAGTTGATATAAGTAACGGTAAAAGCACATTATCTTTTAAAGACTTCACCCATGCTGGAACCCTACTTAAAAATCGTTACTAGGCCTTTTCACTGTATGCTTTTAACACGTTTTCGTTTTAACTTACTTTACCTTTCTTTAGGAATCTCTAAGGGGTGGTGCAGTCTGAAAGAACTAGGGCCCTGTGGTTGCGATAACTTCTCCGTTCAGGATACAATACACCTCATAATGTTTTGTGACTTTTATAGTGAGATCAGAAAGAGGTTCCTATTCCCAATACTAAAAAGAAACGGTTTTATTCAAGTAAAGCCAGCCTTATTGTACTTACAGTTATTAATGATCCAACTGAGATTTTCTATATAGCCAGTTTTCTTGTGGCAGCTGTTAGACTGTGAAATAGCCGTGAGAAAAGTCCACAAATAACAGGGTTTTAGATTACTTGCTTTTTATCCTTTTTAAACTATTTTTAATCACGGTCAAAATTGTAATGCTATGTATATTGAATTCTCTGGATGCACTGTCACTTTTCCCTTAGAAATGCACTGCGCTTGATCAGTACTGTATTGCACCTTTTGTACATAGACTGTCGTGGCCGGATTACATTACATCACATTGTATTTTAGGTACTGTATTTTGTATTCCTGAATTTATACATTTGTATGCTTGTGTTGTACTTTTATGGTTTTAATTTAACCGAATAAAGTGGTTTGATGATGATGATGATGATGTAAGAGGTGTTACAAAGCATGAACAGATATCATATTGGTGTATATTAGGCAGGGAGTACAATACGATGCTAACATTTCAGTTCCCAATATCCAACTTTTGTATCTGACTAAATGAGATCCATCTGTAAATTACAGGAATTGTAATTGTAATTCCAATAAACCCGTGCTAAACAGATCCATGTCGGAGCTACACTTTACAGCCCAATATCGTACCTTCATCTCGCTGATTCCCAAGGTCTCGTGTTTCGCCGCCGCCTGTGCACCAAACAATTCTGTTTGGTGCATTAGAAAATTGTTGCGTTAGACAATGTTGTTGTTTTAAAAAAACGCATTTTGTATTCTTTCCAGCCCTGAGGAAGCCGATGGGTTATCAATAACCTCGGCGAAATGCGTTGGCATGGGATTGGAGTTGGAAACAAATTAAATAAGAAGAAACTTTCAAGAGCCTTTTGGATTGTTTTGTGTTTTGGAGTATAAAGAAAAGACTGTTAATGTTGTGATAAGCGGTGTGCTTAAAAACGTGTGTGATTACCTTAGGAAGAGGTACAGGATGTCTGAGAACGTGGGTAAGAACGATTTATATATGCATATATAACCTCGCTTACAAGAACAGCTAGAACTGGAAGTGCTTGAAGGAAAAATACTCAGTAGAATGGAACAACTGCTTCGCAGGTTTCTTTTGTAAGTCTTTGAAATAATAAGAACAATAGCGCCCAACAATGTATTCTTGTATAGAACTATTACACTGAGGCTCTCATTTGAAATAAAGTCTCTCAGCAACTGTTGCCAAAATAGGCATACCTTAAACTGTCTACTTGAGAATAGAACGAAAGCCTCACCGGAGTTGCAGAAAATGAAAGTGAGAATATCACCTCACCAATTGACGCCAAACGTCACAGAAACAAAAGCATTTTCTTCCCTTCGAAAATGCGTGAGTGAGAAAACCTGGACGCTTGAACTTTCACACTGGAAATGCTGGAAAGATGCGAGCGTGAAAACACCATGCGAAGTCCACAAATGATCTCAGCTAAGACTGGAAACTCAGGAACCAAACGTTGAGAAAAGTTCTCCGTCGAGCCAACAGGGAAACGCGTCTCAATCGGAGAATTACTTCAGTTGAAGTGCGCAGATCAACAGGTGAGCGCGCTCGAACAAGATGAGCTGCCACCTGTTGGATCAAACACTAGAACGCTAACTTAGAAAGTGAACCGCCATCTTGAGTCAGTGCAAAAACAAAGTTTTTGCCACCAAACGACTCCAATTAGAAGCAAGGGATGGCAAAGCGTAACCCTGTTTAATCTTGAAGGTGGGACCGGACCTCTTATGTCTGTGTAAAATCTGACCGATCCTGACACTGAGCATTGAAAAACTGGAAAGATTACCATTGACAGTTTCTGAGAAGCCTGTCATTGAATGGATAAAACATGGCACGATTACGATACCAGTGACGATTTTCCAATTTCAGTATTGTCTACAGCATATACCAACGGGCCTGTATGAAAGGTTGGGTAAAGAATACATTAAGTCGACCTGGACTTTACCTTGCACACACAAATGTTGGAATAAGGGAAAGGAGGGATTCCTTAGTGGTAAAAATTGTAAGAACTCACTAAGTGACGTCCTTGACGCCCATTGGGCTTAGTAGCGCTATATAAATCTGTTTTCATTTCATTTCATTTCATTTCATTCTCCCTGCCAAATTCAGAAGCACAGCGTGCCATTACTAATTAGAAACTTGCTTCTCAGCTTACCCCCTGTCCCTCTTCTCAAGCCGCTTACCTTTCGCGGCTTGAGAAGAGGGACTGGGGGTAAGCTGAGAAGCATGTTTCTAATTAGTAATTATAGGGAACTGAAATTTTAGCATCGTATTGCACGCCCTGCCTGATATATACAGGCAAGACCGGCCATTGGATGGCGGCTTTTACCATCATTAGAATCCATAGTTTAAAGAGTCATCAAATGTACTAAGGCGTTGGCATGCCTCTGTTTGTTTTAGAAATACGGATGCAATTGATTGAAATTTGTGACCTCATAACAAAAGCAAGGATACTGGAGACGATTTCACTTCCAGAATAGGAGGTAGAAGGTCGTCGGATTAATATTTAAACTACTGAGCAAATGCACATTGATCCAAAATTGCCCTTCATGCCAGAACGTAAATGTTAAAGGAACTGATTGTGTCTTCCTATTAGGTCCTAAAGCAAACCAAGTTTGAGGTAACTACATATGTAATATTTTCTATCACATATGGGGTTATAAAAAGAGCGACACAAGCAATCTCAGTTGGAATAAATTACTTTTCTTCACATTAAGCAATACATGTGTTGAATAGAGTTTAAAAGTGCACCAATATGATATCTGTTCATGCTTTGTAACACCTCTTACATGGATTTCATTGGTGTCTGTATTTTTCCAAATGTTGATTGTATCACAAGGTGCAAAATGAGAGTAAAAATAGATTCTGTGCACGTTTTCACTGAAAATGAAAGGTATGAAGAGCACAGGGTTGTTAAGGCCATATGGGGCTCTGCATTAGAAAATTGTTGCGTTAGACAATGTTGTTGTTTTAAAAAAACGCATTTTGTATTATTTCCAGCCCTGAGGAAGCCGATGGGTTATCAATAACCTCGGCGAAACACGTTGGCATGGGATTGGAGTTGGAAACAAATTAAATAAGAAGAAACTTTCAAGAGCCTTTTGGGTTGTTTTGTATTTTGGAGTATAAAGAAAAGACTGTTAATGTTGTGATAAGCGGTGTGCTAAAAACTTGTGTGATTACCTTAGGAAGAGGTACAGGATGTCTGAGAACGTGGGTAAGAACGATTTATATATGCATATATAACCTCGCTTACAAGAACAGCTAGAACTGGAAGTGCTTGAAGGAAAAATACTCAGTAGAATGGAACAACTGCTTCGCAGGTTTCTTTTGTAAGTCTTTGAAATAATAAGAAAAATAGCGCCCAACAATGTATTCTTGTATAGAACTATTACACTGAGTCTCTCATTTGAAATAAAGTCTCTCAGCAACTGTTGCCAAAATAGGCATACCTTGAACTGTCTACTTGAGAATAGAACAAAAGCCTCACCGGAGTTGCAGAAAAGGAAAGTGAGAATATCACCTCACCAATTGACGCCAAACGTCACAGAAACATCTTCCCTTCGAAAATGCGTGAGTGAGAAAACCTGGACGCTTGAACTTTCACACTGGAAATGCTGGAAAGATGCGAGCGTGAAAATACCATGCGAAATCCACAAATGGTCTCAGCTAAGACTGGAAACTCAGGAACCAAACGTTGAGAAAAGTTCTCCGTCGAGCCGACAGGGAAACGCGTCTCAATCGGAGAATTACTTCAGTTGAAGTGCGCAGATCAACAGGTGAGCGCGCTCGCACAAGATGAGCTGCCACCTGTTGGATCAAACACTAGAACGCTAACTGAGAAAGTGAACCGCCATCTTGAGTCAGTACAAAAACGAAGTTTTTGCCACCAAACGACTCCAATTAGAAGCAAGGGATGGCAAAGCGTAACCCTGTTTAATCTTGAAGGTGGGACCGGACCTCTTATGTCTGTGTAAAATCTGACCGATCCTGACACTGAGCATTGAAAAACTGGAAAGATTACCATTGACAGTTTCTGAGAAGCCTGTCATTGAATGGATAAAACATGGCACGATTACGATACCAGTGACGATTTTCCAATTTCAGTATTGTCTACAGCATATACCAACGGGCCTGTATGAAAGGTTGGGTAAAGAATACATTAAGTCGACCTGGACTTTACCTTGCACACACAAATGTAGGAATAAGGGAAAGGAGGGATTCCTTAGTGCTAAAAATTGTAAGAACTCACTAAGTGGTACACTTTTGTGCCAAGGTATTAATTTACATGGAGCCTGCGAAGGTTCTGCAAATAACCTCTCTTGCCACCTGCACGGTACACCCTCCACAGTGATAGAACTAATTTTCAGGCAGCTATCCAATGGCAGCTATGTTATGCTCAATGACCACAGCTGTTGTGGCATGTTGCCAGGAAAACTTTATCTCGTTAGTGTGTCATCCAGGGTCACTTGTTGTATGCAAGTATTGTATCCATAGAGCAAGACAGACAGTGGGACGGCATTAGGGCCTTCACTGAATATCTCTTCTATACGAATTGATACTTTAAGCGGAATGAAAGTCATTCTTTTGCAAAAGACTGTACCACTGACCTCGTCTAAAGAAACGTATGATCTGCAAGTTGCAAGGACTTCTGCAGAGATACATGCTTTATTATCAACAAACTGCCCAGTACATTTCGCCGAAATGTTAAGTCAAATCTTAAACATGTCTGATACCAGTGGCATCGCACACGTATTTAAGACAATTTTTTCAGGACTGTTAACACCATTTAAAGCAGTCCTCTGCATTTTTCCAAATTTCGTGCACTCTGTGTTCGGCGGTCTGCCTCTCATTTTGGGACTCGTAGCAGGAATTCTATTTTTATTCTTTCTGCTCTGATATGGCCAGTCCGGTTACCAGCGATACCCAGAATACCATAGAACAATGCCTCCTTGCCATGAGGTATCGTGAGAGAATTACACGGATTCTTGGTTTGGCTCGTTTAAGAGATCTGAACACAATTTGGTTTCTATCGTTCAGACCAATCTGGCAAGATTGCATCTTACCTGTTCTACGATGCCTGCTTTGCGGAGAGGAATGTGTGTTGGACATTTGTCTTACACTTCCATCAGTCCTGCCATCGGATGTCGACGCCTTGCTAGGTCCGGTAATGACTCATGCATTGTGTTGTCCCCAACGGCTACCAATCCTGATGACGGCATTCATTGAGGTCTCACCAGTAAGTCTAACTGAGGGTGAGATACAAGGATCAACAGCCACACAGGTACCATCTGATATGAACATTGCTAACGCGGCACTTAGCGCTGACGGCGATGCTTCTCATCTGTGCACATTTAATATACTTGATGAAGTAGTTCCACTTTCACCTACTGTGGTAGACGATTTATTTTGCCAGCCTAGAATACATTGAACTTTTGGCACAGACTAATCTGCTTAAAGTGCAACTATTCTTAGAGAACAAGAAATTCTTTTTGAACACTTCCTAGAGGAAATATTTGGCCTTGTCAGTCAGTCAGTCAAATCTTTATTCGATTTTCATTATTTGAAGAAAACGATAAAAGTACAAACTTAATATATTTACAATATAGAAACTCTTTTAAAAAAAAAAAAAGAAAATACATGATTTGACTAGAATGTAAAACAATAATTAATTAAGATTTGGACGGTGGTTTACACAAAATTTTTAAAAACAGACAATGAATTTAGCATATAGTTCATTTTCTAACATCTGTAGTGCTAAAACAGCTGGACGGCAAGTTCGGAGACCCATTTGCCTCAGTATCGGGACGATCCATCGTCTGCGTGGAGCCTCATAGAACTTGCAAAACAGGGAAATATGGATTGAGGATTGCGAGGAATTACAGTCGCATGGACATGGTGGTAAATTCTTAGTCCAGTCATTTGGAGACGAAATCAGCCTATGAAAAGTATTTAGTCTAAATCGAATAAGAAAAAAAAATTCTAATTGACTTAGGCTATACTTCAGATATGGCTGAATCGAAAAGGTGGTTTGACTAGTCAGCAGATGTTGCACTGAACTTTTTCCAATTTCTTGAATTAGTCGAAGGTCGTCCAGATGAAGGAGTGAGATCCTTTTTAGCTCGCTTCTGGGTATTTCAAAGATAGTATGTGGGTGTGTAAAATATCTCTGAAGGCCTAAATCGTTAAAAAAGGACTTTCCGTAAGCTAACCATCTAATCCTTTGCATGTTATCAAGTAGCATGCATTCCTCTATAAGGGAACGGGTTAACTCACACTGTTCAGTGGTCCAGATGCACCGCCATAGCATTATTGTCTGGATCTTTAAGATATCTGATATATGATCCAGTCCTAATTCTAAGTGGCAGCCGTATGTTGTTGTACTTTGGGGGACTGACAGAAGATATCAGAGAAAGAAGTTCTCTACTCTCTGTATAACTTCAGTGTTTAGTTACCCCCATAGACCTGAACCATAGGTGGCAACATTGGTGCATTTGGAATGATAGATCTTTAGCATTTCTTCGGGCGATCTCTTGCCTAACTTTTGAGCAAATGCCACAAGTGCTTTCGTAGTCCTTAAAAAGGCTAGCTTCCTAGCTTGAATAGCCTTTACACAATTTAGCTTGTTGTCTATTAAAATCCCTAAATAAGGGTAAGATGTTGTAGACTCTAAGCTGGAGTTGTTGACAAATATGTCTTTAGTTTTTTTTTTATTCTCGAGCCTATATGCATGTTAAATGTCTTTTTTATTGATTTTAAGATTCAAGGAGCTCATAAAGTTGCAATAGCTGGTTAATGAGAGTTGGAGCTGTACCGGGGTTCTTGCCAAGATGACGGCGTCGTCGGCATATAGGAATGCCGGTATAGGTCGGCGCCGTATTGCTGGTAGGTTTTGGCTCGCTTTTATCAACTCAGGCTCCAACCCATTTGTGTACAGTGTGAATAGAAAGGGGGCCAGAACACACCCCTGTCTGACCCCCCTCCCTATCCTAAATGGCTCGGTCAGCTCTCCCTCTACCCCATATCTTACCCTAGCAGATGCATTTGAGTAGAGCTCTCTTAAAAAGTTTACCAGCGGGGGATCTACCCCCATATCTAAAATTATCGCCCACATTTTTGAATGACTGACACAGTGGAAAGCGGCTGTCAGGTCTACATAGACCATGTGCAGGGCTCCTCCCTACGCTGAGACGTACTTCCCTATTAAAAGAGCAAGATTCAAAGCTTGATCGACCGTACCCAGGTCTTCTCGAAAGCCATATTGTAAGTCTGATAGTATGCTATTATCAGAAGCCCAGACCTGGAGACGGTCTAACAGAATTCGTCCAGCGGTTTTACCAAGGGAATCCAAAAGCGATATGGGCCGATAACAGTCCGGGCTATGACAATCGCCTTTTTAAAAAATTGGTACCAGAATTGACGTGGACCATGACTCGACTAAGCCTATACTAATACTGCTTCCAACACTCTCATTAGAATAGGGGACCACAAGTCTAAATTATATTTGAAAAGGTGCACTGGGACCCCGTCGGGGCCTGGCACTTTACCAGATTTCTCACAAGGATGTGCGCTCAGTTATACTGGAAACACGAGAAATATATGGGCTACTACAAGAGACTGGAAAATTTACTCCTCAACGAACAACCACTGCACAACTTTTGAAACAACTGTAATATATCTGTAAGAAAGAAATTAACCAAAGGTTGCACGCAACCACGTTAATCCACTATCATAAAAATCAACGGATTCCGAGAGGGCTCAGAATAGCCCTAAAACCAATGCTTTGCAAAAACAACAAAAAATTCATCGAGAAATGTTATCAGATTTTAAATAAATGTTCATTGGACCTGATTCTACTAATCGTAGAGGAGCTCTCAAAGGTACTAGTTGAACTTGAAGATGAAATCAAAACTTTAAAAATTTAAATTGACAAAATCCCTGATTTACAAAAAACATTGGATGACATTGATGCGAAACTAGAACGGTATGCTAAGGAAGTGAATGAACGAAAGGTACGCAAGTACCGCCGCGATACAATCGATTACAAACTTGACGAAGTTTACACATGGGCCGAAATGTATAATCAAAAAAAGTGGCAACCACAACAAAAAAAAAAACAACGTAAACATCATCACAAGAAAGTGTGGTATCTGATTCGGAAATTGCCCAAACCTGTTCAACAACAATCTGAAAAACAAACCCCACAACAACCGTCTTTTTTAGAGATCAGTCTGGCAGCAAATGCTCCTCCTCCAACAGAAAGACAAAAAGGGACAAAGGAAACAGAAGACGAGATAGCCAGAAGAACGCAGAGCCAATTGGCGAAAGTAACTTAATTATCAACATTTCCTCTACAACACTGACGGAAGCACAGAAGAAACTATTGAACAAAGGCACCACTTTTGTTCCGACATATCGTTCTAATCTAGGAGAGTCTGAAATCGCTTTGTTAAAATTTTTCAGGATGTTAAAACTGAGATTCAAGATGTTGAAATTACCCAGAGCATCGACACTTGGGACAAGGAGTTTAAACCCAAGAGTACCTTTTTTCATGTTTTCCCACAAAACGATTGAAGCCTTTGAAAGGTTGGTGTTATCAGATGTCCCAAAAATTCCCTTCTCTAAACCCAAAAGAACCAACTTGACCAGTAAAGAATGGAGTACTCTTAAGAACCTGAGTCAAGACAAAAACGTAATGTTCCAGAAGGCTGACAAGGGAGGAGCCCTTATCGTTATGGATATGGATTACTATTTGAACAGTGTACATAATCATGTGTCCAATGAAGACATTTATTTGCCATTAGAGTACGATCCTACGTTTGAGTATCAAGCCATCCTACAGAAAATCATTGATCACGCGTTGGAAATGAACTGGATCAGTGAGAAAACTCATACATTTTTTTAAAAGAAATATCCCAGAAGACCGCAACTCTATATGTTGCCCAAGATTCATAAAGACCCCGTAAATCCTCCATTTAGACCGATAGTCTCGGCGTGTGGTTCAATCTCCGAACCAATTGGTAAATTCGTAGACAAGTTTTTGCAACCAATTGTGAAAAAGTGTCAAACCTATATCAAAGATACAACATCATTCTTGAATTTGTTACACTCCATTAAACTTGAAGAAGGAGCAACGTACTGGCTATGTACCATAGATGTCATTGCACTTTATACATCTATACCTCATAATGAGGGAATTGAAGCCCTTGAATGGAGTCTGCTCAACAGCGGGCTTGATGAATCACAACAACTGTTCATTTTGGAATTGATGCAATTCGCATTGTATTACAGTTACTTTGAGTGGCAAGGAAAATTCTTCAATCAATGTAATGGAACTTCCATGGGATTTGGGGGGGCTCCCTGATATGCCAATATATTCATGCATACATTTGAAACTGACTATATTTTGAATAATTCGATTTGGACAACCAATCTCCTGACGTTCAAAGGTTACATCGACGATATTTTCCTAATTTGGAAAGGTGAAAGAGATATATTGGAAGAGAATATTGCCCTGTTGAACTCACATAATGAGCGGATCAAATTCACTCACACCATTGACAAGTCAACTATAGCATTTTCAGATGTTCAAGGATCGCTGCAAAATAATATGCTGAGTACCAAAGTACACATCAAAAAGACTGACAGAAATTCAAGTCTCTTATTTCAGAGTTTTCATCCAGAGACATTAAAGAAACATTTACCCGCATCCCAATATACCAGATTAAAAAGGATCACCACACACAAACCAACAAGTATCGTTCAAGAGGTTACCCAGAGACAATTTTGAATGTTGCCCTTGAAAAAGTCAGGGCAACACCAAGGGACATTCTATTGGAAGAAAAGAGTCCGATCAAATCCAACCAAACTGTTTGTGTTTTGAAATATTCCACTGAAGCGCTACAGATTAAAAGTATCATTAACAAACATTGGTCATTAATTCAAATGGAACCTGATCTGAAAGACCTTTACAATGAAAGGATCACCTTTGCATTCCAAAGATCAAGGAAATTGAAAGAAATGTTGAATACACCCAAGAAAAATAAAATCACAGTTAAGGGCATGCAGAGATGTTTAAACTGTGTTCATTGTAGTAACGTCATGTTAGGAAACAGTTTCCCCCACCCCACTAAGGGGTATCAAATTCAACTTCATCATTCCAGCACTTGCGACACTAAGAACATCATTTACGCCATTAAATGCCCTTGCGGCAAAGTATATGTTGGCCAATCTGAGCGCAAATTGAAAGTGTGCTTTACTGAACACAAAAGCAACATAAAGCTTTCCAACAGTAAATCTACTGTGGCCAATCATTTTAAAGAAGCTTGTCATCAGATTTCACAATTGAGATGTATAATTTTGGAGGTCATCCCACAACGGGGGGACGTGGATCCCGTTAAACAGAGACTACAAGCGGAGTACTTTTGGATAAAAAAACTTAATTCTCTCCAACCTGTGGGGATGAATGATAGGGTAGAATATGCTTGTTTTCTCTAACCGAACCTGTATTTCACGCTTTGCATTGGGTATATGAACTGTTTTGAGCCCTATAATACTGACTGAATTCGTTCCACCATGTTGATGCAGTTTTTTGTTAATGTGATATATGGTGGATACTCTTTTTATTTTATTATGTTCATTGGCACTTTTACATTTGGAGTACAGTTTTGTCCTTGCACATTCACTGAATGTTTTCTTTTCTGTCAATATGTGCATTCTTTGTACCTTACACTTATGGTTTTTATTTAGTTTCGGTATACATTTTGGTGTATGTGATTACATCCTGTTTTTTGTATTTACATTTTCTCCCGGTTCTCGTTTCCTAAAGTCTAACATAATCTGTCACCTTCATTTCTTCACTCGATGAAACGCACAACTTTATTTCACCCGTTGCTAGTCTTTCCGTTCACATTGCTGTGAAGCTATCATACTCCTATCACGTGACTTACATCACACGCGAGAGCCCTGGTGCCGATTGGTTTAATTTCACCAATGGTCTTCACACATCCCGTACCTTGACTCTGAGAAGAGCGTTTTCCGATCCGGATCTAAGTTTTTTATATGTTTGTGTTCGGCTATTTTTCAGGCTTCTGGTCACTCTTTACACTCGTTATTCTCGCTATATAGTCTCTGAATATCACGGGTTTCTATTGTTTGATTACAGTTGGGTTGGAATCACTCTTTGCCACTGCTCGTGATTTGTATACTTTGACTCACCACGCACACTTTAACCCTCTGGCTTTCTTTACCACGCCGCTTTCCTTTTGAGTGCATGATCACATTCAGTTTCCGCCCATTTTAGACACTTATAGTGTTGTATTACTCTGTTAAGCGAGTATTTATTTTGGTCCCGTATTATTCTATCACAGACCCCTGACGAAGGGTCCCCCCCATTGACCCGAAATGCATTGGGTATTTTGAAGGATTTGGAATTTACGATCAAGATATCAATTGATCATGATGAAAATTCAGATTGTGGAAATAAAATTTGATTGAAAATCATTGGAACTATATACGTTTCTACTGTAGTTATATCAAGATGAACTGTTAAGAAACCTCTTGGGTTTCCAGTATAACTGAGCGCACATCCTTGTGAGAAGTGATTCTTCCCACTCTACGTCTACTATTAAGAAGGCACGGTTTGACTACGTGCGTCGGACGTGGCGCCAACCCAAACTTTGTTTATCTCATCAGAGCATTAAATCAGAGAAAGTGAGTGCACAGGGATAACACAGTCTCATATGCTTTACCAGATTTCGACATTTTAAGGGCAGTGATGACTTCTTGATGTGCAAATTTTAACTTTAAAGGGTAATTAATTTGCTTCAAACACTCCGGTGGACCTAATAGACTATATAGACTATCATCTTCTTTTCTGAAGATGTTTGAAAAATGTTCGACCCAGGCGGCGGGGTCTACCGCCACCTCCAACATCGGATGGTCATTACCATCACAGAGAAAAGTGGATTTAACTATCCTCCAGAAGGTAGTATTATCTTTTATGGTGCAGCTTTCATGCAGCTGCTTCCATAATGTATCCTTAATCTGGGTTTTGCAATTTCTTTGCGCTAGCTTATAAGTTTTCCTTAGTTCCGCTATTTCAATTCTAGCCCTATTTTCCTTAGTTAAGGCTACCTTTAATTTTGTGTAGGCTTTCGTGTATGCTGTGTTAAACCAGCCCATCCTTGTGGATCCTTTTGATTCCTTCTTACATGATAATTCATCTCTTATTGTTTTAGTAATAATATCAAAACTAGACAGTACCAGCTCAGGGGTAGCGGACAGATCTAAACAGTTAACACGGAGGGCAATGCTTTCTTTAGTACATTGCTCAGTAATAATTCTTTGTCTACCTTACCCCATTTTAATGAAAAACCGTTAAGTCTGTCTAAAGTTAGAGGTTGCTGATCCAATATACTCCAGTAAACTTTCTTGGTCATTACGGTGGGGGTGCTTATTAAGACTCTATTTGGAAAATGGTCACTAACTGCGTTCACAATTGTTTCAAATTTGCCTAGTCTTGATGCAATACTATTGGAGGTAAGAATAAAATCAATTATACTATTAGAACCTTTCCCATTAAAGGTTGAAGAGAAGGGGACGGGAGGACAAACTATTTCATTTGCAAAACCCAGATTAATAGCTACCATTATTTCATTCATATGGTCTCCACTGACCGTGTGTGAAAAATGTGTCGAGTTATTTCCACCCTCGACCTCAATTCCACAATTTTTGGTACCGCTTCCTTTACACAATGTCAAGTTAAAATCACCTCCCCATACTAATGTTACAGACTTTTTAGTATGTTTTTGAGACAAATCCTGGATAAAAATAGAAATTTTATTTAAAACATCAATTAATTCCGATGTAATCAGATTATTATAGAAGTTTATAATAATGGAAAGGGACTTCTATTTTGTCAACAGGCATTGTATTAGATACATATATTATCAAGCCCCCCTTTGCTCTTTCAGAGGGGGATGGAACAGCTTCTGAAAAATAAGTTTTGTATCCTAGAAAATGTATTGGGGTACATAGCCATGTTTCCTGTAGTCCAATAATATTATGTGTTGTTACTTGTGTTCTCCAATTAGTATTTGTAAATTTATTCTGTAATCCAGCCACATTCCAGAAAATAATGTCTAGCATTAATTTCTTTTTATCTATTTCAGGAGAGGGGTTGGGATTTAGCGGGGAATGTACTATCTGAGGCGTTACAGATGAATGGGACTGTTCCATGGCTCTCTTCTCACGTACGTCTACCCTATCTTCGGCAGACGTTAGGTTTATTAGGTCATGCATGCTAGATGAAGGGCCTTTGGAGACACTTAGTGAATCTGTAAGATTTGATACACATGGGAGCATGGGCAGTATATTGTTAAGTCAATCTACCCCATCCAAACCCGCAAATGCAGCAAATCGATTTGAGGTATGGATGTTGAAGATTGAGCCCCCCAGGGTATTCTGGTATGGGTTCATTAACCTTGGTTGCTGGGGTAATAGGGACCTAGGATAAAAATAACTCAAATCGTGTACCCTGATTCCCTCCCCTCCACCCTTGTGGTATTAATCATTAAGATAGGGAATGACCCTGCAGTCCCTAAAATTAATGATTATAATATCGCCCTGAATGTCTTTAGGCCTCTGTCCTACCCATCTGAGCCTTCTCACGTGGAGGATTTCCCCGTTGATGTTGGGGGGTAGTGGTCTGTTATTCCTTAGCCAATAAATGACTTTATTTTTGAGTTCGGAATACCCTTCGGTTTTCCCTGTCCTCAATTCTGGAACTCTTGACAATACCGCGACATAAGGGGCCGCTTCTGGTGGCAGGTCTATTTGTAAATTGGGGCCATTAAGGTTCCTGGTGTTTGACTTCTCTCTAACACTATTTCCGTAATTATCCACTGGCTTATTTGCGTGTTCAACAGACCCCTTCGTCTTAGATGTTTTTGAATCACTATTTGTTTTTTTTTAAACATGTTTTTATTAGTTTTATAACATGAAGAAGAACAGCTGTCTCTACATAGAGGAAAGTACACATTCTACTCTGTGCTAAGCTGCTGTGTTGAACTTTGCTCCTGACTACGAGGATTCGGAAGGTTTTCCCTGTTACATTTCACGGCCCCCGCTTCGCGGGAGCCGTTCACGGAACTGTGGGGCAGTGCATCTGGACACTGAGGGACTGCGAGGCCCAGCAGGCATAGCGCCAAACACCTGCTCCCTCTTCCCTCACTGGACACGCCCCTCCTGGCTCTACATCAGCGCAGTACGGACTCTGCTCTATGGGTGCCGCTACTCTGTGCTAAGCTGCCGTGTTCAACTTTGCTCCTGACTACGAGGATTCGGAAGGTTTTCCCTGTTACATTTCACGGCCCCCGCTTCGCGGGAGCCGTTCACGGAACTGTGGGACAGTGCATCTGGACACTGAGGGACTGCGAGGACCAGCAGGCATAGCGCCACACACCTGCTCCCTCTTCCCTCACTGGACACGCCCCTCCTGGCTCTACATCAGCGCAGTACGGACTCTGCTCTATGGTAGCCGCTACTCTGTGCTAAGCTGCAGTGTTGAACTTTGCTCCTGACTACGAGGATTCTGAAGGTTTTCCCTGTTACATTTCACGGCCTCCGCTTCGCGGGTGCCGTTCACTGAGCTGTGGGGCAGTGCATCTGGACACTGAGGGACTGCGAGGCCCAGCAGGCATAGCGCCACACACCTGCTCCCTCTTCCCTCACTGGACACGCCCCCTCCTGGGAGGACCATATAATCTAATCAAACTCCCGCCACATGGGACGCGCGCGGGCGGCCGCTGGGGTAAGCCCGGTTAAAGGGTGGGCTGTTTGAGGCCGTTCGAGGACGCGAGAGACCGGACCGGGCCATCTCTCTAACTCCCACCTCTTGTAATCCACATCGAAACGTATGTACTGTTAAATCACTGACTCTGCACCTGCGATCTTATTTTCCTGAATTGGTCTAACAGGAATAATGGTGTTAACTAGAGGAAACAAAACTAAGGTATCGGGGGGTGTGGGCAAGCTATTAGGCCCTATGGATGACTTCATCACCAAGGCAAACTCATTTATTGACCATAGTATCTCTTTGATGGAATATAGGGTGTCCTTGGACTTAGCGTTTGCTAGGAGATCTTCTATGGGTAACTTAGCAGACGCTAGAACCCCCGTATTAGATATTAACTCCGGCCAAGGGACCTTTTGTGAGGGTAGGCGCAGCCTACCAAACAATGTGGACCTGTCGGCTTCCCAGCTTTCCGACTTCCAGATAAGCTCAGACCTAGAAAGAACACCAGAGCTGTTACCCCAAATTACACCAGAGGAAAGAAGGCAAGCAAGAGGAAGGAGGGAGGGCGCTATAAGAAAACGAAAGAATGATCCGAAAAATTCCATCCCCAATGAGATCGGCGACACGCCCAGTATGATAGAGAATGCACCCCCTAGAGCAGAACAGCTAGTAGTTTCTGCGATTATTCACCAGTCCGCACACGATACTCCTGTCCCCATTAGTTTGGAATCCCCTATTCTTTTATCCTGTAGCAAGGAAATAACTGATAGCAATAACTCACAGCTGCTAAATAAGATCGCAGACTTACTGACATTTTTTCTTGAACCAGTAGAAGCAAGACTCGCGAAGATAGAGAATCAGCTATCCAAGATCACAAACCTCACACAATCCAAGCAAGTGCCGGGGGCCCAAAAAACGGGGGGAAACAAACAGAATAAACAGACCCTCCCTAAGCCCGCAGCTACACAAAAGAATGTATCTAAACCCTCAGATGTAACACCTAAACCAACACTCCCTGAAACACTAAATAAAAACAGAACAGTGAATCCTTCCACTAATGTTGCCATAACGTTACCACAGGGAAATGCCCTGTCAATAATAACACCTGCGCCTAAGACACCGGCGCCAAAAAAATTGGTACCTAAAACTCCGGCTTCCAAAACTCCGGCTTCTAAGACGCTAGCCTCTAAAACCCCGGCCCCGAAAACCTCGGCACCAGTATCCAACAGAGGTGGCCCTAGGGGACCGCCCAAAGTTAGATTTCCTGTCGATATGCCACCGGAAGCATATCCCTTTGTAGTGGTAATGACAGGTGTGCCAGAGATAGTGGCTCACACTGCAGAACCGACGTGGTCATTGAAAAACAAGGCCCAACACTGGCTAAATATCAATCGCCCCATTCCACCAACTTGGCAATGTAGGATTTTGACGGTACTTAGGACTCCCTGGGTGGGAAATGGCAGAAAAACAATTCCGGGAGATTGTATTGTGATTACGTTCGAAGACCCCCGAGTAGTAGATTATATTTGCTCTTGGGAGTACTCGAGTGTAAATAGAGGTATAGGCACCAAACCACTTTCCTTTTTCTACCCTTCAAGATATCGCAACGGTCCTTTTAACGATCATGACACCCCCTGGGCTGTAGCAGCCCCCCGTCACTTCGAATATGGCAACACAAGGCAAATAGGAGGCACTCGTCACTATGATTATGATAGTTCCTGGCACACAGTGGGGCCACGCTATCAGGGAGGAGGATGGGATGACTGGGGTCCGCACACGCAGATGACGGCTCATAGAGAGCCACCTCGCTGGGATGCCTGGTTCAGCATCCCGATGAGGAATAGATTTAGCGGCCTCGAAATGGTCGACTGACCACTAACGGAGACCGAATCTATTAATCCTAACCTACCCCAGTTAACGCCTAAAATAAAAACAATGTGTTCCGCAAATGAAGCTGCGGCGGATAATCCAGAACCACAGCCCCTACCTATCCTCTTTTGGAATGTTGCGGGTCTACGCCCTAAAATTGAGGATGGGACTGCCATGCACTTCCTGGAGCCGGGTAAAATTATCTGCCTCCAGGAGACATGGTCTATGACGGAGCTCCACCTCCTGGGCTACAAAACATACTCTATCCCAGCCCTGGGCAGTAGTGTAGGTAGACCTAAGGGAGGGCTAACCACGTACATTGCAAACACCGTGAACCACTTAAAAGTGTCCATAGTCGACTCTGACCCAAATTTTCAATTACTGTCTCTTTCCTTTAAGAACAAGGAGTCCATCCTCTTGATTAACCTCTATAATAACTTAGAGGATGGCCAATTCCTGACCCTTCTCTCTAACATCCAGGAGAGACTAACTCCGTTTTATCAATCTAAGGCAGGAAAAGGGGCAATTCATCTTCTATGGGGAGGGGATTTCAATCTCCACCCATGCCCACAGGCTGAGAAAAATCGCTGCGGGATAGTGGATGAACATGACGCTCCACTCATGCATTTTGCCCATACTAAGGTGGGGATTGCTATGAATAACGTGTTATCTGACTTAGATCATGCATTAGCCAATAGGTCAAGTTCAGGCTCAAACTTCCTGCAACCAACATATGTGGGTAGGGGACACCAAACGACAGTCGATAACATCCTCCTGTCGTCTGGATTGTTACGTATAGTTAGATCCTTCCAGGTTCTGACTAATGCACTAAGTGATCATTCCGCTCTGAAGATGGATCTTTATTTGACTGATTCCAAGCCCCTAACTACAGTTATAGCGAAAACTCTTGCCCAGAACAAATTGGAGTTAGGTAAACAAAATGGATATACATTAAAATGGGGGAAAATAAATCCAGCCGAAATTACCAAAAAATTGGTGAAAGCGGCATACCAAAACATAATTAAATGTCTGGATTTATCAGAAACAGATGAAGAAGTCCTAAATAATTTTACCCAAATATTAGAGAAAATTAAGGGACTTCTCACAGTAAAACCAAGGAGCTCGAACCCAACCACTAAAGGGTGGTTTAACCATAGTTGTACTGCGGCCTTAACTAACCTAAAGCTAGCCCTGAACAAAACACCCAGAGACTCGGAGCAGATCCAACTTCTTAGACATCAATATGGAAGGGCACGCAAACTAAGAATACAAGAACTAAAACAGAAATTTTGGGACGACCTACATACTAGTGCCGTCTCCAAAAATAGCGAGGCTTTTTGGCGAACCGTCAGATCCCCCTACTTAACAGACGATAACAGTCCCAAGATAGAAGTGGCTATAGAGGAAGATGCTTGGGTGTCCCACTTCTCCAAAATCTTTAAAAATACAGTAACATCAGGTGGGACAGAAAACACACATCCAACAGTTGAATACCCAATACCCCTGCATTTCGACATCTCCGAGCTATTAGTGGCATTGGAAACAAGTAAAAATGGGAAAGCTCCAGGCCCAGACGGGGTCCCAGTGGATCTTTTTAAACACAATCTGGATCTCTGGGCCCCCATTCTTACCAGAGTCTGCACCGCAGCCGCAAAAGTGGGACTGATAAAATCCTGGACCAATTCCATCATGGTCCCAATTTTTAAAAAAGGGGATCGTCGGGATGTTAAATGCTAACGCCCCATCTCACTGCTGGATTCTCTGAGCAAGGTCCTTGGCAGGGTAGTCCTTGAGCGACTCCAGCAGTGGGCTGAGGAGGGAGGCATTATTTCCGATCTTCAGTTCGGATTCCGGGAGGGGTTTGGAACGGTAGAGCAGGCCCTCAATCTTAGCTTGATACTGGGCAAATATACCCAAGCAAAGAAGGACACAGTCTATATGGTGTATGTAGACCTGTCCGCCGCTTTTGATTGCGTCTCGCACGCAAAACTCTGGATGGTTCTGAGACAAATGGGAGTGGATCCCCCTCTTCTAGATTTTCTGAGAGAGCTTTATTCTAAAGCATCTGCGAGGGTGCGCTTTGGTGCGAAGGGGGAGTTGACAGCATCTTTTGGAGTGGAGCGTGGAGTCAGGCAGGAGTGTGTCCTGGCCCCCTTTCTCTTCTCATTGTACACGAACGGCTTGGAGGAAGAGATGCTGAGGGGGGGCCAGGATCTCCCGTGGGTAAAACAGCGCCTGATTCCCGCTCTGCTTTGTGCAGATGATGCTGTCATTCTGGCGCGTACTACGCGTGAATTACAGAAATCCCTGAATAGGTATATGGATTTCATGGGGGATTGGACCTACATGTGAATGTCAAAAAAACGTTTGTCATGGTAGCAGGCAGTGGGAAAAAACGAGCAAAGGACATCTATCTCAAAAACCTAAAACTTGAGGTAACTGCCCAGTACCCGTATTTGGGAATCTTGATTGACGAAAGGCTGAATTGGAGGCCAGCAGTAGAGGCAAGGTGCCATCTTTTTAAAAGAGCCATAGTGGCCCTGATGAGCTTCTCTCAGAGATTGGGGAGGAGGGCACCAGTGGAGCTACTAAAAATGTATAGTGCCAAGTGTCAGGCTATTGCACTGTATGGGGCGGGAGTCTGGGGACACGTAGATGTTAGTGCCCTCCAGGTGGCAGAAAACACCTTCCTCAGATTCCTTCTAGCAACACCGAGACGCACCTCAATCTACGCATCCCACTTGGAACTTGGAATCCCTTATTTGGAGGATTTGTTAAAGATCCAACCATTATTGCTTTGGCGGCGCATCTGGACCTCTGATAAAATTGCGCTGACACAGGCAATCGTGGTAGACTCAATGGCTCTTGATCAATCCTCAAAAATAACATGGCTTCGGTATATCAGTAACTTCCTCAAGGATCTTGGCATTGAGAAGTTTTATCTTCAACCTGAAGGTATCATTGATCTACCAAAGAGAGCGTTGAAACAACTGGCCCTGAGACACTTAGAGTCCTTGAGGTTGACTTCTGGGTCGACAAAACCCTCGGTCCTTCATGCCAACTTGATTCAGGTCACGTACTCTATCCAGCCGTATTTAACATTACAGGCTAGTACGCATGATAGAATGTTACTGACAAGATTCAGATTAGATTTTTTTCATAGATTAGTAGCCTTTCCCGAGAGAAATAGATGGGACCTAATTCTCCCTGCTTGTCCCTGTGATGAGGAATCTATACAGACTAACTTACACACAATATTGTTTTGTAAATTCCATCATCCACACAGGAAAATTTGGCTACTACCACTATTAAGGCGTTGGGGACTTAGACAGTGTCGTCCTGCAATGCTACGCCTCCAACTGCTAGAATCTGAACTTGTTTGCTATCTTGTCCTTAATTTTCTAAAATGCGTTATGAAGCATAGGAAAAATCTGTAAAATGTATGCCGGATCTAGTTTCAGATGACGCAATGAAATAACTTGATGTTCTGTTTTATACATACTAATTTGTCTTTGTCTGAATTTTATCCTGTAATATGATCTCTTGTTTAACATGAAACTGTATTATCAAATGTTGCTTTTATGGTTTTCCAATGTGTAAAGCTGAATAAAGAATTATTATCATTATCTTCAGTATAGCAAATCCAGCAATGACTGTACCACTGCGCATTCTCAGGTCTGGTATGCAATAATAATCGGAGATACAACAACCCTATCCCCACCCAATTAATCATCCCCAGCTTCAGCTTCATCAGAGTCATCATAATCTACGTCAGTAATAGGCTCACATATATCCCCTCTATATGTGTTCCAGGCCACCCATACCCGTATCCATTTCCCAGGACAATTCCTGTTTACATAGACTGTCTTTTCCGTAATCATTGTGACATCCATGTCCATGCACCAGGACTCCAATTGTGGACGGTCAGTGGCTCCCCATTTTTGCGCTATGTTCCGTTTTGCAACCATGAAGCCCAGTGTCGCCCAAGTTTGACCATATCTCGTCAAATCATTTGGTTCCCATATGTTAAGGAGGCATCCCCTCGGTTCAGGTAATAAAGAGACGTGTAGGGTTTGTGATATCGTACGAAGAACTTTACGCCAGTAATCCAATATAAAGGGACAGTCCCAAATAGTGTGGAAAAAAGGACCCTCTTCTTCGCATCCCCGTAGACAGTATGGGTGGTGTGCCCTGCCAATTTTGTGAAGTGTTGGCCTAGTAAGGTAGGAACAATGAAGAATTTTCAGCTGCACTAATCTGAGTCTAGCTGTGATTCCCACCTCCCGGAGCGAGGCAAGGGCCTCCTGCCATTCTGTCGCATCCATGTCTTGAATATTGTCGACCCATTTATCTTTTAGGGATATCGTGGGATCTGGGATGTTATTGAGTATTTTACGGTACGTGTGTGATGTGGCTCGCGTTTGCATGAAGTCCGTAAGAAGTCTTTGAATCACTATTTTTATTCATTGAAGTGTGGGGTTTCTAGTCTTTTGTTCGCCTTACTTACATCGCACATCCCAATTTTCACTGTCAGGGTTGTTTTCCTATTTTCGTCTACTAAATCCTTTAATAAAGCTGTGTTTGAGGAAATAGCTGCTTCTATTAACACCAAATGATTGGCTAACCTTTTAACTTTTTCCACAAGAGGAAGTAGTAAAGACTTCACCAAAACTTCGATGTTCCCCATTAGCTCTTGGTTTGAGGACAAGGGAGTCAGTGTCTGAGCTGAAGCTGTATCAGTTCCTGTGATATAATTAGTTGGAGGATGTCTAGATGTTTTAGGTAATTTCGCCTGCCTACCCTTATGCCTGTTTCCCCCCCTCTTTCTCTTTAATGTATGCCCTTTAGATTGTGTTTGAACTTTATTTATTGGATTGGGCATTACAGGATTAGGTAACAGGGAATCTTCTGATATTATTTCTAAAACAGGATCTATTCTAGAATCCTTGTTACTATATGACCTGCTAGACTTGGATGATGTTGTAACATCTTGAAGTAAAGAGGGAATGCTAATGTCACCATGTAAAGATTTTTCTTTCCCTGAAGTTGGGGTCGGGTGGTCGCTCGATGAGCGTCTATTCTGAAGTTCTGTGGAAAGGCAGCTCTCAGTGATGGCTATTTCATGTTCCACAACAAGGGGTGGTGATGGACAGAGTTTCTGAATTAAGCAGAATACTCTCACCCAGTCAAGAGATCAGGGCCAGATCCAACACCGTTTTTTAGCTCACTGCACCATCCCAGCTCAGAACCTGGCTATATGCAAATTAGTCTGTTCCTGTCCCAGTGCATGATGGGAACAGGGCAAACCAAACTACCAAGCCAATTCTTACACTGGGAAGGAAACAAGCTTCCCCCTTTTCTGAATCGTTTTTGGCCACTATAGGTGTGGCAGGGTATACTCAGACATGAGTCCCTTTCTCACTGCACCATCAGGATTCAAGCAAGCCGGGCCGAAGACGGCTGAAATGCCAGAAACCGGTCCCCGGTAGCTTGTCTCCTTTCTGGTGAAGAATTGGCTTGGTAGTTTAGTCTGCCCTGTTCCCATGATGCACTGGGCCAGGGACAGACTGATTTGCATATAGCCAGGTTCTGAGCTGGGATGGTGCAGTGAGATAAATAACGGTGATGGATCAAGCCCTGATCTTTGGACTGGGTAAGAGTGGTCTGCTTAATTCAGACACTCTGTTCATCACCACCCCCTTTTCTGAATCGTTTTTGGCCACTATAGGTGTGGCAGGGTATACTCAGACACGAGTCCCTTTCTCACTGCACCATCAGGATTCAAGCAAGCCGGGCCAAAGATGGCTGAAATGCCAGAAACCGGTCCCCGGTAGCTTGTCTCCTTTCTGGTGAAGAATTGGCTTGGTAGATTAGTCTGCCCTGTTCCCATGATGCACTGGGCCAGGGACAGACTGATTTGCATATAGCCAGGTTCTGAGCTGGGATGGTGCAGTAAGATAAATAATGGTGATGGATCAAGCCCTGATCTTTGTACTGGGTAAGAGTGGTCTGCTTAATTCAGACACTCTGTTCATCACCACCCCCTTTTCTGAATTATTTCATGTTCCAGCACAGAGGCCGCCCTTGTAATGAACTGGTCGAGGGTCCCCCTCACAGAGCCACCCACTAGGGATTTCCTTCCCTTGACCCCTCTTAAAGGCATAATCCCTGGCACCTTTTACACGTTCACTGTGTAGACTAAGATACAGTCAGTAGTAGTGCAACCAGACCTATAACGATGTAACAAAGGGTCTTTAAATGTAGGAACTACAGTTCATGTACCTTAGGTTGTAGAGTCCCGAGTAGCCTGTATTTGAGAGATGAAAGGTAAGGGGGTATGCCCAGCTCAGCCTCTTCCGGCCTCTGAGGCCACAGAGGGCCCGCCCTTTACCCGGGCTTAGCCCGCGCGCGGCCCTGCGACGCGGGGGCTACGCTAGATTTTATGTGTCTCCTGGCGCGATGATATTGATGACCACTTCCGCCGCTGGGGAGCCTGGGGGTTGTGGTTCCGGGGTCCCCTCCACACTGCGGCCGCGATGGGATGATGACTGTGGCGGCGGGAGGGAAACGGTCAGCGGATACACCAGCGAATAGAGAAGAGGCAGCAAGAAGTGTATCCCCAAAGTAACTGCAAGGGTGGCTGTAAGGAAATCCCAAAAGCGTCGTCCTCAATACTATAAAAATTGACATGCTGTGTTATATTATGAAATGGTCTCGACCTTTTTTCTGTATTTAAGAGCCATTTTCATAAATATAATGACATGGTTCATTCAGTTTGCATTTCAGATATGATGCTTTATGCTTAGAATGACATCATTTTCCTTAAATGCGTACAGTAGAAAGGCTGAGATTTTTCGTGTACAACCATTTCAAATGCATTTCATATATTTTGGGGTGGGATTGTAAACACATACCTTAGATATGTTCAGTGCTTATACATTTAATTTATTGAACTTAATATCGTAGAGTGGGTGTTGTAAATGAATCTAGGACCCTAGTGTAATTTTCCCGATTCATGCCCTTATATAAGTATAAATTCCCCGATCCTTATATAGGCATAGAAATCATTACCATATTTAGACTGAGCCTTTGCAGCCCAAATACGGCATGGCTACTTCCACTAAGTTCCGAGAATCAACAACGATTTCATAGAAAAACCCGCCTTCAGCAGCTAGGGACTTCCCCTCGCCTGAATACTAATTTATCTAGGAAATCATGGAGTTTTCACAGAACTGGGTCTTTGAGTGACGTTATTAGGTCCAATCATATGTCAAACTCTGCACCTTCAAAGTATAAATATGCCTACATTTGCTCAGACAAACACACGGTGGTTTGGAGCAGATCGACTAACTACTTGCCCGATGCCCTGCAGCAGCAAGTGCCGAAGGAAGCTGACCCTCCAGCTGACGCACTGAGAGACGCTGTCCTTTCTCCTGCCGAGAAATCCAGCTCCAGTGTTTCCAGGCTATCCTTGCGGGTTGCTGGCAAATCGAGTCCTGAGAGAGAGATACAAAACCTCCTTCATTCTAAAACCAAGGTACGGAGCTGATTAGACCCTTAGAGAATTCTTGGATAGATCCTTGGCAGAGAAATACTAAACTTAAGCTACACCTCACTTACTTCTTCCATTGTACTAGACTTAGGTTAGGTACACCGGGGTAGGCGTATTTTAGAAGCACCAGTTGAGTACGTTTAGTCATTATTTTATTATTGTATGTATTGTATACGTTTTAGGCAACTTATGGCTTAGAAACCATATCATGCTTTTACAGTACTACTTTATAATACTTTTCGTATTATATACTCTGTACTTTATAATCAGTATTACGATTGTAGCAGTACATTTCTTATGCTTGAGAAAGAAGACTGTTCAATAAAAACTTTTTATTGAAAACACCTGTCTCTCTATTTTCTCAGCACCTCTGGTGAAACGAAGCATGCACGATTGACTGAGTAAAATAGTTATCTATTGTTTCCGCGACTCTAGAGATACATTTCTTATCCTGGGGAAACAAAGTTGTCATGTTTATGCAGTCGCCAGAAACTAATCCCTTCTTGTTTATTCGAGAAAGTTTCTAGTGACCTCTGAGCTAGCTGGCACTGACAATTAAGTTTAATATATACGATAGAGACCTAGTCGACCTTAGTCCTACGTCCTACGTCTAATCTATAGTATATGTTATTCCAATGCGCAGAGCCTATTGGGAATATAGGAACTACACTACAATACAATGTATGTTGAATGTTTAAATTAAATAGTATTCGAATTTGATCTTTGTTTAGCCAACACTTTAAGTAGTCCCCCTGTGCCTTTCGGCCCTATGTTTAATGGGTGTGGAACTTTTTCAACAATAGATTTTATCTTGGTTTCCAATCGTTATGGGTCAATTATTGACGATTTCTGCCAGCACCAGATTGTATTGAGTGACAACTTTGCTCAGAGTGTGGGCATTTTGCTATTTAGACAAAATGTAGGTAAAGCTAACAGTCCGAATTCTATTTCAGAAAACATTTCATTATCCAGTCAAAATGGTTATAGCCTAAGCTGGGAGAAAGTGGTACCCATAGATTTTATCGTTGATGCGATTAGGGTGTGTTCGGATGAAAATACTGCACCTAAGGAAATTTTTGATAGTTTTACTGATATTGCAGACTACATTAAGAAGGCGCTTACCATTAGTGTAAACCGCAGGAAAAAGCGTAAAAGGAAAAAGGGGTGGTTTATCCAAATTGTACTCCGGCCTATAGAAATCTTAAGCATGCCCTGCACAAAGAAGTTAAAGACAGGGATAAAATCAGAGGGGCACGGAAAGATTATAAGCATGCCCTAAAAGGCAGAAGAGATAGCTTGAAAGTAGAGGCCTGGATAGCCCTCCCTGATGCATCCAGTTCTAAAGATTCTAGTGCATTCAGGAATGTAATTAATGCACCCTTTTTTTATAGATAAGGTGTTAGCCACTATTGAGGTGGCTATCCCAGAACATAGATGGATAGAGCACTTCTCGATATTGTATGATGAAACACCCCTACAGTCACATGACACTGTGGGCACTGAGGCAGAGTATGACATATTGTCAAGGGATGCAGAGGAGGACCATGGAATATTATTAAGGGACCACGGGAAAGCACTAGTATTCGAGTTAGGTAAGGTAAATCTGACCATTGCCGCAAGCTCGAGAGGAAAAGCAGCGGGCCGGATGGTGTCCCTGTCGATATTTTTAAAGCTAATATTGCACTATGGGGCCCATTGTTGACACAAGTATTTAATGCATCTAGTTCTGCTGGCTTTATCTCAACATGGTATGAGTCCATCCTTGTTTCAATATTTAAAAAAGGGGATAGGAATGAACCGGCCTGCTACCGACCAATATCGTTGTTAGATTCAACAGTGAAAATCGTCAGTTGGGTTATATTGAACAGACTCCAGGATTGGGCAGAGGAACGATCGGTGATAAGTGATGTGCAGTTTGGCTTTCGTAAAAATCTAGGCCTTAATTTAAACATTTTATTGAATAAATATACTAAAGCTAAAAAGGGAGCCCTGTATTTAGCCTTCGTCGACTTATCATCGGTGTTTGATTGTGTGAGGCACAATAAATTGTGGCTTATTCTAGAAGAATTGGGCGTCAAATCAGTTTTAATCTCTTTTATAAGAGAGCTTTATTTAGGGGCAAGGGTACGGTTTGGGACGGGTGTGGAATGCACGGGACACTTTAAAGTGAAACGAGGCATTAGGCAAGGGTGCGTCCTCACACCGTTTCTTTTTACCTTGTACATAAACAACATTGAAAAGGTCTTTGTCCAAGAATGTAAAGACCTACCTGAGGCTGGTAAACGCCCTATTCCCACACTGTTATACGTGGACGATGCAGTCCTAATAGCCCGTACTCCGTTGGGACTGCAAAGGGTGGGTACCAGCTTTGCATATTTTATGTCAGAAAGAGGTCTTACCATTAATTCATCTAAAACTTTCATAATGAATTGTGGGTCAGGATGTATAAAGACAAAATCCATTTTTATTGACAAAAAACGGATTGAAAGTACTTATTTTCCTATCTTGGAATTTGTTTGACTGTACGGGGTCATGGGTGCAGGCTGTTAAAGCATGGAGATTATTATATATCAAGTTCCTATCTGCACAATCAAATATCAGTAAGAAATTGGGCAGACGTCCCACTGTGGAATTATTAGATATATACAAAGCGAAATGTGTCAGTGTTGCTTCATATGGAGCTGGCATATGGGGGTATGCGGACGTAAGCTCGCTGGAGGCAGCTGAAAATATGTTTTTATTGATGGTCTCTAACAGTACCTCTTCCTTTATTTGCCACACTGAACTAGGTTTGACATATTTGGAAGACATCATAAAGATCCAACTAGTTCTGTTGTGGCATAGGATATGTACAACAGAGGAAACACATTTTAACCGTGGGGTTTTAGAAGACTGTAGGGGCCTGGATGAGGTGATAAATATTAGATGGTTGCTGTATTTCAAATAATTTTTATATAATATAGTACATCATGAATTTTATGATAATCCGCTCACTATGATTAGGATGAGCAGGAAAAATCTTAAGAGTAACTGCCTGAGTTTTTTGAGTGAACAGAGATTCAGTCACGGAACTGAATAAAACTACAGTGCAGGCACACAATCCCACATTAACAACTTTCAGCCTACAGCCATACCTACGCCTGTTTATGAGTGATTATGACAGATTTCTACTGATGGGTTTCCGCCTGGGTACACTGTATAGATTAATACGTTTTCCAGCTGTAAATGACTGGTCAAACAGCTTTGTAAATGTCTGTGTGATGACACTTCTGACCAGTCTACTATACACGTGTTATTTTTTTGCAAATGTTATTCTCTACAGAGAAAATTATAGATCGTTCCTGTCTTAAAAGCATTGGGTATGAGGTCCTGTCGCCCAACATTCGTGGCACTTCAACAATTAGAGACAGTTTTTGTTGTAGCCTCTGTAGCAGCCTTTCTTAAAAATGTTTTAGGTGCAGGAAAACAATCACGATGTGATAAAAAGCAAAATGAAATTATGTTTATGCACGTGGTGCCATGTCCTCTATTGTAGATATTATTACATGTTTTTAATAATAATTTTTAATAAGTCTTTTTTATGTGCTTTTATGGTTATATATTTGTGTAACCGAATAAAGTATTATTGAATTCAATTGACTAGAGAGGGAATTCCTATTCCACCACCGAAAACGCCTGCTTCTTTTATTATGATGGAAAGAGGATATCATACTTACGTGTGGTTGGAAAATTGGATAGAATATACCAAAGGTGATGGAGTTTTAGCTTTCCCAGAACATGGTACGTTTAATGGGAGAATCTTTCAGAATTTGAGGATGAAAATGAATGTTTTAGAACCAAGTCCCAGGTTAACTCAGTATGAGGCTTTAGAAGAGTGAGAGACTGAATCATTTTAACAACAGAGAAATAGGAGTGGGAGATATATAGGAACTCTTCCTCGATATATACATGAGTCACGTGAAGGTCAGATGAAACAATGGAAGGACTTAGAGAACATGAATGTGTCTAGAAGGAAACTACAGGTTAAGGAGCTAATGAACATTTTGCAAAAATGGGGAGACATTGACCAATGGTAAACTTGGTCGTTGAAGAAAAAGGAGGAAGCACCAGCAAAGGAAACAGCAGCTGGGTTTTTATTAAAAGAATCAGAGAAGGCTGAAAGGTTGTGTCCGATGAGAGAAGTTCCAGGAGGGGGATATGTTCATGTGCATTGGAGAAGACAGGATATTTTGTCATTTACAAACGATTTTCCTAAGTTAAGAGAAAAACCAGTTGAAGGGTATAAGCAAGTTGAAAGATTTGTGAAGGTTTCAAAGGTTCTGTTGAAGGATCTGGATGGTCTATTTCATACTGTGGTGCCTGCTGACTTTTGGACAGAATGTAAAATTACCATTGATTGGCCGAATGAGGAGTACCCCAGAGACTCTAAAACAGGGGCACCCTCGGATGACGTGATGAAGAAATATCACCAAGTGATTACTTTCCTGAAAGGGAAAATTCCTCCCAAAGAAACAGATTGGGTAAAGATAGATCGAACAACTCAAGAGTTAAATGAGTCTGTGCATGCCTATTCTGAGCGGTTGTTACAGGTGTTTAAACAGTATTGCTGTTTAGAAAACATTTGTGATAAAGATATGGGACATTTTGTGTATCGGTTTGTGTATGGTTTGAAACCGGAAATTAGTCAGATGATTCAGCAGCACATGTTCTGCTGGCAGAGCAAGTCGATCGATGATATTTTGAAATATGCGAAGTATTGCGGAGACGATATTGAGGCAAGGCGTAGAAAGTCAAAGGAGAAAATGATGTGGGCACAAGTAAAATTGGCAGAACAACAGTAAATTAAATTGAATACCCAGACTGACAGTCACATAAAAGAGCAGGATCAGAATGATCAAGGGGCGAATGGTGGTAAATTTTGAGGGCGAATGAATAGAGAGGATGCGAAGAAGAAGTTTCCTTGTCATGAGTGCGGAAACCTTGGACATTGGAAAAACGGGTGTAAGAGTATTCAGAAAAATAATGGGCCAAATCAAAATTTAAATCCACAGACGCAGAATGAGGTGACTTTGAATCAGCCGCAGCAGGTAGTTACCCCACAGTATCAGGTGCGACTAGCTCCCATGCCAAACTTTGTGAACCATCAAGGGTACAAAGCGGACTTTGGATTTCACGGAGGAAGTGGTAAGAAAAAGTCTGTGGTTTCACAGTATCTTTTACAGAATAATAGCGATGAGTCTGAATGCGAGCAATGACGATGCCTGAGGGGGGAGAAAGAGGAGTGCGTGCTTGGCGCATCCTTACCGGTAGATCAGTCAGGTCCATTTATTGACGGGAAAGTGGAAGGCAATGATATCACTTTTCGATTGGATACTGGTGCTACACAGTCTACTGTGAGAACAGCAGACATCCCAAACTTACCCCTCTCTGGAGAAAATATCCAAGTAGTTGGTGTATTGAATCAACAGATTAGAACCCCAGTCACAAAGCCAATGGAAGTACAAATTGGGAATTTTAAAGACATGCATTGATTCATAGTATGTGATTCCAGCCCAGTAAACTTGTTATGGCACGATCTGCTGTACAAAATGAACTGCACAATCTATTGTACACCAGATGGTGTCACCTCCCAAACCTCTGATGAGGACATTGTATATAAAATGCTACTTGCCAAACAAGGTACAGAAGTGGATGTAATATTTTCATTAATGACTGAAAGTGAATTGCCAGAAGAACTGAGAGACAGTGAATCCTGGTGTGTGGAACTTTACAGGAAATTATATTAGGCTTATAGCCAATATAGACCCAGTGAAGGTAACAGTGAAAGACAGAGCAGTTTATCCAAACACACGACCATATAAAATGAGTCCTGAAGTGAAAGCAGGAGTTGCTCCAGAAACTGATCAAATGATTAAGCAAGGAATTTAAAAAAAAATAATGAGTAGTCCTTGTAATTCACAAATCACGGGACTTAAAAAGCCTAGTGGGAGAGATAAAGGGATAAAATATGCCATGATGTTTCCGGCCCGCCTTAGGGTGGAACTCAACGGACGGACCTGGTTTTTTGATAATCCTGAGGTGGCGACAGACTGGCTGGAAAGCAGTGGTGCGCTGGGCCCGGAGGATCGGGACCGGGGAGAAGCGGACCAACAATGACTCTGGTGCGCGGTGCAGTTACAGGGAACTCAATAGTATTCTAATGTAGCGGGTGGGGGTGTGCAAACATGGTTCCCCTGACCTGTATAGAACAGCAGATATTTTGGCGGATTAATAAGCAACGGGTTGTGATGGGGGGGGGGCGGGGGGAGGGCGAGGAGCTCACACGTTGGCCCTCCTCCAGTTTCTACCTTTAGTTAGTAGTAGATTAGATTGGGGGCAACAGGCACACTGCTAGTTGGGGATGAGAATATGGTACATGCAGGGGTGCAGGGTGGGGGGTTCCATGGTTTGGGGTGGTTCGTGTTATTGTTTTTCTTATATGCACACAAATTGGCGATTTATTTGTGTTTTGTTTTAGCATCGGGTGACCTCGACAAGCTTTATCATGGTGATGGCAACCGGTAGACGGGGACTGGGGATTACGGCGCTGAGCTGGAATGTGAATGGCTTAGGTGATAAGATCAAAAGGGGGATGGTCAACCAGATAATTAGGAGGCGCTCCCTGGATGTGATGTTGTTGCAGGAAACGCACTTGATTGGCAAACGTTGTATGGCCCTGCATAGGGGAGGTTATAAATTGGTAGCACATGCTGGTTTCACGACTGGGTCTCGGGGGGTGGGTATCCTAGTACGGAGCACCTTCCCACTCACTGTCCAGGCCACATGGGCAGATAAAAGAGGGAGATACATTGGTATTTCAGGACTATGGGAGGGTAGAGTGGTGACGTTATTGTCAGTCTATGTCCCGCCGGGGCTACAGTCCGACACGTTCCGGGACCTGGGCAGAATTTTTTTTATCCTTGCCTGTGGAGTTGTTGATAGTGGGGGAGACTTCAACGCTGTAATGGATGGCGAAATGGACAGGTACCCAGCCCGACAGTTGAAGCCGTCCCAAGGGTGGTTGTCGGATTTTGTAGAAACCACCGGTCTTGTGGATGAGTGGAGACTTAGGAATCCAGGGGATATGCACTATACACATGCCTCTGCGGCGCATCATTCCTTCACCAGAATAGATTACGTTTTGGTGCCGGCACTGCAGGCGGCTTGGACCAGAGATGTGAGGTACTTGGGTAGAGGGATTTCTGATCACTCCCAGGTCTGGCTCAATCTGGAAGTGGCGCAGAGAGATGTGGGTAGGATAGCCCCGATTAGCGCTTAGCACTTAAAAGACCCTGATATCAAGAAAGAAGTGACACAACTTACAGACAGATAATTCCAGGACAACGTGGGTTCAGTGGAATCGGGGCAGTCCTTGTGGGAGGCCTACAAGACGGTTATTAGAGGGGAGATATTGTCATTGATCGTCGGCAAGAAACTGAAAGCTCGAGCTGAAGTAGACAGGGTGGAGGCTGAGCTTACAATACTGGAGGGTGAGGTTGCGATGGTGGCCACCCCGGAGGAAATGCACCGATTGAAACTTCTCCATGAGGAATACAGGAGTCTGGCTCGGGATAGGGCTAGGGTCCAGATTGCTGACACGCAGAGCAGGATTTACGATTATGGCGACAAGGCTGGGAAGTTGCTAGCGTGGTTGGAGAAGGGGGAACGGGCATCGGGGTTAGTGCCGGAATTGCAGACGGTGGAATCAGGAATGGTGACGGACCCGCAGCAGATTGTGGACGAGTTTTCTGTTTATTATGGACTGATATATCAATCGGTGGGGACCTATTCAGAGGCCGAGAACGTGGCCATGATACATGATATCCCGATGCCCAGCCTCTCGGAGGAGGACATGAAGTATCTGGTCTCCCCCCCCCGACAGATGACGAGGTGGCACAGGCTATCAGGGGCATTCATTCCGGGAAAGCCTCCGGCCCGAACGGAATCCCCATAAAGCTTTATAAACTTAACGCGAATAGGCTTGCGCCATTTCTCCTTGCCATGTTTGTCGAAAGTAAAGAAATAGGCCAACTCCCCTACGACCAACTCGTAGCAAACATCGTCGTTATTCATAAAGAAGGCAAGCCTAAAACTGAGTGCTCTTCCTATCAGCCGATCTCACTACTTAACGCTGAACCTAAAGTGCTGGCTAAATTGTTAGCGACTAGGCTGGTTAACCCTGGTCCACCTGGATCAGTCTGGCTTCATGCCCTGCTGAAATACAGCCCTCAATCTCAGAAGATTACATGGGATTCTGAGTGGCGCATTGAGCATCCACGAGCCTACAGTCCTGTTGTCACTAGATGCAACCATGGCATTTGACAGGGTCGAATGGCCATATTTGTTTGCGGTTCTCGTGAAGTTGGGTTTCGGGACGGAGTTTATTGGTTGGGCCTGTCTCCTATATGCTAGTCCCCTGGCGAGGGTTGTGGTAAACCACCACAAATCTGCGGACTTCCGCCTGGATAAAGGTACAAGGCAGGGATGCCCCTTTTCCCCATTGCTGTTTGCGTTGGCGCTTGAGCCACTTGCTGCATGGGTCCGATGGGACCGGTCGATTCGCGGGCTACGCTGGACGCCTGAGTGGGAGGACAAGATCCCCCTCTACGCTGATGACGTTCTGCTTTACCTTTCCAGCCCCCGGGCCTTGGTGGTCGCTTTCATGGACGTCCTGGCGATATTTGGACAATATTCTGGTTTCGCCATTAATTGGGCCAAGTCAGTGCTTTTTGTCATTATTGGTGACCCCCTGGTTATCCCGAGTTCCTGCCCGCTGCGGATTGAAACCACAGGATTTCGGTGTCTGGGCATGTTTGTGACCAAAGATCCGAAGTTGAGGTACAATATGAACCTGGAGCCCCCCTGGCCAGATTTCGGAGAGATGTGGTAAGATGGAAATCATTGCCACTCTCTTTGTTGGGCCGTGCAATGTTATTCAAAATTATGGCTCTCCCCCGTTTTTTGTATGTGCTCTAGAATACAATGGATCCAGTGCCCCCCTCGTATTTCCGGGATATAGAGTCCCTCCAGAGACAACTTCTCTGGGTGGGCAGACCCCGTATTGCTTTTTCCAAGCTCACTCTGCCCTGGTATGACGGAGGGATCGGTTTACCGGACCTCCGGAAGTACTATTGGGCTTCCCAGCTGGCAGCGATAAATCACGCGATTTATGGGTCCCCTTTGGACCCCGGCTATGCGATGGATCATGGGCAGATACCTGCGGGTGATCTTACCAGGGCACTCTACACTAAGAATAGGCACTTCTTCCTTGTTGAATCGACAGCACATGCTGTTCATGTATGGCATGCCGCTAATCGATGTTTGCAGTGGGATGGGAAACTTACTATGGCTACCCCGTTGTGCAATTCAGAGAGGTTAGGCAGCCTATGGAAGACGAAGGGATTTGATAGGCGGGACCTTATTGGGATCTCACAAATAAAAGACTTGTGGGGGAAGGATGGGGTGCTAACGTTTGAAGTACTGCAGGAACAGTACCAGATGCAGGAATGGGAGCGCTTTCGATATCTTCAGGTCCGACATGCCTTGTTTGCAAATATCCCCCGTGACACTGAGCTTACGGATGCCTCCCCACTGGAGGACCGAGTATTAGATGGTTTACTACTGACCGAAACCATATCACTGATATATAAGAAATTGATTAATCATATGAGTGACCCCCTGGTGAATATTAGAGGGAAGTGGGGCGGGGATGGCCTAGTATTGGATGATGAAGACTGGAGGGAGGCTGTTTCCTCCCCCAAAATTGTAGCCATCCAGATGCGACTCAGACTGGTTCAGTTAAAAGTTTTGCACAGGGTGTATGTCACGGGCCCTCGGTTGGTACAGATGGGTTTGGCGGACAGCGGGGAATGTAGGAGGGGTTGTGGGGAGATCGGAATGATCATGCCCATTCTGTGGCTCTGCGAGGCAATATAGGACTACTGGGGTAAAGTTCACAATAAGATCCGAGAGGTGGTAGGGGTGGAACTGGCGATAGAGACACAACGTTGTATATTGAATGTCTGGGAGCCAACTGATCTGGCTTCGCACAGGAAGCAATAGGTAACCCTAGCATGCATGATAGCCAAATGTAATATAGCCCAGTTGTGGGGGGCGGGTCAGGTGCCACAAATTGGGAAATGGATGGAAGACCTTGACTGGTGTATGTTTAGGGAAAGAGCGGTTTACATTGCCAGGGGCCGGCCCAAGAAATGGGGGAAGATTTGGGGTGCATGGAATAGCTACAGGGGTGATATATGTACTCCACCGAGTTTTGATGAGGAAACAATGGTGCTGGTGTCCCAGTAACCCTTACATTCGTTCTAATTGTATTCTGACTAATGGAAATATGTAATCACCTAAGGCGAAAAGAGATGTCACCTGATGCTTTTTGTTTGTTCAAAATAATAAAAAGATTAAAAAAAATAATAATAATAATAAAATTTAAAAAAAAGCCTAGTGGGAAGTACAGAATAGTGCAGGACCTGCGAAAAATAAACAAAATCGTAGTGCCTTGTTGCCCGGTAGTGTCAAATCCAGCAGTGATTTTTTTTTATCAAATTCCCTGGAATGCAGACTGGTTTACAGTAATTGATTTGTGCCAAGCCTTTTTCTCTATTCCTTTACACCCAGACAGTCAGTATCTTTTTGCCTTTAAGTTTGAAAATCGTGTCATGGCATGGTGCCGAGTTCCTCAAGGGTATACAAATATTAAAAAAGTGCATAGAAACATTAGTCATGGCCAAGAATTCGGTTCTGGTTCAATGTATTGATGACCTACTAGTGGCATCAAAATCGAGAGAAGATTGTGTCACTGATACAATTACACTAATGAATCATTTGGCTGAAGGAGGACACAAGGTGTCCCCAGAAAAATTGAAATTCTGTCAGCAAGAAGTAACATATTTAGGCCACAAAATAGAAAGAGGAGTAAGAAAGGTCACCCCAGAAAGAATAAAGATAATAAAGCAAATGCAGATACCCAAGACACAAAGAGAGATGAGAATTTTCCCCGGAGTAGTTGCGTACTGTAGGCAGTGAATTGTAGGATTTTCCCTGTTGGCCAAACCCTTAATTTAGCTGACTTTAAAAAAGGCAAAGGATCCAATTGTTTGAAATGAGTGCGTGGAAGCATTTGTGAAGTTGCAAAACAGTCTGTATGAGGCCCCTGCTTTAGGCATGCCTGACTACATAAAAGAGTTTGCACTGTTCTGTTGTGAGAGAGAGAGTTGTGCACTTTCAGTTTTGACTCAAAGACATGGACTAAGCCGATGTCCAGTAGCATATTTTTCTGCTACTTTGGATCCTGTGGCTTCAGCCCTTCTTGGCTGCTTAAAAGCAGTTGCTGCTACTTGTATGAGTCTGGAGCAAAGTGAATCGATTGTGATCGGACATTTAGTTAAAGTTTATGTTCCACATTCAGTTGAGATTCTTTTAATGAGAACTCGAACGCAGCACCTTACCCCTAGTCGGATGACTAAGTATGAAAGAGTGAATCTGGGAGCAAAAAATGTGACAGTAATCAGATGTACAATAATTAACCCTGCAACCCTTTACAAGACCCCTGTTGCGAGGAGGTGAAGGATGAAGTGGACCATGATTGTTTGGATGTGACTGAAATGTGTACCAAGTTCGCCTTGATCTAAAAGAGGAGCCCTTGAAAGAGCCCGATCATGAGATTTTTGTAGATGGCTCTTGCCTGAGAACTGAGGAAGGAGGAGGAGTGCAGCCTATGCTGAATGTAAAGTATCTTTAGTAATTGAAGCATCCTGTTTACCGGGAGTCAAGTCTGCACAGGTAGCCGAATTGGTGGCCTTAACAAAGGCATGCAAAATTGGGAAAAATTGGAGAGTAACAATATTTACGGATAGTCAATATGGTTTTGGGGTTGTGCGTGACTTTGGCCAACTCTGGATGCAGAGGGGATTTCTGACTTCTTCAGGATCTCCCATATGTAATGGCAAAAATGTAAAAGAATTATTGGAAGCAATACAATTGCCAAAAGAAATTGCAGTGGTTACGTGCACTGCCCACCAGTCAGGAAATGACTATGTGCTGGCAGATAACAGATATGCTGACCAAATTGCTCAGTATTGTGCAAAGAATAAAATGGCACTTAACCTAAAGATTGAAACAAATAAAATCAGCTGCCAAATTATGCTTTTCTCGCCTTTAGGGACATGGGATGAGGTTAGACAGTTGCAATATGAAGTTGAACCAAAAGAGAGGGAAATCTGGATAAAGTCTGGTTGCAAAAGAAGGACAGAAGATGATGTATGGGTTTACATTGATGGCCCGAGCAGTCATGCCAGATTGTTTACTTTCCCAAATGTCAAGGATGTATCATGGAGACACTCATGTTGGTAGAGATGCCATTATTAGATTATTCAGACAAAATTGGTACAATCCAAAGTTTAGGGTAGCCGCAGAGAGCTTATGCCAGAGATGCTTAGTTTGTCAACAACTAAACCCAGGCAGAAAAACAGTGGTTAGTTGGGGAAAAATTGGAAAAGCTGAAGGACCATTCACAAGATTACAACTGGATTTTATTGAAGTTGCCTCTGAGCAACGGAATGAAGTATGTTCTTGTCCTAGTGTGTCTATTCTCACGATGGGTAGAGGCATATCCCACTAGAAGAAATAACAGCCTTACAGTTGCTAAATTACTGTTGAGGGAATTGATACAGCGGTTTGGTTTCCCAGTGACTTTGGAATCAGATAGAGGACCTCATTTTAATAATGAAATATTCTGATTAATCTGTGAAGCATTCAAAATTGGACAGAAACTGCACTGTGCATACTGCCCAGAGGCTTCTGGAGTGGTTGAGCTATTAAATGGTACAATCAAATCAAACTTGGCAAAGGTGTGTGCATCCACATCACTGAGTTGGCCAGACCCATCGCCTCTTGTGTTGATGGGACTCCGATGTATTCCTGACAGAAAAACAGGATTGAGTCCACATGAGATTCTCATGTGAAGGGCAATGAGACAAGCATTTGACCTAGACACAGGTTGATAAATATAACTGATGATTTAGTATTGGATTATTGCAAAGAATTGGCTAAGCTAGTGCGTTCTGTCTCCCACCAGGTTGGAGAAGATGCCGTTGCCAGGCAGCCAGCACAGGCGCATGATTTGAATCCTGAAGATTGGGTGGTAGTGAAGAAACACGCCAGAAAGTCGTGTTTAGCACCCAGGTGGGATCATCCATGTCAGGTCATACTGGTCACTACAACAGTGAAGTGTGCAGGATTGCCCAATTGGATCCATGCCAGCCATACCAAAAGGGTACCAGACCCCGCTGAGACGGAACAACAACTGATTAAACCAGTTGTAATTGCTGAAGGTTGTGGAGGCGGAGAATCTAGAGCAGGGGTCTCCAAACCGGTCCTGGAGGGCCGGATCCATGCCAGATTTTTTTTATATCCCCATTGAGATACATGTAGTTATTTTAAAAATCTGGCATGGATCCGGCCCTCCAGGACCGGTTTGGGGACCCCTGATCTAGAGTGACAGATTCTGAAGTGATAGACGAAGAACAACTGAGCACAAGTCAGGGGGATTGGAAACCAATGATTGGTATACCAGAAGTTGTTATTCAAACAAGAAGAAGAACAAGATAAAGAGTCAGGAAAGTAGTGAGGACCAGATAGCTGTAGAAGAACACGCTGAAGAAAAGGAGAACACTGTAAACCTTGAGCAGGACCAGATAAGGAGAGAAGAACATATTCAGGCATGGGTGGACAAAAACATTCACAGCCCTGAGGAGGGACAGATAGGTGAAGGCAGAAGAACAAATTATATTAAGACCTGAATAGGACCAGTTAGGAGAAGAAGAAGAAAATACAATTGAAATAAGACCCGAACATGATGAGATAGAGAATGAAGAACAGGTTCAGGAGGATAAAATAACATTAACACAACCTGAACAGGAACAGTCAGAAAGTGATTCTGAACCAGAACAGATTGTGCCTAGACACCCTGAAAATAATAGAACTCTAGAAAAAGACAAAGAGGGTGAAAGTGCAGGTCAAATTAAGAGGGTCAGGAGAGGTGATATCTGGCCAGGTGGAGTGAAAAGATTAAGACATTATCTAGGAAAAACATATGAAAGACCAGAAAAAGTAAATGAGGTCACAAGTCAAACTAAGTCTAAACAAACAAAATGTAAAAGGCAAATGAAGGAGCTCAAGACTGAAAAAGTTTAAACAATAAATATAAGGCCCCTGAGTGGGCCTACGTAATCCTAGAAGAATTCGAAAAATTAGACTAGAGTGAAGAGTCTGAAGAAATAGATGCTATACAGATTGAAGAGGGAAAAGTGAGGCCTCCTTGAAAAAGACAAGAGTTGGAACCTACCAGGAAAGAAAAAGAAGAGAAATCTTCTTAGGCTAAAATGGCTGAAAACTGAGTTGTTGAGCGACCAAAACAAAGTTTCTTGAAAAGATGTTATAAAGCTTGTATATGTAGCATTGTATTAGAAATTGTAATATGGTTGTTTTTAACAATAGCTGTACCTTTACTAATGATAACAAACAAAAAGAATGACACAGTTACTAAAGAAGAGACAGCTAACATGAAGGGAGAATGAATAGAATTAGAAGCTTCAGATTAGGTAGATTTTCATCACACAGTAATATATAATGATACTTCTTTAAATGCATTTACAAAATGGTTATTTCAATACATAGATACAGTGGAGATTAGTGATTGTTATGTTTGTATGAAATTACCAGGGTCAGTGTCAGAAGGAGTCGCCTATCACCACTTACCTTTAAAGTATGGCATATCATGTAGTGTTCCAACAAGTCTGTATATAAATTAGGAAAACTTCAGTATTATTATTCAAACCTGGATGTAGCATTTTCAGAACTTCCTATTCGGAAGAATATGAATCCAGTGCTTAGTCGTCAGGATGCACAGTTTACGGGTGAGTTTTTCTTAACAATGAAAACAATAGATATAGCAAAAGCACATAAAGATAATTTAACATGTTCATTACGTGAAGAAGAGAAAGTGTTTTTAAATTTAGTTGAGAAAAGGAGACAGGATTTCCAAAAAGAAAGCTGCTGAACAGAAAACCCATGTGCCACCATGGGTTGGCAAAGAAGCAATTTATGCAACTGGCAAGGCTCATGCTGCGATGTCCCTAGACTTTGTGAAGAAAGGGAAAACCTGCCTCCATAGATTAATGACGAACTCCAATAATGTATTTATTGGTTCCAGTGAATGTGAACATAACTTCCTGATTTTGAGAGGTTGGGGACTTAAAGGGGGAACTGATCCTGTATTCTCTGCGGTTTACTACGTGTGTGGAAATAATGCTTACTACAAGCTGCCTGCCCGGTGGTATGGGAGTTGCTATTTTGGGATTGTATTTTCGAAAATCTACCATGAAAAAGAAATCACTGGAAGCAATGAAAACACTAATGGACTAATGCGAAGAAAGAGAGCTAGTTTTATAGAAATAGGAGGTGATATATTTGGTGCATTGATACCTTCAGTGGGAGTAGTTCTGAATACACATAGAATTTGTCAGTTGTCAACAGTAGTTCATCGTCTATCGACTGATACTGCTGGGGCTTTTTAATTTTTAATACAGAGATGGTTGCGATTAGGTCTATGATTTAAAAAAATTGTCTTGCCCTTGATATCTTATTGGCAAAAGAGGGCGGAGTCTGTAAAATGTTAAAAGTGCAACATTGTTACACATATATTCCTGACAAAAGTAAGGAAATTAGGGGGTACATTAAGAATATTATAAAACTTCAAGAAGGATTGAAACCACTGGAGGTTGACACTGTATGGGAAAGACTAACAAAGAGTATTTCTTCAATAGGGACTTGATTTACTAATTTAGGGAAAAGTTTTTTAGGTCAAATAGTTTTTTTGTTAGTTGGTATTGCAATACTAGTTTTAACAATAGTGATATGGTGTAAGTGATGTACAGATAAATTGAGAAGGAGGAGATATGAATTAAATGGAAAGGGAATGAAAAGGAAGTATTGTGTAGGAGGAGATATGAATTAAATGGAAAGGGAATGAAAAGGAAGTATGAGGAGATCCAATTAGAAGAAATGAAAGGAAAAATGTATAAGAAAATGAAAGATTTGAAAGGAGAAGAAATTGACAAAGATCAGAAAGAGGGAAATGAAGCTGAGATGTGCTAAAGGTGGCATCTGGTTTGGGATGGATAATTTTGTGATGGCTCAAAAATGCCATCAGAGAGGGGATTGATGGAGCAAGGACTCGTAGAAAAGAGACTTGCTCAGAAGCAATCCTCTCATTTAACTCCCTAACGTGTTATTGATTTCGTATTGTATAAAACTAATACGCACCACATAAAATTGAGAGACAGTGTAGCTTGCATATGTGTTTACTAACCTAAATAACTCAAACGAATTCTCAAAATGCCTTCTAACGGGAAATCTTTACTGCACATGCGTCAACTGCATCTACGCAGTATGACGAGTTGTCGCTTGGAGGAAAATTCTTGCGCATGAGCAGAAGGTACTAATATGGATTCTTGAAGACTTACATGCTTTGCATCTGCTTGCTTAAAACTAAATCTAGTGTAAATACTAATACTAATGCGGGAATGTATTAGTAATTAAAGGGAACTAGAGTAGAGATGAGTAGTATACAGTGAAACCATTTATTCTTGAAAGTAACATCTTCTTTCTGACTTTATTATTAGTGCGCCTTTGGGCCTCTCGAGTATAACAGAAGCAAGCAGAATCATGTGACTGAAACGTTCATCTACGCATGCCTATTGAGAGTGAACCCGGAATGAGAATTACAAACTTGAATACAAGCCAAGACCACTGAGTGTTTTGGCCTGGGAACCAAGTGGTGAAGAGTTCACCGGGATGACTGAAATGTGGAAGTTATTATAAATGTTGCAAAAATAATGTGAATTCGGGTGGGAAATAAAGTTTGAATAAAGAATTAATGGGATGGGTTTGTTGACAAAGAGCTAACTGAAAAGAGTGATATGTAAGCATGATGTGATGATCTTTCCCCCTTCTCTGACCAATCAGAGTTTGTATTTTATTATATTGAAACATTAATGGGTGGTACATGAGGAAAGAAAAGGCATAATTGAAGTTTTTTTTAGTTAGTTAGAGAGAGAGACAGAGACTTCGATGCTGAATGCTGCATAGCTCGGAATGCTGTCAGAGTGACGAGAGATGCTGATGAAGAAACGAATGCAGAGCTTAATATCCTAAATGATTAGGCTTAGAAAGTAGATTGCGGAGGAAGAGAGTGTCAGAGAGGGGTGCGACACGACCGTTGGTGTTAGAGAGGTCATCTATCCTGTCCTGAATATTGTCTTGAAGTCTTTGTCTCCTGAACTATCCCGGGGGACCCCTATCAGCCCTCTGGCCAGGGGGTTCGTCTTCACATCATTCTTGGTAAAGTATATTTCTTGCTCGTTATTGAATGATCCTTTCTCTCTGTCCTCTCCTTTCTAAGCATGTCATTGCAAGTGTTTTGAAGTATGTGTTGATGTTTTTTTTTATTTTCTTCCCTATGAGTGAAGGTGACTGTATTGTATTCTTGAAGTGGTTCACATGTTCAAAGTTTAGATAACATTTTGAAAGTCAGAGGAGTCTGTGGTTATTTCAATTTTAAAGTATAAGTAAGTTAACTTTATGTCATTATCACTATCAACTAGTTCGACTAATGGTCCATTGACCAGAGGAAAGAACTTTTTGATCTGTGAAGGGTTAGTAAAGGTATTTTAGACTAATCCTGAAAATTGGTGAAAACATATAAACTTGACGTCCAGCGGTTTACTTGGCTGTGTTTTTGATGTGCCCAGGTGAGTATATGGTAGTTGAGTACCTGTTGTGGGTGGACCGCTGGATCAGTTTTCTGAATCTCCAGGGTCTGTGGAGATCACATGAGATGGCAGATCATGGACCCCCATTCCATTGACTCCCTCAGGTCCCTGGAGATCTGATAAGGAGACAGGTAAGTATGTACCAGAGAACAGGCCATTTGTTTTACTGCTCTGACTTCACAGCAGGGAAACCACAAAACTAATATTGTTACCGGTGATAACAGAGCAGTGAAATAATCAGGCTTTAATACTCATGCCTTCGCTAATGGCTTCTAATAGGAGCCATACATAAAATATAGATGTAGAGAGGGTAACTGTGAATAACGGATGTTTTTCACCCACGGGTTCGGAGTGAAATTGAATAAACAAGAGTGGTGTATCACAGGCCTTCATTTTGACACCCATTCACTTTAATCTTTATGGTCAGCGATTTGAAGACCAATGTATCTCACAATGAGAGCCAGGAAGGGTTCCACAGCATTATACAGTGCCGGGACACTACGTTGCTTGGGCATCTGTGCGCTGTACAAGTATACTACATTTACATTTACATTTACACATATATTAGACAATCTGCAAACCATGCACTAATGAATGAAGCAGACACTTTGCATTCTGTTCTTTTAAAATTGAACTAATTTTATTATTCCCCAAATCCAACAGTGGAAGCTGTCGTTTCTAGACTGGAACCAATAAGAAAGCTAATATCACTCCAAAACTTGTCAAGCCTAATCCCTGGGTTTTCACCCCAAGGACCTATCAAAATTCTATCTTAAATACAATTCAGCAGCTACACCTCCAGATGTTGCGTGCTGATATCATTGTAGGATCAAGCCCATCATATAATAACTGACCTGCTGTCATTACTCTTCTAATAATTAATTCTGTTTACTTCTGTTTCTCACCCCATGACTGACTCTCTTCTTTTTTTTCTATTGTTCATGAGAATGGATTTTCTCTCATGAATGCTGATTCCCTTTACTCTGTACCGGTAATCACCCTGTGCAACAGTCAGGGTGTGTCGGGGGACATAGATCATCTGGTGTTCTTTGGAAGTGAACTGCAGCATCAGCTTCCTCCATTCCTAAAAGATAAATGCGTACCATACCAAGGCTATTCCACAATGACCTGCCTGTGACTGTTATATAGAACTCCCCCTGAGTTTGCGGAAGCGGACAAGACTCCAGATCATACAAAACTCAGCAGCCAGTTTCACCCTTAACCTGCCACTCCCATCACACTTCACCTCAAAGGCCTTCAGTGGTTCTTAATCCACAAATGAGATTTTTTCATACTCCTTACGCACACATACAAAGCTTCACACAAAATTGGTCCCACGTGCCTCAAGAACCACACAAACTTCCATAAATCTACCAGACACCTCCTCTGTGGACTCCTACCCGCGCACACCACACACATAAGCAGAACCAGATCTGGTGGTTGTGCCTTCGCGCAGAATGCTCACAAAGCCAGGAACAACCTGCCCCTGCACATCGTAGCCTCCTCTTCTGTTCTTGAGTTCTACAAGAAACAGAAGGCCTGACTCTTCACCTACACCCGGCCCTGACTCGGCCCATGCAGCTCCTGCTTTTAACACTAGAACACCATCCCAGGTGAGTTGGGCGCTATAAACGTAACAGGTCAGGAGTCAGCTTCCAGTTGGTCACAGAGAGTCCAGTAGATGTACGCATTCTCCACTGCAGTCCAGACTTCAGTACTTACAGCAATCATGTAAAACGCACCTCGAGTACATAAACCAACAACAAAATGCCATGCAAGCTACCATTCTTTGCTGTCTCCTTTTCTGTGGATTGCAATGTTGTAGTCAACTTTCAAGTAGGTGTGGTTCATTCACACTTTTCCAATTTAAAGCCAGAGAAGGGAGAAAGGAACAGGAGGTCCTATGGACCATACACTAAATAGGGAAGGGAACAGACAAGGCAGATATTAACAATGCTTCCATGACAGTCCACGAGAAGAAGAAGCATCATAACCATGCCCTTCTGTTTCCCAGAGACTTTTGGGCTGCCAAGAAGAATGTGTAGTCTTGTGCATTCGAGTGGTGAAGACGCCACACATCATGTAATCCACATTCCGTCAGCCAATCTGAACACTCGGCTGTGAGCGCCCCGTTTGGCCTATCCTTTGCGCCGAACGATCCATTCCCCCACCCATAACCAGGTTAAGGTTTTCACCCACAAAGATGGCCCGGTCAGGAGACTGGAGCACCCCAGCTATTGCCTCTGTTATAAAAGCTTCTTGGTGTTCATCAGGGGCATGGAGGGAGGCCACAGAAAATTTAAGTGACCCCATCTGTACCCGTAAAGCCAGCGCACTTCCCTTAATTTCAAAGCAAGTGTCTATGGCTGAATCCTGAAAGCGGTGAGAGAGAAGAATCGCTACCCCACCTCTCTTCCCCCGTCCAGACGACCAAAACTGTCATGAGAATTTCTTGAATTGCATGCTATGGGTGTCCCGCGCTATAGGGTGTGTTTCCTGTAGCAGACAGATATCGATCTGCGAGTGTTCTGGTAGGGAAAGTATTGTCGCTCTTTTGGTGGGATTATTAAGGCTCTTAAGATTTAAGCTAAGCAGCTTAACCCATGTGTCGCCACCAGTATGGGCATACTAGGCGGAGAGTTAGCAGAAACATCCCTGAGCATTCTAAGGGGGGGAGACACATCGTTGGGCGCATGCGCATCCACATCCCTAACTGTGTTCCACCGAAGGAGAGCCCCAAAAAATAAACCCTACCCTAAAACCAGGTAGAAAAAGGATACAAAAAACATATTATAGAGTCTTTCGGAAGAAGAAAGTCTGGATCAGTTGAGTCAGACACGGGGCCAATGGTTGAAACATGGAATGCAGGACTCATGCCGCCGCCCCGCCCCACCCAGAGCCCGGCAACATGGAGGGCAGGAGAATATGCGTATGTAAGCTGTTGAAATACCCCGAAAAGAAAGGCTTTGACGAACCGAGTGGCCATTACCAGTCAGCAGTGACAGTGTCTTCTTCAAGGGTAGTGTTAGACCTGGCACCTTGGCGTGGGTCTCCCTTCCATTTTTTGCTGTTGCTGCATGTGTTTTGCTGGTGTTAGATGCTTTGGGAACTGTGCCACTGCTGTCCAGTGCCACAGTGTAAGTGCTCCCTATTGTAAAATTGATGTATGGATTAGTGATTCCATGATTGGCTGGTTTAGTTTACCTGTCAGACCCTAGTACAGTGCACCGGGAGTGCCCAGGGCTGGTAATCCAAATGCTGCTGATGGGCTTGCAGCACTGGTTGTGCCACCCACAGAAACAGCCTGTAGAAGTGTGTCTAAGGCTTGCCATTGCAGAGCCTGTGTGCAATCTGGTACTACCATGCTGACTGGGCAAGTGCAACCACTTGCCAGTCCCTAAACCTTCCCTTTTCTTCATATCAGACACCCCTATGGTAGGCCCAAGGGCAGGGTGCATTGTAAGTATAAGGTAGGACAAGCCGTGATGTGTGTGGCATGTCCTAATAGTGAATTACAGCCATTTTCGTTTTTCACTATTTCACCTATTCCCATTGGCCAGAATGGGCAGTTTGATTATTACATCTTATAATCCTAACTGACTAACGGAACTAGGTAGAAATTCGAGTTTAGTATGCCTGAACTCAGAATGATAAAATACATCTGTTAGTTAAGTTGGTTTTAACATTTTGTGTTTGAAAATAAAACTTTTAGAAAGTAGGTATTTTCGTGTCTAACTATCCAAGACTGCCTCTGCTGGGTTGTGTATTCCTTGTCTGGAGTTTGAGTGACAGGGGCTGGGGGATTCCAGGAGACAGGGTGAGTCAGCCAAGTGCTGAATAGAGAGATCTGCATCTAGATGGGAGGGAGAAGTTGCACCTGGGACCTGAATAGGACTGTGCCTTCCCTCCACATTGCTGGCTCCACCTCCTGTGGTGCGTCTGATGTCTCTGCCCTGCACTGTGAAAGGAAAGAAGGAGCCATGTAATCAGAGTGCTCCAGGGCTGACCAGAACTGGTTTGGACTAGGCAAAGGCCTCTCTGCCTTCAGAGAACTAAGAGAAACTGAGTATAAAAGAGGGGACCCAACCCCCAGAACTTTAGATCTCAACTCTCAAAGATTTACTTTATTCGGTTAAAAAGTTTAAAACCATCAAAGTACAATAGTATTACATTTCACAATCATATTAACATATCACAGCCAACACATCTAAATACATTATGAAAATGAAAAGCGCTTCACATTTGGCGATCACATAAACAAGATTAAAAAGTTTGTCACCCGCTAAAAATTATTGATTGACTAAAAATCCAAAATTCATCTCAAACTCGTCACAGCATAAAGTTTCTTAAAGATACTGGGGCCAGCGTTCCAAATGGGGGCAGGACGGGCGGTTTAGGATAACAATAGTTTCTTTCTACATCTCATCGCCCCGATGATATAACTCGAGACCCCAAAAATACTACAGTTGTACCAAGCATCTGTAAATAGACCAGGGCTGGTCTAACCTGCTTTAAATTATAACCTCTTAACAGTGGCAAGATGAATTTCTTACGTGGTAGTACATAAAACTTACAAAAAAAGATCATGTGGAGCACGTTTTGCTTAGAGTTGTTGTCACATGGGCACGGCCCCAAAGTCCCACTTTTCGCAAACCCTCTAGGGAAGGATAGCAGCCATGGTAACGTATTATGCTTAAACCTTAATAAGATAAACAGGTGAAATGGCTTGCTTATATAGGTTAAGTACGGCTGCATCCCTCTCCCTATGCTTAGCATAACAAAATTTCTAACCAAGTGTTTAACCAATTCATCTTCTTCCCTTTGTAACATCACCCTATTTAAGAATTGGGATTTAACCGCCCTGATAGCGATTTTACTTAAGGCTCTAGGGTTTGTAAACTATTCAGGGCTACCCATTGAATCCATTTGCGTTTTAATATAGCGTATCCAGGGTATCGCCAAGGCCTTGTCTAGGGACAAACAATCTTGGAGGATTAGTTGGTTTAAATTCAGAGTTTGTTGTGCCCAAATTCTTAACCACCCTAGTATCGGTGCCACTTCAATCTGATCGGAAATATAGCCAGCCCCCAGGTCTTCATGTATGTTAAAAGTGGCTGCGGATTGAGGAAGCGACAACACTTTTCTGAAAAAATGTTTTCTATCGTTTGAATCTCACTCACTTCGGTGTAGCCCCATACCTCACTCCCATACGACACCATGGGCACACATTTGGCATTGTAGATTTTCATGAGGGCCGGTAGTGGTTTGCAACCTAACCGTTTCGCAAAGCCCAACAGGGCCCCAGTAGCCCTCGCTAATGTGTTTTTCTTCAAAGCTCGTTACATTGCCCATGACCTTTTGTCATCAAATACAATGCCCAAGTATGGGAAGGTAGGGACTTTAGTGAGTGCCTGCCCTTTACAGAAGAAAGATGCCTTTTTTGCCTGTCTGCTGCCTAGTGACATAGCATGTGACTTTTTAAAATTAGTTTTCAAGTCCAGCAAGTCCATAAAATTAATAACACAATCTAAAAATAATTGTAGCCCTCTTGCTGTGCTAGCCACTAACACAGTATCATCTGCGTAAAGTAGAGCGGGAATCTTTTTTTGACCCACTCTCGGGATGTCCTTGCATGCAGAAATTAAGGCGTCACCCAGCTTATTTATATAAAGTGTGAATAGCAGGGGAGCCAGGATACACCCCTGTCTTACCCCTCCCTTCACTGGCCAGGCGTCCGTCAGGCTCCCATTTTCATTATAGCGAACGGCTGCACTAGTGTTCTCGTGGATGTCCGCTGGGAAGGATATCAGTGCGGGGTCCAACCCGATATCAGACAGGGAAGTCCAAAGTTTTTGGCAGTTTACAAAGTCGAAGGCAGTGGACAAATCCATAAAAGCTAGATGTATGTCCCCCTGCCTTGCGACCGTGTATTTCCCTATCACAAGATGTAAGTTGAGGCACTGACCAACAGTGCCTCTCCCTTTTCTGAATCCGTACTGTAGGTCAGAGATGACGGCATTCTCTTCCAACCAGTTTGTCAGCCTCTCAAGTATAACTTTTCCCATTATTTTTGCCGCCGAATCCAAGAGGGAAATCGGCCGATAACAGGCCGGGTCCTCTCTTGAACCCTTCTTGAATATTGGGAAAATGACCGCCTTGGCCTAGGACACGGGAGGACCTACTTCTGTGGCTGCATTAAAAACAGAAGTTCAAATCTTTGCCCAATATTGGGGATCTGCCCTATAAAGGTCTGCTGGAACCCCGTCCGGGCCTGAGGCTTTCCCGTGGGCCGTGGACTCGATGGCTTCCAAAACTTCTACCTCAGTAAAATTAATTTTCCCAACCTTATCAAAATCACCTTGAAACATGGATGATGGGTTGTTTATATCTGAATAGAGTCCGCCAAAGTGCTCCACACACTTTTCTGAAGGGATTATACAATCCTTATTTTTATTTTCTGACTCACTAAACAACGGTCTATTAATCACTCTCCAAACTTGAGTGCTCCTTTTCAGGACACTCACCTTGGAGAGTTCCTCCCAGGCCAAGTCTTTTAGCTCAGTTTTCCTCCGTTTAATGGCCTTCTTATAGGTCCTTCTTGCCTCAGCAATCCTCTGGGGATCCTTACCTGGCTCTTTTAATGCCTCTAGGAGCACCCCATGGGTATCAGTACACGCGTGGTTAAACCAATTTTCCAATTCCTGGGGCCTTGGTTTGCTTTTCACAGTCAAATTGATTGCTATCTGTTCTATGATACGGTTAAAAGCACAGAGGATATCCCTTGGATCTGTACTTGCACTTAAACATAAAGTCAGATCCTCTGTGTTACTCCTATACAGACATTTCAGGAAATCAGTAGGAGTAATCATCTTCCACCTTAATCTTCGGCCTTGACATTTGGGGTCTATTTTTAGATTTGTAACAGGGGCGGACACGGTCTCACATTTAAGGGCCCTGATATTAATATCTAGCGTGAGTGGGTAATGATCACTGTGTCCTGTCTCTGTGACAGACAAAGACCCTGTAATATTACTCATAGGGCATGACACTAAAATATAGTCAATAGTAGATTTGTTGCCTTACCCATTAAACGTTGGGACAGGGCACTGAGTTTCCCCTTGCACTGGAGCAAACAGGTGGTGTGCGGCTAAAAAACTCTCCAGAAACAACCCACTCTTTGTATGCTCGAAATTAATATTCCCAGATGGGTCATTTTCAGAATCTATCAGCCTAATTCATGAAGGGGCCGTTTTGCGAGCCCCGAATAGCGAATCATAGCGATTCGCTATTAAGGACTCGCAAAACGGTAATCATGTAGGAATCGCATAATAAAATGCGATTCCTACTGATTCCTTATTTGCGATTAGCAAATTGCTAATCGCAAATAAGGAATAACTCGCCATTCATTCCTATGGGCCAAAAGGCCCATAGGAATGAATGGGGAGTATTCCTTATTTGCGATTAGCAATTAGCTAATCGCAAATAAGATTGCGATTTGAAGGGTGCCAGGGGTGTCCACAGGACACCCTGTAGCACCCCTCAAATGATCTGTGACACAGGTGTTGCACACACACATGTCCAAAGGACATGTGTGTGTGTAACATGCAACTCATAAAAATGCATTTAAATGCATTTTTCTGAGTTTTCGCAATTTACCGCGAGGTCTGACCTCGCTGTAAATTGCGCCTAGAAATAGCGAAATCGCAAATTGAAATAGGATGTTGAATGGCATTTAAGGAATCTCAAATAGAGATTCCTTAAATGTCATTTCCTCGCACATTTGCGACATCGCAATTAGCGATTTTTGCTTTTGGGATGCTGAATCCCAAAAGCAAAAATCGCACTCGCAAAGGGCCGGATTCTCAGAATCCGGCCCTTTGCGAGCCGATTTAGCCTTCATGAATAAGGCTGCATATTCTCTAAGCAATGCATATGACAAACATGTATGTTAAAATTGCCAAGCACTAGAAGATAATAAAACTTATCATACTGCTCGTCATAATCATCCAAAAACCCAAATAGTGCTCTTCAGTGGTCCAGTTCATCACACCGGGTGAAAGAGTTATAAAAGTTAATCACCAGGATGGTAGGCAAATTATCACCCTCCAATCTTACTGCTAAAATGTTTTGAGAATTTGTCGCTATTAGTGTGGCTTTATACAGTAATTTCAGACTAAATAACAATAGGAGCCCCCCCTAGCTCTCCCGATAGTAGATGGTGTTGCAAATTTGCTAAATGATTGGTAACCATCCAGATGATAGCCTTCTCTGCCTTCCCATGTTTTCTGCAGGGCAATAATGTGGTGGGGTGAGAGAAAGGTCTCCCAGTTTCTATCCCCTCTTTTAGATCGTAGCCCGGCAATGTTCCAGGATAGGATCACGATCTTGTTCTCCCCTGCAGTGAGTTTTAATTCCTTACACTCCTTTTTCCCTGTATATACTGGCTGTGTTACAGGTGCATTAGTAGCCCCACCTTCCACTGTGATACTCATAGCTGGAAATTCCAAAACTGAGGAACCCCCCTCAACTACTGGTTTTAAAGTGGGACTGCGTCTCCTCTGATCCCCTTGACTAAGAAAAGAAATTGGAAGTATATCGCCCGAAGGTATGGCGCTAGCTACCACTAGGGGACAAACAAGACCCTGTATGCAAAGTTCAATGGGCTGGCACACACTATTCTTGTCCAGTGAACTAGCTAATCCAGGTTCTGAGGTGTTCCCATCCCCCAGTATCTTATTGCTACCTCCCTCATGATCCCCGGTGAACCAGTCTCGAATGTAATTGGTGGCCCTGTGATCCCTGAAATTTATGGTAATTATGTCCCCAGGTATGTCCTTTGGTCTTCTACCGACCCAGCCCAACCTTCTAACGAATAAAATTTCGCCTTCTAGATTAGGCAGTAGTGGCCTGTGGACTCTTAGCCAATACATGACTTTGTTCTTAAGAGTCTGGTACCTTTCGAATGTTCCAGCTGCTAACTCAGGTACCCCTGTTAGAACAATGACAACAGGTTCAGCCTCGGGTGGCAGGTCTATGTGTCGAGCAGGCCCTAAGGTCTGCTTATCTTTGTAGGTAGTCCTCTGTGTGTTACCCAAAGTTTCATTACCTTTCATATTTGCTTGTCTATTGTCTGGTGTTTTCGTGTGGTTAGTAGGATCAGAGGAGGTTTTTGTTATGTGCTCGTACGTTGTAATGTTATCACGGATCTTAAGGTGCGGCTTACTATTAGTCACCTTTTCAGGGGCTTTGGGCGCTGAGGGCGCTAACCTCGACTCTGATGTGTTTGGGGTATAACTTTTAATTGCCATTTTTTTAAATAAATTAGAGCTGGCGATCCCTATGTCTGAAATCGCTCCTAATTGCTCCGCCATGCGTCTCACCCTCTCAATTAAAGGCAAGAGCAAAGATTTAATTAATTGCTCAATGTTATTCATTATCTCTTGCACAAAACCTGTATTTAACTGGCTTCGAGTGACTTCACTTGGTTCTTGACTTTTGGATGTAATAGGAGTCCCTTCTGCTCGGCACACTTTAGCTCGACTTCCTTTGTGCTTTACCCCACCCCTCTTTCTTTTAATGGGATTGGCCTTCTCTGGTTCCCTGATAGAGCTTGAATTATCTGGGACTTGATTACCAGAAATTAATAGTAATGAATCATCCGACAGAGAAGGAGATTTCAGGCCCAGACTAATATCGGTGCTAAAGGAATCACTATGGGTCAGTGGGGTTACTGGGAGATCTTGTAATTGTAGGGGTATTCCTATACTACCAGTTGGTTCAGAGCGAGTAGTAACCTGTGTTGGGGTCTTAGCTAATTGAATAATCCCTAAAGAGGATAATTTCATCTGACATTCTAAAGAGATTCGCCGTTCAGTTAACATAATTTCTTTTTCTAACACTGACGTGGCTCTAGTGATAAACGCATCCAGAGTCCCTTGAACAGAGCCTCCCGTTAAGGATCGTCGACCTGAGTTCAATGTATTAGACATAGTGAATACAATCAGATAGCCAATTGCAAGTCTGTGTGTGGCTCAATTACCGTGTTACCAGTGCCAAAGTCCAGTGCCAAAGTCTCAGATCGTATATCTTGGTTGCGAACAGTCCGGCAGAGATAAGAGGGGTGGCCCAGCCCAGCTGCGGACGGCCACAGACGGGCCGCCCTTTGCCCTGGCTTAGTCCGGCGCGTCCCGCGCGCGTCCTTGCGGGGCGAGGGACAAAGCGGGGCTTTATGCGCCTCCTGGTGATGATACTTCCTGCCCCAAGGGATCCTGGGGGTCGTAGTCACGCCACTAGGCCGGCGTAGCCAAGCCCGGCCGGCCGGTCGAGAAACAGTCAAAGGGAGCAGGGGAGCAGAGCCAAGCCCGGCCACAGCAGAAGAGGTACGTAGCTCAAGGGGGAAACGCTACAGCCCTCGCACAGCGTCACAAAGGGAACAGAAGGGCTCAGCACAAAGCGGGGCTTTATGCGCCTCCTGGCGCCTGGTGATGATACTTCCTGCCCCAAGGGATCCAGGGGGTCGTAGTCTCGCCACTAGGAGCCAAGCCCGGCCGGCCGGTCGAGAAACAGTCAACGGGAGCAGGGGAGCGGAGCCAAGCCCGGCCACAGCAGAAGAGGTACGTAGCTCAAGGGGGAAACGCTACAGCCGTCGCACAGCGTCACAAAGGGAACCCAGATCACTTTTGGACAACAAGAAGAAACCCTTGCTGAGGAGTGGAACCAGAGAGACTGAGGAGGGACTATCCCTAAGCTGAAGTGCTGCTTGGGGGATTGGCCTGCAGTGGTTGCCTGACTGCCAAAGAAAGGAGAAAGGAACTTTGTGTGTGCTTTATTCAACTTGTAAGGGATCTCCAACGGCTTGAGAAAAGAGCTTGCCTTCTGCTGAAGTCTCAGGGACAACAGACTTCAACCACCAGCTCCCCAAGGATTCTTTAGAAGTGCCTGCAGCTGTTTTGGGCCTTCTGAGAGACTGCGTGTCACAAGGAGCTGGAAGCGCGACTCACGGAGAAGAAGTGTGTTGCCTTCGCAGCCGCTGCTGTCGCATCACTGAACAAGGGTGTCGCCGCTGTAGCTATCGCATTGCACTGCATCACAAGAAACATCTCGCCAATATCGAAGAAGCGTGTCGCCGCCGCAGCCACTGGCTTCGCATCACTGAACACGGGTGTCGCCGCTGAAGCTATCGCATTGCAGACGTACCTCGCATCCACGGCGAAGCGTGCCGCAGCCGCTGCTGTTGCATTACTGAACAAGGGTGTCGCCACTGCAGCTGTCGCATCGAGCCGAAGCGTCTCGCATCATCGGAGAAGAGTGTTGCCGCCAAAGCCGCAGTTGTCGCATCGCTGAACAAGAGTGTCGCCGCTGTCGCATTGAGTCGAGACATCTCGCAAACTCGGAGAAGCGTGTCGCATCAAGAAGACGCCATCTTTGTTTCTTTGCACCAGGTCTTCAACGCAACACCGTATTTGCGTGTAAGGAACTACCGCATCATCATCCCTGCAACACTTTAGTTGTAGAAGCGTTACGCATCTTAAGGTACATTGACTCAAAGTGTCACATTTTAAAATTTAAAGAGAACTAAGCTAATTCTACCATTTTTAGTACAGTATTGTGGATTTTTGTCGTTTGTGGTCTTGTGGTAAATCTATATAAAGAATACTTATTTTTAATATACAACTTGTGCGGTGTCCATCTGTAGTGTTGACACTTGATTACTGTATGTGTTCACAAATGCTTTACACAATGCCTCTGAGATAAGCCTGTCTGCTCGTGCCAAGCTACCAAGTGGGTGAGCTGGGGTTATTTGAGGAGGGTACCCCCTTATTCTGACTAGACGCAAGGGTCCCTATTTGTCAGAGGTACCTACCTATGCCAACTAGAGACCCCCAAATCTAATATTGGTGGTCAGCAGTGAGGATTCTGGACTTGCATTTGTGACTCATATACAGTGAATGGTGACACTACTAGTGAGTGCAGACCAAAACGCGACCACATACTTGTTGGTAGATTTCTTTTTCCTGGGATTTTCTATGTTTGCCAAGTTTGACCATCATGGAGAAAGCAGAATCCATAGTCTCTGTTGATTTTGATTGGGAAGAGGAGAAACTGGAATGCTACAATGTAAGGCAGCTGAAGCACTTCTGCAAGAAATTCAATGTTTCAATTATTGGGCTCACCAGGAAGCAGTTCTACAAGGCGCTGAGGGCCTGGGTAGAAGCAAGGAATTCCCCCGAGAATGAAGAAGGGGGTGAGAATGCAGATGTGCAGCTGGAAGGGCCATTGGGCCCAGGAGGGAGGAGAGCACCTTCCCCGCAGGTAGCAGTGTTTCTGCCAAAAGTCTGTCCCCAGAGGAGCTGGAGGACAGAGAGAGATGTAGGACGCATGAAATGGAGCTGGCCGCCAAGCTCACATTGAATGGGCAACTGGAGTTTGAAAATAGGAAATTGGCCCTAGAGGAAAAGAAAATACAGTTGGATCATGAAAAAAGTTTGAGGGAGTTGGAATTGAAAGCCAGGAGCTTAGAGATTACTCCCTCTGGTGGCAGCACACCGTCAATGCCTTTTGAATCTAGGGTGTATATTCCTAAGTATGTGGTTAGAGATTTTTATAAGAATTATGACATTGGGCATTGGTTCAAGGCCTATGAGGAAGCCATGTCTTCCCACCGGTTCCCTGAGAAGGATTGGGGAGCGGGGTTGTTGGGGCGGTTCCTTATTGAGAGGTGGGATACACTGTTAGACTTGCCTTCTGATGTCCATAATTCTTATAGCCACATAAAAGAAGCATTAATGTCCAGGTATGGTTTGACTCCTGAATTGTACAGCCAGAGGTTCAGCAGTTACAAGAAGATATAGAGCAGAACCTGGGTGGAATATGTCACTTTCTTTTGCAGAGCATTGGATGGTTGGGTGAAGGGCAACAAAGTTAATGATTTTCAGGGGCTCTTTGATTTGTTGGCATGGGAGCACTTGTCCAGTAATTGTTTTCCAGAGCTGCGCCAGCAACTGATTGATAGTAGGCTGACTAACTCTAGGATGCTTGCTGAAGAGGCGGACCGCTGAGTGAGCACCCTGGTTCACAAGGGTCAAGTGGGAGACTCAGCCAAAGGTGGGCAGGGTCCCCAGCAGAATAGTGGGGGGGATAAGGGTAAACAGAGGGAGTTCTAGAAAGGGCACCAAAGTAATTCCCTAGGGAAGGGTTCCCAGCCTCCCCCTGAGAGAAAGCAAGGGGCCCCCACAGCTAACCCTGTTCACAAGGGACCCCTGAAGTGTTACAAGTGTGGGGACCTGGATCATAAGGCGAATGATCCACAGTGCCCCCAGTTTGGAAAAACAGCACCCCCTGGTGCTCCACCCCGGCAGATGGCGAGTGCAGCCTTGGGGGAGAAGATTGGTGTCCAAGGTGGGTGGGGTCCCGCAGAGATGTCCCTAGTCTCTTTAGGAGACTGTGAGGTGGTCCCTTGGACCCATCTTCCCAACAACACTAAGAAATCGGGGCAGTGGATGACCATCAATGGCATAAGGTGGAGGCTCTTAGAGACACAGGAGCCAGTGTGACAGCTGTCAAGGGTCACCTGGTGTCTCAAGAGCAGATTGTCCCTCATGCATTTTGCCGAGTTGTTACCGCCGACAACACAGAGAGCCATTGTCCAATGGCTCAGGTTCCCTTTGAGTGGGGGGGGGGGTCTCTGGTACTCTTCTTTTTTTTTTAATTGTGTTTATTTCGTTTTACACAGAGAACAAAACAAAGGCACAATGTGCCAACATTTAGACAGTCACAGCATATACAAATTTCATAGCGCAACTTACATCACAGCAGTTCGTATCCAGCACAGGTTGCGATGCCATACAAGAAATCTTTACATATTAACAGTTGGGATACATTCCAAGGACATATATAATACGCAATTGTGGATGTGCAACACTCGAGGCCGGCGTGTCCCGCTCTTCCACATTCCATTATACCATCAGTATCACATCATTATATACCTCCTGTGACCGACCCATAAGTCTCTGGTACTCTTCAGGTAGCTGTGAGGCCCGCCATGCCTGTTGACTGTTTGTTGGGGAACGATTTGGAGAGCTCACCTTGGGGAAAGGTGGAGCGGAGTACTCACTTGGAGATGTTGGGTCTGCCTGACTGGGCGTGTGTGACCACACGGTTAATGGCAGCTCGAAGGGGTGGTCAAGAGGACCTGGAGCCTTAGAGGGAGGCCCAGGGACCTTCCTTAGAGATAAGAGGCAGGGGCCATGGTAAACCGGCCCCCGAAGTTCCCCGGTCCAGGAGGAGGTAGATCCTGAGGGGGATGTCCTAGTGCCTACAGGGGAACAGGTAGGTGAACTGGGGGACCTGCATGAGCTGACCTATTGGCAGCAAGAAGGAGGACCCTCCAGGGAAGAATTCTGCAAGGAGCAGATAGAATGCCCTTCTCTTGTGGGGTTGATGCAACAGGCTGCAAGCCAGGCAGCAGGTGATCAGTCTGGATCACATTTGATCTACTGGGAGAATAGTCTCCTGTATAGTAAGCCTACGGTTGCTGAGCCTGCGTCAGCCTGTGTGCTGGTGGTACCCCAGCGCTTCAGAGCCTTCCTACTGGGGCTGGCTCATGATGTGCCATTGGCAGGACATTTGGGGCAGGAAAAAACCTTTGAGAGGCTTGTCACCCACTTTCATTGGCCCCTAATGCGCAAGAGTTCAGACACTCATTGCAGGACATGTCAGACTTGCCAGGCAAGTGGAAAGAGTGGGAGGATGCAAAAGGATCCTCTCCAGACATTCCCTGTTGTGGAAAATTAACACAAACTTGGTGAACATTATCGGCGCCATCTTGCCCCCTTTTCAAGCCCATTCGTGCGCGTAAGCGGCAGCCATTTTGAACACCATGGCCTCCCTGCCCCTCGCTGATAGCCAGCGCGTCTCTCTCTCTCTTAGCCTCGCAAGCATTCCCCCCACACACTGACAACCCCCGCTCTCTCATGCCTTGGGTCATAAACCCCCCTCAGCACAGCTTCACCACGGAATCCCATCCTGCTCCCAGCGCGACACCTCCCCTCATTCCTTTCATGGCCTCAGATCCTTTTGATGCAAACCCCTTTTTCCTGTGTCCCCGTTTGTCTTCCTTGTTCCCAGGCCGCCACCTGGCCCTGCGGATACTGTTTATTACCCCGTACAGTAGGAAGCTTCCCTTCCCCATCAAAAGACCCCCGAATCGATCAAAGCCCCCACCCCATGAGATCCGATCAACCCCATGCATTCCGTGAATCGGCGGAATGCCCTGCTGTGCGACAACCATCACCTGTTGTGACCGGGGTGGGGAATCCAACTGTAAATGTATGTGGGAACGGGCCTGAAGGGGAGATTCCGAGGATGTTCTTTCAACTATCAACGTATTGCGAGAATGTGTTATGTGCAATAAAGGTCATAAACCCTAGTATAAGAGGCCAGGCCTCAGAGATGTGGTTAGAGCACCTCGTGACGATACTTGCTGTCTGAATTGATGTGTTCTCCTCCGGAGAGAATAAAATCCTCGTTTCCTGCCTTCCAGTCTCCAGCGCCTGCTTCTTCATTGATTAACATTGGTGGGTCATATAGGCGATACCGCCGGGCAACATAAAAAGGGTCTTTGGTTACTGGTTGTCTTTGGAACCCTTTTTTACAATTGGCGTCCCAAACGTGGGGCCCATCAGCGACTCGTGGATCCAGTGGGAGAGGTCCTGACGACAGAGTGAACGACTGCAACGATCGGAAGGTACCCTGTCCGATAGACCCTCGTCTGACAGCCGATCATCCGAACTTCACTGGTTCCGAACAGACCTCTCTCGAGTGATCTGCGGTCCTGACTGGGAACCATCAGGAGTGCCACGAGAAGTACGAAGAGAAGAGGACGATCGGGCGCTGGATTCGGAAGACAAGAAACTGTCCATGCGGTCCGGGTAAGGTCGTGTAAACACGACAAATTGCGAAAGTGATTATTGAAAGTGATTGATAATTGATGAGAAAATACTAGTATTACTTTTTGTTAATTTATTGGAGATTCACTGTCTACAAACGGAGAAACAACAGGCTCTCCCTTTATAAACAGCGAAGGATAGGTACGCACCCGTCGGACCTATCTTTCTCCCCCATTGAACAATTGCCCCCTCCCCCCATTGATTAACTGTTATAGATTGTTTTCTGGAGATTCTCTGTCTGCAAACAGGGAAGAATAGGTCCCCTCTTTGCAGATAGTGAAAGGGTAGGTGACGCGGACCTTTGCGAGCCTACTTATTCTCCCCATTGACCATATTGATTTTTTATTTTTTGACCTAAACATTGCCATTGATTAACTGTTATAGATTGTTTTCTGGAGATTCTCTGTCTGCAAACAGGGAAAAATAGGTCCCCTCTTTGCAGATAGTGAAAGGGTAGGTGACGCGAACCTTTGCGAGCCTACTTATTCTCCCCATTGACCATATTGATTTTTTATTTTTGACCTAACATTGATTGCTCAAGATTGGTTCATGAGGTATTCACTACGTGCAAACAACGTAGAATAGAAATATTCTGTCTAGTCTTTGCGCGCAGTGATAAGATAGGTAGTGCTGACTATTATCCCATTGTGATCAGTCATGCCTGTCTTCTCCCCACTGGTTAGTAGCCTGTTTAACCCGGACCGCTTATTAGAGATGAACCATCCGGCTCCGCTGGAAGGCACCCCTAATAAGGGCATGTTCATGAAGCATGGATTGATCGCTATAGCCTATAGTGAGCTGTGGCATAAATATACGAAAAAGGATCGAGAAAGTCAGTGGCCACTGAGAGGATCCTTTGATCTTGACAAAATAGAAACGGTAGAAATAGCCCTTCGTAGGAATGAAACAACACCTATTATGCTCGATAGTCTCGGTATGTGGCGCAAAGAAGCCACACGACGAAGGGAAGGTGACGAATTTAGAAAAGGTGAAGGGACACGACGGACAACCCTCCAAACGTCTAGTAGGCAAAGGGAAGGGCCAGCGATGGCACAGTCCCGAGGAGTAGATATGAAAAGAGAACGGTGTAAAGGGGTGTGCCGACAAGTCAACCCCGGAACACAACGACCCGAAGGTAATCCCCCGACACTGCGCACAGGACGAATAGATTTAAAACAGAACCAATGTGCTTTCTGTAAATGCCTCGGGCACTGGAAAGCCCAATGTCCGACTTTGCAGAGCATAGGTAAGAACGGAGGGTCGACAGAAAGGACAGGCCGACAGAAAGGGAAAAGGCGCGAAATAAAAACCAATCAGACTAGTGCGGACAGGACAGATAGAACCACCCCGTTTGATTATGCTCGATGGCACAGATTTCGTCAGACCAATTTTAACGACATGTTAGAGTTCTGGGACTGATTGCTCTCTGTTGCTCCCCCACTCTGAAAAACAAACACAACTGCAGGCCAATGTAAACAACCCCCCGTTAGAGAAAAGACTCAAGGAAGCCAAGCGTCTATTATATAACTTAGGATTTAATTACGGTAAAGAAAACACACAACCAACAGTAAATAGAATAACTAGTAGAACTCTCTAAAAAACAAACTTTACTAATAGGAAAAATACAAAACATATTATGCTCACTCTGGAAGTCCTCGAAATGTAACAGTTCGATGGTCCCGCCCATCCGAAACACATAGCACGTGTGGGGCGGGGCCTGCCAGCAGCCATGAGCCAAAAGGGATCGCCGGCGAGAAGGTCCTGGAGGCTCCACCAAGCAGGCAATGAAATGGTCTTTCCATACTACCCTTCCAGGGATGGCGTCCCCCGGGCCGCGAGTAGGGAGGGGGCGGCTGCAAATGACCCCCTCCCTCGTATCTCCTGGTCCGGCCATCACGAATTCCTCCATCGAACGGATGCAGGGTGGGCAGGGAGGAAGAGGCGACGCGGACGAGCCTCTTCCACCTCCACAGGTAGGAGGCTTCCCTGCCCTGGTCCGGCGCCGATGTCCTCCAGCCGGACGACGGCCATATACCTACGCTGCACAGGACACATAATGCCCGACTGGTATATTTCCTTAGCACGGGACATACAAGACCCGACTGGTATACTTGCATAGTACAGGACACACAATGTCCGACGGGCATATTACGGAGCACCGGATGTACAGTGGTCCCCCAAGAGTCGGAATCAGGGGTGTAGGGTGGTCATCATGTGCGCCCCTGATTCAAAGGGACGGCGTAGGATGCGCCGGGAGAGGAAGGCGGCACGGACGAGCCTCCCTCACCTCCCCAGATGAAGGCTCCACCGCTGCACCCTGGCGCCCCGAACCAAAATGTCCTGCTCCAGCAGCATGATGCTCTGTCCTTCGCCATCACAAGAAGTTTCTTCCACTCCTGATGGATACGACAAAGGAGGCTGCCACAGGGTCTCAAAATGGCGTCTGGGCCCTCGAAAGGCGGGTCTAGGCCGCTGGAGTAACTTTGTCCGAAATTACAACTCGGGCACTTGCCCACCTGGGCGCAAGCCCCCACCATCGACAAACATCCCCTCGACTTTGAAGATTCTACCAAAGTCCCAAGAGCCCTCAGCCCCTTCAGACTTCCGGTGAGAAACAGCTGCATTGATCTCAAGTGAAATAACCACGGCACAGCAACAAGATGGCGGTGCTCTCGTGTCTGCATCAGCTTCCGTCTGAACCACCCAGGAACATTATGGGCTAACGAACTTGAGCAAGTTCCGGCTGAACATCAACATGACCCGGTAAGAAAGACTCTACCCCCTCCCTCTCTTGATTGACGGTCCACGCCACCAGCCCCTCTGTTAGCACAGTTTCTTTTGAACTGCCGAAAGGGACCCTGGTCCAACCGCCAATCGTCGAGGATATTTTTTCCTCTGGTGCTACTTCCGGACTAAACCGGCCTCGCCCAAAATGGCGCCGGTATCAATGGAAACTAACGGACACCTCGTGGTGTTCCTTAACTAATGAAACTTGATGTACTAAGATATATATACGAACCACTGTGCACTCGATGGGAAAGGGAGGAGGGTTCACTTGGCGAACGTTTGAGAAGGGGTTCCGTAAAAATGTTGATTTCAATGAACGATTTATTTTTGATATTTATCGTAACTGGTACATAACGTCGCTTATGATGCACACCCACGGTTTACATCTAGGAAATGTGATTCCGATGAGCTTGACTGTGTTTCCATTTATGAACTGAAATGCCCCTGATTCCCTCGTCACGCAATGAAATGTTTTCAGTTACTTGCAAATGATAGATTAGGCCTTTTTTACATGTTCTTGTGCTACAAAATAACCCCCTACTGTATGTACTTCCATCGACGACACGTCAGGCCAAATTATGATTGTGCTCTCACATATTACGTACTGAATGATTATACAAATAAAGGTCTTAAAAACTATGAATAGGCATCGCATACTTTTGTAAATGCGGGTATCGGTGGGAGGGTTTTTCTGTGCGCAACTGTTCTGCTCTTTTTTTTAAGGTTATCCGAGAAATGGTTGTCCGGCCCCAGATTGATGATCGGATCCCAGGTATGATACGTTGCCTCCAAAATATGCGACTAAGCTCAGGAACTAACGTATGAAGAAGGACCTCGACTTCTGAGAATGGGTAAAGTAAAGCGGGGTGATTGATAAAATGTTATTAAGATATGGTGGTCGGAGGTACTAAGGTACCGGGTTAAACGAAGAACTGATATGCCTTAGAACCTCACAGCTTTGGGAATGATTTAAGGATCCCGAAGGCCGGATACATCTACAAAACCGGGTACCTCACGCTAGGCACCTCTGATTCCTTTTTAAGCGTTTCTCTACACACGATCCTTAATGCCATCCTCGAACCTCCCCATGAACCACCTATCACATTGCCCGCCCCCTTGACTTTCGGAAACCAAAACCCTAAGGGATTATATCCCGAAGAGATAAGTACGAGTATGCGGTAAGTAAAGGACTTTTGTGCCCGTACATTTGATGTGTTCGAATGTTGTCCCCCCACCTCCCCCTTTCCCTCCTTTTTCCCTCTGCAGGTTACCTTAGAAATCCCGACTAGAGTATCGTAAGGGATCTGGAACCACGTCACGCCCGATGCATGAAAACGGACTACCGCTGCAAGACGACACAAAAAGGACGCCCTACCCAATGCACGACCTTTTTGTACCAGATCTAATGCTCTTCTGTCCCAAAACTGCATGCTTTCTACATCCTAACACAGACCCGAAACGTCTAACGTTGGGTAACGCTCTGTCAGGTTCGGTTCAGGATGCTCCTCAGGATGGGGTTGATGCTATATGGGGGCCCACCTCTAGATCAACCCAAGTCTGACTGTGATTGTGCCCAGACTGTTAAGGTGATCAAGCGGGGGAAAAGTTGGGGTCCGGAGGAGAACAGCTGGGCTCTGGTCACCGTAACCTGTAACCACAGAAACAAGGGATGAGTACTGCAGTACCCTCAACCGTGTCAAATATAATGGAACCAAATCCCCTGTTACCTCACCTGTATATCTCACAGGTGTGCCTATCTGCAGGAAGGATCTAAGGGCGGCCTCTATATCCCCTGGTGAATTACTGGAAAATACAAGGCAAAGATCATTAGTAAACCCCCTGGTTCCCACCCTTCCTAGTTTCCAAATGAGCAGTCCAGCATGAACACCTACCCTTAGGAAGGATACAGATAACCTAAAGTTGCCCCGTAACACCATTCAATGAAAGCAAAAGAACGATCCCATTCCTGGTAACGGTAGTAAATAACAACAAAGTCTTTCTCCTCCGAGGAAATGCTGACCTCAGGGTGTGCAAGACGCGACTACCCCAAACTGTCACTCAACATTCCCTATAACACAAAAGTTAACAAATCATACACCCAGCTCAGAGTATGTGAATAGCGTCTTTACAGATCCCGCTCTGTAAGCGCTTTGAAGTAGCAATTGAGTACTGTGAGTTAAAGCGGCACCAAAAACACGGTGTCCTGCATAAATAGGAGCAAGACGCTCCCTGTATATACACCACAACTGTATTCTGAGCAAACAAGAGGACCGAAAACGCCCCTCTCGTTTCCTGGCAAAAACCTGAAGTTTGACTGAAGGAACGACACTCGGGCGCTTCCTAAGCCCCTCCAGGTAATCCTAAATCGAGCGGAAATGTTCTGGGAACCCCACGTTGTAGGCGCTTCCGAAGCCCCACCAGGATAATCCACAAACGGGTCTCCGAACACGAACAGCACTGACCCCACACGCTAAGGCGGCGTGTCACTTCAGCGCTTGGCAGCACTTGCCTCTGCCGATCACCACGATACTCCACCAAGTACAACGCACTCGATCAAAGGCACAAACAAGAATAATCGGCGGCGCCTCACCCGCCTGACTTCCTGTTAATCCTTCACCGCGTCGCGTCATAGACGTGCGCGGTGCAAAGGTTCATGGGAGCTGTAGTTTTTTCCCATCCCGTTTCTCATCACAGGGCAGGCAGTGATCTACCAGAGGTCGGGGAGGGCAAATCGTGACAGTACACCCCCTCTCACAACGCTCACTGACTGCCACCAGGCTTACCAGGGTGCAACAAATGGAACCTCCGCACCAATCTAGGTGCATGGACCGCCCCCACCGGCTCCCACGAATCCTCCTCAGGCCCATATCCCTTCCAAGACACCAGATACTGAAGCCTCCCCCTGACTCTGCGGGAGTCCAAGATGCGCCGCACCTCGTACTCCACCTCCTGTTCCACTCTCACAGGAGCAGGGGCGGCACGACTCGGACCCCGGGCAGGTTTGAGCAGTGAAACATGGAACACAGGGTGTATCCTGAAATGGGAGGGGAGTTTGAGTTTCACCGCAACAGGGTTGACCTGCCGAACCACCTGATAAGGACCGATGAATCGGGGATTGAAAACACTGAACCGTTTGAAACGAATGTTCCTAGTGGACAGCCACACCCAATCCCCTTTTTTGTACCCAGGACAAGGTCTACGATGTCTATCGGCCTGCGCCTTATACTTAAGCTTAGCTTTCACAAGATTGCGTCTGGCCTGCAAAACTGTCTTCCGTAACTGCACCAATCGTGTCTGCAATTGGGGAATAGGGGCATCCACACTAGGCACACTCAAAGGGACAAATCTAGGATGGAACCCATACGTACAGAAAAACGGGGTACACAATGTAGAGGAATGTATGGCATCATTATATGCCACCTCAGCCGACCATAACCACTCTACCCATGCTTCCGTAGAGGTATCCACAAAACACCTCAAGTACTGCTTGAGGGTCTGGTTCAACCTTTCAGTCTGTCCATCCGTTTGAGGATGAAAGCTGGTGGACAAGGATGAAGCAATGCCCAAACGATCACACCAGACCCTCCAAAACCTCGCGGTGAATTGTGCCCCTCTATCCGAAACAATGACTTTAGGCAAGCCATGCAACCGAACGATATGGATAAGTAGCAACTGGGCCAATTGACTAGCCGTTGGTACCCCTCTACAGGCGATGAAGTGGCCCATCTTGGTCAGGTAGTCCACCACTACTATGATAGCCGTCATCCCATGATCTTGAGGGAGCCCTACCACAAAATCGACTGAAAAGCTTTCCCAAGGGCTCACAGGTGTGGGCATTGTTTGCAACAGCCCTTGTGCTGGTCTATGATCGCTTTTGGCCTGTGAACAGACCTCACAACGTTGAACCCAAGCAAACACATCCGGCCGGATGGTGGGCCACCAATATACTCGTAGCAGTTTTTCCAAGGTCTTCTTCCCTCCAGTGTGTCCTGCACAAGGTAGCTCGTGGCACCACTTGAATACTTGTTGCCTCAAAGCAAGAGTGGGGAGAAGCACTTGAGACCCTTTCCTTGGCAGTCCTTGACGTATCTTCCATTCCGGGTGCAACTGAATCCACTTCTTCCACGCAAAGGTCTGGATGCCTTTCTTGACCTTGTGTACAAACTCCGACGTATGGATCACCCCTATCACCTGCTGAGGTTTGATGATGCTGGTTTCCGGAGACTCCGTCACTATGGAATGACTTTCTTGACGGGTAAGAGCATCGGCTTTCCTGTTGTCACATCCCGGGCGGAAGGTGACCACGAAATGGAACTCCGAAAAGAAAAGCATCCATCTCAGTTGCCTAGGAGTGAGGTGACGTGCGGCTCGTAAAAACTGGAGGTTTCGGTGGTCCGTAAAGACTGTGATTTGGTGTGTGGCACCCATCAACCAATGCCGCCACTCAGAGAAGGCGTCTTTAATGGCAAGCAATTCCTTCTCTGCAATCGTATAATTGCGTTCTGCCGGATTTAGCTTACGGGACATGAATGCAATGGGATGCAGATGCCCGGTGTCTTCACTCCTCTGGGAGAGAACAGCCCCCACTGCCAGTTCAGATGCATCCGCCTCTACCACGAAAGGGAGGTTTGGGTCCGCATGAACCAGTACTGGAGCAGAGGTGAACGCTGTTTTCAACAGATCAAATGCTTTTTGCTCTTCTGCACCCCATATAAAAGGGGTGTTCTTCCTGGTTAATTTTGTGAGAGGGGTCACTAGATCTGAAAAGTGAGATATGAACCTTCGGTAGAAGTTGGCAAAACCCAGGAGCTTCTGGATGTCCTTGATCGTGGCGGGTTGAGGCCATTCTGCAATAGCACGTACCTTCCTTTCAGCCATTATCTGCCCTGATGGCGTGAGCATAACCCCTAGGAATTCTACTGTGGTGACATGGAACTCACATTTTGTCAGTTTACAGTAGAGATGGTTTAGCTGTAAAGCCTCCAGTACTTGTTTCACGTGTTGAATGTGTTCTGGTTCGTCATTGGAGTAGATTAAAATGTCGTCGATGTAGACCACTACAAAGATGTCCAGGTAGTCTCGCAACACCTCATTAAGGAAGAACTGGAATGAGGCTGGGGCATTGCATAGCCCAAAGGGCATCACCAGATACTCAAAAAGCCCATACCTGGTCTTGAAGGCGGTTTTCCACTCATCGCCTGATCGTATGCGCACTAAGTGGTAGGCTCCCCTGAGATCCAACTTTGTGTATATCTTGGCTGATCTCACTTGTTCCAGTAATACCGGAATTAACGGTAGGGGGTATTGGTTTTTTATTGTGATGGCATTTAACGCCCTATAGTCTATACAGCACCGTAATTCCCCATTTGCCTTCGGAATGAAGAAAAGGGGGGAAGCTGCTGGGGACCGGGACGGTCTGATAAATCCCAAAGCGAGTAGGTTGTCCAAATATTCCCGAAGATGTTTCGTTTCTGGTTGGGATAGGGCATAAATACGACCGCATGGAACCACTGACCCAGGGGTTAGATCGATGCGGCAGTCGTATTCCCGATGTGGGGGAAGCACTTCTGCTTTGGATTTACTGAAGACTTCTTCATACTCACTGTAATACTGAGGTAAATCCACCTCTTTTTCCGCAGCCGTGGAAACTGCGTGAGTGACTGCCAACACCATAGATGGTCGAGATTCCTCTTGGAGGCAATGGTCGTGGCAGTAGGAAGAGGAGAACTCCAATGATTGTTCTTTCCATCTTATCTGTGGTTCGTGTTTTTTCAACCAAGGGAGTCCCAAGATGATACCATAATTAGGAGCCTGGATGAGGTTAAACGAAATCAATTCCTTATGATCATCCCCATACCACATCTCATACTCCGGGGTATGCTGTGTGATAGGTCCCGATTCCAACACATGACCGTCTACTGCAAATACTTCCTCCATGATGGGTTTATCTATTGGAGTCACTCCCAGTTTCCGGGCTTCTGCTAAATCCATGAAGCAGCCTGTTGCTCCGGAATCTACCATGGCACGTACATATTTTGGAGATTGATCAATCCATAGTTCAATGTCTATGAAAAACAACTGGTTTCCTACTCGATTTTCATCTGTAATTGAAGGGATGAAATGTACACTTGAGTCCCTCCCTTCTTTAGGATTCAAGCCTCGGAGTTTTCCGAACTCTTATCTACAGAGGATACTGCCCCTGGACCCGTACGGTAGCGTCCTCCTTTTGGTTTCACCGGACATTCACGTAAAAAGTGGCCTTTCTTCCCACAGTACAAACACAGCCCAAACTTGCGACGATGCTCTCGTTCACTGGTAGTGAGGGATGCTCTCACCACCCCCACGTCCATAGGTTCGGGTTTACCCTCGGTCTTCTCCCCACTAGTCGGTTTCTCCCCGAACACCGGGGTTCTGTCTCTTCTTCCCGACTCTCCCTTTCTCTCTCTCAATCGATGATCCAAGCGTAGGGCCAAATCGATAAATGCTGCACATGTGGTAGGCTGGGGTTCAACTTGTGCTATTACATCCTTGAGATTGTCTGTGAGCCCTTGGTAAAACAGAACCATCTGTTTGGCTTCAGGCCAATCAGTTTCTGCAATTAATCTACGGAAATGATTCAGGTAAGTCACGATATCTGAATTGCCCTGTTTGAGAACCAACAGCTCCTTATCAGCTGAGAAGGTCTCCGCTCTTCTGTCAAATGTTTTCTCGAATTCTGCTCGAAACAGATCCCAATCGTATAGGATTCCATCATTGTTCCTGACTATGGGTACAGCCCACTGGGCTGCCTCCCCTCCCAAATATGAGATCAGAAAGGAAACACGTGATTGGTTTGTTAAAAAGCATTTGGGTTTACAGGTAAAATGCATCATCACCTGGGTCATAAACACCTGCACTTTCTTTCTATCACCCATAAACCGTTCTGGGGGAGCCAAAGGTACTGGAGAAGGCATTTCAACTACCAACGAAGTTGGTGGCGGGGTAGGGTTACCTGCATCAAACGGGTTCCGCTGCATAGCATCCATGCGTGCCTGCAACGCAGCCGTTTCCTGGCGAGAGGCGGCCAATTCAACCTGAACTAAGCCTAAGGCGGCCACTACTTCATCTAAGGTAGCCATCCCTTACTATCAACCCAACCAGGAGGAGCAGAACTTTTAGGCCGATTATTCTGTCAGGTTCGGTTCAGGATGCTCCTCAGGATGGGGTTGATGCTATATGGGGGCCCACCTCTAGATCAACCCAAGTCTGACTGTGATTGTGCCCAGACTGTTAAGGTGATCAAGCGGGGGAAAAGTTGGGGTCCGGAGGAGAACAGCTGGGCTCTGGTCACCGTAACCTGTAACCACAGAAACAAGGGATGAGTACTGCAGTACCCTCAACCGTGTCAAATATAATGGAACCAAATCCCCTGTTACCTCACCTGTATATCTCACAGGTGTGCCTATCTGCAGGAAGGATCTAAGGGCGGCCTCTATATCCCCTGGTGAATTACTGGAAAATACAAGGCAAAGATCATTAGTAAACCCCCTGGTTCCCACCCTTCCTAGTTTCCAAATGAGCAGGCCAGCATGAACACCTACCCTTAGGAAGGATACAGATAACCTAAAGTTGCCCCGTAACACCATTCAATGAAAGCAAAAGAACGATCCCATTCCTGGTAACGGTAGTAAATAACAACAAAGTCTTTCTCCTCCGAGGAAATGCTGACCTCAGGGTGTGCAAGACGCGACTACCCCAAACTGTCACTCAACATTCCCTATAACACAAAAGTTAACAAATCATACACCCAGCTCAGAGTATGTGAATAGCGTCTTTACAGATCCCGCTCTGTAAGCGCTTTGAAGTAGCAATTGAGTACTGTGAGTTAAAGCGGCACCAAAAACACGGTGTCCTGCATAAATAGGAGCAAGACGCTCCCTGTATATACACCACAACTGTATTCTGAGCAAACAAGAGGACCGAAAACGCCCCTCTCGTTTCCTGGCAAAAACCTGAAGTTTGACTGAAGGAACGACACTCGGGCGCTTCCTAAGCCCCTCCAGGTAATCCTAAATCGAGCGGAAATGTTCTGGGAACCCCACGTTGTAGGCGCTTCCGAAGCCCCACCAGGATAATCCACAAACGGGTCTCCGAACACGAACAGCACTGACCCCACACGCTAAGGCGGCGTGTCACTTCAGCGCTTGGCAGCACTTGCCTCTGCCGATCACCACGATACTCCACCAAGTACAACGCACTCGATCAAAGGCACAAACAAGAATAATCGGCGGCGCCTCACCCGCCTGACTTCCTGTTAATCCTTCACCGCGTCGCGTCATAGACGTGCGCGGTGCAAAGGTTCATGGGAGCTGTAGTTTTTTCCCATCCCGTTTCTCATCACAGGGCAGGCAGTGATCTACCAGAGGTCGGGGAGGGCAAATCGTGACACGCACTGAATAGCCCAAACAATACACGGTCATTCTCCATGTCCCACGTGTACTGTTTGGCCTATTGTCTCTCTCTCTCTCTCTCTCTCTCTCTCTCTCTCTCTCTCTCTCTCTCTCTCACTCTTTCACCCCTCCACACTTTCCCTCTTCCTAGCGACTGGCACCTAATTGACGAACCTGGTGCACCTCCTGATTGGCCCCAAATACCACAAGTATTTGCACAAATTTGTCCTAAATAAAATTGTATCGGTACCACGTTACTACCTCTCCTTTTCTGCTAAATATGGATGAAATTTAAATTGGCCAATAGGAAAGGGACAGGTAAGACGACTGAGGTTCCCTAAATTTGACCCACAGCCAGGGAACTATTTGTCAGTGGCTTCTATGATAAAATATGTCTGTGATAATGCGACCATCCCCATTCCAAATTGTCCCCATACCCCAAACAGTAAGCAATGATCGAGACACCCCCGTCTTCCCAAAATGCCCCCAGTTTGGTATCAGCTACCCTGAACAAGAGCCTGAAAAACGCCCCCTGCTCCAATTCACTGTGTTCCTAATTGTTTTCCATAAGATCCCACCTTCCCCGAGGATAAGTTAATAATTATTGCAAACCACCCCCCCCCGAGTTTTTGTAGTAACCAGGTTGCGAGGATTTATATAGAAAGTTAGAAAGATGTGTGAAAAGTTGGAAAATAGATCGAAAATCGAAAGAACTTGTTGCAGTAAGCCTTGTTGAAAATAAGATGTTTTTATGTAATGAAGACTTGTTTAGCCTATGTTCACCCCTCAGAAGGATGCCTATCAGACTGTGGTGAATAGCACGTTGCACCTTTTTGTAAAATACAAGGCCCTGAAGACCAGCCTAGCCTTGCAAGATTCGTACTGGGGAAATGGGTCTCTACCAGAAGAACTGACATCTACTATAATAGACGTATGCAATAAATGAGTGCCAGACCTCGTACCTATTGAGCGTAATAACCATCAAAGCGTCAAAGAATTAGCCAACAAAAGGAAGTTGTAAGGAATCCAGCAAATCCATCATCAATTGTTTATACGTTAGCCGCAAAAATCTCAAATGTAGCGAGTGCTTACCCCAGTTGCTTGGTGTTGGGAGAGAAATAGATTTATGTAATTACCTTCTTCTGCAATATCTCTAAAGACTGTCTTTTCAAAACTCATTTAAGGGTATCACTGTCGGAGGAGAAAGAGACCGGATGTGGGAGCACGCGGCCTGACTGCGGATTGTGGAACATCAGCGACGGAGGCCGAGGCGAGACCACAGCAGTAAGGAGTCGCAGGACGGGGCACTGTTTCAGACAAAGTTAAGGAAAGGGCTGACCTGAAGCCCCTGCTCTATGATCAACGTGTGCCAAAAAGTCCCCGCTCTCTGAACATGGTTACGGACCCGCCTGTCGCAAACTCTCCGTCCCCCTGATCTGTTCCCGACTTGGCCTTGCTCCATCCCCTCCTCCTCCGACCTACCATAAGGACTGTTCACACCCGCACCTTTCCACACGAACTCCCAAGTTCCTCCAAATCCTACTGAGCTACCCAGAGAAGAGTACTCCCTGCGTCAGAAGGGAGGGAGCTCCGACTAAGTAGACCACGAACTATGTTAATCTTAGAACGGTGACCTAGAACTCCACCAAGGGTCGCTTCTAAAGAGAAGATGAACGAAGTATGTGGTTCTACCCGCTGCTGAACGCCTCGAAGATGATGGAAGCAACAGGAAATGCCCACCACAGAGACTCAAGAAACAAACAGATCTCACAATTCAGGAACAATCGCATTTTTTATTGCAAATCTATGCTCTGCGTTACAAAAGAAAGTGCACCTGCTCCAAAACCGTAACGCATTTCTCCTATGAGGTCTGACGAAACAAAACAAAATGTACCCCTGCCCGCAGACCTCCAACGACTCAATCCACATGAACATTCCTGTTGACAGACCGAATTGTAATCCAGGTGCTTAACAGTGCCAACAGAAGACGAAAAAAGACAACGAGAACTCTGATATTTTTACTGTATCTCCTTTCTCTCCCAATCACCATTGGACTAACTATGCACACGCCGAATGCAAAAAGGACTTACTTATATGATAACTTACCAGTTCTTATTCCAAATGACTATAAGTATCAATGATCTGTACCCAACGCCCTCGCTACGTAATTCTAGCCTGATATTGCATTACGATGACTTTTTCTGCAACCAACTTAACGATGAACACGCCTACTAGATGATGAGATTTTTCAATATGATGTTTATAATGTGATGTTTATGTACAGTTCTTTTGCCTAAGTCCTCTCTCCCTTACTTATGATCGCTGCATATAGGTATAGATAGGAAATAGGCCAGCAAGATGTCTTAGAAATGTTAAAGGGAGGACTGTGGAAAATTAACACAAACTTGGTGAACATTATCGGCGCCATCTTGCCCCCTTTTCAAGCCCATTCGTGCGCGTAAGCGGCAGCCATTTTGAACACCATGGCCTCCCTGCCCCTCGCTGATAGCCAGCGCGTCTCTCTCTCTCTTAGCCTCGCAAGCATTCCCCCCACACACTGACAACCCCCGCTCTCTCATGCCTTGGGTCATAAACCCCCCTCAGCACAGCTTCACCACGGAATCCCATCCTGCTCCCAGCGCGACACCTCCCCTCATTCCTTTCATGGCCTCAGATCCTTTTGATGCAAACCCCTTTTTCCTGTGTCCCCGTTTGTCTTCCTTGTTCCCAGGCCGCCACCTGGCCCTGCGGATACTGTTTATTACCCCGTACAGTAGGAAGCTTCCCTTCCCCATCAAAAGACCCCCAAATCGATCAAAGCCCCCACCCCATGAGATCCGATCAACCCCATGCATTCCGTGAATCGGCGGAATGCCCTGCTGTGCGACAACCATCACCTGTTGTGACCGGGGTGGGGAATCCAACTGTAAATGTATGTGGGAACGGGCCTGAAGGGGAGATTCCGAGGATGTTCTTTCAACTATCAACGTATTGCGAGAATGTGTTATGTGCAATAAAGGTCATAAACCCTAGTATAAGAGGCCAGGCCTCAGAGATGTGGTTAGAGCACCTCGTGACGATACTTGCTGTCTGAATTGATGTGTTCTCCTCCGGAGAGAATAAAATCCTCGTTTCCTGCCTTCCAGTCTCCAGCGCCTGCTTCTTCATTGATTAACATTGGTGGGTCATATAGGCGATACCGCCGGGCAACATAAAAAGGGTCTTTGGTTACTGGTTGTCTTTGGAACCCTTTTTTACACTGTGGTCAGCACCCCGAGTCAAGACATATCGCAACCTCGGAGAAGCGTGTCGCGTCAAGAAGACGCCATCTTTGTTTCTTTGCACCGGGGCTTCAACGCAACACCGTCTTTGCCTGTAACGAACTACCGCATCACCATCCCTACAACACTTTCATTGTAGAAGCGTTATGCATCTTAAGGTACATTGACTCAAAGTGTCGCATTTTAAAATCTAAAGAGAACTAAGCTAATTGTACCATTTTTAGTTCAGTATTGTGAATTTTTGTCGTTTGTGGTCTTGTTTTAAATCTATATAAAGAATACTTATTTTTAATATAGAACTTGTGTGGTGTCCATCGGTAGTGTTGTCACTTGATTACTGTATGTGTTCACAAATGCTTTACACACTGCCTCTGAGATAAGCCTGTCTGCTCGTGCCAAGCTACCAAGGGGGTGAGCAGGGGTTATTTTAGGAGTGTACCCCCTTATCCTGACTCGATGCAAGGGTCCCAGTTTGTCACAGGTACCTACTTATGCCAAATAGAGACCCCCAAATCTAACAGGTAGCGATAACTGCTTTGCGTTTTTTCGCTTTGGTTTCGGGGTCTGGTTAGAGGTGTAGGGGGGGTTGATCCACTCGCTGCCATTTCCCTTCTTTCAGAGGTTTGAAGCCAGGATCTGTTTGAGCAGAAAGGCCTGGGCCTTCCTTCTGTAGATTCAACAATTGCTACGCCTCCTGTAGTAATCTAATGTAGTGTGTTTTACCTTCCCATTTAAAAATCATTCGGAACAGCTTACCCCAGAAGTAAGGAATTTTGTTAGCTCGCAGGTGGGTAGTAACAGGCTTAAACTCCCTTCTCTTTTGTAATGTGGAGGCCGCCAGATCTTGATATAGAAGAGGGTGCGCTTTCCGGAACGCGATTGGTTGCTTGTCTCTTGCCTCCCGAAGAATGCGTTCCTTAAGTTGAAAGTCGCAGGTGAGGATATCTGAAGGCAGGGCCGGTGCTGCTCGGGCTGCACCTACCCTATGGGTGCGATGCAATTTGATTTGCTGGTCTACCGGTTCGCCCAGGACGGAGCGAAAAAGATCCACCACATACGATTCAATGTCCGATCCCGCCACTCCCTGCCAGACCGCCCGGATTCGGATGTTATTCCACCTGGAGCGATTTTCTAAGTCCTCCGGTTGCGCCTGCAGATCCAGGTGCTGGTCATGTAGACGGATAACTTCCTGCTGGAGTTGGTGGATTTCCTCGTCTCTAGCTGAGGATTGTGTTTCTAGAGTGTCCACTCTGTCCCCCACCGATTCTAGATCTTTACAAATTTCTCCAATTTCTTGCGCAAATTCCTTTTTAACTGAGTGGAGATCTTCCTTCAAGGAGGCAAACAGTGTTCCCAGGAAAGCATGCGTTACCGTGGCCTTCGGTTCCCCCCCACCTGGGCCCACGGTGCCCCCCGGCTGGGAAGATGCCGAGTCCATGTGGCCCGACCCGGGCTTGGGGAGTCGGTCTTTTACAGAGCATTCCTTTTTGTTTTTCCCTGTGGCCTTTTTGGAGGGAGGTTCAAGAGAGGCTAAGGTTAGTAGGGAGATAACGATCTTCTCTTAGAAGGACCCCCAGTTTCCCACGGGGTGCCACGGTTCGAGACCCCTCGTTCTCAGAGTTTCCTGTGGTCTGCTGACACCAGAGATAGGGTCCAATAAGGTGGTCTCACTTGCCCACTCAGTGCATGGGCTCTCGGGTGTGCACAAACGCCCAGGTTACCCCACGGGAGCACTGACAAGATTCCAGTAGGTCCGCTTGATTATGCAATGTAGATTACCCGTGGTCAGCTAGGGGAGTGTCCAGGCAGCTTTGATGCATAGGTCATGGTCTATCCGGCAGTCACTAAATTGCTCCCAAGACCCTCAGTGGGCTCCCTGTGACACCGGACTCAAATGGTGACTCGGCGAACTGGGCCCTTCCACTCTTCTTCAGTACAATCCTCCTGCTGGATTCTTATGTGGGCTTCTGGCTGCAGGCCCTCAGGAGTCGGGCATATGCAAGGGTCAGGCCTGTGAGAGGGGCCCACACCCGTACGCTCAGAGATACTCACGAGGCCTTTCAGGGATGTCACAGCTCTTCAGTCCCACTGCTGGGGAATTTACCACCCCTGGAGCGTGTCCTGCTCCCGGGGAATCGCCCGCACCTGCAGCCCCGGGGCCTTCTCTCTTTTTGTACTTGCTGCCGTGTATGCGTAGGCGATAATCCAGGCGCCCATCTTCCGACACGGGGGCTGAACGCGCCTGCCCCCACCGGGGGCCTTTCTTTTAGTTAAAAACTACGTCTGGTGAATCGGACCTGTATCCCCTTTTGTTCGGCTGCGGGCCGCGCAGCCTATTTCTCAGCGGGTGGCGCTCGTGCTGTTGTATCAAAATAGAAGGAGGCCCCCCCAACGGGTAGAGATGTAGGCAGGGTAGAGGGGGAGGAAATATCAAAAAAATTAGAACAAGAAACCCTGCCTAGGGATTTGAGATAGGGTCCTGGGTAACCTATGGAGCCAACACTGTCTTCTAGAGCCCAAATTTCAAGCAATACATAATACACTTTTTATATACACATTTATTGTTTATTTTTATATATTTTCTATGTCTCATAAGTTGATATACCAAAATTCAAATAAATATTAATTCATCTTTCAAATGTCCATTAAAACATATATGGTTCAATGCCACATATACAGTCCCACACAACCCAAAAGACTCTCATATTCACTCTTCCACATACTCTAAACACACACATACCATCAATCTTTCACAATTCAAAACAGACAAACTGCCACTGATACATAGACGCCATTGCATGAATCGGTAGTTATAAAATACAATTCAAAAAACAAAGGGATGCTGGGCAACAAACAACAAAGGTGGGGATTGAAGATACATAGACAATCCTGTTGCCCGCAAGAACCACGCCGACGCGCGTTTCGGTGTACAGACCCAACCAGGCCACACCTTCGTCAGGGCAACGATGAACCACATCGAGCGAAGTGGGGAAACTGAGAATCTTTATTTAGTCAGAAAAGGACTTCAGAAATATCCTGGCCATCCTATAAGGGTTTACATTTAGATGGCTCTCTAAAGCAGATGTTTTCAGTCCGGGGCTTGGGATACTAGGTCCCGTGTAGGATGTCTTCTCCCGTTTTTTTCCCTGATAGGTCTCGTTTCTACGTTTCTCCTAGGACCGGAGTTTCGGGAATGCTTCTGTGAGGTGGGGCCAGAGAGAATCGACTCATGGAGTTCACAGAGGAATAGTATTCACCTTCAATGGGCACCAGAATCTGCTGCTGGTTCCCTAGGGGGTGACAATCCGAGAGGGATATTTTCTAGACAGCCGACAAGTCCCTCTTCCGATACGTGCGGAATCAGCAAGGAAGATCACCTCCGTACAGGGTGGAGATCGATACGATTTAGGCCTGATGACTGGTACGCCGTCTTCCAGGGTGGAAGGTCGCCACTCTCAACGAGAAAACGCCAGGTTCAAATTTTTTGCTAGTGGTGTTGAAGACAGGGGAAGTGACACCTGTCCCCCCTTCAGTGCAGGGAACCCGGCACGGGCTCTTCTCTGCCCAATGTAGATCCCGGGGGTACTACCACTCCAGGCGCACACTTTACCGAGGGCATCCCCTGTCCTCACGTGTGGGGGCCCCTACCTCTCTTCCTCTGATAGCAGCCTCCGAGGATCCTTCTTTGCAAGGCGGGCTCCGAGCTGCTCCCGATGCCTCTCTTCATCCTCTGGGAGGTCAGGCAGCACACCACCACCCTCAGCGTACCAAGGCTGAAGGACGCGGCTCCGCCTCCACGCCGTTCGCAGTCCCGATCACACACTGGTCTCCTCTCCGGCCAGACAGGGGTCGGTTTCTGGGCTGCTTCGGTCTTGAGCTACGAGCGCAGGGACGTCGGACCCTTAGCAGAGTTGCTGGGGGTAATTTCCTACATTGTGGCGTCTTTCCTGGCCAGCTTCACATGGCTGAGTCCGCTGGGCCCTGGCGCTAGGACGGAGAAGCAAGCAGGCACATCATACCCGTCCACCATCTTGGCCATGCCCCCGGCAGATGTTTTTTAATTTAAGGGATGTTAGTTGATCAGGATGGCAGAGGTAATGTCCTCCACCATCTGTCAAATTCTAAATTGGGTCTTTTGTCTTTCTCTCTACCTCCTCCATTTCTTTCTTCCAACTTCTAAGCCTACTATCCTCCTTCTGTTTCTCTTTAGCCCTTTTTTGCTATTTTCCTACAACCTCAGTCTTCTCACTTTGTCTCTTTCTTCTCCTTTCTAGTTTCTCTTATTTTTCACCTTTCTCATGTTTTTCTCTCCCTCTTTCCATTCTATCTCCATCATTGTCCCTTCCTCCCAGTCATTCCCTCCTTTTTAGTCTCCCCACTCTTCCTTTATTGTTTCCATCTTTTTCTCATCTAATATCTTTCTCCTCTGTCACTGCTGAGATTACTTGACAAAAAAACAATTTTGTCCTGCATGTCACTCATTTGGACTACTTTTATGGGCTAATTCAGTGAAATAATGTCATTAGTTCAGCCTAGTGATGTTGATGCAGTTCTGCTCCGGAAATAATTTCTAAAACCTCATCACCTTTCCCTGAAGTATCAAACCATACATTTACTCACCAGTGGGGCCCATAATACTGTGAATCACTCATACACACTTTCCTACTACTTCATAGATTGGTGTGAATCAAAGGAGAGCTGCTGGATCATAGCGGAGTGTCTAAATTAAGCTAAATATTTATAATATGTACACCTGAAGTTTAAATTGTTTTTACCATGGTTTTATCAACACGACAATTTATTCAGACACACCACCATTGTTTGTCGATGAATCTGCTAGTAAAAAATTAGGTTAAGGACGAACAAGACCAGCTTAATTCTCCATTTATGTAATTTTTATTTAAAGAAAATCTTCTAGCATGACCTTTATTTATTCATTTTTAAATGTGTTTAATGCAAACTAGATTTAAGGAAAAGAAAGAATTTTAACTCATACATTTATTCAGTTTAATTCAAAAATTTGAGAAATAAGCACATTATTATTGAGATTATAGGACATGAATATTAGCAAAAGACATAATAGTTCCCAAAGTTCACCTCCCTATTCTCTCATCTAAAGACTCCATATTCATTCAGGCAAAGTTAAAGTTCAGAAAAATCTCAAAGTTCCTACGCCTCAGGAAAATTTAGCATTCCGGCAGCATGTCAGGATACACAGATGGAAATCGAAGTAAAGACTTTTTTTAAGTCCGGACATACTCTTTTATACCCTTTTTCTCTAGCTTATCTATCTAAATTCTGAAACATTTGGGGTCTTCGACAGTTTTGATTGGTTCATTCAAGAGGTGGATGAGCATAACCTCATCATCTTATTGTTTAACTTCTGCTAAATCAGTGCAATGAATTTCATCATTGTCTACTTTGTTGATGTCCTTTAAATTGTAATATTCAGTTCCCTTCACACGGTTTTCAATATGAATGTCCATTTTGTTGGCAGTCAATCAGGTTTTCATGGCACACTGTCCTTGAACCATTCCGCTCAGGCACAGGCAGATCATACCAGACTTGCAGCCTTGTCTATCACGTGCATTCGTACTGCATCTCAATCTTGGAGTTTATGAAAACGTCCATCTTGTTTTAGGCCTCACAGGCCAGAATAGGAACTATTATAAAAACAAACACAATTAAACGTTGATTGTTGAATTATAACCCTTCTGTTTACCTTCCCCCTTACTAAGGTATCCCTGTTAGTTTGTACCTAGCAAATAAGCTACATATATGCGCGTTATACTCACCTGTCTTCAAGATTTTGCAAAATACATACACAGAAAGCATGTTCATGCCACTTTTAGTTAGTTTAAAGCTTCTGCCTTAGTTTTGAACAAGACAACATCCCTTAGTTAGTCGATTATGGTTTCAAAATAAGCAAATTAGTTTCCCACATGCTCTTGTGTGTGTGTATTCTATTCTACGTTGGTTAGTTTTCAAACCACACGATTAGTTCATGTTACTGTTATGAGAAAATGACTTTACGAGGGGTATACAAAATTTTGTTTTTCAACCTCGCTCCATCAACTCCCTCCTTTGGTGATTTATCACCAAAGATCTCTTAAAATTTAGCAATTTTTTTACCTTCAACATGTTTCAAGTTCTTTTCGATTAGTATGAATTATACTCTAGTATCTTCCATTTCTCTGGTATTTTGATAGTTTCTCTTGAATCTCTTCCATTTTTATGTCTGCCTTTTCATGTTCTCTTTCTTGCTTCTCTTGAATCACTTTCTTTATTGACTTTTTAACGTTTTTCCTTTTTTCTAACCATGCAACATAATCTTAATGTCAAAATTACTACTATTATTATTGTTACTGGAATTCATATTTTACCTATAATAGAACTACCTATTTCACGTAACCAATGTTTAACAGCTGAAAAACGTCTACCAATTCGTTCAACCTCCAATGGTTCAATTTCTCTGTGCAACTCTGTAATATTTTTAATATATCTCTCAATGTTTTGACTTTTATATGGAATGTAGGTACAGCAGTGCTGTACTTTCAAAATTCCACAAACTCCTCCTTCTTTTGCCAAAATTATATCAAGAGCAAGACGATTCTGCATCACCATAGCAACCATTTCAGTGTTTACCATTAAAAATCCACCTGCAGTGTCTGTTGACAAGCAATCTACTAAGCGATCTACTAATTTACGAATTCTGTTTGCATTAAAAGATATACCCATTGCTGGTATCAGTGCTCCAAAAACATCACCTATTATTTCTAATACAGTCTCTCTTTTTCTACGACTTAAAGGTTTGGCTATCTCATGAATCCCATTAGTACCTCTAACTACATGAAAATTTTTAGGAAAGACCAGGCCTACATAACAGGTTCTGTACCAGTGATCGGGCAACTTATAGTAAGCTTTGTTCCCACAGATAAAATAAACTCCAGGAAAACTGGGTCTTTACCACCTTTAAATCCCCAACCCCCTATTATACGATAAGTGTCTTCACATTGACTTGCTCCCACAAATTAATTGTCATATACAGTATTGTCTCTTCGAATACAAAATTTTCCTAGCGATGGGGTGTCTATGCTTATGGCCACATTTATATTTCGTCCCTCTAAATTTTCATCTTCAAATTCCCAATATTTAGATTTAGCATGTTTCACTCTTTCATTTCTTTTGTAGATATTTCTTCTCTCTTCCACCATATCTAAAAATGCCTTTTCCTCAATCCTCAATTTACAAGTCAAATTATTTTTAAAAGCGTAATCATGAGTCAATTCTTGAGTTTTTAAGAAAAATTCTCCCATAACCTTTGCAGGCTTAACTTTGTTCATTGCATTTACAACTTTCAATCGTGCAAAAAATACATCAGAATTTGAATAATAATATTCTAATTTCCCTGTATTGTAAAACAAACTTGCTATTACTACATGTAATCCCATATGCAAGTGGAAGGTGGTGATAGGTCACCCCCTCTGACACTGATGCTGGCAATTTCACACAGACGTAACAATTGCTTGCGTCCATAGTTTTAACATACTCAGATAGTAATCTAGAAAAAGTATTTTTGGAGAAATCGCTAATCGACCTATCCTGATGAATTTCTGGCTTATACACATGTGGTTTATCAGTTTGTAACTCATTATATCTTTCATTCTTAGTCCCATTTGGTTTCAACTTCTCAAGGTTTTCTCTAAGAGGAATGATAATAGCTAAAATCAACCATACCAACATTATTAATCCAGTACAACCACATTCTACACCATTTTCTAAAAATAGAACATTTCGTAGTTACATTATTAGTGGCCATATATTTTTTTTCACACAGCAATTTCAACAATTTTCACAATTCTTTCTGTCTTTAATAGTTTTTCACTTTACACTCATGGAGTTTTCCTTATACCAACGTTTCAAGTCTTGTTTCACTTTGCACCTTTAGATCAAATATCTCTTTCTCTTTCTTTGAGTCTCAGTTCTTTACTCACTTTCTTTCTCTTGACCTGGGCAGTTCAGATTTTCTTGGCTGCTATTTACTTCCTCAATAGGAGGCAAAAACATGTAAGTCCTTTCTGGTAATTTATATTTCTGATTTGGTCTTCTCACTATTTTTGGGCTTTGAACAACCTCTATTTTCTTTTCTACCAACTCTTTCTGACTTGGTATTTCAATAACTTGATCTTCTGGTTTTCTTGCTTCATTAACCAGTTTGACCTTCAGTCCATCACTTTCTCTAGGCCAATTATCTCATTTACAAGCCCTCTTTGACTTTGGCTCTGCAGTAGTATGTTCCACTCTCCAAGCTCTTTTTCTTGAACTCTTTCTCAATTGAGTCTCATCTCCACTGTCATCAGTTTCACTTTCAGTATTTTCGACAGTATCATTTATAATGAACTTTATAATGTCTGTTTCTTTTTCAGAATCTGGTTTCTCTTTACTTAGCACTTTCACTCTGTTAGGAACATCTCCATAACTGGTACTTGGAATCTCATCCTTGTTGTGAGTTATTTCCTCCTTTAAAGTGTCAGGATTTTGGTTCCTGCTTTCAGAGCTTTCTGACTGTTTTTCAGTATTCTCTTGATTATCAGTTTTGTCTCCACATTGTTCAATGTCTTTACTGGTATCAGTCCTTACCAAATCTCGACTTTCAGGTCGATCTTCAAAATTTGGTATTTCAACAATTTCACTTTCTCCCTCAGATGCAGAACTAGCATCTGATACCTCCAGATGTCGACGTTCTTGTCGAGCTTCAGTATCTGGATTTCTTTCTGGTTCTCCTTCGGAATCAGAATCAGTTGTGCTTTCGCCCTCCTCCTGTGGATTTTCAGGCTCAGGTACACGGATGGTATGACTGGCATGCACCCATCTTTTCACTCCAGCACATTTAACTGCAGTTGTGCTGACCAAAATAACCGGTCTTGGTCTTTGCCAGCGAGGCACTTAGCAGTTTCTTTTTCGGTGTACCTTTATTCGAACCCAATCTTCAGGAACTAGATCATGAGCTGGATATTTCTCTTTCGTGTTTGATTCAGTTCCCACCTGATGGAACACAGAAGTTACCACGTCAGACAGATTTTTGCAGTAATCCAGTATGATGTCATCATTAATAGTTAACAGTTTATCAACTGGTACAAATGCTTGTCTAATCACTCTGCCCATCAAAATCTCATGTGGACTCAGTCCAGTTTTTCTGTCAGGTATACTCCTTAGGGTCATCAAAACAAGTGGTAATGCGTCCGGCCATTTTAGTCCTGTTGCCGAACACATTTTTGCAATTCTGTTTTTTACTGTTCCATTACCTTGTTCAACTACATCTGAAGCCTCTGGTCTGTAAGCACAATGCAGTTTCTGTTGAATGTCGAGTGCTTCCCAAAACATTTGTAATAGTTCATTCTGGAAATGGCCTCCACGATCTGTTTCAATTGTTTCTGGAAAACCGTATTGTGGTATGATTTCACGCAAGAGCAATTTTGCAACAGCTAGTCCATCATTCCTCCTGGTGGGGAAGGCTTCTACCCACCGAGAGAACAGACAAATGATTACCAGCACATATCTCAGTCTATTACAAGGTGGCAACTCAATGAAATCCAATTGCATTCGTGTGAATGGAACTCCCTCCCATTCTATGGTTCCCAAACTCACAACTGTTTTTCTTCTTGGAATAAACTGTTGGCAGACCAAACATCTCTGGCACAAGCTTTCTGCAATCATCCTAAACTTATGATTATACCATGTCTGTCTAAACAATCGGATCATTGCATCCCTCCCAACATGAGCTTGACCATGATACATTTAAGCCATTTTCGAAATCATGTTATCAGGCATTACTGGTCTTTCATCTTTGTAAACCCAGATTTCATCCTCCTCTCTTTCTCTACATCCCGCTTTTAGCCAAAGGTTTTTATCCTCTTCGCTAGCTTCTTCCTGCATCTGCCTCACTTCCTGCCAAGTTTCAACTACTGTGGTTAGCATTAAAGGACTTGAAACATGTTCTTCCTTTCTGTCCCGATTTATGGATGCAAGATTTCTGGCACAGTAGTTTGCAATGGAGTCAACATACCTATTGCCTCTGGTCACATAGTCATCTCCCTTCTTGTGTGCTGCGCACTTAACCACTGCAATCTTATCAGGCAATTGAATAGCATCAATCAACATTTTTACCAATTCAGCATTTCTGATGGGGGATCCTGCAGAAGGTAAATAACCTCTTTGGGACCACAGTTGCCCATAGTCATGGACAACCCCAAATCCATACTGACTGTCAGTCACTATGGTTACTCGTATTTCTTTTCCTAGTTCACATGCTCGAATCAAAGCAATCAATTCCGCTATTTGAGCAGAACGAATTCCTTTCAGACAAGATGCTTCCAGGACATCTGCTACTGTACATACAGCATATGCAGCACTCAAAGCACCCGCCTCTGTTCAAAGACATGAACCATCAACAAACATCAAGTAGTCAGATTCAGGCAATGTCTCATCTCTGATGTCAGTTCTTGGTTTGGTACAATATTCTAGAACATCCAACCATTTGTGATCAACCCCATTTCTTACTTCAGCTTCCATGGTATCAGGCAATAATGTAGATGGATTTATATTCACACAACGCGAGATTGTCACATTATCTGCACCTAGAATTGTTTTCTCATATTTTGTCATTCTGTTATTTGTAAGGTACTGTGTTTTTCTCCTAGTGAGGAGAATCTCCACAGAGTGAGGTACATATACCCTCACAGGAAATCCCATCACTATTCTTTCACTTTGTTCTAAACTCACACTTGTAGCTGCTACTGCTTTTAAAAAATCTGGCAAAGCTTTTGTAACTAGATCCAAAACAGCTGAGAAATATGCAATTGGCTTCCTTAGTTTTCCATGTCTCTGTATTCATACTAACAAAGCATATCCTTCCCGTTCACTGCAATATAGTTCAAACTCTTTTTCATAGTCAGGCATCCCTAAAGCTGGAGCTTCACATAAGCTTGTTTTTAGCTGTTCGAATGCTTCCATTTGAGTTTTGTTTAGTACAATAGGGTCTCTGATGTCTGCTTTGGTTAATCTCTGCAAGGGTTTTGCTATTAGTGAAAGTCCACTAATCCACTGTCTACAGTAACCCACCATTCCTAAAAACATTCTAACTTGTCTTTGTGTTTTCAGTGGTTGCATTCCTTGTATCATTTTGATTCTCTCTGAGGGGACTTGTCAAGTTGCTGTAGCAATCTTATGACCTAAGTATTGCAGCTCTTTCTGACAAAATTGTAATTTCGATGTAGACACTTTATGTCCCTCTTCTGCCAAATGATTCAACAATGCAATAGTGTCTGATACACATTCATCCTTTGTTTTTGATGCCACTAACAGGTCATCAATGTATTTGACTAATACAGATTCTCCAGGCATGTTCAAACTTTCTAATGATTTCTTTAACAATTGATTAAAAATGGATGGACTCTCAGTATACCCCTGAGGAATTCAGCACCATGCCAAAATGCGATCTCCGAACTGGAACGCAAATATTGGCTGGCTTTCTGGATGCAATGGAACAGTAAAGAACACGTTGCATAAGTCAATTACGGTATAGCAATCTGCATCACATGGAATTTGATATAGAATCACTGCTGGATTTGGTACAATCGGACAACACGGGACAATGATCTTATTAACCTTCCTAAGATCCTGTACAATCCTAAATGTTCAGTTCGGCTTTTTCAATCCCATAATCGGTGAGTTACGAGGACTACTTTCTATATCTCTTAGAATGCCTTGTTCAATCATTTTGTTTATTACTGTTGTTATTCCTTCAATTACTTCTGCTGTCATTTTATATTGGGGAATGGGGAACTTACTCCTTCCTTAATAGAGACTTTCACAGGATCTACATCGTTCCTCAATCCAATATCTTCTCCTGTAAAATCCCACACTTGCTCTTTTACTGTTTCTTTCAATTCCGGAGGTATCTTTTCTCGATCAAACACAGGAAACAATTCATTCTTTTCTAATTCTATCATTGCCATGGTCATTTTATACAAGCTATCTTCATCTGGGGTTTGGAGCTCTATGCCATCTGGTGAACAATATATGGCACAGTTCATCTTACATAGAATGTCTCTGCCTAACAGGTTAACGGGACTGCTATCACACACCACAAATAGGTGCATATCTTTGAAAATTACGATTTCTACTTCAACTGGTTTCGTTTTGGAGGTTCTAATTTGTCTATTAGCTACACCTACAACTTGGATTTTCTCTCCCGCGAGAGGAAGATTTTGAACTTCCACTGATCTATCAGTAGAACGGGTAGCACCAGTGTTCACTAGGAAAGTTACTTTTACATTATTCAACTTTCTATTCACAAACGGACCAGACTGATCTACCTCAAGAGTGGCTCCAAGCACACATTCTTCCTCCTCTCTCAGGCACCGGCAGGAACTATCATCCGACTCACTCCCACCATCTTCTTGTAACAAATACTGAGGACTCACATTCACTCTGGGCGATCGGTTTACCTGCTCGCCTCCGCTTAAGCCTGTCTCTGCAGTGTATCTCTGTAGATTTACACTGTGTGGTAGTGGCGGTTGTGGCACCTGACCTTGTTGAGTAACTGCCTGCTGCTGTTATGGTGGTTGTTGAATTACCTCATTCTGCACCTGCGGATTCAATTATGTATTTTCGGGATTAACTCTTGGTGAATACTTACACTCTTTCCTCCAATGCCCTATCTTGCCGCAATTATGACAAGGATATTTTTTCTTAAGCGCTTCTATGTTCCCTACTAATTTAGGTTTATTGAAATTTCCCTTCATTTTTCCTTGACTCACATCTGTACTTTTATTTTCCAATTGCACCACTTGATGTTATGCTACCTTCACTTGCGCCCACATGGCTTTCTCTTTGAGCTTTCTCTGTTTAACTTCAAATTCATCACTACAGTATTTTGCATGTCTCAATTCCTCATCTAGGGAGCATGATTGCCATCCCATCAAATTATGCTTAATCATGTCCCCTATTTCTGGTCTTAATCCAAACACAAATCGATACACAAAATTACTCATATCTTTTTCATTTAGTTCCTCATATCCACTATATTGTTTAAACACTAACAACAGTCTCTCATAAAATGCATGTACAGATTCTTTCGATTCTTGTAAGGACCTGTCAATTTTTACCCAATCCGTCTCTTTTGGTGGAATTTTATTTTTCAAGAATACTATTAATTGTTCATATTTTCTCATCACTTCAGGTGATGGAGCACCTGTCACTTTATCTCGAGGTTATTCGGTTTTCGGCCTATTCACTGTTATTTTGCACTCAGACCATAAATCTGCTGGTACTACTATGTCAAATAATCCATTTAGATCTTCCCATAGTACCTTTGAAACTTTACAAATCTATCCACCTGCGATACCACTCTACTGGTTTTTCTCTCAATTTGGGGAATTCATTAGTAAATGATAATATGTCCCGTTCACTGCAATATAGCTCAAACTCTTTTTCATAGTAAGGCATCCCTAAAGCTGGAGCTTCACATAAGCTTGTTATTAGCTGTTTGAATGCTTCCATGTCAGTTTTTTTAGTACAATAGGGTCTCTGATGTCTGCTTTGGCTAATCTCTGCAAGGGTTTTTCTATTAGTGAAAGTCCATTAATCCACTGTCTACAGTAACCCACCATTCCTAAAAACATTTTAACTTGTCTTTGTGTTTTCAGTGGTTGCATGCTTTGTATCATTTTGATTCTCTCTGTGGGGACTTGTCAAGTTCCTGTAGCAATCTTGTGACCTAAGTATTGCAGCTCTTTCTAACAAAATTGTAATTTCGATGGAGGCACTTTATGTCCATGTTCTGCCAAATGATTCAACAATGCAATAGTGTCTGATACACATTCATCCTTTGTTTTTGATGCCACTAACAGGTCATCAATGTATTGGACTAATACAGATTCTCCAGGCATGTTTAAACTTTCCAATGATTTATTTAACAATTGATTAAAAATGGATGGACTCTCAGTATACCCCTGAGGAATTCGGCACCATGCCAAAATGCGATCTCCGAACCGGAACGCAAATATTGGCTGGCTTTCTGGATGTAATGGAACAGTAAAGAACACGTTGCATAAGTCAATTACGGTATACCATTCTGCATCATGTGGAATTTGATACAGAATCACTGCTGGATTTGGTACAATCGGACAACACGGGACAATGATCTTATTAACCTTCCTAAGATCCTGTACAATCCTAAATGTTCAGTTCGGCTTTTTCAATCCCATAATCGGTTAGTTACGAGGACTACTTTCTATCTCTCTTAGAATGCCTTGTTCAATCATTTTGTTTATTACTGGTGTTATTCGTTCAATTACTTCTGCTGTCATTTTGTATTGGGGAATGGGAACTTACTCCTTCCTTAATGGAAACTTTCACAGGATCTACATCTTTCATCAATCCAATATCTTTTCCTGTAAAATCCCACACTTGCTCTTTTATTGTTTCTTTCAACTCCGGAGGTATCTTTTCTCGATCAAACACAGGAAACAATTCATTCTTTTCTGATTCTATCATTGTATGGTCATTTTATACAAGCTCTCTTTATCTGGGGTTTGGAGCTCTATGCCATCTGGTGAACAATATATGGCACAGTTCATCTTACATAGAATGCCTCTGCCTAACAGGTTAACAGGACTGCTATCACACACCACAAATAGGTGCATATCTTTAAAAATTACGATTTCTACTTCAACTGGTTTCGTTTTGGAGGTTCGAATTTGTCTATTAGCTACACCTACAACTTGGATTTTCTCTCCCGCGAGAGGAAGATTTTGAACTTCCACTGATCTAACAGTAGAACGGGTAGCACCAGTGTCCACTAGGAAAGTTACTTTTACATCATTCACCTTTCTATTCACAAACGGACCACACTGATCTACCTCAAGAGTGGCTCCAAGCACACACTCTTCCTCCTCTCTCAGGCACCGGCAGAAACTATCATCCGACTCACTCCCACCATCTGCTTGTAACCAATACTGAGGACTCACATTCACTCTGGGCAATCGGTTTACCTGCTCGCCTCCGCTTAATCCTGTCTCTGCAGTGTATCTCTGTAGATTTACACTGTGTGGTAGTGGCGGTTGTGGCACCTGACCTTGTTGAGTAACTACTTGCTGCTGTTACGGTGGTTGTTGAATTACCTCATTCTGCACCTGCGGATTAAATTATGTATTTTCGGGATTAACTCTTGGTGGATACTTACGCTCTTTCCTCCAATGCCCTATCCTGCCGCAATTATGACAAGGATATTTTTTCTTAAGCGCTTCTATGTTCCCTACCAATTTAAGTTTATTGAAATTTCCCTTCATTTTTCCTTGACTCACATCTGTACTTTTATTTTCCAATTGCGCCACTTGATGTTATGCTACCTTCCCTTGCGCCCACATGGCTTTCTCTTTGAGCTTTCTCTGTTTAACTTCAATGTTATCACTACAGTATTTTGCATGTCTCAATACCTCATCTATGGAGCATGATTGCCATCCCATCAAATTATGCTTAATCATGTCCCCTATTTCTGGTCTTAATCCAAACACAAATCGATACACAAAATGACTCTCATCTTTTTCATTTAGTTCCTCATATCCACTATATTATTTAAACACTAACAACAGTCTCTCATAAAATGCATGTACAGATTCTTTCGGTTCTTGTAAGGACCTGTCAATTTTTACCCAATCCGTCTCTTTTCGTGGAATTTTATTTTTCAAGAATACTATTACTGTCACTTTATCTCGAGGTTATTCAGTTTTTTCAGGTTATTCAGTTTTTGGCCAATTCACTGTTATTTTGAACTCAGACCATAAATCTGCTGGTACTACTATGTCAAATAATCCATCTAGGTCTTCCCATAGTACCTTTGAAACTTTACAAATCTAGCCACCTGCCGATACCACTCTACTGGTTTTTCTCTCAATTTGGGGAAATCATTAGTAAATGATAATATGTCCTGTCTAGTCCAAGGAACATGTACATATCCTCCTCCCGGTATTTCTCTAATTGGAAATTCATTTACTACTGTCTCTTTTTCTCTCACAGGGAATGCTAATGTAGATTTATCACTAGCTTCTTCTCATTTCTTTGCCCATTTTGCTTTGCAATTTATTCACATCTCCCCATCTTCTTAATAAAACAATTAGCTCTTTTATTTGGGTTAATCTTCCTGCGGTATTCATATTTTCAATGTCCTTCTCTATAAAGTCTACTCTGTAGGGTTTCAGTAATGTTCTATTCTTCTTGAAATCCACATCTAATTCACTTGCTAATCCTTCAAATTGATCATGTATGGATTTCGCTTTCCAGGTAATACTTTTACACATGAACATTAATTCATCGTCTTGGTATGATTTTAGTCTACCCGTTCCAATTGTTCCAATAATTAATTCTTCCATGTGAACTTTTAGTCTAGCCCCATCTAATACTTTAGTTTCATGTTCTTTTACTTTTAAAAGAGTTTTAAGCCAATTACTTAATTCTTGTTCAGATGGTCCTACTGGGGTGTTTGTTAAATCTATTTTCTCTACATTTCTTTCAGGAGTCACAGAATCAGATTCTGCTCCGGTTGGAAACTTGTAAGGTAAACTCTGATTCAGGCGGTATTATGTTACTTGTTCGCCTAATCTCAGACAAATCTGGATAAATGTTTTCTTTTACTTTCTTTTACTTTCTGTAAACTTAGGTTTAGAGAAATCGTCAAGGTTGGTTCGTTTATTTTCTGGTTTTCAAACACTGGAATTACAGGACCTATTGTTACTGGAACTGTTACAGCTTCTATATTTATAGTAAGTTCCTGTATCTTTTCAGTTAATTCATTTGTAGAACGTATATATTCAGAAGTACCTGGGTGTTCTTCAATTCGTCTCTCTACTGTTGCTACGCTCCTCCCAATCTCATAATTTTGTTTAGGAGTACCGGTAAGTCTGGTTTCTATAACTGGGGTGTTTAAATCATATCCGTCACACATGTCAGCATTTCTCCATCTCCGCATCCTACTTTCACGTGTTTCTCCCCACAATCCACGTAATCTACCTCTTGGTCTTCAATGATTTTCCAACCTTTCTCGCTCTAACTCATGCATTTCATCTTCCCACTCAACTAGTGCCTCAAATTGAGTCGTTCAGAAAAGGAGGTGGTGATGGACAGAGTATCTGAATTAAACAGAACACTCATACCCAGTCAACAGATCAGGGCTTAATCCATCACCGTTTTTTAGCTCACTGCACCATCCCAGCTCAGAACCTGGCTATATGCAAATTAGTCTGTCCCTGGCCCAGTGCATCATGGGAACAGGGCAGACCAAACTACCAAGCCAATTCTTATACTGGGAAGGAAACAAGCTTCCGGGGACCGGTTTCTGGCATTACAGCCGTCTTCGGCCCGGCTTGCTTGAATCCTGATGGTGCAATGAGCAAGGGACTCACATCTGAGTATACCCTTCCACGCTTATGGTGGACAAAACTATTCAGAAAAGGGGGTGGTGATGGACAGAGTATCTGAATTAAACAGAACACTCATACCTAGTCAACAGATCAGGGCTTAATCCATCACCGTTTTTTAGCTCACTGCACCATCCCAGCTCAGAACCTGGCTATAATAACGGTGATGGATCAAGCCCTGATCTTTGGACTGGGTAAGAGTGGTCTGCTTAATTCAGACACTCTGCTCATCACCACCCCCTTTTCTGAATCGTTTTTGGCCACTATAGGTGTGGCAGGGTATACTCAGACATGAGTCCCTTTCTCACTGCTCCTTCAGGATTCAAGCAAGCCGGGCCGAAGACGGCTGAAATGCCAAAAACCGGTCCCCGGTAGCTTGTCTCCTTTCTGGTGAAGAATTGGCTTGGTAGTTTAGTCTGCCCTGTTCCCATGATGCACTGGGCCAGGGACAGACTGATTTGCATATAGCCAGGTTCTGAGCTGGGATGGTGCAGTGAGATAAATAACGGTGATGGATCAAGCCCTGATCTTTGGACTGGGTAAAAGTGGTCTGCTTAATTCAGACACTCTGTTCATCACCACCCCCTTTTCTGAATCGTTTTTGGCCACTATAGGTGTGGCAGGGTATACTCAGACATGAGTCCCTTTCTCACTGCTCCATCAGGATTCAAGCAAGCCGGGCCGAAGACGGCTGAAATGCCAGAAACCGGTCCCCGGTAGCTTGTCTCCTTTCTGGTGAAGAATTGGCTTGGTAGTTCAGTCTGCCCTGTTCCCATGATGCACTGGGCCAGGGACAGACTGATTTGCATATAGCCAGGTTCTGAGCTGGGATGGTGCAGTGGGATAAATAACGGTGATGGATCAAGCCCTGATCTTTGGACTGGGTAAGAGTGGTCTGCTTAATTCAGACACTCTGTTCATCACCACCCCCTTTTCTGAATCAAATTGAGTCGGCCTAGGTCTCGGTTCAAGTTTCATCATTTTTTCTCTCAAATTTCGCAAAACTGTCAAATTAAAAGATCCTACTTCTGGAAATGCTAGTGCACCATCATTTTTGGTATATCTAGCCCAATTCTCTAGCCAAATGCATGTATGATAGCCATATTTCATCATCATATAAGAAGCAGGCGTTTTTGGCGGAGGAAGTAGTCTTCCTTCTCTTGTCACTCTCGCCTTGTCTTTCTTGAATACATTTTTTCATGAAAGTCTCTCCTTTTCTTCTCTGTAATAAAACTCAACTTTTCTAGTAATTTCCTGTCTTTCAAAAGATAGCGCACTCTTCAGTATACTGCTTTGTAACATCAGCCTATCACAGCGAGGTTCACACTATCGTACCAATTAGAACAAGATACTTTTCAGTAGTGCTCAACCAATTACTTTCCTGCTTTTACTGATGCACCAATCAGCCCTTACTCTGTCTTGGTCACAAGGACCAATCCCTGTGCGACACTTTTGACGTCAGCAGTGCTCCGGCTTCTGCAGTGCCGACTGACCCTTCCTTTACAAGGTTTGTCGAGAAACCGTATTTACAATTCTATACAACTGAATTGGTTAGTAACTACATAAAACAACTCCATTTGTCTGTTTCGCTAAACCAAAGTGATAGAATTTTCAATCGCACTAGTATTCTGTATTTCCAGTAGACAGCGCTTACCTCTTCTCTACCACAGAATTTTAGACTCGCTGATAAAGTAGCACCTTCCTCTACCCTTACCCTTCTCTCAAGCTCGGGTTAAGCCCTATTACTCTCTCACCAGTAAGTTTTAAATCAGGATACACAATGATCCCTGTACTTGAAGGCTAAAATTTTATAGACTGTCCTCACTAACCATTTATCCTTTCACATGTAAAGTCCCTAAACTTATGATGTACAACACCACCGTGATATATGACGATACCACTAATTTTTGAAACAGACTATGCGATGTGCGACTTCACTTGCCACACTTCCTCTGCCTGTAGACAGAGTAACTAGCTTCCCTCACTTTCCGGGAAGCCTTTTCAGAACTACATATAACATAATACGAATTCAACAGATGTTAGTCATAATTCTGTACATCAAATCCTGTATACACCACTCCATACATTATCCTAACTAATTTTATAGCAACCAATGCTCTGCTTCCAAGTTAATAACTCTTGCAGCGCTACTCCGGAAATAATTTCTAAAACCTCATCGCCTTTCCCTGAAGTATCAAATCATATGTACAAGGAGAGCCTTACCGATTTTGCCGAACCTGAGGGATCAAAGTGCCTTGCCGCCACGCTTGCCGTCCTTGTGGGGAGATTGCCATCTTTGTAGGGAGATTGTTGGGGAGAGCTGCAACTGGGCATCTGGTCCCCCCCGCCGCCGCCTACAAACCGCGGCCGCCGAGCGGGGGGACTACAGCCCCCACAATCCCTCCAGGCCCCACCCATTGACGTTGTCAGCCGCGCCCGGAGGCGCACAAAAAGAACTGAGCACCTCCCGTGCCGCGGGAGCGCCGGGCTAAGCCCGGGCAAAGGGCGGGCCCTCAGTGGCCGTCAGAGGCCTGAGTAGACTGGACTGGGCAACCCCCCTTTATTTTACATCGTCTTCCCATTGTTGTGTATAGTGGTTTGATTATTGCTTAGGAAATGATCTATTAAGGCCAATGTCATCAGTCACTACTATTTCTTGGTTTTATTATAACTATATTGGTACCATAGCATGGCATCTAACAGAACTAAATGTACCAAAGCTAGCAATAAGGGCGGGGGAGGGGGAATTATCGGGCATATTGATGCTTACATTACTTTGGCTGCTTCAGGTCTAGAGAAGGAGATTGATTTAACAATTAGTCGACTGTCTCTAGATCCTGTGCTCCAAAAAAGGTCCTCACTTGGGAAAATTGCTTTAGCGAAGTCTCCTATCCCTGTACTGACCCAGACCCAACCCCCAACCCACAACCAGACCACGAAGGAGGACACAATCACCTTAGATATAAGTGGGATAGACACCAGTTTGGCCTCCTTTATGGCCTATCCAAATGTCGATGAGGGGGGCAGGAAAGAGCGTTGAATTAAATAACCCGCCTTTACTGGCACAAAAATCTTTAGAAAGTACGCCGGTATCCACCGTCAAGCGTAAACGCGGTGGAGCTCGACAAAAGGGGGGCCGTACAAAGAGACCTAAAGTATCCTCTTTGGCTCATAAGGTTAAGTTAATTAAGGATAACATTAACACCTCAACACAGGGGGAGTCATTTGCTCATATTGAAGACAGCCCAAATCTCGAAATAGTAGATCATGTTTATAAAGATGGTGGAGACACGGCACTATCATTAGACAAAATACCACACCTGATTAAGTCCCTAATTCTTCCATTAGTGGAACGTTTGAAAGGGATAGGCAGCCAATTAGATTCCCTTCATGATTTCACTAAGGCAAATACAGCCGAGCTGAAGAAACTGACAGATGGAAAATATCTCCCTTCGGCTACAGGTATTCCAAAAGCCCTTGCGGAAAAAAATCCTAAAATTGTTCCAAAAACAAACCCAAAAGAGAAGGTGTTTAATAAGAATATCACCCCTGCAAAGCAAGACGAGGTTGTTAATAGATCTATCACCCCTCAGCAAGGCAGCAAACCATCTAAAGGTAGTGTAACGGTCAAGAATAGTACCACCGAAGGGTTGAAGAAAAATGATACTATGCTAGATCAGGTAAAAATGGTACCACCTAATGGTCGGAGGCAAAAACATAGAGTTGAACTTCCTCGTGAATCACATCCATTTGTTATTGTATTGGCTGGGGTCCCAGAGTGGCAAAATGACAGGCTGGAAACATTTTATGAATTAAAAAATAAGGTGATGTTCTGGTTATCGAAAAATCGGCCTCTAAGACCAGACTTATTATTATTATTATTATTATGTTTCTTATATAGCGCCTGAATCGACCCCCGAAGGGGTATCTCCGCGCTTACCTTGGAAACCCGTCCTGGCTTTTCCCTGTGAGATAGCCCCTACAGGGCATCCCCAAGGTGAAAGCCAGGCATCCCGCCGCGGGGGGCCATTGTGGAGATTAAGCAAACTTAATGCCCAGAGTTGCAGAGTGTGAACCCATGATTAGGTCAGGCACCGAAGCGAGAATTATCGAGTCCATGGACATTTGAGCTCAAGACCCTGCCGCGTCGGGAATTGAATCATGGTCCCGGGTCTGACCTCTGCTTCAGGGTCTGCCTGCTCTAACCAGTGAGCCACACTTCTCCACATGGAAATTAGATGGAATTAGATGGAAAAATTATCAGTGTTAGGAGAGTAAGTTGGATAGGCCCTAATCCCAAGAACGTAGACAGAGACTGCATTATAGTGAACTTTAGAAACCCACAAGTAGTGCAGTTTATTAGCAGCTTCCCGAACCAGAATTTTGAAGGTGGGATTGTGTCTCTGGATCTAGGTCACTTCTATCCCCAGATACCAGCTATGGGTAGAAGTGGGAGCCTATTTTATCCACATCAGGGGAGAAATTGCCCTAATAGAGAGTACTGGGCCGGAGGTTATCCCCAAAATTATTCTCAACGTTTACATCAAGCAGGAAATGTATTCAATGTTCCAACCTTCAATTGTTTCGAAGCAATGTCTGATTTAGGCTGGGTTGACTGACAAGCGGGTAATAAATTAACAGGAACGGGCCATGAAATTCTCACTTCACATTCTGTAATGACCAACTAAGAAAGTATGTGCCTAGATGTAAAGATTGGGGAGTCTGTTTCGGATATAGGGGTAATAGGCTATGAGGGTTCTACTAAAACTAGCATTAATAACCTGTCAGACAAACAGGTAACCCCACCCAGAGATTCAACCCTACAGTTTATGTCATGGAATATTGCGGGCCTAAGAAATAAAGTAGATGACCCAATCTGGAGAGATTCTCTAGGGTCCTTTGATATTATTGGGCTACAAGAAACCTGGGATACCAGGAATACCCTTACTATAGATGGTTACTCTTCATATTTCCTCCCAGCTACTTCTGCCATGGGGAGGGCGAAGGGGGGCTTAGTCACCTTAATTGCGGCGTCTATCCCAGAGACCCATACGCAGATAGTAACAGGCTCACCGTACTGTCTAGCAGTTCAAATTGCCCGTAAAGGGGAGTGTAATATTTTTTCAGTTTAAGAAATTTTTATTTGGGAGTGTAATATTTTAATTGTCAACTTTTATAACTCCTATGAAAGAGCAACCCCGACCGAACATCTGACAACTTTGGACCATTTTTTATCAAGGTATAATGAGGCTCGAAACAACCACTGTTTAGTCATTTTATTAGGAGATTTTAATATTCATGGGTGCCCAGATAAATGTCTCTTATTGGATAAATTAGGTCCTTCAAATCAAGGCGAGATACATTTTGAGCATACTGCTCAAGGAGCGATGCTTGAGAATATGTTGGCGAATAACGAGCTTATGCTACCGCAGAGGGAAGACGTGGAGATCCCAACCTTTGAAAATAATGTTAGTCGTTCAATTATTGATTATATCTTTATTAGTCTTGTGCTGGGGAATTGTATTAATGAATATTCAGTGGTCCGGACACATTTTAGTGGCCATAACCCAGTGATTCTGACCATCATGAACCTGCTTAAGACATCGGAGAAAAAACAAATTAGGGTGGACAAGTATGATATCCATCCAACAGATCAGGGATGCAGGATTAGATGGGAAAGGGTTGTTCCGCGGGACTTTCTAGACAATCTTTTTAAGAGTAGAGGCACAGAGATGCAAAAATGTATGGACCCCGAAGCTGGGGATAGAGAGGTCCTTGATGCATTCCAAAAAATCTGTACCCAGATAGCAGCTGATCTCAAGCTGCCAGGCAAAGTGAAGGAGCAAGCCACTAGCCAATCAAAAACTAAGGATAGCTCTGAAAAGTAAACCAATTGATAGGTCCCTCGTAGCTTCTTTAAGGTTATCATACAAAAAAGTAGTGCAAGCTAGGAAACGTGAAATTAGAGAAGCGGCCTGGGATGAGTTAACCTCCATTAATGTGTTAAAAAATAGTGCCAAATTCTGGGCAGTTGTTAACAAGCCATATTTTAATGACCCTTGTAATAGCCAACTGGATTGTGGTATCCAGGAACAACAATGGCTTACCCATTTTAAAACAGTGTATGAAGGGGGGATCCAGGAGGTGAGGTTGTGTGCACCCCTGCCCCACACACATATACTTTATCAGTCACAGAGATAGAGGTAGCTGATGCCATCCGGAAAATGACTAGTAATAAGGCCCCTGGCCCCGATGGTGTCCCCGCTGACCTCTTTAAGTCAGATATCAAGACATGGTCTAACGTTTTTAACAGAATCAGTAACTTTGGTATCCCTTCTACCTGGTCGGAATCAGTTATTGTTCCGATTTTCAAAAAAGGCAATATAGGAGATCCAGTTAATTATCGACCGATCTCTCTTATTGATTCTACTGTAAAAGTCCTTGGCCGAGTGATCCTGAGCAGACTAACAGATAAATTGGAGGATTCAAATACCCTCTCACCCCTTCAATTCGGGTTTAGGAAGGGGCGAGGCACCATAGATCAAAGCCTCAATCTCCAATTATTATTTGGGAAATACACAATTGCCAAAATGGGTACTTTATACATAGCTTTCATGGACCTTTTCTCGGCCTTTGACCGAGTGAACAGGTCCAAATTGTGGGATTTACTTTTGAAGCTCGGTATAGTTGACAACATTGTGTACTTCCTAGCAGACCTGCACAGGGACCTCACGGCCACAGTTAGATACGATCACAAAGGTAACTGCACAGGAAAGATAGGGATCACAAATGGGGTCAGGCAGGGCTGCATCCTAGCCCCCTTACTTTTTACCCTTTATATCAATGACTTGGGTGCAGTGTTGGGGGAGGGATGTAAGGATATACCAAGGGCGGGTAAATTTCTGATAGCCGCTCTGCTTTACGCAGATGATGCCGCTCTTTTAGCCCGTACAACAGTAGGCATCCAACGTCTTTTGAATTCATTTTATAATTTTATGAATGCACTAGATCTTAGTGTTAATTTTTCTAAATCCCATGTAATGGTGTTGGGCAGTAAGGGTAAAAAACTGAAAACTTTGCATTGTGAGGACAACACGTTATCCCGGGTCACGAGTTTTGCATACCTAGGGGTCATTTTTGATGACAGCTCCACATGGTTGCCCCAAATGGCCACCAAACGTAATGTTTTTGTAAGATCAACCTTGGCCGTCCTTGATTTTTCACGTAAACTAGGGGTGAAGCCACTGGAAGCTGTCCTGAAAGTTTATGACGCAAAATGTGTCTCTTTAGCCATGTATGGAGCAGACCTATGGGGCTTTAAAAACGTAAAATTGTTACAGGTTGCAGAGGACAAGTTCTTGAAAAACATCTTATCAGTGCCACAATCAACCTCTGGGTATTTTGTTCATCAGGAACTTGGGGTTGATTATCTGGAAGATCGTATAGCTGTGGCACCGCTTTTAAAGTGGATTACAATATGGTTAAATCCAGAACTGGTTTTAAATCATGAGGTTCTGAGAGACTGTCTGGCCCTGGACCATAGCCACTCCAATCCATGGTTGAAATATGTTAAAAAATTAGCTGATTCATTAGGTCGCCCGGAATTGTTTACTCGGCCCCACAAATTAGTCAAGGGAGACGTGAAATGGGCAAAAGACACATTTAAGCTTAATAAGGGCCTTGTAAGGGAGGAAATTGAACTGAGTAAGACGACTGTGAGGGCTCACCAGCTCTTAATTAACTCTACAGATACTGAACTGTACTTGAAAATAGTCAACAATGCTAACCACTGATTCCTGTTGACCAAGTTCAGGCTGAATAAATTCCATCTCCTTCCCGGGATGGTCCAAAATGACAGATCTGGATATCTGTCCTTGTGACGGGTTTTCTATAATGGACACTGTTCATTTTATGTTTTTCTGTAAACACTTTTCGGAGATACGGAAAAAGTTTGTTGTACCCCTGATTAAACATAAAGGGTTCAGACATGTTAAACCTGCCCTTATGTACCTTCAGCTGTTATCTAATACTTGGGAAATTTTTAATGTGGCAAATTTTTTAACAATAGCTATGAGATTAGGGAAAAAAATTAATTGGACTAGTTGTAAATAGTAGATTTTATGGGTTTTAAACTGAATGTTGTGTTTAGCTTGATTTTAAAATGTATTTTGGCCATGACTTTGATGTGTGTATACTTTTATGGTTTTTGATATGAACGAATAAAGTACTTTTTTTTTTTCCAAAACCCAAGTTTATTGAGCATATGAGTATCAAAAATGTGGTATCTCCACACACCAAGATCACCACAACAATATCAATGTAGCAATGACATATACAGTAAAGGATGAGGTAAATGCCAAATAAGCTCAGTTTAGAAATGCCCCAGCCGCCTACTCTAACCCCCAACTACACCCCCCCCCGTACCTAGCACTCCCCCCCAACCCCCCCAACACACGTGTACACAAAGAGGCAACAGAAAAGGAAATGCACAAAGAATAAGCAGGTATAGCGCAACCAGGGCTTTGCCGCTGCAGGCCAGAAGTGTCACTGTGATCAAATGTCCTCCTCCTGCTCCGCCGGGGGGTCCAAGGACAGGCCACGGTAGTCGGCCCACTCGCTCCTCGCTTCCGAGCAGAGTGGTCGCTCCCCTGCTGCTGCGTCCTCGTTGCAGAAGGCATACCACAAGATTTGCAGTACTTTTTAACATTTATATTCTGCTTCACGTTCTGATTGCCGCTGCGCGCTGTGTGTAACGATTTAGCCCATTTGCATAGTTAATTAGCTGTCTGCTACTATTGTTGCATTGCCAGCGTGACTCTAGCTGCAGATTTAATCCCTGATTCGTTGCGTTGCGTGTGCTCAAAATCGCCGCTTTGCCTATTGTCTTTGTCAATTGACAGCATTTCTCAGCATTTGTGTTTTTCCCCCCAAGCGCTCTCTCCGTCCTGACCCCTCTGCCTCCATTTTGTGATTGTTGACCTCCTCCTCAGCCCGACCCGCCTCCCAGCTGAACCGCCCTCGCCCCTCCCCCTCCTCTGTCCATTTATGTCAGATGGTCCCACGCGCAGCGTCCACGCGCTTCGGACACGCCGAAGGTGCGCCAAAGGTAAGCCCGTCTACGCCCGTCCGCGCCTGGACCGCGCCCAGCGCCAGACCCCCTGCCCCCCGTCCCTCCCATCCCCCCCGCATTACCTACGATGCCGCCACCCTCCTAGCCCTCGACCCCGGTCGCGCCCCCAACTGCGTCCAAGTCGCTCCTGGACACACCCATGGCCCTTTCTCCTGCTACTCCTGCAAATTCAGCGGCACCGACAACATCTCTGCTACGACCACACCACAGATTCCCTACCCCAATCACCTACAATGCATCCTTCTCAACACCAGATCGATCCACAGGCATGCCATTGACCTATGGAATCTACTAGACACCATTTCTCCGGACATCGCCTTCCTTACGGAAACATGGATGAATGCTTCCTCCGCACCAGACATCACAATTGCCATTCCTGAAGACTATAAGATCACCCGCAAAGACCGTACCAGCCACACAGGAGGAGGAATCGCTATCGTCCATAAGAAATCTATCCGCATCTCAACCAGCTCTGACGTCAATCTCGCTAACTCCGAACACCTTCACTTCCAGATCCACATCGATCCCAAAACAACACTCAGAGGCACTCTCCTCTACAGACCACCAGGACCCCGCGCAAAATTCAGTGAAGACATCACGGACTTCATCACCCCACACGCACTCCCCTCCAAAGATTACATCCTTCTGGGAGACCTCAACTTTCACCTTGAAAAGACCAACGACCGCAACACCACCACCCTCTTGGACAACCTCGCCAACCTCGGACTTAAACAACTAGTCACTTCCCCCACCCACATCGCAGGTCACACACTCGACCCCATCTTCACATCCAGCAACCATGTCTCCTTCAGCCACACTACGGATCTCCTCTGGACCGACCACAGCTGCGTCCACTTCATCTACAACAAGCCGAAACCCATCAACCACTCCCAACCTACCCTGCAAAGAAACTGGAACAAAATCACCACGGACCAAATCTCCGCATCGCTCCTTCGAAACTCCCCAGCCCTCTCTTCCAACGCCAACGAAGCCGCCGCCAACCTCACTCTATGGTTATCCAACACCGCCGACACCTTAGCTCCACTGAAAAAACGTCAAAGCAAACCTGGCAGCAAGAAAGCCTCATGGTTCAACGATGATCTCAAGAAGTCCAAGAAACTCTGCCGCTCCCTTGAAAAGGCCTGGAAAAAAGACCCAACCACCAGCACCAAGGACGCCTTCAAAAGCGCCACCCGCTCTCACCACCAACTGATCCGAAAGGCCAAGAAAACAGCATTCAAGGATCGACTTGACAACAACGCCCACAACAGCAAGGAACTTTTCAACATCGTCAAGGAATTTTCCAATCCCTCGGCCAACTCCAACAACATCACACCCTCTCAAACCCTCTGCGACTCCCTAGCCTCTTTTTTCCACAACAAGATTGCAGACATCCACAACAGCTTTGACAACCAACCCGGAAACCAACCCACCCTACCATCTGCTGACCATCTTCCCCCCGTGAACACCCTTAACGCTTGGAACCCAATCTCCACTGAGAACACCATCCGCCTGATGAATTCCATCCACTCAGGATCCCCCACAGACCCATGCCCTCACCACATCTTCAACAAAGCAGACTCCGTCATCGCACCACACCTCCGAGACGTCATCAACTGCTCCTTCAACTCCGCCACCTTCCCAGAAGACTGGAAACACGCTGAACTCACCGCCCTTCTGAAAAAACCAACAGCGGACCCCACTGAACTCAAAAATTACCGCCCCATCTCGCTTCTTCCATTCCCGGCCAAAGTCATCGAGAAAGCAGTCAACAACCAACTCGCCGCTTTCCTCGAAACCAACAAATCCCTCGACCCCTCACAATCTGGCTTCCGAGCAAAACATAGCACTGAGACCGCCCTCATCGCAGCAACAGACGACATTCGAACTCTACTGGACAATGGAGACACAGTCGCCCTCATCCTCCTCGACCTCTCTGCAGCATTCGATACAGTCTGCCACAGCACCCTTCTACAACGCCTCAATAACATCGGAATCCAAGGAAAAGCACTTGAATGGATCACCTCGTTCCTCACCGGAAGAACCCAGAGAGTCCGCCTTCCTCCATTCAAGTCCGAGGCCTCTGAAGTCATCTGCGGTGTACCTCAAGGATCCTCACTCAGTCCCACCCTCTTCAACGTATACATGAGCCCCCTCGCGGCCATCGCACGCCAACACAACCTCAACATCATCTCCTACGCGGACGACACTCAACTAATCCTTTCTCTCACCAATGACCCCAGCACCGCCAAAACTAACCTACACGAAGGAATGAAAGAAGTTGCCGAATGGATGAAACAAAGCCGTCTGAAACTGAACTCAGACAAAACAGAAGTCCTCATCTTAGGTACTTCCCCCTCTGCATGGGACGACTCCTGGTGGCCGGAAGCCCTCGGAAAAGCACCCATCCCGACAGACCACGCACGGAACCTGGGCGTCATCCTGGATTCCTCACTTTCGATGAACAGACAAGTCAGCGCCGTATCCTCTTCATGCTTCAACATTCTTCGCATGCTCAGAAAAACATTTCGCTGGATCCCCTCCGAAACAAGGAAAACAGTCACCCACGCTCTGGTCACGAGCCGACTGGACTACGGAAACACCCTCTACGCGGGTACTACCGCAAAACTCCAGAAAAAACTCCAACGAATCCAAAACGCATCAGCCAGGCTCATATTAGACATCCCACGCAACGAACACATCTCTGGTCACCTTAAAGACCTCCACTGGCTACCCGTCAATAAGAGGATCACTTTCCGACTGCTTACCCACGCACACAAATCACTCTACGACATCGGACCAGATTGCCTCAACTCTCGACTGTCCTTCTACACCCCCCCCCCGCCAACTACGGTCTTCCAGCCAAGCCCTCGCCACTGTACCTCGCATCAACAAGACCACCATGGGAGGCAGATCCTTTTCATACCTGGCTGCTAAAACATGGAACTCACTCCCCGCTTACCTGCGCCTCACCCAGAACCACCTAGCGTTCAGAAAGCAGCTTAAAACGTGGATATTTGACAAATAATCCTCCTCCCCTTCCTAAGCGCCTTGACACCCTCTGGGTATGTAGTGCGCTATACAAATTTTATGACTTGACTTGACTTGACTTCCAGATCTTGAAATGTTTGCGCGGGCAGCCCTGCGCCTCAAAGATCGGCTTTTCCAGGCCCATGAAATAATCTAGCCCAGCTTTCCATGCAGACAGGGGGGGGCCCTCACAGACTTCCATGCCCGAGCCAGGTCTCGTTTGGCCACCACCAGTCCCAGGAGCAACAGGTGACGCTTATATATGTTGCCCCCAACCCCCTCCATAATATGCAGCAGGCCCAGCCGGTGGGTACGAGGAAGATCCCAACCCAGGACCTCAGCCAGGCAACTCCACACGCCCCTCCAGAATCCAGTCAGGCGACCACACGACCACACCGTATGCATCAGGGAGCCAGGCACCACCCCGCAACGCAGGCATGCCGGGGATGCAATCAAGCCAGCCTTCCACAGACGCTCACGCGTATAATAAGCACGGTGCAAGTACTTGAATTGAATCAGGCGGAGCCGGACCGCAATGGCGGTGCCGCGCGGGGATTCCAGCGCCTCCCTCCAATCGGAGAGTGGAGGAGCAGTGGATAACAAGCGTCTGATAAATCTTAGAGACCTTCCTGTCTCCCAAGTCTCCCATAAACACTTTTGCCTCAATCGGGCTGAACTCCGGCAGGGAGTCGAGGCCGGCAATGCTCGGGGCGAGGGCATGCCGCAGCTGGAGGTAGCGGAAGAACTGGGACTGAGGCATCTGGAACTCCGCGCGGAGTTCCTCGAAGGACTTGAGGGTGGTGCCGGACATGACCTGGCCCAGTTGTGTAATTCCAATGGCCTCCCAGCCCTCAAACCCGGCCAGGGCCGCCAGTTCCGAAAGTAGGCCATTGTGCCATAGCGGCGTTTCAGCTGTTAATTTGCCCCACCAACCCATGCGGCGTAGGGATTGCCGCCACACCGCAAATACCACTTTAGTGACCGACGGCAAGCCACGGCGTATGCGAGCCGAATAAAGAATGGTGTGAAGCGTGCGATCACCCATGAGCAGTCGCTCCAGGGCATAGGCCGGATCACCCCTGTCCCCATACCACCATTCATTAAGGACAAGTAGGTGAGACGCTTGGTAGTAGGAGAGGAGGTCGGAGGTGGCCAAGCCACCACAGTACGTGGATAGAAAGCACGTCTTCAAGGCCACTCTGGCCGCACCACCATCTCACAGGAAGCGGCCCAGCACAGAGTTAACTTGGCGGAACCACTCCACTCCAATGGGGTGTGGGAAGTTTTGGAGTTGGTAAAGAAGCCTCGGCAGCGCCACCATCTTGAAGATGGCCGACCTCCCAAAGATGGTGAGTGGATTCTGGACCAAGTTTTAACATCAGTCTGGACCCGTTCCCACACCGGCAAGACACCACGTGCCCAGGCCACGGCCCGCGAGTCCGAGAGAAAGACGCCCAGATATTTCAGGCCATCTGCCGCCACACGCAACTCGGCGGCCCATGGGTCGGCAACCACTCCGCCACCCAAAATCCGCAGGGTCGATTTGTTCAGATTAAGATGGAGACCTGAGACCTCGCCAAACACCCGCATGATCTCCAAAACCCGGGGACCTGAGCGCTGTAGGTCAGTGAGGAATAGAAGGACGTCATCTGCATATAGTGCAATCCTATCCGCCAGGTCATCGTTCCAAACAAAGCCACGCAGCTGGGCATCTGTTCGTATCCGCGACGCCAGGGGCTCCATGGCTAGAGCAAACAGGTAGGGGGATAGCGGGCAACCCTGTCGAGTACCACGACCGATGCGGAAGCGCCCAGAGACAGCGCCGGCCACGCGGACCGAGGCCGTAACATTAGTGTAGAGAAGACGAATATATGACAGGAAGACAGGCCCTAGGTTAAGGCGAGTTAACAAGGTGAACAGATATGTCCAACTCACCGAATCAAAGGCTCGGTCCATGTCCGCTAGAAGGAGTGCCGCCTGTTCTTCCCTAGCACCCATGGCGTCTACCGCCGCCTGCGCCCGTCGGATATTATGCCGGGTGGCCCTGTGCGGCATGAATCCGGCCTGGTCAGGATGGACCAGGTCAGCAATGTGAGGCAAGAGGCGGTTCGCTAAGGCCTTCGCCAAGATCTTGGCCTCGATGTTGAGAAGGGAAATCGGCCTGTAAGAGTCGTGCCGGTCCGGCGCCCTGCCCGGCTTCAAGAATACCACTATTTCGGCATGACGCCAGTCCGGTGGCAACTCACCCTGAGCCCGTGCCGCCTCCAGGGCGCTGCGAAAGTGGGGTCCTAGCTGGACGTGAAACTTTTTATAAAATTCACTAGGATAGCCGCTCGGGCCGGGCGCCTTGCCCGTATTCAATTGACCAAGGGCCTCCCCGAGTTCTTCGGACGTAAGCGGGGCTTCCAAGGCGGTTCTGGTCTCGTCAGGGACTGCCCGCGGGAGCAGGTCATCTAGATATGAGGCGATCTCGTCCGCCATCAGAGGATCACGAGGAGCGTATTGCGCCTCGTAATAACGGGCAAAGCTAGCCGCCAGCAAATCTGGATTGGTCATGACCGAGCCGTCGTCCGCTGTAAGGCCCGGCAACACTAGGGGCTGGAAAGTCGCCTGGCATAGCCTATGGAGCATGGTGCAGGACTTGTCGCCCCACTGGTATACCCTGCTGCGCGTGGCGAGCCACGCCTGCCGGGCCTCCTCGTACAGGACTGAGGCATACATCTGTTGGGCTTGCAGGAGCTGTCTCACGACACCCTCATCACCCCGGAGCCGACCACGCTGTTCCAGTTCCTCAACGCGGGCCGCGGCGGTCACAATGGCCTCCCGATGTTTTCGCCGAGCTGCCACACACCAAGCTATATCAACGCCCCGGAGCGTAGGCTTCAGCGCCTCCCATACAACCAGCGCGTCCACATCCCCCACCAAATTCTCGCGCCAGAAGTGGTCAATCGCCTCGCGTAAATGACTCACATACTCAGGCCGCTGCAGCTGCCAGGAGGACATACGCCAGCGAAAAGGTTGCCGTTTAGAGGGGAGGGTCACGGTAGCCAGCACAGGGGAATGATCCGAGAGGCCTCTGGGGAGTATCGCGGCATCCCTGACGCGACTCAGGCAGGCACCCGGCACAAACAGATAATCTATTCTCGAGAAGGACCCATGCACCGCCGACACATACGTGAATGCACGCTCCGCAGGGTGAAAGTGCCGCCATACATCAATCCAGCCCAGACCACTCACAGTCGCACGCAACCTGGTGGGAGCAGCCGCGGGGGGGGGGGGTCAGACACAACGGGTACTCGTCTCAGGCGATCCAGGCCCACATCCATAACCTCGTTCCAATCGCCCCCCACCATGGTCAGTACCTCCGGAATCTCGTCCCACAGCGCGAACAGCCGCTCAGACAAAGCCCACTGCAATGGGGGAGGGGCGTACACACTACCAAAAACCACTGGCTCGGAACCCAGCAGGCCCTTGATAAAGACATACCGGCCCTGAGGATCAATCCATTGTTTCTCATGTACATAAGCCACCCTACGGTGTACCAAGATGGCCACCCCCCGCGACCCCCTCGTGAAGCCCTCATGATAAACCTGTTGATATCCAAACCTCTGGAGGCTTAGGGCCTTAGAGCCCAGCATGTGAGTCTCCTGGAGCAGGAGTACATCCACCATCTCCCTCTTCCCCCATCTCAGCACATCCCCACGCTTAATTTTATCCAGGATACCCCTCACGTTCCATGTCACAACCCGCAGGGTCTTTTGAGGAGACACAGTCACAGTATCAGCCATTATCGTCACAAAGTCCAGAATCCGGCCCTCCGTCCCACCCTGGCGCAACCCACAAATCAACAAAAACCAAGGCCTTAGACACGTGTGGTCCCACCCCCCCAACCCAAACACTCAGTAACCCCCCCCCAATCCAGATACCCCCAACATTAGCAACGAAAGAACCTCCCCCCACACCCCACACCCACCACCCCAATACCTCAGAGAACTTTGAAGTATCTGTCGCGGCATGGAGAGACCCGGGTCCAAAACAGAGAACCCAGGGCCCGCCATACCAATGGATCCCAACAACCCAACCATGACACACTCACCACCCCCCCAACAACACTCACATCCGTGAGGGCCTGAGGCCCACAAAAGGTACCCCCCGAGCCCCACTGTGTCCCCATGAAAAGCAACAGGAGTCCTCACATGGGAACCGACTGGTATACGAAAGACATAATAGAACAGTCTCACCAGCCAACGTAGGGCAACTCAGTGTTCAGCAAAAAAGTCCAGTCCCAGCAGTGTTCAGCTGCCGGCATCGGAGTGCTCCGAGTCCCTGGCACCACCCGACTGCGAAGCACTGGCGGAGGCCGACCTCTTCTTAGAGCGAGACCTCCGATGGCGGCCCTTCCTGTTCGGGCGATCCGTCCGCTCCGGCGACGATCTCTGGGACCCGCCCGGGTCCAGTCCCGGCTGGGGGTGCGGTCTGAGTCGTACCGCCTCGTCGGTCCAGCGGAATACCTCCTCAGGCGAATCAAAGAAATGGCTCCGGGACTGATACACCACTCGCAGGCGGGCTGGATACAGGAGAGAGTATTGGAGCTTGAGGCCCCTCAGCTTGGCCTTAGCGGCTACGAAGGATTGTCTCTGCTGCTGCACCATCTTCGTGTAGTCCGGGAAAATCATGATGGTATGATTCTCGAAGGCGAGCGAGCCCTTGTTCCTCGCCTCCCGTAGGATAACATCACGGTCATGGTAGTTTAGCAGCCGGGCGATGACTGGCCGTGGGCGCTCACCCTCCGGCGGCCGCTGGGTCAGAGCCCTGTGAGCCCTCTCAATCACGAAGCACGCGGACAGTGCCCCCTCGGGGAGCCAGCTCTCCAGCCACTGGGTCAAGAACCTCTCCATGTCGTCCTTTTCGCACCGCTCCGGAAAGCCGACGAAGCGGAGGTTGTTCCTCCGCGCGCGCCCTTCGGCATCCTCCACGCGGGCCGCCAGTGTCTTTTGAACTCCCTCCACCTCCGCCAATCGTTTCTTTAGGGCGCCAATTTCAGCCTCGGTCACTGTGATGCGGGACTCAGCCCCGGTGATCGGCTCCACCGCGTTGCGGAGGTCCTGGCGCAGTAGCGTGACATCCGCCCCGACCGCCCCAATTTTGGCATCCAGCATGTCCCGGGACTGGGTGATGGCCGCCAGTATAGCTGCATTGTCCGGCCCAGGGCCACCGCTGCCACCGGCCGCCCCAGAGCCGCCACTCGGCCCAGTGAATTTGTCGATGGGGCCATGTTTAGGCGGGCCACCTCCCCTATCCCTGGTCATGGCACACGCTGGGCAGGGCGGATACCACCCCCGACAAGGCTCAGGAACCCTTGGGTGCTGTCACAAGTCCTGAATGGAACAGCAGCAATGAAGTCCCAAATGAGAAAGTGGGCCGGTCGGCACAGATCCGGTGTCGCGAAAATCGAGGTCCCGGCTTCACCCAAGTGGGACAGGCCTCACCCACACTCGTCGTCACGAGCGGCCGTCCAAGGCTCAGAAATAAGCTGCGGCTCCGTGATTCGTGGGCTGCCGCAGCCAGTGAGCCGGGCCAAGAGCGGTGTAGCGGATGCCACCACCGTCCGCCAGTCCGCCACCGGTCGCCTCGGAACCCAAGGACCCCGGTCTCCAGCCGGTCACAAGGCCTCGCAGTGTCGTCGCCTCTTTCTGGTCACACAGGGGAAGAGCCGTCCTCCCAAGGAGTAGGAGCAAGTGGCGCTGTCTTGATCCACAAGCGACCGTAGCTGTAGAGTTGAGCCAAGGGCGGCGCAGTGGATGCCACCCGCACCCGCCAGACCGCAACTGTCACCAGGCGTCTCGAAACTCGAGGACCCCGGTCTCCGGCCGGTCACCAGGCCGCACGTCGCCGTCGCCTCCCTCCGATCACAGGAAGGGGAGAAATGCAGGATCGATACACCAAAGCAGACAGGAGACTTCACCAGATCGATGCCAACCACTGGGTATCAACAGCGGGCTCGGGGGCCAGGATAAATGATCGGATTAAGTCCGGGCCGGCAGGAGCTCTACAAGGCTGCGACCGCCATCTTCGCCCGCCAAGCCACGCCCCCCCCGAATAAAGTACTTTTGACTGACTGATATACATTTACTCACCAGTGGGGGACATAACAGTGAGAGTCACTCATACACACTTTCTTACTACTTCATAGATTGGTGTGAATCAAAGGAGAGCTGCTGGATCATAGTGGAGTGTCTAAATTAAGCAAAATATTTATAATATGTACACCTGCAGTTTAAATTGTTTTTACCATGGTTTTGTCAACACGACAATTTATTCAGACACACCACCATTGTTTGTCGATGAATCTGCTAGTAAAAAATTAGGTTAAGGACGAACAAGACCAGCTTAATTCTCCATTTATCTAATTTTTATTTAAAAAAAATTCTAGTATGACCTTTATTTATTCATTTTTTAAATGTGTTTAATGCAAACTAGATTTAAGGAAAAGAAAGAATTTTAACTCATACATTTATTCAGTTTAATTCAAAAATTTGAGAAATTAGCACATTATTATTGAGATTATAAGACATGAATTTAGCAAAAGACATAATAGTTCCCAAAGTTCACCTCCCTATTCTCTCTAGCTATTAACCTCATCTGAAGACTCCGTATTCATTCAGGCAAAGTTAAAGTGCAGAAAAATGTCAAAGTTCTTACGCCTCAGGAAAATTCAGCATTCCGGCAGCATGTCAGGATACACAGATGGAAATCGAAGAAGCAAGGTTTTTTTAAAGTCCGGACATACTCTTTTATACCCTTTTTCTCTAGCTAATCTATCTAAATTCTAAAACATTTGGGGTCTTCAACAGTTTTGATTGGTTCATTCAAGGGGTGGATGAGCATAACCTCATCATCTTATTGTTTATTTTCTGCTAAATCAGCGCAATAAATTTCATCATTGTCTACTTTGTTCATGTCCTTTAAATTGTAATATTCAGTTCCTTTCACACGGTTCTCAATACGAATGTCCATTTTGTTGGCAGTCAATCAGGTTTTCAGGGCACACTGTCCTTGAACCATTCCGCTCGGGCACAGGAAGCTCGAATTGCAGCCTTGTCTATCATGCGTATACGTACTGCATCTCAATCTCGGAGTTTATGAAAACGTACATCTTGTTTTAGGCCTCACAGGCCAGAACGGGAACTATTATAGAAACAAACACTATTAAACGTTAATTGTTGAATTATAACCCTTCTGTTTACCTTCCCCCCTTACTAAGGTATCCCTGTTAGTTTTTACCTAGCAAATAAGCTACATATATGAGCGTTATACTCACCTGTCTTCATGATTTTGCCACAAATACATACACAGAAAGCATATTCATGCCGCTTTTAGTTAGTTTAAAGCTTCTGCCTTAGTTTTGAACGAGACAACATCACTTAGTTAGTCGTTTATGGTTGCCAAATAAGCAAATTAGTTTCCCACGTGTACTTGTGTGTGTGTATTCTATTCTACGTTGGTTAGTTTTCAAACCACTCGATTAGTTCATGTTACTGTTAAGAGAAAATGCCTGGTTACTCACAGGTAATATCCATTACTCCGAGTCCTGGTCTCCCCGTCCCATTTCTTACAAGTGAGCAGCTAGTCTGCTCCACAGAAACCTAGTACCTAGCAGAGCTTTTTGCCCCTCATGTGACAATAAAGGGGGAGGAGGGCAGAGAAACTTCCTGAGAATACCAAAGAAAAAAAAACAGAAACGAAACAATCACCCCAAAACAAAAAAGAGGGAGGGAAGGAAGGGCTCAGGAATGGGACGGGAAGACCAGGACTCAGAGTAATGGATATTACCGGTGAGTAACCCGGCATTACCTCCTCGTCCTGTCTCCCCGTCCCATTCCTTACAAGTGAGCCCATACCCAAACACACAGTGATTGTAAGAAAAAAACAGACCAAAAAGTGCGAGGAAAACAGGTCCATTTTAATCAAACAGAAAAAACAGTACATATCCCAAATCATGTACCACAGACAGGACATGAGCCACAAAGGCAGCATCCCCAACTGAAGCAGATAATGGGAAACGAAAGCAGGGGGAGAAGCCCAAGTGGTAGCATTGCAGATGTCCCTCAAGGAGGCCCCTTCGAACATGGCCCAGGAGGACGAAACGCTCCTAGTCGACCGACCCTGAACAGAAGAAGGCAGAGGACAGTGGGCAGAATTGTAAGCAGAAACCACAGTGCCCCATACCCAACGAGACAAGGTGGACAAAAAAGGCCGGAGCCCCAGCCCCGAGAGGCCATAGGAGACAAATAAGGAATCAACCTTACGGAAACCAGCCGTATGCTCCAAGGAGATGCGGAGAGCCCTCAGCACATCCAACGAATGGAGGAGCACCTCCTCAAGAGAGGCAGGAGCCGGAAAAACACCGGGAGAACAATATCCTCCTGACAGTGAAAAGAAGACACCACCTTAGGAAGAAAGAACTGACTCCGACGGAGAATGACTTTGTCAGCGCAAAAGCGCAAAAAGGGAGGAGAAGCCATCAAAGCCCCAATCTCACCAACCCTCCGCCCAGAAGCAACGGCCACCAGGAAAAGAACCTTAGCAGAAAGGAACATCAGGGCCACGGAGTCCAAAGGTACAAAAGGAGGACCCGTCAAAGCCTGGAGAACCAAAGGGAGATCCCAAGGAGGGACAGGAGAACGGGAAACAGGACGCTGAAGCAAAAAACACCTCAGAAGGTGAGCCACCAACAGAGAGACAGAGGAACCACGAAAATCAAGAATGGCATCCCACAGCGTCAGCAGGGAAGAAACCGCAAGCCCCAAGACTAAACTAACCCTCAAGAAGTCCAACGCCCTCACAGCCTCACAGGAGACAGAAGAGAGACCCTACCCAAGACACCAGGAGGAGAAATCCTTCCAGTGACGGGCACGGGACTCCAAGGTGGGAGGGCGCCGAGACAGCTGGAGACATTGTGCAACCTCCACAGAGCAACCCTGACCCAGCAAACTCAACCTCTCAAGCGCCAAACCCCCAGCCGGAGGCAGCGTAGGGAGGCAAACCCAAGAAGAGGAGCCCGCAGAGGGGAGGGGCACAGGGGAAACCACCAAAGTGGGCAAAACAGAAAAGGGCAGCAGAAGGGGAAACCAAGACTGACAAGACCACTCCGGCACCAGTAGGAGAACCTCCGCCCGATCCAACCGAATCACCCGGAGGACCCGCGGAATCAAGGCAAACGGAGGGAAGGCAAACAGCAGCCCTGTCGACCATGGAAACGAGAAAGCATCGGTGGCCCACGCCAACCGAGAGGGAATTATGCAGCAAAACAGAGGAAGAAGGGCGGGACCCTCCGAGGCAAAAAGATCCAGCCAAGGACGGCGGTACCGGAGCACAACCAGATCGAACAGATCCGGGGACAGACAGAGGGACACCGAGGAGGGGAACACCCTGCCCAAAGAACCGCAGGCCCATTCACCTTCCCATTGTGTCTTCCCCGGAGACACAACTCGGCCCAAAGCCTGACCTTCTGGGACAGGAGAAACAAAGACCGACACACGCCCCCTTGGCGATCCACATAAGCACGAACCACCTGGATGTCGGTCTGCACCGAGACCCCCTGACCCTGAAGGAGAGGAGAGAACTACTGAAGAGCTAACCAAACTGCCCTCAACTCATTCCAGTTCGAGGACCGGAGGGACTCAAAACGGGACCACCGACCCTGAGCCTTGGAGGCACCCAGAACTGCACCCCAACCGAAGGCACTGGCATCCGTGGACAAACAACCACAGACTGAGGAGGAAGGAGACCTAACCCCCGTAAAAGAGACTGAGGGGACAATCACCACTGGAGATCCGCCCTAATCCCTGGAGTGACAGGAATCAGAGTGCTGTAGGCCAGGAAGGCAGGAACCCAGTGCGACAGGACATGACACAACAGGGTATACAGATGTAACCCGGCCCAAGGAAGGAGACGCAAAGCGGACGCCAACTCCCCCCGATTCCGTAACCAGAGACGGGTAGACACCCGGGACTGGGACAGAAGCCAAGACGAAACAAAGTCAACCTTGGCTCCCGGGAGAGGAACACCAAGCCCAGGTCCATGCGGAAGAGAGCCCCCAGGAACTACAGGGACTGGGAGGGCAACAGGGAGGACTTCCGGCGGTGGAAGAGGAACCCAAAAAAACCCAGGAGAAGACACACCTGGGCCACATCCGACAGAGCCTGAGAAAAAGAAGGAGAGACAAACAACCAGTCATCTGGAAAGGGAAACACCTGAAGCCCCCTTGAATGAAGAACACCCACCAGAGGGGCCAAGAGCATGGTGAAAATCCCAAAATATACCAACTGGGGATACGTCTACAGCATTGAGAGGATACGAACCCTGGTCAGCGAGAGCGGGCACCACCAAGGGTACAAGACTTACCTTCGAGCCACAGCTCCTCGGTTGCAGAAACCCATCCATCAGATCCAGGGCTGCCAGGAAGCCACCCGGAAGCACCAGAGGCAGGACCGACAGCAGAGACACCATCCGGAAAGGATGACGACGAACGAAGCGATAGACCCGCTTCAGACCCAAAAAGGGACGCAGATCCGAAGTATCCTTCTAGGAGACCAGAAAAAGGACCGAATAGCAACCCTTGCCCCTTGCCAGAAGAGGAATCCCCACAACAGCCTCCTTCCCCAACAGAAGCCGTACACCCGCCAGCAACGTCTTCCGACGCAGAGGAAGACGGGGCAGGGGAGTCAGAATGAAACCCGGAGGGGGAGGATAGGAAAACTCCAACCAGCAACCCTCCGACACGGACAGAACCGCCCAGGCAACCGGAAACAGGCATAAGCAGAAAAAGCAAAGGGAAGAGGAGGAAGTGGTGGCAGCAACGCCGGTAGGGACACGGGACCTGGATCCCTCATGGTCCCCCTGGCCACAACCCCAGCCACAAAAAGGGTCACGAAGCACCCCGAGCAGAGGCCTAAAAGCACGGTGGCAGGCAAACCCACGTCCCCAAGAAGGAGGGCGGACAGGAGCCACAAGCACGCCGCACCATGAGCACGGCCATGGGACCCCACAAAGGGCAACCCAAGCAGGACCGATCACTGAGAAGACCCAGCCAACCAGAAACGCATCCAGGCGGGACACCACGCAGCAATCGAAGCAGCATAAGCAGCGCAGTGGCACACAGAGGGACAACAACCAGTGCACCACAGCGACAGAAGGAAGGGCGCCCCCACACAAGAATCATGAGGAAAGGCTAGCAAGCAAAACGCCAACCAGGAGTGAGAGCGCACACAAATGAACAAGTCAGAGAGCTCCGCACCCTGAACAAATCCACCAACAGCTAGCCGAGCCCGGAAAGCAGCAGGATGCAAAGAGGTGCATGCAGAGAGCACCGTCACACTGCCTGCAGTGGAGGAGGCAAACAAGGCGCTGTACAGTACATCGCGAGAGATGACTGTGCACTGAGACAACCATGTGAGGCTGCAGGTGAAGAGGCATCCAGCGCCACGGCATCAACGCAAGAGAGGAGGACACAAAGCAGCCACAGAGGACGGGACCCAAGAAAAAGAGACCCGCCCGGAAAGGCATGAAGTCCTGAGTCCCTGTCCCTACACGGGAAACAGGTGGCGGAGGCTGAAAAAGTGTCCGGCTGCCCAAAAACATCCCCAGGGAGCTGAGCACCCTGCAGGAAACACAGCTGAAAACCCCGCCCGCTATAGCAGGGCGCATCGGGATCGGCATCGAGACGAACAGCCGCTAGTGCAGGCCGAGGAGGCATAAACCACAAGACGCTGCAAGCAGGATTCCAACCTGCGCAGGGAAACCCAATCGGATTTCAAGCACAACGCCACAACCATATGTCCCAAAAGCAAGCAGCAGCCAAAAAGGAGGCATAGCCAGCCGCTAGAGCGAACCGAGCAAGTGACAGGCCCCCCGCGCACCCACAAACAAGTACATGAAGGCGAAGCCAAAAAAGAGCAGGGATCAAACCTCTGGGAGTCACACATGGAACAAAAAGGAAAAAAGGCGGCCGCTAAAGCAGGCCGCCACAAGAACCACAAAACAGAGATAAAACGTACCCCCAAACAGCTCCTGCTAGGACATCAGTAGACTGCGAACGCAGAAAAAAAAGAACAGGAAGTTTCTCTGCCGCTCCTCCCCCTTTATTGTCACATGATGGTGACGCCATACTGGGGGAGGGGCAAAAAGCTCTGCTAGGTACTAGGTTTCTGTGGAGCAGACTAGCTGCTCACTTGTAAGGAATCGGACGGGGAGACAGGATGAGGAGGTAATGACTTTACGAGGGGTATACAAAATGTTGTTTTTCAACCTCGCTCCATCAATGTAATTTATTTGAGAAAAGAACATGCATTTGGATTGTCATGTTTAGTATTAATCTGTTATGCTAGTTATTTAAGCTATAAAAAGCACCATGCACAGGTGAGGGAAAAGGTGCATATGGGTAAGTAAGGGATTTCTATGTGCACATGGGTGAGTGGTGTTAGTTGAAGGCAGGGGGTATGAGGAGTTGCCCAGAGCTAATAGAGGCAAAGTATACACAAGTGAGAGGTAGATAGGTGCACACAGGTGAGATGTAGCTAATGACTTACGGGCACACAAATAAGGCTAGCCCATGTAAACAAGGGAAATGTGGCTTAGTTAATATAGATGTCAGTAAGGAAGGAGCACACAAGCGAAGGGTATCTAGGTACCCACAGTAAGAGAGAGAGAGTTGGGTGTGTAGGTGTATAACACGTGAGACATGGCTGAGTGCTACATGTGAGTAAAATAATGTAAGTACAGTGTCCATGAAAGATCCATGCATGTTAGACCCGTACCAGATCCATTCCAATTTTTTTTATGATAGTCACATAAAATATATTTACATGGAATTAATCTAAATGCAATTTATTTAGAGAGTCACTTGTTATTCTGAAAATCTGGCAAAGATCAAACACTCTTGGACCTATGTTGGCCACACAAATCTGTTAATAAACTAAACATGAATCCTCCCAGAATAGGCATCCGGGTTTCCTGTGCAGGCAGGTATTTGTAACAGACGAAGGGCGAAGAACTGGAAATTGTATGTGAGATGAGCAATTGCATTTTTGGTGAGTAATGTTTCCCTGGGACTGAAAGGGTGGAGTCTGTGTATATGATTCCTACATGTGCCAAGTTGCTACATTATCTCTGGAACATGCCTGGCTGCAAAATGGCGGCTGCACGCCCACACTGGATCTGCGTACTTAAAGCCTCCCCCTCCCAGAAGCAATTGGCGCTGTTATTATCTAGAACAGCAGGGATCGGAGGGGGGAGAGCATCGGCCGCCCCCTTGCTAACCATTGCGTACTCTGCCTACTTGGTTCGGCCCAGCACAACCTGTATCCAGCATGCTGCTTCCCTCACCAAAAATCCTGGGAAAATCTATTTGTATATATATGTATATAGCGATAACTCTAACCAATAGTATATGTAGCAGACCCTTGTACTCACTATCATTCCTATGTGATTCTTAGAGTTTATCCATTTGTATCTCTTCCTTGAGTGACTTTACAACTTGTACATTTGCAATTTTCTCTGTTTGTATCTCTTCCTTGTTTGACTTTACCACTTGTACATTTGCAATTTTTTCTGTTTCTATCTTTTATGTAACTCATGTAATCCTAAGTCCTTATGTATCGCACCTGGTTCTTTTGTAAAGCGCTCTGACACCTTCGGGTAATGTTTGCGCTATATAAAATCGCATTAAATAAATAAAAAATATGGAGACTACACTTGTGCTCCATTCAGGGCCACCCTCTGTTTAATGATTATTTTCTTACAAGACATTACTGGGCATATGAGTTTCTGCCTGAGCATATATTGGATTTGCTTTTGCATTTAAACATTCTGCATGGGCTTTTGAGGCTGTATTTGAGCATTCAAGTCTTTTTCTAGTATATTCTAGCTGTGTGTAGGAATATCATGGTTCTGATTGCCAAATGATGTCCGTGCCTGAGTATTCAAGGCTGTGCCTGGGAATCTGAAGTTATGCTGAGGAATACGATGCTTGACGCTGACCTAATATGTCTCTTCTCCTTGCCTTTGATGGCTGTGCTCCTGGCTTTTTGTAAGTACACCACTGAGATATCACAACAGTGTTCTAGTCAGTATTTTAATGGGATTTAAAATGCACTTTTAGCTACTTTAGTATCCTTTTTCATGATTACTTATTGTAGGTTTTTAAGTTCAGTGATGTCACTTCATGTAAGGCTAACCAGTCCAAAGACCACATGATGTGACTTCCTGGGATGTCACCAGAGTCAAAGGTTACATGACATCACTTCCTGTGATGTCATCTGGGTAGATAAAGGACATTTAAGGTCACTTCCCCTAGCTTTTTGATGAATTGACGCCCATGTTCCAGACTCACGCTCTCCGAGCATTTTTACATGAATTCTTCCCCTCCTAACATTATTCTCTTTTGCATACTATTATATGTGAGCAAGCCACTGAAAACTTGAGCCAGAGGCCTGGCTTTGCTCAGCTTAAGATCCTCTTGGAACCCTGAGCCCAAAATGAGTCGATCTTTCACAGAAGGCAACGTGACCTAGTGGCTTACAGCTGGCCACCATGTATCAAGGGGAGCCAGGCTTCAATCCGGGTTTTGGATCAGCGTCCTGTGAATCCAGGCAAATCTCTGTGCTGGAAAAAAATTGCTGTAGACTGCCTGGTTTTGAAGCGCTCTTATTTCCATGGGCAAAGTTTGTGCTGTGTAAAACTGTTTGAAATACAATGTGGACCCTGCTTATCACCCATCCTATAGTCTCATACTCCAAGAATTAAAGATGAAGTGTTAAGCTTTAATGCCATAAAGAGATACCCACGTAGGGGCCAATTTGGACAATGAGAAACTTGAAAATCTTGGATAAATCTTGGCTTCTCTGCTTGTACAAATGGCGTGATCCTGGGCAAATGCTTTATTTTACCAACCTCCCTTTTGTTCATTATTGCACATCAGCGCACATTCAAATATGAGCAGTCAGGGTGTTTGCTTTACAACACTTCCTGTGTTTGATGTAATAGACCATACCTTTTCTGCATGTTTAATAATACAGTAGTCCTCATATAGCGTACACCTGAACCCTGAGAGGCCTCTTAGCCAAGGCGCTTAAATTATTTGATGTTGAGGTCGCTGCGTTTTCCACATAATTATGAATTTGTTTCATAAGCCATCTACTGAATAATCTGCAGCTTTTTACAAAATAAAAATGTTGTTTATAACTCAAACGGATCAAAGGTTACTAAAAACACAGCAACACTTGTTGCTGCACTAAGGTTAACAGGTCATCTTACTGTTGCTTATTACTGCATTTTGGTGAATGACAAAATCGTGAGGTAATACAATCACAAAATATGATGCATTATGCCACATAATTTGCCTTTTCTTGTCGTATAAGTTAATTAACCTTGCCACCAAACTTGGTGAGCTCTTGCCCTATAATTCAAGTGGCCCTGCTCACGTCACTAATATCATGATCATTAGGGCAGAGGCAGCAATGTTTCTCAGTTCATGTTTAAAAACTTTCACTTTTACTAAATACATCTAAATTCAGTTAAATAGTTCAACATACTAAGGTAAAACGCTTCTGTGTGTTAAATAAATATATATTTTCTTTATTTTGATGATGCCTGTTTCCCTTTTCTCCATCCTGAAGGACACACTGCTTTACATTCACAGGGCTTACTTCAAACCACTTCGCACTTCAAGTACCCATCTAACCGCTTATGCAAATGCAGCGATTACATTTCTGAAGACCTCCCTTGGGCCACGCAGCTCTGTACCACTACCTGGGTCTCAATAACACTGACATTTTTTGAAAGACAGTGCGGCCCCTTACTTGTGAACAGGAGCGGGGCCCTAGGCAGCTGCCCACACGGAGCGCCAGGTCTGGAGCGAGCATGTAGCCTGACGGCCAGAGCTGCCGACTTTTGGAACGGAGGAAAAGGGTTGTGGTATTCTGGTTTGGATGCCATGTACCTTCCCCGATTACCTGTCTTGCTGCTCAGCCTGTGTGGATGAATGGTGGAATGTTGGAGTGTGTGATGTAATGATAGAATGTGTGGGATGCCTGGTGTATGGTGGGGCCTTTATGATTCTGTGATTTAGACATTCATTTTATTTATGCGTTTTTATATAGCACAGACTTTACCCGAAGGCGTCAGAGCGCTTCACAATAGGAACAGAAAATTACAAATGAACAAATTACAAAAGCATACGATAAGGTATATGAGGTAAAAGTGACAATTGTAAGCAAACAAAATACATGAGTGTGGGCTGGGCTTCTGGACCAGGGGTGGAAGATGTACCAGGTTGTTGGTCAGGAACGAGAACGACACCGGGTTGTGGGGTTAAAGAAGGTTTTATTGGTATCCCACGGTTCGATCTTAACATTAAAGTTCTCCTCGTTCTGAAAGTGAGTCTCTCTTTGGCAAACTGACTGGGATCCGTTTTGGCGTTCGGGTATTCCTCTTCTTGGCCGTCTGATTGTAGCAGTGCACCTCAAGGTCTGGTCAAGGTCTGGTCATTAAGGCAATCTCTTGGCTCCGGTTTCCCATGCAAAAAGACCAACAGAAAGGGAGCCGTTAGTTCCGCTGTCTACCGGGGAAGTTGCACCTAGGGGCCGTGTGTAGTGAGATGGGGGTATCACCGGTGAACACGTAAATCTAAGTCAGTGAAATTGGTCGGGTTTACAGACAGTGAGGGATAAACGCGGGGTAAAGGAAACAAGAGGGTGGGAAGACGAGGAAACACAAACACGGGCTTTGTACACTTTATACACGCTTGCTTCCCACCCAAGCCGCCATACGCCGCCGTACCTGGGTTAGCCACGCTCCTCCCCCGGGAGAGTGGCACGGCGGCTCACGGGGTCGTTGGCCTCCTGGTTCTCCGTGGGACTCCTCTCCGCCTTCTCCTCCGGGATGTTCTTCGGTTGTTCCTCGTACTCCTTCACTGCTGCAAACTCCAATCGCCCGCTCTCCAACACCGCTCCTCGCCTTCTCCTCCGGGGTGATGTCACACGCCATGTACAACACTTCCTGAGATTTATCCAATCCGGTATCGCTGACGTGTACAGAAGGAGTGTCCTCCTCCGTGAACGCCCAGTTAAAGGCGCCGTGTTCCTCTTCTTCGAGCCCGTCCTGACCTGCGCCCCATGTGTCCGTCTGTAAGGAAGGAGGGATTACGGGGTCATTTACGGGTGTCCACCACTCCTCGGATTTACTCAGCCTCACCCTGTTACACTCCTCCCCCCCTGGATTCTCCCGGTTGGGGAGAATGGGCATGCAAGAAAGAAAATCAGCGTTCCCATTGTCCCTCCCCTTCCTGTGTACTACCGTAAAGGCGAAGGGCTGGAGGAACAGAAACCACCGTAGTATCCTAGCATTCTGTGTCCTGTTCTTTTGCATCCACTGTAAAGGGGCATGATCTGAGTAGAGTGTGAACGCCCTCCCTTCCAGGTAATAACGCAACTTCTCCACTGCCCAACGTATAGCTAGGCACTCTTTCTGGACGGTGGGATATTTCTGTTCCCGAGGATGGAGCTTCCGGCTTATATATAATATTGGGTGTTCTGCATTGTCCTCCCCTATTTGTGACAGAACAGCTCCTATACCTGTCTCTGAAGCATCTGTGGCTAGTGTAAATGGTTTTTCAAAATCTGGGGGTAGCAACACAGGGCTAGTGGTAATGGCTTTCTTCAATAGGTGGAAGGCATTCCTGGCTTCTTGGGACGGAGGTTGAGGTAGACTGTTTTTGACATTCTTCTGAAGTAAATTAGTCAGGGGGGTGGCTATATCGGCAAAGTTCTTTATAAACCGCCGATAGTAGCCCATGAGGCCCAGAAAGGCCCTGAGATCCCTTTTTGTAGAAGGAAAAGGAGTCTCCGTAATGGCTTTTATTTTCTCCTCTTGGGGTGCTATTACTCCATCTCCTAGCATGAACCTGAGGTATTTCACTTTTGAGAATGCTGCTCGAGATTTCTTAGCAGTAACATGCAGTCTGGCATCTCTCAAAGAGGCCATTACGTTGGTTAAGTGTTCAAGATGTTCTTTCCATGTGTGACTAAAAATGACGATGTCATCAAGATACACAGAACTATAACTGGAATGTGGGGCTAATACCGTATTCATAAGTCTCTGGAACGTGGCAGGTGCCCCGTGGAGGCCGAAAGGAAGGACATTGAACTCATATAACCCTTCCTCTGTGGCAAACGCTGTTTTGTGGCGGTCCTCCTCCCTTAGGGGTACCTGCCAATATCCTTTGGTGAAATCCAGAGTCGTTATATATCTGGCTTCCCCTATTCGTTCTATTAATTCGTCCACCCTGGGTATGGGGAACGCATCAAAGGTGGAAATGGCGTTTAACGCCCTGAAGTCCATGCAAAACCGGGTGGACCCATCAGGCTTGGGTACCATGGCTATGGGGGATGACCAGTTGCTCTTCGATGGTCTGATGACACCAAGTTCTAACATGCTAGCGACTTCCTTTCTCACATCTGCCCTTTTTGCGGCTGGTATGCGATATGCTCTTTGTTTCACTATACTCCCCTTAGCTGTATGTATCTCATGTTCTGCCAAGTGGGTGCACCCAGGTATGTCAGAAAACAAGGGGGAAAAAGGGCGGAGTTCTTTCAGTAGTTCCTGTTTCTCCATATCGGTTAGCTCAGGATTGAGGGGTAGGAAGGCTAGGGTTGACTTAGCACTATCTTCAGGTAGTGCCAGATTGGAAGCTCGAGGTACTGGTCCCAACCATTTTTTTAGGAGGTTTATGTGGAAGGTTTGCTTGCGATTGGGCGACATTTGTATCCTATAGGTGGTACTGCCGAATTTCTCTAGTACTTGATACGGTCCCTTCCATTCACTCCTAAACTTTTGAGTAGAGGAAGGGAGTAACACTAGAGCCCAGTCCCCTTTGTTCAGTGATCTCCATCGTTTTCCCTTATCGTAATACTGCTTTTGGTGACTTTGGGCTGACTTCAAGTTGGAATAGGCTAAATCCCTCAGTTTTCCTAATCGGGATCTCAACTGCTGGGTATAGTCTAGTAGGGACCTCTGTTCGTTAGCCTCTTCTTTCTCCCATGCTTCCCTGGTTATTTCGAGTAGGGACCTCGGTTTCCGGCCATACAAAAGTTCAAAGGGGGAGTATCCGAGGCTACTCTGGACCTGTGCTCTTATCACGTAAAGTGCCAACGGGAGCATTTTGTCCCAGTCCTTATTTTCAGAACTCAATAGCTTCTTAAGGGTGGTTTTTTCTGCGCCGCTGTGTCCTGCTGTTAAATGAGTGTGTGCATAGAACAATATCTGTTCTCGGAATTCTTTCGGCACCACCAGTTGTCTAGGATCTCCCTCCTTTCCTTCCCGATACAGCAGATCATTTTCAACGCTAAAGCGGGGGTATGTCTGAGATGTGTCCGTAGTTTGTGCAATATGGGCGGCCTCCCATGCATTCAAAAAGGTAGGGTCGTTGGATTGTGCGAACTTAAACCCCTTGTCTATGACCCATGGTTCGGTGGAAAGGAAAGCCTCTGTAGGACGACTGTCTAACTTCCAGATCCACACCGACCCGAAGACCACCCTCAGAGGCAACCTGATCTACCGACCCCCGGGACCACGCACACAATTCAGCGAGGACATCGCCGACTTCGTCAGCCCGCATGCCCTCCCCTCCGCTGACTACATCCTCCTGGGAAACCTCAACTTTCACCTGGAGAACAACAGCGACCGCAACACCATCACCCTGCTCGACAACCTCGGACTCAAGCAGCTGGTGTCCACCCCCACCCACCTCGCCGGACACACACTCGACGCCGTCTTCTCATCCAGCAAAGACATCGCTTTCAGCCACGCTACAGGACTCCACTGGACGGACCACAGCTGCGTCCACTTCACCTTCAGAAGAACGACGATCCACCACCACCAGCAACAGGTTGCCCGAAGAAGCTGGAACAAGATCACAGCCGACCAGCTCGCCGCTTCCCTGAGCCAGCACCCTCCCGCCAGCTCATCGAACCCCAGTCAGGCCGCCGACAACCTCACGAAGTGGATCAGCAACTGCGCGGACGAACTCGCCCCACTGAAGACCCCGCCCAGCAGACCCGGCAGCAAGAAAGCCCCATGGTTCACCGACGAACTCAAGAGCTCCTTGAAGAACTGCTGAGCCCTCGAGAAAGTCTGGAGAAGGGAACCAACACCGGACAACATGACCACCCTCAAGCTTGCCACCCGGAAGCACCACCAACTTATCCGCGCCACCAAGAAAACTGCATACAAGGACCGGCTGGACAACAACGCACACAACTGCAAGGAACTCTTCAACATCGTGAAAGAGCTCTCCAACCCCAACGCCGGAAACAACGACATCACCCCATCGCAAGACCTCTGCAACTCCCTCGCCTCCTACTTCCACAACAAGATCGCGGACATACACAACAGCTTCAGCATTCAACCGACGCACGCCACGACCGCAGCAACGCCCCCCACCACCACCCTCCGCGCCTGGACTCCGATCAGCACCGAAGACACCGTCCGCATGATGAACTCCATCCACTCCGGATCTCCGACCGACCCCTGCCCTCACCACGTCTTCAACAAGGCCGACGCTGTCATCGCACCCCACCTGCGGGACATCATCAACACCTCCTTCGACACCGCCACCTTCCCGGAGAGCTGGAAGCACGCCGAACTCAGCTCTCTGCTAAAGAAACCAACAGCGGACCCCACCGAACTCAAGAATTACCGCCCCATCTCGCTCCTCCCGTTTTCAGCCAAAGTCATCGAGAAGACCGTCAACAAACAGCTGGCCGCCTTCCTCGAGACTAATGGATCCCTGGACCCCTCACAGTCTGGCTTCCGAGCCAACCACAGCACCGAGACCGCCCTCATCGCTGCCACCGATGACATCCGAGCCCTGATGGACAACGGAAAAACAGCGGCCCTCATCCTCCTAGACCTCTCCGCGGCATTCGACACTGTCTGCCACCGCACCCTAGTGCAGCGCCTCAGCAACGTCGGAATCCAGGAGAAGGCACTGGAATGGATCATCTCCTTCCTCGACGGAAGAACACAGAGAGTCCGTCTACCACCATACAAGCCAGAGGCCACCAAAGTCATCTGCGGCGTCCCTCAAGGATCCTCGCTGAGCCCCACCCTCTTCAACGTATACATGAGCCCCCTCGCGGCCATCGCACGCCAACACAACCTCAACATCATCTCCTACGCCGACGACACCCAGCTGATCCTCTCCCTGACCAACGACCCCGCCGCCGCCAGAGCCAACCTGCACGAAAGGATGAAAGATGTAGCCGAGTGGATGACGACCAGCCGCCTGAAACTGAACTCAGACAAGACGGAAGTCCTCATCCTGGGCTCCTCGCCCTCCGCCTGGGACGACTCCTGGTGGCCCCCCGCCCTGGGCACCGCACCCAAACCGACAGACCACACACGCAACCTGGGCTTCATCCTGGACTCCTCCCTCTCCATGACCAGACAAGTCAACGCCGTCTCCTCGTCGTGCTTCAACATCCTGCGCATGCTACGAAAGATCTTCCGGTGGATCCCCACCGAGACCAGGAAGACGGTCACCCAGGCCCTCGTCACCAGCCGACTGGTCTACGGCAATGCCCTCTACGCCGGAACCACCGCCAAGCTCCGGAAGAGACTCCAGCGGATCCAGAACACCTCAGCCAGACTCATCCTCGACATCCCACGAAACAGCCACATCTCCGGACATCTGAGAGACCTGCATTGGCTCCCCGTCAACAAAAGAATCACCTTCCGTCTCCTCACCCACGCACACAAAGCCCTACACGATCAAGGCCCGAGCTACCTCAACAACCGCATCAACTTCTACGCTCCCAAACGCCACCTCCGATCAGCCAGTCACGCCCTCGCCGCCGTCCCCCGCATCCGAAGAACGACAACAGGAGAAAGGTCCTTCTCCTACCTGGCCGCCAAGACCTGGAACTCCCTCCCGACCGACCTGCGCCTGACCCAAGACCACCTCTCTTTCAGGAAGAAGCTCAAGACCTGGCTGTTCGAGCAGTGGCAGCACCCCCCCCCCCCCCCCCCCCAAGCGCCCTGAGACCCTCCGGGTAAGTAGTGCGCTTTATAAATGTCTTTGATTGATCTAACTCTCTTTTAAACAAGGCCAGAAATTGTGGGTTGTCTACCCCCAAAATCAGTTCTTCGGGCAAGGACCCCACCACCCCTACTCTCACTGTGCAGGGTTCCCTCCCTATTGGGTGTATAGTAATGCGTGCCATGGGATAAGTCTTGACGTCCCCGTGGACACACCGGATGTGTACTTCGCCCTCCTGCCCTATCTGAGAGGGATACACTAGTTTTTCTCGTATTACTGATTGTCTACACCCCGAGTCTAGGAGAGCTTTTACAGGTGTGTGATTCACCCGTACCCTTACATAATATGAAGGCCCCATTTCTGCTGTATACATCACGGCCTTGGATATATATCCGACTTCCATGGGTTCCTCAACTGGTTTTCTCCTGGTGCACAACCGTGCTCTGTGGCCCCACTCCCCACATTCAAAGCACTGGGGTCCTTTTATAGGAGTCATGTCCGGGCGGAAGGGCCGTGTTTTCAGGGGTTCAAAGACGGCCTTCTTTTTCTCAGGTTTAGGTGGAGGGGCTGATGTCTTTGAGGGTTTCTCTGTCTCCCATGGAAAAGATCTAGGTGCTGCCGGTGTATAATTCGCTGCCATCTCAATTGCCTGGGCTGCAGTCAGTCCTGGATGTTGCCTTTCTCACCTTTGAGTACCATAGGGCAGGGCTTCCATGAACTGCTCAAGGATTATGCTCGTCATTACGTCTTCTTTGCTCCTGGTTTCGGGTCTTAACCATTTTTCCGCGGCCATTTTGAGACGCAGATACAACGTTTTCGGATTTTCCCCCGTGACCCCTTTTTCTTTCCGAAACCTCAGTCTATATGCTTCTGCATCCATACCAAGGTGATCCAATATCACCCCCTTGATCTCGGTATATGTGGAGGTACCCGAATGGTTGGCGACCTGGTATGCTGTCTGTGCTTCTCCCGTCAACAAGGGAGCGAGAAAGAAGGGCCATTTCTCTTCCGGCCACCCACAAGCGCAGGCTGCTCTCTCGAAATTGACCAGGAAGGCGTCTGGGTCTTCGCCTATGACATACTTCTGTAAGGCTACCCCCGAGGGGTGAGGTCCGAAAGGCCTTCAGTCTACTGAAACAGCGGTCCCTGGGGTCTGAACTACTTTTTGAAGATTGTCCATTTGTTGAGTCATTGTGCTGCGGAACAGGGCTCGGTCTGCATCTGCGGTGCTAATTTGTTGTCCTATAGCCCATTCCAGTTTCTGTTGCCCGTCGATTAACGTTTGGATGACTTGTTCCATGTTCGGGTCTTGCTCTGAGGGAGTAGATCCCACTTCTGACCCCACTGTGGGCTGGGCTTCTGGACCGGGGGTGGAAGATGTACCAGGTTGTTGGTCAAGAACGAGAACGACACCGGGTCGTGGGGTTAAAGAAGGTTTTATTGGTATCCCACGGTTCGATCTTAACATTAAAGTTCTCCTCGTTCTGAAAGTGAGTCTCTCTTTGGCAAACTGACTGGGATCCGTTTTGGCGTTCGGGTATTCCTCTTCTTGGCCGTCTGATTGTAGCAGTGCACCTCAAGGTCTGGTCAAGGTCTGGTCATTAAGGCAATCTCTTAGCTCCGGTTTCCCATGCAAAAATACCAACAGAAAGGGAGCCGTTAGTTCCGCTGTCTACCGGGGAAGTTGCACCTAGGGGCCGTGTGTAGTGAGATGGGGGTATCACCGGTGAACACGTAAATCTAAGTCAGTGAAGTGGGTCGGGTTTCCAGACAGTGAGGGATACACTTTATACACGCTTGCTTCCCACCCAAGCCGCCATACACCGCCGTACCTGGGTTAGCCACGCTCCTCCCCCGGGAGAGTGGCACAGCGGCTCACGGGGTCGTTGGCCTCCTGGCTCTCCGTGGCACTCCTCTCCGCCTTCTCCTCCGGGATGTTCTTCGGTTGTTCCTCGTACTCCTTCGCTGCTGCAAACTCCAATCGCCCGCTCTCCAACACCGCTCCTCGCCTTCTCCTCCGGGGTGATGTCACACTTTATACACGCTTGCTTCCCACCCAAGCCGCCATACACCGCCGTACCTGGGTTAGCCACGCTCCTCCCCCGGGAGAGTGGCACGGCGGCTCACGGGGTCGTTGGCCTCCTGGCTCTCCGTGGGACTCCTCTCCGCCTTCTCCTCCGGGATGTTCTTTGGTTGTTCCTCGTACTCCTTCGCTGCTGCAAACTCCAATCGCCCGCTCTCCAACACCGCTCCTCGCCTTCTCCTCCGGGGTGATGTCACACGCCATGTACAACACTTCCTGAGATTTATCCAATCCGGTATCGCTGACGTGTACAGAAGGAGTGTCCTCCTCCTCCGTGAACGCCCAGTTAAAGGCGCCGTGTTCCTCTTCTTCGAGCCCGTCCTGACCTGCGCCCCATGTGTCCGTCTGTAAGGAAGGAGGGAGGGATTACGGGGTCATTTCCGGGTGTCCACCACTCCTCGGATTTACTCAGCCTCACCCTGTTACAATGAGGTAGCAAACAGTGCAATACAGGAGGAAAGAGTGACAAGTGTGCAGGTTACAGGAGAAAACAAAGTACATTTAGAGGTAATATGCTGCAGTATATGCTAGACACAGAGGCACAAGAACAAACGTTACGTAGGCAATGGTGGCACTTGTGCAAGTAACAAAAGCAAACAAAATGTGAGAGGTAGCAAACAGTGTGTTACAAGAGAAAAGTGGCGTGTGCATGTTACAAAAGAGAACCAAACACAGGTAGAAGGATAATACTGCAATAAATGACATACACTTAGACCACAAGAACACACTGGGAAGGCACTTCCATAGTCATGGAGAGTAGTTTTCAGTGATGGGAGGTCTTCCTTCAGATAATAGAGAGGGCGTGAATTACTTTAGGAGGTGTCTTTGGAGGAGGAGAACTTTGAGGTCCGTTTTGAAGACCTGGGAGGAGGTGGAGGTCCGGAGCTGAGGCGGAAGTGAGTTCCATATTCTCACCACGTTGCCTGAGAAGGATTGGGCCATCGATCTTTCCTTCTTGAAAGTGGGAGGTTCAAGCAGTAGATTTTCCGCATTACGTGAAGGTCTAGAGCCTCCAGAGAGTTTCAGCTTGTTCGCCAGGTAGCGAGTAGAGGAGGAGTGCAAGGCTTTGTGGGTAATACAGGAAGTCTTGTAAATAGCTCTAGCCTCAATGGGAGGCCAGTGGAGGGTGGATAACATCGGTGTGATGTGGTCGCTTCTTTTGGCCCCATAAATGAAACGAGCTGCTGAATGGAGAACAGATCTAAGGGGGGACTAGTGGTATTTGGGGAGGCCAGTGAGAAGAGAATTGCAGTAGTCCAGTCTGGAGAGGACCAGCGATTGCACCAGGGTTTTAAGGTCCTGCTCCAGGAAAAAGCGAGGAATTCCCCAAAGAAGGCGCAATTGGTATCGAGCAGGCTTTGCAATGGAATTGATGTGGGAGATTAGATTGAGTTTTTTGTCGAGTATGACACCAAGGGATTTTGCGCTGTTGACAATGATGGGTTTATTGTTAAGTAGATTCATCTGATCCATTCATGATTGAACCGGGGGAGGAGAGAGTGAGGAGGAGAGGAGGAATTCAGTTTTGGAGGGATTCAGAATCAGTTGATGAGTTGTCATCCAGTTTTGAATGGAATCGAGAGTGGAGCTTAGGATGGAGAGATTGTGAGTGGAGGCGACCTTGAGGTAGATTTGAGTGTCATCTGCATAGAGATGATAGTGGATCCCGGATTTACTTAGGAGATTTCCCAGTGGTTCTAAATAGAGATTGAACAAAGTGGGTGCAAGTATAGAGCCTAGCGGAACACCTTGACCTACCGCCACAGGAGATGAAAGATTGTTCTCTATTTTGATCATTTGGGATCTATCTGAGAGGAAGGAGGCAAACCATCTAAGCACAGTGCCCCCCAAGCCCATTCTCTGTTGAAGAGTGTTAAGGAGGGTGTTGTGATTGACAGTGTCAAAGGCTGCAGAAAAGTCAAGGAGAATTAGAAGACAGGACCCCCCCGAATAGAGTATCCCAGCGCGTCATCAACCATTTGCAGTAGGGCTGTTTCAGTGCTGCAGTTTTGGATGAAGCCGGACTGACAATTGTCAAGAAGATCATTGTCCTTGATATGACGAGAGAGTTGTTTCGCTACACATCTTCTGTGATCTTCGCAAGAAAGGGTAGATTAGTGATGGGGCGGAGGTTGTTGAGGTCTTTCGCATCAGCAGTGGGTTTTTTAAGCAGAGGGGTGACCTGCCCAGTTTTGAAGGAGACAGGAAGGGAACCTTGACAAAGGGAGAGGTTGACCAGAGTGGTCCAATAGGGAAGGGAATGGGTGTAGAAGTCAATGGCAATGGCACTGGGGATGGGGTCCAGAGAATGGTTGGAGGGCTTTGTTTCGCGGATGCACCTGAAGAGGTCATCTTCAGAGATGGGGTCAAAGTTCTGCCAAATGGGGTAGGATGAGCGACCTGATCCACAAGTGATTTCACTTTTTCATCGAAGAATATAGCGAAATCCGCTGCTTGCTTTTTTTTTTTTTTTTAAATCCTCATCTGCCCGACACACGTCCCTTAGATGCAAAGAAGACAACCCGACCAGCTCACTGCCATTGGGAGCAAGGCCCTGGAAATTGAGCCGCTACACACCTAGGCAGAACTTTTTATGAGTTGGTGGGAACAACCATGCATCTTGTTAACGATCTCAAGGCAACTTCATGCCTGTAAAGCCAGTATGTGAATATCGAAATCAGGGCAGACCACAATACTGAACCATAGAGTAGGTGGGCTTAATCATCGGATCTTTGGGGAAAAAAACAAAAAACAAAAAAAAAAAAAATACCCCAAGAAGGCAAAAAAAAAAAAAAAAAAAAAGCTTCACTTCCACTCTTCAAAAATTTCCAAAATGTGAGGTTCTGGACTCTACATGATCTTTTCAAGTCTACCTTGGAAGTTTCATAAAGTGAGGTTAGCCATGCGGAGTGAGTGGGGGGGGGGGGGGGTGGTATCCACCCAATGCATGCATATCTGCCATCTTGCCAACAGGATGGCATAGAATAAAAAGGACCGCACTACCCCAGTGATATTCTGGTCAAAACCGAAAATGACAAGTGGTAAAGTTAGGGAAATGTTGGTCTTAATAATTGAATCCAAAGTTGCTTTGATCTCCATCCAATAAGTAGATATGTGGGGGCAGTCCCAAAACATATGTATATCGGAGGCTGCTAACAGTTGGCATTTATTACAGCATTTCCCCTCTTGATATTTGGATAAACGTAAAGGGGAGAGATATGCCCGATGTAAAGTAAACAAATGGTTTTGTCTAAGCCAGGCGGGCTTAACCAATTTATACAAAAGGGAAAAGGATTCTATCCACCAGTCCTCATCTAGTGCCACAATTTCTCTACCCCATAGCTCCGTTGGGAGATTAAAATCCCCATCTATCTCTTCCAATATGGACCAATACCAAAGAGCCACCTCCTTACCTCCTGTCTGTTTTTCGACTAGCTGTTGTTCTAGAGGACTAAGTCTCCCGGTATTAGGGTCTTTCCTGATTAATTCTCTGGCCCAGCTACTGATTTGTGTGTATTTAAATCTTGATAGTGTCGGCTCTACTTTCTCCCTAAGGTCCTCCCACCCTATCAAGATGCCTCCATATAACAGTTCACCCCATCTAGAAAGCCCAGCTGTAATTAGGGGGGTTGCCAGAGAATCTTGCAGGCACAGTGGAAGCCCAGGGGAGTCCCAAATCCGAGCGTAATTAGAGTAGTACGCCAACCCCACTCTACGTTTAATTTGTACCCATGACTTCAGTTGTGTTAGTAGAGTCTTCAGCCTCACCTTCTTGAAAAACTTTCGATCTCCAACCTTAAATAGAAACCCATCTAACGGGAGGTTTGCCCCTACCAGCATTGCTTTAAATAAATTCCCATTTGAAGGGAGATCTGGTGACTTCAAGAGCATTCTTGAGTGGGAAAGCTGGTATGCCCAAGAATAGTACTGCAAGTCTGGGAGGGCCAATCCACCTTTTTCCCTCCTCCTCCTCAATTTTTTCCAAGCCGTCATCAACCACTTGCAGTAGGGCTGTTTCAGTGCTGCAGTTTTGGATGAAGCCGGACTGACAATTGTCAAGAAGATCATTGTCCTTGATATGACGAGAGAGCTGTTTCGCTACACATCTTTCTGTGATCTTCGCAAGAAAGGGTAGATTAGTGATGGGGCGGAGGTTGTTGAGGTCTTTCGCATCAGCAGTGGGTTTTTTAAGCAGAGGGGTGACCTGCCCAGTTTTGAAGGAGACAGGAAGGGAGCCTTGACAAAGGGAGAGGTTGACCAGAGTGGTCCAATAGGGAAGGGAATGGGTGTAGAAGTCAATGGCAATGGCACTGGGGATGGGGTCCAGAGAATGGTTGGAGGGCTTTGTTTCGCGGATGCACCTGAAGAAGTGATCTTCAGAGATGGGGTCAAAGTTCTGCCAAATGGGGTAGGATGAGCGACCTGATCCACAAGTGATTTCACTTTTTCATCGAAGAATATAGCGAAATCCGCTGCTTGCTTTGTAGAATCCTCCAACTTGGAGGTTGGGGGGGAGCAGTTAGGAATCTTGAGGAGATCGAATAGTTTTTTGGGCCTATTTATGGCTGAGTCAAGAAGGGTTTTGAAGTGCAATGCTTTCTCATGGAAGATGTGCTTGTGGTACTTGGATCTTGCTGAGCGAAGCGTGGCCAAATTATCTGTGGAGGGCACTTGCCTCCATTGTTTCTCCAGGAGTTTTAGCTGCTTCCTGTCTTCATGGAGGGATTTGTTGAACCAAGGAGCTGAGGGAGTCGGCCTTACTTTTTGCTTTTGAGTGGAGCAACATTATTGAGTTCGGCTGCAAGGACTGTGAGGCATTGGGAGATGATTTTGTCCACATCTAGGTTCGGGTCTTGCTTTGGAAGTGATAACAAAGCTGATTCACAGAGGGGTCCAACATCAATATTTTTTGCATCACGGAACCAGGAGGTAGCCCTCTTAGGTTGACCAAGGGTTATAGAGTGTGATAGGTGAAGAGAGAATGGGTTGAGGAGGCGGTCGGACCAGTCTACTTGAATGGGGGTAGTGATAGAGAGCATGCCTGCTTTAGAAATAACAAGGTCCAGGATTGAGCCCTTAGAGTGTGTTGATTCTGTGCAGTGTTGGATAAGATCGTTTGCAGAGAGGAAGGTGGCCGAAGTGTCATGCAGTACACCCCAGTGGAGATTGAAGTCACCCACGAAGGTCTGATTGACACTTCGCGAATATTAGTAGCTGATGAAGTAAGTGAGTTCCTCCATAAATGAAGGGCCACTACCAGGCGGGCGGTAAATGACAGGGAATCTGAGGGGTGAGCGGTGGTGCAATTGAAGCTCAAGAGAAAGGCATTCAAAGGTGTGGAAGGAGCTGATAGGAGAAGCCTTAAGTTGAAGGGAGTCTCTAAAGAGGACTGCAACACCTCCCCCAATGTTATCAGTTCTGTCATTCCTAAATATAGAATAGCCTGTGGGTAATAGGAGATCAAACATAGAATGAGAGGTGTCTTTGAACCAGGTCTCTGTGAGGAAGAGCATGTCAAAAAAAATTCAAATGATTTTATTGCACAATTATTTAAAATCATTGCAATATGCAAGAATATACAAGGACGGTAGTAAAAACACTTGAGACTGTTAAAAGCTCAAACGGTAAATGGGTGGGAAAGAAAAGTAAAAAGACAAGGAACGTCAAAAATCAGTTACTTGGAGGAAATTAAATTCAGGCTTGCACAGAGGTAAAAGTCATGGAATTAATTTCAGTTATGAATTTGACAAAGCGGGTCGCCATTTGAGGCGAATCCCCCCTCGTACATTCCTCAAGTGCTTCTTGGCATGTCCTAATGCCTAGAAGGAGCCAGATTGGTTTCAGCCAGAATGTTCTTTGTGGCCGCAGTTGATGGCAGATGCACAAAATATGAATTAGGTTTTCCTCTCCTTGTTTACAAAACCGGCATTGGGAGGAGGCTCCTGTCTTATATTCTTGCCCAAACTTGTATGCTTTCAACGGGATTAGGCCAAATCGAAATCTCATTAGCTGATGTTTAATATGCGGTTGCATTGCTGATGCAAGGTAGGATGGGAGGGTTTTCGGAGCATATAATTTGGCGGCCCAGGTACCGTGAGAAAGCTTACCTACCAGTTGTGTGTCCGATTGGTTTGAAAGGATTTTTGCTTGCTTGATTAGGAGATTACCTTTCGTTTCGTTGGGCAGAGAAGAAAGCCATATATCCTCCGCTTCAAGCAATTTGAGGCATAACATTAGATATTTGTTCCATGATGTAGCGGGTTGTTGAAGACCAGCCATATACAGTTCTTTAGCGTATGAGAATTTGCTTGCTTCGCTTTTAAGCAATATGTAACGAATCTTGCAGCCATGATCCAACGCATGGAAGATAGAAAGAATTCTTTCCAGTTCAGTTTTTAACGTCTTTATTTCGAAGTTTTCCTTCATAAAAGACAAGCATAAAAAAAACATACACAAAACACACGGCTAATATGTTCAAGTACAAACAATTAAAATTGTCAGGAATCTTGTTTTAAAAAAACAATTAAATAGCATAGAAAAGACGTTTATGTCATTGTTAATGCAGGTATAAAAAAAAATCAATTCGGGAATGCTACCCAGGAAAAATAGGTTAACATGTTTGATACTCAGCTATTGGCTCCTCATAAGTACATATAATACAAGTTAAAGGAGTTAGAAGAGACATATGCCCAACCTATAGAAGCCTTTTCCTCGCTTAAGAACATACTACATAAAAACCACATTACTGACTGGGTTAAAATGTAAACTTAGCCCTTAATAATAGCTACTCAAACATTGCGGTGTTTATAGAATAGGTCATATCTATGGGGGGCTGGTGAGCTAATACCACCCCTTTCTAGCAAGTAATTGTATGCTGCTGTGTTTCTTGATAGGGGGATGTGTGTGGTACATGGATAAAAATCATACAAATCCCAAATGGAGATGGGGCCATCACCTTCGTGGGGCTGGGAGGACCGTAAATAGGGGACGATGTTCCTATTTCTGAATTTAACAAGGATTAAGTCCCCAGGAATGTCCTTAGGTAGTGACCCTAACCAGCCCACCCTTCTGACACTCAGGATACCACCATCCTTATTGGGTGGCAGGGGTCTATTTTTAGCTAGCCAGAAAATGACCTTGTGTAATAGGTCCTGAGAGCTCTCAGGTTTCCTGTGGGTGGGAACTGGTACTCCTGAAAGAACAAGCACAAAGGGGGCGGCTTCCGGAGGTAGGTCTATACGTGCTGTTCTGTTTGACTCTGCTCTAACAGCAGAGTAATTTGTTAACAAAGGATTAGGGGCAGTTTTAGTAACCAGTGGGGGATGACTCTTAAGAGACTGTCTTTTAATCAGGACATTTTTCCTTGTATTAGACAAAAGTTTATGGGCGGTTTTGGTAGCAGGTGAAACAATTTTGTTTAGGTCAGTTAACTTGGGCACTTCAAGTGCAGTTAGTGGAATGGAACAAATGGGTGTTGCCATCTTTGTAACGGGTGAAGTGTTGGCTTTAATAGCAGACTCTATGCTTGTGAGCCTATCCCCTAGAGCGGTAATTCGTTCTAGCAAGGGTGCTATTATAGAGCTTAACAACAGTTCAAGCTGAGGAAGTAATTGTAATTGAGCCGATGGTACTTTATCATCCAGACATTCAGCGACCCCCCTGGATGTAATGGAGTTTATAACAGACGAAGGGGGATTGATGCAAAGTTTTTGCATTTTTGGTTGGAGTTCATAATTATTTGCCCCGTCACGTTTCCTTTTTACACTTTGGCCCAGCGTCAAAGCAGTAGCTTGGATGTTATCCTCATTGGATGGCGGGGAAAGTTCACAAGGTCTGCCAGGGGGATTCTTAATACAAAGTCCTTTTACGGGGGAGGGGGATATTACTGGAATAAATTTAGTCCCGCACAGAGCGTTTAGTTCCTCCCAGTAGGATAAAGATGGCAAACCAACGGGGGTATGTGACGGGGATAACATTTGGCGACGGTCATCAATATCTGTGTCACAGCTAGTGGTAGGTGATGTGTAGCTCTGAATAAGCTTTTCCATTCTCTTGCCGTAGTATGGAAAGTTTAGAAAGTTAATACGCACCCTTATATATCACTAATGGTATGGTATGTTCAAAAATAGTGATAGGGTAACCAAGAAGTCCGTGAATAGTCTTGTGAATGGTATACAGTACTATACCTTTCTCTGCAGTGAAGCCAAGAGAGGTGGCCCGTCCCGACCTCCTCTGGCCTCTGAGGGCCACAGAGGGCCCGCCCTTTGCCCCGGGCGCTCCCGCGCAGCTAGTAGCTATCGCTCTTGTAGTTTAGTCTAAGGGCGGCCAGTGGGCGGGGCTGACAGGGTGCGCGCAGACCAGCTGTGAAAGGTCAGGCAGGGACTCCTGGGAGAGCGAGTCCCTGCAGCGCTACACACCTGTGCTAGATGGCAAGCCTCACCGCCCACACGCTCAGCAGGATCCACAGCAATGGCTCCAGGCACCGACCCTGTCCTCGCAGCGGCACCCGCGAAGCGGGTGCTGCAAGTTGTGGCGGATTTCCAACAAAACACACGTCCCACGAAGGTCTCCTCCCAAGGGCTCCCACTTGCAGTAGAGAAAGAGGCCAATTTGTGCAGTATGCCGGGCAGTGGGCGGGGCTGACAGGGTGCGCGCAGACCAGCTGTGAAAGGTCAGGCAGGGACTCCTGGGAGAGCGAGTCCCTGCGGCGCTACACACCTGTGCTAGATGGCAAGCCTCACCGCCCACACGCTCAGCAGGATCCACAGCAATGGCTCCAGGCACCGACCCTGTCCTCGCAGCGGCACCCGCGAAGCGGGTGCTGCAAGTTGTGGCGGATTTCCAACAAAACACACGTCCCACGAAGGTCTCCTCCCAAGGGCTCCCACTTGCAGTAGAGAAAGAGGCCAATTTGTGCAGTATGCCGGGCAGTGGGCGGGGCTGACAGGGTGCGCGCAGACCAGCTGTGAAAGGTCAGGCAGGGACTCCTGGGAGAGCGAGTCCCTGCGGCGCTACACACCTGTGCTAGATGGCAAGCCTCACCGCCTACACGCTCAGCAGGATCCACAGCAATGGCTCCAGGCACCGACCCTGTCCTCGCAGCGGCACCCGCGAAGCGGGTGCTGCAAGTTGTGGCGGATTTCCAACAAAACACACGTCCCACGAAGGTCTCCTCCCAAGGGCTCCCACTTGCAGTAGAGAAAGAGGCCAATTTGTGCAGTATGCCGGGCAGTGGGCGGGGCTGACAGGGTGCGCGCAGACCAGCTGTGAAAGGTCAGGCAGGGACTCCTGGGAGAGCGAGTCCCTGCGGCGCTACACACCTGTGCTAGATGGCAAGCCTCACCGCCCACACGCTCAGCAGGATCCACAGCAATGGCTCCAGGCACCGACCCTGTCCTCGCAGCGGCACCCGCGAAGCGGGTGCTGCAAGTTGTGGCGGATTTCCAACAAAACACACGTCCCACGAAGGTCTCCTCCCAAGGGCTCTTTCCGTATTTGGGCATGGGAAGTCGAATTTGGAAGTCGAAAGACCCGGCGATAGCATGATGATTGCGCTCTATCGAGCCAGTTGTTCAGTTTGTCCTTGAAGATGATTGCTCCAAAGGCAATTGTGGGCAAAAGTTTTGCCTTTATCAATTTTATTAATGGAACAAAATCCTGGGAGTGTAAAGCGTTCTTTGTTCTCATAAAGACCCCCTCAAGAAGGCGAGCCACTGTCAGCATCTCAGTTGTATGCACCCAGCATCTACCTTTGTGGTCAATCCAGACACCTAGATATTTATATGTAGGCACAGTCTCCAGTTGTTTCCCCTCTATGAACCACAGGAGTTTTTTTTTGTTCGTAGGTGAGACTGCCATCGCCTTGGTTTTACCTACAATTATCTCGAGCATATTGTTTTTACAATACTGGGCAAGAGAGTTGAACAGCCATTGGAGGCCCACCTGAGTTTGGTCTAATAGAATCGTATCATCCGCATATTGCAGAATTTGGATTTTGCTTTGGCCGATTCCAGGGGTGAAGGCTCTTGATCCAGTTAACCATTCGGGTAGGTCAGCGAGGTACAAATTGAAAAGTAATGGTGCGAGTGTTCAATCCTTGTTTAAGGCCTCTATTTGTATAAATTTTATTAGAGGTGGTCCATTTTGATGTTACTCTGACCTTAACCCATGTGTCCGTATGAAGGGCTATTAGCGCATTTAGTAGAGCCCGCGGGATTCCCCATTTTGACAGTTTTTCCCATAGTTTGGGACGGCTAACACTGTTGAATGCTTTGCGGAAATCAATAAATCCCATGTACAGGGATTTGCCTTTTGCAGCTATGGAAGTCTCCATCAGGTGGACTATCGAAATCAGATTGTCTTCGATGTGGCAGCCTTTTCGGAAGCCAGTTTGGGTGATGGGGATTAGATTTTTTGATTCCACCCATGTTGTAAGTTCTTTCAACAATATGCTTGCGTAGGCTTTCCCGTCCACATCGAGTAGAGCTATCATCCGATAGTTATCGGGATCGGAGCGCAAACCTTTTTTATGGAAAGGTACTAAAAGTGATCCTTGCCACGTATGTGGGATGGTGCGTCCCAGTATTGCATCTTCAAATAGCGGAGTCAGCAGCAAAGCCCATTTTTGTGCAGCTGCTTTAAAGACCTGAGTTGGAATTCCATTGGAGCCTGGAGCACCACCAGAGCGCATTTTCCTTATTACCGCAGCTATTTCTTCTGTGGCTATCTTGATAGGACAGGACATGTCTTCCTCCTCGACTTGCTGATCTGGTGTTAGTTGAACGCCCCTACTGCCAATTGGGACGCCCGATGTTGTATACAGCTCTTTTTACTTCTCCCAATCAGCGGGGGAGATATTAGTTGCAGTCGGAGGTTTGGCAGCTTTGGATGCCTCATTCACCCAGTTCCAAAATTTCCTTTGGTCCTTGGTTTTAATTATCTCGAATGCTGCCGCCCAGTGAAGCTCTTCTTCCTGTCTTAATAAGGCGAATCTGGCCTTCCTGTAGACTTTTCTAGCCGCTGATATATCGCTCCTCAGGGATTTGTATTGGCTTTCGCTGTACGTATGGGCTCGTTGCAACTTATTTAGTTTACTCTTTGAGAGAATTACAGCTTGTTTTTGCTCCAGCAATTTAGACGAGGCCGGTAGCACCTGCAGAGGGCTACTTGTTATTTTTAATGCCAACTGATCTCTGAATTTACTCAGTCTTGTTTCCCAGGAGAGACCTGCCGAATAGTCAGCCCCATCATGACAGTGTTCAAAAAGAAGATTATCAATCTCTGCTTCAAGGACTTCACAATTCTCCTCGGACCATCTCAGTTTTTTTACCTTCTGAAGATTTGATTCCCGTCCAATCAGGGGAATTGTTGGGCGATGTTGAGGCCAGAGGGCGATGTTACATTCTAGGATGGCATGGCCGCTGTCTATAGAAGGCATTACCGAGAAGTGGCGCACCAAATGGAAGGCGAGAAGAGATATCCAGATGTAATCTAGAGTAGCCATGCGGAAAGGGGATATATGAGTATACGCAGCAGGATTGTCGGTGGGAAACCTTCCATTAAGAGCACGCAGACCAGATTGGTTTAATTTTGTTGCAAGCTTCATTCCGCTAACTTCCTTCCGTTGGTATTGAAACTTTATCTCCGGAATTGCCCACTCTTCATTTCCTGGAGCTATTTGGAAGGCTTGGGTTGGGTCCAGGTCCATTAGGTTGCAGTTGAAGTCTCCCATTATCAGCCGCAAATCATTTGGAAATAGAGCTTCCAGGTCCTCTATTATAGGAATCAAAGTATTTAAAGTTGCCTCTCTGCGGATTTTTGCAGGATGAAGATAAACGCAGCCGATGATGATTTTTTGCCTTATTTTCCCCTTATCGTGGCTCTTGATCTCAATACTGAGAAAGATATAATCGCCCTTCCCGTTGTAGAGTGGAACCAATTTTGCGTCCAGTGTGTTCTTTGCGGCGATCAACACGCCCCCGGATGCGTGGCCACCTACTGCAGAGGGAATAGCAAAGGATTCGATAGGTGAAGAGAGAATGGGTTGAGGAGGCGGTCGGACCAGTCTACTTGAATGGGGGTAGTGATAGAGAGCATGCCTGCTTTAGAAATAACAAGGTCCAGGATTGAACCCTTAGAGTGTGTTGATTCTGTGCAGTGTTGGATAAGATCGTTTGCAGAGAGGAAGGTGGCCGAAGTGTCATGCAGTACACCCCAGTGGAGATTGAAGTTACCCACGAAGGTCTGATTGACACTTCGCGAATATTAGTAGCTGATGAAGTCAGTGAGTTCCTCCATAAATGAAGGGCCACTACCAGGCGGGCAGTAAATGACAGGGAATCTGAGGGGTGAGCGGTGGTGCAATTGAAGCTCAAGAGAAAGGCATTCAAAGGTGTGGAAGGAGCTGATAGGAGAAGCCTTAAGTTGAAGGGAGTCTCTAAAGATGACTGCAACACCTCCCCCATTGTTATCAGTTCTGTCATTCCTAAATATAGAATAGCCTGTGGGTAATAGGAGATCAAACATAGAATGAGAGGTGTCTTTGAACCAGGTCTCTGTGAGGAAGAGCATGTCAATATTGTGAAAGGTGATGATATTGGAGCAGGCCCGGTTCTAGAGGGTGGGCCGGGTGGGCCAGGCCCACCCAAACATGAGCCTGGCCCACCCAAACATGATGTGAGCCGTTTTTTTAACCCATCTGTGTTCAGGCTGGCTCTCCTGATCAGATTCAAGAGGCTGCTGCAGCCTCTGCACAGCCCAGCACAGATTATCGCAGCCCATTGTCACATATAGAATGACAATGGGCCAAAGCCAGCAGGCACAGCATGTGGTGGGAGCTCCGGCCCTGGCCTTAGGGCAGAGGTCTTCAAACTGTGGGTCAGTGGCGGCAGTCCCAGGAGGGTGCAAATGCCTCTTTAAGTACTGAAGAATGAAGATGGCCTGGAAGAGCAACTTTTTTTTTTTTTTGCATTTCTAGGCTGTCTTCATTTAAAGTCAACAGCTTTGCTAAAAACAACACAATAATTGATAAGTATTTTGTTGTATTTTCACGTTCAGCAACTGCACTTAAAATAATGCTCACGCCTACAAGTGAGTAAAGAGGTGTTAAATAAATGCACATTAAACTAATTGATGGGACACACACATCATGAAACTTGGTTAATGTGATACCCGAAGATGTCTGTATGAGAACAGTCACAAAATTGAATCCAGGATGGTGGAGTGCATAATAGTGACGTGTATTTATATAGTTTTGCGGTCCCAGCATCAAACAGAAAGCAATGTGAATATGTAGGGCATTATTCTAGAATTGTAATAAACACTGTATAACATAGGTTGCCACACAATGATTATGTGATCAGGGCCAATGGAATTATGTGGAAAGGGAGCACCATAGACAAATTATGCAGTATAATGCAGCACATTGTTAACTAGTATAAGTTAATTATTTTGATTTTTTTTACTTGGTAGAACTGTCTGGGTAAAGATTTCACCCCATTAGTACCAATTTAACAGCCAAATACAGAAATAGGCTACTGAAAGTTGGCGAGTTACCCTTTGAAAAGGGATTCCAATGCGCGCAAACACGTCACCATGTTTTGTAGTAACTTTTGATCCATTTGAGCTTCAATTGTTTTTTAAATCTGCATGTTATACTGCACGTGGTGGATTATGTGGCAAATACATAATTATGTGAAAAATGTCACAGATGCAGAATCGCATAAATCCAGCAGCCCTGTATCAGATAAAACAAGTGCTTTAGCAGCAGTAATAGCTAACCAGACTGTATCTATTGCAGACATTTTTTATGACCATTAAAAGTACACGTTTTAAAACTCAACAACCTTACATTGTCATCATGATGCTTCAAATTATTCCATAAATGAAATCACATTAGACCCCCTCCTTGAACTCACACACAGAGGTACCTCCAGGTACCCATAAACACATCTGGGACGGTTGTTTTTACCAAAGGGTATGGGAAGTCTTTGCAAAATGGGTGCCTTAGTCCCCATACCTCAGCCAACTTGGCCTCTGTTTACATGCAGATGTCCTTTTAGGTGAGTTGAGAGGGTACACGGGAAGAGACCCTGCATTCAGAAGTTTGTGGGTTGAGTGGTGCTGTACGCGGTGGGAATTGAGTGGCGCTGTAGGGATTGCGGGTTGAGTGGTGATGTAGGCGTTGTGGGTTGAGTGGTGCTGTACACGGTGAGGATTGAGTGACGCTGTAGGCATTGCGGGTTGAGTGGTGATGTAGGCGTTGCAGGTTGAGTGGTGCTGTACGCGGTGGGGGTTGAGCAGTGCTGTAGGCGTTGGGAGTTGAGCGGTGCTGTACGCGGTGGGGATTGAGTGGTGATGTAGGCGTTGGGGGTTGAGTGGTGCTGTAGGAGGTGCACGTTTTCAGCAGGCACACACACCAACAGCCGTTAGTGCACACATAATTTGTTAACGCATCCACAATTAACTATTGTAGCAATCGCAGTATGGCACACTTTACTTTTAAACATATTCATCTAAAGCGCAGCATGCCACCATTGCTACATAAATACATACACATTTTTTTGGCCTACAATTTATATATTTAGCAATGCCAATAGCTTAAATTTAATTATCCCGAGACCTATTGCATTGTAAATGCTTGTTATCATTATATTGACCATGGATCCAAGGCAACAATAAAAATGTCCAGATAACTGATGATTACTGATCCTACTGGAGAGCAATCCTTTGTTGGTAGTTTTGAAATGCAGATCAACTGTATTTTATGTGGATAGCTCAGTGGGTTACTGTCTTTGTCACAGTGATTCTTGTTTTACTAACAGCTCAGAAGTTACAATCCTAACATAGAATAGTGACCTATGAACTGTCATCAAAGAGCTGCATGCAAACATGAATGGTTTAGTTAGAACTTCACATTTTGTTTGTGTTGAGATATAGTTAGAACTTCCTCAGTCTTTCATTATTCTAATGTTGCTAAAAAGAGTTATCTTGGGCAGATATACATTTTTATTAGTATAGCCCACCCACCAACCATTAGGGTATGCTTTAAATCCTGAGTTTCTGCTTCTCCAGACCATACCCTCTTAGAATAAATTGCCCACCAGTATGGATGACACGAGTCCTACACTTTCTAATCCTCATTGGCTTATGGGACATTCCCTATAGACTGATTTACCTACTTGCATCATTCATTATCTCTGTATAATGTGTGTGTGATGTCAAGTACTGTGACACCCTACACTGATATGAGTAGCGCTATACAACAAATGAAATGCATACGAGAGAGGGGCTACAGAGGGATGAAGGGCACTGTTGAGGAGTGGTAGTAATGGTATCTACGGATGAAGAGGTCATTGGTGGGGCGCCAAACAAGACTTTCGCATTAGTGCTAAAGCCGTCCCTGTCAATCCCCTTTCGTTTTTTGTTTATTTAATTAGCTGTCAGGTTATGAGTGCACAGACTGTTTGGTCGGCCCTCTGGGGCTGCCCAAACTAGTCATGCCCACTCTGTCTTTCTCCATACAGGCTGCAATGCAGCCTGCATAGAGAACATGGCCTCCACATAAGGCCCTGGCTGGGCGGTGTCCCGACCAATCACAACACTGCTTGCAGCGTTGTGATTGGCTTTGGGGAGGGAGCCAGGCTGCCTGCATCTTGTTCCTACCAGAGGCAGGAGAGCAGGAGCCGAGAAGACGTGGGTCCCAGCCAACGGAAAGGTAAGCTATATTTTTTAATAATAATTATTGTTAAGTTAAACACCACCCCGCGTGCCTCCACCCCGCGTGAACCCCATGCCCAGTCTCCCTTGCCCCGCGAGTCATGCCGGCCGCGAGTGCCGCAGTGGCCCACCCTAATGCACCATTGGCCCACCCAAATAAAAATTCCTGGAGCCGGGCCTGTAATGGAGATTTCAAGTTTGTGTTTTACTGCAGATCTGCAGTTGTGGAGCAGACAGTGCAGCTCTCTCAAGACTGTTTTGGTGACGGGGGCCCTTGGGCTCTGAAGGGTGATCGGGATATTGTACTTATGCGGGGGTGCTCGGGAGGGTTTAGGTGGATGCCTGGTTCTGACAGAGGTCATCACATCTCGATTACAGCTTAATTTATTACAAGAGTTCAAGTCTCACATTCTGCGATTCTGGGAAAATCAGTTAATCTCTCTGTGCCTAAAACAATGAATGTGTCCTTGTGTGATGTAACTAGGGCTTATGTAAAGCGCTCCAATACCTTTGGGTCAAGTTTGCACTATATAAAACTGCAAAAAAAAGAAAAAAGGAGAACTGTAAACAAGTATCCCTTCAAGCCCTGGTCGCACCCCGTAGAGGAATATCAATCTCAGGCGGAGTCCCAAGAACTGGGGCAGCTCAAAAAGCTGTCAGTCATAAATAGACCGTGACAGGGCTCAGACCACTGCGCAATCTCATCATCTAGTGCGCTACTCCACACTGCACCCTTCGTTCTTTCCCCTCACTTGCGGACCGGGAAACAGCTACAGCCTAACTCGGACTCTAGGGTCAGGAGGACAACTGCCATTTCAACCCGTGTCTAAATCACCTCTGCTGACTGCCGAACATCAAATTAAACCTTGCCGGCTCCAAAAGTAGGCAGTGAGGATTACAATAGCCAATCGCCTCTTCCGAAATCAGTGTAGCCACTAGATTGGCTAATTATACCCTCAATGGTCCAATCCTAGGTCCCCTTAAATATAAGTAAAGCCTACCACTCCCAGTCGACTCACGGAAAATGTACGGCTGTGGGATTGGTTGTCAAGCGACCCGGAAGTGGTAAAATGAAGGCTAAATGACATTCGTAAAAGATCAACAACGGACGAGAGACATTTGGCAGGTTTTACGAACGGCCGGTGTAAGGAGCAGACAGTTGACTACTTTCAGGTGTGCAGATTCCAATTTTGAAGTCGGAACTGTACCGTGTAGTATTTGTTTATAGTGGTGCAGGTATCTGCCCAAGGCGTAGAGGAATTAAAAATCTGTTATATGGCGCCGTTAAATAATTGTAGATGTGCGTTTATGAACTGTCATCAGCCTTGAATTTTTAAAACGTTTAACGCTGTTCGGGTCTTTATTGCAGCTATAATCAGTTTTTTTTTTTTTTTAGCAAAATGGGTGTGTTTTCCTTTAATAGTCATACCACCCTGAAAGCACCTGATAGTCACGAATGGATTTTAGAACACACTTGAAGCTTTTATTGATGCTATAAACTGATTACTATTCTGTAAAGTAGGTAAGGTTGATTTTTAATACCCACGAAGTAAGTGAGTGTAATAACGCGAACAAGAAATATGCACCATTTCTCAACAACTATAATATATATCCACGCCTCCAAAATTCTTTTACTTCGTGTGAGTGTAAATAATATATACTGCATTTCCCCGAATATGAATTATTTTGGATGCGATAGCGATATGTGACATGGGAAGATAGTCTATATAGTAAAGTAACAAATACCTATTCCCATATCCTACTTCCTTTCGAATAATGTGAAAAAACCTGACAAATAGCACAGTAAACTATTATTCTTGCACCACCGATGCTGTAAAACATCCGCAATCCTTCGTTTACCGGTCTTAATGCATTTCTCCTTACAAGTACACCTGTCGCTCCTTGGCCAAATGATTGCCCTGTCTAAATCAGTTTTGTATTCATGATAACAAATTATTTGTTAAGCGCGCAGGTTCTCTAGCAGGATGTCCTGGCTCCAAAATAAAATTAAAGAGGAACTTATCAAAGATGATCCATTCTTGGGAGAATCTAAGGTGCTGGGAATGGCACGGTTTTACCTCAGATGGTTGGTGACATTATTATGCAAGGCTGGACAGTAAAAGAATTTCGTTGTTTGTCTGTAAAACTGGCAAAATAATGTGCGCTACTGCTGCCTCGTTCATCTTGAACTGGTAGGAGGTATGGGAAGGTTGTGGTGGCCATAGTCTAGTGGACAATGCAAACAAGAGGGAGTTAAACTTTCTCAATAAAGGAGCAGAATTAAGAGGCACAGAAAGCCAAGTGATGTGTACGGAATCACAAAACTTGGCCAAGTGGGAACTGTTCCTTTATCGGAAGAATGAAAAGGATGTACACATTGCCTAGAGTTGTGGTAGAACGAAAGTGATAATGTCCGTAGATGTTATTCTTTTGGACACTATATCCTGAGTCATCACAGCCTTTAGTACCACAATGTGTAAACCGTGCTTTAAATTGAAATATAGAAGTACAGGCACTCGCTATATTGAGTACCAGTTTGCTTCGAGAAGCGCTGGGCCTCTTCCATTAACTGTATTGCAACAGTGCTGAAAAGTGCTGGTGCTCTCCCTCAAAAATTAAAGAAATTCAGGGACTCCGTACTAGACAGTACCTGCCCATTTAAAACTCTGGTAGTAAATGCTTTTTAAACGTTATCCAGTTGTTTCTGTCATATTAATATCTTTACCCTTGTCATATGAATGTCCCTCATGAATATGTATTGGTGCACATGAGTAATCACTGTAATGTACTCTAGAAAATATACTAATTCAATTGGTACTTGTACAGTGCAGCACTGTCACCCTTGAGGGTATCTGTGTGCTGAGGGTGCAGAGTCTCTGTCGAAAAGCCACGTCTTAAGTTTCTATCTGAAGTCTGCCAAGGAGGGTGCAATTCGGAGGTGGAGGGGCAGGTTGTTCCAGGACTTGGTGGCGATGTAGGAGAAGCTGTGTCCCCCGCTGCGGGGTGTGAGGGCGCATGAGGTGGAGCACAGGTGTCTTGCTGGCAGGTGGAAATTCAGTTGATTGTTGATGTATGACAGTCCTTGATCATGTAGGGCTTTGTATGTATGCATGAGGATCTGGAACTGGCCTCTTTTCTGGATGGGGAGCCAGCGGATGTTTCTGAGGGTGGGGGGTGATGCAAGTCTGTTTTGGGAAGGCCGAGGATGAGTGGCTGTGGTGTTCTGTATGGTCTGGAGTTTTCTGACTTGCTGGGTAGAGATTCCGATGTAGAGGGCGTTGCCATAATTGAGACGGCAGGTGTCGAGGGCCTGCGTTAGTCTTTCTGGTTTTGATTGGGATCCATCTGAAAATTCTTTGGAGCATGCAAAGGGTGTGGAAGCAGGAGGAAGAGACTGCGTTGACTTGTTGTCTCATAGTCAGTTGGCTGTCGAGGATGATGCCCAGGTTGCATGCATGGACTGTGGGTGTGGGTGTTTGGTCTGAGTTCTGCTGGCCACCAGCTGTGCTCCAAAACAGAGGCATTCTTCCCCAAGATTAGTAATTCTGTTTTGTCGGAGTTGAGTTTGAGGCAGTTGTCTCTCATCCAATTGGCTACGTTGGTCATGAAGCTTCAAAAGTTGGGTTTGGTGTTGCCGGGGTCCTTGGTGAGGAAGAGGATAAGTTAGTGTCGTCAGTGTAGGGGATTATGCTGATTCATGGGTTCTGACGTTTGTGAGGAGGGCTGTGAAGTTTTGAACAGGGTGGGGCTGAGGGATGATCTTTGGGGTACTCTGCAAATTATGTCTTTGGGTGCGGAGGTGAAGGGGGCTTTTGGATGCCCTGAGGGCGACCTGTTAGAAAAGATGCAATCAACTTGAGGGTGCTTTGCTGTATGCCGATGTTGATGAGGGATTTTGCATGTTTAAAATAAAACGCCTATATATGTATAGGGTGCGCATTGACTTCTGTAGCTCCCCAAAGGAATAGCTCCCCTGAAACGCATAGCTCAAGCCACAATTGCGCCTAGTGCAGCCTCTTGCATGACAAATTGAGCCCTTGGGACATCACCCACCGTAGCTTCAGGATGAAGCCTCACTGCTTTGATTCATACATTCCATTCTGTTTTTTTCCTTGCTCCAGGGTAAAGTCCAAAAATGTGCTCATAAGCAATTCCAATAAGTAGTGTTTATGAGCTGCTGGCAGGGCTTTAAGTGGGACAGATCCGTCTGGGTCTCAAACCCAGTTGTAATTAAAAACGAACATTTAAACTGGTCTCTGCCGGGCCCTATATTCATGCCCTTAGCTTTTCTGGCAAAAACACTGATGGAGTTCTGAACTATGAATGTAAAAATGTGAAGGTAGTTCAGGTCAGCGATGTAGTTTCTGTTTTATGTTTCATGTTTTACATACTTTTGCATCCGATGTGAGTGTTAGCTATTTCTGTATTTTTTTTTGTGTATCATGTTACTCTTGTTCAGTGCATACGTCAAACTGAATCGCCTCCAGGTGTTTATAATGGGTCACTAGTGAGAGCTCTGAAGTCAGGCTGAAAATAGTGCAACTTTCTCACAATGCATGTCCATGAGTTAGAAAGGTGTTCAAAATACCTGGTCATCCAATCCTTCACCTCTCTGCAAATCACACAGAGCAATGGATACGTATACTAGCTACATATGTGATTCTGTGTAAATGTGTGTGAAGGAAGTATACAGTTGTCAAAATATTGACAAGACATAAGTAAAAGAAAATGCAGTGCATACAGGTAGATGGATGCGTTGTGTTAAGGAATGAGGTGAAGGAGAAGCGAGGAAGTGGATTCAGGACAGACTAAAAGAGGGTGCTGAAAATGAAAGATGAGGTATAAGATATGCAGATGGACAAGATGTAAAGAGAAAAAGGGTGTTCATGTCTAACATACAGTGAGCATAACAGACGTGATTGAGACACTCTGAAGAATACTATCCCTTTCACAGATCTCAGTGGTGTTTAATTCAGAGTCTCACAATTTCAAAATTGAAGCATTTTCAAAATTAATTATTTACAACTAAATCTTTGTTTTTAGTTTAAACAGCTAACAACAATTGACCAAGCCAATAGTCCTGGCTTGTATTAGGTGTGGGTTACGTGTTATCTGCAATAGTAGAGCTCAGACAGGAACCAAAATAACAGTTTGAGGGGGCACAATAAGGGAATCACAAGACTTTAGTTTGTGTTTAAGCCACAATTACATGGGTCATGCCACTTTTAGACACACACACGCCACTCTATTTTTTTTTTACATCCGACTTGAAGCCCAGGCAGCAACATCCCATAAGTATGGTTCTCGCTCTTTTTCTCTCACACGCACATGTGCTTACATTAGCTAGCAGCAGTGCGAAGTTCGCTTCTGCGATAAATAGGTGCAGTATGGTTAGCATTGTGGTGAGTTTCCCTCAACCACAGCAAAGGTAAAAAACAGTATTGGCAGGTACAGTGCTTACTGTGTGCGCAAATAATCAACCTCCACCTTACAGAATTAAAAACGCCTTCCTCTATATTTTGAAAAAACTAGTTTTAGTTAAAAATGAACCAAATACATTGATTGAACTTGCTGTTCCAAACCGTTGTGAATTCCGGTACTATTATTACCTGAGCTTGATATGCAAAGGTCCCTCAACTTTGTCAGTCACCACTATGGCTGTTAGCTTTGTGGTTCTTCTTTTGAGCTCAGTAGGTTAGACATAAAATGCACACAAGGGATGCTGCCATTAGCTCCCGGGAGGAAGTTTTAGGGTGCACGTGGTCTGTTTCAGCAAAATATTAGGACTCACCAGTCTGCCACAAAACTAATAGGATATCGGATTCCAGATGTCTTTTTAATATTCAATGGAACACCTGCCGATTTTGATACAATTATACTTATGCTTTCCTTATTTTTAGATTGACATTTGTATAGATTTAATATCTCCACTATATGTTGCAGAAATTTTTTATTTGACATATTGCTTTACTAAAGACCCAGAAGTGTGGAACATGATTGGGTGTTTTGTGAAAGAGACCGTTCCAGACCCCAGGACACTCTTTTTGATGTACAAGCACTTTAGTAATGCCATTCGTTTATGAATTCAAAATGTTTGTAGAAAGCGTAGTACTAAAAGCAGTGTTTTTGTTAACTTTGCTATGTTCTACCTAGGCTGCCCTCAAAGAAGTCATATAAAGGCCTCCTTATTGGACCAAAGCACCAGCGGCATGGAAGCAGAATTTGGTCTTAAAGTAAGTCTTTCTATGGTTTGTTTTTGTTTTGCCTTGCTTAGTACCCATTCATTGACAAAAGTATTGTATTACTTGCAGAAGCCTTTACGCACACACATTCCTCACTTATTGTTGCGTTCTTTTTGGTAGGAATCCTCCTGTTCAGAGTAAGGGTGGCCCAATCGTGTGAAATACATTTGTAATTTATAATGTTTTTTCCATGTAGGAGTCATTTTAAGCTATTTATGGAAGTGTGCATGCCGTAGATGGTTAAAACCAACCCCCCCCCCAGTCCCTTGGCTATTTTGGAAGCACAGTATGTGTATTCTGCAGTATTTTTGAATGGAGGATTACAATTTACAGTGCAGTCAACACTACTGCTAAATAAAAAAAATAAAAAATATATATTAATCTACACTCTGCCATTTTCTATTCTTGAAGTGAGAAGGAGGCACGGTCTGCACATTTCTTGGAAACCACGTCTCTCCTTTTCCACAAGTAGATTTGTTTTGCCCATTGCCGTTTTTCATTTCTTCAGAGGTTTGCTAAAGTACACCCAGTCATTTTCAAAGCTTCTCAGGTCTAGACATGGTGTCTTGCATGTTGGTTATCTTTTATTGTGCTATTTTATATCAGTAGTCTGTCTACAATCTATTTTACAAACTTTTTAAATCTATGGGTAACTGACTACCAGAGGAGGCCTTGAAAAGCAAGAATTTGTGTCCCTAATAAGCTGTTGGGACAGTAAGTCCTCTGCATGGTAAAGATGTGTACCCCTGCCCTGAGTGCCCAACTGTACCGTTTTCTGGATCCCTAATGGAGATTATTTTGTTGTCTTTTTGTCATAGGCGAGCACAGGTCATGTGTGTGAGTGCCATGACATCGGCCTGTCTCCTGGATTGCGGTCCTGTTGGACTGGGACGGGTGCCCAAAATGCTACCCTCCTAGTGGTGGAAGGTTACTTTGCCTTCACCAGAAGTCATACTTTTTCACAAAAAGGCAACTGAGCCAAGAAGTAGACAGAGGAAGGAAAAGGGAGGGACAAGGGTCCCAGTAGAACTCTCTAATCTCCCTGGGGTATCCAGAGATTTTGGAATAGACGCCTCACTCACTTATCGTAACATGCTTCATCATCTGCGCCTATCCACACCCTGGTAGGATGATACCACCAGGGCGGACTCGACCAGAAGATTGTCTCTGGGAGTTCTTAGGTAAAATAAAGCTGGATAAAGCAGGGATCCAGAAAAGAGTAGTAGAGCGTGAGCTAAAAATATCTCACAGTAAATCTCAAAGAAAGTCTTTTATTAGTAGGGTACAGGTGGTATGGTTAAAAATATAACTGGAATAAGGTTATATTTTGAGAGTTAACTTAGTTAACCTTGAGTCAATCGAATGCCAACATGTTTCTGCCCTCACAGTGAGTCCAAAACGGATCTGGGGCCTTCTACAGGGCTAGAGTTTCATCCCTGCTTGAAACGACTAAACATTTATTCCTTGTGAGTGTAAGGAGCCTATAGCTCTCACCCGCTGTTAGGACATACATCTGTGGATTCTGACTGAGGGCAAAAAAGGGGTAGGTTATTAGACACTTTTTCATTAGTGCCCCCAAAACACGATTTAACTACTGGGTACCACGTGCAGTATGTCCTTCTTTTCAAGTATACTCTAGAATGTATGACTTAAATAAAAATATTCTAGTCATATTTCGTTTTTAAACACCTTGACGATGTGTAAAACATTTATTTACCATTATTCGACACACCTCCCGGAAATCACGTGTGATGTTTATTAAAAGCCATGGGAAACATCGTTCATGCATTAAAATAGGGATACCAACATCTCTTACCCTGATTATGGGTTATTTAGGCATTATGTGTGTCTGGTGCCTGTTGCAATCCTGTAGTCACTCTGGTTGTAAAGGGAGACCCAATCACAGCTCATTACGGCTCATCTAAAGATTGTTTCCAGAGCACGCCACTGGATGTTTTGTCACCTGAAACTTTTCCCGTCTCTTTTGCGATGGTTTTCTTTGATAGAAACTTGCGATGTCGGCTCCCACCAACCATTGCAGGGTGGATTAAAACCTGCATTGTTCATGTTCTCAAACTGACCTCCTATAAAATGTGAGTAGTTTTTTGCAAGCGTTTGCTGTTATCTGAAATAATTACTCTCCCTTTTCTACTGAATTATAGTGAACACTGTGAAATGACTGCTCCCGCCAAGCCTATATAGTCTCAAAACAACTTTTGCCAGGGAATTTGTAGTCTACTCCTTTCCACTGTAATAATGCGCCTATACGCTATCCATTCAACCCTATGTAAATTATGGGTCAAAGAAAAATAGTTTTCTAGGTAAATAGAAACCTATGTTTTTTGCTTTGATTGTAATCCCAGCTCGGCCTCATTAAAGGTGTGAGGGGATCCTGCGGTGGTGGTGTTACCTCAACATAATTCCTCTCGCTTTTATGATTCCGGTGATAACCCAGGAGTCCAACAGCACAAGCGCTGTGGTGGCAACATACTGTATGATGATCAGTGGTAGTGACCAGGTCCTTTTTTACCTTGTCATTCGAGTGAGGCCTAGAGGCTCACTCACCTTTTTAAAAGTTCTGCTGCTGTATGTTTAATCCACCCTTGGCCTACACCAAGTTGAAAATACAGTGCGTGGATGGTGAAAAGATGTGCTAAGTGCATGTGGGTGCGCATGACGTACCCTACACAGTGGGTGCAGTGTGCACATGGTAAATGTGTTTGTACTGGCAGAGGGTGTTTAAAGTGACACACAGGTGCAATACAGAGAGACTGCAGTATTGAACAGTGTGCGCCAACTGTGTGTCTGTGCTGCATGTGGAAATGGTGGTAGCAGGGTTCATGGTCACTGCCCTACTAGACCGAGGAGTGTGCGGTGAATGTACAAGTGCGGAAGCTTCTTTTTGGGAAGCCAAGGCCTACCTGGTGATAACATGAGTAGAGTAATCTCCCCCAGACAGAATTGTATATTGCTGCGTTCCTATAAGCTGGGTGGGACAAGCACTGGTTGAGGGGAAGCCCAGCTCTCCCTGTGGATTCCAAAGGGCTTTTTGATTCAGTAACAGATCACAGGGAAAGGGCCTTGACACATAGCAGGAAGAGGGAAATGGGCCCGATAGGAGAATCTTAAAGTGTAGGACTGAGGGCCCAGGATTAACCTTTGAGCACAGATCACTGTGACTGACATCAGGTATGAAATCTGGTCACTCCCATGAATTTTGTTGTGGGTTAATCAGCTTCAGAGTCCACCTGCTGTGACAGAAATCCTTCAGGAGGAAGACAAAAGGGGAGAGTTGTCCATTTCGAAGAAGTGGAACCCCAGCGTAAAACTTTAAAGGTCCAGACCCTAAATCACATTTTGTGTCTGAAAAATAACTAAGTAGGGGAGTCTGAGACCTCATACTTTGTCATCTACTGAGCAGCCAGCCAGGCTACCTGAGGAGGGGGAAGCCCTGCAAGATTTCTGCCTGTGACTAGTACTAGGGGTCTAGCCTGCTAGTCTCCCTGCTGGGTGAGGGGACATTCACCAGGGAAACCAAGATAATCTGCCCTGGAGTCTGGAGCCCCAGTACCTGCCTGCTCGTCAAGACCGATGTGACCGTGAGGGAGAGAAGCGAGATCCAGAGAGGAACCCAGACGTGTGGGGCTCCTGAGCAAGATGTGAGGAGCTGTGCTTCACCGATCGGGCCATTGACCATGTGCCGAGTTGTGAAGATTGATGACCCTGTATGGCAGGAGGGGCTGCTGAGCACCAAGGACAGTGCTGCATTGATTAAGCTGTTGCCCGTGTGCAGCTTTGTGGATATTGGTGACCCCATGTGCAGGGGTAGGCACGTGTGCCAAGAAAGTGCCACATTGATCGGACCGTCGCCCATGTGCAGAAAGTTGCTGCGACCCCCGTAGGCCAGGAGGGGGCCGCAGAACACGCAAGCTGAGGGCAGTGTAGTTCATTGTAGTGACACTGTCTGCTAGGAGGAGCCACTCGAAGAGCTGAGGCCTGAGGTTTGGGTCCTTGACCATGACCCAAATTGCTGCTACAACCAAGACTAGAGAGGCCTTGTATGCAAGGGTTACTGAGGACAGAGTGTTTGCAGTCGTCTCCTCGCTGGAGCAAAGAGACTGCCCTCATCCCCAAGCAAGGAAGAACAAGCCTTACTGCATGAGGCTGGAATTGGAGCCTCTTCGATTGTCGGGACACTGGTAAGTGCTGCTCAGGAGAGCGAGTCTGCACCTGCTAGGAACTGTACATGTGAACGCGTGCAGCCCAACTCGCCGGGCCAGGACTGCACTGCTCCTCTGCCAGTGTTTGTAGGGTAGCAAACAGAATCAACAATTGTACAATCTTTGCAAGAGGTAATGGTGCTGTGACTCTGTGATGATAAATAGACCATGATTACAGGAGAGCATGCAGATAGAAATGATGAGGGTAAGGAATAAGAAAAAGATGGATAAGACAAAAGAATGGTAAAGAAAGTGGTGCATGAAATAAAAGTAACAGAGTGACAAGAAAGGAAGAGAAAGTATCCTCACTGAGATGGTCCATTAGAGAGGAGTAGGAGGGTGAGGCATGTGTTAAAGTAGAGAAGTCGATAAAGATGTTGTGAGGGGTGGATAAAGGAAAATGAAAGATGAGTCTGAGGAAGTAGGAAGATGGAACAGAAGAATGCTGAACACATTTTGTGATGGGAGCGGGGTGATTGGTAGGCATGTACTGACGGGGCGATAAAATAGGAGTAGAGGAATGGTGATGGAAGATTAAGTTGATGGAGGATGACGAAAAATGATGGTGATTGGAGAGGAATATGATGAGCAGATGAAACATTTTAGGGGGGAGAAGGACCGTTAAGAGCAGAGCAGAAGAATAGTAGAAAGAGGAGCGAGATAAGTGGTGAGGGTAAATTGAATAGAATGTTCTAGTGGGAGAAAGGAAGAGAATGGGAAAGAGGAGGGAACATGCCAGAAAAGGCAGTTCAGTTTTGAGGCATCCACATTAAGCTGTTCTGGCCACCAAATTAAAAGTGTGTGTATAACAAAGGAGAGAGTAAGGGAAGTTTGCACAGTCTATGTGAGGTGGGAACTCCTGGTCCCCTAAGGTATAGTTTAACAACAATGGAGGAGTACCCCCTGTGGGTGAACCAAATACAAAGAAGAGAATCCTTCTGTATCAGGAGCTTAAGGCTCTGGTTAGCAAAAAATTGCCCCAACCATTATATAGGACAGTAGTAGTCCTTAGAGAAGACCCCTCACTCACCAACCTGGTTGGTGACATGCTTAATCATTGGGGTCCCACCCTATAGGCCGAATGCCCATAGGGTGTGCTGCGACACCTGGTTACAGTGGAGCGGGTTTCTTTGTTTTTATATGTGCAAAGTAAAACTGTGAAAAGTGTTTTAAAAAGGGTCAAGTCTACTCACACCAAGAATTTATTCCGGAGTGCTTGAGCCCTGTTAAAATATATGTGTGGCACCAGTGCCTAATTAGGAAGGTTTTGGTGCCTCGAGACGTGTGAAAAACTTAAAAATAGCCAAGGGTGCTATGTGAAGTAGTTAAAAATAGGTCTACATGTTTCAACCATCTGTAAGATTTTTTGGTTTTCGTCAGGACCGTGTGTTGAACGGGGTGGTCCACGCACGCTAAGGCGTGTCCAGCCCTCGTTCAAATACAGACCATAAATAGTGGTCTGGTGTAAAAAAGTGCTTTTTCCTGGGTCAGGAGAAAAACCTGTAATAGAAAAACATATAGAAGGTTGGGTATACGAACTGGGGTGACAAAACAAGGGTATACACTTTGAAAAATATTGTGCTAGGTGAATGCACCAACATTCAGGTGATTGTAAAGCACCTAACGTATCAGGTCGTACCCGTGGTCTGTCTAAAGAACCAGACTGTGGTGCTCAGGCGGAGATTACCGGAGCGTAGATGTGCTAAAAAATGAATCCAGCAAATAGTTTAATACACTAGTTGATGGGACACGTGAAAAGGGAAGTGGGAGGTGTGGGAGAGCAATCGCCACTAACTAGTGCGGCGTCACAACAAGCCCAGGCATTACTGGAAGTGCACGGTATCTAAGGTTAGTACCGAAGGGAGTCATAAACCGATGCTTACACTGGAAGCGATAATTAGCGCTTCATGGGCATCGAGTTGGCCAAGACGGCAAGTATCCGTCACCTAGAAATTATGACAAAAAAGAGAAAGGCGCGCATCCAATTAACCGGTTGCCTAAGGTGGATGCTTCTAGGTCCAAAACGTATACTCCGCGTCTTAAATCTCATCACTGGGCACTTACTTGCGTTTCTGCTCGTCTGGCGTACAAACCTACTTGGTTCTAACTCTGTACTGCCCCGTGGAGTGATCCGATGTGGTGGCCGCGCCGAGAAGTAGATTGTTAGCTACTTCCTCATTGGGCGTGGCTCCAATCGGACGATCCCTGTGGACCAATCAGAGCGCGGCTCAGGGGCGGAGCCCGATGACGCTACGCCTGACGCGGCGGTCACGTGGGGTTCAGTGTTTAGCGGTTGTCTAGGGAACTGGTGGGTGATCCGAACTCCTAGAATAGCCGCGCCCCATGGGAGAGAGCTGGAATTCAGGGTTTTGGCCTGATTTCGATTGATAAACATATGGGAAAACAATTGTTATAGAGCTACAAGGAAGGGCTTCAATACCGGATAGTATGACTTGTGTACAGGCCGAGGTTATAATGTAGGGTGCCTGTGGTTAGTCCATTACTGTATTATATTGGATGGTATTATTAAGCCCAGTTTAGTGGGGCAAGGGTCGGTTAACCCATTACTGTGTTCCATGGGATGTTATCATTAAGCCCCGTTTTGTGGGTGGCAAGTCTGTAAACCCACCTTTGTTCCTTTTCAAAAAGGCGTTGGTTCACATTAGTCCCTGGTCTTAATTGTTCAATTATTGTCCAGTGTAAGTCATCAGCATTATGTCCTACCGACAGAAAGTGTTCGGTAAGTTTTGTATTGGCCTTTTTACACCTGATGGTGCTTCTGTGTTCACCAATGCGTGTTTTAATTTTCCTACTAGTCATGCCCACATAACGTAGGTCACAGGGGCATGTTAGCAAGTACACTACGTTTTCACTGTTGCAGTTCGTGTGACCCCTGATTGTCCAGATTTTGTTAGGCTCTAGTTGTAGGGTTTTTGTGTTATGGGTGAAAGGGCATACGCTGCAATTGCCGCATTTGTAGTGTCCTGTCACTTTGGGTAGCCCCCAAGTGTTGAGGACTGACTCGTTCTCCACCGTAGTCACTTTCGGTCTAGTATTCACCACCGCATCTCTGATGCTCCTAGCCCTTCTATATGAAAAGAGGGGCTTTTCCCATCGCAGATTGCCGGCATTGAGGATGCTCCAGTGTTTTCCTATGATTTTCGTTACCTCATTGGAAATTGTGTTGTACGTTGTAACACATGTTAAGGGAGGTTCCTCCTCTGCTCTGGATGTATCCTCTAGAAGAGCCGTTCTGGGTTGGTTACGGGCTTTCTTTTGACTCTTATTTAGGATCTTCATAGGGTAACCACGATTCTTCAGTTTGGTTGTTAGATCCTGGGCTTGATGTTTATAATCGTCAAGTTCACTGCAATTTCTGCGCAGCCGTAGGCATTGCCCGTACGGTAAATTCTCTCGCAGAGGTCTTGGGTGGAAGCTTTCGAAGCGGAGTAAGTTATTTTTGGCGGTGGGTTTGTAGTGGGTGGCAGTGGATAGTTTACCATTGGCTTTCGTTATGGTGAGATCCAAGAAGACCAAGGAATTCAGGTCCTTCACGTAGGTGAATTTCAAATGTTCATCCCGTGTGTTAATCCAGTTGAAGAAGGAGGATAGTGTGTCTTCACTGCCTTTCCAGATGGTCAGCACATAATCTATATATCTTCTCCAGAGTAAGATATTAGAACTGTAGGGATTTTGCTGGTTCATGATGTACTTTTCTTCAAAGTCGTGTACGTAAAGGCCTGCTACACTAGGAGCAAAAGTACTGCCCATAGAAGTGCCCCCGATCTGGAGATAGATCTTGTCCTCATATTGAAAGTAATTTTTCTTCAAGGCCAGTCTAGCGCATTCTAAGAAACTCTCTTGGGGTTCTCGAGGTCCAGTCTTCTTTATCCAGCGCCCTTTTTAAGACCTCAAGAGTAGCGTCCTGAGGAATGCTTGTATATAAGCTCTCAATGTCAAAGCTTACCAGGATGATGTCATCATCTATGGTAAGTTGGTCCAGGAGTCGAAGTACGCTCTTGGTATCTTGTAAGTAGGTGCTCGTCTTTTGAACCATAGTTTTGAAAAAGACATCACAAAAACAAGAAAGGGGCTCTAGCAGTGAGCCTATTCCCGAGACAATGGGTCTCCCAGGTGGTGGAATTTTGTTCTTGTGCATCTTTGGGATAGTGTAGAAGTAGGGGATCCTCCCTTCACTCTTACACAAGAAATCAGCCTCTTGTTTGGAGAGGTAGCCTTCTGCTTCTCCATGCTCCACAAGTGATGTAATCTCACCTCTAAGATCCTCTGTGGGGTCCGTCGGTAGTCTGCGGTAATTCAGATGATCCCCCAGAAGTCTGAGGCATTCAGTCTGGTACGCTGATTTGTCCTGGATGACTATCCCTCCGCCCTTATCAGCGGGTTTGATGATAATAGTGTCGTTGTTCTGTAGGTTTCTTAGTGCAATACTTTCCTGTTTGGTAAGATTCATAAACGGTTTTTTGGGGGATATTTTTTCCACCTCGTTGAAAACGGCCTGTTCAAATGTAGAAATTTCTACGGGGACCATGTGTGGTGGTGGCATGAATGTGGACTTGTTCCGTAGCCCCGTCTCGTTGGCATCGGTGCTTTCTTCTGTAGAGGTTTTCTTTTCGAAGAAAGCTTTGAGTCTCAATTTCCTGAAAAAGGAAGCCAGTTCGCAGTGGAGTTTAAACTTGTCCAAATTTGCGGTCGGTACAAAGCCTAGCCCTTTGTTGAGTACTGATTCCTCTTCTTTAGTGACTGGTCTGTTGGAGAGGTTAGTAATTAAGTTCTCAGATTGCTCGGTCCTGGTTGTTGAGCTCTGTTCTTGCCCTGGTTGGTGTAAGCATCGGTTTATGACTCCAGTCGGTACTAACCTTAGATACCGTGCACTTCCAGTAATGCCTGGGCGTGTTGTGACGCCGCACTAGTTAGTGGCGATTGCTCTCCCACTTCCCTTTTCACGTGTCCCATTAACTAGTGTATTAAACTATTTGCTGGATTCATTTTTTAGCACATCTACGCTCCGGTAATCTCCGCCTGAGCACCACAGTCTGGTTCTTTAGACAGACCACGGGTACGACCTGATACGTTAGGTGCTTTACAATCACCTGAATGTTGGTGCATTCACCTAGCACAATATTTTTCAAAGTGTATACCCTTGTTTTGTCACCCCAGTTCGTATACCCAACCTTCTATCTGTTTTTCTATTACAGGTTTTTCTCCTGACCCAGGAAAAAGCACTTTTTTACACCAGACCACTATTTATGGTCTGTATTTGAACGAGGGCTGGACACGCCTTAGCGTGCGTGGACCACCCCGTTCAACACACGGTCCTGACGAAAACCAAAAAATCTTACAGATGGTTGAAACATGTAGACCTATTTTTAACTACTTCACATAGCACCCTTGGCTATTTTTAAGTTTTTCACACGTCTCGAGGCACCAAAACCTTCCTAATTAGGCACTGGTGCCACACATATATTTTAACAGGGCTCAAGCACTCCGGAATAAATTCTTGGTGTGAGTAGACTTGACCCTTTTTAAAACACTTTTCACAGTTTTACTTTGCACATATAAAAACAAAGAAACCCGCTCCACTGTAACCAGGTGTCGCAGCACACCCTATGGGCATTCGGCCTATAGGGTGGGACCCCAATGATGAAGCATGTCACCAACCAGGTTGGTGAGTGAGTAGTCTTCTCTAAGGACTACTACTGTCCTATATAATGGTTGGGCAATTTTTTGCTAACCAGAGCCTTAAGCTCCTGATACAGAAGGATTCTCTTCTTTGTATTTGGTTCACCCACAGGGGGTACTCCTCCATTGTTGTTAAACACCAAATTAAAAGTCCAGTTGTACGTGCTAGAAGCTGAACTGTTTGGCACAGGGGGCAGTTAAAGAGAGAAGCATGTTCACCTTTCATGTTTGGTAGGTTTTGCTCAAGTTACTAAACTTGATTGCTCTTACAATTGTTATTGCACTTATCTGGAGTAAACTCAATGGGCACTTTCCACAGTCTTAAAGTTGCATAGATCATTACTGTCTCTTTAAATTCCGAATGCCCCCCCCCAGCCCCTTCTTGTAGATCGTCTGTATACTCAAGAATACACCCCATACATAATCCAGGCATTGGTGCTGATCAAAATGTTGCGGAACCGCCAGTGAAGAACCGAGACAGGGTAGTAGGATTGCAAGTTCTGATTTACTTGCACCCACACAAGCAGAACCAGATGTATAGAAGCAGCTCCAGGTCTCATTATATACACAAAATCGTTTCACAACACAAAGTAGTAGTGAATGGAAGGCTGACAAGAGAATGAAGTGGAGAGTCATGTTCGCACAAAAACTGTGGAGGAATATACGCAGACGAGTGAGGAGGAATTGGAGAAGGGCGAGGCAAAGCTAGGGAGGATAGTGAGGAAGCTGGAGGTAAGATGGTGAAAGGGAGGCTGGTGGTGCAGAAATCGAGGAGGGCGACTCCGAGAGAGAACAGTAATGTGACAATAGAATGATGAGGATGGTGTGGTGAGGAGAATGAGGTAGAAAAAGAGCAGGAGGGTGAAGTGAGAGGAGGCTGAGGTAAAGAGAAAAGAGGGTGAAGTGGGAGGATGCAGGGGGAGAGGTGGGCAGGAGAGCAGAGTGAAGTGGAAGGAAAGGTGGTTGAGGTGGAGAGAAAGGAAAGTGTGAAAGATCCAAAGGTGGGTGAGGCAGAGACTGGGTAAAATGAGGCAGCAAGAGCATAAGAAATAAAGCACAAAAGTAGGGTATGCAGCGTACCACGCCCCTCCCCACACACACATAAAGATCATCCATCATGCCCAGACCCAGCTTGCGGACACCAGGGAGATGCTAAGTATTTCTATTAATCTTCATGGCCCACCCATGCTTCCTCGTGGTCCTCTCCAATTCCAAATCCTGGAGCGGGCCTACAGTGCTAAGCAGTTGAATATGGTAATGCTCTCTTTTATTGTGGTGCTATGCTAGAACTGCTTTGTCCTACCTTGGGTAGCAGTGACTCGACACAAATGCACTTGTTGAGCGGCCTTGCCCTGCCTTGGTTTCTTTCACAGGGGGGGAAGGGCAAGCAGCAGCTATAAGCCCACTTACATAGCCCCCATTCCAATTATCATGGAATCAGAGCCAGGTGTGATTAGTGCACTGCTCCTTTGGATAGCAGCTCCCGCACCAGCTTAGATTTCTATGTAGTGGCCACAGAAGACCTACTTCATAGGATGATGGGAAATACAAAGAGGCTGTCCACTCTATTTTCGCCCTGTGGGCGACGTGGTCAGCCGACATCTTCTTGTATTGTCTGTAAGGATAACTTTGCTCTATGTTTTTAAAGCGTTAGCCCCACTTCCAATTTCCACACCTACATTCTCCTGCTCCTGAAGTTTGGGTCCAGTTACGCCCTTACAAGTTAGCCCTGAGCAGACTCTGTCCTATGTACTTAGGCTCCATGCAGCCCTATCCCCAACTACTGCTTAATAATTGAGCGTTCCAAGATGTAATCACACAATTTTTTGCAAACAAGCAGACCCCTAGAGATCTTCACTGGAGCTGTTGGAGATGCGTGATCTAATGGAAAAACATTGCTTCTGGAGTGTCCTTTTGGGGATCCTACCTTTTCAGTACTTCCTATTGCTGAATTCTTTGGTTATGCCACAACACCACACATTGTTTCATCACACCAACAGAGATTTCACCGTAAATGAGTAGTTGCAGGTTCACTTGGGAGAGCCGTTGTTTCCAGTTCCAGGTCAGGGGAGGAAGAAGCCATATGTGTAGCTTCATATTTGTGCAATCTCTGAGCAATGCGATCTGTTTCCACAGCAAATATGAGAACATGGTTGGCTGCCTGTAGGTTTGTAGCAATGGTTCCTGGCTGTTGACGCTAGACCTTTAGCTATAATCTTTAGAGCGTGAAAGGAGAGGCCAGAAAGCAGGACAGCTGATAACAGTTTGGACTAGATTCTGTCCGTAATAGACAGTTGCTCTAAGCCCATTGGCACTGTAAGTAGAGATGTCCTTGTGGCTGGCAGTAGCAGCCATACAGGCGAGGGAATGGGCTCCTCTGCACAGGACTCTGGAGCAGAGTGAAATAAACGACTGAAGGAGAGGCATGTGGCCCAAAGGCCATAAATTCGGTTGGCTAATTCAGCTTGAACCCAAAGATTTCTGAGGGTCAACGGAAAGAAGTTAATCGTATTTGAGAGCAGCTTTAAATGAGTCCACAGCACAAGTTCTAAAACGAGGGCAAGTGGGGAGATTTAAAAATAATGGCGCTTGGGAGGGCTTTGGAGTTTGGGAATATAGGATTATAGTATGATGGGAGGCTTAACATTCTGTGATGGGGAAGAGGGAGGGAGTAGACAGAACGCAGCAGTGAAAAGCATATGGCGTAATGGCTAGCAGTGAAAAGCAGATGGTATAATGGTTAGCAGCTGACTTTGAAACTGGAGAACCGGGTTCCAGCCAGCGCTCCGATGCCTTCGGAGTGCAAGGAAAAAAGTGAAAACAAGCAACGGAGGGGGCGTGGCCTGCAGCCAAACATGGTGGCTGGGTAGCGTAGGAGCTCTGTGGGCGAAGCGGTCCCAATTTATAAATCCGTACCTAAAATCCGCCACAAAGCAGACTCTGGAGGCAGATCCCGAAGTCGGAACCTGAGCGGCACCGTCCGGTGCAATCCCAGTGGATTTCCGTGGCCCACAACGTCAGAGGCCATACAGTGTCAGGTTGCGGCCTAACTCCACCCCAGCAGCACCGGTCTCGGGTAATCGTACGCCTGGGCGGAAGTGACTGCACAGCAGGGACAGCGACCGGAAGTCAGCCCGGACTCCAGTGGCGAGGAAAATCGTCTGAGGGTCACGATCCGGGGCGGTAAAGGCACGTCATACACCCGACTCCAGCCAGAGGAGTCTGAAGCACCCGCCGGCTGCTAAATTGTTGAAACGCGACGGAGGCATACATTGAGACCCGCCATTGTGGTCTGGACATACGGCCCTAGCTGCAAAGAGCGACACGACGGAAGCTCCTTAATCTAAGAACTATCACCGCTTGCACTGGAAGCCGCCCCCCCCCCCCCCCCACCCCCCGCTGATCACAGCCTGTAGGGAAACGCGGCGAGGCCACTGCCTGCAGGTGCGCAAAAGACCCGGGAAGAGTGGGCGCCCCCGCATTGTGGGGGAAGTGCTGTTCCGCTGGCCCGTCCTGATCGGCCCGTGCCCACACTGTGCAACCAGGCTGCAGGGGAAATACAAGACACACGGGCGGAGCTCCGGTTCATGCAATAGGCCATAGAGGCCGGTGGAGGAGCCAGGAGATAAAGTCTGCTGGAGGGCTTATAGGGAGGACAACGAAGAGAAACCACACGAAGGCCCATAGAGAGGGCGACGAAGGGACACTACACGCGACCCTGGGTTCGATGAGGCATACAAGCTGACTTCAGTGCAGTGGAATGCATAATTCCAGTGGCAAAAGGGGCGCGGGGTGAGCACCTCCCGGCGGTGAGGCCATAACACCTACTTCTAGAGGAGACGGACCTGCCACGTTTTTCTGAAAGCACGGACTGCAGGGACATTATACTGTGTACGCAGGTCATCACGCCTCATCCAAGGGCGTACCTGAGCAGTTCCATTCGCAGTGGCAGAGACGTGGAGTGACAGAATCGGTGCAGGTACTAGTGAGAAGCCACCCACACCCTAAAGACTCGCTGTAACAAATACCATGTCGGGCAGGGGGCCTAGGAATAACACGACACAAGCCAAGCTGGACAAATATGCCTATGACAACAGCAACCCGCCGCAGACAGATGGACGCATCTCCACAGGAAAATGCATGGAGGGAGAGGGGGACCAAGAAAGTGACGTTGGAGGACATAATGAAAACGCTGTCCAATGTACAGACGACGGTGGGATCGATCTCCACAGACGTGAGCGTATTGGGGGCAGATTTTCACAAAATGACGGAACGGGTGGCGCAGGTGGAGGTTGTCACGAAGTCCCTGGTAGAAGATACCTCGGAGTTGCAGCTGGCGATGGAGCGTATGCAAGCAGTCAACAAACAACTGCAAGAAAACTGGATGATCAGGAGGGGCGCTCGAGACGAAATAACATACGAATTTTAGGAGTGCCGGAATCCAAAGGAAATCGAGCGATGGACCTATATATCGAGGAACTGATCAAGACCAAGTGCCAAACCCAGTGCTAGCCAGACTATTCAATTTTAGAGACAGAGATGCGATACTCCAAGCAGCGAGAGTTTCACCACCAGTCAAGATCCAAAACACAACACTTGCCTTTTTCCCGAACTATACGGCGGAAGTAGCCCGTCGTCGGGAAACTTTCACGGAGGTAAAAAAGGCACTAAGAGCGAAAGAACTACCTTACTCGATGCTGTTCCCGGCATGGCTAAGAATGGTTGACAACAACAAGACTTGGTTCTTCGACACACCTGAGGCCGCACAGGATTGGCTGGAGGGCTGGCGACAAGTGGGAGTGCCCGCCGCAACAACAAGGGACAACTCAACCTGCGAAATGAGCTCCTTACAGAAACACAGGCGTCGGGGCGTGACAATCTGGAAAACCCGTCGGAGATGGGTTCTGAGAATGGCAAACGTCAGCCAGACCCCTAATAGACCGGTACTAGCGGATACAATGACTATTATCCACTGCAAAGGGTGTGTTGCCTTTGGATTCTGACCGGGAGAAGCTAAAGAGGGCAGATGGGGCCGCTGCCATCATGAGACTCCTTACCCCCGCAAGCAAGTATAATGGTTTGGGACAGGGACAAGCACTCTGCTAAGTTGGGGAGGCGGGCGGTTATAGGTCCGTGGAGCAGGGAGGGGGGTTGGGGGGTTCAATTGTTATTCATGTTCCACATGTTATGGCACGATACGACAAGATACAAACACACACCACTCGACAGGGCAGCAGATGTGTTCTACTGATGGGGTAGTCTCACCCAAACCACTTCAATATGTCACAACACTCGCAATCCACCGCCCATGAGGGCTTGATGCACCAAACCACAGTTCCACCCCTGAGAATGTTGACATGAAATGTACGAGGACTGGGAGACCAAATCAAGAGGGGGCTGGTGATGCAGGCTCTCAAACGACCAGGCCTGGCACTAGTTTTACTACAGGAAACACACCTCACGGGGAGGGCATGTCAAGCGCTGGACCGACGGGGCTACAAAATGGTAGCACACTCTGAATTCACATCTGGCTCCAGGGGAACAGGTATTCTGATGAGGAAGACCTCCCTGTTCGTTCTTTTGCAACACAAAATAGACGACCAAGGACGCTTTGCGGCGATACACGGGCAGTGGGAAGGCCGGCTTTTAAATGTGGTATCAGTCTATATACCACCGGCACTTCAAACAGTGGCCCTACCGGCACTGGGAGAGTTTCTGCTGGATCTCCCGGCGGGAGACATTATCATTGGGGGAGACTTCAAATCAGTGGCAGACCCGGTATTAGATAAATTACCAGTATGGGCCCATGCGTCTGGTCCCTCAGGCTTCCAGGGTTTCTTAACAGCACTGGGCCTAGCCGATATTTGCAGGCACAAACACCCCACTACGACACAATATACCTATCACTCGGCAGTACACAATAGGCTGTCCCATATAGACTACTTCCTAATGCTGGGAAATGGGATGAACGACGTAGACACAAAAGAAATCCTCCCTAGGGGCATATCGGACCATTCACCGGTGGTGCTAACTCTCTCCAGCCGAGAGGAGACTAGGAAGAGAATATACCCAATCTACCCTAATTTCCTGAAAGTCCCCAAAATCAAGAAAGATCTTAAGAAAGCGACCAAATTCTACTTCAACGAAAATGAAGAGTCAGTGACCTCTCCCTCGATTCTTTGGGAAGCGTACAAAACAGTCCTTCGTGGACAAGCGATAGCCTCCATTACGAAACGCAAAAGGGCACGACACAGGGAACTCCCAGAACTAGAACTGTCCCTGCACACGGCGAACGTAGCCCATATGGCGGACCCCATTGTAGCCTCAGCGCACACTTTGCAGTTGCACCAGCAGCGGTATAGAGAACACATCCGAATGCAAGTCCTTGACAATATCTCTGCTACAACCCACAGGGTCTACGACGTGGGAGATAAAGCCGGAAAGATGTTAGCTTGGTTAGAATAAAAGTGAGGAAGCAATCTGGGCATACAGCAATTATGCACTACTGAAGGACAACCTCAGACGCACCCTGAGGAGATTGTGAACATACTGACAGATCACTTTGAGAGGGTATATACCCCTGACCGTAAGGTCACAGAAAGCGCAGCCCTGGACTCCCTTAGCCACATAATGACCAGGACGCTTCCACAGGTAGCAGTCCGAGAATTAGAAGCTGACCTTACTGTCGATGAAATACAACTAGCTATACGGGTGATACAATCCGGGAAAGCCTTGGGCCCCAGCGGGATCCTCATAGAGTGGTACAAACGAATGCCAGATACACTCAGCCCACCACTGCTGGCTATGTACGCAGAAAGTCTCACGAAGGAGGAACTCCTGCGGGATCAACGGATAGCCGCGATAGTGGCGATACCGAAACCAGGTAAACCACCGACAGAATGCGAATCGTACCGCCCTATCTCTTATCAATGCGGAAGCAAAGATTCTTGCAAAGCTGTTAGCCACTAGACTGATGGCCCATCTCCCGCTATTGATTCACCCTGATCAATCAGGCTTTATGCCACACAGGAGCACCGCTTTCAATCTCAGACGAGTACATGGGGTGTTGGCACGAGCTCAGTTATTACTAGAACGAGCTGTAATCCTGTCACTAGACGCTAGAATTGCGTTCGACATGGTAGAATGGGGGCACTTATTTGCAGTACTGATCCGCATGGGATTCGGCCCCAAATTCATAGCCTGGATACGCCTTCTATACGCCTACCCAGTTGCTCATATTGTAGCCAACGGGCACATCTCGCGCACGATCTGGTTGGCGAGGGGGAACTGACAGGGCTGTCCCCTCTCGCCCCTGTTATTTGCCCTGGTATTAGAACCGCTGGCGGCACTGATTAGGAGTACAACTTTATTGAAAGGCATTGACTGGAGAGAGGGGTGGGAGGATCGGGTGTCGTTGTACGCTGACGATATGTTGGTGTATCTGACTGATCCAGAGAGTAGTATACCGGCACTTCTGGCAATATGCGGCGCCTCCGGGAAAACGTCGGGGTACATGCTAAATTGGTCAAAGTCAGTTTTGTATGTTCTAAAGGGGCCAGCGCCCACGCTTGACAGGGAATGTCCGCTTAGGAGGGCCACGACCTCCTTTAAATATCACCGACAGTCTAACGGAATTCTATGACAAAAACCTGAAACTGCCACTAGACCGACTACGAAACAACGTGAAGCATTGGGCGCAACTGCCACTGACACTCCTCGGTAGAGCAGCACTTGACAAAATGATGACCCTCCCAAGGTTCCTTTATGCCCTGGAAAACTCACCCTACCCAGTCGCACCGCGGTACTTTCGGCAGGTGACCTCATTTGTATCTAACCTGCTATGGAATAACCGACTTGCGCGTATTGCCCATACCAAACTGAATAGAAGTTGGTATGAGGGAGGGATCGCATTGCCAAACCTGCGATTGTACTAATGGGCGGCCCAGCTCAAAATCATCAACCAATGGATTCATGCACCCCGGGATGATCCAGCCTACAGGGCTGACTGGATCCAGTTAGGCGCGGACAGCATGCTCTCAATGCTCTATAACAAAGGTCAGGCAGCGAGGTTGTTAGGACCCACGAAGCACACAACCGCGATATGGCACATGGCGCAAGCGAAGTTGGGCTGGAAGGGAACGATCACCAAGCTCACCCCACTCTGGGACACTAAGGCGTTGGGGCAATTGCGGAGGAGTAAGGGATTTACGCAATGGGAGAGCATAGGGATATCCACAGTGGGAGGCTTATGGGACAGGGGGACAGTAATCCCATTCACCCAACTCCAGCAACAATATGATCTGGGTCCGACCGAAACCTACAGGTACGTACAGATCAGACATGCACTACTGCAGGCAATACCAACAGATACAGAGGTTCCGGAGTCCTCCCCACTAGAGGATAGACTACTCACTGACTACATGCAACGTAGTGCCACTTCCCTCACCTACAAAAAACTATTAAATAACCTGTCAGACCCTACATTGAAACTCCGCAAGAGATGGGTGGAGGAGCTGGGCGATATGGATGATACGGAATGAAACGAAGCGCTGGCATCCCCGAGGAAGGTGGGCATCTCGGCTAGGTTCAGGCTGGTGCAATTAAAAATCCTACATCGCATATACTATACTAGAACCACACTACACAGACTCCAGCGGGCTCCACATCCTTATTGTCTTCGGAACTGTGGTGAAGAGGGTACCTTGTTGCATACCCTCTGGGACTGTCCATTTATAGCTGCCTACTTGGTTCAAGTGATGCGCACGATTTCTAAACTAAAGGTGTCACTAACACCAGAGCCACGTAAATGTATTTTGAATTTTTGGGATCCAAATGACTTGTACAGGTATGGTTTAATATGGGGCACGTTGGCCCTGATGTTGGCGAAGCGGGATATTGCACAAAAATGGGGCGCCGCAGAATTACCCACTTTGGCGCAATGGAGCCGGAATATGGACTTATTGATGTTTACAGAAAGGGCGGTGTATGTAACTAGGGCTTGCCCTCATAAGTGGAACAAGGTTTGGACTAGTTGGAATGTATATAGGGGAGAACTATGTGACCCGTTACCAGAAGATGACGCCAACTCAGACGAAGAAGAGGAGGGGGAATGGGAATGTGACAACTGACCTGCTAACCACAGTAGACTAAATAATGGACTACCTCACGTGGTACTGTACTTATACACTCCGTTAATGTGCAACTAGATATTCAGATCTTCGCAGAACTATTGTCATATTGATTAACGTGCATGTTTCTTACACTGAAAAATAATAAAAATTTGTTTAAAAAAAAAAAAACCAAGCAGAAAAGATTAAAAAAGCTTAGGATTGATCTAAAAAGACACTTGATCTCACATGCTTGATTTCAGTGTTTGGTCGTCATGGTGGTCGCTGCAGTGCAACAATAAACACACACAAAGTCCTACAAACACATGATAAAGAGAATCCTGTAATTAATTTATTGGCAAAATGCTAAAGAAAATTGCTAATCTAGTGTCTGCCTTAGTTCCATATACTCCTTTTTATAAATGAATAATCTCACTGGTGGACCTTCAGTCATTGTTTAAATTGTGTGAATGTGGTACCAATATATCCCCTAAAGATTTTTTTTCCCAGGTGAAATAAATTGACAAGAAATTGGACTGCTCCTAACTATCGTTTGAAGAAGGTGCTTACCCAGCTAAACATACAGTTTGCATTGCCTGCTTATTTCCCTTAGATTTACAGAATTTTTATATACTACTTTCCACCAGATAGTTCCTCTTAGTCTGTTAAAGTAATCTAGGAACTTTTCAAATGTATGTAGCAGTGCTAACCAAAAATGACAGTTTCGCCATTCTTGGAGGCTAACCTAAAAGCCCTTGGAGAATGTCCAAAATGTATTGTGCTCACCATCAGCTATTGGTTTCTTTGGGTAAGGAACCTTCAACCGTTGGCTAGATGTCTATAACATTTTGTATCCGCTCAGATGAGTATTTTCAGCTCCTTTTCTTTCTGTTGGCAGTTTTATTCTATCTTTCTTACTTCATTGGAGTGCATAAAGATCGATTTTTATTTCGGAAATGTCCAGTCTGTCATCACATCTCATCCATGCATTGTATGCACAAATCAATCCTTTTTTAAATTATTTTGCACTACAATAGGCATTTTTCAATGCTTTTGCCAGCACTCGAGTGTGACTCTAAAATAACTGTCTTAATGACTTTATTTTCGTGCAGCTTAGTTGTGCCCAAGTGGGCCATCCCGAAAGCCTTATTCGCACAAGACAGGTGCTGTGTACTTCTTGGCTGCCATCTGGAGAAACCTCCCCATTTGAAGATGGCTACTGCATTTTGTTCAGGCCTGGATCAGATGTTTCTGTCAAGCTTGTGAAGTTCTCAGGCTGTGGGGCTTGTGACGGGCCTGCTGCCATCCCATTACATACTAATCCTACAACCTTTGAGGATGACTGTCCGTGAGTAGGTACAATGATTGCAGCTTCCCGACACCCTCCCCTCCCGCCAAATGGTTCCTCCTTCACTGGTTTCACAATGTCCTGTCCCTCCCTCTCTAATTCCCACCTCCACTTGTAGGCTATCAATCCTCTGCTGCCCTCATGAATGCCTCACTGTCTCTCACTCTGCCTCGTGGTTCCCAGCGCCATCTCTCTGCCCTTCTAATACTCCAACACCGACTACATCCCGGATTTTGTGTGTGTGTGTGTGTGTGTGTGTGTGTGTGTGTGTGTGTGTATATATATATATATTTGTATAGCACGAACATGACCCTAGTGGGTATCATTGCGCTTTACATGACTGGAAACACATGCTTGAGAACCAAACAAATCAGAAAGTAAAATAGGATCACACGGATTGGTCTTGAATAAAGACAGTAATTGGATGGTCAATCCCCATAAGAGTTTGGTAGCTATACATTTTCAGTTTTGCTGATATATGGTCTAAGGTAAAAACTCAGGTGCAAAGATTTGGCTTCTTTTTTGAAGGCGGAGGTAGAGGAGATTAGGCAAACCTTAGGATGGTAAAGAGTTCCATATCTTGGGTGCAATCATCGAGAATGCTCTGCAACCAGTTTTCTTTTTGTGGGTTCGTTGGGGTTTCAGAAGCAAGATGAGCGCACTTTGTGAGGATCTGCTGCTCCCTGATTTTTCAAGCTTTTGAGCCGTGTAACTGGGGGTATTAAAATGTAACGCTTAATGCGTCATGCAGGCAATTTTCAGTTGGATTCTTGTTTCGTACGGTAGCCACTTTAAGGATTTTAGAGCCGGTGAGATGTGTGTGTTTCTTTTTGTTCCGAGGACAAGTCTGGCTGCTACGTTTAGGGATGCTCTTAGAGGGGCCAATTTGTATGGGGTAAGCCACCTAGTGTGGCATTACCATAATCCAGTCTGGTTAATACTCGGTCTTGGACTGCTTGTTTTAGGTCCTCATGTGGTGGGTAGGGTTTACGTTTCCTCAGAATGCTCAGTTGGTAGTTAGCTCCTTTGGTAGCTGCGCTGATGTGATCCTGCATATGTAGGTGTTTGTCTAATTTAATGCCTAATGATCTGGCGGTGTCTATGATGTGATGTGGAGAGAGCATTTGAGGGCTGTAAGATGTTTCAACCATAGATCAATTTTGGTGCTATAGTTTGGTGGAGAGATAAGAAGAAATTCGGTTTTGGCAGCGGTGAGTTTCAGATGGTTAACCTGGAGCCTTGGGTGTGTATTTTGGAAGATGGAATTGAGGGATATAATGTCCTCTGGGGAGGATCGTTGAGATACAGCGGAGTGTCATCAGCGTACATACAGTATTGGATGTTAAAAGATTTTAGAAGGTACGCCAGTGGTTCCAGGAATAGGTTCAACAGAATGGGTGAGAGAGCAGATACTTAAGGAACGCCAAGAGTGATCGCGTTGGACTTCGACAGAGATTAATTCATTTTAACTCTTAGGGGGTCTGTGTTGGAGACATGAAGAGAACCATTGTAAAACGACCCCTGATAAGCCCATCCTTTGTTCCAGTAAGTTCAATAGATTATCATTTTCGAGGGTGTCAAAGACAGCCGATAAATCAAGCAATAAGTAGGCTTGATTCATTTTGATCCAGTATTTTTAGTTTTTCATCCACTATATGAGTAAGTGCAGATTCAGTGCTGTGATCTTGACAGAAGCCTGATTGGTGTTGGTCGAGGAGTTGATATTTGTCTGTGATTGCAGAGTTGACTCTGGACACATTTTTCCAGAGTAAAGATAGAGATTGGTCAGTAGTTGTTTGGATCAAAGCAGTCTGCCATAGGTTTTTTAAAATGGGTGTTACTTGTCCTACTTGTATGTTTGTGTGTATATGTGTATATTTGTGTACATGTATGTGTGTATATATGTGTGTGTGTATGTAGAAGTGTGTGTGTGTGTGTATATATGTGTGTTTGTGTGTGTGTGTATGTGTGTGTATATGAAGTGGAATCGTCCTTCAGATGCAATCACGCTCTATAAAGTAGACTAGGCGAACCCAATGGATGGTGCATATATTTTATTCCATGCCCGACACCACCGCCATATCTCGTTTCAGCCCACGTGGGGCCTTGATCACATGACATGAGTGAGGAAGTTGAAAATTATTTAAAGTGCAAGTGAATGACGTACTTCCCAGCATATAATAAACATGGAAAACATACTATACTGTATGTACTTACCAATGGCCTTGATGTACCGTGTTCCTTGGCTTTCCCTATTGCCTTGTCCACCAGTTCAAGCAGATGGCCTCTTCTCAGGAATCTATCCCTACACTCATTCCGAGCTTCAGCACAACCCTGATCAGTGCTGCAGATCCTTGTAATGCAGAGCATCTCTCCATATGGGATGCTTCTGATCAAGTGTGCGGGATGGTGGCTGGAGGCATGAAATATGGCAATGCCAGCTGTTGGTTTACGGTACATTTTGGTTCTTAATTCATCATCCTGAATAAAAATCTCAACATCAAGGAAACATATTGCATTGTTACTGATCTCACTTGTAAATCTCAAATTCAGATAATTAATGTTCAAATTATCGATAAACTGCAAGGCATAACTCTTGGTCCCTTTCCAAATGATCAGAAGGTCATCTATTAACCTGAACCATTTCACAACATTGTTGGGAATAATGTCAGGGAATGTAGGTATGAGGACCTGTTCCTCCCAGTACCCCATGTGCAGACAGGCGTAGCTAGGGGAGAAACAGGCCCCCATAGCCACACCCCTGACCTGCTGGAACACCTGGTTGGAAAATAAGAACATTGTTTTCCAGACACATTCTGATCATGGACAATAACATTTTGTTGTGTTCAGGAAGGTTGATTAATCTCATATTGAGATAGTACTCAATTGCTCTCAGTCCATCCCTATGGTGGACACTTGTGTAGAGGGAGGATACATCTAATGAAATTAGAAGATGGTCTGTTTGCCTTTGTATTTCCCTGCAATTTCTGTAATAGATCTCCAGTATCCAAAATTAAGGAAGAGTCTCTTGACATGCTCCTGGAGGAAAAAGTCTACAGATTTGCTGGTGCTCTCCATGATGGAATTACAGGCCGAGATAATGGGACGCCCAGGTGGCTTCATAGTGTCTTTATGAATTGTAGGGATGAAATAAACGATGGGCATCACAGGATGTTCGTTTTTCAAGAATTTGTATTCATTCATGAAGATAATGCCCATACTTCTCCATGCCATCAAGTTGGTATACAGCAAATTCCTTGCCACCTTGGCATCCGCCATGTAGATCTCTTATAGCAGATCCTGTCGTTTAATTGGTCGAGGGCCTCCTCCATATACAGTTCTCTCGGCCAAAGTACAACATTCACGCCTTTGTCAGACTGGCGGATGTCCACATTAATATTCTTTAGTGATTTTTTTTTTTTTTTTTTAACCAAATCGTGGTATTGGCGTCTTTTGTGGTCCTTGACCCCCTTCAGGTGTAACTGCCTAAGATCTTGAGCAACCTTCTCATGGAACATGTCGATGTTACCTTTAAACATTAAAGGATAGAACGTAGAGTTAGATTTAAATGTTGTGGGTGCTGTCCCCACCCTGTTTCCTTGGTCCAGGTTAGATGGCACCTGCGTATTCTCCACCTGCATTTGTAATACATCTTTGAACAACTCCGCATCACCGACAGTAAGAAGCGGGGGACTTAGACTCGGTGGAACAGGCGGTACCATTGATTCAGACCTATGTAGTGTATGATATTGCGAAGCTTGAGTTTGCGGACATACTCATAGATATCAACACGGGTCCCAGCATAGTCAAAGTTGCTCCTAGTGCTATATGAGAGACCTAAAGCCAAAATATTGTTCTCTTTTTGAGAAAGTGTTAAGTTAATGAGGTTGACAAGTCTGTGAGCCATTCAACAATATATTATCACAAACTTGAACTTTCATTGTTTGTGCGGCTTTTTGTATGTTGGCTTTGTATTCCCGTTGTCGTTGTTTATGACCTCTTCGCCTTGCGCAGCATTTCCTGTTTGCGCTTTGCTTTTGTTAGCATTTCTGACACCAGAGCGAAGAGTCTGCCTTCGATCCCGGCGCATACAGTCCAATTCCTGCGCCAGGGTTAATTTCCGAAACCCCAATGTGTATATATGCGTGTGTGTGTATATACATGAAAAATCAATGAGCTGTCATGTGACCAAGGGAGGGATCTCCCGAAACGCATCATGGCGGCATTGGCAAAAATAAAATAAGGCACTGACGAAATCTTGGGTCCACGCTGGTCTTTTCAAGGTTATTGGAGTAGTAAGGCGAGGTTGGAACCATATGTATATGTATGTATGTATGTGTGTATACATACATACTCTCTCTTTTGCTGTGAGAGGGCCCACTCTATGGAACTCACTCCCCCCGCAGATTCGGAAAGAAGAAAGCTATATTAAATTCCGAAAATGCGTAAAAACCTGGCTGTTCCAGAAGCAATTGCAGTAATTTACCACAATTAGCTATCTTCCTTCTATCCAATCGAATGTCACAGGCGCCGGGAAACCCTTTTTGGGTAGCTGTAGCGCCGTACAAATGCAAAAAAATAAATAAATAAATAAATAAATAAATAAATATATATGTATGTATGTATGTATGTATGTGTTATGCCTGCAGTGGAGTGCGCTTTCAAGCGAAAAGGAGAACTCTCTGGAAACATGTGTATCCGGCTTCCTTTGCCGGAGAAGGACGCACCGCTCATTGAAAGGGAAGAGTCTGCAGGTTTGGGTTTGTCCCATTAATCATTTGCGGGACTGCAGAAGAAAGTAAACTCATCGTGCAATGTGGTAACTTTCGGAGGCCCACTGGAGGGCTGGATAACAATTTAAAAAGAATCTGCACAAACCTCACCAGAGGGAAATAAATGTAGAGCACTACATGTCCCAGAGATTCTCACTTGGGGGCCTTGAATAATAAATGGACACATGATACTTGCAGCTTCTCTGTGCATTTTGAAAACCTGTGAACAAGAGGCTTGAAGCCTCGAAACACGTAAGGACATTAAAGAAATCTGAACACCAATTGCCGGTTTTGTTAAATTATGCCTGCAGTGGAGTGTGTATATGTATGTGTATATATATATATATATATATGTATATGTGTTTTTTTATTATCAACTTTATTGGTTTTTCATAGCATGAACAAAAGTATGAGTGGCGAAACATGCACCATCCACACCAGTCCTCAGAATGTCTTTGGTTAATCTACTTATTGTAGTATGTCTCCTAGATCCAGTCCGTAGTAGTTGGGCCATTTGCACTAGATCTCCGCACATTTCCTTAGACAGCCTCAGGCAGCATGTATGGGCTCTTCCAGTTGTGCGCACCAGTTCTTTCAGGAGTGCCACTCTCACAGAGTAGGTGGTACAGCTGATCTCCTGGACCCGACACAACCAGGATGGTCCAGGGGGACCCTACCTGCTCAGGACCAAAGCTAGGAGTAGACAGGGTGCCCCTCCTGCACCTTCCCCAAACCCCCTGCCCTGCCAGTGATGGAATTGGCCCCTGTTGTTATCCAGGAGGGGTGTCCCACATGTGGGAAGCTGACAGGGGCCATTTAGTCTCCCCTGCAGCCCCAACCAAATAGGCATGTGATAGCCTGGGATGGGACTGGGACACAGAAACCAAAAGAAAACGTTGTGTGAAGGCCTTATAGTAATAAAATCCTCCTGCAAAGTCGCAAATGAGAAATTCACTGTTTCTGGGAAAGGAACCCCTAAATCCTCCGGGGTGCTCCAGAAATTTTCTATTAGCTTTTGTCGCACCCCAGGAAGGGCAGGGGCACCACTAACAGATTTTGAAAGTGTTATGGGGCTTCCGGGAGTTCAGCAGCCACCCTGAAGATTCCGCTTCAAGGTAGACCAAAGTCTCCCAAAGGGTTAGATTGATACCCCCTGGAGAAGTTAATTTGTTTTCTGCCAATCTTGAAGATTATGCCTTTCTAAAGAGTCTCTGGAATGGAGACACCCCCTATTGATCTGAAAGCTGCAGTGGCAGCAGTATAAAGATAAAAAATGGACTAATGTCCACGTGATTGAATTTGGAATGCTTTTTTTAATATGCTTCCACTAATAAGGGAGCCGGTTCTAACCATCGCCAGTCTTTCCACTTTGGGGGACTTCAGTCCCCAAGATCCATAGCGCCATGAGGCGCCGACTCCAGCAACCACGCCCGGAGATGCATAAGAGTGCTCGGGCTCCCGCGTCGCTGGAACCCATGCCCACCACCTCCCAGTCTTTCCACGTTGGGGGGACTTCTATCCCCAAGATCTATAGCACCAGGGGGCGCTGACACCAGCAACCGCACCTGGAGGCGCATAAGAGTGCTCGGGGCCCCCACTGCGCGAGAGCCCGTTCTTACCACCACCAGTCTTTCCACGTTGGGGGGGGGGGGGGCTTCAATCCCCAAGATCCATAGCGGCAGAAGGCGCCAACGCCAGCAACCGTGCCCGGAGGCGCATAAGAGTGCTCTGGCCAAGGACGAACCCGTCAGAGCCAGGAAGAGGCTGGGCCCATTCTCTTGGCTCTGCTAATCCTGCCCCTTGTAGTTGGATCCGTGATGGTGAAATCCTGCCCTGAAGCTACTTGATGACACAAGGTAACCCAATCTCATTTATCATGAAGAAACGCAAGGGCATTTGCAGTATGGGAAAACGGAAGCCCACACCTGCCCCAAAAACAACCAATACCAATCTTGATGGTTTTCTCCAAAAGGCGGTAGGAGCCATTAGTAGAGAAGTAGAACGCGCTGAGGGTAGACTTTCTTCAGCACCAATTCCCGATTCACTTTTACTTCCCTCTAACAGTGAACCCCAAATGGACATTCCTGAAATTGTTATTGATCAGACCTCAACCCCCAATTTCTCCCACTGTGACAGTTTTGAGCCATAAGTGTGGCAGGGTATGCTCAGACGTGAGTCCCTTGCTCACTTTGCCACTGGATTCAAGTAAGCCGGGCTGAAGACGGCTGGAATGCCAGAAACCGGTCCTCGGAAGCTTGTTTCCGGTCCAGGGAAGACATGGCTTGGCAGTTCGGGCTGGACTGTTCCCATGAGGCACAGGGTCAGACTGATTTGCATATAGCCATGTCTGAACTGGGGTGGCAGAGTGGGCTAAAGAACGGTGATGGATTAAACCCAGATCTTTTGACTGGGTGTGAGTGTTTGATTCAGATGCTCCGTCCATCACCACCCCCTTTTGTACCGCTTTGAGCCAGGGTGAGCCTCATGCCACACAGGATGAAGGTGAGCCCCTCACATGCTCAACCACAGCAAAGGCTGGACCACCGACCCCATCAGTTGGAAAGAGGAAACAGACTGAGAGTACAGGGGTCGTTCATAAGCTGAATGGCCAGTCGCCAAAGACAAAAGAGAACCAAACCAACTCACATATCAGGAAATGTTTGTAAATCTTGTATGGAAGGGGCAAGCAACATTGACAGTATGGGTCTGACATCTTAATTGGATTTTTTGTTAAATTTGTCCAGGAGGCCATGGCACCCATTTTGACTAGATTGACTAGCATAGAGGAGCAACTTGCCCACGTTCTTCTAGTGCTAGTGGAAAAGCCCATCAGCAAATAAATGAGCAGAAAGGGAAATCCCATCAAGTTACATAGACAAAGGGCAGGGTGTAGTTTTTTCTGGTGCCTCCCCGAACTGGGTGGCACCTGTAAGAGAAACATCTAATTCAAATACTACAGCACCCTCTGAAGATCATATCTATATTATTAATATCAGTACCCAGAACATGATACCAAAGGACCACGTGCCCCAGGAGGACCCCCCCCGTGTATAGCCCACACCCAGGTCATGGCGCTTTGTACCAAACAACATCTAATCCAGTGGGTGGGGGGTAAATCCCTTCCTGGGGATAGAATGTCATACAACCGACCAGATGGTTTATTAAGTGGGCGGGGGTTAATGACACACTAAACCTGCCCCCAGAATGTACACCCTACACTTTGATCGTGACGGTGGTCCGGTTATTACACCCTGGCCAACAAAAAAGCTGCCAGAGCCTCATTAATAAATCAGTGCATTGGTGCTCCAAGAAAACTCCCCCTTGTTTAAACTGGATTGATTATATTATCATGGCTAGACGGGTGAGTTGGGTGGGTCGCATGACTAAAAGCATTCAAGGGGAGCGCGTAGTGCTGAAATTTTTGTGGCGCAAGGTGTGTTCTTTTTGCTCTACAACATCTTAGGGACTCACCTGGCGAACAGATAAAGGTTCTGCCATTGTTTTTTTTTTTTTTTTTAGCCCCCCCCAACCAGGTCTTTACTATCAGTCAGCGGCCTATCCATATAAGACAAAATATATAACAAAATATATATGCCTTCCCTCTGCCCTCCTTTTACCATCTGAATCGCTTTGTGGCCCTCTCGGGTCTGACTGAGATGGATTGACTGACCATACAACCTGGATGTCTAGCTGATAATAGAAGTAAGGGTTTCCTATACGCCGATCCAGGGGGAGTACCAAACAAAGATGTATTTGCCAATATAAAACCCCCAGAATCCCCGGGTTTAAACCTCACTGATCATACAGTAAAGGAGCACACGAATAATCCTATAACTTGTTCCCATCTCATAAATGGAAGCACCAAGGTCAATTGCGAGGGTCGGATCAGATATCTCCTTTTAGTATGTCTGCTGTCATTGTCACACCAGCGGACACGAATCAGGGTCATCTCACTCCCTCATTTAAATTAATCTCCTGAACATTGCAGGTATTCTCCCTAAATTATCAGATTAGGCTTGGTTGGAATATATCGGAGGATTTGATATCATCTGTCTGCAGGAAACGCAGTTTAAAGAGCATTGCGTTGGATGGCTAATATGCTTTTCTTGTTCCTGCCACCCCTTTACCAGCTCGGAGGGCAAAAGTAGAGTTGGTGACCTTAATCAGAATTAAATATGGTTCTATAAAAGCCCACTGTGTAATTTCATCACCATGATTCTAATTGATTGTGATTTGGAACCTGATGCAGGTCAGGGTATTACTGGTAAACTGGTATTACAACATTTTTGACTCAAAGTGCATGTCATAGAAGCATTACAGACGTACATTAATAATGTTTTTGGGACGTGCCAGCCATTATGTGTTTTGTGAGTGTACTTGTTGTGAGCATAGCACAGTATTGGGCCTGTTGGCTACAGAGGGACAGCAGCTGGCGCATTTTATCCATACCCCGCAGGGCGAGGCATTACATTCCATTGAATGACCTAGATAGCTTGATTAGCAGTTCCTTAGTCCAGTGACCCACTTTTGTTTGCGGGGGTAGGGAAAGTTTTATTGACTTTGTTTATTTCTAGGGAGTTCCTCATTATTTGTCTATGATTTCAATATGGAACCTAATTCTTCGAGCGACAACAACCCACTCTCTTCCTCAATGTAATGGCAGAGGCAGGGGTGGGCAATGGTCGCCGGATTTACTATAACCCCAATAAAGGGGTAAGATAAATCCTTCTCAATTTGAGGCTGAAACAGTTAAATCAAATTATGACCTGATAATGGAGTGCCTCCAACTGGATTCCTCCTCAGCCATGATTGTTCAAAATTTTGAAAGAATCTGCACAAATGTAGCCAATAGATTAACACCCCCGGCTAGGTTGGTGGAGCCTCAATAGGCGCAATGGTTTAACGCTAAATGCTCCAGAGCCCACAATTTTTTTTTTTTAATTGCCCTCCAGTCCACCCCTCGCAATAGATCACTAATCAAATGCGCTAGACGATTGTATAAAAGCACCATCAATATAAGGAAAGACGAGTTGAGGCGTTGAGCCTGGGACGACCTGGAGAGCGCAAGTGCCCTCAAAGATGGTAAAGGTTTCTGGGCTATTATTAATCGACCACCATTTACGGAGGGGGCGAAAAAGATGAATTCATTGAACCTGGGGGACATCTGCGAATCCCACTTTGCGACTATATTTACTCCAAGCTGTTTGGAGTGAACAGCGAGTAATGATGATCTCCCCGCCGATTCAACACTGGCCTCTCACCTCAGTGCCTCATTTACAGTGGCAGAGGTTGATGTAGGCTTAGCAAAAGGAATCTGCATGAAGGGCCCAGGACCAGATGGGGTCCCGCTAGATTTTCTTAAAAATAAATATTAATCCCTGGGCACCCCTGCTGACTAATGTTTTTAAATTAATTGCAATCTGTCCAATCCCAGCATCTTGGAAGGAACCCATTGTTGTACTGGTGTTTAAAAAGGGGAATACTCAGAGTTTTGAAAAATACCCCTCACACACCAAAAGGCCCCTTGGTGTCATGCTTCATCATCGGGGTCTTCGCACCCCTCTACCGGGATGCGGCGTGCTGCGACCTGCGACTACGCGGGAGCACTTGCAGTGTTGACTATGTGTGGTGTCCAGTGTGTGGGGTATATTAAGAGTGAGTGGGGGGTGTGTAGTGAGAAAAAATTATTAAAAAGTACCTGGCACTAGAGTATGAAAGAAAAATGTATTCTGGACTCTGGCTGGTACTGTTAAAAGAAGTGCAGATTGAGGTCTAAGTTGTATAATGAACAAGACCTCTGGTGTGCGTTGTTGTCGACATGTTTCGGAGACAAGCTCCTTCCTCAGGACGGGGGCACAACCTCCCCTCCCTACTCACGTCTTGTTAAAAATGTGTGTATTTACAGAAAAGTGAAATTTTAAATTTAATATTAGGCTAAGTGTGCCTACAGCGGTCCGCTACAAGCACAATGACTTGTGAAGCTTTCTTGTAGGCTTCATGAGCATAGTCAGGACGCCGGGGTGTTGCTTCAATGGCTATAAGCACAGGACTCGTTGGTCACCGTCTTACCCGGAGCAGCGTGCGGGGTAAGACGGTGACCAACGAGTCCTGTGCTTATAGCCATTGAAGCAACACCCCGGCGTCCTGACTATGCTCATGAAGCCTACAAGAAAGCTTCACAAGTCATTGTGCTTGTAGCGGACCGCTGTAGGCACACTTAGCCTAATATTAAATTTAAAATTTCACTTTTCTGTAAATACACACATTTTTAACAAGACGTGAGTAGGGAGGGGAGGTTGTGCCCCCGTCCTGAGGAAGGAGCTTGTCTCCGAAACATGTCGACAGCAACGCACACCAGAGGTCTTGTTCATTATACAACTTAGACCTCAATCTGCACTTCTTTTAACAGTACCAGCCAGAGTCCAGAATAAATTTTTCTTTCATACTCTAGTGCCAGGTACTTTTTAATAATTTTTTCTCACTACACACCCCCCACTCACTCTTAATATACCCCACACACTGGACACCACACATAGTCAACACTGCAAGTGCTCCCGCGTAGTCGCAGGTCGCAGCACGCCGCATCCCGGTAGAGGGGTGCGAAGACCCCGATGATGAAGCATGACACCAAGGGGCCTTTTGGTGTGTGAGGGGTATTTTTCAAAACTCTGAGTGCTTCAATCACTTTTGATCACTCTTGTCCCTCTCCCCTGTTGGATTCACTTTGTTTATGTAACTATTCCTGTGGAGCACGAATCCAACGACTAGCTCTACCTCCCTCATTTGATTTTGATAAAAAGGGGAATAGAAATGACCTCGCCTGTTACAGGCCAGTTTCCCTCACCGACGCAACTGTTAAGGTGCGGAGTAGGGTAGTTCTTGCCCGACTCTAGGCCTGGGCAACTAGTAAGGGTTTCATTTTAAAAACCCAATATGGCTTACGCAGTGGTTTGGGCACCACAGAGCAGTGCCTAAACGTATCCTTGATCATGGGCAAGTACATGAAGGCATGGAGGGGTTCTATCCACCTTGCCTTCATGGACTTGTCCAGTGCTATTGATACTGTCAACCGGGAGAAATTGTAGGCGCTAATGGGTGATATGGGCATAGAGGAAGCATTGATCTTGCTTCTAAGAAGGCATCACGCAAACACCACCATGGCCATAAGATATGGCCGACAGCGGGAAAGGACCAAGCCCATTGTCTCCACAGAAGGTGTTCCTCAGGGGTGTATTTTAGCTCCTTTTCTTTTCTTGATTTATACCAGTGGTTTATTGGGAAAGAAAATTGATTTCCCCTATAGTAGAGGGAAACCAGTCCCACTACTTTCATATGCGGATGATACCATAATTATGGCCCTGACGGCCAACAGCATACAAAAATCACTTGATGCCTTTACAGACTTCATTTCTGCCCTTGATCTAAAGGTCAATTTTATAAAATCTTATGTAATGGTATGTGACCCTAAAAAGATAAAAAAACAGAAACTTCAGTGTAAGGGGAAGAATATTGAAAAGTTGAAAACCTTTACATATTTGGGAAATATGTTTAATAATGAGATGAAGTGGGAACCACTGGCCACGTAAAGAGTTCAGCAGACCAGCAGGGTTGTGGAGGGGCTCTTCCGTTTTGCCTATAAGCTAAGCCACAAACCGGTGTCTTAGTTAGTTAATTTATATAAAGCTAAATGTTTGTCAGTTGCGTCTTATGGGGCAGGAGTGTGGGGCTACCATAAGTCGCCAGGCACAAGTTGTGGAAATTAAGTTTACAAAAAGACTATTGATGACCCCAAATAGCACCGCAATACTCGCGTCATCGAGACTGGGGATGGAATATGTAGAAGATCGCATTGACATTGCCCCCCCTCCCCCCCCCCCCCTCCCCCCTTCTCTTATGGGCCAAAATATGGGTGTCAGAAGAATTATCATTTTCTAGGGAGGGGATTGAAGATTGCATTAAATTGGACAAGTCATTGATGATCCCCCTGGCTTCATTTTGTGAGGGAAAGGCTATTTATGATTGGTTTGGGGGAGTCTTTTGAGACTCCGACGAGTATCCACAACAAACGCTAAGGCTATTATAACAGAGGCGCATCACACCTGGGCAAGCGCGCGTCACACGCATCGTGAGGCCACTGGTCCCAGTTGCTTGTTCATGGCTAAATAGCAATTTTATCTAACTTTCATTACTAATATACTGACATGATTTTTTTTTTTTTAACAAGATTTAGTTTAGGCACTGTGCACTTTCTAGTGGCATTTCCAAGACAATCTGGGTGGACCGACAATCATCGCCTGTCTTTGTGACAACACTGTAACCCAGAGTATGCTGCATTTTATCCTATTTTGCTCACTTTACAAGGAACGAAGGATAAGATTTTTGGCACCACTATTAAAGAATAATCGGCCCTGTACATATGTTGATGGGTTCAGATAGCTGCAATCACTGACCAGTTCTGCTATTTGTACTGCGGTGTCAAATTTGATAAAAGTTGCAATGGCTATTAGAAAGCATTATGAATGGTGTCTCTGTGAACTATACGAAATCCTCCATATTTCCCCTGACTGATACCACCACCACCTCCTTTCCACTTGACTACCCATTAAAGTGGGCCTATGGCCTGGTTAAGCAGGAACCTGCAGGAAGTCTGGGACATGAACTACAGGCATACAGTGTCTTGGGTGGAAGATGGGGTCACTGCATGGGCCAGTTTCCCTCTGTCTCTGGCTGGGAGAATCGCCATCGCAAAAATGGTGATACTGCTGAAACTGCTGTATCTATTTGTCAACATCTCGATTCCTCTTACGCAAACTTTTTTTTTAACTATACGTTCCTTATTAATCTCCTTGGTCTGGGCGGGCCGACAGGTGTGGATCTCGTTCTGACCACACAATTGTCCCAGGGTGGTATTGGTGCCCCGGACATCCAATTGTATGCTTTCAGTGCACAAGCACAGCTTTTACACTACTGGGCCCACCCAACCCCTATTCAGCCACATACGGCTGTGGAGATGGATGTTGTGGCTCCCACCCCTCTTCACGCGACCCTCTGAGCCTTATAAAAGGGCTGAGGAGACATCGACACTGTGGAAACATTGAGGTGGGCGTGGGATAAACTACGGGAAAGAGCGCATTCAAAAATCTTATATGCTCTGTCCATTCCGCTAGCACACAACCCCATGTTTCCTACTATGGGGGAGGGAGCAAGTAGAGTACTGGCACAGAAGATGGGAATACGCAACTTCGCAGACCTCTACCCGGGACATGCCTCCCCCCACCCCCCCCACCCAGCAAGTGGAGGAGAGCACTATCTCCTTTTCTGACCTTTTTTAGGGGCCACATGTAGGGCACTACATGATGCATTCCCCAACCCCCCCACCTACATTGCCTGCCCTTGAAAACTCAAGACTGAGTCCTCGCAGACTCATCATGAGGATCTACAACATGCAGAATTCCGCCCCTTGCTAACGCCACAAGCCTTTCAGGCGTGGAATACAGAAATGCAAACTGCGCTCACCGAGGAACAGTGGGAATTTTGTTGCAATCAACTAACGGCCTTGTCCCTCAATTATAAGCTATGCCTGATTAATTTTAAATTTCTCCATAGATTCTATAGGACCCCTTCTCAACTTCACTGTATGGGGATTAGGGCAGATGATGGCTGCTGGAGATGTGGCCGTTGCCCCACCTACATTCCTGCATATGGCATGGAGTTATCCTAGGTTACACACATTTTGGTCTGCAATTTTCACAACTATACATGAGATCATCCGCACTCCTAGCGATCCGAATCCCCGTACTAGGACTATTGGGATACGTAAAAAAACACTCCAACTGGGACTCGTAAGTTTCACGCCAAGTTACAGTTGCTTGCCAAGAGGAGGTTGGCTATGCTCTGTGGGAGGAGGGGGCCCCCCTCCATGAAGGAATGGACTTGGGATGTAGCATTTAGCCACACGCAACTATCCACGTTCTTGGAGTTGATGCCATCGGCATCCAGTCCAAAAGGCATATGGGAACCCTTTTTGGGCGCGCACACGTACACAGGAGGATGCAGACCCCCCCTGGGGTTTCTGTCGACTAGTAGATGTACCTATGGGTGCCTACTGGTGAATAATTGGTGAAAGCAGGGGCTTTGCAGAAGCAGAATGATTCCGGTTTACACTGGTGAACACAGGTTGGACCTATCTTGGGAGCATGACGGGAAATGTTGAATTTATAGAACTAATGCTAGGTGTAACTGGATGTACGTTATATACTATGTTATGTTCTCTTTTTAACATTGGTGAGGTACGGGATTGGACTTGTACAATTAGATCTGAAAGAGACACGTTAGTGATAGATTCCTTACCTTAGAATATCCCCAGGCGTCAGACTGGATCCGGAAACTTTTTGCGTAGCAGTACCCTTGCATGTCGATAGGCGTCGTCGGTGGCTCCGCTTCCGTCGTCGGCGCCGTGATGACGTCGTTGAGTACTTGGTCGCCGCCTCTGCGTGCTGACGTCAGTTCTTCTTTTTTCCGCGCCAGCCAGCTCAGATCTGGAAAAAGCAGTAACCCCAGTCAATTTTTGACTAACTTTTTGAGATAATTTTTGATCCTTCTCGAAGTCTTGCGACTCCGATCGGTGCCGTAGGGATGCCTGGTTTCAAGCACTGCGAGGATTGCGACCGCACGATGACGGTCACGGATCCTCGCCACCTGTGCCTAACTTGTCTAGGCGTCGACCACGACGACAAGGCCTCCTCAGACTGCCGGGCCCTCTCTTCGAAAGCCAGGCAGGAGCGGTCCCGCAGGCGACTCGAACTCCGGCAGTCGGCCCCGCGCCGCGTGAGGTCCCGGTCACACGGGAGGTCGAGGGACAGGTCGTGGGGACAGAGCCACCACACCGCCCACGTGGCTCCTTCAGAGTCGCGGGCGTCGCGTTCCGCCCCACACCCATCCGGTCCCTGGGCGAGACGCGACGCCGGAGGAGATTGAGCGCTTCCTCATGGCCATGAGGTCCCTTTCTCCTCCGACGGGCTCCGTGGCGCCTTCGGGCCCAGCGGACCCGCCTGGGGTCCCTTGCGGGTCGGGGGCTTCGGCCCTGACGCCGTCAGGTGCTTCGACGCCGCCAGCGCCTTCGGGCCCGGCGCCGCAGAGTCAAGCGCTGGACCTTCTTCGAGCTCTGGATCGTCACCGGTGGACCTCACGACCCCCCCGGCGTCGGTCCGTCAGGTGTCGCCTCCGGTGCCGTCCTCGGGCGGCGCCGCCCCCGATTCCTCCTTTGCTCCGGTTCCGACGTCGGAGCTGCGCCGCTGGGTGCCGCATCCGACGCCGTTTGGAGATTTTCACTTCTACGAACCGGCCCCATTGATTGAAAACCCTGAATACCAGGAGATGGGTGATGAGGAGGTTTGGGAGGGGTCTGAGGACCCTCTGACCAGGGAGTGTCAGTCTTATGACTGGGCAGGAACCTTGGGGAGGCCAGTGGCCTGGACACCTCTCCAGACACTGGTTTTGTCTCCCCTCCTACCGTGGCTTCGGAGGAGGGGGCAACCTATAGCGTGGTGTTGATGAGGGCTGCCAAGGCCTTGATCCTTGAGCTCCCCGTCGCGGCCGTGAGGACTAACCTCCTCACTGAGGTCCTTAAACCGCAGTCCAGCTCGGCCGTGCCTCTGCTGCCTTTTAATGAGGCCTTGACCGATGTTCTTTTGGGCACTTGGTCCAGGCCCGCTACGGGTTCGCCCGTAGATGGGAACGTGGCCAGACGCCACCGCCCGGTCCCCGGCGACCCATGTTTCCTGTCCACCCACCCCAACCCCGAAAGTCTGGTCATCCAGACCTCCAATTCCCTGACTGCATTCCCGTCGGCCCCGCTGGACAGGGAATCCAAGAGGTATGAGAATTATGGAAAGAAGATATTCTCCTCCCTTAGTTTGGGACTGCGGTCTTCCAACACCGCATGCCTCTTGTGCCGTTACACCCACTCTCTGTGGGAGACGGTGGCGGAAGTGCTGCCAGAGTGTTCGTTGGAGGTATGGGCTAAACTCGGCCAAGCCCTTGTGGAGGGCCGAGATGCAGCCAAGTATTCTATCCGGTGTGGGCTGGATACCACCGACTCGCTAGGCAGAGCGATGGCAACGACAGTGGCGGTGAGACGTCACGCCGAAGACACCACCCGCACGATGAACACCATCCACTCCGGATCACCAACCGACCCCGGATCACCAACCGATCCCTGCCCCCACCACGTCTTCAACAAGGCCGACTCCATCATCGCACCCCAACTCCGGGACATCATCAACACCTCCTTCAACACCGCCACCTTCCCGGAGAGCTAGAAGCACGCCGAGCTCAGCGCCCTCCTGAAGAAATCAACAGCGGACCCCACCGACCTCAAAAACTTCCGCCCCATCTCGCTCCTCCCTTTTCCCGCCAAAGTCATTGAGGAGACCATCAACAGACAGCTTGCCACCTTCCTCGAGACGAACGGATCCCTCGACCACTCGCAGTCCGGTTTCCGAGCCAACCATAGCACCGAGACCGCCCTCATCGCAGCCACTGACGACATCAGATCCCTGCTCGACAACGGGGAAACAGCAGCCCTCATCCTCCTGGACCTCTCTGCAGCATTCAGCACTGTCTGCCACGCACCCTAGTCCAGCGCCTCAGCAACATCGGAATCCAAGAAAAGGCACTGGAGTGGATCATCTTGTTCCTCACCGGAAGAACCCAGAGAGTCCGCCTCCCCCCGTTCAGATCCGAGGCCACCAAAGTCATCTGCGGCGTGCCAGAAGGATAATCACTCAGCCCCACCCTCTTCAACGTCTACATGAGCCCCCTTGCAGCCATCGCACGCCAACACAACCTCAACATCATCTCCTACGCAGACGACACCCAGCTGATCCTCTCCCTCACCAACGACCCCGCCACCGCCGGAACCAGCTTACACGAAGGGATGAAAGATGTCGCCAAGTGGATGAAGAACAGCCGCCTGAAACTGAACTCAGACAAGACGGAAGTCCTCATCCTGGGATCATCGCCCTCTGCCTGGGATGACTCCTGGTGGCCCCCTGCCCTGGGCACCACTCCCAAGCCAACGGACCACGCACGTAACCTGGGCTTCATCCTGGACTCCTCCCTCTTGATGACCAGACAAGTCAAGGCCGTCTCATCATAGTGCTTCAACACCCTGCGCATGCTCCGAAAGATCTTCCAGTGGATCCCCACCGAAACCAGGAAGAGTGTCACCCAGGCACTAGTCACCAGCCGACTGGACTACGGAAACACCCTCTATGCCGGAAACACAGCCAAACTTCAGGAAAGACTCCAACGCCTCCGCACGACTCGTCCTGGGCATCCCCGACACAGCCACATCTCCGGCCACCTGAGAGACCTGCACTGGCTCCCCGTCAGCAAGAGGATCACGTTCAGACTCCTCACCCACGCACACAAGGCTCTCTACGACCTGGGCCCCAAGTACCTCAACAACCGCCTGACCTTGTACACTCCCACCCGCCAGCTACGATCGACCAGCCTCGCCCTCGCCACCGTTCCACGCATCCGCAGAGCCAACACCGGAGGAAGATCCTTCTCCTACCTGGCAGCCAAGACATGGAACTCCCTCCCCATCCACCTCCGGCTAACCCAGGACCATCTCTCCTTCAGGAAGTAACTCAAGACCTGGCTTTTCGAGCAGTAACGGACCCCTCTCCCCCAGCGCCTTGAGACCCCTCCGGGTGAGTAGCGCGCTATACAGATGTTATGATTGATTGATTGAATGAATGTCCTTGAGAGATGGTACCATCAGAGAATGTTATTGATGTGGTGTGCTATTATGGATGTGATAGTTCTATCTTTATAATTGTGGTGACACCGTGCCAGTAGGCCTGACTTTTTATAATTGCGCCCTATGATCCTATGCCTAGGCATATGTATAGGAAATACTATGATTTATGGTTATGATTTACAGGGGTGGCAACTGTTTTGAGGTTGTCACCAAAGTTATTTCCATCTACCTAATTTGTAAATATTTCAAAATTAATTTGGAGTATTTAAGTGTCTGTAATAAAGTACTTTTCCTTTTTATAAGAGAAATCACTGACTGGGGAATGATTTATTGAATGTTGGTGCATACCAGCAAGCTGGGGGTACTAGCCCACACCACCTCTTCTGAGTAGGCCTTAGATTGCTCTACTTGGCTACCCTGAGAGATTGAATTGCTGTAATGGGGTTATTAGTTCCCAGTAAAGAGAAGTTGCTGACGTTTCACTGGAAAAGGACTCCCATCCTTTGCATCGAATATCGCATTTTCTTACAGACGCTGTTTGGTACTTTAATTTACTTATGCATTTTACTGTGTTTTATCCATCTTGCTTCTAGCTGTGTTTGATGCTTATTTTTCATTACTCTGACACCGTTCTCTAAATTCTTGTAAATTAATTGCTACATGTGATTTCATGTTTTTTTGTGATCGACTGGCTCTATGTTGTATATTGCAACACATGCAGCACTCTGTGCTGTATGAATACTGTGTACCCTAGACATTGCAATACACCTGAGGAAGACTCCTTCGCGCAACTGTCGTCTTGCTTCTAGTTAGAAATGAAATATGCAGCACATTTCTCTTTTTTTTTTAATTTATTTTTTTGCAGATCACTGACCTACGTTCTTCTTTCACGAACGTACATAATCTTTAAGACTTTAGGTTTAGGATCAATGCTTACGCTAACGTTTTGACACGAACAATAAAAAAATGCAAATGCTGCTGCACCCTCATTGAGATTTTGGAAGTAACTGTGTCTGCATATTCCGTCGCCCTGTTATCTGGATGTAGGCTGCTGTGATTAAAACTTGCAGTTAAGATTCCACTTTTGTTTGCAGAAACGTGTTTTGTGTACATCTGCATGTGGCCGGAAAGAAAACTAATATCCGAAGGCTACTGCAGAAAATCGTGAAATTGCTTTTCGAAGACATTTCCCAGTTAAAATAAGACTGCCAACTTTCAGCGAAGTGGCTGCAAGTGTACAAATCCGGCATGAACCAGACATTTGACTTCCCCAGGCCAAATACCGCATAGACTGTAAACACTTCTTTCTCCACCTTCGTGTTTTGGATCATTGCCAGCAGGTGAAAGCGGACACCACGTACGTTGAGGTTAAACTTGCTGAGCAGGGACATTATCTTAAAGCCTTTTAACAAAGGTCTCTCCAGTTTCTAATATGTACAAAGGTGGAGCAAAAAGATAAAGGCGAAGGTCGGGCGGATAAACGAGATGTATTCATCCAGGTGCAATCCTAAAGCGCTGCACACCCGAGTAAAAGAAAGAACAATGCAATTCATTGACGGCAATTAAGAAACCGCGACAGCATTCTGAATTGCCTCTGAGCGCCTTTGTTGCTCTCTTCCTCTCTTGGAATAGGTTACGGTAGCGAGGATAGGGTTTGAATACATGCCATTTCAGCATTTTTCTAGACGGAAGGTATTTTTTTTCCTACAAGTCCTGGATAAAAAGGTAATGGGGTGCCCCCGTTTGGCGCCTTTGCACGATTTGGGGGTAAAAACGTGCTCCATGGCATGTCCATCAGAGAGGTTTTGGTGACTAGAGTCTGAACAGCTAGCTATATTTCATAGGACCCTTAGTTTAGAGCGGGTAAAGGGCATGGGTGCGAGCCATTTACATTATATGCAAAAAGGGAAGGGGTATCCCCGACTAGAGTTCCTAATTCGGGATAGATACAGTGTTTGAAAAAGCAGAATAATTAGGAACTGGTTTAACTAAAGGACAAGACCTGACATGAGACAGCAATAACTATAAGTGAACACCGTGCATGGTACAAAAATATATAAGTTTTATTTTATTAAATTAAAGCAAAATGTAACATTTAGCCATGTTTTTAAATTACAACGATCAGTGTGTCTAAATAAGCTTCCATACAGTTCCTAAATAATGAATGTCTTTGAAATGTATTGAACTGTACCGTGAACAAAATTGTATATTACTGTATATATGTAGATTTACCATCACATGTATAGTGGAGGCATACACACAGAAAAACATAAAATAAAGTAAAAATGTTTGTATTTTAACCACAAAGAAACCGCTTTAAGTTAATAAAATAAAACTTATATATTTTTGTACCATGCACGGTGTTCACTTATAGTTATTGCTGTCTCATGTCAGGTCTTGTCCTTTAGTTAAACCAGTTCCTAATTATTCTGCTTTTTCAAACGCGAGCCATTTACATTGCCATTCTTTCATATCTTCGTTAGTTTGCCATTCTTTCATATCTTCGTTAGGTTGCGTATGTGTGTGTGTGTTGCCGGGTTCACGAAAGTCCTCGGGACTGTGCTTTGAAATTGCCCAAATTGTAATTTTCTATGCTTTCGCCTAACCCTCAGGGCCATATGTATCATAGTTTCGTTTTGCGATTCCTAAATAGCGATTTTTAAGGAATCGCTATTTAGGAATTGCAAAATGGTATGTATGAAGAAAATCGCTTTTAATTAGCGATTCCTTAATCTTCCTTAATTGCGAATTCGCATTTTGCGAATTCGCAATTAAGGAATAATTTCCAATGCATTCCTATGGGCCAGGAGGCCCATAGGAATGATTTCCAAATAATTCACAAATTGCGAATTCGCAATTTGCTAATCTCAATTTGAGAATTATTGCAAGGGTGCAGGGGTGTCAAGGACACCCTGCTGCACCCCTGTAAATTACATGTGTGTGCATATGGCGCACATACATGCCCTATGGGCATGTATGTGCGTCACATGCCACAATCAAAAATACAAATTAGTGTATCTTGAACAGAAATTGCAATTTACCACCAACTGGAAGTTGGTGGTAAATTGCGATTCCTTAAGCTAAATTTGCAACAGTAAAATGCTTCATACATAGCATTTAAGGAATCGCAAAATTGCGATTCCTTAAATTCTATGGCAAATTAAGGAATCGCAAGTATTTGCGATTCCTTAAGATGCGATTGTTTGATACATTTCAATTCATGCTAATTAGCCTTTTTTGATTCGCAAAGGCCGAAATTCGGCGAATTTCGGCCTTTGCGAATCAAAAAAGGCTTGATACATATGGCCCTTGATGAGCACATTTTCTGCTGGAGGACTGCACTTAAGGTACATTGCCTTGTATTATTTTTTAAAACTTGGGGCATATTACTAAGGAATAGCGATATTTATCGCAAAATGCGCTTAGCACAGTTTTTTTTCAACGCTGCCTATCGCTGGATATGTTAGCGGAGAAAACATGCTATTAGCAACATTTTTCTCCATTGTGCTAAAATATCCAGCGATAGCTGCGAAATGCGTGAATATCGCTGAGAATACAGTGATATTCACGCATTAGCGACAAAATGCTCTTAGCCATGTTATCCAACTCCCATTGGATAACATGGCTAAGAACTGGTCTGGGCAGGTGTTAGTATTTGGAGATATTCGCACTTAGCGTGAATATTTCCATCCCTACGCCTGCCTTGCTAATAGGCGATAGCGACGTTAATGACTGCTTTCAGTTGCTAACTGGTTGGGTGCGCCCACTTTGCATGTAATTAGCGATAAACATCGCTGACCTGCAAAGCGGGCCCCAAACCGCTCGCTATCACCTAAAAGCTGTCGCTAACATTAGTTATCGACAGCTTGCTGATAAGGCGATAGGCAATTATCGCCGCTTTAGCAGCCGTTTTCGGCCGCTAAGCGGCGATAATTCTATCGCCTTGCTTGATAATATGCCCCTTTGTTTCCTTTACAGGGACAATATATTCCTTGTGGTAACATCGCTTTCTCCAAACACTTGGGGGCATATTTACAAGCCCCTTGCGCCACTTTTGCGTCATTATTAACATGGGGAAAATTACGCAAAAGTGGCGCAAGGGGCTTGTAAATCTGCCCCGTAATCTATAGATGTGCAGGGCAGTTATTTATCCCTAATATACACAGATGTGACAGCCTTTGATGACACTAAATTTAGATGTGCAAACTGAGTGCAAATCCGATCCCGAATGTTTTACAGTAGTACGCGAGTTACGACTTTGTACTTATTTACTGTCTCCCCAAAGGCAGCATGTGCCCTGTTTCTCCCCAGTAAACAACTATGCTCCATCATCACACCTGCAACTACAGCTGCAAGCAGTTGCTTATAAAATTTGATGTAACTGTGTTTATTGCTCTAAATTCCATTTTTGTCCATAAATATCTGCAGATTTAGTTTTTTAATTCCAGTGGTACCAGCTTTGCCGTCACTTGTGTAAAATCCAGGGTTGTGCTGAGTTAGGAGGAACATTAATGTATGCCGGTTTAGCTGTCTGCCTTTCATGTTTCACAGGCGGCTGGAGGAGTTCTTATAATTAATGTTTACAGTATATTTTCCTTGAAGCTACTCCTGTATTGGTAAAGTGTGGCATATGGTTGCTTCACGAATCACTGTCTTATTTATGACAAGCTTGCAGGTTTAGTTTTAAGTCTAGCGGGCCATTTAACTGTGAAGCATGCAGACGGGGGAAATGTTCTTGGATTTGAATAGACCAGACTATACAGATGATCCACTTGGAGCTGAACCTTTATTTCGTTCCAGGTCTGGGCAATTCAGCGCTGTTGCCATTTCAGTTTTATTTACCCTTTGAGTTCATCTTAAGAACTCTTTTGCTGAAAGAAACCCAAGTGCTATTTGGAATTTTATTTAAAAAAAAGAATTATTGGGGGGCGTGGCTAGCAGCTGAGCATGGCGGCAGCCTAAAAGAGGAGCTCCGTAGACCGGACTGCCTCTCCTAATATCCAACCACTTATCCGTGCAGATAAGCAGCTCTAACGGAGGGTTCCGAAAGCCCGGGACCGGGCGGGACCCAGGGCAGCAACTCCGGAATCTGTCCGACACTGGAGACGGAACTTACGTCGAGACGACCCTGAGGCCTTGCCAGCCATAAGAAGCCGGGACATGTCCTGAATCATCGGCGGAAGAGAGACAAGGGAGGTGCGGTTCGTCCCCACCGGAAACACGCGACCACACTCCGGAGAGTGGCTCATGAACTTGGAAACAGCAAGACTTGTTCAAACTGTCTTCATTAACCTCGACTACGCCTAAGGAACCAAACTTTAGGCGGTCGGAAGAAAGTTCTCCCGGACAGCAGTGAGGCGAAACCGAAACCTAAGAAGAACAAAGGGCTGGCCCACCATCTTAGTGCGCAGTACTCGACGGGTCGGTCGCCTTGAACACCGCCACCTCATCGTCAAACGACTTTATAGAGTGGGACCCCTGGCCCAATAACGACAGCTACCGACCCGCTGTAAGACTTGCAGAATCACAAACTGGGGTCTGGCCGTGCGGGGAGGAGGTGGCCCACGAGAGGAGGCAAGTGTCGCCCAGTTACATACCGGACCCCACGACACGATTGGGCGGAATACCCTGTGAGGCTTCTAGGGTACGAAGGAGTAAGAATGGCTGGAAAGAACACGAGAGGGGGCACCACGCAGACCCGAATTGATCGATTTGCCAGTGGTGGGGTAACGTCCTCCCCGACGGCTACAGCCGGCAAAATGGCGGAAGGGGCGAACGCGCAGAAAACACTGGACGATGACATGAGGACACTGACCCAGGTGCAGGCCACGGTGGGCTCGATATCTACTGAAATCACTTTGATCCGTGCCGACTTTCAGAAAATGTCGGAGAAAGTGAAATCGATGGAAGTGGTCACGAAGTCCCTTGTAGAGGACGTCTCGGAGCTCCAAACGGAGATGCAACATTTGGCGATAGAGAACAAAACACTGCGTGAAAAGCTGGACGATCAGGAAGGTCGCTCAAGACGGAACAACATACGAATTCTTGGCGTACCGGAATCCGAAGGCGTTAGAGCAACTGATCTCTACGTGGAGGACCTAATTAAAAAAGAGCTCCAACCCAAAGGACTGTCTGCCTTTTTCTCTGTGGAGAGAGCACATCGAGTGCCGGGAGGCAAACCTAAGCAAGGAGCGACGCCAAGACACATCCTGGCTCACCTCTTCAACTTCCGGGACAGGGACGCCATTTTACAGGCGGCCAGGGTGTCCCCTCCGGTGAAGATCCTCAACTCTACTCTGGCCTTTTTTCCGGACTATACGGCGGAAGTTGCGCGCCGTAGAAGGACATTTCTGGAGGTCAAGAAGGAACTGAGGGCGAGAGAGATCCCCTACTCCATGCTTTTTCCGGCGCGGCTGAGGGTGGTATCAGACAATAAAACTTGGTTCTTTGACACTCCTGAACTTGCAAGAGACTGGCTCGATGGGTGGAGACCGGCGACACAGCCTCGTAGATCTAATAGATCGAAAAAGGACAAACACATGGGGCTCCCGGAGGACTCGCAGACGTCTCACAGGATGGAGGAAGAAATCTCACAGGACGGAGATGCGGTGGAGGAAGGTGCCGGCAAGGGACATTAATCTTCGCGGAGGACACTCAGAATCTTGTTTCTGTATTTTGCATTCTGCCAGGGGGCCGGCTACAGGACACTAGGCTGAGGGCTTCCAAGGAGTGTATGAGGGGCCGCCGGCTCCGGAGACTCTTCACCCCGCAAGCAAGTATTTGGTGTGGGGAATGGGACAGGCACTCTGCTACGTTGGGGAGGCGGGCGGTTCTGAGTCCGTATGGCAGGGGGGCAGGGAGGGGGGTTGTTCAGGGAATGGGGGGGGGGGGGTTCTAGGTTTCTTGTTTTGTTTGACTCATGGAAACACTATACAACACGGCGAAATGCAAGCTTACAGGGGGGTATACCGAGTACTATGGCAAGCAGAGGTTGAAATGTATAAACTAAACATTATAGGTGTGCATGGCACGCGACTTACGATCATCTCCTCTAACTGAGAACATAAGCACGGGTCCGATACCTCCATTACAAGTGATGTCCTGGAATGTGAGAGGTCTTGGGGACAAGATAAAGAGGGGGCTGGTCCTGCAGGGTATTAAGAGACTGAATCCAGATCTAATCCTTCTTCAGGAGACACACCTAGTGGGGGGCGGCGAGCAAAGCACTGGATAGACGGGGCTATAGTATGGTGGTGCATTCAGACTTTACCTCCGGGTCTCGTGGAACGGGTATTCTAATGAAAAAGGCGTCTCGCTTCATACTGCATTCCACGAGAACCGATGAGTATGGCCGTTTTGCTGTGGCGATTGGGCAGTGGGAGGGCAAGCCCCTCAACGTGGTTTCGGTATACATTCCACCAGCGCTGCACGCGACCACTCTGCCCGAATTAGGGAAATTACTGTTAGATCTTCCGGAAGGTGACCTAGTGTTGGGAGGAGACTTCAATGCAGTGGCACACAACTCGCAGGATAGATACCCGACCAGAACACACACGTCTGGTCCGTCCCGCTTTCACGAATTTATCGAGGCACAAGGGCTAATGGATGTCTGGCGGCACCTCAACCCTGAGGGCCGGCAATACACTTATTACTCTGCAAATCATAATAGTTTGTCCCGCATAGACTACTTTTTCACACTGGGGAATGGTCATCTTACAATCAGTGATGTGCAGATTAGGCCCAGGGGTATTTCAGATCACTCCCCCCTAACACTGAATATCTCATGCCCGGGGAGGGTGCGCAGAAGGTTGTATCCAATCTATCTGGGGTATATTAAGGTACCACATATACGGAAGGAATTAAAAAAGGCAACCCGACACTACTTCGCGGAAAATACTGGTTCGGTGTCCTCTCCCACTACTTTATGGGAAGCATACAAAACAGTTTTGAGAGGTCATGCCATTACAACAATAACAGGGCATAAGCGCGCGCAGCAACTGGAGTTGAGGGACCTAGAGTTGGCCCTGGAGGCAGCAAACACGGCCCACACGGACCACCCGACAGAGGAAACACTACACACACTTACACTACGCCAACAAGCCCACACCAATCATGTTCGCCTGCAAACGATGGAGAATATAACAGCAACGGCAAATAGAATATATGATATAGGTGACAAGGCCAGTAAACTTCTGGCCTGGTTAGATAAGAGAAAAGAAGGTAGCAGGGCCATACTGCAATTGGCAGACCAAAATGGAACACTACACTCGCACCCTTCAGAAATAATTGGTCTCCTAGCAGATCACTTTCAGGAGGTGTATACTCCGGAAAGGGAAGTCACGGCGGCTGCTGCGACGCTGGCCCTCCAACCGGTTCGCACCCCAACCTTACCCCAAGATGCGGTGGATGAACTGGAGACAGACCTGACAGTACAAGAGGTGCAGGCAGCGATTAACACACTTCACACGGGGAAAGCAGTGGGCCCCAACGGGATCCCGATTGAGTGGTATCAAACGATGTCAGACACACTAAGTGAACCACTGTTAGCGATGTTCAAGGATAGCCTGGAGCGGGGGGTGCTGCCCTTGGATCAACGAATGGCCACTGTTGTTGCTATCCCGAAACCGGGTAAGCCTCCAGCAGACTGTAACTCATACCGACCAATCTGGCTACTCAATGTGGAAGCCAAGATACTGGCTACTAGATTGATGCCCCACCTTTCCCTCCTGATTCATCCAGACCAATCCGGTTTTATGCCACATAGGAGCACGGCACTTAACCTCCGAAGAGTGCATGGCGCACTGGGGCGGGCCTCCTTATTGACAGAACCAGCGGTCATTCTCTCGTTAGACGTAAAGATGGCATTCGATTTAGTGGAATTTCCATACCTTTTCGCAGTTCTGGCGCACATGGGCTTCGGCCCTAAATTTATTGCGTGGATAAAACTCTTATATACGGAACCTGTCGCACACGTGACGGCCAATGGTCACGTTTCACGTGACATGCCGTTGGCTAGAGGAACGAGGCAGGGCTGCCCGCTCTCCCCTCTGCTGTTTGCGATAGTTCTGGAGCCACTAGCGGCTATCATTAGAGACACTCCTTTATTAAAGGGGGTGAGTTGGGGGGAAAAATGGGAGGACAGTCTCCCTTTACGCTGATGATATGTTGATATACTTGTCTGATCCGGCCGCTGGTATCCCTATATTACTTGACCTGTGTAATACGCATGGTGTTTACTCCGGTTACACGATAAACTGGTAAAAATCGCTGATTTACGAACTGAAGGATCCTCTGCCGCATATACCCAACGACTGCCAGTTGACCATTGCAAACCCCTCGTTTAAATATTTAGGCATTCATGTCACCCGAGGCGCCTCGCAATACTTTACGCAAAATCTGTTACCTCCACTTACTCGTTTAAAGGCGGATGCGAGGTACTGGATGAATCTGCCATTGACGCTATTGGGTAGAGCGGCTTTATTTAAAATGAAAGCACTTCCGCGCTTTCTATATATACTAGAGAATACACCGACCTTTGTCCCACCCTCGTATTTTAGGAAGGTGACAGCAGTCCTTTCAGGCTTGTTATGGGGAGAACGCCCGGCGCGAGTGGCACATATAAAACTCAACCGTGGATGGTACAACGGTGGGATAGCACTGCCAAATTTACAACTATACTATTGGGCAGCCCAACTCAAGGTGATAAACCAGTGGATCCACGCACCACACGAAGACCCAGCATATATGACTGATAGAACTCAATTAGGAACACACAGCCTACTGGCACCACTATATAACAAACGTCTATTGACGAAACTGGTAGGCCCGACAAAGCACACGGTATTACTATGGCATAAGGCGCAGGCTAGATTAAAATGGGGGGACGTAATAACCAAACTTACGCCCCTGTGGGATTCTAAAGCATTGGGGTGTCTGAGACATAGTAAAGGATTCACCCAATGGGACAATATAGGGATTTCCACAGTGGGAGACCTGTGGACGAGTACTGGGGTGATCTCCTTCACACTCTTACAGCAACAATATGACCTAGGGCCCACTGAGACATACAGATACATACAGATCAGACACGCATTGATGACGGCCATAGAACCAGGGACCAAAGTCCCTGAATCCTCACCGTTGGAAGACCGCCTGCTTACTGATTATATGCAAACAGGAGCTACATCACTCACTTATCGTAAACTGTTAAATAATCTACCGGACCCACTCCTCAAACTACGGTATAAATGGGAGACCGAGTTGGGAGAAATGGATGAAACGGACTGGAATGCCGCACTGGCATCCCCGAGAGAGGCAGGCGTGTTGGCCCGCTTCCGTCTAGTACAATTCAAAATACTACATAGGGTCTACTACACTAGAACTACCTTGTATAGAATACACAGGGCGGAGCATCCAAATTGTCTGAGGCTGTGGAGAGGAAGGAACACTCTTACATTCACTTTGGGGATGTCCGATCATTAGCGAATACTGGAGGCGCATTATGAGAACAGTTTCACAAACACTGGAGGTATCACTCACACCAGACCCGAGGGTTTGCTTATTGAACATGTGGGGGAGGACGAATCTAACTAGACAGGGGCAGCAGTGGGTGGTGATAGGAGCGATGGTGGCCAAGCGCGACATAGCGCAAAAATGGGGGGCGAGAGACGCACCGACACTGGCACAATGGTGCAAACACATGGACAGATTGATGATTATTGAGCGAGCGGTCTATAAGACAAGAGCCAACCCTCGCAAATGGAATAGGGTTTGGCTGCCATGGAACAAGTATAGAGGTGACCTGTGTGACCCTTTGCCGGAAGAAGGAGGATAGCTCTGATGAAGAGGATGAGCTTGAACACTAGCACATACCCATGGACGGGCAGCTGGGGGGGATACGGGTGTGATGAGACCACGGGGATCACATGGGTAAGAATAAAGCATAGTACATTAGTAAAGCCCCACCGATATAGACGATTGACCGAATACTGAAGCATTAATAAATGTGTTTATAGTTCCTAATGAGTCTAAAGTTCTGTTCTAACCTTCAAACAAAAATTAAAAAGTAAGACTATTTATTCTGTACGTACAGATGGAATGGTTGACGCACCATGTTCATAAATGCTGCTGGACCGGAAGGTTGTCGGCTGAATAGCTGTGTATTACAAACATCGGAATGTATAAGGCGTGCGAATGTCATTTATACACGCAAATGATGTAAAGTCTATTTGTCAACTGTAAATAAAGTCTTACAACCAAAAAAATATATAAATATATATAATATTGCCAGAGTATATAATAAAACAAAATTGACAAATATGGAAAATGCGGCTCTTTGCATTTCTTGTTGTACAGGGTAAAAATCTAGCACAACTCAGTAAAAAAAAAAAAAGCAAACCTAAAGCCCTGAAACGTTGGGGGGAGAGAGTTACTTTTAAAAAGGAGGAAAGAAAAGAACCAAGGGGAGAAGACCAAAACAAGAAGTTTTAGCATGGATCATACAACACTGCCCTTCAATGTTGTCGCATCAAAATTAGATCAAAGCATCAGGAATCAATGTGCCCCTAAATCGGACTCTGCTGTCAATTTCTCAAAGTGGTGTACTCCATGGATTTCATATTTCCACCCACTAAGAGGCCGAGGGCTTCAGACTGCTTTACTGCCGGCAATCAACCGTCTCACAGCCAATATCCCAAAGAACATAACATAATCCTTAGTGACCTGATCGTGCCAATTATTATAGAATTCTAAGGTGAGACACAACTGGTTACTTCCGAAATCGAAGAGAAAATGTAATTACAGAGTGACCTGAATTTGGAACACAATGGAAACAAATGCAATCGTTCAGCCAGATATGCCTAAATATTGAAGGGGCATGTAATCTTGCCTTACCTTATCAAAGCTGGAATTGACGCCCATCCCAGCCTTTCAGCAGTTGGAAAGATACTTGAGAAAAGGTGACCTTTAAGGGCATCCTATCATGCCTCTTAATGGGAGAATTTCACCTCTGCACGATATTTGAGACATTTACTTCCACATCCCAGGTCATCCAAGCACAGCACTGTAAAACCTTGAGGTTTTACATCTGTGGCTTTCCTCTGTTTTAGGGGGCTTTCATTCAGCTTGAAATCGACATCCAGGGTTTTCACCAAATGCATTGCTCCAGTTGCAGTGAACCTCTGGAGGGCGCTACCATGTCTTCCCCTATTAGAAACATTGTGTGCTTAACGCATCATTGCCAAGTGCTTAAGGCATCATTGTCATTACAAAAGGTTCAAGAGGTGATGGCAGCTCTGCTACAGTTGATGCAATTATTAGGTGTCTTCTACAATGCAGGAAACTCCCCCTGGACGTATGCCGAATTTAACGTTCCTGGGAACGTACTAGATTACTAGCCAGTGCAAAGTTTAACCTGTCACCAGAGAGGGCACAGGAGTTGTAGCTTTCTCCTATCCCCACGCCTTATGCCCATGAGGCCTATCTGACCATTTCAGTTAACAGATACAGGTTATGACATGCGTCTACCTGGAAAAGCAGTTCATGATCCTCCCACCTGGTGGCAGGGGTACCCACAGCTTGATAGTAAGCCTCCTAATAACACCAGCATTTGGAATGCAATCAATCTCGCCTTTGGGACCTTTTATGTATTTAGCTATGCAGCACATTAGCCTGGGTGCTGAAACATCTTCTGTTCTTTAACATGGAGGGAAAATAATCACCAAACTGCATGACATGCCAGGTACTGGAACACATGGTGAAAAATATTCCCTTTGAGCAAGAAATGGTATAGTCCAAAGCTCTGTTTTTAATATAAAATCAGGGCCTTTGGTGGTCATATCATTGTAAATATAAGATTTGAAATAAAATATTATTGTCTACGGGTGCTCATGGAAGACCATTTCTATGGACTAGAATCTAGAGAATGCTAAAGTGATTCTGGTATTTCTCTGACCCCTGCTGGTCATTTTTTATCAAGAAAGGTAAATAGAAGCAGTTGCTAGAATTAAAAAAGGAGAAAGCAATTCTGGTATTTTACTGACCTCTCCTGGTCGTTTTCTCTAAGGCCGTTAAATAGAGGCAGTTGAGCAGAAAAAAGTCCCTAAGTGGAAGTAGAAGAGTCCTAAGGACTGATCTCCAGAGCCCACAAAGTACATACACATATAAGTATATACAAGATATAAGTATATACTAAAGTATATACAAGCGGTCTCGAATGCTTGACCTAATAAAGGCAACTATCATGCCGAGCCCTACATAAATCGAATTTGGCAGTTTTTTAAAGACATCCAATGATTAGCGTATAACTGAGTAAGTAAGCTTTATTTGTATCAGTTAATTTAAACCATTACAAAGCGCTAAAAGCAAAAAAGAAAAGAACTTTATACACCGCAAATAATCTCTATTCCATATATTGATAGGAGTTAAGAATTATTTTATCAGCAACTAACTTGGCAAATGCATAATTAGTAATGCGTTGCCCTAGTAATGAATTAAAGCACTAAAAGTGGCTGAGTGCATAAACTTAGTGAGCAAATGAATCAGTTCTGTAGATTGGATAGAGTTCATTTTCTACTTTCCTCAATTATAGATTACCATTCCTCATCTAAAACGTTAGCCAAAAATTTAAAGATAAATATAATGCACATGTTTTTAACTTTAAAATCCAGTACTTGTTGTTAAAACGCAATATGTAAAAACGATGTGAAATTGATAGCGAAATAATTTCTTCATTGATTAAATTTATGCTCTCAAGTCTACTAACAATCTGAGGTATTAGTTGTCACTGTCCTCATTTTTTTTTTTTTCTACTTACAGGGTTTTATCATTCAGTTGCTTAACTGCCTGCCGTATATATTTCAGGTAGTGAGCTGACTATAGTGAAAATGTCCCAGATTGGCAGGCGGCAACTAAATCTTTACATGTTCTTAGATTTAATTGCCGGAACACCTGCCGCGCCAATACCTACTAAGAGTCCAGTATAAGTGATAGACTTCTCCACAACTGATTACTGAAGTTCCATCTTGACTGTTTATATGGACACTTTAGGTCCATTCTGTAATCCTAGAAGGTAAAATAGGTTCTGCGCTGTGATTGTACAGTATTTTCATTACACTATTCGAATGTTTACTTGAGGCCCCAGTAGTCATGGATTCTAACAACATATAAGTAAACAAAAACAGTATAGATTTGAAGAATGTGTTTTCGTTGCCTAAGTGAATTTTGTGTTGAAACTTTTTGGAAGGGTAGACTATCAGTCCTTACGTTATCCATCTGTTATGTGTAGCACATAAACGCAAATAATTGTTATTTGATCAATTTGGCATTCCTCTTATTCAGTAATTGGTATTTATATTTGTTCCAGCTATGAAGCATCCCAGCGTCACTCCCTGTGAAGAAAGAAACTGCACATCAGTCAGGATGGATTCAGAAGCTCACAAAAAAAGCCAAAATGATCTCCTATTATCCAATTCAAATAATGACTTCAGACATCACATTATCAGTGTCAGCTCAGGAAAACATTACTTTTGTGGTTACTTTGCTGCCTTTACCAATATAGTTATCACCTTTCCCATTCAGAAAGTCCTCTTCCGACAGCAGCTGTATGGACTAAGGACAAGAGATGCTATTCGTCAACTTCAAACTGATGGAGTTCGAAACCTGTACCGTGGGATCTTTCCTCCCTTGATGCAGAAGACAACCACTTTGGCACTCATGTTTGGGCTTTACGAGGACTTTTCAAGCCTTCTTCTTCAGCATACCAATGCTCCTGAACTTGTGACTCGCAGTATGGCAGCAGTCCTGGCAGGTACAGCTGAAGCTCTCCTCACTCCTTTCGAAAGAGTTCAGACTTTACTACAAGACTACAAGCACCATGACAAGTTTACAAACACTTTTCAGGCATTTCGAATGCTCAGGGATCATGGAATGAGGGAGTACTACAGAGGCTTGGTGCCCATCCTTGTTCGCAACGGACCCAGCAATGCCCTATTTTTTGGTTTAAGAGGGCCCATCAAGCAATCCTTGCCAGAAGCCAAAACCTACAGCGCTAATATAGTTAATGACTTTATCTGCGGTGGGTTACTAGGAGCAATGTTAGGCTTCATCTTCTTTCCACTGAATGTTGTGAAAGCTCGCATGCAGTCACAGATTGGAGGAGAATTCCAGTCTTTTAGAAGAGTGCTTCTCATAATCTGGACCGAGCGTGATGGCAAGCTGACTCATTTGTTTAGAGGAGCCCATCTGAACTACCATCGTTCCATCTTGTCATGGGGTATCATCAATGCAACCTATGAGCTTTTGTTGAAGCTCTTGAACTAAGCCATGTCATGTACCCAAGTAAAACTGCGCTAAGTGACAAAGTGTTTTTTTGTATTTCCGAGGAACAAATTGAAAGTTCATTTGGAAACAAAAATGCCTTGACATGACATGGAATTGTTTTGTAAAATGTGTCCATACGAGAAATGTATAAAATGATTTTTGATCAGCCACACCACTCTAAATCATATCAAAGCGGAAATGTATTTACCAGTGGGTGTTCTTTTAGAGAGTTCTGTTTTGTTATTCATCAATTGATCTTTTTTTATGTTTATGTATGACATGTGACCTCATTTGGGTAGGTTATTGCAGTTAAAAAAAAAAAAGTTACATTTTTACAGTTTGCTGTGCCTGCCCACCATTACGCTTCTTGAACGTTATGTCTGGTGAGTAGGTGCCCAAAGATTTGTGACAGTGAAGGCTCGTGGGTGGTAAACAAAGTGTGAAGAGGTGGTAGTGTGAGGGACAGTGAGCAAGAGCCACGGAACATAATATAAGAATTGTAATGATGGATGCAATGCTCTTAATGAAAAACGTTAAAAGTGCATTTGAATGTCACTGAATTTGGAACAGTAAAGTTTTATTAGGGCCTTTGTTCATATAAAGAAAAAATCCAGCTTGGTTACTCTGTAAATACTGGGCTATCCGTGACCAACAAAGATGCTTGAAGGAGACTTACTATGATTTACTCCCTCATTTAGCCTCTCGGTTAGCTAGTAGCCTGTTGAATGAAGTGCAGAAAGAAACAAAGGTCACTTATGAAGGTTTGTTTATTTTAAGAGACTTTAAAACAGATTTACTTCGAACGATCTCCATGAAAAATAAGGACCATTTGCGGTATGAAAGAAAGATGGAATGTTGGGATGTCAGATGATGTTTGGAGCTGGATATCCTTGAGCTGAGGCAATTTGTGTGCATCCGACAGTAATTTTGGAAGTAAATAAGAAAGTTTGTGTGGTATGCAGAGAATGAAGTTCACTTAACACCTCCCCAATAATTGAGTGTATTGGGATGTGGATAGATCGTTTGTTCAAAATACTTGAAACCTTTAGCAAAAGATTTGTTTTAAATTGAGTTCCTGGTGGAAATGTAAGTCTGCCAAAGAATACTATAATTTGGTGCATGTGCAAAAGTTATACGCGGTTTATGTAAGATTAGGACACCACCTTTGCCTTGGAGGAAGTTCCATCTTGGAGATTTGTAACAACAACAAAAAAAAAACTAATTTCCCATATGCGATTTAATCCATCACAAAGTGTAAACATTAGGATTTGTAACAGGGGGACCTTTTTGTTGCATTAAATCTATAACTTGTCCCCATTCACTCCAATGAAAAGATGGCACATCATTGGCAATAGTGTGTTTTACAATAAAATGTGTAGTACCTTTGTTGTGGGGAAAATGAGCATGATACACATGATTGAGATTGTGATCTTTCTTCTGTGTTTTTCTGAATAATTGACCCCCCCCCCCCCCCCCCCCCCCCTCAGCAAATTCCATCTCTTGTTTGTGTTCAGGTACTCACTCTTCATTGAGCTTCTTCTGATATGTTTTTCACAAAGAATTAAATATTGTTGAAAGCACTAGAGAACATTGACCTATTAAGAAGTATAGTTGAGAGGCTGTATTGAACTCCATTTACTGTGGGTTTGTGTTCAGGCCCAAACCTGATCATTGTTGGTATATTGGGCAGGCCAGATCACCATAATTCTGATGTACAAATATTACATTCTCAGAAAGTGGTCCCAATTCACACAGGCTTTATGCGAATGCAATCTTATTTTGTGACCCAATCAAATCGGCCAGTTCACAAAATACAGAACCATAGGGGGTCGCAAAACAACCTGCCTTGTTGTTAATCATTAATACTAATTAGAACCCATCCTCCCTGCAATTGGCCCGAGTTGCAGGAATGATGGCCTACAAAAGTCAGTGTCTGTGACATTTACAGAAAGATATTTTTTTTTTAATGCAGTTCATTTTCCTTAAAGGGAACGGGACTGCGTTTTTTAAAAGCTTTTTATTTTTTATTTAAAAAAAAAAAGTTTTACTGAGAATTGGCACTGGTCCACTCCTTTGGACATACTCCTCCTGAAACCTTTTTCAGCATTCACAAAGGGGAAGAGGGCTAAAGAATAGGTCTTCCCGTTTGTGAACCACTTACCACCCCAAAATGAGAGTCAGTAGCTGGTCAGTAGTTTGCAACCACAGTTACAGTTGCAAACCATTGATGCATCAGGGTAATAATCGCAGTTTGAAGGGGACGTCCACAACACGCCCCTTCGAAACTTGTGAGCTGAAATCCATTTCTAAACCCATTTACTGATTCAGAAACCGTTTTTTTAAATCTGTAAATGTTATGTTTTAGTAAATATGAAAATGCTTTTTCACGGTCTCAAACCCTCTGATTTAGCTAATCAAAACATTTGCAGGTGTAAAAAGGTTTGTTCACCAGGCTTCTTGTCTCCTCCATGTACATTTCAGTGAAATACTTTTTCTTTAGCTTGTGCTTGCGTTTCTCATACATTTCTGCTTTGTCATTTGGTCGTGTAATCCATTGCATACATTAGACTTGTAATATTGGGTTTCGCTTTTCTGGTTATTGACTATTAATAGATCTTTGCCACTGGAAGGTTGAAAGATATAAAATATGGGTTTCATAACTAGAAGTTTGGCCCCTAAGTCATTAAAATAAACTTGTTTTGATCCTAATGAAAGGATAGGAAGACACTTGTCCGTTTTATATGTTCTAAATGGATGCATGCCTCATCCAATGATAGATTGGTATTGGCAATTTTAACAGCAAGATGGTCTCTTACATGGCACTTAGTTGTTGTCAGAAATTGCACACAGACATTGCATACTTTTGTACATTGTGCTAAATGTACTTACAAAAGAACACTGCTGATAAAGGCTCATTTACTCATCTTAAAACATTTAAATGATATTGTATGAACTGTAGGAAAGTGTTGCCAAAGTGTCTTTTGTTGACCTCATACGCTATGAAAAGTAAGCACTCCAGATCTGTATGGTAGCTATCAGTGTGAACAAGTCTAGAGCTATGTCTGCCTTCTAGGTTTAGCTGGTTCAGTTACAATGAAACCACTGTAGATTTCCATTTTAGCATTCAAGCAATTGTTGTCATGCTTGAGATTTTAGCTCAGGGTTACAAACTCAAGTCCTCCGCTAGTATAATGTTGGGCAAGTGTTAAATGTTAGGCTAAGGTCTTTCTCCTTAATGGGACGGCAGAGCCTTTCAAAAGAAATTAACGCACAACTTGCACTAGTGGTATGGTCTTTGCTGGTGCTGTCCTCACCCCTCCTCTTAAAACCTCTGCTAGTTTCAGCAGAGTGATCTGTTTTCGCATGACTTTATCCAGCATATATCTAGGCATTAGCTTGAGTTGAACACTACTAACAAAGGTCGATCTTTTTTTTAAGGTTTCTTCCTTTTTGAAAAATAAGTGAGGCTGGATGGTTGCATGTAGAGGGGGGAGTGCTATGTTAATAACATACTTGGAACCGTTTTAATTTCCTACACTGACTCTTTACCATGAATGGAATTGCCACCAATTTGTGGGTGTCGAGTCTGCCTCTTTAAGAGCTGCTAAATACCAGAACTGTGTGCAGTCAAGACTGCCCATGCCATGGACAAGCCTAGAAGCACAGGAGTTCCAGCGAAGGTGTCGTTATCTTTTGGTGATGGGAAATAATTTAGTGCTATATAGTGGGAGTTTGACCTACTACTTAAACACTATGCATCTTGGCAAATAACCCTAAGTGTCATTGAACATGCTGATGACGTCAGATGTTCTTCTGCCTTAAAAAAAATAATAAGAGATCTATTTACTTCTCATGAGTCGATGGATAGATCCTGTTGCCTTAAACAGTTATTTAACTTATTAATTAAAGTAATGAATACACAGGGAGTTTGGCACAGTCTTCCACCTTAGTTTTTAACTTTCACGTCAATATTGTCCTTTGTTCCTCAAATTAAAATGTGAATTTAAAAAAAAACATAAATCTCTTCTTTTCAGTACGAGCCTGTCATAAAACCCATACATCTGCCTTATTACTTTATGGTTATCTTGTGAAGAATGTTTTGTGTCATCATATTTTAGCCTTTTTGTTACTATAAAAATAAAATGGCTAATAGTGGGGCTGTAGCTAGACAACAATTGAATACAGTGTCAGGCAAATTGAGGCATAAGCAGACCATTGCCTGAAAGTGGTGTCTACGTGTAAAAAAATGTTTTAGTTCTGAAGTGTAGCTTCATACTAAACTTAGGCGGAACTAGATATGATCCTTGGACCCAGAGTATAAAATACAATACATTACAAGATTTCAAAACAAGAGCCCTTGGTGTCTATATACTGGTTACCCCTTCTTTCCAAAGGTCCAAACTGCTTTTTTGTGTCTGAATTTCCTGTTCTTTGTAAAGTAATTTGGGATCATAATCCTTATTCTATGACTGCAGCATTTTGGACCAAAATACTTCCCCAGTAAGCCGATCGAAACTGTAGAGAGCAGGTGAGGCAAGCAACAGTTCAAGATCAATTGTTCTTACGATTTCTGTACTGAATGAGGAAAACATATCTTTTAGGTTTCAAAAAGTCAGTCCATCCGAAACATTGTCTCATTTGTGTTGAGCTCCAGTGGGAGACGTTTCTAATTGTCTTTAGAAAGGCTACATACAATGTTACAAGTATGAACATTACATGAGGTTTCAAAAACAACTTCTTTTTAGTAAATCCCGCTGAAACAGAAAACCTAAATACATAATACACTCCAGATATGCAGTCTCTGGGGTGGACGTTCATTGAATTGGACGCCTGGGAGTTCAATAGATGATGCACATCTCCCATTCCCCAGTAAAGTGACTAGTAGGAAATCAAAATGTAATTTTTGCAGATGAAGAGTGGCCCAAGACTTTTCCCAAAGATATTTGAGTTTCTCAAACCAATGTAATTGTGTCTTGGTTTTGATATGGAAGAAGAATTCTTTGCTTTTTTTTCTGCGACTCATTACATAACTGCTGTGAAAATGATTAAAATTCACTGCATTGATGACTGACTGCTTTTGAATTAGCTAAAAATTTCTGGAGCACTCATGGGTAGCTACAACTGATGCAGATATCAGATGTGTAAATATTGAAGAATTCTGGCATGAAGCTAAAGTACATTTCTGCATTTGGCAACATAAAACATCAAGGCATTTTTATTGGATGTTTTTGTCCTCCTTTTCTCCACAGGAAAATATTTTTCGAAGCGGAGGAATACATCTGCAACTGGTTTTATGTTGGGCAGTTACCTGCAAAAGGTTGAGAGTACTCTCATATCTGCATGTTTTTATGTGTTTGCTATCTTTTGCAGCTATCCCCGCCCCAACCACAACCTATTTCCACTAAAACTACTTACTTGCTGTAAATGTGGTGTGAGAACATCCTTTTACTAGTACGCATTCCTGTTTTCTGAATCACTAATGTGAATTGTGTTTACTCTAGTGAATCACTAACATGAATTGAATCTACCCAAGTAATTTAGCACGGACATTCAGTCACACATATATCTTGTAGTCATTCCCTTTGTGGTTTGGTAGTTTCCATTATTTATCTCAGAAGTAAGGTAGTCCAAATTGTAGTCTGTCATATTTGACTTAGTGAATGCTCTCTTTTTTGGGACAAACCGTTTTTAAAATTTTTGTGAAGTTTTATGCAAATCGTCATAAAATTAGTACTGATTTTGCTAGATCCCTTAGCTACCATATGAAAGTTTATGTACCCGTTTCACTTATTTTGCCAACTTCCCTGCAACTTATTTCCTTTTAACAGGGTATCTTTTTGTGTTTTGTCAAAAATACCTAGCATAATAGACACCATTCACAATTGTAGGGAATTTTGATTTTAATGTGCAAAAATAAAACTGAAGATGAAAATCTTCGCTTTTGTGCATTTCAAAAGTGGTCAGCTGTGGTTGGTATTCTTACTATCAATATAAAATGTACTGCAGAGAAGTGCAGTATAACATTTATATTTGTAGAAGGCAAGATTGATTGACCTTGCAAATTTCTTGCTGCTCATCGCAAGAGTACTAAATAAAATGCTTATTCCCGGTCCTTTAAATGTACTGTATAATTGCCTTACATAAATTAGTCAACATTAAGGTTCAGTTATTCCTTGTTGTTGTTATCTGTGTGCAATGTAGGTTTTATTAATAAGGTGCACTCGTGAAAAAATAGCATTTTCAGACATCAACACCATTAAACACCCACTATATGGGCCAATTCAAAATTTAAAAAGTTACTCGATGTTGAATGAATTAAACTTCACCTTGTCTTGCCTGATTTATATTGTTTTGTTTTTCGCATACAGGCGTCTTAATTAAACAAAGCCATGTAGTTCTACTTTTGATTTTAATTCAGAGCATTAGAGACAGGACAAAAGTCTATTTCCATAATAATCTATAGTAGGAAAATAAATCTGACTAAGCACCATGCATGCATATATTCACCTAAATATTCAATTATTAGAATGCTTAAGCATTCATTTTGCAGCTTCACTTGAAAGGGCTGAGAAGCTTTTTCACATCTGTTGCTTTTAAATTCTGTAGTACTCGTTTTTTATTTTACTTTTTATTTTTTTATATAATATATATAATAGCTCGTCTTGTTACTGACATTATCTGCCTTTTGTTGCAATATTCAGCCGTAAGCACCTAAAGAAGCTTTAATAACACTTCAGAGATGTTTGCCACCTTGTGTTGTCAGTTGGTCTTTAAACCACATACTTGAAATATTTTGTTGTAGGGAAATAGCCCCCCAAAAAGCTTTATCCTTTACAGTTTTAATGTGAAGTACTGTATATAACCTGCTCCGCGTTTTGTTTGATTCATTTTGCAAGAATATATATAGACCGCTTGGAGATATGCTCCTCTGTTCACATACACCTGTCAAACACAGCCCTTGTAGAGTTATTTGATTTTGTGATCATTCCTTCAGATATTTTGCCATGTACTGTAAATATATGTACATATGTACACATGAGCAGGCAAGTCACAAAACCCATAATACATCAATATGGGATTACTTTTGTTACACGCTCACATGACCTGAGGGTAAAGATGGATGTCTTTTCTGCAGTTGCCCTACAGTCTTCCTTCCCATATTTTGACTGTGTTTTACTTTTAGTTCTATTGAATGACTGAGCTTTATTTTTAGTATCAATATGTTTTTCTATATTTTCCATTTGGTTGGTAGAGTTCTGTTTCTCTATGAAATTGTGTAACATCTTATTTAGTAGGTGTCCATCCAGACCGATGGGCCTTCAGACTGTGAAAATACACTCCGATCTGGAGTTATTTGGGCTTTGCCTTCTTGTGCTTGATTCAGTGATGTCGAGTGCTGTGAGTGTGAGCCGCACAGGGACTTCTCAAAACACACCAGAAATGTTAAAGCACGCATAGTCTTCCTACACCCACTCACCACCAGCAGTACCCTAGTTGTATGTTCTTCTTTCTACAGCACCTCCAGTTAGGTCTACCGTGATGATCGTGATCTAAAGGAAGGCAGGATTTGGCAACATGTAAGGCATAAATAATTTGCTGCTGACATTAAGCAGTTTATAAAGTTCGGGGGCACATTCTCAACCAAAAATGAACCTGTTAACCATTGAATGGGTTGTGGCAAAGGTCATTATGTACACAGTTCTCATGGATTTGTTTACATTTTACCCACATGCGGTGTATTCAGTGATGTATTGTAAAAAGTATTCACATAGCTCAATAGGTGGCAGGATTTTGTTTGTATTATTTCGTATCTTTCTAACTGGGCAGTATTTGTGTCATGTTGTAAATGCCTCATTTAACTTAAATTTGGTTTTGGGAGGGTTGATTGGTGAATAAAAAGTGATTGAGATGGGTAATTAGACTTTCCTGTTTCTGTTTGCTATCCCCTATTTGGAACCGTGCTGCAAACGTGTTTCTTTAGTGTGCGCACAAAAATTGTAGAGGATTTAGAAATTCTGTTCAGTGTTCAAGTTCTCTAGATGCGCATGTCCCAGGAATATTACTATAGGCCCTTCTGGTTGTCAGATTTGGGGTTTTGCCAGAAGCACTTAAGGCTTGATTCACCCAAAGAGCTACAAAGACCATACTGGATTGTTTATTCTATGCTGTTCTACCTTGCAGAGATATTTTATGAAGCTTGCATCAATGATTTGTGTTGTGTATTTATTTATGTTTCTGCATTTGGATTGCATTCTCTGATAATTGAAAGTTGTATTTTTCTGCTCGTAACCTGTTTTAAATTGTTTTATTGAAAATACACTTAAAAAGGAAAATCTCTTGTCTTTTTTTGTAAAGACATACTGTTGCAATATATAACGACATATAATGTTGCCAAGCACAATTTAAGTTACTTTTAACAATTGTATTGTATTTTCTAATTTATGAAATTATAATAATTTGAATCAAATCACTGTGTGCTTGTTACTACTTTATTCTGTTCTAATTTTATTACATATGTCATTTGTGATCGCAGGGATAGCTGTTAAAATGTGTACTAAATGTTCACAGCCTACATCTATCATCAACGCAATTAGGGTTACTGGGATTTTAGGCAACCCTTGTATTGGACTTTCTATGCCCTAATCTCTAAACTGTCTAGCAGAGAGATCTACAAATCATCGATTTGTAACGCAAAGCCATTTTGTAGGCCTTAAAATGTATTCTGTCTACCTCTTAAGTTTTTCCTGCACAGCTCTTGCGCTGTGCCGGTAAAATGTTTTGTAAATAAAAAATCTTAAATGGGGCTTAGAGCCCGCTCGTTACTTAGTGACGTACCATGGGTTGGTTCCAACATCTCTTGCGTTTCCGTGCTTCCCATTGATCAGCTGCTCCTCCTGGCCTCCGGCTTCCTCCTTGGCTACGGATTTTTCATCCAAGTTATAGAGCATGGACCAAGTACTGCTTCCTGTGGCCAGTGTTCTTCCACTGGCCGCAGATACTCCTTTGTGCTTTTTTCTTTTTTTTTATCTTCATGCACTCAGAGTGCATGCTTTGTAGCCCTCCTTCATGCCTGCCCTCCACCCAGTCTCCATGGAGTTACCCTCCACTCACTCCCCTGTGTAACCTTCCACTGGCAGTTTTCACCCAAAGCACCGGCCCTCCTTCCACTTAACTTGGTTTCACCGAATGCCCCCCCCCCGCCCCCCAACCCCCCATTGTCTTTCCCACACTCCATCCTTGTGGCTCTTGTGGACGGCAGTGACCTGCTTGGAGAGTCACCCACACAATGGTTGCTCTTTAGCAAACACATGGCTGACGTGTTGCATGGCAGCGCCAGCCCAGCCAAATCACGTGCATAATGGTGGTTCGTTGGCAGACTCTGGCACATGTTCGTGGTTCATGGGCAGGTTTTTCTGAATGACTGTCTCCACAAAGTCCACAGTAAAGCCTGCTTATTTATTGAATTAGTTGAGGACTTATGAAACCTTTGTGCATGGCGGTGTCCGCTATTTTTTTTCTCTGCAGTTTCATATATTGCAAACACTAACTGAAGATATTGGAGTGCTTTACATTCGCACCAGTTACATTACACATTCATTTTTACTTTTTTAGGCACAGAAAAATTAAGTGATCTGTCCGAATGACAGGATGTTGAGCTAACACGTAGACTCAAACCCTGTTCCCCAGTTCCAAAGTAGGCAGCTCTGGCCCTTGTGCCACATCCCTCTCTCCAGCTCTTGTGCCAAGCGGGTTGCACCTTTGTAGGGTCTTGTGAATCTGAGTGGCTCCTGTAGGGAGCCTTATTTTGCAAGGTTCACATGGGTGATATCCTTATCCCTTGCCAGTGCACAGCAGCAAATGAAGCCAAAGCAGGTTACTGTGAACCATGGTGCACATTTGAACATAAGTCAAAAATGAATTCCCTTTGGGCGAATTAACGTTAATACATAGGTACTTACAGACAAACAGTAAACTTACCAATACCCAAAAGTAACAAGGAAGCAATGAAAAATAATGAGAAACTCAATACACGTGAAAACACTATGGTAAAATTAAATCTTCAGACAATTTATTAACATACATTACATTTGTTAAAAACTGGGAAACACATACAAAACGGAACAAAAATAGATAAAATCAACATTCCAATAAAAAAGGAGCTACAGGAAAAAGGACTAAACTCAAATAAAACAATTATTTTGAATTTCCCTTAATTTCTAATTCCAAATTCACTCCTTAAGCATCGACGCGTTTCGGCGGTATATTCAGTATATAACCGCCTTCATCAGGGTAAATGTACAGTGTTTCCCAATACTTCTCAAGTAAGCAAGGGGTCTTTCAGTGTATAATAAGGGGTAAACAGCCTCCTTATCTTTTGCAGGAGATATTCGTCCAGCGAATTATCTTCTTGACATAAACAGTGTTCTAATTAAAAGAATGGTGGAATCATTATTATATTTTCAAATTCAATGACACATCCAGCATAATGGCTGAGAAAGAAAGGTTAAAAATATTATACACCAAACACGCGGTAAGGCAAGGGAAATAGGCCCAGGATACCGATTCTCAGATGAATTCAGGCGTTACAGCGTTGTGAGGTTTCCGGTTGCGGATAGGTACCCGGGACACGCGATTATTTTCTCCGTGCCTATCCTCTTTATGTCAGCTGAAAAACGTCCTGCGTGATAGTCTGCTCCTTCTAACTTTTTTAGGTACAGAAAAATTAAGTGATCTGTCCGAATGACAGGATGTTGAGCTAACACGTAGACTCAAACCCTGTTCCCCAGTTCCAAAGTAGGCAGCTCTGGCCCTTGTGCCACATCCCTCTCTCCAGCTCTTGTGCCAAGCGGGTTGCACCTTTGTAGGGTCTTGTGAATCTGAGTGGCTCCTGTAGGGAGCCTTATTTTGCAAGGTTCGCATGGGTGATATCCTTATCCCTTGCCAGTGCACAGCAGCAAATGAAGCCAAAGCAGGTTACTGTGAACCATGGTGCACATTTGAACGCTCCTGTGTGTGGCGGGGTCCTCACTGCATTCTATGGCAGGAGCTGAGGCCTTGACCGGGTTATTTTGCATTGTGCAGGCTCCCTTGACGAGCTATAAGTTACGCAATGCAGTGGTTCTCTTGGTACACTTGTATACAGCTCAAGTTGATGCTTTCGTAAACCCTTGTGCATAGGTGAGACGGGGGCAATGGCAGCCTCTTGTGCACTGTAGAAGTCTTAAACTTGGAAAACTCCTTCTCTGTGACAGCTGACATGTTGGCGGATTCTCGTACACAGCAGTGATCGTGTCATCCGTGTCAGACTCCTGTGCAGATTGGTGGCTCCTTTGGCAGTTGCTTGCACATAGTGGTGGTGACTCCCTGCGAAGCTCTGGTTCACTGCGGTAGCTTCCTTTTGGAGTAGTTGGTTCTTACTGGTTGTAGCTCCCTTAGCACTCACTTGTTCACAGTGGTAATGGGTGGCTCATTCATGCTCAGCAGTAGCTCACTTTTCATCCTATTGTGCACAGTGGCCAGTGGTGGTGCTCTTGTGATTGTCAGTAGCCGAGGCCTTAGAAGGCTTCAATGCACAGTAACAGTGGCCCCCCTTCCAGGCGGTTGTGCACAATAGAGATGGCTGCCTTGCCAGATGTTCATGCACGCCGATGGCAGAGGATTTAAACTCTTGTGCACATCAAAGATGGGCTCCCCTTTAGGCTCTTGTGCACCGAATTAGCGGTTGCTTTGCCAAACTCTCATGCACATCATGGCACTTTTTAAAATTAGTTTTTCGCCATGCTGCACGGCAGCTGTGTTGCTGTACAGCCTGGTACAAAACTTTGGCATAGGCAGAACCTGTTGACTTTGCCAATGCTTGTTGGAACGATTATCTATGAAATGCCTTTAAGTTTTATGAATACAAGCAGGGAAAACCCACGCACATTCTCAGGCAACTTTGTGACGCATCTTAAACTAGTCCCTCGATGACATTTTTCTTGTACCATCTTCTGTCAACTCCGAATTTCCCCTAGTTTGACTATTTTCAAGAGGCTCTTGCTTCTAGGTTAATAGTACCAGTCTTCGTTTGGCTTTGTGAAATGTGGCTCATGGAAATCTTGCATCTCTCACAGAACCATTTTCTAGTGCTACCTCATATTTCAGGTCTTCTAGATCAGCACAGTGGGCTAATTTTTCACCTCTCTTAAATACTGTGAGCTTTTGAGATGTGATCCTGAAAAACTAGCATATGTAGTACAGGCGGGCATATTCTGAGTTAACATACATAGTCATCATTATGATTGTGCGTGTATTTTACTTTTCATTAAAGAAGGATGTGAGTCTTAAAAATAGTACTCGTTTGGATGTTCTGACATCTGATTCCAATTTGCAAACAACTGGAATTAAGGCATACTTACCCCAAGCAACTTTTGGCCGCCTCTGAGTTAATTTCAAATTGCTTTCTGAACTCTTCTTGATTAATGATGTGGCAGGTGCTATTTAGATGGACGCCCTCTAAAAAGCCCTGTTCCTTAGTGGGATCTCTTTTTGACCGTGCTCATATACAAGAAACTTACAAGTACAAGCAAATTAAATCGGCCATGTAGGCTTATGTTTTACGAAGGCAAGTGTGCCTTTTTGTTAGGAATTGCCTCTGCCAAAAGGGTCAACAAGCTCTCATTAGAGTACTACCTACCTTGAAAAAAAATGAGTTATTTTGGAAATCCAGAAAAATGTGGAGCTACCTACACCGACTTTTAGTGCATTTAAAAGAGACTTCATAACGTGATTTGATATTGTTGTGTACTGCTACATTCCCAAGAAAGACACTCTGGAGACCTCCTGTATTAGCCTAGAGTCTACTCCACTAGAGGTATCACAGTAACTGTTGCTCTCACGAGGGACTTCCTTTCCAGCAACATTTTGGATACTGAGAACCAGCTATGTAACTCATTAATCTTGATAATGTGTTTCTCAACTTTAAAAAAGAGCTCTAGTCTGAGATCAAACTGTTTTAGGGGCATATTATCAAGTGAAATATCGGCAAGTTTGCGGCACTTTTTTCTGGAAAAGCAGCAATATTTTTATGGCCCTATTCACAAGCCTGCACTAACATGCGTTAGCGCAAGCTTTCAAGCGATAGCTGGCATTTTCTCCATCGCCTTGCATGTCGGCGATAGTCATCGCTAATGGCATGCAAAGTAGGCGTTCCTTACCTGAACTCCATGTAAATAGTCATTAACACACATTTGCACTATCATCAATGCAGCCCGAACCTGCACAGCGAAACGTCACGCTAAGCCCCGTTTTTCGCATGTATTTAACACCTGAAAAAAATGACTCAACTCGTCAATCCACCTCCCATTGGAAAGATGGTTAAGTCTACACTTGAGTATTAGGAAGGTTTTTCATATCGTTATTTTTTTATCGTAGGTTTTCTCCTGCTATCGCAGGTTTTCACCTCTATCGCTGGATTTTACATCGCCTGTTAGCGGCGTGTTGATAATACGGTGCTAACAGGGCAATGTAATCCAGCGATAGACAGCTATAATAAAAACCTCGCTAAACGAGGATTGCGATATTTATCGCATTTCGTTGCTAATATGCCCCTTAGTCTCTCCTAATGCTGGGGCTCTTTTGTCTGCCTAGCGCCAATACAGGGACTCTTGCACCATGGTTCATGGGTGCTTGCTTTGCATGCAGAATCGTTTTTGTGCAGGAAGGAACATCTTCCTGCACACAACAACCATTTGAGGCTTTTTCCGCCCCTTTTTTTGCCTCTTCTGGGAGGGCATAGCATTTTGACCCATTCCCACATCTACCACTCCTGGTAAATTGGGAATGTGTCAAAATCCATAGGGTGCATGCTTGGGAACACCCACGCTTGGAACAACTCCTTGGGGCAGAGTAATGCAAGGCAGAGACTTGCTTTGTATTGCGGTTACTGAAGATTTACAAGGCAAGGCAGCCTTGCGTGGGCTTGGTGATCTCATCTAGGTTCTACATTGTCCTTGTGTTACCTTGTGTGGAGCAAGGGGGGCACAAAACTTTGATAAATATGCCCCAAGGTCTTTTAGACCACATTCATAATAAAAGCAAAAATGCAATCAATATCTTTTTAAGAGAAAATATTTAGGTTGTGATGCACTTACAGAAACACGTTTTAACTCCAATTGTGTGTATTTGTTCAATGCTGTTCTCTAATCCAAGTGATTCTGCTTCTACATTTGCCCAGTACTATACAGCGTTGACCCACTGCACTTTGCTAGTGCTTTGTGCTTATTTCCATGACTTGGTGATGCCTCTCCACCAGTCATAGGGTCATAGCAATGGATCTATTGCCCACCTTTCTCTAGGGAGAGGTAAGAGACCCAGCAGTTAGAACTGGAGGTTTAGCAGACCAGGTCTACCCATTGCCCTCTCCACTGCATCCTTCCAATAGTCCTCTATTATTGGGCATAGCCAGGCCAAGTGGGAGAAACCAGCCTCCTCCTGTTGGCACCTGAGCGATTCAAACGTGGTGTTAAAGTAAATCAATACTAGTCTCTTTAGTAGTAAGGTATGCTCTGTGTAGGAAGTTATACTGCTGCAATTTAAATCCTACATTACTTCATACTTGGGCTGGATACTGTAATGCAGAAGTCAATTTTTGTTCTGACCATTCTTGACCCAAGTATACAAAAACATGGTGGATGGAATGCTTGAATTAATCTCAGCCACTGGTAATTGCTACAGGGTGCATCCTAGTCAATCATTATTTTGCGCAATAGTCCATCCCAGTTCAGACCCAGTCATATGCAAATCAGTCTTGACCCTGCTCCAGTAAGAACAGTACAGTCTAAACTGCCAGACAGGTCCTTCCTGAACCGGAATACAAGCAACCCAAGACCGGTTTTGCCTTTATTGGGGCTCATCAGTTTGGCATGGCTTGGTTCCAGGGGCACAGTGTGCATGGGACCAACATCAGGCATACTAGTCTCTTAGGGTGTGGTACTGAAGTATACCAAAAACTGAAGAATGGAATTTTTTAATTAATCTATGACACTGGTAATTACTCGGTGGCTTCATCCTAGTTCATTATTTTGAACACCATGCTTGCTCAGTTTGGACTCAGCCATATTAAAATCATTCTTGATCCTTCTCTAATAGGATCAGTCCAGCCCGAACCTCCAGGTCCTTTCTGAACCTGAACACAAGTTCCAATACCGGGGTTGCCCTTCATAGGGCTCATCAGTCAGCTGTAGCTTGATTCCAGTGGCACTTGACCCAAGTCACAAGCCCACTTGTCCCTTAATGGGGATAAGTCAACCTCCAGATCAGATTGAGACAACTTGTGTAACTGTGTGATCGCTTTTCTCTTGTCAAGAGTCATCAGGGCATGCAACGCGTGATTCCTACTTGGCTCAGTTAACACTGCTGGGCTTTGCATGCATGATGCCAGTAAGCTTGCCATGATACAGGATTTGCCCCGGGTGGGAAACTGTTGGATTCCATCAGCTCAGTAGATATTCTCGAGGTACCAGCTTTGCACAAACCACCCACATATTCATACCAAGGTGTGTTGTCATTACCTCCTGTTTCCCCCATACCCCTGACCTGTCCATTCAATCTCAGGTGGAGGTGTGTCCTTAAACCACTTTGATACCCACTGGATATGTGCTGCCAGGTGGTATATTTCATAACTTGAGACCTACAAACGTCCCTTAACCTCTAGTATCTTTAGCGTTCTGATCACTATTCTGTTCCCATGCTACAGCAGTGACAGGACGCTGTCCAGCTCTCTGCAAATTTACCACCTGCTATACCCATGAAATATTTCTAAGTCGTGGCAATATAATCGTTTTTGGCAATGCACCCATTATCAGTGTAAACAAGGAAGGCTTGGGCCTTAAGCCACCTGGACAGGACCACTATACTATTGGAAACTAACAAAATGTCCAGGTAGACTTCTATTTATATTCAAAAAATAGACCAACAATTCTAAGGTTCCAAGCTTTATTCAGCTTAATTTGGATTATTTTCATACATAAGACAGTTCCATTTAGTCATACATGTCTTGAGATAAAACGCACATGTTTGAAAGGAAAACAAAATATAATACAAAACTGATTTAGTACAGTGTCAAACGAAACTTATCATAACATAAAACGCATGACATTACAAAAAACATTTGTGTTAAAGAGTACATATGCAAACACGAAACCGCTAAACCAGTCCTAGGTTTCAGAATAGACACTCGGCGGACACTAACTCGTACCAGGCTACGGCCTGCTTTCCTGTCTGTGATTTGAGCATAGGGGGTTACACAGTATCAAGGTATTGCCTAGAAAAGGGAAACACAATTTGGCTCATTCCTCATAGCAAGCCCCATTAGAAGTCCCCCGTGCTAAAAAATCAACTTGTTTCAAATCCCTAGTCGTTTTGGGATTCTCTTCAGGACTCTGACATGGTCGCAAGCACTACAAAAAACAAATAAAAATAATGTAGTCTAATGACTAACTCAACCTTGTATGAGACAGCTTCATATAAATGGAAATAAATCTACCTTAAAAACAGTGTAGAATGAATCCACTAGTTGTGAAGAATAGTAGTTCTCAATCGTCTGAGTGTGAAGGGCTACAAAAATAAACAAGCATTGGCATAGCCAATAGGTCTCGCATTTGGGACCTTAAAAGTATTTAGGTATGCAGCACAATATCCTTGGTGCAACAACACCAACTGTTGCATGGCTAAACACTTATAAGGTCCCAAAGACGAGTCCTATTGGCTATGCCAATGCTTGTCGGTGTGAATAAGTAGTTTGCCGATAAATTCCTCTGCATACATGGACAATTACTGTTGGCATATGTGCTCTCTATGAGCGCCTTTGATACCGCCTCTCTGTGCAAGAAAGCCTTACATAACGGGAATGTTTGATGTGTTTTAGGAATGTACAAGTGTCATAAAGAAGGCACCTAGGTGCTATTAAATTGACCAGATTTCACATAGGCCTTGATATAACATAAACTTAGGCTGCGAGGAGAAGACTTCTCAAAGCCTATCCAAAGGCATAGTGATCTTCAAAAGTGGTGGTCCAGTTTGTTCCAGAGTAACACTGCGTGCACTGATAATGCTTCTCTTTCTGATCATGCTTTCTAAAAATTAGGGACAGGAAGGACGAAATACCATGATGAAAACGGAACTAAAGGGACTATTGCAAGGCATTTTTCAAAGCAGATGGGGTAAAGTAATAGAAGGCTTGGTAACAAACCCACAGAACCCTGAACTCTCTATGTGGAGTTAATTGAGAAGCCACGGTAAGTATGAAATGCTGAAAGTAAGCAACCATTGTCATTTTTTATATCAGGCTTTCTGATACTGAAGAAGAAAGGCAAACAGACACAACTAGTATAATGTGTTGTCAACAAACCCAAAGTGATCCTGAATTTTATATGGTAATCGTTCAATGAATGGCATTCAGGGGACTGAACTGCTGCCTGTTGGGCTATTGGAAGGACTACCGCTTTGCCTGGGAAACACCTGTGCTGGCCTACCTGTGTGCATCCCTTTGGTCTCCCCCAGTGATCTTGTGAGGCTTGTTGACTTCCTGGGGCTGAAGCGCGTGGTGAATGCTTTCTTCCTGATTGTACTGTGCTGGGAGGCACGTGACAAGTGCTGGTGAAAGGGCCCTTGGTGTGTGGAGCAGCAGGAGGGGATAGCTTGTTAAGGAAGTGCTCTCTGCCCTCCCCCCGGCAGCTGGTGAGTGTGTGCATCTCTGGTGACGTGCGATGCCCTCCACAGTGAAAGTGCGTGGTGAGTGGTGGAGGTTGGTAGACTAGTTTGTGCAATTGCCAAGTGCGGGGTAAGTGCACCGATTTTGGGAGAACTGCTGTTGAGCCAGCATGCGTCCATAGGCTGGTGCTGAGCGCACCAGTCGGAGTGCCATGGCTGCGAGGAGCTGATGCGATAACGCCGCCAACCCCCAGTTGCTCAGCAACCAGGAAGTGCCTGAAGTGGCTGCACCAGTGGGCGGGGCCTACCGGCACAATGAACAACACAGGAACATAGCAGCCGTCCTGAGGCCATACTTCTGAAACGTCCTGCAGTGGAACCTGGGAGGGCCAAAAATGTAAGACCAGACCCGGGTGAGGTCATGGAAATTACCCGCCTGCCGAGTGAAGGAGCAGGCCTGGGGCCAAAGTAGCAGTCTGGAAAGCCTTGAAGGGCTCGGACTGCGTTGCTACAATAGAAGTGTCAGGGCTAACAAGCGGACAGGGAGAAACGCTGAAAAGGAAAATGAAAGAAAGAGACTCCACAAATCAACTGTGAAGGATACAACTCATCCATTCGGAAGACTCTGGGACTGAAATGCTCATGCGTTTGAAAAACACAATTTGGAAGAAGGCCATGGAATCAAAACATGACAAGCTGTAGCCAAAGTATTAAAAAAATATACTGTAATGCAATAAGAAACATCGGCCATCCAAATTTCTCCTGGTAACTGACGAGGAAAGAGGGGGTATTGAGAAAGAGGGAGGGGGAGAAGGGAGAGGGTAGTGAGAGCAAGGGGGTGGAGGAGCATGGATATCAAAGTCATTTGTGCGCTGTATGGCTTAATGAGCCATTATAGAAAGCCGGATGGCGGCTGCGCGCGTGTAACTGCAAGCTTGAGGTCAGCAAAAGCGTGTTTTCTGAATTTTAAAAGCCCACTTACTAAATGTATCGCCAGAGCAGGGCATGCGCTGGCTCAGACGAGACCTAAAAACGATAAATATTTTAAACAACAAGGGGACCCCAATTGGTATCAGCGAGGGACCTCGGGGAGCTTATCATATAAACACAACAATGGTCCCTGGCAAGAAACTAGATAAGTGCCAATGAATATAGACTCAATCAGTGCTATATTGGTGAAAACGTACCCAGCCGGGCAGAGGTTTTCAAAGTTTATATTTCAGTCAAGAAAATGTCAAACATATTAACACCTTCAACAAATCACGTAGGTGGGGCACAAGCCTGTACCCAACCACGAACATACATAGACAACAACATATACAAAGGGCTTGCAAGGCAAAACCAACAGTCTCTGTAAAATTCCAATTTAGAACAGAGAATTACTTGTGGGTACCATTACATAATTATACATTGAGAGTTCCAAACGTATATGGTACACAGTGGGTCGACGACGTTTCGGACCCCCTTGCTAAATAATGGGGTCCATCATCAGGACAAAGCAATGGTTGCCTTTTTTAGTTTTAAGCCTCTTTAGCCAAAATAATGCTGGGCATGCTCAAATAAGAGCGCGCTGGAGGTTCGTTATATCCGGAGAGTAAGAATCCGGGGTGTGGGATTCTTCAGGGGTTAATTACACGTTTCAAGGGTCCAGGGGCGGACCAGGAAGTCAAGCATTGCCGACTGATCCGGCTCCCCCCCTGGTTCCAGGACCCCAGCGCGATCCGGCGCTCCCGGCAATTTCCGGCTCACAAGGTACAAGCGGAACGATCCTCCTCCGCCCCTGGACCCTTGAAACGTGTAATTAACCCCTGAAGAATCCCACACCCCGGATTCTTACTCTCCGGATATAACGAACCTCCAGCGCGCTCTTATTTGAGCATGCCCAGCATTATTTTGGCTAAAGAGGCTTAAAACTAAAAAAGGCAACCATTGCTTTGTCCTGATGATGGACCCCATTATTTAGCAAGGGGGTCCGAAACGTCGTCGACCCACTGTGTACCATATACGTTTGGAACTCTCAATGTATAATTATGTAATGGTACCCACAAGTAATTCTCTGTTCTAAATTGGAATTTTACAGAGACTGTTGGTTTTGCCTTGCAAGCCCTTTGTATATGTTGTTGTCTATGTATGTTCGTGGTTGGGTACAGGCTTGTGCCCCACCTACGTGATTTGTTGAAGGTGTTAATATGTTTGACATTTTCTTGACTGAAATATAAACTTTGAAAACCTCTGCCCGGCTGGGTACGTTTTCACCAATATAGTACTGATTGAGTCTATATTCATTGGCACTTATCTAGTTTCTTGCCAGGGACCATTGTTGTGTTTATATACTAAAAACGATAAAGGCACCTCGTCGGATTCTGACTCATGTCTAGGCCACTGAAGTCTGCTGACTTCATGAATGGAAATTACTTTCGTACCTTCCAAGTCTTAGTGCAAGCAGGATATAGTTCAATAAATGTAGATCCTCTGTTCCTTCCAATTCTAAAATGACCGATACCAAAAAATTAATATGTGCTAACTCGGGCATTTAATTGTAATTCATTCTAAATACAAAGATGCAGTCCGCACACAGCAGAAGACGAGATGTCAAGTTTAAAAACTCCTTGTTACATTAAAGCTATTTGAAAGTCGCTGCTTTCCGTTAGTTCGGCTTCGCCGACCTAATTGTAATGGAGTAATCGCTCACCCTGCAAACAATGAAAAGACCAGCTCAAATAACACTCGTATCACTCAGCCTTGAAGTTAAAGTGGCGGTGATTACAAACATAGTGTGGCGAAATGTTAATTCTCAACAGTGTTAACCGCTCATTACCTTGAAGTTGTTTGCGAAGCGGCGGATTTCGTTAGTGCAGCTTCGCCACCCTCAGTTGGCACAGATTAGTCGCTCCTCCCATCTCATTTCTGCAAAAAAAACAGTTGATGGACAGAATGCAGAACAATGTCATACATTCAACCCAGTACAGAGATCTGGGCCTAAATCCATCTTTTGCTCACCATGCCATTTCAGTTTGAACCCAGCCATATGCAAATCAGTCTTGACCCTGTGCCCCGTGGGAACAGTCCAGCCCGAACTGCCAAGCCAGGTCCTCCCTGGACTGGAAACAAGCATCCTAGGACCGGGTTCGGGCTTTCAGTCCTCATCAGCCAGGATAGCTTGATTCCAGTGGCAAAGGTATCACTTTGTTCGCCCTAAGTTGGCAGGGTATGCCCAGACGTGGGTCCCTTGCTCACTTTGCCACTGGATTCAAGCTAGCCTGGCTGATGACGGCTGATTAGCCAGAAACCGGTCCCAGAATGCTTGTTTCCGGTACAGCGAAGACCTGGCTTGGCAGTTCGGGCTGGACTGTTCCCATGAGGCACAGGGTCAGACTGATTTGCATATGGCCATGTCTGAACTGGGGTAGTGGAGTGAGCTAAAGAAAGATAATGGATTAAACCCAGATCAGTTGACTGAGGGTGAGTGTTTGATTTGATCCAACCCTCCGTCCATCATCCCCTTTGGTATCGCTTTGTTCGCCCCAAGTTGGCAGGGTATGCCCAAACATGGGTCCCTTGCTCATTTTGTCACTGGATTCAGGCTAGCCTGGCTGATGACGGCTGATTAGCCAGAAACCGAAACCAGGATGCTTGTTTCCGGTCCAGGAAAGACATGGCTTGGCAGTTCGGGCTGGACTGTTCCCATGAGGCACAGGGTCAGACTGATTTGCATATGGCCATCTCTGAACTGGGGTGGTGGAGTGAGCTAAAGAATTATGATGGATTAAACCCAGATCAGTTGACTGGAGGTGAGTGTTTGATTTGCTCCAACGCTCCATCCATCATCCCCTTTGGTGTCGCGTTATCTAATTTCTATCACCCAACCTTCTGGTTTAGACGGCTGAAAACGCTGGAGCTATATCAATTGCCTGAGTCCAATCACTGGAGCGAGGGAGCACGGTTGAATCAATCACACTGGAAATCTTTGCAGTAAGCAGCGGGGCGGTTCTTAAAAACAGCTGACCACCTCGCCCACAGGGAAACACTACTGACCTCACTTGCAATGCATTCTGGAACTTGTACTTACAATTGCTCGGGGTGTTTTTTTTTTCTAAAAAAAAACTAACATTTTGCTATCTCAGACAGCTCGTTAAGTTCTTTCAAAGCTGTATCAAATTTCATAATAAGAAAAGCCCTTCTCTGGGTCAACAGAACTTCAGGGTCACCTCCTCTTTGGCTGTTTTTCTTTATCAGGGACAAAACCGTCCAAGTAAAATCATTGTGTGTATGTTTCAGAGAGACAAAGTGTTCCACCTTTGGAGCAGTCAGAATCTTATTTGTGAGGCGAGAACGATGGTGCACAATACGCTGGCGTACTTCTTGGCTGGTTTTGCCAATGTAGATCTTTCTACACAGACGTGATGCCATACACCACATTCTTAGATTTACAATTTGTAAACTCATTGTGGCGCCAATGTCTGCCCCTCTGTGAACAACATCCCTTCTTCAGTGGAATTGCAGACCGAACACATTCCAAATTTGTGATGGCCTTGTATGGGCTGAAGATTTAACATTGTACATAAAGTGACTGGTTTCTTGGGAAATCCCGCCAAGCTAGAACATAGGTGACACCGGGGAACTCTGTTACGCAGCCAATATGGTGGTTGTGCCGGTCCCCAGTGCAATGTCCCTCACAATGGTGGAGGGCGGGGGCCCGCGCTGTGACGCGCGGGCATCCTGTTCTCCCCACCCTTGTTTATTGGCTAAGTGGCCTTTGCCCCAGAAGCGATTGAAGTGCTTCCGGGGCAAACGTAACACAAAGGTCCCGGACCTAGCTGGGACCAGTTCTAGCCGGCTCAGGGGTTCTTATCCCCTTTAAAAGCCCCGGCAGAGCGGAAGGAGAGTCTCTTTTTCCACCACTCTGCCAGGAAGTCCCCAGCACACCCAACGCCAGCTCCAGCGCCCGGAGGTCTCCAGGGAGCCTCCTGTTCTAGGATTTGTTCCTTTTGCTTTTCTGCAGGTGTAGCACACAACGTGAGGGCTCGGGGCAGCGATGTCGAGGAAGGTTTGTTTGTGGTGTTTTCGGCCGAATAGCGGAGCCTCTGCCCACGGGGCAGGAGCATTTTGGAAATAATTATTTCGCTTTATTTTCCCCACTACAGGCGAAGGGATTTTGGCTTGTGCACGCTTCCTAGATCACAGGAGCGGCCAGCAAGGAAGCATATAATTACCAAAGCGGAGCGTTTTTTGGGCCGGCAGTCCGGGGTATCTGCACACGCTCCAGGCACATTTGCAGAAGGATTTGACCGGCGCATTTTCACCGCATTAGTGAAGTCTCTGCCTCACGTGGAAAGGGCATGGGGAATTTAACCCCTTGTTACTGTTTTTTTTCCTCACAGGCTATTCAGGCTCACAAAGGAAAGACAAGAGTGGAGCCGGGGCCTAGAGGAGCTCTAAAGGAGCTACACCCTTTTTCTTCCTCGCGCAGGACCGGAAAGCACAGTCCAGGAGCAACTCGGGTTGGCGGATATCCTCACCTGCCCTACATTCTTGAATGTGTGGGATTGGCTTTGGTTCTAACTGCATTCTGGGGTCCTGCATGTAGGAAGGTAAGGGGGTATTGTGGGGAACCTGCTGCTTAGCACAAGAGTGTGCTCAAAAATGTGATATTGATATTGCTTGGGCATTTCCGCTACCAGTGTTGTGCTGCAGAGTCAGTCTAAGTCTATGTGTGAAGGGAATTGGGTAGCGTGTTATATAGGTCAATACTTGCATTCTGTGTGTACTACTTGTGCGCAGTAGAGGCGTGCTTGGGTGCATAGGTATCAGGACTAGTTCATTGGGGTGAACTGTAGGTTTTAGGCAAGGGGTTTAGCGCAGTGGCGCCAAAAGCAAAGAGAGGGCAGGTTCCATCCAGGATGGAGGTAAGGATGGAGATTATGATGCGCACCATGTGCGATTTGAGCCAGACCGAAGCGGGCCTCACCAGAAGGGTGGATGAGTGAGGAGGACAGGCCGAGGTGCCTTAATGTGGCACCCAGGGATGCTTTTCCTCCGGTACCGCGTAAAACGAAACAAAAGCAGAGAAATGGGGGGGGGCTGTCCCAGTGATCCCAGCAGGGCCACTAATACCCCTTTTAGAGCCGGTAGTCCCAGCCATCCGTACCCCGTGCGCTCCTCTGCCAATAGCAATACCTATGCCTATCGCCCCATTGCCCATAACCATACCTGCAACTAGCGCCCCTGCCACACCGGGCCCTGAGGCACTAGTGCCAACAGTAATGTCTATTGTCCCTGCCCTCCCGGGTCCTGAGGCACCTGTGCCAGCGATACCAGCGCAGCCTTTAGCTGCAGCCGCTCCAAATATAGCTCTAGGGCAGCAGGACATGGTAGCCAACCTAGCGGCATTGGTGCCATGGCTAGCAAAGGCTGGGGCAGTGATTCCAGGATAGCACAAGTTGAGAAGGCAACACAGGTGGTATCGCCACCGGTTGAGGTTCTTGTTAAAACAACAGGGAACACCGCTATTGATTTGAAATCCCCAGTGAAGTCTGCAGCAGAACCTGACGACGCAGGTACATCTACCGGTACAGCGGAATTGTTGCCAATGTTGGGTCTGGGGGACGTGCGCTCCAACAGAGAGCATTTGGCTAGGCACAGTGCACAGGATGTGAAAGAGCAGATTTGGAACTGTGAATATGTAAACATATTTTCCTTGTTGGTAGACCAGGATGAAAAGGAGGAGGCCAAGAAGGTAGGGAGTGGGCACACCCACAGAATTGGGCCAATTGGCCAACTAGAAAGAAGGTTTGATGAAACACTGATTAATTGGATAAAGGCATTTCTCTTCCAGGGGATACTCATTAATAGTCATAAGCACCGAATTATCTCCGCCCATGAGCGGGAACCTGGAACACATAAACAATATACATATATATGTGTAAATATAACCAAAAGTACATAGTTCTAACCAATTATACACATATACATGTATAATAACCATAATATGCAGCCTAACATTAATACATAGGCTAATCAAACCAAACCTTACACACGTTCTGAAGCATGAAAATATGCTATATATAAATGCAATAAACCGGCATGAGCCTAAAATGCATTTCATAACCATGAAAAACCTTTTATTTTCATCAAAGAACCTGTTGTAAACAGTTATTAGCCTAAAAGGCTGCATATGAAAAAATGTTTGTGTACAGAAAATCAGACTGGCACCTTGCCTTTAAGGCCCCAGAGAATCTGCACACTTTGCCTTTAAGGTCTCCAGGAGAACTCTGTTCCCATCATGCCCCACAGGTGACAGTTAGGTCAGTTCTTTTTTCCGGCTTGTTCTGTGAGGAACCTGGAACTTGAGCTCTGCTCATTTGTAGTATTTTCTGTCAGAAGTTGGTTTTTTCTTGTCATTTTTTGGCAAAATATAGCTTTGGTGGTGGTTTATTATCCTTTTCGGACTAAACTGTTGGTGTTTTTTACTCAAAATGCCACCTTTATTTTACAAATGCCCTTCCTGTGGGAAGAAGATGTCAAAAACTGACCCACACTCTGTTTGTGTGGTGTGTCTTCCAGCTTCTCATAAGGTGGAAGAGTGTTATCACTGCCTCAACCTTTCAAATAGGACTTTAAGAGAAAGGGAGTAAATGAGGTTGCTGGGACTTCTGGAGAGAGAAAACCGTGGTGAGAAGAGTTCCAAAGGCTTGTTACCATCTGCCAAGCCATCTTCTCAACCTAAACGTCGAAGATCAGGGTCTCTAGAAGGTAGAACTAAGAAACATCGACTCCAGGGAGCGTCGCTGTCAAAAAAGGTGCGCTCGACGTCAAGAACCAGATCGCTGTCAGCAAAGTTGGCGTCGAAGAGGGCTCCGTCGACGTCTAGGTCTTCGCCGGTGAGGCAAGGTTCAGCGTCTCGGCAGTCGCCGTCGAAATCCTTTTCGACGTCGAGACAATTGGTGTCGATTGCAGTAAGGACGACGTTGGGAGTGCAACGTTCGACGGCGAAGGATCGTGAGAGGTCGAGGGAAGAGAGACGTCCGACGTCGAAGGATCGTGTGTTGACGTCGAAGGGTAAAGTGTCGACGTCGAAAGGGAGTCATCGATCGATGTCGAAGGATAGACTGAGGTCGAGAGAGAGGTGTACATCGTCGTCGAGGAAAAGGTCGACTTCGAGAGGAAGAATGGCGATGGCTTGCTTCGGGCTCGAAGCATGGAGTGTCTAGGTCTCCCCCACCTGAACACAGGTCGGCGTCGAGACTATCAAGACCAGCCTCTCGGACCTCAATTAGGTCTTTGTCGAGGTCAGAAATATGTCCCGAACCTATAGTGGAGACTTCCTCGCATGATCAGCAAGAGGACAGATCTGCAGTGGGGCAGGATATAGTGCACCAGGACTCTTCTGTGGTGGCTCATTCGGGCTCAACCTCAGGGCAAGTGTCAGATGACAGACAATTGGTGCCCCGACAACGGACTCCTTCTGGTTCATTGGTCTCTGAACACAGTGCAGCTTCCAGAGCTTCCAAGTCTTCAGCAGGGCTGAATATTGTGCAGGTGTCACCTGAAGCTTCACCTGAGAATTCAGAACGGCCTATTAACTTGTCACCGAGGTGGCTAGAAAGTCTAAGACATTGGAAGATGCGTCCGATAATGGGGGAGAGAGCTCCGGTTCCTCGGACTGAGATGCATAGAAGATCACGCTCAAGATCCGTAGTGAGAGAGAAATCACGTTCAAGGGAGCGTAGGAGGCAGCGATCGGCAACTCCTCAGAGAAGACGTAGAACCCCTACTCCATCTTCTAAATCATCTTCGTCTTCTTCAAGATCTTCATATGGAGACTATTCTCCAACTATATCGTCTACTCCTCCTTCCAGAGTGTCTCCTGTGGATGACTTGAGCACATTTAATGATGTGTTATGTCGTGGAGCGAGTAAATTCAACATCAAAATGGCAGTTCCCCAAGTAGCAACGTCAGTCATCTTTGAAACCCTGCATCACAAGACGACTGACAGGCCTCTTCTGCCGTTAGTGCCCGGGTTGATAGAACCAGCGATGAGAACATTCCTAACTCCGGCCTCGGTGGGTTCAGGTCATTCTAGGATTGCGAAGATGTACAAGGCTCCAGAAGAAGATCCAATATTTTTGCGTTCTGACCCACCACCAGACTCACTGATTGTAGCGGCAGTCATAAAGGCGCATTCTGCAGCATCTACCTCTTCTGCTCCACCTGAAAAGGATAGTAAGAGTATGGATTCCTTGGGGCGAAGAATGTGCAATACCTCCGGGTCGGTCATGCGAGTGGCCAGTGCAGCAGCCTTATTAGGTCGTCTGCTCTGGGACTCAGTGGCTCGTTTTGCAGATAAACTCCCTAAGGAGGATCAGAAAGACTTCCTGGAAATAGTGGAAGAAGGAGGATTGGTGGCTAACCAGAGCATTAGCGCGGCTGCTGATGCGGCGGACCTGTCAGCTCATGGTTATTCACACAGTGTTTGCGCAAGACGTACAGCTTGGCTTCGCATTACGGGGCTAAAACCGGAGGCTCAGAGGAAAATGGTAAATTTACCGTTTAATGGGTCGACTCTGTTTGGATCTCACGCAGACGACGAGATGTCTAAAATGAAAGTGGAGTTGGACACTCTTAAGGCCGTAGGCCTTGAGAAGAAGAAAGAATTTAAACGTCGGGGTAATTTTTGTCCCTATGACAAGAGATCTTTTCAGCAGAGGAGCCAACAGACGAATTGGTCTTCGCAAAATCAAGGCCAGAATCAACAGAGGTCGCAATTCCAACAGCGACGACCTGGACGAGGCAGAGGCAATGGAAATAGGCAGCAATCATCTGCTACCAAGCAGCCTCCAAAACAATGAACGGAGGCTTCCTCTACAACCGTGTCCCACTCCGGTTGGAGGAAGTATTGTGTGTTATCTGGACGAGTGGAAACCGATCACAAAGGACAGATGGGTGCTGGGTATCATTCAGAGCGGGTACCTTTTGAGATTCAAGAAGCCACCCCCTGTCATGCGTCCTCTAAAGATGGTACAGTGGAATATAAAGCGCTTACAACAGGAAGCGAACGTTCTTCTGAAGAAGAAGGCCATAGAGCCAGTTCCCTTTCAGCAGAGAGGTCAAGGCCTGTACTCTCGATTTTTTCTCGTAAAGAAAAAAGGTCCAGTTACAGAGTTCAGACCCATTCTGGATTTGAGACGGTTGAACAAATTCATTCGGAAGGAGAGATTTCGAATGCTGGCTCTTCACCAGATCTTCCCTCAATTACACCAGGGGGATTGGATGTGCTCCATCGATCTGAAGGACGCTTATTTTTCATATTCCGGTATCCAGAAAACATTGCAAATTTCTCAGGTTTCAAGTAGCGGCTCGTCATTATCAGTACGCAGTGCTTCCTTTTGGCCTGAGATCAGCTCCCAGAACATTTTCGAAATGTATGGTGGTAGTGGCAGCTTGTCTTCGAAAGAGGCAGATTTTCATATATCCGTACTTAGACGACTGGCTTCTGAAGAGTTCATCCCCAACGCTTCTAGAAGAACATCTGTCGATATGCCTCCAACTCATGTGCAAGTTGGGTCTGCAAGTCAACTACAAGAAGTCCATAATGAACCCCACCCAGAAGATCCACTACCTGGGTGCTCAGTTGGACACGGAAGAAGAAAACGTGTGACCTTCGGAGGAGAGGAGGTCATCCATCAAGGCAAAGTGTTTGCTTCTTCTTCAGTCGGCACGTCCGACTGTTCGGCAAGTGTCCTCTCTCCTGGGGTCCATGGCGTCGTGCATTTTCATCGTGCCAAACGCATGTTTGCAGATGCGTCCTCTACAACAGTGTCTGGAAGATCAGTGGAAACAGAGGACGGGATGCTGGGAGGATCGAATTCATCTCCAACAGTCTGCAAGAGATTCCATCCGGTGGTGGATGAAGAAGGTACACGTGATGAAGGGAGTCCCTTTTCATCAGGACCCACCAACGCAGACTCTGATAACAGATGCTTCTCTCCAAGGCTGGGGGGCACATATGGGCCCTCTTCAGGTACAAGGGCTATGGTCAGACTTCGAGAGAGGATATCACATCAATCTACTCGAACTCAGAGCGGTCCATCTTGCTCTTAAGTCCCTGGCTCCATCGCTACAGACTCGGTCCCTCCTGGTGCAAACAGCCAATACAACTACAATTTATTACTTAAACAAGCAGGGGGGTACCAGATCCAGGACTCTTTCCATAGAAGCCCAGACCATATGGCATTGGTTACTTGCACGAGACCTGTCCATAACAGCAATTCACCTACCGGGGAGTCTCAACTCACAGGCGGACGACCTCAGCAGAGACTTCGTCGAAGCGCACGACTGGGTTCTAAACGAAGACGTCGCGCACAGCATTTTCCAGGATTGGGGAACACCAGACATCGATTTGTTCGCAGACGCGGCAAACGCAAAATGCCCCGTCTTCGCGTCCAGGTTCCACCAGAAAGGGTCTCAAGGGAATGCCCTTTTGATAGACTGGTGTCAAAACTTGCTGTACGCCTTTCCACCGACACCGTTGATACCAGCAGTGATCAATTGGCTGTACAAGACCCACTCCAGAATGATACTGATTTGCCCAGAATGGCCACGCCAGTGGTGGTTCCCAGATCTCCTCCAGTTGTCAATAATACCACACAGGAGATTGCCATGTCGCCCGGATCTTCTGTCCAAACAGGAGGGGCGAGTGTTTCATCCCAATCTGCCCTCCCTGCGCTTGGCAGCATGGCTCCTGAAGTCATCCAGTACGGGCACTTACAGCTGAATCCGGAGTGTATGAACATCCTTAAGGAGGCAAAGCGGCCTTCTACAAGACAATCCTACGGATTTAAGTGGAAACGTTTTTACCTTTGGTGTCAGAGTAAGGGTCTTGACCCTATTCATCTTCAAGAACAGGTGATCTTGCCTTATCTTCTTTACCTGGCTGAATCTGGTTTGCAGTTTAGTTCCATCAAAGTCCAGCTTGCTGCAATAACTGCTTATAGAAAATCGCCAACACAGATATCTTTCTTTCGGATGCCTGTGGTGAAGGATTTTCTGGAAGGGTTAAGGAAGGTGTATCCTCCAGTCAGGTCTCCTTCTCCACCTTGGGAGCTTAATGTGGTGTTGACTAAGTTAATGGGTCCCCCATTTGAGCCCATACATAAAGCGTCTTTGCAACACCTATCTTGGAAAGTAGCGTTCCTGGTGGCCATTACTTCTGCTCGTAGGGTGAGCGAAATCCAGGCTCTGTGTTGCAATGAACCGTACACAGTTTTTCATGGAAACAGAGTGGTGCTCAGGACTCATCCTGCTTTCCTACCTAAGGTGGTGTCGGATTTTCATATTAACCAATCCATAACATTGCCTACTTTCTTTCCGAACCCTTCGAGTCCGGCAGAAAGGACTTTACATTCATTAGATCTGAAAAGGGTTTTGAAATTTTACTTAGATAAGACAAAGTCTTTGAGACACACGGACCGTCTGTTTGTGAACTATGGTCCTATGAATACTGGTTTGGCAGCATCCAAGAGATCCATTTCTAGATCGATAGTGTCATGTATCTTACTGGCTTATCAGCTAGCCCACAAGTCTTTATCAGGTAGACCTAGGGCTCATTCTACGAGGGGAAAAGCTTCTACCACAGCTCTCCTTAGGAATGTGGCTATGTCAGAGATATGTAAAGCAGCTACTTGGCATTCAGTGCATACGTTTACACGCCATTACTGTTTGGATTCTGATGCGCAGACTGATGCACAAGTGGGACAAGCATCACTCAAATTTGTTTGCTAATTCTAGTTAAACACTATGATATAAAAGTGTGGCTATGCTTTTATCTGTTCGCCCGCTTCTGGTGGGTATGAGCTCGCTACTCTATTCAGTGCTTATGACTATTAATGAGTATCCCCTGGAAGAGAAGGATTAGTTACTTACTTGTAATCCTAGTTCTCTTCCAGGGGTATACTCATTAAAGTCATAAGCACCCTCCCGCCTCCCCGGGCGAGCAGTAGCATTGAGGTTTATCGTTTCAATATGTGTTATGAAGGTTTTTAAGTGCAGATTCCTGCTAAAAGTTTACTGTACCGTACAAAAGAACTGACCTAACTGTCACCTGTGGGGCATGATGGGAACAGAGTTCTCCTGGAGGCCTTAAAGGCAAAGTGTGCAGATTCTCTGGGGCCTTAAAGGCAAGGTGCCAGTCTGATTTTCTGTACACAGACATTTTTTCATATGCAGCCTTTTAGGCTAATAACTGTTTACAACAGGTTCTTTGATGAAAATAAAAGGTTTTTCATGGTTATGAAATGCATTTTAGGCTCATGCCTGTTTATTGCATTTATATATAGCATATTTTCATGCTTCAGAACGTGTGTAAGATTTGGTTTGATTAGCCTATGTATTAATGTTAGGCTGCATATTATGGTTATTATACATGTATATGTGTACTAGCAGCCCGTCCCGACCTTGTCCGGGAGCAATCAGGCTTCCCCGCCCCCGCCCGCCCCGACATTGTCCAGCAGCCCGGGAACCCGCCCGCCCCTACCCCCGCCCGCCCCGACATTGTCCAGCAGCCTGGGCCCCCGTCCACCCCGTCCCCCGCCTGCCCCGTCCCACGCCTGCCCTGACCCCCGCCTGCCCCGACCCCCGCCTGCCCCGACATTGTCCGTGGGTCCCCCGGAGCCTTACCTCAGCCGCCGCTCCTCCCCCGTGCTCCTCAGTTCACCTCTCCGCCGCTCCTTGCCGCTCGTCAACGCTCCTCCCACCTGTCCGCCAGTCCTCACCGCCTGTCCGCCGCTGGTCACCGCTCCTCCCCCGCGCCATGTCCGCCGCTCCTCCTCGTGCTCCTGGACGCCGCTCCTCCCCATGCTCCTGAGGTCAGCAAGCAGGTCGCGCACCAGCGCTACTTCGAAGGGACTACTTTTTTTTAAGGTACATTTTTTAAATAACGCATATTTTTATAGTTTATATAGCCTATGTCCATCTGCACACCCTGATGATTACAATGATGTATCGGGTGTGTGGACTGGCGCTGTGGTTCCCGGGTTTACCCGCCTCAAAGGTTCAAATTTCTTGCTTTATAATAGTAGTATAGATAATTGGTTAGTACTATGTACTTTTGGTTATATTTACACATATATATGTATATTGTTTATGTGTTCCGGGTTCCCGCTCATGGGCGGAGATAATTCAGTGCTTATGACTTTAATGAGTATACCCCTGGAAGAGAACTAGGATTACAGGTAAGTAACTAATCCTTGAGAACTTCTATGCGGTAATAATAGAGAAATTCTCAGGACTAAGCACAGAGTTGGTATGTTACCAAAACAGGTTTACGTGTGCCCATGATGAGTATGGAGGGATGTGTTGGAAGGAATATGACAAAGCCTTTAGAAGGGTAAAAGCATCTGACCCAGGTCTCGCATGGGACCAGGTGGATATGATTTTATGGTTAAAACACATGAATTACCAGGGCAAGGATGCACCTAAGGTGCAGTCCTTTCGGCCAGCTACACCCCACACCGGGGGGGGGGGGGGGGGTGGGCGGGCAGCAAAAAGGGAGCATGCTGAGCTTTTAATAGAAAGACCTGCACCAGACCCAGTGGTTCCAGTAAGTTCAAAGACGCGTGCTCATTCTGCGGGCTCTCCTCACACCCAGAGTCTAGGTGTTTTAAAAAATCAAAAGACGGGGGACCAAAGAAGCAGGAATGAGGTCCAGTTGTTTCCAAAATCGCACTCACCTATTGATTTATTGGCCCTGGTTCCCTGGCTGAAAAAATATTCATGCCCTGGGAAGGAGCCACGCGTTGAGTCAAGATGGCCGCTTAGGACCTCTGCTCCGTAAGTAAGACAGTTGGGCCAGCAACAAAAATCGAATTCTTGGGCATTGAACTGGACTTTGTTGAGTGAGTGTCACGATTGCCTTTGAGCAAGGTGAATGATTTTTCACGGGCATTGGTGGACTGTTTATAAAAAGAAAAAGTCACTTTACATCAGTTACAAAAAAATGTGGGCATGCTGAACTTTGCCTTAAAAATTATTTCAATGGCCCACCCCTTTTCCCAGTCCATTGTGCAGGCGATGGCAGGATTAAAAAACAAGCATCACCTCACTAGGCTGCATATCAAAAGCAGTTTGCTGGTAGAGTTGTTTTCAACCTCTGGGTTGTAAGCGGAGGATTACGCTTGAGGGTGTAGTGAGGTTCCTTAACATGAACAAGGGGACGGGTTAGACAAAAGCACCAAACTGTGAGAGGAATTTGTTTTGTTATATACTAATAGTGTTTGGTAGGATTCATGCTATCAGTGCTCATGGATCCCGTCACTTGACATTTTCCAGAAATCTGGCTGTGCAACAGGCACAAGGAACAGGGTAAGCATTAATACTTCTGTTATTGACTTCAGAAGTGGACACAAAGGAAAAGTAAAACAAGACCTCCTATATATAGAACTAATTTATTTTTGATTTCTACTGTGTCAAATTAACTTTAAAATAATGTAAAGTAAAATCAGCACTTTGTAATCTGCAGAAATGTTGTGTGTTTCCTAAAACGTCCTAGAAAAAATCCTTTTGTGAGCTCAGTTTATGATGAAATTGCACTTGCAAAGTTCAGTGCAGGTCCACGACGCCTTCTTGCAAGCCCTCTTGCCTGTGCAACCAGCTGCAGCTTTGTATCTTCACTTGACAAGTACACCATATGCCTCAGATGACACTGGTAGTGCTGTCCAGAGTGGGGTCCAACACTGACTGTCTCAGTCCATTTTCCACCCCCATCCCTCCACAGTGGGTAGCTCCTGCTGAGTTACGTCACATGTCGACCAGATCACTGGTTGGTAAACAGCGCGCTATGTATATTCAAGAAGAACAGACTGTGACGGTGGGATGGCTTACATTGTTTTGTTTTGTAAATAAAACATTTCTCTGAGGGATTCATTCACTGACTCCAGTTGGCTTGTTCTCTGGTACAATAATTCAGAAGCTGTCACTCTGAATGTCCACTGCTCTGAATGAATCCCTGGCAATATTGGCGAAGGCTGCTGTAACTTTCGGATAAGATTTCTAGGCCATCCATCTTGATTTCTTTCCCTTTCTAAGGAATGCAGAGCCAGTGTCAGCCAGCGAAGCTGTGAAACACCAGCAAGGCTGTAGAATTCTCCTTTCCCAAGATCTGAGCAATGACATTAATGAGGATGTAGGGAAAATTCCTCCCTGTACTGAATGCACTCAGATATTGACCTTGGGACAAAAGTCTGGTAACTGGTGAAACTTTCCTGTCTGAATCACTACTACATCCGTGTTCACAGGTGTTTCTTCCAGACATCAGCTCAGGAGCAAGATCCCGAACGTTCACCTCTGTTGATGGGTCTTCTTCATCCAGTTCTTCCAAGTTGTCCAACAATGGAATTGCATCATTGTCATCGAATTCAAGTGGGTTTGATAGTTCTTTCTCTGATGTCTTTACCAAACATGTCATTAGGTCAGACTTATTCCCAAAACTAAGCTTTTCTTTATCAAACAGGGAAGGTGCAAATGGGTGGTTTTCATGGCTCAGGAAAGTATTCATATCACACTCCCAGTGTTGTGTGACAATGTACAGTCTTGAAAAAAGGTTGACATCTGTCTTAAGATTTACAATCTTGTATGCTTGTTTGCCAATGATTTTCAGAGCAGGAGACTTGAACAGTCAGAGGGAGTTCTTCCTAATTGGGTCATGAATAGACCTTTCACAGTCAATGAGTCTATGAGTACTGCCTTCAGTAGTCCTTGCACTGTTGTTCGCCAAACTTTTTGATCGTACGCACAGCATTCATTACAGATGTTTGACGCATTCATGAGAATCCAAAGTCAGCAGATCTTCAGTTACATGTAAAAAGGGATTGTCCAGTCTCTGTAAGGCTCAGCACCTGTTGCTTGATGCTCTCTTGTGTTCCGAAGCCTTCTTCCTGGTGACAATGCTTTGCATTTTCCAAGATGCAACAGTTTTCAAACTGTTAGCAGCCGTGCTTGTTCAGGACCTGCTAGCATCCGTTTTTTTAAACTCTTTTTATTTTCAAAATTAAACTTGTTGGTCTTTACACACAGGGATTCACGTTATTACAGTGTTGCCTCCACAGAATCTTATATAAATATACCTCTTCCGATGTCATAGCGCACAAGATGGTAGCAATACATAAATCATTAAGGCGTTAATGGTTCATCAAGGCAAGGGATCAAGGGAGGTTCACGCAGGTTTCCACGGTACTTATTCAATTTCCACCAAATTGCCATCCATTTCCGGGGACAACCCTGGGCCACATAGACTGTCTTCTCTAGCAGCATGCACCAGTCCATGTTTTTCTTCCATGCACTGAGCGTTGGAGGTGTTTCCGCTCCCCATAGGCGTGTTATATTGCGTTTTGCAATTACCTGTCCAAGCGTTGCCCATATTCTGCCTTTTGCGGACAAGTCTGTAGGCCCCCAGATGTTCAAGAGGCACCTTTTAATTTCGGGTCGCAAGTCAACCCCCCCCCAGACCTTTTTTAAAAAAAAAACATTTTGTATATTTACATACATTTTTGAATACATCTTGGTAGCGGGAACGAGAAAAAATAAATAGATAAATAGGGTTAGAAATCAGTTTCAGTTATTTGGAAACGAACAAAGTTTTTATCCATTTCAATCTGTTCTCCAATTAGTTACAGGAGCCCATAGGCGTATACCCTCCTTACGCTGCCTCATGCCTTTATATTCATAGAGGCGGGATTCTATATTATAAATTCCTAGAAATCTCGAGAGCCACATCTGAAAGGATGGAGGGTCCGTAGCTTTCCACGCCGCAGAAATTAAAATTCTAAGTACAGCAACAGATTAAAACATTAGATCTCTTTCAGCCTCGCCTAAAACCAACTTAGAGTCTGTACCCAGTAAAATTAAAGTAAGGGATAGGTCGATGGACTGACCTAGCAGCCCCTCCATAAATTTAATTATTTCTTTTTTAACATTTTCCAACTGTTTGCAGGAAGAAAACATATGTATAATGTCAGCCTGACTTTCATTACATCTGGGACAATTATCGTTTTCGCTTAGACCCCAGGCAAATATCTTCGCGGGTGTATGGTAAAGATTAAAAATAGTCTTATAGTGTTGTGCGCGAAGGTTTGATGCCCGGAATATTTTTTTATTCAATACGAGAGCGAGATCGAGGTCGACATCAGAATCTCCTAATTTTGTCGACCAGTTAGACTCAACCTTTTCAATATCATCCGGGATTTGGTCCAATAAGCAATTATATAAAATCTTAATCTTCCTACAACCTCTATTTAATAACTCAATCAGTGGAAAATCTGCTGTATGTGAAATCTGTGGCCTGACTGCCTTAATTGCCCTGGTGACTTGACCATAAACCAGCCATTGACTGTCTGGAATACCAAATCTTTCCTGCAACATTTCGAACCCCAGAATTTCACCCTCTTCCATTACATCTCCCAAGGATCTAAGCCCCAACCTTTTCCACATCAGCAAATTATTATCATTTTTTAGTTGAGGAAAGAGAGATGAATTATACAGTTGCAGATAGGAATTGATTTTCGGGATATTAAACATTTTCATAATTTCTTTCCAAACCTTCCATGCGCCAATCAGTGTCTTCAATCTTGTTTTTTTATAAAAGCTTTGTTCCAATTCACACTGAAATACATAGTCTTTTCACCCAATAGCATCCTATAAATCTGGGGCGGGCATTGTTGATCTACAAACCCAGGTGTTATATCAGGTACAGATGTAGATTGAAATAGATTGAAATAGAGTAGTCATTTGGGTTAGCAAGCAGGCCCAATGATATAACTTTAAATTCGGCAATCCTATCCCACCCCTTTCTCTGGGCAGTGCCATTAAGTTTGTAGATCGCCTTACCCTGCCATATTGCCATACAAATCTGATAAACATAGATTTAAGTTGTTTCATGATCCTGTCCTCTATTGCTAAAGGGATGGCCCGAAATAAGTAGAGAACTCTATAGAACATAGGCATTTTAACTGCATTTACCCTTCCTATTAATGAGAGGTGTAGCACATCTATTCTTTTTAATTCCTTCTCAATATCCTTAATAAGTGGCAGATAGTTCTCGCTTACAATTTTCTCAACATTGGCATTCATTTTTACCCCTAAATATATGGCAGAGTCGACGAATCTATAATCAGTTTTGAGTATATTTTTAGAACAAATAACCTGCGTTTTTGTTTCATTTAGAAGATAGCCTGACTCTTCCCCAAACAGTTTAGTCATCTGAATTAGAATAGGAAGAGTTTGTTGTGGATTATTTGTTAACACTGCAAGATCGTCAGCGTAGGCCAGTATTTAACTTGAATAACCATTGCATATCACTGGGGCTACCTCTGGGCAGTCAAGAATACACTGTATAAGGGGGTCAATATACTGCGCAAATAGAATAGGGGAACAGGGACAGCTTTGCCGAGTCCCTCTTTTTATATGTATAACCCCTGATTTCTCGCCCATTGCTGTTACCTTAGCTGTTGGTTCTACATACATGGCTTTAAGGGCCCCTATAATATTGGGACCAAATCCCCTCGCCTCTAAAATAGCCCAGAGAAAGCTCCAGTCCACACGATCAAACGCCTTCTCTGCGTCGAGCAGGATCATAGCGACATCCCCCCCCCCCACGGCAGCCTGGGCATCAAACAAAGATATTGCCCTACAGGTATGATCCGTTGTACCCCGACCGGGGACAAACCCATGCTGCCATGGGGATACTAGATCGGCAATTACCCTACCCAGCCTCTTTGCCAGAATTTTAGAATAAAGCTTAGTATCGGAATTTATTAGTGAAATGGGTCGGTAGGACCCCGCCTTTTCCGCCGGTTTCCCCTTTTTATGGAAGATTGCTATATTTGTTTCTTTCCAAGAGGCGGGTGTTGATCCTGTACACATAACCCCATTAAACAAATCTACCAGAAGCGGAGTGATTTCGGTTTCTATTGTTTTATAGACTTCTAAAGGTATCCCGTCGGGACCTGAAGCTTTACCTGAGGCCAATTCCTGCAATGCGACTGATACTTCTAATAATGTAATTTCTTCTTCCAATTTTTTTTTTGATTGAGTCTTCTAAAAGTGGGCCCCGATCTCTTATTCCTTCCCCTGGTTTCTTAGTAGGTTCTTCCTGCTCCTACAGCTGCTGATAACATTTTTCGAATGCTCTTAAAATATCCTTTCTTTCTGTATACCTGATCTCATCCTCTTCTATACATAATTAGTGTTTCTTGTTTTTTTCTGCCTTAACCTGAGGGCAAGTGCTCTCCCTGCCTGCTCACCGGTCTCATATCTTTTAACCCTATTTGATTGGTATTCTCCTGTGACTTTCATAGTTACTTCAATCTGCAGTGCAGCTTTGATTGTCAGTAAAGCTCCCTGGCTTGCAGTGGTATTAACCCCTTTGATTATATCTGTCATATGTTGTTCTTCTACTTTTACTAACTCTTTCATTAAACCCTCAATCTTATTTCTATCTTCCTTTCTTAATCTTGCTGAACAGCTAATAGTTTCACCCCTCAATGCTGCCTTAAAAGTTTCCCAAACTGTGTTTCTAGACGCACTGTACCTATTTACTGCAAAGAATTGTGGGACCCAATTTCAGATGATCTATAAATCTTTTATCACTAAGGAGCTTATTCTCAAAGGACCAGGAATTACTTTTTCTTTCCCTCTGACATATACTATATGATAGAATTAATGGGTTGTGGTCAGAAACCACTTTAGGAAGTTTAAGTATGTCTACTTTCGATAACTCAGAGGACGAGATCAGGAAGTAATCTAATTTTGTGTATTTTTGGGCAGGATTAGAGAAGTATGTGTATCCAAAATCCAGGGTTTTTTTGGCCCCCCATACATCGAGCATCCCGTGAGAGCTTAGAAGAGATCGAATAGATTGAAAGACCTTGGGTTTCCGACCTGCATATGATTCAGATCCGACCCAATCAGCCGAAATATTAAAATCCCCAGCTATTATCAACGGTGTAGCCCACCCACAAGTTCGGTTTCTAAAAAGTCGAATATTTCAGGCTCATTTTTTTTTTTTTTTTTTTTTGGAAAACCTTTATTGAACAGTATGTGCAGACAAATACGGGCCTACAACCCTCAGGCCGGCCTCGACAATAAAGAGCACATCAGCAAGCAATTACACTTCTCAGCGACAAAGCAGTAAATCAACGAATAGACCATGTTACGTTATACACAATCGTGCCGCTAAGCGTCAGGATGATGAGGTTTAATTTTTAAATAAAGTTCTGAAATGAGTCCGTAGCAACAGGTCTGGAAGGATCTGAATCAGAGCAATGCAGTTAGGACTTATACTGGGCAGCGATCACAAGAAGGGTCAGCAAGCATTATCCGTAAGGCAAGCGATCGCGCTGAATAAAATCAGGATAGTAAAGAAGCATATCAAATGGCGATCCCCAAACGCTACCCATAAGCACCCACTCCCCCCACAGACCCAAGAAAGAAGAAAGGAAAGAGCCAGCTAGAAGGGTAAGAGTAGAAAGAGAGAAGAGAGAAAGAAAGAAGAAAGAAAAAGGAGGCCCATAGAAAGAAAAAACCGACAAGGAAATCTACCCCCCACCCTACACGCATGCAGAGGCTACGGCCTACCCCCCCCCTAGCAGTGTGTCTGTCGCCCCAGAAGAGTACCCGAAATGTAGAAGAAGAATAAGAGAAGAAAAAGAAATAGAGTGTCACGGTTGATCGGAGGAGGGCCAAGGATTTATATAAGCAAGCAAAATCGTTACCCGCGGTCACCCAACCCCAGGCCCCAACCTAACACCCATTCCACAAGTACCTCCAGCAGTCACAAGTCCCAGTCCCAGCCTTATATGTTCCAGTGTGCAACAAGAAAGTCCCCTTCATCAGCCTTGACCCCTTCGAATCTGCAGTCCAACAGAAACCAGTGTCAGTACCGCCAGCTTGGACGAAATGGACCGCCATGGAGACCGTTGTAGAAGTGGAGGTGCAGGAGACAAGGCAAACTGGAGTGAGGCTTGATTGTAAGGAACCAAAGGACACACCATTTCCATGCCACGGTTGGAGCAACAGGAAGCAGGACGATGTACAAGATCCAAAGTAGCAGCCGGCCGGTGCACAGGAAGCAAGTCCAGGAGGATGCTCGAGAACGTGGCACCCAAGGATAAAGGGGATGGGGGAAGCGACGACGGAGACTCGAGCCCCGGCCGTACCAAGGAAGCAGTATTGTCAGACTCCTCCAGAGAAGAACCGAGGAGTACCGCAGCGGGTTCTGGGACACGTCCCCCCGCCACCGCCCCATGCCCCAATTCGAATGATCCACCGACAGTCGGCTGAAGCTATGGCTTAACACGCCACACTGGAGAATCCTCATGGCCAGCCAACAGGGCCCCCTCAAGCCGGTCCCCCAATTCAGCAGTAAGGTCGCGGAAGGCCGATCGCAGGTCCCCCAGTGCAGCCAGGATGTCGCAGAGCCTCAGCGGTGGAGCAAGGATGGAGGGTGCTGCCGTGTCCGCCATCTTAAGTAAACAACCATTGAGCGCCCCGGGAAGCAAGCCCCCGACACCAGCCATCGGTATCTGGAGAATAGTGAAATCTCTGCGAGGCCCCGATGGTGCAGGAAACGTGGAACAGCCGGTTGGGAAGAGGCTGTAAGGATAGGAGTAACTGTAGCGCAGGGAGACCCACCGGCAAGATCAGGGCGTCCGTAGCAGAAGATGGCGACCGCTGCTACAAGCTGCAACAAAGAAGCGATCCCGGCCCCCTTCTGCTGGGCCGGGATACATGAAGCAGGAGCCAGAAACAATGTTGCGAGCGAGTCGCGCTGGGCTGCTGAACAGGGAAAAGGCTACTGTGAAGAATCCACCAGCGCCGCGCTCCAGGTCCGTTGCACCGGCTCCTCCCTCTCCGCAGCGGCTGCTGCCGTCGTAGTCGCCACCGGCCGTCCCCACCAAACAATGGCCCGGCTGCTCCCTCTGCAAAAGGCCGGAATGGTGACCGAGGCTCAACTCCGCCGTGGCAGGTCCGTTTTCGACCGGAGACACAGCATCGTGGTCAGGAGTGCAGCGCAGGTAAGCGTGATGCTCGGAGGCACAGGATTTTACCAGGATCTCGGCGAAGGGCGTCGGGGCCGGCGGAGCCGAAGAGCTAGGCGGCCATCTCGGCTGCAGGCTAGGCTCCTCCCCCTTCAGGCTCATCTTGATTGGAGCCGTACACCACACATAACGAGAAACCGAGGTCTAAGTCAGCAATTACCCATCTCCCATTGCTATCCGCCTTCACTTTCCTTGCTTTACCTAGGGGAACTCAAATCAGTATAGCTACACCTCGAATTGTAGACGTCTGTGTAGAGCAAGCTATTAACTCAAAGCCACCCAGTAAAAGTAGATTGCGTTTTGACCATGGGAGATGGGTTTCTTGTATACAGATAATATCAATCCTTTCATGCCTTACTAAGAATGCCAGTCTCTGCCTCTTCCTCTAGTCATTCAGTCCCCCCGCATTAATAGTGCATATTCTAATGCTTGCCATTTAATTGTTTATATATCTCATCGCTCAGATCCCAAATCATGTAATCATGTTATTGTCCTTCTCAACTAATCTTTGTCCAAAATAGTACCACTTTCCTTTTTTCTCGTTTTTCCACCCTTCCACCACCCAATCCCACCCCTCAACCCTCCCCCCCCTTCCTCCTTGACCCTTGCCCCCCCCACCCTCCCCAAACCGGATCCAGGTGTGGGCGCCCATGGTCAGAGCGCCTCAGTGCCCCTCCCCCCCCCAGCCGTGCGTGAGTGTATTATTTACATACATAGAAAAGTCTTTGTGATCAATGATTCTTTTTACTCCGCTGGGAAAAGTTTTCGTGTATTATTTCACTTGTAGGTAATGATTGTTATTTTTCTCACTTCATTTTACACAAACTAAACATTCTTATTTTGACAACTATTATTTGATCCACATAGGAAACGAAATCGTTCTTGCTCATATTCCCGGTCTGTTTTTTTGCAGTCTCCGAGATTTCTTTAAGATAATTTTCTGCTTGTATTTCGCTAGTGAAGCTCCAAGTAGATCCTCTGAATATTATTTTCAGTCTTGCCGGGTTTTGTAAATACACTTTAGCACCAATCTGCTCAAAGGAATTAAATAGCTGCCTCAGCCTCCATCTCCTTTCCACGGTTGCGTGGGCAAAATCTGGTCTTACAAAATATGTACTACCATTGTATTCTTTCTTGCTTGTGGGGCGAGCTAAATCATATATGGTTTCCCAAAGTAAAAAATTTCCAAAAAATACCAACATTGCCCTTGGATATTTAGATTGATTCTGAGTTTTTTTAGGTTGAGTCAGGGGAAAACGATGGGCTCTTTGGACTTCTTTCTCTAGGTCCCAGGTTTGCAGTTCGGGCATAGATGATTTGAGGAGTTTAATTAAGTATCCCCTTGGGTCGTGATCTTCAACACCTTCTGGGAGCCCCAGGAAACGCAGATTGTTCCGCTGTGCTCTATTTTCCTGTTCCTCCGCCTTTATCATTAGGTCCTGAATAGCGCCTTCTTGCCTTTTTTCCTGTTTTTGCAGATAAGTGACATCCTTTTCTAAATGGTCAGTTCGTGTCTCAACTGATCCCATCCTTTCAGAGATTGCCAGGCATGTGCTACCCACCTTATTTACCGCCCCTTGGAGCGTTTGAATAGCTAAATGATGCTTTTGAGTATCCTTTTTGACATCTTTATGTAACTTCTTTATTGAAGTCAATATTTCTTTCAAAGATGGTTCGTTTGCCTCTCCTGCCTCGTCATATTCAGAAATGTCCGCAATTGATTCCTCCCCACTTTCCTGAGTCTTCGTTGTTTCTATTATTATTTTAGATTTTAATTTTTCCGAGGATCAGTCAATTCTGTGTTGCTTCCTTGATCAGTGGTTTCGTCATAGGTTGATTTATTTCATGAGCCACAATGTGACGGGGATTACTGGTGGAAGATGGTGCGATGGGAGCAGTCGCAGACTGAGATCTCTCCTTCTCCCCCTGATAAGCTATGCGTGAGAGCAGAGGGAAATCAAGGGAAAATGCAGTGAAAAAACCCGTTCTTCCTCCAGCGAGAACATAAAGATGATTGAGTTTGGTTAAAACCTGGGAGAAAAAAAAACGGGGACTTATGATGGCTGATGAAAGGAGGAGAAGAAAAAGAAGACTTGACTATTTTTCAGAGCTCGGGTGGGTGCTGTAAAGTCGGAAAAAGCACACCCCACCTTCCGGACCTTATCTGATGCTTCGAGTGACATTGATTGTCTGACTTTAACCAACATCCGCCATTGAGCCCTATTTGAACCCTCTCATGAAGAGTTCTGAGATTCTCCGGTACGGTACTGGCACAAAAAAAAGCTTTTCGTTTTTTTTCCCTTTTTTCTGTGATTCTGGGCGTCGTCTCGAGTTGGACAGATGGAGGCCGGCAATCCATCAGCAGCTTGTCAGAAGAAAAAGATACGGACTTACTGCCACGGCAGCTGCCTTCGCCCATTCACCCATTCACTTCTCCATGCAATATCTACCCCGGCTTGTAAGTATTAATCGGTGCCGCTTCAGTTGATCAGCTCAAGCTGAAGGTGAAGGTGAGGTGCTGGCGCGAGGGGTGTGAGCACACGGAGCGAGTAAGGAGCACCAGGTTCTAAGCGGGGAAAAAAAAACATGCATCGGATAACTCAATAGCAAACAAGGTATCTGCAGCAGGATATCTAAAAAAAAAGACTAAGGCTAGGGCCAAGACACTATGGGCCAGATGTAGGTAAATCACATTTACCGATTTTGAAATACCGAATATTACCGATTCGGTATTTCAAAATCGGTAAATGGGATGTAGGTACCAACATCTGGATTTTTTACTGATTCCTTAAAATTCGGTATTTACCGATTCGGTAAATACCGAATCGGTATTTGCTATTGAATCCTATGGGCCTTGAAGTCCATAGGATTCAATTCAAATACCGATTCGGTATTTACCGAATCGGTAAATACCGAATTTGTCAAGGGTGCAGGGGGTGTCACTTTGACACCCTCTAGCACCCCCAAAACGGGCATGTGTGCAATGTTGCACACAGACATGCCCTAAGGGCACGTCTGTCTGGCACATGGCACATGTGTACATGCACAGATGTGCATGCACAGATGTGCATGTACACAGGAATCAGTATTTTACCATGGATTTGTATTCCATGGTAAAATACCGATTCTGAAAGCCATGTGCCAATGGAAAATTGGCTACCCACATTTCAATCTTGCATTTTCGGTAATTTTACCGAATCGGTAAATATTACGGAATCGGTAAATTTACCGATTCGGTAACTTTACCGATTGGCTATATGTAGCTAATCGGTAAAATTACCGAAAATGGCAGATTTAAGGGCCCCTACATGTCAATGGCCATTTACCGGTCGGTAACGGCCAAATTCGGCCGTTACCGGTCGGTAAATGGCTATTTCCGGCCACCTACATCTGGCCCTAAGACACTAAAACGCGATAACCCTATAAACTGATGTAAAACGCAGCAAATAGAAAGAAATTTGCCTTGACATTCGTTTTCTCTGCTCAGCCCCGCCTTTACTGCTCTGCCCTGCCGTCTGGAAAGGATCTGACCTTTGCCCCTGGTTTCAGCTACCAATCACTTGGTCGGAGGCTGACAGTGGCTATTTGTACAAGCTGGGAGGGGAAACAAAAAAAAAGAAGAGAAGGGGGCTCTAGTCTTAAAGGCACATATTCACAATGTATATTTGTCTATCCTGACCCTATGAAGCTGGAACTACCTCGTTGTTCTGTGATATCCTGATCCTGTCTATCCTTCAGAAACAACCTTGAAAATTAGACCTCAATGCTTTTGTAATTGATCATATGCCCGTTGTCGTGTTGAAATGTACTGCATTCGTGAGCCCTCTGGCTTTTTGTTAGGTTGTATGTACGACTTTCTATAAATAAAGGTCTTCCAAAAATTTAAAAAAAAGAATGCGAGAAGAGTATTGCTGGAAACGGAAAGTGCTTCCTCGGAGAAAGAAAAATGTACTTAATATTTGATAAGACGGTCATAAAGGTGGCAGTAACAGTGATAACGACCCAGGAACCTCTTAAAACTCCACGAAGTGGCGATAGGCAATATACACAATATATGCAGAAGCAATATAACCGTAAATGTCACTGTGAGGTTGTTAATAGCAGATTCAGCTCTCTGTGTCCTCTCTGTCAACCCAAAGTCCAAGGAAACGGAATTAAACGACACATAAGTCTGAGCATCTGTGGCATCTCAAACATACCAAATTCAGTAAAAACAGGGCAGGGATTAACTACTCCATACCTTAACCAGATCAAGCCAGTTAAACAAAGATACGAAAAAAAGAACAATGAGCAAAGTCTAGGGCAAGAAGTGATAGACAAGATGAATGTAACGGATATAAAAAGGATGGAAGATCTTCAAGAAAGTACTCCGGAGGTGATAAGCGTTTTACAGGATCAGAACCAGGTCAGTGATATTTCCATGCTCCGACCGAATATATGGGAGGTACAACAGCATGAAGAGCCTGAGTCTGATGAGCCCAATACTTCTAACAAGAAGGTGCAAGAAGAGGACAGGGGCCATACTTTGAAACCAATGCCGCAAAGACGGGAAACAAGAGGGACCAAAGCCAAAGACATAAAAAATAAAGAACAGGAACAAGATGGAGGGAAGGAGAGAGTTAAAGAGAATGAGAATGAAAAAGAGAAGGGGAAAGAGGACGACAAAGGCAGCAAAGAAAAACTAAAAAAGGAAAAAAAAGCGACAGGCAAGCGGCTAAAGGCAAAGGCAGTGGCATGGAATCAGATAAAAAGAAAGAGAAAATTAAAGAGAAACATAAGGACCAGGAGAAAGACTATGAAGACACTGAAGAGATGGAATTAGTGATGAAAAAAGCAAAACGCCTACAAACCATCAAAGAACTAAAAGTAAATGCAAAGATGACGGGGGAGTCAATGGCATCACAGCCTAGCATATTAAATATTTTTAGCCCAGTGCCCAAAACTGGGGCAAATAAAGGGCTAAGGCAGGCGGTAATAACACAGGAGTCAACAGTACTGGACGGGGGAAATGCAAGAAACAATCTTGTAGTCGATGGACAAGTAATCCTGAATCCCCCACCTGATAAACCACTGTCGCTAGGAATTGATACAAACTCTGAAGAGTCTGATGTAGACATGTATGAGACAGGGATCTCGACTGCTAGTGAGACAAGTGAAGTTAACAAAAGAAGAGACCAAGAACTATCATCCCCGGAAATATCTGGACGTTCTGAAACAAGGAAGGAGAGTGATCATGGACAAGGAAGCACACCAAGGAAAAAATTAGAGAAAAGAAGAACAAGGAATAAAAGATTAAATAAATCAACCTATGACGCAACCCCCCAGACCTTACGCATACAGTTGTGCACCCGCTTCCAGTAGGCTTGTATTAGAGGGCACTCCCATATTATGTGAAGGAACGTCCCCACCTCCCCATACTGTCTCCTATGAAGCCGGTCCCCACTCCTACCCATCAATACTAGTCTTGTACCAGAGATGTTAACTCGGTGTAATATTTTCAATTGTATCAGCCTGAATTTTGGGGGAGGAAAGTGCCTCTCTCCATTCTTCGTCATCAATCTCAAGACCCCCACTTTCTACTACGTGCAAGTAAGGAGTCAAGGGTGCGGTGTATAAGCTTTTTTATGTGAGGGAGATAGCCTCCTCCGGTAGATGGCCGTCAAGCAGTCTGTCCTCTAGGGGGGAGGACTCCGGGAGTGTCGTTCCGGGTGGAATGTTAGACTGGAGTGAGTGTCTGATCTGTATGTATCGAAAGTATTCCGTTTGCGCTAAGTCGTATGTTTGCTGTAGTGAGGCAAATATCACCTTACCATTGGGCCCCCATAGGTCTTTTATACGGGAGATCCCTATCAGGTCCCAGTTGCGAAACCCTTTTGTGCGACCCAGTGTACCCAGCTTTCCGGAGACCCAGAGCGGGGTAGCCAAGTGAGTTTGTCAGCCCATCCCAGTTTGCGGCTCACAATATGCCAGAGTTGAACAGAGTGACTTGTAGGTCCCATGAGGGGATATTTGTTAGGTTAAGAGTAGAGCGCAGCCTCAAAGTTCCCCCTGGGAGGAGCCACCTGTCCATCCCTTAACCGGGATCATCCCCACCACTGTACGTACCCTGGTTTATGGCCGAAAGGTGTGCTGCCCAGTAGTATTTCTGAATGTATGGGCATCCGCTTTCTGAACGCAGATCAATTTTCAGTGAGTCCAACTGCCTCACTAGAACCTTTGACCAGCTCATTGTTCTGTTCATGAGCTTGATCAATATGCATGGCTGAGAACTTGTTTGTTAAGTTACGAACAACCCAGTGGCCATATTTTTACAAATTCTTCCAAGATGGATGGTGGCAGGTTCTCCGTGTTGCAATGTATGGATAGGGATCCAGCAGGTATAATTCTGATGTTCCAAGGTGAAGAACTATGGGATCAGGGCTTTCAGTGACTCTATATACAAAACAAAGTCCGCTTCTCAATGAGCTCTGACCAGGAGGAGACCAAGGAGTTCAAGCCTGATGATGGCAACCCAGTACGCAAATGTTGGGCTCTTTCTGACCGTTTCCTGTCTCCATGCTTCTTCTGATTCCTCAGTGTCTGAGGGCTTTGATATAAGAAATGCATCTCTCTAAAATTTCTTCCGAACAGCAGCACATCCCTGGTGAACACGTCTTGTCCTGTTGATATGTGAGCAACTGAGAAAATTATCTGGTGTTACGGACAATGTAATTCCTGCTTGTGTCAGTGCTTTTGTCTATCCAGAGCCTGCCAGGTAGACGCCAATGGTTTTCCATACAGCTAATTCTGCATGGAGGCCCTGAACATCACCACAAACTTGTCTTCTGCATGCATCTTAGGCCATTCCCACTGTATGTATTTTGCCAACTCAAACAAAGGAGCATCCACTGCAACTACTGGGTTCTGCAAGGGATCGAGGAACTCTGTTGACTGACGAGCAACATCCATGGCATGCTTGATCTAGGCTGCTGAAGCTGCCTTCTCATAGAAGAGAGGCAGAAGCTGTGAAAAATGGCATTCAAGGATGGCTCTGTCTGTTGGGAAGCATGGTAGGCTGACCATGCCAGACTGTCTCTCTCTGCTAGCTTCTCCTTCTCATTCAGTTGGAGAGATGATTCGATCCACAGTTTCTCATGCCTCATTGCTCTCACCATATCTCCCACAACTACCTTTGTCATGTTGATTTTTGGCACCACAACTGTAGATTCTTGCAGTACTGCTTGTTCAGTGGTGAAGCTGTCAGGCAAAGTTGAGTTCTTTGTCTCAGCCTCTGAAGGAAGAGTGATAGATTCTCTGGTCTTTCCTGGGTTTGAGATTGATGGTGGCTGAAAGATGCGGATCCCTGTGCCATTGAAAAAACCCTTGGCAGTGGTGTTTGAAGGGTCGTGATCAAAATGGTCTAGTGTACCAATTGTGCAAAGCCCAGTTCCAAATTTAGATGGGAACACAACTCCTTCTCTCTGTGCTTTCTGGGAAACAGCAGGTGCTAGCTTATTCTCCACCTTACGCTGTGGTAACTGGCACTAATCCCCAAATGGTGCAGTTGAGTTATCAACTTTCTTAAGCGTGTCAGGGTGTGCACATTCAGCCCTATGTACAATGGAAGTGGCGGTTCAAATGGCAAAGAATGGCAGGATTGTACCACAGATTTTGTTGTCTTCTTGCAGTTGAACATGAATGTTTGGGAGATAGTAAGAGTTTCCTGAGATTAGTGTGAGTCAAGGCTGTTGATGCCAAACCCATTCAACAACATTGAAACAAGCATGTTTAATGTAGTTGGTTCTGAGTTATTTAAACAGTTCGGTGGGAAGGTGGCATCAAAGTGAAGTCTATCAGATCCCAAGATATCTTCTCTAATTATATTGGCAGCTTTTGCCAATGCACTGCATCTCCCTAATAATCTGCAAAAGCATATTTCAGCATTTTCTTCATTCCTTGGTCACAAATAAGCACAACATACTTTTCATCATTCTGCACTTGGCCCTGTAGAAAATAGCCAAGAACCTTGTCCTGGAAGAAAACTTTGTTGACCTCCTTCTGACCTCCAAGTGACACAAGGCAATCTGCCTACTCGTGATGCAACTCAGACAGCTTGAAGTAAATAAGATCTTTTTCTACTGAGTTTTCCCTGAAGGGGACCAGTTCAAGGAAAGCCTGTGCTTCTATCTTTTCTTCCATCTGACCTCCATCTGCATTTTTTCTTTTCTCATGAATGATCGATGACGACTCCGGAATACAGTGAGGCAATTCAAATGGTAAATGCCATCTATTGCTACAACCTCTCCAGCAGCTATTCTAGCTACAACAGCAGTATCCTGTAGATCAATGGCCATGTGTATGTTATCCTTTCCAGCATCCATTGTCATGAACGCATGAAGGCCACCCTAACTTGCTGTGCAGAAGATGCAGATCTTCTTTGTTTGTGACAGCCGATCCCTCGGTCCTGCTTCTTCCAGGTATCTTTTTTTCTGAGCTCTTACCAACTTTTACTTGTTGAATTTTCCATGACAGGATTTATGCCAATTAGCTTGATGCTTGATTAAATCTTCAACAGTTGTGACTTCTTCGAAGTAGAGAGTCACAGGGAGTCTGTTCAACTTGCGAAATCCACTGTCTGTGTTTAGAAAGTTCTTATATGGCTGAGATTTATCTTCAGGTCTTACTGCATTCAAGGGACACTTCAGCTTTTCATTAGTTCTTTTCTGGGAAATAATGCAGGCTTGCCAGTCCATGTCTTCATCAATAGAAGGTCAAACCTTCAACATACAGAATTTAAAGGTAACATAGTTTTCTAGAAAACACCTGAAATTAAATATGAAGCAGAAGCAAAAGTGACACATATATATTATGCACATTACTTAAATCATACTTAAATAACATAAGAGTAGTCTGTGTTGATCCAGTTATTGGTATTTGTAGTACAGCACTATCCGACAGCTGTACGCTCTGTCGGCCGACACGTTCACATAGAATATAACTCCTAGCTCGTGATCCATTGTCTGGATTGCGTGGATCCTACCAAAAATCTAAAGTGTTAGCAAAACAGATCACATGAAACAAATATGGTGCTTTTGTCCAACCTATCCCCATCCAGTTAAATTATTGGTCTAACAGACTGTACTAGTGTGACTCTTTTCTGAGATCTGTTGACATTCAAACAGGACTTGATTCTGTATTGTCAAAAAGGAATGCTCACAGCCTCCACCCTGCCTATGCTGGGTGGTTCAGAGTATTCAGCTCTGAAAATCCAGGTCAGTTTATTGTTTGTTCCTGGGAGGCATGTGACACCTTTTTCACACCTATTTAAACATTAATCAGTGGCTGAGTGACGTTTCAGAACTAAAGCAAATTAGCTTAAAGGAACTTCAGCCAGGGGAAAGGTAACTTTCTAAAAGTTATGTTTCCTTAATATGTACTAAATACCTGACTTCACCATTGAATTGAACTTTACTAACTATTAAAAAATAGTTGTTTCATTAGGTAGCCCCCTTTCTGAGATACAGTATTAGGATTTTTAATCTGGACTGTGGTTTTCTACTTAGGACAGCTATGCCACAGTGAAAAATAGCTTTTGGGTGCTAGCTAGTCACTGTAAGGACATGTTAACATTAAAGTTCTACATGTCCAACGTTTAAATAACCTGCATTGTGGCAACAAGGCCTACATAAGGGTATTTAGTAACATTTAAAAGAAAGGTTTTGACCAAACTGTCAAAAAAAGGGTTTATTTTGACAGGGTGAATTGTAGATTCTAAACTGCCACAGACCGGCACAAATGGTAGATCTAAAACCATGTTTGTACTGCCACTGTAGTGTTGGTGCTGCAGTCTACTAGTGACATTTAACTTGCAGGCAACAGGTACATTTTGTACCACATAATTGGGAATTATATGTAAATGAAATATACCAATTAGTAGTATACCGATTTCTTCATATGGAAATGAAGAGCACAGGAACTTTAACACTGGTTAGCAGTGGTAAAGTGCACAGAGCTCTAAACTCAGCAAAGAATATATGGTCCAGCAGGAGGCGACATATCTGGGGTGACCATGCAGAAAAAGCGGATTTCCAACACACTAATACTTCACAGTGCTCCGAGTGTTAAAAAGGCTAATTCAAAACGCAATTCTTTATTGTTTGAAATTGCAGTCAAGCTTAAGCTTTTTATAGTTCAGATCGTAGTGCATACTCAGGCTATCAGCAGCTTTATTTGTTTAGTACTGGCCATGCTAGAGGTTTGCTTCAGTATTTGGCAGCTAACCAGCGGCACTGACCAAAATGTTTTCTAACACAACATTGAAAATAGAATCATTGTATGTCAGCTAGATAAAATTGCTCACCAAAATACTAAGCTGGCACAGATTTAGCATAAAAACATGTCAAAAGTGGAAGCAAATGTCATCATTCCATTTTGGAAATAGGCAATTCACATCAACTGGCCAAAGACAGTATCGAGAGAATTAAGCCATCATATAATTAGTTCAAAAGACATTTTAGATAGAAAACCCATTTCATCCATGCCTCTTGCACATAAGCAAATTGTGTACCAGCCATTAAGGGCAAGAATTTGGGCTAGTACGATATTTCCACTCATTTACAACTATGCAAATAGGCAGCAGAGTAAGTAAACTGGCAGAAGGGAATACAGTAAGCTTCAGTTGGGCAAAAAAGGTGTGTTATAAATGTTGCATTCGAAGGGCTCGGTGCACTTATAACAAGAACAATAAATAACGTCCCAGAGGATACTCTGATGCTATGTCTTATATTTCATCTGCTATTGCCAGAAGAGAAAAGGTGCAAATAAGCTAATGTAGAAGTTATTTACTGAACACTAAAAATATAGTAGGTGTTACTCCTCAATTAAGTAGAGAGGGATCTTCAATGCCAGGTCGGCTTAATCAAATCCCTCTACTAAGCCTGGGGAGCTCCTTAGAGCTAACAATGGGTGACTCCTGTAGCCTAGAAATCACCCGCCCCCCCGGATCATATAGGAGGGTGTATATCACTGGAGTCAATGATAGTCACTTTCCAGGCAGCATAGATGTAAGACGTAACCGGGATGAAAAATGTATCTGGGTCAGCTCAGAGGCATAAGGACAAAGCAGCTTTACAGTGTCTTATATTAAATCTAATAAAAAGAGGTCGTATGTATAACCACCTAGCTTTCAAGCACTTAGTACAGAGTAACATAAAGTGTAATATAGTTTCATAGCTTACATGTTTGATCCAAGAAAGCTTTGGCTTCAACCTCCTGAAATTACAATTTTTGGTAAAGTTCTTGTCTGGCAGTGTACCCAACCTAAACCTAATATACAATGATCTTTTTAGTTCTGGGAATAGCCGGTCTATGTACTGTTCACAATAAATGGAAGATTTGAAATCCAGACATCTGTCAAGAGCTCTCCCCGCCTTGTTTTCATGCAGAACCACCTATATTTGCTCTTCATATGTTGCACACTTGCGGGGTCATTTCCTCAGAGATGGTCCAAAATTGGGTGTAACCCAGAGCCGATAGTGATCGTAATATGGCTGAATCAAGGCAACCTATTCAAACTGATACTCTTTGAGATATCACACATGGTTTTTAGGTACTCTGCCAGCTCTGGGTTTGTCCAAATTTGTATCCAATACAAGAATGGTTTAAGTGCTAGTGAATTCTTCAATAGACTTCATGTCAAGGTCCACCACCATATGGGTCCTGGGCCTATATGAAATTCTATTTTTGGCCTTCTCTAGTCCAGTTGTTAATTTGAAGTCCCAAAGTTCAGACCCCATATGAGTTGTTTGCCACAGCTTTCATTTGATAACCTTGCAGGGCAGGTGCATTTATTCTGCAGCAGTATTTGGTGGAGAATCTTAGGACAGTATGTTGTGTAGTTCCTAACAATACATAGGATCTGCACAATCAGACATCATAAACTAAGGGATTGGTGTCCAGACTGATTCCAGACACCGCCAAAGGATATGTCTGCCTTGAGACCAGCTAGCTCACAGTGCCACCATAAGCCCCCTAACCTCAAGCATGTCGGACCTGGCGGTAGCGCTCGCTATCATTCAGTTCATATTTTGCTTTCAATGACTCAAACGTGTGCATCTCCGTCCCGTTCCAGACATCCTTCACCTGGGAGATACCAATCAACTCCCATTTATCAAATCCTTTTGATTTCCACAAGTTCCCCAATTGTTCGGAGTTGATCAGTGGCGTTGCTAGTGTCAGTCTACCCTCCCAACCCAAAGACTTATTCGCAATGTGCCAGATTTTTACCACATGGGCGGTTGGACCCGTTAAATGAAATCTTCCCATCCAAGCGTATAACGCCCTACCGATATCTCCCCCTGGTGCCTGTTCCCTATCCATAGCATATCCTGGGTCTCTTGGGAGTCCGTATACAATTTGATTGATGGCCGCCAGTTGGGAAGCCCAATATTATTTTCTCAGATCAGGGAGTCCGATGCCTCCATCATACCAGGGAAGGTTCAACTTCAGAAAGGCTATCCTTGGTCTACCCTCCCATAGAAGCTCCCTCTGTAGTCCTTCTATTTCTTTAAAGTAAGACACGGGGAGCGGGTCCATTGCGTTTTGCAGTGCATACAGAAAGCTAAGAAGGGACATCATTTTGAACAACGTCGCTCTTCCGAGCAATGAGAGTGGAAGAGCCCTCCAGCGCACCACATCACTTTTCAGTCGGCTCAGAGGGGAACCTAGATTACGTTCAAATCTAAGCTTTGCATCAAACGTTATATATATATGCCTAAGTAAGTAAATCCCACCTTCTCTATCTGAAGAGGACACGACTGCGGGATCACTGGTGGCTCTCCGGACAAGACCAAGAGTACAGATTTCGACCAGTTAATCATAAATCCAGAGTATCTACCAAAGATTGACAGAACGTCCAAAAAACACTTCAGGGACGCTCTGGGCCTGGTGAGGTACAGCATAATATCATCTGCGTAAAGTGAGATCTTGTCTTCCCACTCCCGCGTCCATCTCAGACCGTGTATTGTTAGGGCCCATCGGACCCATGCCGCCAAAGGCTCCAGTGCAAAGAGTAACGGGGACAAGGGGCACCCCTGTCTTGTGCCTCTCTGCAATAAAAAATCAGCAGATTTACGGTTGTTGACAGTCACTCTTGCTAAGGGCTTAGCAAAAAAAAGTCTCACCCACTCTACGCAACCCAACTTTGCCAGCACCGCGAACAAATAAGACCACTCTACTCGGTCAAACGCCATGGTGACATCAAGTGATACCAAAGCCGCAGGCTCCTGCAAGGTCGACGAACGACCGAGGATCCCATGCAGCCGACGCAGGTTTAGCGCAGTGTTACGGGGCGGCATGAATCCCGACTGGTCCGGGTGTATCAAAGTGGAGACCACCTTAGCCAACCTCACAGCCAGCAATTTAGCGAGGACTTTAGGCTCCGCCTTAAGGAGGGAGATAGGCCTGTATGAGGAGCAGAGTGTTTGGATTTCCCTGGCTTATGAATGACAACTATGTTAGCAACTCATTGGTCATAGGGGAGTTCACCCTTTTCCCTACTCTCCATAAACATCGCACGCATGTAGGGCGCAAGTCTCTAGGCATGTAGTTTGTACAACTCAATCGGTATCCCTTTAGGGCCGGTGGCTTTTCCGGACTTCGTGCCTCTTATGGCCTGTGTGACTTTGTCGTCAGTGAAAGGGGAATCTAGATACTTTCTGTCCTCATCAGACAAAGTCGGCATAGCAATATCCTTAATCATAGCACTATTTTCGTCCTCGGTGTAAGAGGCCGCCAAAGTGTACACCCCTCTGTAATATGTGGCAAACTCCTCCGCCACCTCCTGTGGATCAGTAACACTGCACGCATCACTAACAATCAACTCAGGCACCAGTCTGGAGACCCTCTCTCCCCTCTCGAGCCAAGCTATCAGTTTCCCCGCTTTATCACCATGTTCATAGATCCTGCTCTGTATATCATTGTATTGGGCAACAGCCTTCTCCCGTGCCATACTCATATACTCATCCTGACGGAGTTTCAATCGGTGGAGACCGTTCTGATTCGGCGACTCCAATACTTCTTTCTCTAAGGACATCACCTCTGTTTCCAGTCTAACAATATCTGCCTGATGTTTCCTTTTATTCCTCGCTACCAGGGACAAAACCACACCTCTAATAACTGTTTTGTAGGCTTTCCAAAGTATCCCTGCCGAACTTACACTGCCAACGTTTTCACTAAAGTATTGATCTGAGCGGCGTATAGTCTCCTTTTTCACGCACGGGTCCTTGAGATACCACGCGTTAATGGGGGCAACTCTACCCACCGACGGACCACCATTGTCTACCCTCAACCACATGGGGGAATGATCAGATATACCTCTGCTCATGCACCCGGCTTCCCTGATATTCACTGCTTCCGAGGCTGGTATAAGAATATAATCTAACCTTGACATGCTACTTTGCGCGGCAGAGACGTGAGTGAATTGTTTCTCTGTGGGGTGTCGTGTCCTCCAGCTATCTACCAGACCCAATGTTTCTAGAAATTCTGGGAGCCACCGCTGGGACTGACGGAGAACCCTCCCTGGGTGTCTATCAAGCTCTCCATCTAACAATGCATTGAAGTCACCCCCTACTACGAGGGGGCCCAGGGGGAGCGTGCGAAAGACAGCGCACAGGTCTCGGAAAGTATCAGATTGCAGGCCAGGCAGGACATATGCAGACAAGAATGTAACTGTCCTACTCTCCAACTGACCGGAGACACCCACATACCTGCCCCTCTGGTCCACCCATGTCGATCGAATCTCAAAGGGGAAGGAGTTTTTGAACAATATTCCGACACCCCTTGAACCTGTGGTAAACCCCGCGTGTGCCACCAATTTATGTCCTCCCTTATGCAGTGCCATACATCTATTGCCAATCAGGTGCGTTTCTTGCAACAATACCACATCCGGGGAGTGTCTTTATATGAACTGATTCACCATCCCCCGCTTGATCCTGTCACCCAGTCCATTAACATTCCAGCTCAGTATCTTCATCCCCAATCCTTTCGGTTCTTGCGACATTTACCCAATTCCCATGACCATAAACACCAGACGTGAACATGCACAATTATTCAATGGTGTCAAAAAAATGAAACGAAAACCAAAAACAATATCCCCCAACCCCCAACCCCATCCCACCACCCTGCACCCCTGCATCAGGTCTGAGCCCCACCACTAGTCCAAGGAACTAAAGGTAGTAACGGGGAGGAACCTTGATGCTAAGCCCCTCCCTCCCCCTCCACAGTATTATTCCCGAATCATACACATCTGCCAAGTCCCCCTGAATGCTACATTAGTCCACTACCCAAGTCCATAAATAAAACACAGTTATCGGCGACACCTTCCTCATCCCTGTCCATCTTCCTCCGCTGCGTGCTGGTGCTCTTCGGGATGTTCCGACGCTATGCTGTACGCCCAATCTTATGCCACCTCCGGGTTATCGAAAACCAGGCCTTGCCCTCCATTTCCACTCGCAGTTTCGCCGGAAAGAGCATCGAGTACCTCAGTCCCTTGTCCCTTAGTTTCCTCTTTACCGGGAGAAAACTCTGTCTCATTTTCTGCACGGCCTGCGTAAAGTCTGAAAAGAAGGAAAACGTAGTGTTTTCATAATGCAGCGGGCCCGTGGAGCGTGACGATTGTAGAATCGCATCCCTGTCTCGAAAGTTCAGCACCCTGGCTATCATTGGGCAGGGCGGTGCTCCTGGTTTTGGCCGACCTCCTGGCACCCTGTGTGCCCGTTCGATTGTGAAAAAGTTAATGAGGCCCCTTGGCTTCAGATGGTTGAGCACAATATCTTCCACTAAAAAGATCAGGTGTTTGGCCTTCTGCTTTCTCCGGTACACCAAGAATGCGACGTTATTTCGCCGATTGCGCCCTTCGTAGTCATCCAGCTTTCGGCGGGTATCTTCCCGCGCCACCTGTAGATCCCGTACTTCCCTTTGCAACTCCGCCACATCATTCACCAATCTGGAGGTTTTAATGTCAAGGGATTTGACCTTTTCCCTGGTTTTGGCGTGATCAGTCCTCAATAGGTTAACTTCCAACTTCACAGAATCCAATTTAGCGTCCAGTGCGTCCATTTTCCCGACCATGGCGGCCTGGGTGTTGTTTATCGCTGCCAAGAGATCTGTCCTTGTTGGCTCGACTGGTTCGCTTAGTGGGTCCCCTCCGTGCGTCGGGGTCTTCCTCTGCTCCAAGGGCAACCCCTTGGACTGAACATATCGGTCTATCTTGTGGGCCTGCACATTTCTCAGCCCTCGCCCTGGTCTCAATGCAGGTTTCTCGGTTTCCGGCTTCGACGCCATTATAGTATACACACCTCGCCAAGAGAGCCTCGTTAGTACCCCAGGGCACCACTGTAGCGCCACCACCGACTCTCACGCCCAGCTCGGAGGGCTGCTCGCAAGTATCTTCGCCAGACGCCGATCCAAATTCATCGCATCCCCAGCGGATGAGTTTCGGTTTCGGTTGTGGGCCGCAACTTCCGGTTTAACTATCCGCTGTTGTTCAACTAGAGTCTGGGTGCACGAAGCACCATGGTCCCTGGATGAGATGGGGTGTAGGCCTCCAAACTCCAGACGATGTTGCAATGGGTAGGAATGCTCGATTCAGGCCCAAATTTCACCAGGGGGACCAGCGTCGTTTCCCCTACCAATTGTAGGGTTCGGGCATCAGGATTAATTCAGGATAGGCTCGACGGAGGGCCAGAGTCTCCGGAGCTAAGCCTTCACGCGGCCATCTTGGTCACCCGCTTGGCTCATCCGATGGCTTCACTTTTTATTAGCTGCATGGCCCATAACAGCTTCTTGGCAAACCTGATCCCCAAGTAGTCATGATGGTCGGCCCTGAATAATGCCTTGTTTAACATTTTGAATACGCTTTTCAGGGTGCACCTTGGATTTAGGATCAGAATTCGTTTTTTAGGGTGTTAATTGTAAGTTTCTTCTTGATACAGTAATTTTCTTCTTCTTTTGTTTAAAATAAATCTTATTAGCATTTGCAACATATAGCATACAAGAGGGACTCTCATTCCCCTGGTAACTCACCCTAATCCAGACAGGCTACTGACATAGGAGCAGGGGGAGTCTTGGGATGGCCAAATGTTCATGTGCACTTTGCATGTTCCTCATCCAGGCTGCATTACAACCTGGGTGGAGAACATGCCCAGGATCCCACTGCCTGTCTGAGCACCGAACCACGATGTTCAGACCAATCACCACTGATTGGCCATGGCGACCCTCGTTTTTCTTGCTTCCTGTTCTAGCCTGGAGAGACGACGGAGGAGAGACGCAGCAATCAGGTAAGTTTTTTTTATTTTATTTTTTATATACACTCCACCCCCGACCGGTGTCGGCGGCCACTGCAGGCAGTGTTGCATTGCAACTCATTTTAAAAAAAAATCTTTATTTATTCAATTTTTCACACCATAACTAAGCGGTCATACATAGTTTTCCAAGATAATACCATTCAACTTATTTCTATTATACATCTGAGTCCCGTACACATTTCACAATTATTTACACATTTATGGCACAGCAGTAAACTTACAAAGAATGAAAAAGAGGTATTTGCACAGCTGTTGATAATCCAGTTTCCAACAGGGTTAAGCAGTATAGCGTGCAACCAGGGGTAAACGCTGTCTGGACCGGTCAGCGTGTGATCAAAGACTAATACAAGGCTTCCCCTGATGAGAGGTAGAACCCCCAGTGCACTGCGTTGAAAAGACACACAGGTCTAATGATTTAAAGCAAACTTCATATGAAAGTTCAATCCAAAAAGGTTTACTGATTCATCATCATTTAATGCATATACATTATGCTCCATGTATAAGTCATCGTGATCCAAATGTAAGTAATGTATATCATCAACAACATTGCAGTCCGAAATTCATAGATCCCAATGCATTTCGGGCTAAAACAAAGCCCTTCCTCAGGGGATAGCTCTACAAACAAAAGAAATACCATCATCAGATCTAGTTCAAGTGTCAACTGTAAACAAAAAAGCAACCATACAAAGTATAACGTGCAAGCAAGTTGAAACAACCAAACGTGGGGTGTGCTCTATGAAACAACCAAACTTCCCACAGTGCGTGTGTCCAGAATAGAAAGCGTGTAGAAAATGAAAAAATAATAACAAAACGGGAAGCCAAGTAACATCCACGATATATAGTGCATAAATTAGCCTCGTGACGACAGTGTGATGAGCACGGTGAACCACCGTTAAAATCCCAGATAGTCAGCTGATAGTGCAAACCAAAACGTGCGGAAAGCATTCAAGAACCCATTACCACGAGCGTGTGACAAAGGTGCAGCCAGGCTATATCGCACGCGGTCCGAACAAAAGGACCGTGAAAGTATGCCTAATGCAATAGGAAGGTCCCCGCCAAGAGGTACTCACAGTGTGCGCTGGGAATACAATCGTAAATTCAACATCCAAGACCACGATGCAAACGCGCTCAGGGCAGAGCCAGTATAAGTGATTGAATGTAAACACGGAAGATGGACTAAGAGTCACATAAGTGTAGGCGCCATCTTAGAGTGGTGAAACAACGAAAGAAAACCTAGGTAGAGTTTCCCCAGCCATAATAAACAGAGTATAATGGAAAATAAAACGCAAACGAGACACAGTATGGAACACACATACATAAACATGCGAAAGTAGCGCAATAGTAAAAAGAAGATGACAAACACGTATAGTGTGACAAACAAGAACCTGTCATGATAATTCACAAATAACATAGAAATTCCATGCGATCATTGAGCCCGTGCGGCTGCATGGTCGCCATGTAACGGATCCAAAAGTTCTCCCTCTTCAATAAAGTTCTTTTGTTGTCGTGTGTCACTGGTACTTGTTCCAAAATGAGATATTTCAACTGTGCAACTGTGTGATTGTGCTCCAGAAAGTGTGCAGCAACAGTGGATTTTGTGTTGCCAGTCCTTATGTTACTCTTGTGTTCCAACAAGCGTGTCCTGACTTTCCGTTCAGTGTGTCCAACATAACACTTGCCACAAGGACACTTCAAAAGATAGATGACATTCATGGAATTGCACCTAGCATTCACCCGTAATTTTATTGGGTAACCCTTCATGGGGTGGTTGACGACATTCCCCAAGATGCAATTATGACAGTTACTGCAATTATAACAAGGGCGAAGGCCCTTGTAGGTGACCGGTTGACCATCGGATTTGGGTTTGCATAGCATTTCTTTCAAGTTTCTTCCCCTTGTATATGCAAACATGGGTTGTTGTGCGAAGGCTCCCTGGAAATCAGGTTCCAAGCTCAGTAGTGTCCAGTGTTTGGAAATGATGTTTTTGAATTGCTTGCTCAAGACCGTATACTTGGATACTACTACCATTCGGGAGTTTTCAGTTCTGGTGCGAACCTGTAGTAGTTCGTCACGAGTTATGTTCCCACACCGGGTAACTGCCTTTTGTAGAGTTTGTGGCGGATAGCCACGGGCCTTGAACCTCTCAACCATGTTATTCATTTCAACCTGACAGGTCTCATCAGTTGTAACGATGCGTTTAACACGCATCAATTGGGACAAAGGTAAGTTCTGTTTCAACCCAACACGATGAAAGCTTTGGTAGTGCAACATTGAGTTCCGATCAGTTGGTTTTTGGAAAATGGTGGTGGTCACTTTGCCTGCCTGTCTTTCCACCTTTACATCAAGGAAATGAATGCTTGACCTATCAAAGTTCCAGGTAAATTGTGTGGGCTCATTGATGAGATTCCATGTATTCAAAAAATCCAAGAGAGCTTGTTCAGTGCCAGACCATAACATAAAGATGTCATCAATGAATCTTAGGTATAGTTTCCCACTGTCAGTCCAGGCGGTCTGATTCAATATATGGGGTTCCTCAAAAGATTTCATAAAGGTATTAGCGTACGACGGCGCTGTACAATTGCCCATGGCCGTCCCGCAGAGCTGATGAAACCATTTGTCAGATACTGTGAAGTAACTATGGTACAAGGTGAAGACCAATAGTTCCATCAACAGTACCTGCAAGTCAGAGTCAAGATTGGAATGGGAAAGTTCATGTTCAACAGCCATTAAGCCCAAGTCGTGGGGTATGGACGTGTATAACGAACACACGTCCACCGTACATAGTATCAGCTCTTGATCTTCTAGACTGCTGGTGGCTTGTTGTAGCTTAATCAAAAAGTCTGTTGTGTCTCTAACATGAGATCTCGTGCTCAACACAAATGGCTGTAGATATTTGTCTAAAAACTTTCCCGTGTTCTCGTGGATGCTTCCTCTGGTTGAGACAATGGGTCTCATGGGTGGTTTGGAAGGGTGCTTATGCACCTTCGGTAACATGTATAACACAGGTGGTTTGGGGTTGATGGGTGTAAGATACCGCCGTGCTCTGTCATTGATGGTGCCATTATCGAATGCCTGACTGATGATTTTCACGAGTATAGAAGCAAACTCATTGGTAGGATCAGAAGTTAAAGGAGCATATGTGTTGAGATCAGATGTGTGTATCTCAATCTGTTCCGCATAATATGTCGTATCCATGATCACTAGGGCGCCGCCCTTGTCAGCAGTTTGGCAAACTATTGAGGAATTGTTAGCAATCTTCTGAATAATGTTTTTTTCAGCTTTAGTCAAGTTCTCACGTTTCACCTTGGATTGAAAAGGTAATTTCGCGATGTCGCATTTCACCAGATTTTCAAATGTGTCTATTATTTTGTGACTCACGGGAGCCATAAAGGTACTGTGGGGACGTAGTCCTCTTAACATGTCATCATCTCGTGAAGGGGTAGTGATAACATTTTGGAAATAATGTCTCAAGCGTACATTGCGTAGAAGTTTAAATGTGCTCACTTCGAGTTCCAAAGTGTTAGTCTTAGTAGTGGGAACAAATGATTGTCCTTTTTGTAGTACACGGACTTCTTCCTCATTAAGCTGGGTGGATGAAATGTTAATCACCAAGTTCTCGTGATCACTCATTTGCGTCTGTTGCCTCTCTTTGTTTTGGCCTGTTCTTTTTCGGCCTCTGCGGGTTTTGCCCCACCTGGGTCGTTGCTTTGATCCTGATCCTGTTCTAAAAAACGAACCGCAGAGCTTGAGGTGCCAGGTTGTTGTGCTGTTTGTTCGGGGGTCGGCTTGGAGGTTTTACGTGTTGTTGTGTCACCATCAGACGACGAAGTTTCATTCTCAGAATACGGATTATAAGGGCGATTCGGGCGTCGGCGGGCGTACACTTCTGCCCAAGTGTACACCTCGCCGAGCTTATAATCTATGGTGTCCCTCTTGTACTTCCGGAATTTTTTTTGTCAAGTTGAGCATTAACGTCCTCCAGCATTTGAGTCAGCTCAGCCGGATCCATGGCATTGTCCAGCTCGGTACGTACAGCTTTAATTTCTTGTGCCAGGTCTTCTAGTGTTTTGGACAATTCCTCCACTATAAGTAGGATTAAGTCCAACGAGCATTTGTTGAGTATAGCGAACCACCTCTCAACAAATCTCGTATTGTTTTTGCATAGTAAGGGTTTAAGGGGGACCCGTAGGCCCCTAGGGATCCGTTGGGCGCGATGGTACCGCACGAGGGTACTTGCGTGTAATTTTTGATTAGATTCCTTCTTGAGTAAGTAGAGCAATTGTTTAATGTTACTCTCCGCGCTCCTGGAGCTGGTAGCCGTGACAACATCCTCCTGAAACAGGAAACAATGACATCACCCCATCGCAAGACCTTTGCAACTCCCTTGCTTCATACTTCCACAACAAGATCACGGACATACACAACAGCTTCAACAACCAACCAACGCACACCAAGACCGAACAACCACCCCCCACCACCACCCTCCACGCCTGGACCCCGATCAGCACCGAAGACACCAGCCGCACGATGAACTCCATCCACTCCGGATCACCGACTGACCCCTGCCCTCACCACGTCTTCAACAAGGCTGACGCTGTCATCGCACCCCACCTGCGAGACATCATCAACACATCCTTCGACACCGCCACCTTCCCTGAGAGCTGGAAGCACGCCGAACTCAGCGCTCTTCTCAAGAAACCCACAGCGGACCCCACCGAACTCAAGAATTACCGCCCCATCTCGCTCCTCCCGTTTCCAGCCAAAGTCATCGAGAAGACCGTCAACAAGCAGATGGCCGCCTTCCTCGAGACGAATGGATCCCTCGACCCCTCACAGTCCGGCTTCCGAGCCAATCACAGCACCGAGACCGCCCTCATCGCCGCCACCGATGACATCCGAGCCCTGATGGACAACGGAGAAACAGCGGCCCTCATCCTCCTCGACCTCTCCGCGGCATTCGACACTGTCTGCCACCGCACCCTAGTACAGCGCCTCAGCAACGTCGGAATCCAGGACAAGGCGCTGGAATGGATCATCTCCTTCCTCGACGGAAGAACACAGAGAGTCCGCCTACCACCGTACAAGTCAGAGGCCACCAAAGTCATCTGCGGCATCCCTCAAGGATCCTCTCTGAGCCCCACCCTCTTCAACGTCTACATGAGCCCCCTCGCGGCCATCGCACGCCAGCACAACCTCAACATAATCTCCTACGCCGATGACACCCAGCTGATCCTCTCCCTGACCAACGACCCCGCCGCCGCCAGAGCCAACCTGCACGAAGGGATGAAAGAGGTAGCCGAGTGGATGACGACCAGCCGCCTGAAACTGAACTCGGACAAGACGGAGGTCCTCATCCTGGGCTCCTCACCGTCCGCCTGGGACGACTCCTGGTGGCCCCCCGCCCTGGGCACCGCACCCAAACCGACAGACCATGCACGCAACCTGGGCTTCATCCTGGACTCCTCCCTCTCCATGACCAGGCAAGTCAACAACGTCTCCTCGGCGTGCTTCAACATCCTACGCATGCTACGGAAGATCTTCTGGTGGATCCCCACCGAGACCAGGAAGACCGTCACCCAGGCCCTCGTCACCAGCCGACTGGACTACGGCAACGCCCTCTACGCCGGTACCACCGCCAAGCTCCAGAAGAGACTCCAGCGGATCCAGAACGCCTCAGCCAGACTCATCCTCGCCATCCCACGAACCAGCCACATCTCCGGACATCTGAGAGACCTTCACTGGCTCCCCGTCAACAAAAGAATCACCTTCCGCCTCCTCACCCACGCACACAAAGCCCTACACGACCAAGGCCCGAGCTACCTCAACAGCCGAGTCAACTTCTACGCTCCCAAGCGCCACCTCCGATCAGCCAACCACGCCCTCGCCGCCGTCCCCCGCATCCGAAGAGCGACTACAGGAGGAAGGTCCTTCTCCTACCTGGCCGCCAAGACCTGGAACTCCCTCCCGACCGACCTGCGCCTGACCCAAGACCACCTCTCCTTCAGGAAGAAGCTGAAGACCTGGCTGTTCGAGCAGTAGCGGCACCCCCCCACCCCCAGCGCCTTGAGACCCTACGGGTATGTAGCGCGCTCTATAAATGTCATTGATTGATTGATTGATTGAATCATGCCATAGATTTTATCGGCATCCCCCGCCGTAAAAGCGAAGGTGTCGGCCTTGAGTTCGGTCATGTTCGATACCAAATCATAATTCATTTTTAAAGTTCAAGTAGCGTGCTAACAAACTCTACAAAAGGCAGTTACCCGGTGTGGGAACATAACTCGTGACGAACTACTACAGGTTCGCACCAGAACTGAAAACTCCCGAATGGTAGTAGTATCCAAGTATACGGTCTTGAGCAAGCAATTCAAAAACATCATTTCCAAACACTGGACACTACTGAGCTTGGAACCTGATTTCCAGGGAGCCTTCGCACAACAACCCATGTTTGCATATACAAGGGGAAGAAACTTGAAAGAAATGCTATGCAAACCCAAATCCGATGGTCAACCGGTCACCTACAAGGGCCTTCGCCCTTGTTATAATTGCAGTAACTGTCATAATTGCATCTTGGGGAATGTCGTCAACCACCCCATGAAGGGTTACCCAATAAAATTACGGGTGAATGCTACGTGCAATTCCATGAATGTCATCTATCTTTTGAAGTGTCCTTGTGGCAAGTGTTATGTTGGACACACTGAACGGAAAGTCAGGACACGCTTGTTGGAACACAAGAGTAACATAAGGACTGGCAACACAAAATCCACTGTTGCTGCACACTTTCTGGAGCACAATCACACAGTTGCACAGTTGAAATATCTCATTTTGGAACAAGTACCAGTGACACACGACAACAAAAGAACTTTATTGAAGAGGGAGAACTTTTGGATCCGTTACATGGCGACCATGCAGCCGCACGGGCTCAATGATCGCATGGAATTTCTATGTTATTTGTGAATTATCATGACAGGTTCTTGTTTGTCACACTATACGTGTTTGTCATCTTTTTACTATTGCGCTTCTTTCACATGTTTATGTATGTGTGTTCCATACTGTGTCTCGTTTGTGTTTTATTTTCCATTATACTCTGTTTATTATGGCTGGGGAAACTCTACCTAGGTTTTCTTTCGTTGTTTCACCACTCTAAGATGGCGCCTACACTTATGCGACTCTTAGTCCATCTTCCATGTTTACATTCAATCACTTATACTGGCTCTGCCCTGAGCGCGTTTGCATCGTGGTCTTGGATGTTGAATTTACGATTGTATTCCCAGCGCACACTGTGAGTACCTCTTGGCGGGGACCTTCCTATTGCATTAGGCATACTTTCACGGTCCTTTTGTTCGGACCGCGTGCGATATAGCCTGGCTGCACCTTTGTCACACGCTCGTGGTAATGGGTTCTTGAATGCTTTCCGCACGTTTTGGTTTGCACTATCAGCTGACTATCTGGGATTTTAACGGTGGTTCACCGTGCTCATCACACTGTCGTCACGAGGCTAATTTATGCACTATATATCGTGGATGTTACTTGGCTTCCCGTTTTGTTATTATTTTTTCATTTTCTACACGCTTTCTATTCTGGACACACGCACTGTGGGAAGTTTGGTTGTTTCATAGAGCACACCCCACGTTTGGTTGTTTCAACTTGCTTGCACGTTATACTTTGTATGGTTGCTTTTTTGTTTACAGTTGACACTTGAACTAGATCTGATGATGGTATTTCTTTTGTTTGTAGAGCTATCCCCTGAGGAAGGGCTTTGTTTTAGCCCGAAATGCATTGGGATCTATGAATTTCGGACTGCAATGTTGTTGATGATATACATTACTTACATTTGGATCACAATGACTTATACATGGAGCATAATGTATATGCATTAAATGATGATGAATCAGTAAACCTTTTTGGATTGAACTTTCATATGAAGTTTGCTTTAAATCATTAGACCTGTGTGTCTTTTCAACGCAGTGCACTGGGGGGTCTACCTCTCATCAGGGGAAGCCTTGTAACAGCAGTAAACTTAGCATCATACATAGCTAGGGTGTTGCCCAAGTACCAATTTTTACATGTTACTACTGCTGTAGTATCCTGCTCACTTCCAGTTCTCCTTGGATTCAACAATTCCTGCATAACTCTCTTCAGATTACAATATCTTCCTCTAGCTTCTCATCCTTACGACAAGTCTTCATATGCAGTTCTTCCGCAAGGGACCATACTCCCACATCCCTTATCTAGCTTTCAAATATCTGTGCCCGTTCACCCATCCAGCATATAGCCACCCTCTGTTTGGCAACACCAATGCTAACTTTGTTAGCTTATTGGCCATTTTCCGTTTCTTGCATTGCGGGACGAGCCCCAGGAGACACTGTTCTGATATAACCTTTAACAAGATCCCACCCCTTCACGAATTCTCGCTACTACATTAATCCAATACTGCTGTATTTCTGGGCATTTACACACCAGGTGCATAAACCCTGAATGGGCCCTGTTACATCTAAGGCATTCCTGCGACCTACTGGCATCTATACAGTGGGGCCTCACAGAGGTCCTATACCCCCGTTGCACAAAATTATAATGCAGTAGCTTCTGTTGAGCATTCCAAGATACCTTGCACGTTAGTGTGCATACCCTCACCCAGCTTTTTTCTGCAATGGCGCCTGCAGATCCTCGTTCCAAACGTCCCATGCCTTAAGGGCTAGGGGCCCCAAATCCACCCTCATAGTCTTATACAACAATGACACCAGTCTACGCCCACTGCCACACATTAGCAGTATATCTAGGGTCTAAGTGGTCTGGGGCATGTTTGGGTAAGTGGGCCATATGACTCTGGCCAGTTCCACCAGTCTCGCTTATTGGAGATATTGCCTCTGCCCCAGGTCAAATCCTTCGCACGCCTGCTCAAAGGTAATGAAGGTGTCGTTTACATACAAGTCCGCCAGAACCATTCAGCCACCCTCCCTCGAAGCCTGGAAGGCTCTCTACCATCCTTCGCACTGGGACGAGCTGCCAGATGGGTAACTCCGGGTGAAATGGAGCCTCCCCCAACACTCGTTCCAAAAATTTCTGGCACATGAAGGCCGTTTGCTGGACCACATATGGTAGTTCTGCACTCACCCCTTCACCCTCCATCAAAATGATAGGTAGGCTCTCTTATTGCACCTGGCCGCTGAGTAAACGCTTTTCCCAGTTGTCACCCTCATCTAACCATTGCGCCGCATGCTGAAGGTGCACCGCTTAGCAATATAGGTCAAACCTAGACACCCCCAACCCCCTCCTCACATCGCTTCGAAAGGACCTGTAGCACTACTCTGTAGCGTATTCCCGCGCAGAACAGGGATATTAATAGTGAGTTCAAACACCTTCACAGGGATCGCTCACAGTGCATTCTGTGAGATGTACAGACATCTAGGTAGCATCACCATCTTTGCCACAGCTATTCAGACCATTATGGACAGCGGCAGTGTGTTCCAAAATTTGACTGAATGCCTCAGGGACTCAACTACCCTAGTCATGTTCAGCTCAAGTAACTTTGCGTCCTCGTGTGCCACCTGCACCCCCAGGTATCTGAAGTGGTCCGTCTCCCATCTCACTCCCAGACTAGGTAGCTCCTCCGGCCTACACTCTCTTAGCCCTGCCACGGGGAACACCAAGGTCTTGCGCCTATTGATGTGCAATCCAGAGTATGTTGTAAATTGATCAAGCAACTGCAGCAGTTTCGGGATTGCCTCTCGCGGGGACGTGACGTATAACAGTGCATCATCTGCGTACAACTAGAGAAGGTGAGTACCATTCCCTATTTGTATGCCCCAATGGCCTAGATCTTGTCTAGCCCATACTGCCATTGACTCTATAGCCAGAGCAAACAGCAGTGGCAACCGGGAGAATCCCTGCTGCGTACCTCACCCCAGCAACCAGTGCACTGACCTGGTTTGACTCAGTCGCACCCTGACTGCTGGGTTTGTGTATAGTTTTCTTACCCACCTGCGAAACCATGGCCCAACCCCCAATATCCTGAGAATTTCCAACATATAACCCCAGTCCACCGTGTCTAACGCTTTTTCGAGGTCAATAGACACCAATGCCATCTCCTTGGGGGCCTTCCTGTGTCTCGTGCAGTATATGCGTTAAGCATCATATATTCATGGACGTGTTACGGCCCGGGATTAAGCCGCACTGGTCCTCCTGAATTAAGTAGCTAATGTGCGGTCCCTGCCTTTTGGCCAGCACTTTGCATAAGATTTTACCGTCTGTATTGATCACTGTCAATGGTCGGTATGCTGCCAGGTCCTGACTGCCCAGTTTAGGGAATCATACAAATTTCGCCCTTGCGCATCGTTCGAGGTAATTTTCTTTCAAAGGACTCGTTAAATGTCTGCAGCAATGGCTGGACCAATCTTGCTGAATATGCCTGGTAATACTCAATTGGTAGCCTATCGCCCCCCGGAGCCTTAGCCTTGGTATGTCTGCTATTGCCTCTGCAATCTCCTCTTCGGTAATCTGTGCATCCATTTCTTCCCTAGCATCTTTGGAGAGCTTCCTCAGCTGAAGACCCTCCAAGAATGTGGTATAGGACTCAGGACTTTCCATCCGCGGGAGAGAGGACGTGTTGATTGCTACGGCCTTCGTGGTCACGAGGATACCCTGCAAAAAGAAACACAGAGGCATCTGGGTACTAGGTATGAAGTAAAGTTATTACCAAGACGAAAGGATAATCTGTCTCCAAGTACCAATCAAATCTGAAGATTGAGCCGAAGCCAATAATTCCATATGACCCGGCGCTGATTTAAAGCCGCAATATTGGAAAAAAGACACAAATGATATTATTCTCCCAGTTCAAAAGAAACTGAATAAGAAAGGAACAGATATTACACAGAGGATCCAGAGATATCCCATCCTCCAGTGTGTAGAATCTCATAAGATAAAAAGATCCACAATAACACATTAGCAAATTGAAGAAATGTGTTTTTTAATTAAAAGTCTGTCCTGAAGAAGGTGTTAGAACAGTTTAAGGCACCGAAACGCGTCGACAAAGGACTTTCTTCTGTTTTTATGTTATAATGTTTTGTTAAAATTTCTTCATATATGAATAGTACTTTGCACTGATTGTTTTTAATTGAAGTAGAATTACTTAAATTGTATGCATTAGATAAACTTTGATTGATGTAATGTTTTTTAGAAAATGCTATGTAACAAATGAATTTACATGTTTTTAATACAATCAAAATAAATTTTGAGACAAAAAGCTACCTTAGTTCTGTGCAGATATAATTATCCGTGTCACGTTACAACACTAAAAAGATCATATTTGTGTGTAGAACTTTGGGTCACTAACAGAAAGCTAGTTACACAGAAAGGAATTCTCTCTTTTTTGTTTATAGGACTCAGCTCTGACAGAAGGGTCGGCAATATACACTTTTGACAGGTGCTGCTGAAATAGCTCCAGCAAACCTGAACCGGTATAGACCAGCTCACCCGACTGGCTGCGTAGACTAGTGATCAGCGGGGGACCTGTTCCCTGTGCAATATCCATGCCAGCAGTCGGCCGGACTTGTCCCCCTTTGCATGCAGTTGTTTTCCATATTTAGTAAGTGTATATTTGTCCAGCCTGTCCCGGGTATCTGCTCACACAGTACCTGCCCGCGCTCCTGGCTAGCATCCTGCCCCTGCGGCCTTGACTGGAGCTCTGCCAGTAAGTTCTCTCTATCCCGCAGTTCGGACAGCAATTGTTTCCGAACGCCATATGTTAACCCCATCAACCCCCTAGACCACCGCCTTCATTGCGTCCCGCTCATTAGCTCTATTGCCTACAGTGCCCCAATTAAGAGATATGTACTCTGTTAGTGCGTTTGGGATTGCCTCTCTACCAACCTGATCTTCAAGTATATCACCAGGTAGCCTCCAGCTACAGGGACCCTGTTACCCGGGTACCGACTGAACCGAGCAGCACACTGGTGCATGATTAGACAAAAAGCTACTAAGAACGCCGGGTACTCCGTTGCCAATACCCTGTCAACCAGCTATGTGTATTGTGGGTGGGTGTGCAACATGTATATATTTTCCAAGTTGGGTGGTGATCTCTCCAAACATCCCTAAGGTCCAGGTCATGCATCACCTTCCGCAACTGCTTGGTCATTCGCGGCTTGGTACCTCTCCTGGGTGGACATCTGTCCAACTCAGGGTCCAGCACACAGTTAAAATCTCCTACCCACAGCATTGGGGTATCCAGGTTTGCAGTCATTAAATCCTGCAGTGTCATAAAAAAGGTGGGCTCATCAATATTCGGGGCATAGGTTTTTAGTATGGTTGTCTCTGCCATCCAACTTGCCCCTTAATAATAAATAGCGACCCACAAAGTCTGGTTCGGTGTAATGTAGCGTGAAAGGGGCGCGCTCTGGGTGCCACTTAGATCAGAGCCCCTCTAGCATAAGTACGATGAGTGAAACACCTGGCCCCTCCATTGTTTCGGCAGCTGTGTAGCCCCAGCATCATTCAAATGTGTCTCTTGCAGACATGCCAACATTATGTTGTGTCTTTTAAGGAACGTGAGGACTTTGTGTTGTTTGGTGCAGTTACCCAACCCCCTAACATTCCAGCTAAGGAGCTTTACCTCGCACGCCATATTCAATTACTCGTGCATCCTGCCTGGCCATGTGCCAGTACTCTCAGCTCTCCTGTACTGACCCGCCCATCTTCATAACATAACTTGCAATAACACAAAAACACAACATTATCCCCACCACGGGCAATACTCGACTAACATCGCAGACAATTCTGCCCACAATCCGCTCGTGCCAGGACAGATACAGCATCGCACTAGGCCCAACAGGGGCAACAAAAGAGTCTGTATTCCTGTCCCCGGGCCGCCAACCCTTAACTTATCTATGATCCCGCTACCATTTCAGGGTATATACCCCTCATACATCCATGATCTATTACCTTATGTCCTCCACTGTTTCCAATCAAGTCGGCAAGTGCCTCAGCCACCCCCTCCTTCCCCGTGCTCAAGCTGCTAGCAGTCTCCCATATCAGCAAACAACATCATGCATTTTTACTGTACATCTATGGCGTGGTCCTAATACAGTTTGCAATGTTAGGGCCCTGTATTCAGTTTTTTGTCCCTTTCTCCCTCAGGAGGGTCTTCCATCAAGATCTCGGGCACAGTGTCCATTGTTAGTTGTAGAGTCTGATCCTGTGCATCCAGCTCAGCAGAAGCTGCTCACAGCAAGGTAATGTCCATTTCACCTACTGCAAGGGTATTCCTCTGCAGCAACCCATCCTCGCCCACTGTTATCCTCCGCTGCGATGACTCAGGAGCACTCTGCGACCCGCTCGGTTTTTCTGCTGCCGGCCGCCTCTCTCCGGTCTTATCCCCCATAATCTTTTCTGTCCCCACGCCTCTCCAGGTGGCAGCCCATCACCCCGGATCTCTAGCCACTCCCAGACTTCCTCAGTGTAGTCAAAGAATCGCACCTTACCCCCAACGGCACCTTCAATTTAGCAGGATACAGGAGCATATATTGCAAGATCAGTTCACACAACTTGCATTTCACTCTTAAGAAGGATTTTCAGAGGTCCTGGACTTGCTTTGTGTAGTCCAAGGAGACAGCTACCTTGTTGTTTTTGTACTGGAGGTTCTGGTGTTCCCGGGCCACCCTCAAGATACAGTCTCTTTCCTGGTAGTTGAGAATTTTAGCTATAATAGCTCAGGCTGTGCCCATGGGGGTGGGGGAGGGATGAGGGCCCTATGTGCTCTCTCTATTACAAACATATCTGACAGTCCCTCAGGACATAGCTGGGTGCGAATCCAGCGCTCCAGGAACTGAACTGTTCAGCTGCTCCCTGCTCCGCTCTTTCTGGTAGGCCCAGGACACGAATATTGCTGCGCCTTGCCCTCAACTCTGCTTCTTCGGCATGATTCTCCAGGACTTTCGTGGCCACGGTCATCTGTGACATTTGTTGTTTTAGTGTTACCACCTCGCCTTTCCGCTCTGCTATGTCCACCTCGGCGCTCATGATTTTGTCAGCCACCTTGCGGAGGTCCGCACGTGGTAGGTTCACATCTATGGAGACAGTGTCTATTCGGTCTTCGAGTGCCTTCCTAAGGCCCTGGGAAGCTGCCATAAGTTCTGCCCTGGTTGGGCTCCGGGCTCTCCCTGCTGAATCCCGTTCCGCCCCCTCCGGACTGCTTGGCCAGCCACCGGGGGGGTGCCTATGGGTGGTATATTGCGTAATGGTGTTGGATTCAGGGGCCTTTTCTTTGCCCATTGCAAACACCATCACATGCTTGCGGAGAGTCTGCTGGCATGATTTACGTGCCAATAATCCTCCCTTGAGAGATTTCACTACCAAGACAGGCCAATGAGCACATCAACACAGAGAGACCCACCTTGCGCACAAAGTCCCTGAAGCAGCAGGGTGCCAGCTACTGTTTCTCAGTCTTACGACCAATAGGTAAAAAATTGCAGCCACACAGATAGTCCTGTTATGTGCCCCCCTCCTACTTTTCCTTTTCTTCTGTCTTTCGTCTCTTACTGTTGAGCAGTTACGCACAAAGTCCCTGAAGCGGAAGGGTGCCAGATGCGGGTCTTCAGTCTTGCGACCGATATGCAAGGGATTGCAGCCACGCAGTTAGGTCTGTTATTCACCCCTACTGCTTCTTCCTTTCTTCTTTGCTTTGTCGTTCGCCGATGAGCCCCTGCCTAAGACTCATCCGGCCCCTGCTCCCCCCCCTGGGGAGCACTGCAGCAGGGCCGACATGCTATGATTCAGGGCCACTGGCCTCCAATCCAGTCCAGCACATAGTTTCAGTCTCAGGGGGCAAGGGGTGTCCGATGTGCAGCGAACTCAGTCTCACTCGCTCCCCCCAGGGTATGGCCTCAACTCACTGGCACCGCAACCCACAGCCCTCGTTGAAGTCCCGCAGCTAGGAGGGGCAACAAAGGCAGACACGACCTACCGGCCGCAACAGTCGCTCCTCAGGCCCCAGCTTGGAAAGTCGCGCCCGCCTTGGTCCCACTCACCTGAGCTCGCCGGGCAGTCCCGCTCCCTTGCGCCTCTCAGCTGCTGTTCAATCCTGGGTGCAGAAGAGGAGCAGCATGTCCCAGGAACTCCACTCAGTCGTGGCCAGGGGGTTCACAGCAAGGTCGACACACACCAGCAGGCGATTCCGGTGGGTTCCTCTGATCCATAGCAAAATCGCCGCCTACCTCGCGTTCTCGTACGTCTTCGTGTCTGTTAGAACTGGGGGTCTCTAGTTGGCAGAGGTAGGTACCACTGTCCAAATAGGGACCCTTGCTTCTAGTCAGGGTAAGGAGGAATCCCTCTGAGATAACCCCTGCTCACCCTCTAGGTAGCTTGGCACAAGCAGTCAAGACTAATCAGAAGGCAATGTGTAAAGTATTTGTACCAACACTCACAGTAACACAGTGAAAACACCACAAACTGACTCCACAACAGTTTAGAAAAATAAAGGTATTTATTCTAAACTACACAAGACCAAAACTACAAAAATCCAACATACACAGTTCAAGAATATGGTTTCAAAAGAGTTCTTAAGGTTGCGATAAAGTTCTTTAGATTGCGATAAAATAATTCTTTAGGTTGCGATAAAATAATCCATAGTTACGTGAAAAGTTCACAGTTGTCACGTTTAGCTCACAGTTCATTTAGTTGCATCAAATTTCCAAAAAGCAGAAGCTGGTGCGGTGGAAAACCAGCGATGCGTTGCTCCTGAGACCCTGGGGAGGCGTTTGCGACAGCCCCGCTGCAGCAGCAGGCATGTTGCGACGAATCCGGTCTGTATGGGGAGGAAGGCCACTTGTATGGATTCTGGTGCGTAGGTTCCGAAGGAAGTTTGTTCTCGCAAAGGCACGATGCGGCGACCTTTGGAGTTGCGACGATCTCCGGGGCGACGATGCGCGAACCAGCGGTGATCTTCGCTCTCGCAGCTCCTTGATGCGATGGCTTCGGCGATGACTCTCGCAGCGACGTGATGCGATCCGCAAGCAAGCGGTGCGCGCTTCTTACCCAGCAACAACAGGCTCTGCGGTGACACTCACAGCGATGTTAGTCTTCCCGCACCGGTCTGGTGCGTCCCGCAAACGAAGGATGCGACGGCTCTGGCAGCGGCAACAGGCGCTGCGATGATCTCGGCCTTCGTAGCGGCGGGGATTTCCTCGCACTGTCTGGGATACACTCCGCAGCGAGCGATGCAATAACTTTTCTGTAGCAAAGTCTCTCAAATCTTGGTTTCAGGCTTCCCAGCACAGGTACAATTTCCAGATGCACCACACATGGGCCACACACTCCAGGAAGGACAGAACTCTCACAGTAGAGCTCAGGGGAACCTGGGGGTAAACTCCTTTTGTTCCTGGGACTTCAGAACAGGGAGCCAGCTCTCCTTCTGGCCCTTGGAGATTCCTTCAAGCAAGGGGACACAGCACAAAGCAAAGTCCTTCCCCTCTCCTTGGCAACAAAGCAACTGCAGGTCAGCCCTGGCAACACATTAGGGCAGTCTTCCTTCTTCAGTCTTCCAGCTTGATCCTTGGCAGAGGTTCTCTAATTTTCTGTTGTCAGGGGTCCTGTACTTACACCCCTAAAAGTCTTTGTTCTCTTTGTACATGTGGGCCCTGAGCCCGGTCTGAACCAGTTCTGGGTATTTCTTGAGCACTTTGTTTTCCTGGCTTCTCCTTTCCCTTCAGAGTGAGGGGCAGGGTCGTCAGCCACCCAGCAGGAGGTAGAGCCAGCATTGTGAAAGGCAGGCACAGCCCTATTCAGGCCCAGGTGCTATCTCCTCCCACTACTCAAGTTGCAAATGCAGTCATTCAGCCTAGGGCTGACTCAGCCAGCCTCCTGGGGAATCCCCAGCCCCTGCCACTCTCAAACCAGACAGTCAATACACAAACAGACCAAGGCACACAGAAGGGTCAGACAAGAGAACAGCAACTTTCTAAAAGTGCTGTTCTCAAACACAGGATTTAAAAACAACCTTTCCTAAATGATTTTATTAAATTCTGAGTTCAGGGATACTAGACTCTTATGTCCTATCTTGTTCCTATGGGAAGAAATGCTGGTAGCCACTGTAGCCAGCATCCCCCATGTTAACCTATGGAGCAAGATAGCCTTACAATAGTGAAAAACGATAAAATTGCTGTCATTCACTACCAGAGCATGTCACCTGCACGAGTACATGCTCTACCTTTCACATACACTGCACCCTGCCCAGGGGGGTACCTTGGGCCTTCCATAGGGGTGACCAATGTGCACAAAAAGGGAAGGGTTAGGCTTGGTCAGTGGGAACACTGACCAGGAGGACATGGCAGTTCACAGACTGCACACAGGCACTGCGGTGGCTGGCCTGCGACATCATTTTAGGGCTACTCATGTGGGAGGCACAATCAGTGCTGCAGGCCCACAAGTAGCATTTGTCCTCACCAGCCCTGGCACACTCAGTGCACTTTACTAGGGACTTCTTGGTGATACAAATATGCCAATCATGTATATCTAATCATCATAACAATTTACACAGAGAGCATATGCACTTTAGCACTGATCAGCAGTGGTAAAGTGTGCAGAGTCCTATTGCCAACAGCCAGGGGTCAGGAAAAATAAGGGCGGAAGAAGCAAAAAGTTTGGGGATGACCCTGCAAGAAGGGCCAGTTCCAACAGTGTCGATCTAGCTCCTGTCGATGGCCGCCCCGGGTTCCAAGTTGCAGGAAAGGAGCGCCGCAGGCAGAGCCTCCACTCGGTCTTGATCAGCAGGCCCGGGACGAGGCCCCGTCCCCGGAAGGGCATTCCAAGCAGGCTCAATCGGCACCCTCCATGCACTTCCTCGCCCACGGTGTTGCAGGGCCTGCAGATCACCCCAGCTAAGCTCCGTGGACTCCTGGAATCACCAGCAATCTATCTCTGTGTTGGATAATGGATTTCAGGTGGTTTTAGCAGGATAATGAAAGGATTTGCAGGCGGACGGACGGGGAGCTCAAGAGGCTCACGTCCTGTCGACCATGTTGCTTGGCCTCGCCCCACGCATTGAAAATAATTAGGTCGTGTTTGTATATCAATCCTCTGTCAACAGCACAGCTCTTCATTCCTCCCGGTAAATCAGACTTTCTCAAATTTGTGCAGGGGCAGCCTCAGGCTTTGTATTCCAGCTCATCCACCCTAATGCATCAGTCAAGGTTCAATGCCCATTCCTGCACCAGGAGGCCACCCCATCGTTTGCCTATGTCCCATCTGACAAAACGAGGGCTATGTTGCAGTGTGTATCTGTCAGATTTGGGGGTCTCTAGTTGGCACAGGTAGGGACGTGTGACAAATAGGGACCCTTGCCTCTAGTCAGGATGAGGGGATTCCACTCCTAAAATAACCCCTGCTCACCTCCTTGGTAGCTTGGCAGGAGCAGACAGGCTTATCTCAGAGGCAGTGTGTAAAGCATTTGTGACCACATACAGTAACCCAGTGACAACACTACCGATGGACACGACCACACAAGGTTTCTATATCAAAAATAGGTATACTTTATATAGATTTACCACAAGACCATAAACGACAAAAATACGCAATACTGTTACTTTAAGATGGTAGATTTAGCTTAGTTCAGTTCAGAAGATCCAACACTTTGCGTCAATGTACCTTAGGTTGCGTTGCACTTCCACGACAAGCAATGTCGCAGCGAGGAAAATGCGGCCCAGTTAAGGTACAAAGAAAAAAAGACATGAAGATCTTCCAGATGCAGCACGCTTCTCAGGGGATGCGAGAAGTTCTTAGTTCGATATGTGGACTGCAGCGGCGACACCCTTGTTCCGCGACGGCAGCAGCTCCACTTGCAATACTCTTCTCACACAATGCGTGAAGCTTCCGCATGATGCAACAAGTATAGCGGCGATATCCACGATGCGACTGCAGCATCTCCAATGGCGGCGCGCTTCTTGGGGATGTGAGGCACTTTTCTTCGATGCGGTGCAGTGCATAAGTTCCAGCGGTGACACCCTTCTTCGGAGTTGCGACGGTAGGCACAGTGACGGTGACATGCTCCGACCTCGTTGCGAGACTCTTCTCTCAATGCGCTGCAATGCGACAGCTACAGTGGCGACACCTCTTTCGGAGTTGCGACTGCAGCAGCAGCCGCGACGGTGACACACTTCCTCTTTATTGCGCCACGCTTCTCTCTGATGTGGTGCAGTGCGACAGTTCCAGCGGCAACACCCTCCTTTGGAGTTGCGACGGCAGGCACAGCGACGGTGACACACTTCTTCTCGTTGAGTCGCGCTTCCAGCTCCTTGCGACACACAGTTCCTCAGATGGCCCAGAACAGCAGCAGGTATATCCACAAGAACTCTGGGGAGCTGGGGGTTGAAGTCTGTTGTCCCTGAGATTTCAGCAGGAGGCAAGCTCTTTTCCAAGTCCCTGGAGATCCTTCACAATTTGAAAGCAAAGTACACCAAGTTCCTTTCTCCTTCCTTTGGCAGTAAGGCAACCACTGCAGGCCAATCCCCCAAGCTGTACTTCAGCTTGGGAATAGTCTCTCCTCAGTTTCTTCAGGTTCCTCTCCTCAGTTAAGGTTTCTTCTTGTAGTCCAAAAGTGATCTAATTTCTTGGGATCAGGGTCCCAATATTTATACCCCAAAATCCTTTGTTCTCTGAGGGGAGAGGGGCCTTTGCCCAGTCCAACCCAGTTCTGAAGCACTCTGTTTACCAGACTTCTCCTTTCCTTTCACAGTGCAGGGCAGGCACATCAGACGCCCCACAGGAGGTGGAGCCAGCATTGTTGTGAAAGGCAAGTACAGTCCTGGAGCACTTTGTTTACAGAACTCCTCATTTTCTTTCAGTGTGCAGGGCAGAGACATCAGCCGCTCCCCAGGGGGTGGAGCCAGCATTGTGCAAGGCAGGCACAGCCCTATTCAAGGTTCAGATGCAAGTCCTCCCTCCCATCTAGATGCAGATTTCTCTATTCACCACTGGGCTGACTCATCCTGTCTCTTGGAATCCCCTAGCCCTGTCACTCACAAAACCAGACAAAGGAATACACAACCTAGCAGAGGCAGGCTTGAAAGGTTAGACAAGCAAATGCCTACTTTCTAAAAATTGGTATTTGCAAACACAGAATGTTAAAACCAACTTCACTAAAAGATGTATTTTATCATTCTGAGTTCAGGCATACTAAACTCGAATTTCTACCATGTTCTCTAAAATAGTTAGGATTATAAACATGTAATAATCTAACAGCCCGTTCTGGCCTATGGAGAACAGGTAGCTTTGCAATAGTGAAAAACAAAATGGCTGTAATTCACTATTAGGACATACCACACACATCAGGGCTTGTCCTACCTCATACTTACAATGCACCCTGCAGTTGGGCCTACCATAGGGGTGACTGATATGAAGAAAAGGGATGGTTTAGAGACTGGCATTGGGTGCACTTGCCTAGTCAGCATGACAGTACCAGACTGCATGCAGGCTTTGCAATGGCAGACCTTAGACACATTTTACAAGGGTGCTTCTGTGGGTAGCACAACCAGTGCTGCAGGCCCTCCAGTAGCATTTGGATTTACACGCTCTGTGCACACTCCGTGCACTGTACTAGGGTCTGACAAGTAAACCAAACAGCCAAACATGAAACCACTGATTAATACATCAATTTACAATAGGGAGCACTTGCACTGTGGCACTGGTTAGCAGTGGCACAGTGCCCAAAGCATCTAACACCAGCAAAAATACACGAGGCAACAGCAAAAATGGAAGGGAGACCCACGCCAATGGTGCCAGGTCTAACAAGTGTCCCCTCCAGCTGAAATGTGGGGAGAACTACCCTAACTCCTGGGAGGTCTCTTCACTAAGGCGGAAAATCTGGACAGACCATCAGCGTTGGTGTGTTCTGTACCAGGGCGATGTTCCACCGTGAAGTCCATACCCTGTAGGGAATGGACCACCTCATCACCTTTGGATTCTCACCCCTCATTTGCATCAACCATCTGAGGGGGCTGTGGTCTGTCTGAACCCGGAAGTGAGTCCCAAACAGGTATGGTCTCAGCTTCTTCAGTGCCCAGAACACAGCAAATGCCTCACGCTTAATAGCACTCCACCGCTGTTCCTGTGGAAGTAACCTTCTACTGATAAAGGCTACAGGTTGATCTAGGCCCTCTTCATTCATCTGTGACAGAACAGCCCCCACACCATGCGCTGAAGCGTCTGTCTGAACGATAACCTTACTTGAAAAGTTGGGTGCCCGGAGCACGGGTGCCGTGCACATAGCTGCTTTCAGGGCCTCAAAAGCTTTCTGACAGGTGTCATTCCAGATCACCTTCTTGGGTTGCGTCCTGAAAGTGAGCTCTGTCAAGGGTGCAACATTGTTGCCATACCCCTTGACAAACCTCCTGTAATACCCTATGAGACCTAAGAAGGCCCTCACCTCTGTCTGGGTTTTGGATGGCTCCCAAGCCAGGATGGTTTCAATCTTGGGTTGTAGGGGCGCCACCTGGCCGCTCCCAACTTGGTGTCCCAAGTACACCAATGAACCCTGCCCGATCTGACACTTACTCGCCTTGATCATGAGGCCTGCCTTCTGCAGCGCCATCAACCCTTCCCAGAGGTGGCGCAGATGTTCCTCCCAACTGACACTAACACTGCGATGTCATCCAGATAGGCGGCACTGAACTCATCCAGTCCAACCAACACCTGGTTGACCAACCTCTGAAAGGTGGCAGGGGCATTCTTCATCCCAAAGGGCATAACACAGAACTGGAAATGCCCATCTGGTGTGGAGAATGCTGATCTCTCCTTAGCCCCATCAGTCAAGGCGATCTGCCAGTACCCAGACGTTGAGTCAAACGTGCTGAGGTACCGTGCAGCCCCTAGCCAATCAATGAGCTCATCAGCTCTGGGGATGGGGTGCGCGTCAGTCTTTGTGACTGAATTGAGCCCTCTGTAGTCCACACAGAACTGGAGTTCGGGTGTGACACCCAGCGCTGTAGCCTTCGGGACCAAGACCACTGGGCTGGCCCAAGGACTGCTGGAGGACTCAATCACCCCTAGCGCAAGCATCTTTGAGACTAACTCTTTGATGCAAGCCCTCACCCTGTCAGTTACCCTGTAAGTTTTATGCTTCACAGGTAAGCTGTCTCCTGTGTCCACATCATGGACGCACCACTCTGTGACACCAGGAACCAGGGAGAACAGATCAGAAAACTGTCCCAGCAACTGGCGACAGTCATTCTGCTTATGGGTCAGGGTGGAAGAGAGGTTGACACCATCCACTGACTCATCTTGCTGTGAGGCTGACAGGAGGTCAGGAAGAGGCTCAGTCTCCTCCTCCATCCCAACATCTGTGGCCAAGAGCATGCCCACTTCACACCTCTCCAAGTGGGGCTTAAGGCGGTTGACATGTAGGACCCTCAAGGGGTTCCTAGGAGACCGCAAGTCCACCAAATAGGTAACTGGACTCTTGCACTCCACAACCTCAAATGGTCTGGTCCACTTATCCTGGAGCGTGCAAGGCTCCACTGGGGCCATGACCCACACTTTCTGGCCAGGTTGAAGTTCTACCAGAGTGGCCAGCGCTTCATCTCCTCCTGGCTGGCTTCCAGATTCGCCTCAGCGAGTTGCCTGAAACGCCTAGTCTGGTTCCTGAAGGCCAGCATGTAGCTATATACATCCTGGGGAGGTTTCCTGGGAGATTGCTCCCAGCCTTCTTTGACCAGACTCAGAGGTCCTCTGACTGGGTGTTCATAGAGAAGCTCAAAGGGACTGAACCCTAGAGATTTCTGTGGCACCTCACGGTATGCAAACAACAGGCATGGTAAGAGGACGTCCCACTTATGCCTCATAGGTTCCTCAAGACCCATAATCATGCTGTGACCTGAGATCGGAATACACATGACACCACACTGACGGGGATCAAAGTATATGTGGGTTTATTTCCAATAAACAAGGGTTGGAACAAAGAAAATAATTGTCCGGCTTGGGTGGGGCTCCCACGACGTTGTCTGCAGGTGGATCCTTCTCCCTCCTTGGCGTCTTACGGGATATCGGATGGCCGGAACTCCAATTGCAGGGGAAACAAAAGCCAGAGAAAGCCCTCCGTTAATACTCGGGCCTTGGTTTAATAATACAAGGAAAGGAAGTGATGGGAGGTTGCACCGCTAGGACGGGGTGGTGAAGGGTCGGGCCGTCACCCGAGAAGGAATGGGAAGGGTGAAGGGTTCACGCGGCGCGTAGTAACAAACCCAACCTCTCCCGGCTCAGGTTTCCCACTCCCTCCCGCCTCCCGGTAAAGCAGGATCAGATCGCCCAGGACCCAGAAGACGAGCCCGTACCTGTTCTAGCCACTTTCCTCCAGGACCGTGGTGGGCCGAAGCGTGGTAACGTTGGTCTCCTGACGGGTTCTCAGCACTCCGCGTTGGTCCTCCCGACAGCGTACTCTCCTCAGGTAGCGGTTCTTCGGGTTTGGCGTCCGACGTCGTTCCTTCGCCTTCCTTCGCCTTCCTTCTTCCGGATCGAGGTCTCCCATTCATTGGGTAAGAGCGAATGGCTGGAGAGGAGCCTTGTGCTTCCTCCCACTCTTTCCACTTGCCTGGTAAGTCTGACAAGTTCTGCAATGAGTATCTGAACTCTTGCGCATTTGGGGCCAATTAAAGTGGGCAACAAGCCTTTCAAAGGTCTTGTTCTGCCCCAAATGTCCTGCTAAAGGCCCATCATGAGCCAGCTCCAGTAGGAAGGCTCTGAACTTCTAGGTTACCACCAGCACACGGGCTGACCCAGGTTCAGCAACCTTAGGCTCACTATAGAGGAGACCATTCTCCCTGTAAATCAAGTGTGATCCTGACTGATCATCTGTTGCCTGGCTTGCAGCCGGTTGCTGCAAGCCCCCAAGAGAAGGGCACTCTCTCTGCTCCTTGCAGACTTCTTCCCTGGAGCGGCCTCCCTCTTGCTGCCATTGGGTTAGCTCAGGCAGGTCCCCCAGTTCAGCTACTTGCTCCCCGGTAGGCTCCAGGGCATCCACCTCAGGGTCTACCTCCTCCTGGGCCGTGGGAACTCGGGGGCCAGTTTCCAGCGCCTGCCACTTCTCTCTAAGGCAGGTTCCTGGGCCCCCTCTCAGGCTCCAGGTCCTCTTGAGAACGCCTACTGGCTGACATTGACCGCATGGTCACGCACGCCCAGTCGGGCAGTCCAACCATCTTCAAGTGAGTTGTTTGCTCCACCTTTTCCCAAAGGGAGCTCTCAAATCATTCCCCAACAAACAGTCAACAGGCATGCCGGGCCTCACCGCTACCTGAAGAGTACCCGAGACAACCCCCCCCCACTCAAAGTGAACCTGAGCTATTGGACAATGACTCTCTGTGTTGTCAGCAGCAACAACTCGGCAAAATGCATGCAGGATAATCTGCTCTTGAGACACCAAGTGACACCTGGCAGCTGTCACACTGGCTCCTGTATCTCTAAGAGCCTACACCTTTTGGCCATTGATGGTCACTCGCTGCCCATATTTCTTAGTGTTCTTGGGCAGCTGAGCTTCTGAGACCATCTCACAGTCTTCTAAAGAGACTAAGGTAATCTGTGCAGGACCCCACCCACCTTGGACATCAATATCCTCCCCCAAAGCTACACTAGCCATCTGCCGGGGTGGAGCACCAGTGGGTGCTGGTTTACCAAACAGGCGGCACCTGGTATCATTCGCCTTATGAATCAGGTTGCCACACTTGTAACCCTTGGGAAACAGGACTACCTGTCGGGCCCCTTGCTTCTTCTCAGGGGGAGGCTGGGAACCTTTTCCTTGGTTCCCTTGTGAATTACTTTGGGGCCTTTGTGGAACTCCTTCTGTTTACCCTTGTCCCCCCCCCCCACTCCTCTGTTGGGGACCCTGCCCACCTTTGGCTGAGTCTCCCACGTGACCCTTGTGGTCCCGGGTGCTCACCCAGCGGTCGGCCTCCTCAGCAAGCTTCCTAGGGTTTGTCAGCTTGGGATTGGTGTCACTACAACGCATGCTTTTACATCGCATGCCTTTACAACGCGGTTTTTACCACGCAGTCCATTACAACGCATAATGCTTTTAGGCGCTGGATAGTGAATTATTTGATTTACTATTCCAACTCCAGTCCCCGTGGATAGCAAGGAAGGTGTTGGATAGTAAATTAAATATATTCCCTATCCTAGAGCGCCCCCCAGCGCAATGCATTGTAATGGTATGCGTTGTAATGGTTGCGATGTAATGGTAGTGCGTTGTAAAAAATGCGTTGTAAGTGATGTTCCCCGTCAGCTTGCTATCTATCAGATGCTGGCCTAGCTCTGGAAAACAATTATCAGACAAATGCTCCCATGCAATCAAATCAAAGAGACCTTAAAAATCATTAACCTTGCTGCCCTTTATCCAACCATCCAATGCTCTGCAAAAGAAAGTGACATACTCAACCCAAGTACTGTTTTCTAACTTTTTGCGTTTCCTGAACCTCTGTCTATAGAGTTCAGGTGTCAAACCATATCTAGACATCAATGCATCTTTCATGTGGCTGTATGAATTGCGGACTTCCGAAGGAAAGTCTAACAGTGTGTCCCGCCCCTCACTAAGAAACCTTCCTCCTAACCCCACTCCCCAATCTCTCTCAGGGACCCGGTGGGAGGACATGGCTACCTCATTGGCTCTGAACCACTGACCAATATCATCATTTTTGTAAAACTCTTTCACCACATCTTTGGGTATATACACTCTACTTTCTATATGTACTGACGGTACTCTGCCACCAGAGGGAGTAACCTCCAAACATTTGGTTTTAAAATCAAACTCCCTCAAAACATTTTCATGCTCAAACTGCATTTTCTTTTCCTCTATGTCTAATCTTCTATTTTCTACTTCCAGTTGCCTATTCACCTTGAACTTGGTCATCTCCATTTCATGCCTTCTTGATCTCTCTCTGTCCTCCAACTCCTCTGGAGACAGACTTTTGCCAGAACCAATGCTACCTGCGTGGGAAGGTACTCTCCTTCCTCCTGAGCCCACTGGCCCTTTCTGTTGCACAACTGCCAGGTCATCCTCCTCAATCTCAGGAGTTTTCCTTGCTTCTATCCAGGCCCTCAGTGCCTTGTAGAATTCTTCCTTCACTCTGAATCCAGCAGTGGAAACATTGAACTTTTTTCAGAAGTACTTCAGCTGTTTTACTTTGTAGCTCTCTAGCTTCTCTTCTTCCCTTTCGTAATCAATAGAGGCTATGGATTCTGTATCTCCCATAACAACTGAATCAGGCATCTTTCAAAAGTAGAAAAAAAATCCAAAAAGGACTCTACCAAAAAGTATGTGGTTGCATTATGGTCTGCACTCACTAAGTAGTGCTCCCCAATCACTGTACATGAGTCACAAATGCAAGTCCAGAATCCTTACTGCTGACCACCAATGTTAGATTTGGGGGTCTCTAGTTGGCACTAGTAGGGACTTGTGACAAATAGGGACCCTTGCCTCTAGTCAGGATAAGGTGATTACACTCCTAAAATAACCCCTGCTCACCCCCTTGGTAGCTTGGCACGAGAACACAGGCTTATCTCAGAGGCAGTGTGTAAAGCATTTGTGACCACATACAGTAACCCAGTGACAACACTACAGATGGACACCACACAAAGTTTTATATAAAAAATAGGTATACTTTATATAGATTTACCACAAGACCATAAACAACAAAAATACACAATACTGTTACTTTAAGATGGCAGATGTAGTTCAGTTCAGTTCTTAAGATGCGACATGCGTCAATGTACCTTAGGTTGCGTTGCGCTTCAACGACAAGCAATGTCGCAGCGAGGGAAATGCGGCAAAGTTCAAGTACAAAGTAATAAAGACGTGAAGATCTTCCAGATATGGCACGCTTCTCCGGGGATGCGAGAAGTTCTCGGTTCGATGCGTGGACTGCAGCGGCGACACCCTTGTTCCGCAATGCGACAGCAGCAGCTCCACTTGCGACACTCTTCTCCCACGATGCGTAAAGCTTCCACATGATGCGGCAACTACAGCGGTGACATCCACGATGCGACGGCAGCAGCTCAGACGGCAGCACGCTTCTCGGGGATGCAAGGCGCTTTTCTTCGATGCGGTGCAGTGTGACAGTTCCAGCTGCGACACCCTCCTTCGGAGTTGCGACGGCGACACGCTCCGACCTCGTTGCGAGACTCTTCTCTCGATGCGGTGCAATGCGACAGCTAAAGCGGCTGCACCCTCCTTCGGAGTTGCGACGGCAGCAGCAGCGACGGCGACACGCTTCCTCTTCGTTACGGCACGCTTCTCTCCGATGCGGTGCAGTGCGACAGTTCCAGCGGCGACAACCTCCTTTGGAGTTGCGATGGCAGGCACAGCGACACGCTTCTTGTCATTGAGTCGCGCTTCCAGCTCCTTGCGACACGCAGTTCCTCAGAAGGCCCAGAACAGCAGCAAGCACTTCAACAAGAACTCTGGGGAGCTGGAGTTAAAGTCTGTTGTCCCTGAGACTTCAAAGGAAGGCTGTGGATAACCACAACCTAAGTGGAGCACAGCAATAGAAAAAAAGTCTTAGTAAGCTAATCAAATTAATCAAAAAGAGACTCATAAGCTCTAAGGCATGTTAATTTATCATACCATACTTAAACATGTTTTTCATACATGAAATATAAAGCAACAGTGTTTGAAAATGTGACCTTAATTGCAATGCATACATTCACTTGGTATTGTACTAGTATTATACATTCATCATTGAACCTCATATGAATGAATAAATACATTCAATACATTTTGAAAAAAACTCCCAATGCATTTCGGGTTCAAGTGTCAAACCCTTCGTCAGGGGGTAAATGTTGCAGATAAGTAGAAGTTTAGATAGTGCAGCTCCGTCCTCCGCAGGAACCTGCAACACAATAAGTTGGGATGTAATCCGCATAATGCTATTACAATGTAAAAAATAGAATTTGCACTCTAGAAGATGTTACGAGATTGTGAAATAAAGAAAGTGAGATATGAAGGAACCAGTGCAGCAAGAGTAGTGTCTCTGTAAATAGAAAAATGATGTATGTGAAAAACCACTATGTGTCGCTTTGTAACGAAGTTCACCAATACTTGTAATCAAGTGCATGAAGTGCTCTCAACGAATCAAAGCGTGAAATATGAACCAACATTGACTCCCAAATCATTATCAGGATAAAAGTAATAGAAGTTATAACAGGTGAAAAATGAAACTGACTCAGAAAGACAATAAGTTCCAAACAGAGGTAATTCTTACCCTCCAACCGACTGCCAGGCATATAACTGTGAACAAAATTCAATCACAACCTTAGTGCATGTTTGAGAACACCATATCGAGTCAACAGAAACACAAGAGAAAAAGAATGTCTTGCCCGTCGATACGTGTTAAAAAAGGAGGGTCTGCCACTGTATGCACCTCAGAATGTTCTTAATATACTGTGTATCCTATCTGTGAAAATATTTCACACCATAAAACTCTAAACATTGGGGAAACCACTGGCGTAGGTCTAATTTAATAGTCACGAAGAAAAAAAGCCTCACCGGGTCTTATGTAAAAATTTGTCCTGAAGCCAAAAGTTTACCTCAGAACGATGTAAGTACAAATGTATCCGTGTGCTGAAAATAAGTGAAACAACGCATTATTTAAAAGCTTGGCACTAATAAATAAAGCCCAAATTAGGTGTGATATCTTAAACTGAAACAAATTCTCACCGTCTATATTAAAAGTACAGGAACGCCACTGCGCCTCACACTGCCTTCCACTGCCTTCTGACTTCCGTAATTCCCGTAAGCATTTCCAGCATGCTTAGCGTATTTAAAGGGGCTGCTTGGTTTTAACAGATACCCCGTGATGTGGTGACTCAACCAACTTTATTGAGCACCGATCACTCTAGTATGCTCACACATACCCCCTGTTGTAAACAAAGCAGGCAATGTCGTCTTATTTTAACGAAACAATGTATGTGTGAAATATAATATCTATATGAAGCCTAGTGATAACCAGTAACCAAAAACACGCGTAAGCCTCTAGGTTTAACCCCAAGATTTAGATCATTAACACCTTGGCTGCTGCTTGAATTTACCCCCTGTGCTGGACAATGCAGGACAGGGTGTGGTCGTGACGGAACCATTCCGTCATCAGCACAGCTCAACCGTGACTGATGACGGAATGGTTCCGTCACCAGCATCGAAGGGGTTAATCAAGTATATTTAAGCCTCCAGAATGCTTGGTGACTTAGTAAAACCCATGTCCTACATAGAGGACTGTCTGCAGTTCCTCCCTGTATCGCGAACAGTTCATACGTGCCCTTGTGTGCAAATGGCATAGTTATATTGCCACCAGTAGGTTGGCCCTGCATTGACAAAATCTATACAATGTGTCCAAGCATCGTTCTGTCTGGTGTTCCCTTAAATCAGTGATGGTAAAATCCACAACACAACTAGGAAAGAAAAAGGAAAAGAGTGCAAATTCTGTACATAATCGGCAAACATTTTAGAGAAAACATAACATTTCATAATGGTCATTGAGCCCATTCACTAGTTACTGTCCCTTGTGATTTTATCCAGTGTGTTTCCCTGCGAGCTAATGCTGTGTTAATGTCAATGTCTGTACTGATGTTTATCTGTTCTAGGATGGTAAAACATAATTGAGGTATGGTGTGTGCAGCCTGTAACCAATGTGCAGCAAGAGAAGACGTAGTGTTTTGATTGCGTATTCTGCTCTTATTTTCTATTATCCGCGTCTTGATTTTGCGACTTGTTCTTCCTACATAGACCAAACCGCACGGGCATTTGATGGCATAAATAACTCTCTCCGTATTGCAGTCTGATGTATGTTGTAATTTTAATTTTTTGTCTGTGTTCGGATGAATGAACAGATCACCCTGAATCACATTGGCCACAATTGTGGCATTTTCTCATGCCTTTGTATGTCTGTTTTGTATCTGTCTTTTTTGGTTTCAGTAATTCATATAGAATTCTTGATCGATTGTGTGCGAATAGTGGTGGTCCCTCAAAAAGGTCAACAAAATCCGGTTCGTGATCAATGTTCTCCCAGCGGTTTCCTATTATTGCTTTTATCTGAGATGCCTGTGTTGAGTATTTCAATACAAAAACCTCTTGTTTCTGCGATTGTTTCACGCTAGGCTTTAGTAGTTCTTCCCTTTGTTTTGAAGCAATCTTCTTCTCAGCTTTAGTCAATATTTCTGATGGATAATCTCTATCCTCGTATCTTAATATCTGATCTTGAATCTGATTCATGCAAGTTGTAGCGTCTGATGGGATCCTTTTAATTCTTGTAAATTGAGAAACTGTCATATGTTGCTTGAGTGAAATTGGATGTGCGCTGGAAAAGTGCAATGCATTGTTTACATCTGTTGCCTTCCTGTATACAGATGTTACCAGGCCTTTGGATGTTTTAATTATGTCTATATCAAGAAAATGAATTCTGTCGCTTTGAATATCATACGTGAATTGAATCCTAGGATTGTGACCATTCAACCCAGTATTACAATCTTCCAACATTGATTTTGAACCCTTCCAAATGACTAGTATGTCGTCAATACTGCGCAGAAACACTGCAGCATTTTCCTTCCATTTGGGATTGGTGAGTATGATTATACTCGAAATAGGCCATAAATGTGTTAGAGTATGAAGGCGCTCCGGGGAAGCCCATGGATGTTCCGGTATTCCGTAAATAAAAATTATCCTGTTAAATACAGTAACTGTGGTAAAGAGAAAAGTGTAGTAGTTCAAGTAAAAAAATTGCTTCCTCAGATGTGAGAGGACGCCAGCAACCTCCATTCTACTGCCTCCAGACCTTCATTACTGGCTATTGATGTGTATAAGGCTACCACATCAATAGTGCACAATAAAATTTCCTCATTGAATATGTGTCGAACAGCTTCCAATTTCAGCAAACAGTCAGTGGTATCCTAGATGTAAGTTTCCCACGCTTGAACCAAAAGCTGTAGATGGGAATCTAAATAGTATCCTACTGCTTCATGAATGGAATTACATCCAGCCACTATTGGTCGAAAGGTGGTTTGAGACTATCTTTATGCATTTTAGGCAGCATATAAATATGTGGGATCCTTGGTGTTTGATTAATCAAAAATTTGCCAGTGTTTTGATCAATAATGCCATTATTTACTGCCTTTGTCACAATATTAGTCAACAAGATGATTAACTCCTTGGTGGGATCTTGTTCTAACGCGATATAGGTGTCCTGATCCTGTACATGTTGATCTACGTTCAGGTTGTTAAAATCTGTATCAAGAACCACCAACGCTCCACCTTTGTCGGCGGGCTGAAAAACAATAGATGTATCTTGTCTCAAAGAGTTTAAAATCCGAAGTTCTTTGGGTGTCATATTAGATTTAGTAGCTTTGTTATATCCAATGTCTTTGAGATCCTTCTTCACCAGAAGTTCAAAAGTATCCAAGGATTTATGTGTGATGGGTGGCATAGTAAACAACAATAGATGTACAGAGTTCCCCAAGGAGAGCTAAGGAATTCTAGCTCACCCGATATTCTCTCTCATTCAATTAGACAGGGGGTGACGTGGGGGTCTAAAGTGCATGATGTAGACCCATATTCCAGAATGTAAGGATACCTCACACAGGCTACCGGCAGAACTACAACTGTAGCCCCAGCCGATAGTCGTCCAGCGTCATCATCGGTACCCTGCTCCTTCGGCAGGCTGGCGGTGCAATGCCCGTCGGGCAGCGATGGAAGCTGCACTTTTGGTGGAGATCTTTTATTCTGGGCCAGCGGGTGTGTGTGTGTGAGGGGCCTAAGGGAGTGCAATTGTGAGCGTGGTGGTGAAGATTAAAAGAAGTCAGTGAAGTCCTGTTTGGTAATTATTTTAATAGTCAGGCTTACTGCTTCGGTTAAAAGTTACAGGGGTATTAAGGGGTGGTAAACAATGAGACCAACCCTTATTCGACCCTTGAAGTGCAAAAAACGGTCAACATGTTTCACGCCCTAAGGGCGATTCATCAGGACCTCGGTGCTCATAAATTGCTAGGATCCTCTGAGTTAAGAGGACGCCAATATACGACCTGTGAAGGTGTCGTACAAATTGGTTCCACACAGGGGACCTCCTGGGAACTGAAAGAAAATGAAAAAAGACAACAAAATAGACACAAATGATGGCACCATTATTCTGACTTTTCGTTACATATCACTCGTGCCTATATTCACAGTGTCAGAGCATGCGTGCCCAGTGGGTGACCCTGTCTAAAAACGACAGCACCAGGTGCTGTTGTGAGAGAGAGAGAGAGGCAAATTTTAATCAGTTACGTGCGTGTGAAGTACTCGCACATAGTCATGCTTCTATGCTGGTTTGCTGTGACAGGTATGCGTAAATCATGCCTTGATCTAGGCTCTGCAGTACACATAATGGAATTGGTCGTCACATTGCTAGAAGGGTGTCACTCATACACCTCAGGGGAAACAATCTACGTGAGACACCAGTATGTAAAGATTAGTGGTTTCAAATCGTAAAAAAGCGCCACACAGAACAACCCGAAAATCGTAGTTTGACACTCTGTAGAGATTCTACCTTCATACGCTGTTAAATTGGTACTATACACCAGCGCGCATTGGTGGTGCGTGTATATCCGCCTCCGATTGCGAGGGAAGCGGGAAATCTAAATCAAACGCCCATAACAACCTTGTAGCGTGGGTTGAATCGTGTAATAAAGTGGCGGTGCACTTACCCTTACAGTATCCACTCTGGGACCTCACGAGCTGTCCAGGTGGGGCCAGCAGCGCGTGAGGGGATCCTGAAGGGGAGGAAGAGGAGAGCAGCCCGCGGGAGATTAAGGTAAAAGTAAGGCAAAAGCGGGATACCGCGATCTCAATCTGGGGAAGGCTGCGTATAAATGCAGTCCGTGGGTGGTGTTAAGACCCAACGCCTTACCTCCAACGTCGCTGCAGGCAGGCTTTTCTGCACCTACCCCTCCCACTGCAAACAGGTCTCTGGACAGCCGGCACGGGAGTCCGACAAGTTCTGGGTAAAATACAGGGGAGGCGCGCGCATCGCGAGGGTGCGGCCGTCCAGTTGCTAAGAGACGGCACGCAAAGGTGGACAGAGAAGAGGGGTCCGTCTAAGAACAGCTCAAGCCGGGCATAGTAAGGCGCGCGCCATCTTGGAATGGGCTAAGATGTCTTGACAGGACATATATAGGTATCTGAAATTGGACAGAAATTAGACAAAAATTATGTCCAGGGTCATGACTATCTGGCGAGTGTAGTCCAGGGCACCCCATCATTTAGTCCCAACGTTTCGCACTGCAATCGATGTATCCATCTCTGTTCATGCTTGAAGAGTGCTTGTTGGTTGAGGTGTGGTAGTGACTCAATGACAGTCCATCGAATGCTTTCTGGAGGGTGGTTCTTATCCTTACAATGGTCATATAGTTTGGTGTGTGATTTATGACAACGAATGTTGCTGTTATGTTCCATTATCCTTTGCTTGACGGGGCGCATAGTCATCCCGATATATAACAACGCACAGGGGCAGATCAAGGCGTATATGCACCTGGAGCTGTTACAGTTCGTATGTTTGCTGAAGGTCCATGTGAAATTGTTATTCAGAACAATGGTCTTGCCCTGGATGGTCTGTGGGCAAACAACACAAGTACCACACCGGTAGTGACCAGTTACAGGAGGCAAGTCCCAAAGTGTGTTGACAGCTTGTATGGAGGTTTTCTTGGGACGGGTATGGATAAGGGTATCTTTAAGGTTTGCCGTCCTCTTAAAAGCAAAACGTGGACGTGGTAACACCATCCCCGCGGAGTTAAGAATGCCCCAGTGGGTATTGACAGTTTTCTTGATAAACGAGGAGTTTCTGGTAAATGAAGTGACACAGGTGATCTTGTCGTCTGGTACCTTGGGATTCACCTCAAGTAGAGCCTCCCTGTTGTTATGGAGGGCTCTTTTGGTAGAGTCTTTCAGTAGGCGGGTAGGGTACCCCCGGTCCAGAAGTTTGGTTTGAAGGACACGTGCTTGTTGTTTGTAGTCGTTGGTTGAGCTACAGTTTCTCCGGAGGCGGAGAAATTGGCCGAATGGTAGATTGTCTCTCAGGGATCTCGTATGGTGGCTATTATAAGGCAACAAACTATTCCTGTCAGTCTCTTTTTTTTTTTTTTTTTTTTTTTTGTAGAGGGTGGTACTGATCGTCGTGGGCTCCAGTACTATGGTTAGGTCCAAATAGGGGATGCTGTCACTTGAGATAGTGCCCGTAAATTTGAGAAAAGGGTCTTGTCGGTTTATCCAAGTGCAGAACGCCTCACAGGTTAGCCGATCCCCCTTCCAGAACACCAAAATATCGTCAATGTATCGACGCCAGCACGTGAGGTTCTCACGGAACGGATTATGTTCCGGGGGGTAGATGTGTCTTTCCTCAAATGATGCCATGTAGATGCAGGCCAGGCTCGGCGCAAAGGTCGAGCCCATGGATGTCCCGCGTATCTGGTGGTACAAGTTCGACTCATATTTGAAGAAGTTTTCTGTCAGCGCAATATGTGCCAATTCCATAATGAAGGAAACCGGAGTGGAGGATAACCACTCCTCTTGTCGGAGGAGTGATTCCACGGATTCACGGATGGGTGGCATAAACTTACTCTTCGTGCGTAACTTTTTCAATTCTTGGTTTTGCTCTTCATTGTTAGGCAATGTGGAAAAGAACTACCTGAGGCATAGTTTCCGCATAAACTTGAATAGTGAAACTTCGGTTTCTAAAACATTTGAAGAATATGTAGGTACAAAAGAAATTCCCTTATTGAGAAACCTAAGTTCATCTCTATTCAGAGTTCTTTTGGAAATATTCATGACCAGAGAATCTACTTCTTTGGATTCCTCTGAGGTCTGCCGGACTCTGGAACTTTTTTTATTTTTTCCCCTTCTGATGCGGGGTCTTATACTGCTGGAATTTTGTCCGGTGGGGCCTTTGACGCCTGGCCCTCCGCTAAAAAAGAAGACTGTGAGCTTGATGTTGAAGCAGCTTCCTGTAAGGGTGCACTTGTTTGTGGTTGTGCGGGAACTGGTTTCGGATATTGTGTTGTTAATTCTTGGTCCGTAACTATGCTCTCCTCAGATGAATTCACATTTGTTTTTTTGAAGAAGCATTTCTGTGCGTAGGTCTCCGCCCAAGAGTATACCTCGTCTAATTTATAGTCAATAGTATCTTTAGGAAACTTGCTAATTTTTCGCTCATGCTCTTCTTTTGCATGGTTATCCCAATTTCTGTTGATCTGTTCCAATACTTTATCCCAATCCTCTTGGTCCAGTTTATGGGAGATGTCCTCCTTTATAGTTTGTACGGAGCTGAAGGAGCAGCTGAGGGGGCTACGACTTGAGGAGAACCACGCTCCCATCCCTGGACAGCCTGAACACTTCTCGCGTTTCCCGCTTTGCGGGAAACACTCGCAGCCCAAGGACAATTGCCTGCACTAAACGGGGGAGCCACACGTCCCAGGAGACATCGGGGCAGTGTGACACCCTCCCACCACGCCCGGCCCCAGGTGCACAAAATCAGGCCCGCAACCCTGCATTGCAGGACAGCTTTATTGTTTGTACGGAGCTGAAGGAGCAGCTGAGGGGGCTACGACTTGAGGAAAGCCACGCTCCCATCCCAGGACTGCCTGAACACTTCTCGCGTTTCCCGCTTTGGGGGAAACACTCGCAGCCTAAGGACTATTGCCTGCAATAAACGGGGGGACCACACATCCCAGGAGACATCAGGGCAGTGTGACACCCTCCCACCACGCCCGGCCCCAGGTGCACAAAATCAGGCTCGCAACCCCGCATCGCGGGACGAGCCGGGCGAAGCCCGGGCCAAGGGCGGGCCCGTTTAAGCCCGTTCAAGACCGGACAAGGGCGGAACGGGCCACCCCCCTAACATCAGCAAGGTCAGTGGGCCTACGCTTATATTCACATATTCTAAATTAACTTTGTTGGATTAATTGAGCTGAGTATATTCATATACCTTGGATTGATTGACAGTGAGCCCTATCAATATGGCTACATCGACAGAGGCAGGTGGGGATCACAGGAAAAGCACAGGCGGAACACTAATGGGCACATTAGACAATTTCTTGATAAGAGTGTCAAGTGCACTGGCTAAAGATATTGAATTGACCGAGAAAAGACTATCTCTTGACACCCTCCTAGACAAGCGTTCATCTATGGGAAGTCTGGCAAGGGCAAGGTCACCTGTCCCCCAAGAGATTGATATAGAAGACACGTTGTCTTCCACAGAAGGGGAGGGGCTAATTGATATCTCACAGTCAGTGGGGCCTGTGGTGGTACTAGAGGAAGCACAACCAACTGTTCTTAACACTAAGCCCAACATTAAAAGTTCATCTAAGACGCCGGCCTCACCTAATATAAAGACAAGGTCAGCCAGAAGCGCAAAAGCAGGAGTGGTTAAGCAGCCACAGGCACCAGCAGCAGTAAAAAGGAAACGTACAGGGGTGCAATCGCAAGGAGCAGAAGGAAATGCAAAAAATCCAAGGGAGCATGCGCCCAAGGGAATTTTGCCACCAAGCACCTCAGTTTGTTCTCAAACACTGTTAACTGCAAATGAAGGGGCGATTCCATTGCGAAGAGAAGAAGGAGAAGCACTGGGAGAACTGGATTCCTCTTTCTGGAAAAAACTTGAAAGTACTGTTAAAAAAATAATCCACCCAATACATGACAGACTGGATTGTATTGAAACAAGATTGGTGTGTATGGAACTCTCACTTGCTTCGCCACAGCAAAGGGTGGGGAATCAGGGAGGTAGCACAAAACGTATACAGCCCAGTGTGCCAGGGTAATTAGCTGCGGATGAACATTTATTTGAATCGCCACACACTCAAGCCCCACGGAAAAGCTCCAATAATCTGGTAGTAAACACACCAATGGCACCGAGTGTCACTAGTCCTCTGACCGATTCGGCAGGGGCCCAGCAAAAAGCCCAGACAGTCAGAAATAGCTCTGTGAAAGAAGGTAATCCCGCAGTGCTACCCCACCCGTTAACCAAAACCCCCGTAACTCAGACTGTACCTAGCCTGCAAATAATCGATCTCCCCCCAGAGTCAGCCCCTTATGTGGTAGTATTAGCAGGGGTTCCTCCGCTAGAACAGGGGAAGGGGGAGTCATACATGGATTTAAAAAATAAGTGTATTTATTGGCTTAACGCCAATCGGCCTTTACCAACGTATATAAGTGCTGAGATACTGTTCCCCAGGAGAGTCAATTGGGTGGGGAGCGGGGAGAAGACTATCAGGGGGACTGTATTATTATTAACTTCAGGGATAGGAGATGTGTTGAACACATTTGTAACTGGTCAAAAAGAGATCTCACATTCCGAATACAACCGTTATCGCTCATGTTTTTCGATGCATCAGCACAGTTTCCACACTCGGGGAATCCCGTGGGGCACCAGGGACCAAATAATTTTGTCCAATAGAATATAAGGCTACAAAATAGGTTCGGGGGAGTGGTTGGAGAATGTAAAAAAATACAATGTAATTTGCGCCAAAGAAACGTGGGAAGTTAATCCAACCAATTTTATTTTGGAAGGGTACAAATTGTTTGGAACCCCAGCAGTCCGATCGAGGATAGGAAGAGCAAAAGGGGGTCTCCTTTTATGGACTAGTCTGACTCTAGACGGGACCTGGAAGGCCCTAAACTGGAAGTCAGACTGTATGTTAGCGGTACAGTTTAAAACCAGGGATCTTAATCTAATCATAATTAATTTTTACAATGCTGAGGGATGTCGAGTGGAAGAGCTGGTAGAACAACTCAGAATACAAAGAGAGAAGATGAAAGATAAGCTAGCTCCACTAATTTTAATTGCGGGGGATTTTGGATTGTCATTATGTTCTGAGTTGATACCTTTCACGGAAGACTGGTCTGCCTGTAACCTGGAGGAAGGAGCCCATTTTGAACATTCAATAGAGGGGGCCAAACTTAACACAATGATGACAAATTTGGGTTTGGCACACTCTATGGACCTCATATCCCTTAACCATAATGGTGGGGTTAATCCCACCTTTAAAGGAAGAGGGTGTAGTTCTTATATCGACTTTGTAATTATGTCGCAGTTACTAAAAGACAAAACTTTAGGATTTAATATTGATTGTAGTGGCTTTAGCGACCACAATCCCCTCATATTGACATTGGTAGTGTCTCAGGTAAACAATGAAAACAGGAGAAGAGCAGTTGATGTAATGGAAACAGTTACGGATCAGGGCAGACATCTAAAATGGGCAAATTGGACAGGGCAAGCTTCTACAAATCGTTAGTGACAAAGGGGAAACAGCACCTGGATATGTGTCTAGACCCGGAGATAAGTGGGTCTCCGGTGGTCGAGGCTTTTGAGGAAATAGGACGGCTAGTAGATAGCCTAATGCACTCGACAGGGAAAGGTAAGGCATCAACTACCCCAAGATGGTTTGATAGAGGATGCTGCCCTAAGACTTAAACCTAGAGACAGTCTAAGGGTTGTGAGTTGTAGGCTAAAATATAAGCAAGAAGTCAGACGTCGAAAAAAAGCCTTGCAAACGGAAACATGGGAAGACGTACGTGAGGCTGCTGAAAATAGGGATTTGACTAGGTTCTGGTCAATAATTAACAGACCATGTTTCCAGGATGGAAATAACCCCAGTTTGGCGTCAAATGTGCTTGCCGAACAATGGGTGAAACATTTTGGCGGCTTATATAACAGAGGGACTTTGATGGAGGAAAAAAAAGGCAACTGCAGGGAGACTAGCATAGAGCTGATAGTTTTTACCTTAAAAGAGATTGAGGGGGGGTATAAAGGGACTCACTGGAAATAAAGCCCCAGGCCCAGATGGGATACCGCCGGACCTCTTTTTAAGTGATATAGAATTATGGGGGCCGGTGCTGACCAGAGTAATAAATGCAGCTATAGCCACGGATCTACCCAGCTCATGGTCGACAGCTACAATTGCTCCAATCTTTAAGAAGGGTAGTCGGGACAGCCCCAATGTTATAGGCCCATTTCTTTGATAAACGTTTCAGCTAAAGTAATAAGCAGGGCCATTCGAAATCGACTCATGAGATGGGAAGAAGAAAACAGCATTTGACAGAGGTTCAGTACGGTTTCCGGGCTGGTAGATCCACGGTTGACCAGTGTTTAAACTTATATCTGCTGGTCACAAAGTACTCGGTAGCTAGTAACGAGAAGGTGTATCTAGCTTTTATGGATCAGGCAGCAGCTTTCGATTGTGTAAACCGATCGAAGCTGTGGGCCATATTGTCTGGTCTCGGTGCTGACGCTGGTTTAATCCATTTACTGAGAACACTTCCCCGTAATACTTCTGCAAAAGTGAGGTACAATTTAGAGGGAGGTAAGGCAAGGGTGCATACTTGCGCCCTTCCTGTTCTCCATTTATATTAATGGCCTTGATTTTTTTTAAACTGATTTAAAAGTAGAAACCCCAAGTATAGGAAGTAGACCAGTACCAGTTCTGCTCTACGCGGACGACGCAGTCCTGCTGGCTCGTACGCCACAGGGACTGCAGCGTCTGATTGACGGGTTCATCGGGTTTATGAATGGTCTAGACTCATCCGCCAATTTGACAAAATCATATATTATGGAGGTGGGCCCAAAAGATACAGGGAACAATTTCAATTTTAATTATAGAATAGGCTCCAGAAGTCTGGCAAAAGTATAGATCTTTTTATATGTGGGCATTTTATTTGATAGGAATTTGTGTTTTAAACCATTAATTGAGATGCAGGGAAACAAGTTTGCATCTAGCTCAGGTGCGGTTATTAATTTTGGACGCAGATTGGGACGATGGTCTCCTGAGCAAATGATGACTATGTACAACTCGGTCACGGTTGCTAAAGTAGTGTACAGGGCAGAACTGTGGGGGATGGTGAATGTAAATAAATTACAGACACAGGAAAACAAATATTTAAGGAGGCTCCTTAAAGTGCCCCAATGCGTACCATTGTACACTGTACACGAGGAACTAGGCTGTAAGCACTAAGAGGACAGGGTGAGGAATAGGCCCCTTGTCGCCTGGTTAAAGATATGGGTCAACCAGGAAGCAAACTTGACCCAGCAGATAATAATGGACTGTGTGGGTAGGGATAAAGATATGTCCATCCCCTGGCTGAAATTCGTGAAAAGAGGTTTTGAGAGAATTGGCTGTGGAAATTACCAAGCAGGATCAAGCCAGAGTGAACGAGAAGCTTATCAAACTTACATATATGGCACGCAAAACTGATGTAAGCGGTAAGCTGACTGTCCAGGAGTATCTGTTGGGGAGGTCCTGCAGTGGGATGGAGCCCTATCCGGCCCTGATATACAACGCACATGATAGGTTTTTATTAACATGTTTTAGGCTCGACTTGTTTCATCACCTATTAGCTGTACCAGAAGGTTTCACTAATTCAGTTGAGTCAAAGGGTCCCTGCGGCTGCGATCATCGATCTCCGCAGGATACCCTTCATTTTGTATTACTGTGCCCGTTTTATCAAATGCCTAGGAGCCTATTTTTAAAATAACCTTTAAAAAAGGCCAATCTTAGAAGAGCGAGAGATGCTCTTGTCTTTTTAAAAATGTGTAGAGATCCCCTGATTTTATTTTGTGCGATAAACCTTTTAAGAACCTTGTTGTATATTCTTACTTGGTTCAATATGGCTACTTGGTGTCTGTAGTCCTTTCTTAGTGTTTCTATCTTCTAACCTAAGAGTTTTCTATCTGGTGTATGTGGATTCCGGCCTTGGCAGTTGGTCTTGTCAGCTGTGAGGTTTTACTGCTCTGCTGTCTTATCCTGTCTAACTTAATAAACCTATCTTAATAACCTGACGACGTGTCCATCTGTCTACATTATCTATTTACAACATTTTGGTGACATATGAAGCTGACCAGACCAGAGGAAAACCCAGAGGAGCAGACCAGAGAAGAAGAACTGAAGAACAACGCAGCATGAGCAAGACCTCACAACAAAGAACCCACATAAATTGCAGTTTGTAACAAGGAGTAAAGAAGCCTATCACAAGAAAAAAGAAAAGTAGTTGGAAGCCTGTGAGAAAACTGAAAAACAAAATTACTAGCCAGAGGAGCAGTGAAGACTACAAAGAAAAACTGCACAGCAACAGCAAGACCTCACAACAAAGAACCCATCTAACTGCGGCCTGTAACAAGAAGAAAAGTAACTAAAACCGGAGTTACTCTAGAAAGTTTGATGAGATTTGACCAAACTACAAGAGAAAATCATCAAAACAAGCTGCAAGTTAGTACTGTGAAACGCGTGAATATGAATATAAAGCAACTGTAAGTAACAGAGAAATTTAAAGTCGACATTGTGCCACTGCAGCAATAATCCTGAGCTAATGAAATTGCTGTTTAAACAAAGCAAGTGCTTAACCTTTGGAAATGTGCGAGTTTGAAGAGAAATGTTTTTAAATCAGGCACAGAAAAGACTTACAAGTAATCTGTTAGCTAGTACCATGGAAGAAGAGATATTTATATGCCACTAAGTAAGCTGTTTCCCATGTATGAGTTAAACTTAATGGAACCGGTGCAGGGAAGTGAAGGGCACTCCTATCTGCAAAAATAACTCACCATAATTTACCCAAGCTGCTGCCATCCTATGTTCCTGATTTACAGTTTTAGTGGAATTTTTGGAAAATGGGGAACGATTGTATTCTGGTGCTCTTCGTGCCTTCTCAACTCACCGTCAGTCTGCGAGTGTCTCATTCAACCCTTTAGATGTCGGGAGATCCTTCTCCTAGGGAGTCATCCTCATACTGATGATGTAGTAAAATGTGCGTTTGTGCTACCACAGAGTCAGTGTGTTCCATGTCACAGGTCACAATCTTCTAGCACGCTTCTCCTTGTTGCCTAGTTACCAGCATTTGGCCCGTAATGAGCTTTCAGCACGTCTTCACGCATGACGCCAAGCGCATGACTGTAAGGAGCGGATGAGGCAGTATAAGTTTAAAATAGGATTTATTTAAGTTAAATCCAAGGACCCACTGGAGCACAAACCAAAGCGTCTAGATCAGATCAGCTCCAACCGCTTCTCTGATCTAGAACTCAGGTCCACTACAACATTCTCCATTACATGTGTAACATTCTTTAATACATATGACAATTCCATAAGTGACATCAATGACACTGCTGGAAAGAAAAGAAGGATATTACCACATGTATCTTTTCCACAAATAAAACAAAATAAAATAAAAAACAACAAAACAAAAGAAAAGTAAAACAAAACAAATAAAGATTAATCCAGAATATAATCATCAAATCTCTAAGGCAACTTAAAACATCTTTTAAGAGAAGCAAGTGAACCAGGAACAGATGAACTAGTACCAGCATCACCATCAGAAACAGGAGGACCCAAAATAGGATCAGACTCTGAACAAAGAGTAGAACCAAGACCATCACTGGAACAAGCAAACTGTTCCTTCCGTAATGGACCAGAACAGGAATCATCAAACCAAACATCTTTACCATCTTCCCTTTTATCAAACAAAAATTCTTGGCCAGGTTTTAGAACAACCACAGAACTTTTACTCCCACACCCTCTGCCCTTGAGGAAAACAGTGGAATCAGAAACTTGTTCCACCTTAAAGGGCTTACGGAACTTGGACATACCTTTGGGTGTGTGAGAGGGACTAACAATCCTAACCCAATCACCAACATTCACAACCTTGCTCTTACAATGATGAAAATCATCATGATAGAACTTTCCTGACATCCGTGCAGAAGTGATGTTATCTCTAGCTTTAGAGATAGAAGACTCAAAACTATCTGTCAAATTGCTCTTGTTTTTTATTTGAGGCAAAAATAAAGATCTAGCTTGTCTGCCTCTCATTAGACAAAAAGCAAAAACCCCTGTTCAAGAGTTAGGAGTCAGATGATAACTCCAAATTTTGTCTTTCAAAAAGTCAAAAACATCCAAATTACTCTCCAAAGCAGCTTAGATACCCTCTTTAAAAAATCTGTTGGCCCTTTCAACCTGACCATTGGAACGTGGACTATAAAGGGGAGCCCTCTTAGCAGACACTCCAAACTTTTTAAGAAACATTTCCATTTTGTTTGAAATGAACTGAAAACCATTGTCAGACCTAATGGAAATGGGTGCCCCTTCAATCCTGAAAACATTATCCAGGAAACTAATAACCACATCAGTACTACGATGCTCCACAAAAGAATAATGTAACCATTTAGAAAAATCATCAATGAGAACAATTTAAAAATGTATTTTCTCTGCCAAGACAATCATAAGGTCCTGAAAAGTCAATAGAGAGCTTTTCCCGCGGACCTGTAGGAGCTTCACAAATTGATATTGGTTCAGTGCTTGTCAGACCTAACACACACCGCACAGTTACTTCTCAACAGAGGTATCCAAACCAGGCCACCAATAATGACACTTAAGTAACCTCTTTGTACCTGAAACACCAGGATGCCCTGAATGTGCTAATTTGATAATCTTCTCTCTGAGACTACATGGTGGAACAAACAACTCATTCCTCAACAAAATTCCATTTTCAATAGATAACTCATTCGCCACTTGCGCAAAACTTCTCAGCGATGATTCAATATTTTTAACAGAGGGTCATCCATTAACAACATAAGACTTGACCTTAGCTAACAAATTATCTTTACCAACATGATCATTCCATTCATCCTCATCAATGCCAAAATTGCTTGACTCTACAGCATCCAAAGCAGCCACAACATACTCTTGCTGATCAGTGACTTCATCACAAGAATCACCCAGTGGAGGTAACCTAGATAAACAGTCTGCAGCAAAATTCTTTCCACCTGGAATATGCTGAATCTCAAAGTTAAACTCCTGTAGTATCGCTATTAACCGAACCAACCTGGAAGATGCTCTACCACTCCGCACGCCATCCATCATATAAACCAACTGCTTATGGTCCGTCACCAAAACAAAAGGCCTACTCCACAGCCCACACACAGGCTAAAGCCTCCTTCTCGATTGTGGTATAATGAACCTCAGCACCTCTAATCGCTCTTGAGATAAACAAAATAACTCTCTCCTTGCCATTAACTATCTGCGTGAAAACAGCCCCCAATCCAACCGTGCTTCCATCCACAGTTACAAAAGACTTCCCTTCAGGATCAAAAGTTTAAAGACCCGGAGCACTAGCGATAAGCTTAATCACACCCTGAAAAGCTAAATCATGGACATCAGTCCAAACAAATCTGGAACCTTTCTTTAACAGTTGTCTGAGTGGTTCAACAACCAAAGCATATCCTTTCACAAATTTCGCATAGTATTCACCTAACCCAAGAAAAGAGCGTAAAGCATCCTTGTCCTGAGGCTTGCTGGCATTTTCAAGGTTTCTAATGATATCTTTTTTAGGAAAAATCCCTTCCTGAGTAATTTTGTGACCTAAATAGTCAATTTCTTTAACTAAGAATCTACATTTTTCCTTGCTCACCGCCATGCCCTTGCTGCTTAGGATCTTCAAAGCTTTTTCCAAAGTGACATTATGCTCATCAATTGACTTAGCAAAGATTAAAATGTCGTCTTGAAAAGACTGGACACCTTTAACTCCACTAAACAAATTTTCAATTAACTTTTGAAAAACACTGGCAGCAGATGCTAGGCCAAAAGGCATCCTCAAGAATCTAAATAACCCAAACGGAGTTATAAACGCCGTCAGATGTTTAGAATCCTGATCCAGTGTAACCTGATGGTACGCTGCCTTCAAGTCAATAATGGAAAAAAAAATTCGCTCCATTGACAGCAGCCAACATTTCTTGTATTCTAGGCAAAGGATAAGTTTCCACTACAATGTTTTTATTGAGAGATCGAAGATCTACACACAATCTAATTTCTTCTGAGCTATCAGTAGGTTCTATGATACCTTGCGAACAGAGACCATCCAAATGTGATTTGAGCTTGTCCCTCACACCCAGAGGTACCATACTAACTTTATGTTGTACAGGTAAAGCTCCCTTTTTAAGTTTATTCCTGTGTGAAAAACCTTTGACCTCACCCACAACATCTTCAAAAACATTCTTATACTTATTCAGAATGGAAGATAGAGGATATTCCAAAGAAACATTGTTAACAGGCATTTCTCTCAACTGACTGGGACGATCTGATCAAGGGCATAAATTAATGCCAAGTTTACCAAGATCATACCACCCAACAATATTTTTTCCATGAATTGCAAAATAAATTTTGGTAAAAATGACACGGGTCTCAAATTTTAACGAATCTTCAAAGAAACCTAACATTTTGATATCAAAATTACCAAAAGCTTTAGGATTGATATCGGATTTAGCAAGTTTGACACCTTTCCATTTTTCATAAAAGAACACATCTGATAAGATAGTCACCAGCGAACCAGAGTCAGCCATAGCTTCAAAGGCAGGTTGTGTCATGTCACTCTATTTGGCATGAAGCCTGGTTGGTTGCCTCCAGGGATTCTACTCCTTGCAGCATGTGGCTTGCAAGAACCTGCACTAAGACCTTCGCCTCTACTTTAAGCAGCAAGATGGACCTATAGGACATGCAGTCCTCCCTTGGCTATCCTGCCTTATAAATGGGTAGTATTGGGACCCGGTGCAGGCCATCCAGTAGTTTCCGTTCGGGTCTGTTGCTCCTGAACAAATCTCCCAGGTAGGGTACTATCTGAGCATGGAGGCATTTGAAAAATTATAACGAGAAACAGTTAGGACCCGGTGACTTCCCTCTCTTTAAGTGGGTCAGGGCCTCTGCTATCTCGGAGTCTGATATCTCGGCCTCCAGCGTTTCCAGAGAAGCTTCACTCAGCGTGGGGATTGGAAGTTCTTGTAAAAAAGCCTAGCGGCTCTTTCTCATCTCATGATGTGTGCGAGTAGTACACATCCTGCAGATGTGCTGCCGTCGCCTGAGCTATGCTTGACGGCATCTCCAACATCACTCCATCCCTCCCTCCCGCCCCTCAGCCTGTGTATATATTTCTGTCCCTTCTCTCTCCTCACCAATCAGGCCAGATGTTTCCCTGACCTATTCCCATACTCCTATACTCGTAAGCATGACCTTTTTTCGCCCGATAGTGGGCCTTAGCTTCTTGCTGCTTTCGATCTTAATCCACAATTTCAGAGTTGGCGAGGTTATCTATTTCTCCTCCCCCTGCACTAGTTTCATCTCTAAATTAGACACTCTTGTTCGCTCCTCTTTTTTTTCCACCGTATGAGAGATCAGTTGCTCATGGTCTACCGTCTTGTACACTTCCCACAGGACCAGCTCGAGTCCATGTACTCTTTAATATCTTCAAAGTAGCTTTTTGTTACCTCCATCAGGTATTTTCAGGTGCTCCAGTCAGTGTGTTCCCACAGGTGTAATCTCCATCCGGTCTTCTGACTTATTTGGTGTGTTCGGAATGTTGTGATCATGAGGGAATTGTCTGAGATACCACTGGGCACGTATTGAGTTTCACTAAACCATCCGATTTGGTGTTGGGGGACTAGGAGGTAGTCCACCTTGATAATGACCGCAAGCCATTTTCAGCTTTCGCGTTTTATTGTCAGTCCGGGTGCTAAACCTGCCACAGGGCTGCCAGTCCTAGCGAACTTTAGAAGGTCGTTTGGCGCAGTTCTGTCTTAAGTATAATCTGGGTAGGTGTTACTCTGTCCCTGTCTCCCGGTGCTGTCAAGTTGAGGTCACTCCCTATAATTGTGAAGGCGCCCTTGGTGATCAACAGCCATTTACCCTTTTTCTCCAGCTCGGGCGTTTACAGCCCTGTTGAGAGGTACCAGGATGCTAATGTTAGGGACAAGCCATTCCATTTGCCCACAGCAGCAGCCCGAAAGCCATATTATATCACCAACATCTATGTAATTCGTTGGGAATTTTTTTTATGTATTAGGATTCCAACCCCACTAGAGACCAATGTGTATCCTGCATGTGCTGCCATTGTGTATCTCCCTTGCTGAAGAACGAGCATGGGTTGTCCACTAAATGTGCCTCTAGTAGCAAGACTATGTCTGGATCATGTTGGTATATAAATGTTACCATGGTTCCCCATTTTACACTATTGCCAAGGCCAGTGACAATCCATTAGATAATCCGGAGGTTCCCTCCCCTCTGCTCTGGGGCCCCAATCACCATTCCCTAGGATTTGTGCCTTTAAACTGTCAGTGTCATCCCACTCACTTCCTTGTCTTGCATGCTGCTGTCTGGTGTTAAAACCTTCCCCCTTCCTCACTATGAAAATAACCCCCCACTTCTTCTTGTGGTGATCTTAGAACTACCCACTACCCCAATGCTTGAGGCGTCTGTTGTCCCAGCCTGCCCATGAAGCTCAGTGCTAGGTCGTGGTAGGTCAGTCCACGGACTTGCAGGAAGTCCTTAGGTAACTCAACAGAGGAGATCAGCTGTCCTGGGGTCACCACCTGTGGCTTCCCCTCATCATGCTTGCCTCCCGTTGCTGATGTCTCTCCATCTGTTATTTTCTTGTTCAAATCCAGTGAGTCCCATCCGGTGCCCATGGAACAAGCTCAACTACTCTGGATATCGGCCACCACCCGCCCTCTCTCACACTCTGCCTGTGTTTTTTTGGGGGTAGTGCCTTGTCTATTTCTGAACCCTCTCCTTGGTCTCTGTTTTTTCCAGTTCACATCTCCCTTGCCTTCAAGGAGGGGGGATTCCGGGTATCCCTTGACCCTTAGCCTCTAGCCACCTCCATGCATTCCCACTGTGTCACAGAATTGGGAGCCCGTACTGTCCATTACACGAAGTTTGGTGGGATAAAGCAGCACATATTTAAGGCTCAGGTGTATCTTTACATCAATATAGGTCTCTCTTTGTTTCTGGACCTTTGTGGTGTAGTCCGGATTGATGTCCTCAGTCCCACCCTCTAGCTTCCAAGGACTGTGATTCCCGGCCACCTGTACGATGTGGCCTCTGTTGTGGAAGTTGAGGATCCGCACCACCATTGCTTTCAGGAGCGGCCCCTGGCGAAGGAGGTCCACCTGGTTCCCGAGTTGCCTACTCCACCATAAATAGTTTGGAGTACCATCCCTCCAGTACCACTCTGCCAAGCCAGTCCTCAAGTACATCTCTTGTAATGGACTCTCTGTCGTCCCGAGTGGGTAACAAACCAAATCTGAAAGAGACCGTAGTATAGATTCCTTACCTTAGAATTACCCCCAGGCTTCAGACTGGACCCAGACAATTCTTCTTCTTAGCAGTACCCCTGCACGTTGGTATGTGGCATCAGTCAAATCCGCGTTCATCGTCGGCGTCGTGGTCGCCGGGATGACGACAGTTTGTTCTTTTTCAGCACCAGATAGTGCAGATCCGCTGGCACGCCTTTGGGCCCTGCAGACTTGGCTGGAGGCCCTGGGTCTTTGAATCTGGCAGCTTCGGCTCTGGCGCCGGAGGGCCCCTGAGTATCCAGGCCTGCATCCAGATCGATGCCGGTCGACATCACGGTACCTTCTCCGGCACTGATTTATTTATTTATTTTATTTATTTATTAAGCTTGTAGAGCGCAACAGCTACCCAAAAAGGGTTTCCCGGCGCTATTAGAAAACATGAGCAGTATGATGCAGAAAGCCAGAAAGTTACTGATTGAAAAGCCAGGTTTTAATGGATTTACGGAAACGACCGTAACAGTTTTCTGAACGGATGTCAAGGGGAGGAGAATTCCAGAGTCTGGGACCTAGGAAAGAGAAGGACCTGCCGCCCATTCTTGAGTATTTATATTTAGACAGGCAGAAGAGAACATGAGAGGGAGAACGAAGCGTGCGTGCAGGAGAATAAGTTTTAACAAGAGTTTGCAGATATCTGAGAGCATTCCCAGTCTTGATTTTGTGCATATAACTCAAGGCTTTGAATTTCACTCGACTCCTCATTCTAAGCCAGTGGAGGTCCCGGAGGCGCCCTGAGATGTGTTCATTTTTCTTACAGCCGCAGAGTAGACATGCAGCAGCATTTTGGACCAGTTGGAGGCGCCTTCCAGTGATGACGCCCCAACACCGGTTGTGCCCCCAACTGGCATCGATCCCAGCCTCACCCCCTTCTTGGACACAGAGCTGGACCAGCGTCAACAGGTACTTTTGTACTATTGTTCTTTCTTGGCGTTCCCTACCGCCCTGACTGGCAGCCAAAGGAGGGTGAGGAGGACTGGGAGGGGTCTGGTGACCCTCTAGCAGACAAACTTGAGGATCTTGACTTGCAACAGGAGTTGGGTGAGGCCAGTGGTCTGGATACCTCACCAGACCTTGGTATGCTTTCTCACCCTACCGTGGCTACAGAGGAGAGGGCCTCCTACGCTTTATTGTTGCGTAGGGCAACTGAGGCCTTGGGCCTTGAGCTTCCTACAGTAGTAGTCAGGACTAACATCCTGACGGAGGTGCTTCAGCCGGCAGCTGCTTTTTTTCGGAGTCCCTGCTGCCCTTTAATGAGGCCCTCGCTGACATCCTTCCGGGGACTTGGTCCAAGCCCAGCACAGGGGCTCGTGTGGATAGGATGATTGCCCAACGCCACTGCCTGCCCAAGGTGACCCACTATTCCTCTCCCAAAACTATACCCCCGAGAGCTCCACGTCTTCAAAAGACGCGTTCTCTACTGCTCCCCCAGATAGGGAATCCAAAAAGCTGGACCATCTTGCAAGAAGATGTTTTCTTCCGCCAGCTTAGGACTGCGATCAGTGAACAATGCATGTCTCTTGAGCCGCTACACTCTCTGTGTGTAACGGACACAGTTGCGCAAGTGCTGTTGCAGTTCCCAGAGGAGGCCTGTGCTGTGCTCACCTGCGCTGTCTCAGAGGGTAGAGATGCAGCAAAGTTCACCATTCGGTGTAGGTTGGATAAGGCCGACCCGCTGGATAGAACAATTTCAACGTCAGTGGCCCTGAGACGCTACGCCTGGCTGCGGTCCACTAGCTTCTCTGGGGATGTTTAATCGACCCTTTTGGACATGCACTTTGATGACCATTGCCTGTTTGGCGACAAGGCAGACAACATGCTCAAGAGTTTCAAGGATTCTAGGGCTACAGCCAGATCCTTGGACTTCGCTGCCACCTCTCGCCCCATGCAGTCTGCCTTTTGCCTCTTTCATGGCTACGGAAGGGGTGCCCCACCACATTCCACCCAGAGCCACAGACCTGTGCACACTACCCAGCCTCTTCGCTGCAGGGGACATGGGACCCAATGCCATTGGTCTGGGGGCCAGAGCGCGGGCCAGTCCACCAATGCTCCCCCCTCCAAACCTTCCTAGTGTGACATTTCAGGGCCAACCCTTGCCAGTGGGTGGCAGACTCCGCCATCACCCCCCCCCCACTGGTGCAACCTCACAGACACGATAGTCTGAAGGGGCTACCTCCTCCCCACCCTCCGTTGGAGGCTACCCCTCCCTCGATGCCACCTTCACTCCATCGCATGTCAGAGGATTATTTGGCCCTTCTCCGCCAGGAAGTTACGTCTCTCTTGGCCAAAGGACCTATAGAACTCATCCCTGTGCCTGAAGTAGGTCGTGGTAGCTACTCCCTCTACTTCCTGATGCCCAAGAAAGACAAAGGCCTGCGTCCTATCTTGGACCTCAGGGGCATCAATCTCTTCCTCCGGAAAGAAAAGTTCAAATGTTAACTTTCATTCAGGTCTTGTCTGCCTTCAACCCTGGAGACTGGATGGTAGCATTGGACTTGCAGGACGCTTACTTTCACATCTCCATCTTGCCTGCCCATCGGCGTTACCTACAGTTCACGGTAGGCCAAGGGGATTTTCAGTTCACTGTGCTCCCTTTTGGCCTTACCAACTTCCCGCCCCTCAGGTGTTCACGAAAGTTGGTTGCAGCTCATCTGTGCAGAGCAGGGGTTCCATTCTTCCCCTATCTAAACGACTGACTGTTGAAAGCGGACTCACCCCAGGCTGTTGTTTCCTACCTTCAGACTTCAGTGGACCTCCTGCATTTGCTTGGGCTCACTATCAACATGCCGAAATCACACCTGGTTCCCTCTCATAAGCTCCTTTTCATCAGAGCAATTAAGGACACAGCACAGTTTCAGGTCTATCATCCCGAGTAGCGAGTCCGGGATATTCGAGCTATGATACTGATGTTTTTAGCCTCTATCCCGGATTTCATGGCCTCCTGCATCCTGCCGTTAGATCATGCCAAATGCAGGCTCTGAAGTTCCAGTGGGCACAGCATCAAGGAAATCTTTCTGGTGTCATCCAGATCTCGGAGGGGAATGCAGGTCAATTGCAATAGTGGCTCACGAACCAGGATTGGGTCAGCGGCAGATCCCTCTCCCTTCCCCAAGTAGAGTTCACAGTAGTGACGGATGCGTCACTACTGGGATGGGGGGGGGCCACATGGGGGAGGTGTAGATCAGAGGCCTCTGGTCTCCGGCGGAGTCCAGGCTCCACATAAACCTTCTGGAGCTCCAGGCGATTCGTCTTGCACCAAAGGCATTCCTTCCCCTTGTTAAAGTAAGAGTAATGCAGGTGTTCAGGGACAACACCACCGCCATGTGGTACTGCAACAAACAGGGCGGGATGGGGTCGTGGACTTCATGTCAAGAGGCTCTTCGCCTTTGGATATGACTAGAACATCAGGGATTATATCCCTGGTGGTTCAACACCTGGCAGGTTCCCTGAATACCCGGGCAGACAAGCTCAGCCGCCGGTGCATGATGGATCACGGATGTCGTCTTCGCTTGGAAGTGGTACAAGGTCTCTTTCAGCAGTGGGGAGAGCCTTGGTTAGAACTATTTGTCACAGAAGAGAACGGGCAATATCAGCAGTTCTGCACGTTGGAGTTTCCAAGGAGGCACTCGCTCAGCGACGCCTTTCGTCGCGAGTGGAATTGCGGCCTCCTGTACGCCTTTCCGCCTGTACCACTTCTACCAAGAGTGCTGAAGAAGGTCAAGTGCGACCGGGCTGGGCACAAAGAGTCTGGTACCCGAGCTCTTGAGCATGGCCATCGATCCTCCGATCAGACTGCCTCTTCAGGAGGATCTTCTGTCGCAGCTGCAGGGGAGTGTCCTCCACCCAAACCTGTCTAGCCTCCACCTCCTAGCCTGGGGATTGAGCAGCCACAGTTGACAGCTTTCGACCTTCCTCTCGAAGTCTGTAATGTCATCTTGGCAGCCAGGCGTCCCTCCACCAAAATGGTAAACGCCTGTAGATGGAACACTTTCTGCCCCTTTTTCAGAGGATGTCCTTTTCATTCTTTCCTTGGCCCAGAAGTGCTCTGCTGTGGGCACTCTTAAGGGCTATCTTTCGGCTTTCCTGATCAGCCTTCTATTTTCAAGTCTCCGATTGTTAACAGATTCCTGAAGGGCATAACTCATCTCTTTCTTCCTTCTCCTTTTGTAATGCCCCATTGGGACTAGAACCTTGTGCTTTCTTATCGTGTGTGCTCCCTTTGAGCCACTACATAATTGTCCTCTTCGTCTCTTCACTTTGAAGACTGCTTTCTTGCATGCCATCACCTCTTCTCGCAGGGTGAGTGAGCTTCAGGCTTTATCTTCTGAACCTCCCTTTATTGCTGTCCATCCGGACAAAGTAGCCCTCTGTACTAGGCCCTCTTTTCTGCCCAAAGTGGTTACTTCCTTCCACATATGTCAGAACATCACATTGCCCATCTTCTTCGTGCCTCTGCACTCTTCCAAAGAGGAGGAGAAACTCCACTGTCTGGACCCAAAGTGTGTGCTGTTTTCCTACCTTGACCGCACAAAAGACTTCCAGGTGGACAATCAACTCTTTGTGGGTTATGTGGGCGATAAGAAAGGTTGGGCAGTGCACAAATTTACCATCTCTCAATGGGTAGTCCTATGTATCAAGATCTGTTATTCTTTGACTAAAAAAGAACCTCCAGTAGGACTGTGCGCCCACTCTACAAGGGCAACGGCAGGCACTATTGCTTTGGGACGCGGAGTTCTTTTACTTGACATCTGTTAGGCAGCCACATGGGCATCCTTGCACACGTTCACCAAGCATTACTGCCTGGACAGCCAAATAAGGAGAGGCAGCTTTTTCGGTCGTTCTGTTCTCCAGGACTTCCTGGGGTGAACTTAGTTTGCAGACCTTCCTCTGGGGTTGGCATTGCTGGGGTAATTATTCTAAGGAAAGCAATCTATAATTACAGTCTCTTTCAGATGAACAAGTTAGATGAACAAGTTACTTACCTTTCGTAACGATGTAACGATCTGTAAGAGACATTTGTAGATCTAGATTCTTTACCGCTCCACCCATCCTCCCTGTTCGGCAAACTGACTTCTAGGGATAGGGACTCCCTTACAGGGCCCTAGTTATGTGAACCAGTGGTCAGTGTCTTGCATGGCTCTGCACTTCTGGCGCGGAAAGTCATGTCAGAACTGACGTCAGCACGCAGGAGCGGTGTCTAAGTAGACACCGCGGCGTCATCCTGGCGACCATGACACTGACGAGGAACGCGGAGTTGACCGACGCCACCTACCGACACGCAGGGGGTACTGCTAAAAAAAAATTGTCAGATCCAGTCTGATGCCTGGGGGTAATTCTAAGGTAAGGAATCTATACCTACTAATGTCTCTTACCGAAGGTTAGTAACTTGTTTTTCTGCATTGATTACTGCCCATGTTATTGTATGGTGGTGGTGTTTGAGGCTATCAGGATGTCGTCAAAGTTCGGTCAGCGGAGAATCACTTCTCTCAGCGTCTCCTCGGCCTTCCCTCCTCGACTCTCCATTTTGCGTGAGGAATTGGGTATATCCTAAGTATCCTATCTAATTAAAGTGGCACCCGTAGTTTTTGGTTTTCAGCCTGGCCCACCAGCACACTACTCTCAATAGGGAGATCATTGAAGACAGTGCCAACCGCTATTTAAAGGGGAATGGTGGGGCGAGAAGGTAAATTAATGATTTTTTTTTTTTAAAACACTTATCTGCAGGCAGGCCACCACCACTTCGTGGTCCTCTTCGGCTCCTCGACCGCAGGAAGCAGGATCCCTAAGTGGCCAAGGGTATGCCTAGACTTGGATTCCTTGACCACTGTGCCAGTGGATTCAAGCTAGCCTGGCTGGTAAGGGGTGAAACCGAAACCAGTCCCAGGATGCTTTTTTTCTGTTCTAGGGAGGACCTGGCCTGGCAGTTCGGGCTGGACTCTTCTTACGAGGAACAGGGTAGAGACTGATTTGCATTTGATTTGGTCCAAACTGCGGTGGCATAGTGAGCAAAAGCTCAATGGATTAAACCCAGATCTGTGACTGGGGGGAGCACTCCGTCCATCATCTTGTTGTGATTTCTATGTTTGCCCTAAGGGTGATGGGTATGCTCAGACGTGGATCCCTTGCTTGCTGTACCACTGGATTCAAGTTAGTCTGGCTGATGAGGGGTGAACCCCTGAAACCAGTCCCAGGATGCTTGTTTCCGCTCCAGGGAGAACCAGCCCCGGCAGTTAGGGCTGGACTTCCGATGAGGACCAGGATCAAGACTGATTTGCAATTGCTGGGTCCAAACTGGAGTTGCATAGTGAGCAAAAGAACGATGAATTAAACCCAGATCTGTGACTGCGGTGAGTGGTTGAAATGTTTCAGCACTCCATCCATTATCTTGTTGTGTTTCCCAGACTCCCCTAGCCAATCACAACACTGCCTTACAGCAGCGTTGTGATTGGTCTGAGCTCTGCTGTTCGGCGCGGAGGGAGTGGGAGCCTGTGCAATGTTCTCCACCCAGGCCGTGCAATACAACCGATGGAGAGCATGCAAAGTGTGCATGACAGTTTGGCTGGCTCAAGACAGCCTGCAAACCATCATGCGCACCTTGGGTGTGCTCGCCACTCGTCCCCCTGCCCCCTGCTCTGTCCAGGCCAGCCCAGCCCAGCCCACTCCTAAGCAGGAAACGGAAAATTAAAATGATAATAACATTGGTTATTATCATTTTAGTTGTCCTATTTAAATTGCTCGCAGAGCAGTGGGATGACGCTCCTCTGCCTTAGCGGAGGAGATCCCACTGGTTGAAGACTGTTTGAATTGCAAGACGGGTCTTACGGTTCCCTGGCTGAAATATGTTCAATCAATGTCTAAAGCCATTGGCTGGGAGGGACTGTTTACATCCCTCATTCCCTAACCAAATCTGACACTTTATATGTCAGGAAGCTCTTTATGAGCCACAGCTTGTCATCCAGGGAGGCAGAGGATTATGTTATCGTCCAAACATCCACCAATAGCGAGCCGTACTTGACTTGGGTCCTGAGCCCTTGGGAAAGATCGGAACTATTAGATTCATACTTTGCTTTCCCTTGGGCCAAATGGCTAACGGATCTCTTTTAGTTTACCCGTGTGACGAGGCTTCTGTGTAATCCTTAAAACACTGTTTTTTGTGCAATTTTAAGAATTACAAACTAGAAAGTTCAATTTGACGGCTTTTGTAAATCGAAGCCTGTCCTGTAATTTTTTACATATCTTACCAAAATACACAGTACACAGTGTCGCAGAACAAAGTAAACAGGGTCAATATTTCCAGAATCGGTGTCCAACAGCAGTGGAGCCTGAAAAACTCTTCTGTACTTTAAGGTTGAGGTCGTTGACTACCAACACCCTTTTTCAATAACAGGTACTTAGAAGGTCTGTAGCCTGCCAGGAGAAGAGTTGGTTTGAGCCTGTCTTGGAGGAAGGGGCTGGCTGCCTGCTGAGGAGGGGTGCTAGATGTGCCCTTGCACAAATGAGAGGCTGCATAGGAAAGAAGGAATGCGAGGAGCTAAGGCAGCCAGGACTGAAAGCAGCCATTGCAGCCCACGAAGGATCTGCAGCACCAGGTCATGTGGCGAGTCCTTGAGACCCTGGTCCTCCTGATGCATACCAAGAAGCTGGAGCACGCATGGCGGCGTGGCACTCACTGAAATTCCAACCAGCAGTCCCCACAAATCACAAGGTTCCAAGCACATCTTGGTTCTTAAAAAGTTGCAACCACATTTGACAGTCTCCTCAGAAGGAACAATAGGGCCATGGCAAGTTTGGCATTATATCCGGAGCACACACTTCGATCAGTAGTTGCTTCGACCTCTGATTTGATCAACGTACGATACTCACCTTGTTTGGGCGGTTGGTTTGTGTCTGGGACTGAGAAACTTCACCCATTGAAGATCTGTTCAACCGTCATTGGGGCACGCTGAGACACGTCCTTTCCTTCACTGGTGCTCACACTGCCCCATCTTTGTCAGCCAGAGTCGTGCACATGACATGAAACACAGGGATCATGGCAGTCTTGGCTGGAACAGGGTAAAGTCAGAGTGATCCTTCCTGGTGAGTCTCGTAGGATGACACACCACCAGAAGCAGTGCAGTCCCCAGCCTCAGCCAGCGGTAGCAGGTCCTGCTTACTGAGAACTAAAAAGACAAAAGGTACAATGCAAAAGTGAGACATTGTGGGGTGAACTTTACTTTGAACAATTCATGCTCTGCTAAGCCACAATTATTTAAGAGGGATACATGGGCAAATCAGAGGGATGTCGAATATTACCCACCACTTTTCCACAAGAAGGCATTGTCCTAGCTTGCATGGATTCTATCTACACAAACTTTAAGAATGGAAACAGCCTAAGCCAGTACTGGGTGCTCCCCCTCTTACAGTGAATATTAAATTGACAACTTTTGCAATACCACTGCCCTCTGATATTTTTTACAGTATTATTATGTGTGTTGGAAGTAAAGTATTCTTTTAAGTAAAAGCACTGGCTGAACAATGATTTATTGACTGATATGTCTTGTTGAGTTCTTAGTTTCTACCCCAAAACCCCTCCTTGTGTAAGCCTTGATTTGCTCGACTTCATTACCCCGCGGTTTAAATGATAAAGGAGTTTACTTTGGGCTCAGTTTTTGGGCTCAATAGTAAGTTAGAGCCCCAGGTCATTCGAGGTAAAAGGCTCATATTGTTACAATGTGACACCTGTAACCCTTGGATGCCTTGGGACCCTAAAAAGATTTCTTATTTTATCATTGTCTTATCTTTGATGTATTTAACAGAACACAATTTTAATTGCCAAATTGTGTCTTTTAGAAGCGAGACATTCTGTATTCTCTCTGTGGGCATATAGCCCGCCATTTGCCTTTTTATTCGTCCCTTCGATTGTCATTCAAAAATGTCTGCTTGCTAGTGGTTAATCCTTCCTCTTTGTCCCTTCTTTTTGTGCTTGGTTTCCTGCCACAGAGCACCGCTCAATTATTGTTAACATTACACTTCTGTGTTTATGTGTTCACTTGGGGGACTATTTTTTCTTCTTTGATTCCTGCTTGTGTCACTCTTTGCCCGTCTTCAGTAGTTCAGCTTCGGTGTCCGTATCTTAAGCTCCCCATCCCGTTCAAATTCTGAGATGAAATGCCAGATGCTTCAGATGATGTTTTCCAAATCACCTCTTTAATTTTCTCTGAATTTAAAGTGTGAGGATTTCCCCCCAAACCCCTCCCTCTTCACTGATTGTTGCTTTAGCAAGCCTCAGTCACCGGACCTTCAGCAGCCCATCCTTGCAGCACAGCTAAGGGCAAGGCTTGGGCAACTCCCGTTGCCTTTTATCTGACGCTTGTTTACATAAATGTGTACTCGAGCGACCTGAAGGTGTTGGAGTGCTTTACATGAGTGTTAGTTATATTGCAAAGTATTACATTAATTGTTAGGGACATTTTTATCGAGCCCAAACTTGATGATCCAAAGGTATTGAAGCGCTTTGACAAAAGTGGCAGTTACATTACGTAAGGTCAGGTAATTTTTTTGTTTTTAGGTGCGCAGATTTTGATGCTGACCCCGCCCCTGTTCATTCAGTACATCCCCTTTACGTGACAAATGGGAGCAGGATTTCGCTCCCCCCCTCCCCCCCCCCACCCCGCCCCCATCTCATCCCATGTTACTGAATGCCCGCCCAGCTGCCTCTTCCGGTTGTTCTCCTCGGCTCAGAGCTCAAATTTCAAAGCACATTCACTGCAGCTCCGCAGGGACTGTGAGACATTTTTAGGTCTCGCCTGTCGATGCGCATGCGCATCGAGCAAGCGAGAGTATTGCGACTTATCCACTCTTTATCTACACTGCAAGGAATCGTGGCGATTCCTTGCAGTGCCCGTGACTTTTAAGGTCAATGCGCATGCGCATTGAGCTTATGCGCATGCGCATTGACCTTAAAAGCGCGTGCGCGTGCACGTCCGTCTTTGTTTACCCGCTCCGCCCCCTCCCGCCGTGTCGCATTTCTCCTCCCCCTCCCCTCTCTTCCTTCCGTCTAACGCCGTCTAACTTCCTTCCGTGTAACATCGCCGCAACGGTCACATCACTCGTCTTTCCTAACACTAAGGCTAACCCTCCGTCCTCCAAGCCCACCCCCCCTCCCCCGGTAAGACTCCACGCGGTTTGCGTCCCTCGCGCAGCTCACCCGCTCCGCCCCCTCCCCTTCCCGCCGTGTCGCAGCCTACAGCAAGACTACGTCTCAGTCCGCCGCGAGCCATGCTCATCTACCGGGCTGCAGGCACACTGATCCTGCCAGTCATTCCCACAGGCCGGTCGCAGCTCCCTCGGTGCCGCCCGTCCTCCAGCTGCAGAGCACAGCGTCACACGTATCTTGTGTGTGTAAAGGTGCCCCTCCGATCCCTAATATAACCATTTGAGGGTAAAGGGCTTCTCTCGGGTCACCATTTAGAGGTTAGTGGTGCCGAAGTTTAATTTTAGATAAAGAGAGGCCCCCAAAGATAAGGCAGTCAAGGCGCCCCCAGTGACCCGCTCACCGCGATGAGCCGCTTCCGCTCTTCACTCACCGGTTCAGGGAACGTTCAGGAGCTTTCAGGGCCTCGGGCGCAGGCCTCCTGACTACGTTGTTGAATGTGCCTGCCATCTCCATCAATCACCCCCTGTGTTCCCCGGCACTCTCCACTGTTACTGGAGGGACACACGGGAGATTGTGTGGCTCACAGGTCTTCCCCTTCGCTCTGAGTCTCCGCTGCCACTTCAGTGCAGTGATGTCAGGTAGAGGACCCTTGCCAGGCTCACCTCCAACACAGTGTCTTGGCTCCCTGGGGGCTTGCAGTTCTCCGCCACCCTCCCGATGCTGCAGCAGGTCCTCCGTGTCGCCCCGGCAACGGGCCCTCCACCTACGCCCTCTCCGACGCCATCTTGATTCCACGGCGGCCACCAGTCTGGAGTCTGATTCACGGCAATCCTCACCACTGGGGTATATCCCTCGCAGCGCCGACTGTTCCGCTGATTCCCTCAATCATTGAGAATTGAATCACGTGTTTTGGAGGTGGCAAGCGCTATGGATGCGCTCTCGTCAGGCTGTTTGGAATGCTTTTAAGATGGCAGCCTCACAATGGTCAGTCAGACTTCCAGCTGTCCCGCAGTCAGCATTTCTTCAAAACGGACAATGCGGGCATGTTTTGAAAGGTGCTGTGTTCCAATGCAGTGGGTCATCTGCCAAGTCAGATGATAGAAGCGTGGGTCCCGACATTTAGTCGTGAAGCTCCCAAGCAACACAGAGCTCTACAGAGCTGCGGCCATCTCACTCACCCTCAACCCCTCACTCACCCTCACTCACCCTCAACCCCTCAACATCAACCCCTCACTCACCCTCACCCTCACTCACCCTCACTCACCCTCACCCTCCCTCACTCACCCTCACTCACCCTCACCCACCCTCACTCACTCTCACTCACCCTCACTCACTCTCACTCACTCTCACTCACCCTCACTCTCACTCACCCTCACTCTCACTCACCCTCACTCTCACTCACCCTCACTCTCACTCACCCTCACTCACCCTCACTCTCACTCACCCTCACTCACCCACTCACCCTCACCCACTCACCCTCACTCACCCTCACTCACTCTCACTCACCCTCACTCTCACTCACCCTCACTCACCCTCACTCTCACTCACCCTCACTCTCACTCACCCTCACTCACACTCACCCACCCTCACTCACCCTCACTCACCCTCACCCTCACTCACCCTCACTCACCCTCAACCCCTCACCCTCACTCACCCCCACTCACCCTCAACCCCTCACCCTCAACCCCTCACCCTCCCTCACCCTCAACCCCTCACCCTCACTCACCCTCAACCCCTCACCCTCAATCCCTCACCCACACTCACCCCCACTCACCCTCACTCACACTCACCCACCCTCACTCACCCTCACTCACCCTCACTCACCCTCACCCTCACTCACCCTCGCTCACCCTCAACCCCTCACCCTCACTCACCCTCAACCCCTCACCCACCCTCAACCCCTCACCCTCACTCACCCTCAACCCCTCACCCTCAACCCCTCACTCACCCTCACTCACCCTCACCCTCAACCCCTCAGCCTCACCCTCACTCACCCTCAACCCCTCACCCTCACTCACCCTCACTCACCCTCAACCTCATGCTAAAGATTTACAAAAAAAACCATAAACAATTCTAAAAGCACTAACTCTAATGCTGCGAGACCTATTGCATTTCTAATGCTTGTTTAATATATAATGGGAACTTGAGCGACCCAAAGGTGTTGAAGAGCTTTACATGAGCGCTAGTTACATTACACCAAGTTAGATTAATTATCGGGTGCATTTTTATAGAGTGCGAACTCTACTGGCCCGAAGGTATTGGAGCGATTTTCAAAAGTGCCAGTTACATACACATGGTCAGGTTAATTTTTTAGTTTTTAGGTTTCGACTTTTGGCGAGGGGCGAAGCCCCTCCCAGTCGAAATCTTTTGTGTTTAGTAGTGAGGTTAGGACAGCCTCTGTTTCCAATTTGCTAGCTCCATAAATGGAGACTAGCCATTGGGAGGCAGAGGCTGTCAATCGCGCTTTCTCACGAAAACGCGATTCGGGGGCGTTTCTGGTGCTTTTTTTAAGCCCCGCCCCTTTGTCCCGGGCCGCGCTGCGATTGGCTTCCGGCCCGGGACACCCCCGTGACGTCATTCCCGGGCCGCGCTGTGATTGGCTGCCGGCCCGGGACACCCCCGTGACGTCAGCCAATCACAGCGCGGCCCGGGCCGGGACCTGACTTGTTTAGGACTTGTGCCCTGGTTTAGTGTATCTTTTGTACCTTAGCTAACTTACCTGGTTCTTTTGTAAAGCGCTCTGACCCCTTTGGGTAAAGTTCGCGCTATATAAAACAGCATACAATAAAATAAATACTTCTAATAAGTGATATGAGATATTCTACCCAAGGCTCCAAGAAGTGGAGCGAGGCGCCCAGCTCTGCTGCCATGATGGTCCCTTCTCCCCACTTTCCTCGGCGGCGCTGTGTATTGCACAACGAGTAAAAATGCGGTGACTGGGACTGACTCAACCCCCCGCGTGAGGGGCAGCAGGCCATGTGACGCTCTGGGCCCTCCCCGGTCTAGGGACTGTGCTGGGTGGGCCGCTCCTCCTTGTACGTAGCCGAGGCAGGGATCAGACCCCAGTCCGGAGCCCCAGACACCTGCTCCTTAATCTGAAGCCCATTAGGTGCATTTAAACCTCCGGTAAAAGAAAATGACATCCTTTGTTCGGTGTGTTACGTTTCGTGCCCAGCGATGACTCATCCGAGGCAGCCCGTCCCCTCTGTCATGTGACTGCACTCCGCCCCTCCCTCTCCATCAGGCCATGCCGTGTCTGTCACATGACCCTTCCTTCTGCCGTGCTCCACTTCCGCAGCCCCAGCGCCGCCGTCGTGCAGTGTGCCTCTACCTCTGCTGAAGATGTCTGTCCTGGCAGTCAGCCTGTGCCTCCTCGCCTTATGGCCTCTCTCGCTAGCGGAGCCCCTGAAATTTTATGACTGTGGTAAGTTGTTTGTGTTTCTCTTGCCTGCCTCCGGCTCCCGCCCGTGTACGCGCTGCCTCTAGCTCGGTGCTTGTTCATGGGCGCCCACCGGCCCTCCCCCGAGTGCTTGTGCTCCGCCAGCTTCCTCCGTACAGCCCCGAGTTGATCCAGAGTGCCGCGAGCCTCATAGTCCTCCGAGCCGCTCGCCTGTGAGTTTGTCTGAGCCTTGGCAACTAGCTACGTATGGCTGTGGCGTACGTGATTGCAAAGCAATCTGAACTCTGCTCGCCCTGAGAAGTCGACACTGCCCCCACGTCTCCTTATAGATAAGGTGCCCAGATTTTAAATAGAAAACAGAAACCAGGAGATTTAGCAAACATAGAAGGATTACACTTTTACATCAGTCGAGGGGCACAAAATGACTTAATTGACAGCGCGCATCAACTTAGAAACCTAGACAAGAAGGTACTTAAGAACCACATTAGAAGCAACTTTTAAACCTTACCTGATGGTTCATTACACTGTGATCAGAAAACAGCAGCCAACTCGCCTTACCTTTAAGCACCTAAAAACCTGCCCCTCCCCCCTGATTCAAGTCAGTTCTTTTTGAACAAACCGGAACATGAGCTAAATTAATCAAAATCTACAGTGACAGCTGGTGAAACCCTGGGTCTATCCCGGCAAACCCGGGACTCCTGGTCACCTAACTTATTGATGCAGACTCACCCCGGGGTCCAAGCTAGAGGCAAATGGGTATCTGAAGGACTTAAACTGCATCGAAAACTTGTTCCGGAGAGAAGACACGGTAGGCTTGTTTCACCGGGCTTCCTGTGTATCCTTTATGGTGATCGTCGTTGTATCTGTGTTTCCTTGTGCGTGCGCAGTACGAGCTGTACCGATCCTGACCACGGTCCTGTTTTGAACTCAGAGAGTCCTCGGCTGAGGCTCTGGTTACTTGCCTCCACGGAGGCGTTTTTTTCTGTGACTGTTTGCTACTTCTGGCAGCTGCTGTGCAATTTCGTTTTGGGTGCACCACGATCTAGGTTGGTTCCTGCCTGGATTACTTGTGGGACTTGTGGTTTGCGCATGTTGGGCTGCAAGCGTTTCTTTGAAACTACTGTTTATGTTCCTCCCATTGAGAGGGGGTTCAGGACACAATAACCTGTTGTGGATATCTATCAAATGGATATTGGTTGCGGAGGAACCTTGGATTAAGGGTTCCTCACAGGCTGGATTTTGGGTGACATTCCAGTTATGCTGAAGAAGCATTCAGCGATCTACTTTGTTGCTTTAAGATACTGATGCAGAAGTCGTCTTGGGGTGAAGTCCAACTCTAAGGCTACGAAGAGTTATTTGAGAATAACTATTGTTTTCTATTTTCTTTTGCAACTTACAACAGGGGCTATTGAGCTTCGCCTGGCTGGCTATTTACCATATGCCCTCTGTTGAAGCCTAATCAGTAACTATCTTGGTACGTTTATATCATATGTATGTTTATTACGCAATGTGATTGTGATTCAAGAAGATAAATTCCAGGTTCTTGTATTATAGATCAGAGATACCAATTCTACACTTTGATGGCCAGGCAAAGCCACTCCTTTTCTCCGTCCAGGTAAAATAAGAACATATAAAAAGTTGACTGTTCCTTATCTACTAGCTTGTATTATCATTAGTTAGTAGTGTGCTTGACTCATAGTGCCTTGTTCTCATTTCAGCTTCCTCTCCCCGCTGCTCCCTTCCTGTCCTTCCTGATATCCCTCGCTTGACCACTTCTGTGAGTCTGTTCTCATTCAGACCCAGGGGCTGTCGAGAGGTGGAACCCTTTATAGCATCGCTCAATCCTGAGGACACTGGGACCTGACACCGTGTGCCCGCCCCCCTCCCGCTGTCCGTGTTAGTAGTTGTTACGATTGTACATGTGCGGTCTGTGTCTATTAATTATACTTTCATTACGAATTATGAACGTGTCTATAAATTCATTTCGACACGCAGCTCCAGGGAGCTAAATTGAGGAGCGCTGTCACAGACGTACCCTTCTCAGAAGGGCCTTCTATCCAGATCAGCTATAGGTCCTTTGTCACTTCATTCATCTTTCTGCCCATCCGCGGTTCATCCTGCCCCCACCCCCCACCGCCTCCTGTGCCCCCACCACAAATCCCAGTAGATCGTCACTTCACTCCTCTGTCATATTTTCTCTCGTCCGCGGTGTCTTTATTCATCATTTATTCTCGTCCCTCTCTCAACCTTATCCCATCTCTTTCTCCCGTTCAATGTCAGTTGCTCTGCTACCCCGCCATATTTCTAGCCTCGTTGCACCTTTCATTCCATCGTTCTATTACCCTCTCTCCCTTCCTCTCCTCTGTTTTTTTACAATGTCTCCTAGCTCTTTATTAACCTCTCTCCGCCCTTCCTTCCCTCCTTCTCTATCACTCCCCTTCCCGCTCTTTATTTTCCCTCTCTCCCCTCCTCCGCCGCCCCCTCCTCTCCCCGGAGTGCCTGTGGTTTTAAGTTGCTGATACTAATCGGATTAGTGCCGAGTTGTTGTCAGAGCAGCCCTTGGTGCGGCCTGAGGGGACGTGTGCCCTGGTCATGTGCAGGCCTCAAGCTCTTCAATATGCTGAGAGCTCAATGGGTTAATGCCCGCGCCGCAGAAACTTCTACATAGCATGCTAGACACAGGATCACTTCCCAGGTACGCCTCTCTGCCTCTCATCCTTCTGAGGTCGGCAAACTGAGCCTGTTACATGGGGTGACCGGAACACCTGCTATTTACAGTGCTTAGAAGCGGCAGGAGAGCGGTTTGGAGCACTATTTAGAAAGTTCTTATTTTGCTGGGGGGAATCCCTCAAGTAATTTAAAGTTAGACAAGAGCAACAGGTAACTATGAGGTCCAGTACCCGCCTCTCCTGCGGACACTGAAGCCTGGAAACCCCGGGACGCTAATGCGGGTGTAACTCAAACCACACAACCGGCCTGCCACAAAACATTTGGAACAGTCTCGTAAACTGTGCTTTTGGGTGCACGCCACGGAGCACTTCTGGCAACTTACTTATCAAGCGCCTGTTCAGCTGAATGCCTCTAGGCGCTAGCCAGGTCGTAGTTAGCGGGATACCCATTTCAATGACAACCATTTTTCCAGACAGCGTCGTTTGCAGGCTGCATGTGTGCGCCACTGTAACTCTTGACACATGGGTCGACACTCTGCGCTCCTGCCCCACGTCAACCAGCATTTACAAGATGGCGACTGGTGAAATCTCCGGGCACACGTAAAGAGCGAGTAATGGGAAGGCTGGACTTAATTTTGACCATTGGTAACAACTAGGCCCGGCCGACATTTTAACAACAGCATTGTCATTTCAGGAATTGGTATGAAATTCCCAAAATTACGCCAGATCACATAATTATTACGATGCAGTTCGCAACACAATTAGAGCGAGAGTGCGTAAAAACAATGAGAACAACCAGAGCGTCAGCAGCTATTTTGACAATTGTGTACTGCGCTGGAATCATTTTGGGCTAAAAATAAAGCGTTAAATGGCGGGTCCCTATTTTATGTAATTAAGTGTATCATTATATCATTTTCTTGAAAATCGGTGTAGTTACTCAAAAGCAACAACTTCGTCATGGCCCTTCCCCATTTGCGAGAGATTAAGCTATTGGCATTGTAAATGACAATGCAATTTATTTATTTATTTTCAAAACCAACACATAAATAAAAATGTTGTCATTTACAATGCCAATAGCTCAAACTTTTCAAAAGGCGAAACCATTGCATTGTAAATGCTTGTTATTAAGTGATGCCGATGCAGTTCTTGGTTTAGTCATTATTGCCCATCTACCTGATAAATAGGAGCATTTTTGTTGTTCTTGCTATGTCCAGTGCTGTTATACCCAGAGGGCTGGACAGAGGGTGGGCTGGGGCTTACTAATGAATGGATAGTGCAAGCAGTATTTTGAATGGAAAGCTCTGCAGAAGGGTGCCCGGTGAATAGAGGCCTGGGGGTTAGGGATGTGACGCCTCTGCCATTGGTAAGTACTTTACTGCTTTTTTTTCGTAGGCTGTTGAATACTGTAGTGATGCAGTCGCACACAGAATGGTATAGTGCTGTTGACTTGCATTGAGGCATTTGTCTTTCTGTCTGTGCATTAAAAATCCTTGAATGTGTCAATAAATGTTTCCTGAGGCAAGCATGTATTTCTAACTCACACTGCATGACCCAGTGTGTAGTAATTGTTTAACTCTTCAATCCCTGACAGCACAGCACAGCACCCAGATTAATGGGCTGCATGGCTTCACACTTCTAAGGTCCCAAGGGCAGGACCCATTGGCTATGCCATTGCTTGTTGATGTCTATGGTTGTTATTAAAACACAGTGCTATTCACAAATTACTCATTTACTTGCTTCACTTTGTATCACCTTTAAAATTCTCAACTCCTCATCGCCCAGCATTTTGTCTGACCTGCACTCCTTCTATACTCCCTCCCGCCAACTTCGTCCCATGGGACAGAACCTGGTGGTTGTCCCTAGGGTGAGGAGGGTGCGTGCTGGCGGCTGCTCCTTTCGAGTGTTGGCTTCTAGACTTTGGAATTCGCTCCCCGTCTCCATTCGTAGTCTACAGTTTTATTTGCCCTTCCGTAAAGTAGTTAAAACGTTTTTGTTTCCTTCGTTATAAATTGTTCTGTTGTCTTCAGCTGTACTAATCTGATTGCAGCGCCGGGACGCCCCTTTGCTGGGGCAGCCGTGCGCTTTACAAATCGGCCTAACATAACATACCATAACATAACTTTTTTGCCATTGTTAACATGTCACTTGCAGCTTCCTCAGTTCACAATGTAAAGAACTGCCCTTACATTGACTTCTATTTAAAGACACTGGTAAAATACTGATCCTTTGTCCAGAGCATCTTCTATCCACTTTGTAATATATGGGTTTGCATGCCTTTTAGATCACATTATACATCTTCGGGCCCAATTTTCTAACTTCATTCTTTGCATGTACGTCATAACTGTGTTAAGCAACATGACCCTACTTCCAGCTTCTACTGTGTTGTTGCCCAAGATGTTGGTGTTTTATGTATATTTTTTTCCTAGGACAGCCATGGGTAGCTCACACAGTTGCCCAACTATTACCAAACTTTTCCCCTAACAAATGCCAAACCTATTGGGTTTGCCAGTGCGTATTTATTCATCCCTGTACATCTACTAAGCACATTTTACCATGACAACAATCCTAGTTCTGAAAACACATTCAGGTAGTCTCCTTGATGCATTTTTATTAGCAATTGGGAATGAGGTACGATGTTAGGATAGTAGAATGATCTGGTATTGTAAATGCAGATTTTACTACACACGCCCTACTGCATTTGGCTAACCCCATCTTATTATGGAAACTTAATTAAACTTGTTAACTTCATTTGATTGATAATTTCAAAGTAAATATTCAAGTGTTGTTACAGAGTTATGGTTAATCTTCATTCCTGTCGCTATATCAATAAATCGGCAAATACGCCCTTAGGCTCAATGCATTTCGCACTGTCACTTATTCAGGAGTAAACATAATTGGTCGGCAACACAGACTATGACAAGACTCAGCTGATTAAATGGATATTCCCAGTGTAGTGTCTTGGTGTGGACACGTTCTAGTGTTCCTATGTAATGCAACACACTCTACACCCACCCACCACAGACGTCATGGTGTCACATGACGCTGCCAATAAAAGAGGCTGAGCGCACGTGCTCAGGACCTTTCCTACCACTCTATCCTGGTGTCCGTGTCGTCCTTGCTGCACATACCATGTGGGCCCAGGGCCCACACTTTCAATCATTACAATGGCGACGAGGTCGGTAGTGCAACCCACGCGTGCCACTACCATTCACTGAGGAAAAAGGGGGAGTGGTGCCTGCCTGAAGGGCACCCCCCTGCAGCAAGGCACAGCGAGCCGAGGAGCCGGGGCACGTCGGAGCCCAGCAGCCACCAAGAGGCTACCAGCTACCGACGGAAGCCACCCGCGACGGCCGCCACCAACAGGTGCCTCGAGGAATGAGCGGACCGCCCAGAGCCCACCTGTGACGGCCGCAAAGCAAGAACCTCACCAGAGTGGAGCACGGGCCGGGCGGAGTCCACCCGCCACGACCGCGACGCAGCATCTGGCCTGCCGGCCGAAGGTGAGCCCCTGGCGGGCGAAGTGCCCAGCAGTAACTGTGCCAATGTATAAGCAGGGCCAGCGGAGCCTACCCGTGGCCTGCCCGAGTCATCCCCTGCCCCCGCCGCGTGTGCAAAGGAAGCGGCGGGGCCCAGAGTAAGCCACGGCGTGAAGGGAGGCGGCCGGACCCGAAAGTCAACTAAATCAACGAGGGGGTGGGAGCGGAGTAGCTAACCGCCTCCCGACCCCCCTCGCGACGTGGTCCAGGCCAGCGGAGCCCACCCGCGACCTGCAGGCGGCACCCCCAGCGAAGAAGAGAAGAAGCAGCGCCAGCGGAGCCCACCCGCGGCCCGCCGGTAGCACCCAAGGGGGGACAGTGAAGGCAGTGCCAGCGGAGCCCACCCGTGACCTGCGGGAAGCAAGACTGGTCTCCGCCGTGCAGCGTGTGCCGGTAGAAGCTGCAGCGGCGGGAGACCGGCGAAAGTGAGGCCAGCGGAACAGCCCAGGCATTAGACAGGGCCAGCGGAGCCCACCCGTGACCTGCGGGAAGCAATACTGGTCTCCGCCGTGCAGCGTGTGCCGGTAGAAGCTGCAGCGGCGGGAGACCGGCGAAAGTGAGGCCAGCGGAACAGCCCAGGCATTAGACAGAGCCGGCGGAGCCCAACTGCGGCCTGCCTCGAGCGCACCCCGCCGAGGAGGAGTGAACGGAGCAACGCGCACAACACCTTCACCCCGCCCGCGTGAGTACTGAAGAAGCGGCTGCGGGCGGGGAGAGGAGGCAAAGGAAAGCCAGCGTGTGTAAGCGGCCAGCGCCGCCAAGAGCAAGAGGCCCCCCCCCTTCCTTGTGTGCTCCGTGGGAGGAGCGGAGTGCACGGGAGCAAGAGACAATCAAGCGCCGGCACGAGGCCAGCGCCGACGTCAGAGAAGAGCCCCTCCTCGGGTGCTACGTGTGGGGCAGAGGCCGGCAAAACGGCCGAAGTTGACAGAATCACATAAGCCCCACCGGGGCACAAAGACAAAAGGGACCGCACAGAGAATACACCACTGTACCCATAAAGACAGCCAAATAAGCCTGCACAGCACAATAGGGACATAAACAGTACGTTCACATATCCCTGCCTGATGTCAGCACATCGTAAATTAGGTACAAGCCCTGCAACACCTGAAGCAAGGGAAAACCACTCACCCATTTCCAGCAGCAGCTCAAAACCCCCTGTGCACAGAAGCAGTAGAGTGCACACCAGGGGAGGACAAGCCAGGCTGTTTGAAAGATCCAGAACACTGCCACCCAGTGGCCTAAAGTATATTGCACCAACAGCTAGCAACACAGAAACAAGCACTGCTCAACGCAGAAGAAGTAACACCATCCAACGGCGACTGGCTGAGTAGTGCCCCAAGGGAAAACATCTCAACGCCGCAACTCAGAAGCAGAAGACAGGAAGAGGAAACAACAAGCACGCACCAGCAAGGAGTCGGCAGATGCCGCTTCCAGAGTTACGTGGGAAGAGGCACCAATGCCTCACCAAGCATCAAAGCAGCAGGACGAAACGTCTGGAGAAGACAGCTGCCAAGCATTGGAGGTAGGATCAGGGAATAAGACTGCCGAGATCAGAAGACGGAGAGAGTAGTGACTGCTAGCGATCCACAGGAGATCACCGCAGCACCAACAACTCCCGCCAACGGTCCGAAGCAGCAAACTTCTGACGCCATCCAAAGCAGCAAGTACCCGACGGTCCAAAGCAGCAGGACGAAACGTCTGGAGAAGACAGCTGCCAAGCACTGGAGGTAGGATCAGGGAATAAGACTGCCGAGATCAGAAGACGGAGAGAGCAGTGACTTCTAGTGACCACAGGAGATCACCGCAGTACCTACTACTCCCGCCAACGGTCCGAAGCAGCAAACTTCTGACGCCATCCAAAGCAGCAAGTACCCGACGGTCCAAAGCAGCAAGTACTGGACGTCAGCCAAAGCAGCAAGAAAACGACGCCAGCCAAAGCTGCAAGTACTCACGACACGCAACAAGAGTCCGAGGCGCAGCCCCCACGAGATGGAAGAAGGCCACAGGTAACGCCACAGTGCAGAAGAGTTTCCGAAGAAGACCACTAAGCGTGGCACCCCCATAAACCGATCCACAGGAAGATCGTGTACCAAGTATGAACTCTAGACTACATCAGAAAGTCCGACAGGACGACAGAAGAAACCTGCCAAAACATCAGCAGGTGCGGACCGCCTATGGTCCAGGACGTTCGACCTAGTCAAGGTCTCTAAACACCATCCCATGAACGTCACCTACAAGAATCCAGTGAAGAGGGTTCGCGACGCCAACTCAGGAAGCTGAGGAAGAAGGAGGAAGGTTCCAGTCGGGGACAAACCAGGATCACACATGCAGCGGGCGCGCCCTGCATGGAGGAGCCAGGTCAGGAGTGAAGATGCAAGATTGGACCGAGTGGTGTCGCGAAACAAGAAGGGAGAAATGGAGAGACCAGCGTGGCACGTCTGCCACTGCGAAAAGAAAGGAAGAGGAGGAGAGATCGGCGTGGCACGTCTGCCACTGCGAAAAGAAAGGAAGAAGAGGAGAGATCGGCGTGGCACGTCTGCCACTGCGAAAAGAAAGGAAGAAGAGGAGAGATCGGTGTGGCACGTCTGCCACTGCGAAAAGAAAGGAAGAAGAGGAGAGAGCTGAGTGGCACGTCTGCCGCCATCAACAGAAAGGAAGAAAAGGAAAGACAGGTGGCAACCCTGCCACGGCTTGAGAGCAAGGAAGGATATCCACGTGGCCGTTGCCACAGTTAAGCAAGGAAGGACATCCATGTGGCCGTTGCCACAGTTAAGAACAGCAGAAAGAAGTATATCCCAGTGGCCGTTGCCACAGTTAACAATAGAAGGTAGTAATCCACGTGGCCGTTGCCACAGTTAAGTAAAGAAGGAATGAATCCACTTGGCTGTTACTACAGTTGAGAGTGAAGAAGAAGTCAGGCACTGTGGGTCCCCACGTGAGCCCAAGGCCAACCATCATTCCACGGCGAACCACAAGAACTCCTACCGCACCCGACACCGAGGAGGTCAGCAACAGAAAGACTGTGAGTACAACGGGGTTTCCTAAGGCTTGCAGACTGTTTCCATCGGCACCACCACCAGGCCTAAGCGGACAGTTGTTCCCCTAAACAAACTGAACTCCATCTGCCCATTCCCAAGCTGCGGCGGATAGAAAATAGAGGTGGAACTGAACACTTCACTGCATCCTGAGATAAGTTAATTTCCCACATGTGAATTATTAAGTTTGGTCTTTTCATTGATTAAAAAGGGGAGTGATGTAGTGTCTTGGTGTGGACACGTTCTAGTGTTCCTATGTAATGCAACACACTCTACACCCACCCACCACAGACGTCATGGTGTCACATGACGCTGCCAATAAAAGAGGCTGAGCGCACGTGCTCAGGACCTTTCCTACCACTCTATCCTGGTGTCCGTGTCGTCCTTGCTGCACATACCATGTGGGCCCAGGGCCCACACTTTCAATCATTACACCCAGTAACATCTTTGCTCTATTAGAAGAGTCACTTCTATGGGGTTATTATAATTTTATTTTTCTATGCAGGACTCTGACTCTGTGACGCCAGAGCAGAGTGAGAAGTGGTTTGCACTCCTCTAAGTGTGCATGACTGTTTGACCAGCGTTCTTGGGCCGGACTAACCGTCATGTGCACTTTGCCAGGCTGCCCCGGGACCCCGAAGGGGGCCACCTAAGAGGGCGGCCACCCTTAGTGCCACAGGATGGCCCAGACCCCTTTGAGCGGTCTAGTGTGGGGACCAGGGGTCCCCAGTGACGTACTTCCGGTGGGGGAGGGGCTGTCCGCGGCTATATGGCCTGGGGTCGCGGGCCTGGCCCCCTCTTTGCCCCTCGATCGGCCACGTGAACAGTAACCTCTCCCCCTTGGCCAGACGGTCGTTGCTGCCCGTACGCTGTTTTTCTAGGTGAGTGAAGGGGTTTTGCTATGTAGGGTTCCCTGCCCGTGACCTCTCTTGCAGCTAGGTCCTCCTTGGTTCCCTCTTCTCAGGGGGCTGCCTTCTGGGGTGTAGTGTGGGTTGCGGGGGGCGCGTGGGACTGGGCTGGATGCGATATTAGGCGCGAAGGAGGGGTTTGTGGTCCGTGTGTGCCCGGCCTTGCCCCCGGGGCCCTGCGCCGCTTGCTAGCTGCCTTGTGCCCCCTCCGCTCAGCATTCTCGGTACAGCCTGTCTCTGGTGTATGTCGCCTGCGGACCGGGCCCCCAGGGCCCTGCGACGCCTGTTGTCTGCTTGGTGCCCCCCCCCCCCCTTGACTGCTCACACGGTGCAGCTTGTCCCCGTGGCTAATTTACTCCTGGGCAGTGGCGGTTTTACCATTTGGGCGGTGGGGCGTTGCCCCACTAATAATTATCGGGCAATTTATTCGAGCGGCGCGTTAATAAAAGTTTTATAAATTAACGCGCCGCTCGAATAAATTACCCGATAATTATTGCCTTGCGCCTGCGGCCGTGCGTGGTGTCAAGCTGAAGCTTCACTCGTCGTCATCATGTACTTTTTGAGTCTGACAGTGGGTGGCGCTGGACTGGAGAACACCGGCACAGTGCGCACTGCGCATGTGGTGTCTTCCCGACTTCCTTTGAGCAGCTAGTAAAGTAAATGGTTTGGGAAAAGCAAGCACTGCAGAGTACGGGGTTCGCGTTTGCAACGCTCCCCAGTGCTTAAAAAATGAGCGGCGTTTTTTTCGTGCTCAGTCGAATCCTGATGCTGCTCTCTTTAGAGAGCAGTTCTCCTCTAAAGAGAGCAGCATCAGGATTGGCTACTGTGTGTACTGTACTCTAGTGTCCCAGTACAGTACAGACTTACTCGTCTTCACGGTCTAGTGTCTCACCGCGGGGGTGGGACATCTAACACATGGTGGGGCAAGCAATGCCCAATCACTGTAGTGGCTTAGTGTTAAGCCATTCAGTGATTGGGCATTTCTAGGTGCTGGGCAAATCGGGCCGGCCCAAGGACAGTTGTGTCACTCAGACCCTCCTTCCCTTCTTCCTCCTTGTGGTGTCCTGAGTCCTCGTGGTCGACTCGTGCGTCTGGTGACTGTCTGAGGCCTCTCACTTCACCTAGTGTAGTCGAGTCTGTGGAGTGGAGCGTTCAGAGACAGATCAGTATCACAGATTCTAATCCTGGACCTGTGTGCACTGTGCAGGTATGGACCTGAAAAATAAAATAATGTTAAACTTAAGTTGACGGTGTTTGGCCGCCTTGGCATGATACGGTGGGTTGGAGCCCCAGAGGTGGCCGCAGTACTAGGTTTTGTTGGAAGAACTGTCATTGGCCATTAAAATGAGCTAGGAAATAAATGACCCGCCGGCTCCTCTGGGAAGAGTGAGTTTTGCTTCTTTGTAGGGTCTGATTCTTAACCAGAGGATGGCGCTGTGTGTATCGCTCCTGACAAGACATTCAGACATTTACTGAACGTCTCTCCTGGTAAATTTCATCAGTTTGGCCACAAACTCCGTTCTAGTACGTGACGTTACAGAAGTTACTGCACATATCTGAATCAACAAGGGTAATCGTAATCGAGGCCCGGGTCAAGTTGAGGTCGGACGTAAAAACCTCCTGGGGAAATAGTTTTCAGGCCCATTTTAGATCCTGATTCGAAGTTTTGCGCTGTGCACTGGGCAATGATCTTACAAATACCGTGTTTACCCCTCGTATGCGATTTCTTTCAGGTGGTAACTGCATGTGAAAGTCGGGGCTGGGAGGGGTTTGCTTGAAACCCGGGGCTGTAAATAGATGCACAAGCAGAGTGTGTGCTGTTAGGCTTACCACGACCCTCGCGTGAGGCTGAAGAAGACTGTGGTATTAAGCCTTTCTGGGGGTCGCTTAAAATGCAAGCCTGCACCATGCCTGCCCCCACCAAGCTACCCCCGCAAGGCGTGGGGATTCAGAGGAGGCAGGGGGGTGCTTAGAAGGGGGGGCTTGTTCAACGTATTTTGGCTGTTTTTTTCATGACACGAAATATACAGCAAGGCCACCATCTGCTAAAATGACTGATCTGTAGAGATGGGCGTGGCTGGTTTTTACTGCGGTAAAGTGAACCGGATTTAATTGTCACCATTGGGTTGCGGTGCAATGGAGAGGCCGGTTTGAAAGCATTTCATGATTTGGTTTACCAGCCTTGAGTTTTGGGGAAAGGGGCGGGGCTATGTTCCCACCATTTTATTGTGGTAGAGTGGGTGGGGCTGGTTTGGCGCTATTGTATTTTGAAGCCGCCCGGTCCCGGGTCAGAACAGGCACAGTATTGTCCACCGGGGCTCCCCACCGCCGCTCACCTGACACCAGCCGAGTTCAAAGGGCACCGATCCCCGCAAGCAATGTCCTCTTTTTACACCAAACAAGACTTACCCAAGGGTTTTTAGTTCAACAGTGGACACACAATGGGTGACAGGTGAAGTATGGCCTTCCGGATGCGGAGATGGAAGGGATGTCATTGTGTGATCTTGCACAAGTGAAAGGGAATACCTAGCCTCAGGGACCTTTGTTAAATTCTGTTCTGGTCATTTTTCAAATTCATGTTAAAGATTTTTAGTGGGGATTAGCCATTGCATTCTGGCTCTATCAGTAGCACGCACTTAGAGTTACCCTCAAGCCTAACTCTGGTCTCCCCTTGCCACCTGGGCAGATGCATTAAGCTCTCGAGGGAGAGTTATCCCAACTTTTCTCTTTCTCCGCCCAAAACGCACCCCTCCTTTGCCCCCCTGTGTAATTTAATGGCACTTTTAACCTCCCAAGTGCTAACAGATGTCCGAGCGTGTGCTCTCATAGACCATTTTGGTCACATGCATTAATCAGTTGCTTGGACTCCCACTGATTTCTGTGCATTGTGGTTGTATTTGGTTTCGCGGTCTGCCTAAACAATCAAATACAATTAACAACAACTCGAGCTAAGGTAACTTTCCTCTGAAATGCTTGCTTTTGGTGTCTGGTGTGGTCAGTTTCAGCTGCGTGGCAATAAGGGCATGGTAGGTAGTTTTATGAAAACATGAAGCATTTTTGTTAATGTACTCTAGGTTATGTTAATTTTGTTATAATAAATTAAGTTATGACTTATCATGTAGCACTTACCACAACTCCTCTGCTTCTAATCTATGTAGCTAAACTTGCACCTGATCAGTTCACTGAGCTCAAAAGGGTAGAAGGATGAGTTGGCCATGCAGAGATTCGAATATATGACCTGCATGCCACCACATTTCTCAGTGGTGAGTGTTTAACTCTCTGGGCCATCCCGGCCAGCCATTTACATGGCCTCTCGGCGCTATCTGAGGAACCTCCCGCATGGTGACGAGTTGTGCATCGCAGGCAGGGATGTAAGCCATCATCTAAGATGTTGTAGTTTTGTCTTTTAGTATTTCCTAGGACCGGTTTCTGGCATTTCAGCCAGGCTTGCTTGAATCCAGTGACAAAGTGAGCAAGGGACTCACGTCTGAGCATACCCTGCCAACTTATATGTAAATTGATACTTGTATAGCGCACTACTCACCCGCAAGGGTCTCAAGGCGCTTGTACGAATACCGCTGTGGAACCCATCCTGGCTTTCCCTGTGAGGCGTCCACTCCTGGGCACCCCCAAGGTGGAGGCCAGGCATCCTTAGCGTTGTGGGGGCCGTTGTGGAGATTAAGCAAGCTATTGCCCAGAGTTGCAGAGTGGGACTCCATGATTGGAATAGGCACCGAGGCGAGAATTATCAGGTCCGTGGAATTTTTTGAGCCCAAGACCCGCCGAGGCGGGGAATTGAACCCTGGTCCCGGGCCAGACCTCTGCATCAGGGTCTGCCGCTCTAACCAACTTATGGCGAACAAAGCGGTACAAAAGGGGGTGGTGTTGGACGGAGCATCTGAACAAATCAAACACTCAGACCCAGTCATCGTATTTGGGTTTCATCCATCATCGTTCTTTAGCCCACTCTGCCACCCCAGTTCAGACATGGCCATATGCAAATCAGTCTGACCCTGTGCCTAATGGAAACAGTCCAGCCCGAACTGCCAAGCCATGTCTTTCCTGGACCGGAATCAAGCCATGCCTTCCGTCCATCATCACCCCCTTTTGTACCGTATCTTGTGGATAGTCACTGGCAATGTAGACTTAAAAGTTAGACGATAATAATTTTAATGATCGCATTCAAAAAGAGTAATATCATAAGAGTAAGTATGATGTTACTTGTTGTATCCTATATCTGGATGCAATGACAAAAACAACAACATACCAGTTTTGAGTCTTCCTTTGAATTTGTATTTGTTGCATATTTTCCATAGTGCATGTATTGTTTCAAAGGAAGATTAATTTTCACTGGAGAAGATTTTACCTCTATAGTTTATAGATCAACCGCTAACTACATGCTACAGGGGGGGCTCATTTTGCGTTACACCACTGTACATGCCTGCCCATATTTTACAGTTTGAATGCTTTTGTTAAAAGTCTGTGTGTTTGGTTGACACAACTACATTTTGTTGTATTTGCTTTTCAGCATTTGGTAAAGCCTCAGGCTGCCGAACTAATTTTTGGGCAAATCAAGCAAAGAAGAAGAGACGCCAACCTCCTTTTCTGCTACAACGCAGCAAACAACCCCAGTGTTTAAGGTAAGGAAACTGCTGCTATATTTTACATTCTAGTAGTCAAGGGCTATGTAAGTTGTGTACATGGTGGGTGGCGTCAAATACCAGTGTTCAGTCTTCTTTTGAATTTGTATTTCTTGCATATTTTCCATAGTGCATGTATTGTTTCAAAGGTAGATTAATTTTCACTGGAGAAGATTTTACCTCTATAGTTTATAGATCAACCGCTAACTACGTGCTACAGGGGGGGCTCATTTTGCGTTTGTCCTCCTGGTTCCAGTGTCTGTTTTCCTAATGGCATGTCTATGACTGTGACATGTTCATCTCCAGACTACAGAGCTTATGCCAGCTTGCCCACGTGAACCTTCTAAAAGTCCACATGGCCTACAAAAACAATGCTAAGGCAGGCTTAACCACTTTCCAGGAGTGTGATCTGAGTCCCTTAATAATTCAGATGATCGTCGTCTGCATATAGACTACACATAGGAACCAAAAGTGTGCCCCCTAGACTGTACTGGTCAATGGAAGGAATTGCATTAGCCCACTTAGTAAAATTCAAGTGTATTGTTCTAAGAAGGTGAAACCTGATGTATAACCCAAATGTAATGTGCAGTGTACAGGGTCAAGTCTTTGTGGATCACTTAAGCCAAGGGTCTCCAACTTTTTCTGTAATAAGAGGCACTTATGATCAAAGAAATGCATCGTGATGTGATCACTAAGGGGTGCTTCAGCACATTCTGCAAGGGAGGGGGCTCATTTTGCGTTACACCACTGTACATGCCTGCCCATATTTTACAGTTTGAATGCTTTTGTTAAAAGTCTGTGTGTTTGGTTGACACAACTACATTTTGTTGTATTTGCTTTTCAGCATTTGGTAAAGCCTCAGGCTGCCGAACTAATTTTTGGGCAAATCAAGCAAAGAAGAAGAGACGCCAACCTCCTTTTCTGCTACAACACAGCCAACAACCCCAGTGTTTAAGGTAAGGAAACTGCTGCTATATTTTACATTCTAGTAGTCAAGGGCTATGTAAGTTGTGTACATGGTGGGTGGCGTCTAAATACATGCACCAAACCTCATACGTTGTACTTTGATTATTGACAGGTAACACTAACATTGGTAACACCATGAATACAGTAGAGCATCTATTTGCAAAGCCGTTCCTTGGACTGAAACGTGAAGACAAACTAATTGTAAAACAATTAGGACCTCACCGGCCAGACCTAAACCTACAACAACGTTCCCTAGACAGAGGGAAGCCTTACACACGTTCTTTCACAAACACCTGGTACAAAAAAGTTGATTGGCTTACAGGATGTCCTTCAACAAATACTCTGTTCTGCTTCCCCTGCCTGCTGTTTGGTGGTGAAACTCCTTGGACCAAAAAAGGAGTGAAAGACTTAAAACATTTGTCAGATAAAGTAAAGAGGCATGCACACACGAAAACACATATGGAAAATCTGACAAGACTGGGAATGTTGGGAGATAAACCGATTGAAGCCCACTTAAGCGAGGCCTACCAAACAAATATACGGAAGCACAATGAAGCAGTTGATAGGAATAGACACGTGCTGTCAAAAATCATTGACTGCATTCGTTTCTGTGGTGATTTTGAACTGGCTTTACGAGGGCATGATGAATCGGAAGGCTCTGCAAATCCTGGTATATTCTTAGGGCTTGTGGACTTAATAGCAAGCATAGACCATGTATTCGAAGCACATCTATCAACTGCTACAGTCTTCAAGGGCACCTCGAAAATCATACAAAATGAACTGCTTGAGTGCATGCTAGAGATTGTAAAAAGCACTATCGTACAACAGCTGAAAAACACAGACTTTGTGGCTATTCAGGCTGATGACACCACTGATGTGGCCACAAATACACAGTCAGTATTGGTCTTTCGGTACCTAGACAGTGACAACAAAGTTGTGGAACGCTTCTATGGATTCACCCATTTAAAAGACGCTTGTGCAGAAAGCATTTCTTCAGTTATTCTACAGGAACTAAACTTCATTTTTCCAGAGCAGCATCAAAAACAAAAACTGATTGCACAAAGCTACGATGGTGCTGCAGTAATGAGTGGAACCTCCGGTGGAGTACAAAAAAAAATTAAAGATGTCTACCCTAATGCCCATTACGTGCACTGTTATGCCCACCAACTAAATCTGATTATGCAACAATCAGTAGGAAAGATCTCTGAGGCAAAGATATTCTTCCTGGATGTAGGCGGAATGGCAGCATTCTTCTCACGCTCCCCCAAAAGAACGGAGTTACTTCATACCATTGTTAACAGAAGGATTCCAAAGGGAGGCCCAACTCGTTGGAATTTTCACATCCGTACAATCCGCCTAATATACCAATATAGGGTTGATCTTGAGAAATGTTTTGACACCATAGAAGCAAATCAAGACTTTGACTACAAAAGCCGGAATGAGGCCCGTGGCTTTGCTAGAACACTGCAAGACAGGGAGTTTCAGTTTTTGCTGTTTTTGTTTTTTCAAATAATGCTAAAAGTTGAAGCACTGTATGAAACGTTGCAAAAACGTGAAATAGATACTATCCATGTGGAAACATCTATCAACAGCTTTGTCACAAGCATAACGGAAATCAGAGAAGACGTTGACAATTTAGACAGCACACTGCCAAATGATTCTACTTTCTCTAACCGCAGAAAAGACATCAGCAGTCTAGTCCGAATTTCCAAAGAGATATGTGACACTATAATTATGCAGGCAAAGGAACGCTTTTCTTTTAAAAAGCATTTGGTGAGTGCCACATTACTAAAAAGTGATCTGTTTGCTAAACATGATATTTCCTTCCCTGAGCAAGCACTGAATACCGCTGTTGATGCTTACCCTATGCTCAACAAAGAGGATCTGAGAACAGAACTAACTGTACTGTATGGAATGCATGTATACCGGCAGGCCACTAATGCAATTAATTTGCTTGCTTTAATTCTGAACCTTAACATGCAAAACACACTAACAGAAACAGTGACTTTATTAAAAATACTCATCACCACACCGATGACAACAGCAGAGTCGGAACGTTCATTTTCCGCTTTGAACAGAATAAAAACATTCCTAAGAAACACCATGATACAGGACAGGCTGAATGCCTTAGCAATGCTTTCCATCGAGAGTGAGTTAGTTAAACGAATACCAGACTTCAATGGTCAAGTCATTGAGAAGTTTGCTTCCATGAAAAACAGACGTGCGGATTTTCATTACAAAAAGTGAACACTATTTAAATGCTGCTAGTTGGCGTCCTGTTTATTTGTTTGTTATTAAAATACATCTGTGAGGTACTCAGCAATGCATTGTGTTTCAAAGTCTGTTATGAAGCTCTGTGGTTATGATGAAGAAGAATAAGCAGCTACCTATGTTATATGACACCACTTTATTAATGTAATAACTGCACTTTCACAATTGCTTTATTAACCTTCCTGCTTTCACAAATTTGCATGAAAATGCACCATTTGGCCACTCTTTTTTCAAAATTTTCTCGGGGGGAATTCCCCCCGAACCCTCCTTAAGGGGTTCGGGCTCGCTCGCTACGCTCGCTCGCTACGGTGCAGTACGACTTTCATTTTACGCCCCACCACTTTCAAATGTCACCAGCCGCCACTGCTCCTGGGTAGGCCCTTTGTTCACTTTGGCGGCGGAGAGTGGGGGCCACGCCCCACTTGCTTGTGCCGCTGGCGGGTGCGCAGTGGTTATGCCACGCGGCACGGGCCCGGTGCTACAGGCCCTGCAAGGGGCTTGTGCCCCTTGCAGGGCCTGTACTTTTCATCACCGCGTGTCGGTCCCCACCCTGGTGCACACGGCGTTGCTTTCCACGGCCCGACATCCTGCTCACGCCTCCCTGCGGGGGTCAAGTTGACCCTGTGTAGTACCTGCGGTCCAGGCCCCCCATTGCTCCAGGGGTGGGGTGCTGCTCCTCGCTGGTTGCGGGGCTTCGGGTGGTCTGAGGAGCCGTCGCTTCCTCTCTCTCCCTTCTGGTCTGGGGGTCTGTGCTCGTCGGGCAGGCCGTGCACAAGGGGTCTGGGTGGGGCCGAGCCCGCGGCTTGGCGCCGCCGGGATCACGTTTAGGCCGCACGCCTCTGCAGGGGAGGGATTGTGTGGGGCACACGCGCATTGTGTCCGGCAAATTTTGCCTAGTTTTGAAACAAAGTTTAAATGATTCACTCATTTGCTAACATACCCGTTTAAGTTTGCCACTCACTATGTGTCATTTTGAAGTTGCACCGCACCCCCTGTAATTATTTGGCTACAGAGGAATTTTATATAGCGCAGACGCTGCCCTTAGAGGTCGCAGCGCTTCACAATCGGATCGGAACTGATAAAGGATGGGAACATCACAAGGGTGTTACGAACGAACAATTTTGCAGTTCTGCAGCCATGTTTACAGCTTCCCCTACGATGTTAGCGAGAGCTGTAGCGATGTTATGTAATTCTTTTGAAAGCGCGTGCAATAGCCGAAGATGTACCAGCGCTTTTCGGAAGAAACAGTTGTGATTGTGCAGGTCAGGTTTACTGCTTCCCTCTTGTTTAATTATTTTATTGAGGCGTTGTTTATAAGGCGGACGTTACCCGAAGGTGTCTGAGCGATTTACAATAGGAACGGAAATGATTCATGTGAATAACTTTACAAGTGAATAAATTACAAAAGCAAATATGAGGTTACAGGAATAAATGCATTTTAATTTAGCGACACCTTTCTTCGACGGTGCCTGAGCGCTACGCATGATAACCAGTTGGAACATGGACTTAGCATAACAGGCTTGACATAAGAGATACAACCAGAATACATTGTTATGCCCAAGATATTACAGCAAGTTCTTGTTTTAGGAATTTATGCAGGTTGTGAGATATCATGTTCAATTAAAAGATAACAAGGGCAGAATAAACACAACAACATTTGGGTTATGTTTGTGCATTTTCTTGAGCCCGTCCGGCCTCCCACTGGACCTGGTTTTATGAAGATGAGGGGAGGGGTAGGGGCTTTGTTAACATCTGGCTTTATGTCCATGCAGGCAATCAGTCAGAGGAAGACGTCGTAACTCGCATCATGGCATGTCAACAGAGGGAACATGGGTAAACCGGTCGGCACATCGGGGGTCAGTGTGCCGGAGATAATGCAAACTGTTGTGGTTCGAGGATAACGTGGTGTTTCTGATTTCAGGTTCTGTTGGCAAAGAATTACCCCACATTGAGGACTGTTGGAGCTGGACTGGAGCAGGTATACAGGGTACTCTGCAGCTAAAGGGGTTTGGCCCGTTTCTGGAGGGGCAGTGCCCTCTGGGCGCCAAAGAGAGGTGTGTCATGAGGTGAAAGGGGCGTTACTAACCTTTCCTTAATCTCTACGCAGAATTGGCGCGCAGTGGATTTGTGATTCTTTGTCAGGCTGTGATCACGCATAAGCCAAGTCACCTACTATTGAATTGAGAGACGCGTACCCGACGCCTCGCCATGGAAAGCCAGGGCTCCCCACCTCTCTTTACTCAGACGACGCAGGTGGACAATTCATTACCGGATGCGACTCAAGAGGCTCAGTGGGCGGCGTTTATACGGATGGCCAAAGGGAAGGGTCTGTCCTGGGCCACTGGAATCCTGAAGGACAGTGAAGGAGATGACTCTGGCGTCATAGGCGAAGCCCCCATTCAGTACCTTGACCTCAATCAGGAGGCTGGTCCCTCTAGGGTGTCAAAGCGGGCGCGCAAGCCCACGTCTAAAGAATTCCCACCTGATCCTATGCCAGCCAAGGTCAGGGCTGTGCAAGCCCAGAAAGAGGTTGCACCACTGTCAGCCGCCCCCCGCCCTTGTTACCTGTTGCTTCCCAAGAAACTGTTCAGAGTGTGGTGGTGTATGCCACACGGGAAGATCTGGAAAAACTCTCTGACACTATTAAGGACTTCATGGCAGAGATGAGGGGGGGTCGGGGCCACTCCTTCCCCCCCGGCCCTGGCGATCAGTGTTCCAGCTGGGGGTGAGGTAGATGCCAGGGCGGCGGCTTCTGTGTGGGTCAGCCAGGCACCGGTACCACTGCCCGCCCTTTTGGCTCCTCCTCCTACCCCAGCACAAGTTTGCCGTTGGTGGTTTCTGCTTCTGCCACACCGTTGCCTAGTGGGCTCACTGGGGGAGCAGTTGCTTCACCCTCTACTTTGTCACCCGCTCCTTCTTCCGCTATCAAAGTCAGTAGCAGTCTTGATGCTTTGGACTCCACAGCCGCAGTGGTGGCCAGCTCAGCTTCATCCACCGGTACGTCTCCTTCACCCATTACGGGTAGTGATGCCGTTCTACTTCCTTTGTCCGCAAGCGTTGCACCTGGTGTAGTTCCTCCTGTAGCGCTGACAATCGCCCCAGCGCATGAGCGAGCGGTTACGGCTGCACCGTTGTTATCCGGTCACTGTCACTTGGCCTGGCAGGTACCCCTAGCGGCCAAGGAGAAGATCTGGAGGAGAGAGCTGATAGACATTTTCTCGCTCCTTTTATTGGGTCAGGAAGGGACAGATGTAAGGAAAGCGGGTGTGACGGAGGAGGATAAGAAAACGAAATATCAGCAATGGCCAGATAAGTCAATTGAGAATTGGCTGGACGCCTTTGCTATTCTACAAGCAGTCATCTTGGAGAAGCACCCAGAGCAGGCTCAGGCGCTGGTTCAATACAGCACGCTAATTAGGAAAGAGGCCGCAAGATGGGGTGGGCATGGTTGGGTGAGCTATGACCTGGAGTTTAGGCGCAAAATGTCCTTGTGTCTAGAAATGAGGTGGGACCAGAAAGAGGTGCAGCTATGGATGATTCACATGGGTTTGCATCTGCTCCATAGTACAGGGACACAGGAAAGGAGTCGATGGAACAAGGATTCCGGCAGTGTTGCCTCGCGCAGCGAAACAAGGTGGGATAAGTAGTCCTTTCGGGGGGGCAACAGAGGGAGAGGGGGTAACAGAGGCACGTTCAGGAGGTCATCCCCGGGGACCTGTCGCTTGTTCAATGCTGGGTCTTGCTCCTGGGGGAAGGTCTGCAAATTTGCCCATTCATGCAGCAAAAATGAGGCCTTGCACGCAGCGTCTTCCTGCTCCTCTCAGCAAGGGGGTACCCACAAGAGTACTAAGGAAACAGGGAATCAATAAGGACTTAGAAGGCCCCCCCCCCTCCCACACTTGCTCCCCCCCGACTCCCCCTCCTCCCCGTTGCTTGTGATGCAGACGCAGTGAAGGGACCCTCCCCAGTGATCTTGTCTAACATGCTGCCTCTCTTAAGAAAATACCCACTCACGCGGGACAGGCTGCTGTTGCTGGCCGGTTTTAGCGAGGGCTTCGTAATACCATATGTGGGCCAAGAAGGGCCCAGGGAGGCGGACAATCTCAGGTCAGCTAGAGAGTTGCCAGTTATAGTCAGAGCCAAAGTGGAGAAGGAGAGATGGTTAGGGATAGTGGTGGGCCCATTTGCTGTGCCTCCACTAGACAACTTTTTAGTGTCCCCACTAGGAGTAGTACCTAAGAAAGATCCTGGGTCTTACAGATTAATAAAGCCTCTCTCACCCTGAGGGTGCCTCGGTCAACCATGGTTTGGAGGAAAGGCACTTGCTCTGTCTCGTACTGCACGCTGGACGTTGCATTGGATTTAGTCAGGAGGGCGGGCAAGGGGGCATGGTTGGCCAAAGCAGACATTGAGTCGGCTTTTAGGTTACTACCGGTGCATCCCAGCAGCCAACATCGCTAGGTTTTAAGCTGGAGGGCAAGTACTTCTACGACCGATGCATGCCGATGGGGTGTGCAGTGTCATGCGCATATTTTGAGGCGTTCAGCAGCTTCCTGCTGTGGGCTCTCCAGACTAGCTATGGGGTCAGTGGAGTGTCACATTACTTGGACGACTTCCTGTTCATAGGGAAAGATGGATCCCAGGAGTGTAGCGAAGCCCTTCGGGATTTTGAGGCACTGACCACGCTCTTAGGGGTTCTCTTAGCTCCTGGTAAGACAGTGGGTCCGGCGCAAGTTTTGACCTTTTTAGGTATTGAAATCAACACTGTGGAGGGCTTGTCTAGGCTACCAGCAGACAAGGTGCGGGACTTGGAGCAGAACATTCAGGCTGCATTGGGGCAGGAAAAAGTGACGCTAAGCTTCTTACAAGGTTTGCTGGGCAAAGTTAACTTCGCAGCCAGAATCATACCGGCAGGAAGGGTCTTTGCTCGCAGGCTGGCTAGGGCATCAGCGAAAGTCAGTAGAAGCTACCACCTAGTGAGACTTAGTAGGGGCATGAAGGAGGACCTGAAGATGTGGGTGAACTTCCTGGTAGACTTCAATGGCTCTGTGGTTTGGAGGACGCCTTGGGCAGGGTCTTCCGAACTCGCCATGTTCACGGACGAATCTGGGAGAGAGGGCTTTGGTGTCATCTTGGACAGAGAGTGGTGCACGCAGGGCTGGCCGAATGTATGGCGAAAGAAAAAGGTAACAGCAAACATCACTGTGCTAGAGCTATTTCCCATAGTAGTGGCTTTTCACCTTTGGCCTGCGGCGCTGGCGGCAAGGAGGGTCTTGTTCTGGTCTGACAATTTGGCTGTAGTGCAGGCCATCAACTCACATTCTGCGTCCTGCCCGTTGGTCTTGTGCCTACTCAGGGAATTGGTGAGGGTGTGTCTGGTGAACAATGTTGAATGTAGAGCACAGCATATTCAGGGGTTGCAGAACATAGCTGCGGGCGCTCTTTCTTGCTTTCAGTGGCACAGGTTTCGAGAGGCATGGCCGCGAGCGAAGGAGGAGATGACCCCATTCCCAGCACATCTGTGGTTCCTTCTGAATCTGAAAGGCGTTTGACGGGTCTAGGGGAACTGGCCTTGGCTCCACGGACGATCAAGCGTTACCGGGCGGCCGTGGAAACGTTCTGTGCAGTCACCAGGGTGTGGGAACAGGAGAGGCCCCCTCTGGTGCCCCGGACTCAAGATTTCATCTTGTGGGCTAAAGATCAGGGGAAGTCCAAATCTTGGGTTGCGGGTCATTTGTCTGCGATCAGTCACCACGCTAAGTTGAGGGGGCAGGTCGATCCCTCCAAGTCTTTCCTGATTAGGTCAGTGCTGGGCCAGAACTGAGCCTCGAGCTCCGGACAACAGGTCAGCGATAGACTTTGCAACTCTGAAAGGGATGCTGGATTGGGTTGATAGAGCCACCCACTCCGTTTTTGAATCGGTTCTCTTTTCTGCTACTTTTGCGCTGGCTTTCTTTGGTGCATTTAGAATGGGGGAGCTAGTAGCAAGGTCCAAACAGGACACATCAGGAGCAGCCTTGGGCAGACAAGATGTGGTCATGACAGGCGAAGGCCTCACTCTAAGGTTGAGGAGATCTAAAATGGACCAGGAAAGGGCAGGCAAAGTTATAATATTGAACAGGTTGGATGTGGCCAGATACTGCCCAGTGCGCTTGCTAGAGAGATACCTGGCACTGCGCCCGCCTGGCGAGGGTTACCTCCTGATGCACGCTGATGGGATACCTTAGACAAAATACCAAGTACAGCGCATCATGGATGTTTGTTTGGAATTATCTGGCAATATGGTACGGGGCAAACGTTTTTGTAGCCACTCCTTTAGGATAGGGGCGGCAACCACTGCGTTCCAGGCAGGATTGCCAGTGGAGCACATAAAACAAGTGGGGCGCTGGGAGTCAAGTTGCTACAAAAGATACGTTCCTAGCGGGCAGGTCAGGCACGGACTGCGATTTCTGATGTGCCTTTTTTGTGCGACCTTGAGTCGGTGTAAGAATGTTTGCAGTGTTTGTAAATAATTTTGGTGGTGTGCTTAATAAACAATGTGTAAAACATCTGCATCTTTAATTACCAGGTAAAACGGTCGGGGTGACGGGACAAGCGGGAGTCCAAAGGGTAGCCCAGTGGGCGGATAGCGGAAATTGGAAGTACGGCTTCACATCGACAAGGATACGATGGCTAGGAACTCCCGACACGCACTGGAATAGCTTGAAGCAAAAAAAAATTCTTCTAAAACTGAAAGGGGGGTGTAGCCACCTGACTTGCTAATAATACACCTAGTAGGCGACGAGTTGGTTTACCTGGGTCGCAGGGGCCTGCTCCACTTGATGAGGGGCACTTTGTGCGAATTGAGCAACTTGCTGGGGACCCGTGAGTTATGATGGTCTGAGACTACCTCAAGGCCTTATTGGCGGGGAGGCGATGGAGACCTCACGCCGGCGGGTCAACAGCGCAATGCGCAAATTCACTGAACAACGGGGATTTGGTTTTGTAAGGCATGTTTTTTTTGTTGTTTTTTTTTGTTTTTTTTAAAAACCTTTATTGAAAAAGACATGAAAATACAATAGCAATCATACAGCCACTCCGGGTCGGTTGGCAACGATTCCAAATCAAAGTAGGATGAAAAAAATACACAGCCCTTCAGCCGACAACCCTAGGGCCCGGCGGCGATTAACAAATCATGCCAAGCCATACGTAAGTGTACAGGAGAACTGAGGTTTTGATTTTATCTTTTTAAGAACAACCCCCCAACCAACAAACATAAGACAACTACTGCAAGGACTAAACAAAAAGGGAACGACCTTGGTGAATCCTTCTGGAGAGGGGTACCATATCTGCAACTATACATAATCAACAAAAAGAATGTCCGGGAGGGGAAGAGAGAGGGAACAAGTAGTAGGCAACAGTACATAAACAAAATCTGGACAAGAGGAAACGTCATGCTAAGGGGACTGTAACCGCTCCGGTGGAGGCTCAAAAGGAGGGGTACAAATCTCACCACGGTATTGATTCCACTGACTCCATATCTTCCCCCACTTCCTGGGTCTGCCCCTGGCAATGTATACTGTTTTTTCACGGAACATGCACCAGTCCATGTTCCTAGACCAGGCCGACAGACTCGGTGGCTTCGCCGACCCCCACAATTGCGCAATGTCACGCTTCGCAATCATGTTACCCAAGGTGGCCCACTGCGTTTGGGCCACATTATAGTCATTGGGCTCCCACACATTTAACAGACATCTCTGGGCCTCAGGCAGTAGCGAGACACTCGTTACCTCAGACATGACACCATGCACACGAGTCCAGAAGGATGCTACCGCAGGACATTCCCACATAGTATGAAGGAATGTACCCACCATACCACAGCCACGTTTACACAAAGCATCCGAAACAAACCCCATCTGCAGCAATCGAGGACCCCTCATGTATACTCAGTGTAAGATTTTTAGTTGCACCAATCTCAGACGAGCCGAGATCGCCACCTCTTTTGGAGAGGATATCGCTGCCTGTCAGTCCTCATCGTCAAGCTCCAGTCCATCGCCGGTCCAAGACATGCGAAGCTGTAAAAGAAGGTCCGCTCGGTGGTTTATCAATTTTTTATATATGAGTGAAATCGTACTGTCCGGGACGTGCCCATCAAGTACTCTGTCCTCCAGGGGCGAGGAGTCTGGAACAGGCGTCCCAGGCACCATAACAGAGGAAAGGGCATGTCGAACTTGCAGGTATCGAAAGTATTCGCAAGGGCCGAGCTTAAATTCTAGTTGTAACTCCTAAAAGGATTTAATCTTGTCCTTCCGCAAAAGCTCGCCCACCGCACTGATTCCGATGAGGTCCCACTTGTCGAACCCCTTAATCGTCCACAGATTACCCAACTTCTCAGAAGCATAGAGTGGAGTTGCCCGAGTAAGGGTATCCGACCAACCCGTGGCAGCGGTAGCATTGTACCAGACCCGAACCGCGACCTTGGTAGGCCCGGTTAATTCCACGTCAGACCGTTTCGAATAGAGTGCCCTATTATAATCTCCGCCCGGAAGCAGCCATTTATCCATCTCAAAGGCCGGGTTAGCAGCCGGACCGTACATCGCATGGTTAACTGGGCTCAGCTAGGAAGCCCAGTAATACCGTTGGATATCCGGTAGCGCAATTCCGCCATCGTACCATGGCAGCGTAAGCTTGGCCAAGGCAATCCGGGGACGACCGGGCCACACCAGTTTCCTTTGTAGGCATTCAATCTCATGAAAATAGCTGGAGGGCACTAGATCTAAAGTATTCTGGAGAGCATACAAGAATCTGGGAAGGGACATCATTTTGAATAAGGCTGCCCTACCCACCAGGGACAGAGGCAGCCTGCTCCACGCCTTCACGTCCGCCCTTAATCGAGCGAGCGGGGGGAATAAAGTGAGTCGGTATCTAGCAGTCGAGTCACGTGAAATATGAATGTCTTAATACTTAAATCCGGTGGACGAGATTTGCATAGGACAGCTGCGTGGTACAAGTGGGACATCATCCGTGAGCGAGTACACACAGGATTTGGCCCAATTAATGACCAGTCCCGAGTTCCTGCCAAAGGAGCTAAGGACATCAAATAGTACTCCCAAGGATTTCCGGGGGGAGGTAAGGTAAAGAAGAATGTCATCCGCATAGAGCGAGATGCGATCTTCAAAACCGGGGGTCCACCTAATGCCCTTAAGGGATGGCTCCCATCGCAACCAGGCCGCCAAGGGCTCGAGAGCCAGAGCAAAGAGCAGCGGAGAAAGGGGGCATCCCTGCTGCGTATCTCTGACCCAGAGCAAAGGGAGCTGACACTCTACCGTTTACGACCACCTGGGCCAAGGGCTCCTCATACAACAGACGGACCCAGCCAATGAACACCGGTCCAAAGCCAAACTTAGCCAGAGCCGCCCATAAGTATGGCCATTCCACAGTGTCAAACGCCATGGTGGCATCTAACGAAACCAAAATTGCCGGTTCACGCAACGTATCCGCCCTCGCCAGCACGCCGTGAAGGCGACGCAAATTCAGCGCAGTGTTACGCGCAGGAATAAAGCCAGATTGATCCGGGTGCACCAGATCACCTATCACAGTTATCAGTCGGTTGGCCAATAATTTTGCCAAAACCTTAGGTTCAATATTTAGGAGCGAAATAGGTCTATACGAAGCACAGAATTCACGTGGTTTACCCTCCTTAGGAATCACCACAATAGACGCAAGTCGTTGATCACGAGGAAGCTGGCCTCTCTCTCTAGATGCCAGAAACATCGAGCGAAGATACGACGCCATTTTGTCCGGACACAACTTGTACAGCTCGATGGGCAGGCCGTTTGGACCCGTAGCCTTACCCGAGCGAATGGAGCGAATAGCGAGCGCTACTTCATCAGTGGAAAAATCCACCTCCATTAGCTCTCTATCAGAGTCAGACAGACAAGGCAAGGCGATATCCCGAAGCAAAAGACGGGAGTCCTCCTCTGGCCGGTCAGAGACCGGTGCATACACCATTCGAAAGTGAGAAGCAAACTCCTCCACTATCTCCAGTGGATCCGTCATACGTACCCTATCCACTCGCTCGATCACAGGCACCACACGATTCAATCTCTCCCGTTTGTCCAACCACGCTATCAACTTCCCGGCTTTATCACCCACATCATACAGACGGCCCATTTGCTCCCGACTCATAGCTTTCGCTGCATTCGTGACCAAAGCCTTATAATCAGACTGTTTTAACTGCAGAACATGCAATTTCTCCCGCGTGACTCCATTTTCAAGATCTCTCTCTAGAGTTACCACCTCGGCCTCCAACCGCTCAACCTTCTCATTGTGTCGCTTCTTGGAACTAGCGATAAGCGCTAGCGCCTGGCCCCACATCACAGACTTAATCATACCCGCTCTAGTCTCCGGAACCCGGAGATGCCAGGGATTGACTGGGGCGACCCGGCCCCCGGCATTCAAATGGAGATCAATATGGACCCACAGCGGGGAGTGGTCCGAAATGCCTCTAGGCAAATGTCGGGCCTCTCGCACCGTCGTGGCCTGGGCAGCGGGCACAAGAAGATAGTCAAGCCTAGCCAGGCTCCCGTGTGCCCCGGAGTGAAAGGTATATTGGGCCTGTCCAGGGTGAAACATCCCCCAGCAATCTACCATACCAAACATCTCCAGGAACCCACCAAGACAGGATTGTGATTGTGTGAGAACCCTGGGAGGATGTTGATGCAGCGAGCCATCAATCACTGAGTTAAAGTCTCCTCCCATCACTAGGAGCCCCTCGGGAAGCCCCAGCAACAATTTACCCAAGTCAACAAATGTGGTGGCCTGCAAACCGGGGGGGACATATACCGAAAGGACAACTACGGTTCTTCCCTCCCACCTCCCAACGATTGCTGCATATCTACCCCTGTCATCCAAGATCGTGTCGTCAATCTCCAAGGGAAGGGAACTACGGAGCATAATGCCAGCTCCTCTGGAGCCTGAAGTAAACCCTGAATGGGTCACCAACCTGTAACCCCTCCGATTCATATCATGGAACGTATTCCCCACCAGGTGTGTTTCCTGCAGGAGTACAATGTCAGGAGAATGACGTTTCACATATTGGAGTACAATCCCCCGCTTTATTTTGTCCCCCAAGCCATTGACATTCCAACTCAAGACCCGTAACCCCCTACCCCCCATCCCGGAAGTGAGTAGTCAGGTCCACCAAACCCCATGAAGGAAACACAGAACATGCAGCAATACGTAGCCCCAAATGCAGTATGAACAAATAGAGGAAAACCCAACCCCCCTCCCCCAAAGCCCCAGAACAACAACCCCCCACCCTGCACCCCTGCAATGAACCAAGAAACCACCCCATTCAGCAGTGTGCCTGTCGCCCTACCCCAAAAACTAAACTACAGATAGAAGGAAAATACACCCAGAGGAGGAGAAGTCCCGAACACCCCGCCGCCCCAGGGCCCATTTTGGGATAAAAGTCATCGACCCAAACAAGGAGAACAACCCATCGTAACACAGTACAATGGAAGCATACACCGGTGCCTCTACTCTTCCTGGTCCAGTCGGCCACCTTCAGCACCACTAGCTTGATCCGCATTGTCTCGTGGCATGGATAGTGTGTCCAACCAGTCACTGACCACCTCAGGCATATCGAAGAAGAGCACCCGCTCATTGTGTTCAATGCGCAATCGGGCGGGGAAAAGCATGGCATATTTCATGCCCAGATCTCGTAATCTTCGTTTCACCCGGGAGAACGCCAGTCTCTGTTTTTGCACCAAGGGGGTAAAATCAGGGTAAAAGTTGTTGGAGGCATTCTCAAACCTTATGGGACCGCTGGTCCTCGAAGCCTGCAAAATGGCGTCTCTGTCTCTGTAATTGAAGATCCGCGCAATGATGGGCCGCGGGGCCGTCCCCTGCTTGCGTCTGCCACCCGGAATCCTATGGGCGCGTTCCACAGCAAATAGCTTGCTAAAGCCTTTAGGGGCAAGATGGTTAATGATCAGGTCTTCAACAAGAAGGTCTGTCGATCGATCTGCTGATGTCTCCGGAACTCCGACTATGCGTATGTTGTTGCGCCTAGCACGACTTTCAAAATCCTCAAGCCGGCGGGCAAACTGATCGCTAGAGGATCGAAGGGTACGAACCTCAGTCAGGAGCTCGGAGACATCCGTGGTGAGACTGGCCGTCTTGATATCCAACAACTTCACCCTCTCGTTGGTTTTAGCCAGATCTGCCCTGATCAGGCCCACATCCACCGCCACTGTGTCGATCTTGGCTGCCAAGGTTTCATATTGTTGGCCCATCGACGATTGTATGCTGGCGATGGCGCCCATGACGTCTCGAAGAGTCGGTTCCTCCGATTCCGGGGGGCCACTGCCCAGGTCCTCCGAGGTTTTACCAGTCCCACTTGGCGAGCCCTTATTACGTGCAAATCTGTCCATGATGGAGGGTTGGGTCCCGCCACCACGAGTTGTAGTCTTGAGAGACCGCTTGTCACCCTCAGGGGCTTTCGGGACCTGGTGTAAATGGCTCCCCCGAAGGAAAAATCCACAGGGTATTAAAACACGGGGCGTCAAGGGGGATCAGTTAGGGGGTTGCAGTAACCAGCAGGCACGAGCACCCAACAGCTACCTCCAATCTTCGTGGCCAGGGAGAAACAAAACCGAAAGTAGACCCCAGGCAGCGGTCCCTTGCCACAGGTCGTTGTTGTTCAACTGCTTTCGGGGTGCTCCTGATGCCCAAGGCCCGGGATGAGCCACGGTGTAGGCCTCTAGGCTCTGCGAAGGAGCAAGTCGGGCATCCGGCATCCAATTCAAATTCTGAAAAGGGTCTTCCAGATCAGGAGAGTCACGGCTAAAAGAACCCGTCGTCCAAAACAGAATTAATGCCAGGATAGTCGGTGGAGGCGGCGAGGGTCTCGGGAGCTCACAGCTCACACGACCACCTTGGATGCGTGCTAAGCTCCTCCTCCCCAGGCATGGTTTGTTAAATGCTAAAAGCACTGGGTGCTTTCATGAAGATGGCATACACTTATCAGAAGTAGGGATGGCCCTCTTCTGGTTGGATTTGGCAGAAGCAATGGTAGCAGCAGGTTGCAAATGAAAGAATGCTAGAAGGTGGGGGGGCTCTGGGGCGGCGGCGCCCACACCCAGAGCCATGGTGGAGTTACAGGGCGATCCAACGCTGGAAGGTACATAAGGGTGCCCTCTACAGGAGCACATGAAGGGTGCGAGAGCCAATTATCCCCAGCAAGATCCCCGGTGGGATCCTGGAGGAGTGACAGCGCCCCGTTAGTCCTTCGGGCGGTTGTGGACCTGAGCAACCGGGGGTTGCCTGCAACGCTCCGCCCCTCCCTAGGGGGGAGGAACGTGAGTAAGGGGTGGACTGGAGGTCCACCGGTGGGAGGGGCTAGCCCTTCCCCCAAATTGACAACACCCCGCGGTTAACACCACAGGGGGTTTATGGCTCATCAGGTAGGCAGGTTGCGAGAGGCGGCCTGACCCTGGATCGCCCGTATGATAACCCAACATGTTCGCATAATGTTTATGCAAATAAAGCTGCAACGACTTTCTCCAACAAAAACATTGTGTGGTGTCTGTTATTTGGGAAGCTGTTGTGAGCGGTCTGGGGTATGGGCTGATTTTTTTTTTTTTTTTTTAACATCATTTTTATTGCATCACCAATATAAATGTACAGACATTAGATCCAAAATCATAAGTCCACCTAAAACAAGAAATGACATTGTCTATTGTTCTCCATTTCGGGGGCCCCGCTCCCTCTTTAGGCGTAGCTCGGCCTCCGTCCATTAGTAGTCCTTGTAATACCTTACATTGTCTGACACTAGTAGTACCAAGAAAAATGCTGGGTTGCTTTTGTGATTTTCACCCCTCCCCCACCCCATAATTTCGATCCCCAACAGCCCGCCAATTCCAGCTTCTTCCCCCCCCGTGGTCGCGCTGTGCTAAATCACTGCTGAAAGAACGTCTGTTGTGGCATAGGAAGTACATACTTTCACTAAGGTGTGTCCCCCGGTAAGGTGACAGGGTTAGCCGTATCCAGTTCCTCCACGTCCTCCCGCTCCTCGTCAGCTGTTTCTCGGAGCGCCTACACCATCATTTCCCACGCAGTCGCCCTCTCCATAGCCTTCTCATCATTCGTTCTCCAGGCCACCTGATACCTCAAGGTGCTCTCACACGCCGCCCACCGCAGGCATTCCCCATACCATCTTTTATAAGTGGGCCCTGTTCTCGATTTCCAATTTCTCGTTATCTCCCGCTTAGCCAGAATTAGCCCTAAGTCTATAAATTTGCTGGTAGTCTTATTTCTAGGCGTGTGTGGAAACCAATGGAGGACCCCCACTGCTTTCGTGTACTGAATGTCCCTGTCTGTTGCACTGTTGAGGGTCCTCCCAATTTCCTGCCAGTAGTCCCCCAGGGATGGGCAGTCCCACAACATGTGACCCAAGTCTGCCCCAACCGTATTGCACCTGGGGCAAGCAGCTTGTTCCACCCCAAAATATTGTCGTATTTTCCCCGGCGTGAGGTATGCCCTGTGAATGATGTAAAAATGGATTAACTGAAACCTGGCGTTTCTCGAGCTTTTCCGTACTCGCCGCAGCAACTGGCTCCAGGTCGTATCAGGGATCTCCAATTGGAGGTCCAGCTCCCATTTGGCCTTCAGAGCCGCTAGAGGCTGCAGGGTCTCCCGCAGCATCCTGGAGTACAAGCAGGTGACAGCCTTAAAGGTCCCTGCTGCCATCATCGTGTATTGACATGCCATAGAGGCGCCCGGTTCCTGCAGTCCTTCCCCCCAGTGAGCCTGCATGGCGCCCGTGACTGCTGCGTGCAACAAGTAGTCGCCCCTCGGTAGATCGAACCGCTCCTGCAATTCCTGAAACGGCAGCAGTACCCCATCCTCATATAAGTCGCCCAGCATGTGTATCCCCGCCTCCTCCCACCCCAGTAGGCGCGACCAGTCCCCTCCGTGAGGGAGGGCCGCAACCATCCCCAACGGGATTTCAGGAGCGTACATAAGGCGGACCCCCGCTCGCTTACGTGCCCGGTTCCAGCAGAGTCGGAACGTCTGCTCCTCAACCGTCAGGTCCCCAACCAGGAGCTTCTGGTGCAGTGTGATGTATGCCAGCACGTGTCGTGGGGTACCTTCTGCTCTCGCTTCCTCAGGGCCCCTATACACTCTCGCGACCTCCTGGGTGAAGACCTGCAGCTACGCCGCCAGATAATACCCTTCAAAATCAGGCACCGCCAGACCTCCTTCATCCTTGGGGCGTAGCAGAGTGTCTAGCGCTATGCGCCTCCTCCCCGTGCCCCATAAGAACGCTATGACCAGAGATCTCAGGCGCCGAAAAATAGAGCTCGGGATCCACACCGGGAGCGTCCTAAAATAATACAACATCCTGGGCAGGGCCACCATCTTAAGCAGGGAGATCCGACCAGCCAGGGATAGCGGCAGTGTAGACCAGAAATCCATGCTCCCACGCAGAGCATTAATACAACGGGTGATGTTACCTTCCAGCAGATCCGCCGGAGTGTGATAGATATAAACTCCCAGATAATGCAGACAGCGCGGTTCCCAACGGAGTTCCTGCGCCGTGAGTGGGCACGGTTCTCCTGATCTCAGGGTGAATAAGCAGGACTTAGGCCAGTTGACCCTCAGGCCTGATAACCGGCCGAACCGCTCCAACAGCCGTCTTGCCCCCGAAATCTCTGGGCCCGCGTTAGCCAAAAACATCAGCAGATCATCTGCGTATAAAGAAATGAGATGTGGCCTGCCCCTATATGATAATCCGGCATAGTGGCGGCCCGACCTGGCCTCCACAGCGAAGGGTTCCATCGCCAGGGCAAACAAGAGAGGAGATAGGGAGCACCCCTGCCTAGTGCCTCGCCGGACAGGGTATTGCCTCGAGATTAGAGTGCCCACCCGGACTCTCGCAACCGCGTCAGTGTACAGGACCTTGGTCCAGTTTATGTATCCGTCCCCTAGCCCGAAGCGCTGCATCACCTCATACAAGTACCCCCATTCAAGACTGTCGAAGGCCTTCTCTATGTCAATAGAGAGGACAAATGGAGAGACGGCGCCCGGCCAGTCTGCCCCCATCAGTCTCGTAAGCCTTCGGATATTGTGGGCGGTGTTGCGCGTCGGGATAAAAACGCACTGGTCCTTATTAACAAGGCCAGTCATGTGCACTAGCAGCCTGTTGGCAAGAATTTTACTCAGGATCTTGTAGTCCGTTGTCAGCATGGACAACGGACGGTAGGAGGATAGAGCCGCCCCCTCTCTGCCCGGTTTTAAGAGCGGGATCATGATGGCTTCACACATGGAGCCCGGGAGCCGACCCCTCGATTGTGCCTCGTTGTAGACTTCTCGCAGCCGGGGAGCAAGGTGCTCCAGGTATTTACTATAAAACTCGATCGGGAGTCCGTCGAGACCCGGGGTCTTATTTCTGGCCATTTGTTTTACTGCACACCCTATCTCCCCGATCGTAATGGGCCGACCCAGCTCCTCTGCCTCTGAGTCTTCCACCCTCGGCAGTTGCAGACCGTCCAAGAAATCGCCCAGCTCATCCATCCCCCCTGTTTCTCCACTCTCATAGAGACTCTCATAATACGCCCGAAACTTATTCAGTATCCCGGGTTGGGTATGGCAGGGCTCCTCCCCTGTCTCCTGGATCATCATGATCGGCATACCCCTCCTGACTGGGTTAGCAAGCCACGCCAGCATAGACCCCGCCTTATCGCCTTCCGCATGCGCCCTCGTCATGTATGCTTTATGATCAAAGCTGCGCAGCCGTTCCAGTTCCACTGCCAGCCCCTCCCTGGCTCCACTAAGCCCCTCCTGCAACTCAGGGTGATTCGGGCGACCCTTCTCCAGTTCCCTCAACCGCGTCTCAGCCTTATCCAAATCATCCATCAAAGTCTTGCGAGCCCCAGCCGTGTGTCCAATGCAGTGCCCTCGCACCACCACCTTAAACGCATCCCACTCCACCGCCCTCGTGGAGGCCGAGCCACTGTTCTCCTCAAAATAACACTCTATACAGTCTCCAAGGGCCTCCCTGAACAACAAGTCATCCAGGGTATCGGGTTGCAGGCGCCATGTTGGTACGCAATTAACGGCCACCATCCAGTTCAGGGATAACAACAAAGGGTTGTGGTCCGACATCGTCCGGGCCAAATATTCCGCCCCCCCCACCGCAGAAAGTACATATGATGAACACAAAAACGCGTCCAGTCTAACATGTAGATCATGCAACTGCGAGTGAAAGGAGTAGTCCCTAGTAGTGGGGTGTAACGCCCTCCATGCATCGTTGAGGGCCCAACTCTCCTGCCACTCCCGCCTGCGCTTGGCCACCCTATGCACTGGGAACGCGCGCAGTGGGGGATGGGACCTATCCAAAATCACATCCTCCACCGAATTGAAATCCCCTCCCAGGAGCACCGGCCCCGCCAAATAGCCCGCCAGTTTACCCGACAGTACAGACAAAAATGCGGGCAGATCCACATTGGGAGCGTACACACTGCAGAGAGACACTACCCTGCCTCTTAGCCTCCCCTCCACCGCCACATATCTGCCCTCAGGGTCCACCAATGTTTTAGTAACCTGGAAGGGAACCCCTGCTCGTATCCAAATTAGCGCCCCCCTTGCAAAAGCTGAGAACGTTGTATTGAACAACTGTCCCCTCCATCGCCTTTGTAGCGCAATCCCTTCCTGCTTGTTAAGATGTGTTTCTTGCAGGAACGCTATGTGCACCCCCCTACGCTTGAGGTATGCCTGAACTTTATGCCTACGTGTCATTGACTGCATACCCCGCACATTCCAGGACACACATTTCAATGCCCCGGTACTAGCCATTCCCCTTCGCCCATTCAGACCGAACAATAGAAATCATTGACCTTGCACGCTCCTCGACCACGGACTGACCCCCCCACCCTCTCCAAACAGGAAACCAAACCCCCCCCTCCAACAACAACACCCAGAGCAACCCCAACTGCTCTTAATTCCCACCCCCCCAGGACAGGCCCCCCGCAATTGGAAGTACCCCCATCCAAACCAACACTCCCAACCACCCCTCAAAGAAAGGCAGTAATGTTCGCAGTCTCCACTGCGATGACCTTAAGGGCCAGTAGGGCGCGGCTCGATGCGAAAGGTTCGTGAAAGCAAATCAGTCCCGTATACTCCACCCCACAATCCCCACATCAAAGCGCCCCGAAACCTCATGTAACAGTGTTCCGCTGCCTCGGGCCCAACGCCCCGGTGTCCAACCAGCGAGTCCGCTCCACTAGTCCAAGTTAACACGCCTCAAGGATCTCCTCCGAAGTCTGCGGCGTCACGATAGGGCCTCGGGCTCCACCAAATTCCGAAAGTCCCATCTCCGAGCCCGTGCCCGGGTCCTCCGATTCCGTACCCTTTCCGGACTGGCTCCTGGTATTTTTGGATAAGTTCGCCACTGCCTGTAGGGCCGCCAGCCTCTCCGTCTCCGTCTGCGACACCGAAGGCCTGCCGGTCCTCCTGCGGTTCTTCCTGATCCGTTGAGATTTCCTGATCGGTTGTGCCACCTTAGCCTCCTCCTCCCTGGCCTTGGCGCCATCTGTTCCCGCTTTGTAAGTGTCCCACCAGGCCCAGGCATCCGCCGAGGACGTAAAGAAGAGTGTCTGTTCATCCACCACCACTCTCAGCTTCGCCGGGAAGAGCAGTGAGTACTTGATGCCTTCATCACGGAGCTCCCGCTTAAGGGACAAGAAATTAGCCCTGAGCCTCTGCGTCTCAAACGTATAGTCTGGGAACATAGTGACCCTGTTGTTGTCCACTTGAAAGGGTCCTGCCTCCCTGGCTCTCTGCAATAACCAGTCTCTATCCCTATAATGGAGCAACTTGAACACCACTGGGAGAGGCGGGAGGCCCGGGGCCGGCGGGCGCGCCGGAACTCTATGTGCTCGCTCAAGGGAGAAGAAGGGGGACAATCCCTCTGGTGCCACCTCAGTTCGTAACCAGTTGTCGAGATAGCCCACCATATCGTCTCCTTCGATTTTTTCGGCAGGCCTACGAGGCGTACGTTGTTGCGCCTATTCCGGTTTTCCGCGTCCTCGGCCCTCCGTTCCAGCACCTTCAATCGATCCATCACATCCGCCATCTGCGCCTTCACCGCTGCATGGGCCGGGGCCAATTCCTGAACCGTGATTTCCACAGACTTCACCCTGTCCTTGAGCTTATCGTGGTCAGCTTTCAGGAGTCCCAAGCCCGTCTCCACCTGGGCTATGTCCTGCTGCAAGGCGTCCTTTGTGGTGGCGATGGCCTCCAGGATACGGTCCTGCATACGCTGCAGCGCCGACTGGTCTCGATCCGCTCCTTCTGTGGCTTCGGTGTCGGTCGCACCGTCCCCCTTCCCTTTCGGCTTCCCCATCTGGGCTGGCACGAGTGGTGGCCTCCAAAGCTGCCTCTGCACCCGCTCCGCACTCCGCAGGGCCTCGCCCCTAGGAAAGTCCCCCTGTAACAGTAGTGGGAAAGGTCCGCTGTGTTCCACTCCTTGAGCACCACTCTAGACTCTGGGGCCAAAGCCGCCACTCGGGATCAGGGTTTCCGACAGACCGTGGAGCCGTCTGGCGCCAGTCGTACTCAAAGAGCCGGGGTCATCGTCACTGGGTTGTCGCCACGTTGTCGCCGCCACTACCAAGGGTCCGGATCTCGTCCACAGCCGGCGGCGCGCGAAAGGTCCGCTCCAGAACCCCGAGAGGGATCAGATGCGTCCGCCTGCACCTCTTATCGGAGAAGAGTAGCAGCCTTTAAAGTGGCTCCGGGCCTGCGACTCCGTCGTCTCCGTGCCTCATGCCACCGCCGCCATCTTAGCTCGATGACTTCACGCCTGAGTCCAACTTTCAGAATCGAATACCGGGCTGGGAACGGTCTCGAGTCGACCGCCGTCGGCGCCGGACCCTCCGTGGCACCTTCCAGTATCGGATTATATCAGTTTCGTCGGGGTCCGACCAGATATTCAGGATATTTTTCAGGATCGGGCGCGGAGCTCCGAGCTCACGCTGCCTACCTCCTCGGCATCCAAGCCACGCCCCTGGGGTATGGGCTGATGTTGACACTATGCCGGGCTGATGTTGACACTATTCCAGGCTGCCCCGGGCCACCGAAGGGGGCCACCTAAGAGGGCGGCCACCCTTAGTGCCACAGGATGGCCCAGACCCCTTTGAGCGGTCTAGTGTGGGGACCAGGGGTCCCCAGTGACGTACTTCCGGCGGGGGAGAGGCTGTCCGCAGCTATATGGCCTGGGGTCGCGGGCCTGGCACCCTCTTTGCACCTCGATCGGCCACGCGAACAGGAACCTCTCCCCCTTAGCCAGACGGTCGTTGCTGCCCGTACGCTTTTTTCCCTCCCTACCGCTAATCCGGCTGGCGGGCAGTGGGGGGGGGACTTATTTAATACAATTTTGTTTTGTGTTGCAGGCGGAGTTACAGAGCGATCCAACGATGGAAGGTACAGAAGGGTACCCTCTACAGGAGCACACGAAGGGTGCGAGAGCCAATTATCCCCAGCGAGATCCCCAGTGGGACCCTGGAGGAGTGACGGCACCCCGTTAGTCCTTCGAGCGGTTGTGGACCTCAGCAACCGGGGGTTGCCTGCAACGCTCCGCCCCTCCCTAGGGGGTGGGGCATGAGTAAGGGGTGGACTAGATGTCTGCCGGTGGGAGGGGCTAGCCCTTCCCCCAAATTGACAACACCCCCGCGGTTAACACCACAGGGGGTTTATGGCTCATCAGGTGGGCAGGTTGCGAGAGGCGGCCTGACCCTGGATTGCTCGTAAGATAACCCAACATGTTTGCATAATGTTTATGCAAATAAAGCTGCAACATCTTTCTCCAACAAAAACATTGTGTGGTGTCTGTTATTTGGGAAGTTGTTGTGAGCGGTCTGGGGTATGGGCTGATGTTGGCACTAAGCATGTTCTCCACTGGGCTGTGTTGCACAGCCCCATGTGGAACATGGCCAGTCTCCTAGGCACTGCCTGAGAGGCAAAACAGGCTGCTCAGACCAATCATGATGCTGCTCCTGCAGCTTCGTGATTGGCTGGGAGAATACCGGAGCCTGGGTGCTTCTGGTGTTTCCAGCTAGAATAGGACAGAAGAGAGGCCTGCGGCAGCGTGGGGGCGAAGGCAAAGGTACTTTTTTTGTTTACCTTGCATGTCGGTGTCTAATCTCTTACCTTGTTTTAGCTGCTGTTACGATGGTAACCTTGGTGAACAACCATTCACTGATTATTATCGAAAACTTAAACAATGAAAAACGGAATAAACAAATGTCTTTAGTTTTAGACATAAGATCTACTCTTCTAATTAGTTGCTCATATTGTACAGCAGGGAAATGTATTTTTAAAAAACGGTCCCGTAACTTAAAGGATGTAGGATTACATTTTTAAGATAGTCTATTTTAATGCCCCATTTAATTTCCATATATTTACAACAAGGGTTGGTGAGGGACAGAGTCTCTGAATTAAACAGAATACTTTCTCACTGCTCCATCAGGATTCAAGCAAGCCGGGCCGAAGAGGCTGAAATGCCAGAAACCGGTCCCCGGTAGCTTGTCTCCTTTCTGGTAAAGAATTGGCTTGGTAGTTTAGTCTGCCCTGTTCCCATGATGCACTGGGCCAGGGCCAGGGACAGACTGATTTGCATATAGCCAGGTTCTGAGCTGGGATGGGGCAGTGAGATAAATAACGGTGATGGATCAAGCCCTGATCTTTGGACTGGGTAAGAGTGGTCTGCTCAATTCAGACACTCTGTTCATCACCACCCCCTTTTGTAAATCGATTTCGGCCACTATAGGTGTGGCAGGGTATACTCAGACATGAGTCCCTTTCTCACTGCTCCATCAGGATTCAAGCAAGCCGGGCCGAAGAGGCTGAAATGCCAGAAACCGGTCCCCGGTAGCTTGTCTCCTTTCTGGTAAAGAATTGGCTTGGTAGTTTAGTCTGCCCTGTTCCCATGATGCACTGGGCCAGGGACAGACTGATTTGCATATAGCCAGGTTCTGAGCTGGGATGGGGCAGTGAGATAAATAACGGTGATGGATCAAGCCCTGATCTTTGGACTGGGTAAGAGTGGTCTGCTCAATTCAGACACTCTGTTCATCACCACCCCCTTTTGTAAATCCATTTAATTTCCATGGCATAACTTAGAGCAGGGATATTCAAACAGGAGGTTTGGCCCACCTAGGGGCGCCTTAAGTGATCCGGAGGAGGCGGGTGGATGGGGGGGGGCATGCTCTGGCCAAAAGAGGCATTATGCTGATAACAGTGCTTTGTTTTCAGAAGAAAAAAATGAGCCGCTCTGTAATGGGCCATCATTAGCATCTTTGGTCATTTATATCCTAGCTGGGAGATGGTGTCAAAAGGGAAGGGACTCCAAGTAGTCTTTAAAACCCCCACCCCCATTTTTAATATTCTCACTGTGGATACTTTCACAGTTAGTAAGACTTGCCTGACCATAATAGTATGTTCGGCAATCATGTATTTGATTGCATTTTTATAATGTTTACAGAATTTAACTGCAATGTTAAAATAAGTATACACATATTTAAACAGTGGCAGTTTAATAGAATAATTGTGAAAAATGTTAAGGGGGGCCCAGTGTTTTTTTTCTTTCACTTAGGGGGCATGGCATTAAAAGGTTTAAAGCCCACTGCCCTAGAGGAAACATTTCATTTGCAGTCTGTCATTCAACCAACAGGAGTGGAGGAGTGAATTCACTATTTTAAAATAGAAAGGTTCCCTTCTTGGGAAGGATGGCATCAAGGTTGCCTCCTGTCACTGGCATTTTTTTTTCCAGAATTAGAAATTTGATCTGGATGTGATGCTGCTCTGTTTGTGTGCAGGGCGCTGATGCCACACCATCCTCGTTTCTAGCTATATTTCTGCCGGGAAGGCCAGACTGGGGATGAGAACTTGTCGGACATCTGGCTTAGACCATAGTGTCCTCTATGATCGGTGAACAGTGATGGATGGGGAGCATCATCATCAAACCTTTTATTTCGGCTGAGAGCCATAAAAAGTTCAAACATAAGACATAAAATTCAATATCTATAAATACATTTTATTTATTTATTTATTTATTTGTGGGTTTATAACACGCTTGAATCCACTGCCGAAGGAGTATCTCTGTGCCCAAGAAAAAACACCAGTGGCAAATGGAGGGAGCGCAACCTGTCCAAAAGAAAGGATCCTAGTAAGAGAATTCAGAGCCATGCTAAACCTGAAACAGGAAGGTTTTCAACCTTTTTCTAAAGGTCAGATGGTCCAAGCATTGCCTCAGCAGAAGAGGAAGCTTATTCCACAGTGCAGGGCCAACCACTGACAGGGCTTTGCCGTCCTGCCTAACAGGCTTCCTTTTCAAAGTAAGTTAAAAGCAGCAATATGTTAAAATGTATAATTATGGAATAAAACAGTTCTTGTCACTGCTATATGTAATGTACCTTTTTCCTAGGACGAACTGGGTTATCCTATTTCGCAAGTACCCATCATAGAGGTAAGAATTGATATAAGGATAAAAAAAATCATAAACAAGACATACAAATGACATTATCCCCAATATCTATATTAAGAGTATGAAGCGGGGAAAAGGTAAGGCGCTAAGTCGGCCTTTTGGGACTTTCATATGGGCTGATTCATAGATGGACAATTATCTATAGCCTTCTTTCTCCGATACCAGGTACAGAGCAAGTAACGCGAGACTGCCAGGACTAGAGATTCCCTGGTGTCACTCTTGAGTAGCCTTACTGCTTCTCTACAGTGTCTCGCTCCTATAGATTTAAGTGCTGCTATCAGCCATTTCTTACGTGCATTTCTGTACTGGGGCAGAAGAGCATAAAGTGCTCTAGCGATTCCACAATGTTGAGGCACTTTGGGAAATCCTTGGTTTTTGAGGGTGCTTTATCCCAATTCACGGTGTGGGTTCTCAAGGGCAGTATACTAGCCCTAAATTGGACATATAAGCAGTTAGAACGGTATGGGTACATTCGCTCCATATATGGCTCGATGCTCGGTACACATTTATGGTTAAGGAACAGGGCAGTTATGCTGTTATCCTGCTTTACTTTGCATGTTTGCAGCAAGGTTGCCTCCCAGAACCGATTTTTTGCTTCCTGTGCACCACTTTTAGTAATCAGCTCAGGGGTGTTTAATAAATTAACCATACTTATTCTGTGTGATATATTTTTTATAGCCTTCAGCCAGGGTGTGCTCTGGTCCATATCAACAGCCAAAAGCTCTTTTACACAGACCCTATAAGTTGCTAGTTCACTGGTCGACCAAAGTCTAATACAGTATAACAAAGGTTTGACTAAAGTCGTTAGATGTATAGGGTTAAGAGCTAGGTCAAGTCTCAGTTTGGTAATAGGAAATTTGGGGGAAGATTAAAAAGGCCCCTTATAATCTTATTTTCAATCTTTGTCAGTGTCTCTGTTGAGGCATAACCCCAAATCTCAGCTCCATACATTGCAGCTGCTACAGCAGATGCTCTATATACAGCAGTAACCGACGACAGAGCACCTCCTGAGGCAGCCGTATATCTTCTCTCTATAGCTGATGTTTTTGTTAGGAGGATGCAAAGAACAAGTTTATTAAGACCCCATGGGGTGGTGGTACACTCAAACAGCACCCTTCGGTAATGCTAGAGGTATCACACCGAACACCGATGTGACCCCGTTTATATACAATTTTGGGGCAATAAAAGTTTAGGCGGCACAAGTTAAGACACAGTTTTAGAGACATATATGGTCATGTTTTGGAATACTGCCAGCTCATTGGAGAGTTTCAAACCTGCTGGTCAGTTAGCGGCACATTCCTGAAGGTTTACGGGTCAGTGAGAACTGCGCATGTGTGGCTTGACCAGTACTAAAAATAGCCTGTTGCTGGGCAGATGAGAGTGGTCAGTGGAACGGACAAAGGACTAAAGGGCACGTCGGCCACGAGGCCGCTCATGGTCTAAGATGGCCGCTGCAACGTTCAAAATGGCGTTTATCGTATATAGCCAAGTTAAAGAGGACAACGTGTAGATTCGGCTAATCGCTAATCCGAACGAGCCAATTACGACAGACGACCCTTTTAGCGTTTAGCTGAATCTACCTCATAATGAACATAGTCTGGATGTTCGTCCTCGATGTCTATTAACATAATTTGAGTCACCTCTTTGTGTAGCATTATTTTGTCATGGGCAAGAGCTCGCCTCGATGGTAAGCAAGCTGATAAACACATTGAACATAAGGCAGGGCCACATTGGATACACAAGCAGATAAAAAACAGTGCTCCCACAAGTATACAGAGAATTGTCAACAGTTTCCAACCCCACGTCGCAATCATAGACCAAAACCATCCTGAAAGTGTCCAAGTCCCATTGTCTGGATGTATCTCAGCCGCTATCTTATGCAGTTTGGAAATAGCATCATACACAGATGGGGAATTGTCCGGGACGTATACACAGCAGCTACTTCCGATAATTCTGCATGCCCCCCCACGATCAGCCAAAACAACGTCTAGCACCATCCTGTTTTGGAGGGTGACAATTCTGGAAATCTGTAGTTCCTCGGTAATATTCCCCAGGGCAATGGCAGTGTCATTCGCAACAGCCTCGACAACGCGTGTCAGTCGTCTTATTTTCCGGCTGTTCAGTGCAGCCCCCACAAAGGAGAATAGTCCCAGATTAAAATCCACATACTGTTGTAATGCAGTGTCCGTTTGATCAATGTCCTCCAGGGCAACAGTTCGTTTAACTCTGTTCAAAACGAAATCGTGGTACAGAGTATAATCATTGTGGTACATTGGAGGGGCAATGAATACGGGAGGTAGCACAAACGATACATAGCACGTGCCCAACCACCCCACTGGAAGCTGATGGTACCCCTTCGTTCCACAGATGAAGTAGGTGTTTCGAGATGCAACAAATGAAATGCCATTCGGGCTATCAAACGTGAGAGTAATATTACATTCGCTTTTCCCCACTGCAATCGTGCCCTTGTTTCTAATGCATAAATCGGCTTTTGTGGCAATGACATTTATGACATGAGCACTGGATACATTCACATTTCGCTGATTGCTATATATACGTGGGGCAGATACATTATCAGGCCTGTATTCTTCCCACTCGAAACGTGTACCCTCAGCCCGGGGAAACCCATCCTTGTCATGGGAACATACTTTATTCAAACGAAAAAGCACCCCCCCTTTGGTTGGCCATCTCAGAGTAAAGAGGAGGGTGTACCAGGCATTGCATGACCCATTGTGCGAAAACGGGAGTGGAATAAGTGGGGTGCCCCCTCTCTTCTGGTGCCCAGGCAACATACCACACACCCAGCAATTAGAAGTATTGGTCATATTATGCGTGTGGTGAAGAATCTGAATGAAACTGTTATTCAAATACGTTTGGCGATGACGCTCTTCATGAAAAGGCAATGTAAAATGAAAATGTTCAGACGGTGCCGGGGTAGTCGGCAGCAAATGTTCACGTACAGGCACCACAAGTTCGACTACCCAGGCTATAACAGCGATCACCACAATGGTCAAGACAAAGAGAAAGGCACCCAATATTTTCTTATCACGTGATGCCGTTGGTGCCATGGCTCAAGAGAGTTTGTGCAAAGTCTCAAGTGGCACAAATTGTTCACAATGTTTTTTCACAAATTGTCTCAGATACACGTGAGTGTATACCTAAAAAAAAAAAAGAAAAATGCGGTGCTGAACTCCGAGGTAGCCGTTGTTTTCTTCTCCGGGCCAAGACGGGTGTCTCTACTCTGGCAGAACTGATCCCCCCCCCTTGGAATTCCCGGTTTCCGTTTCACAAACCTGGAGCGGTAACCAACCAGTCTTAAAAAGGAACAAAAAATCTTCTTATCGCGGTCGTAGATTGTAGCGCTCTCTTCCAGTAGCAGATTGGTCCGGGAAGGCTCCCTCCACTTCGGCCGACGTCACAGCTGGGCTCTTTTCTTTCTCCAAGATCTCCTTATAATCAGTCAGCACAGCAGGAGTCACCCGATCCGGAGAGACTCGGCGACAATGTGTCGAATGCACCCACCGCTTCCTGTTGGTCACTCGTACTGCGGTGCGGGTCGCCAGGAGGACCTGCTCGGGGCCCTTCCACCTGGGCTCCAAACTGCTTGCTCTTTCAAACGAACGGACCATTACATGGTCCCCAGGGCGAAGATCGTGGCCTTCTCCAGTGGAGTTATCAGGGAGCGCTTCTCGAACCTGTTGATGAATAGAGAGCAAAGCATTTGTTAATCGTGCCAAATAATCATTCATCATAACACAAGGCACATCATGTATTAATCGCGGCTTGGGCACCCCCCAGATATTCATAGGGCGGCCAAACACCACCTCATAGGGCGTAAGGCCAGTTCGTGAGTGGGGTACTGATCTGAGAGATAGTAGTGCTAGCGGCAATGCGTCTGGCCACTTCAATGATGTAGACGCCACGATTTTGGCCAGTTTAAGCTTCAAGGTGGCATTATACCGCTCGACCAAGCCTGCTGACTGAGGGTGGAATACAGCGTGGAACTTTTGCTGAATCCCTAACCCCTTCAGTACATATTCCACAATCTTTCCAACAAAATGGGGCCCATTATCGCTCCACAAAAATCTGCAAACTCCAAAGCGAGGAAAGAATTCCTTAAGCAACACCTTAGCTGTTGTCAAAGCCGTATTGTCTTTCGTGGGGTAGGCCTCAACCCATTTGCTAAAAGCACACACCACCACTAGGACATACTTCAGGTTATTGCAGCGCTCGAGTTGGATGTAATCCATTTGAAGCACTTCAAACGGTGCAGAAGGTGGAACGAACCCTCCTTTCGGAGTATAGGTCCCCTTCCCAGGATTGTGTTGCAAACATACCAGGCAGGTCTTCACTACTCTCTTTGCAGTATTCGCAATCTCAGGATGTTCCCAAACTCGTGTTAAAAGCCGAGTTATTGCAAGAGCCCCGACATGGGCCAGTCCATGTGTCATCTGGACCATCGCCTGTAAGTAAGCCGCAGGCAATTTCCACTTCTCCATGTCTTTGCTTCTCCAACAACCCTCGTCATCTAGTACCCCATCTGCTGCCCAAGCCGCAAGCTCAGATTCTGTAGCTGATTTTTGAATATCCCGTATCTCTGCTCTAGCATCACTCCATCGCTCGGCCTGTGATTGTACCACATACATAGGGGAGCTAGTTCGGGACATAGCCGTTTGCCTTGCTATGCTGTCTGCAAAGGCATTTCCTTGACCCACTTTATCCGTAATCTTCTTATGGGCACTGCACTTCACTATCGCTACTTTTTTAGGACTAAGCAACGCATTTAGGAGATCACGCACTAGCTCTCCGTGCATAATATGCTCCCCGTGTGATGTCAGGAACCCACGTTCCCTCCAAAGAAGCCCGAAGTCATGGGCCACTCCAAAGGCGTACCGGCTGTCCGTGTATATGTTCACACATAATCCGGCACTCAATTCGCAGGCTCTTGTTAAAGCTATCAGCTCTGCTGCCTGAGCCGATTTTTGTGGTATTCTAGCTGTTTCTACCACCGTTTTAAGAGTCGTGATCGCATATGCTGCGGAGGTCGTACCATCTGGCAGCCTTAAACACGATCCATCAACCCACAGTTCCCCGTCCACATCAGGAAGTGGCACATCCTGTAAGTCAACACGACCCTTTGTCTGTTCCTCAGTCAGGAAAACACAGTCGTGATGTTTTTCTTCCTGACCCTCCTCGGCCGGATAGGGCAATAAGGTGGCAGGGTTCAAAGTAGCGCATCTTTTCAATGTTATGTGTGGCGCTAAGAGTGTCAGCTCGTATCCTGTAAGTCGTGCACTCGTGAGGTACTGGGTCTTTGTTTGGTTTAACAGGGCATCTACCGCATGGGGAACTAACACCAACAATTTATGTGATAACACTATGCCCTCACTCTGTCGTATGGCTACTGCTGTTGCCGCTACCGCTCGAAAACACCCAGGCAGCCCTCGTGCTACAGGATCCAAAATGGCAGAGAAGTATGCACATGGTCTCTGCTTATCCCCGTGTAACTGCACTAACACTGACAACGCACACCCATCATTCTCGTGTACGTACAATGTGAAAAGTTTCGTGTAGTCTGGTGTTCCTAACACGGGTGCGGAACAAAGGGCCTGCCTCAACTGTTCAAAAGCTCTCTGACATTCATCTGTCCACTCAAGAGGCATCGGTGTGGCTTTGGACAGTAATGCTAACAAAGGTTTTATGATATGCGAAAAACCCATAATCCATTGCCTACAAAAAGACGTCAACCCTATGAAGGCACGCACATCTCTCTGCGTGCGGGGGACTGGTGTGTCTAAAATTGCTTGAATTCGATCAGATGTTAATGCCCGCCCCTCCTTAGACAACAGATGACCGAGGTAGGTCACCTGGGGTCTACAGTATTGAAGCTTTTTCTTGGAAACCTTATGATTGTTTTGTGCCAAAAAGGAAAGCAACGCAAGCGTACTCTGTTCACATTGTGCATAGGAGTCGGCGGCAAGCAGAAGGTCATCCACGTACTGGATGAGCGCCACGCCAGACTGCAATTTAAAGGAATCTAGTTGACGTTTCAAAGCCTGGCTGTAGATGCTAGGGCTTTCAGTATATCCTTGGGGAACACGACAAAATCTATACGATTTATTATTGAGCGTAAAACCAAACAGATATCTGCTATCTGGGTGAACAGGGATAGAAAAGAACGCATTCTTTAAGTCAATAACGCTAAAAGTGGTGGCTGTCGGTGGAACCAGAGTAAGCAAAGTCGTGATATCAGACACCACTGGATATTGGGGAATGACAATTTTATTTATTTCACGCAAATCAATAATAAACCGATAGATCTTGCCATCTGAGTCTCTCTTAAGAATCGGTAGAATAGGGCTGTTACAGACATTATAAGGGACTTCCTCCACCACCCCTGCAGAAATCAAATCCTGAACAATATGTGTCAGTGCAATTTCACCTTCCTTCGAAATCTTATACTGTGGCACTCGTGGTAGAGGGGCCCCCTCCTTAACAGTAATGTGTATTGGTGGAATGCGCATCTCTCCCACATCCGTATCTGATGTCGCCCACAACGAGTGCGGCAGAGAGGCCAAAGCAGGGATATCTAAAATGGCATAAAATCTGTCAGGGTCAGGGCAATCCTCAGGGTCAGGGTAGTTGTCATTCAGAATAACCCGCACTCCCTCTGGAGCGCAGCGTATTGTTGCTCGAAAATATTTAAGCAAGTCAATGCCCAGGATATTATCTGGGGTATGGGGTGATAACAAAAATTGGCCAAAACTAAAGTATTTGTCAATGCATAGTGCAAGGGGCTTGGACAATGGGCTGGGGGAGGGTGTGCCATCAAACCCTACACACGTAATCATTTCGCCAGACAGGGGAGCCCTCGGAACCAAGTTTTTCGACAGAGCGCTACGAGTAGCTCCTGTGTCGACTAGAAATTGATCAGTAGAACCTAAAATACCCGCTGTTACATATGGACCTTGCTGATCTACTGGCACTTCGACTGATTCCTTACCCCATCCTACGCAATCCTATGCATGCACATAATCCTGATGTTCCACATTCTCTCCTTCCGAAATCTGATATTGATTCCGTCTATCAAACGTATTTCGTTCGTCCTGGCCACGGCCCCTCTCCTCAACCTGTCTACGATCACCTCCGCCACCTCTCGTTCCAGTATAACCTCCTCTTGACCTTCCACTACCTCGACCACGCTGACTACGCTGTTCACGAAGTACCGGACAATCGTCGGCCCAATGCCCAAACTCCTTACAATAAGCACACTGATCCTCCGCAATGTCCGTACGACCATACGATGCGTTTCCTCCACCTCGTCTACCTCTATCATTCCCTCTACTCTGTGTTCCCCGGACCTGCGCCAACATCACCTTCGTTTTCAATTCTTTCGTCTTTTTCTCTACACTTTCTTTAGCCTCCACTGCCTGCCGCTCATAATATTGAGCCATAGTTAACAAGGACGCAGGGGTAGCCGTGGCCCAGGAACTTTCACTCGACTTCAATCGCTTTGCAATCTCTGGTAGGAGATTAGCCACATACTTATCTACAAACAAATGCCGGCCCGTATCATCTGTTAAAGATTGACCACTGTAATCATGAAAGGCCTCCTCGAAGCGCGTAAAGAAATCGGAAACCGTTTCGTCGGGTTTCTGCTTGCACGACGTTAACATAGTCCAATCAATCTTTTTGGCGGGAACAAGCGTTTTTAATTTACGCAAAATAGCTGCCGGGAGTTCTAGGATTAGCTGACAAGGCTTGCATGCTGGTGCCCTGTCTAAATCTGCAGCATTTATTTCTTTCCATGTCCCTCCCAATATTGCCTCATCATTATTTTTACGAATCTGCCGCCACATATCAGGGGGTAATATCAACCCAAAAAACAAATCTATATCTACAAGAGTCATCACACAAGACGATATAGCCCCCTCCACCCCCTCATAAAATGCCGCTGGATTTTTCCGGAGATCAGGTAAAGAATTTTTCAATGCCATGACATCTGCTCTATTCCATGGCGTATATACCCAATTATACACAAAATACCCTTTCGCATCCTTCGACAACTTATCATCATCCGTACCTTCCCCTTTTGGTGGAACATACAAAGGCGCGGCTTCACGCATAGGCATAACATGCAACGCAAAATTCTTATCTGAACCACGAAGAGAACACTCCTTAGCCTCCCCGTTATTTCCCGGCTCGGACTCCTTTTGCCTCCGTTTTCGTTCCTGTCGCAATTGGGTTGTCTCATCCCGCAGCTTGATCAATTGCTTGAACAGGTCGTCAACATCTGTAAGATCAAAATCACCTTTAGCTAAATTCTCACGATACACCGACAACACTTTAGGCTCAAGCGTATCAGAAAGTTCACGATATGCGTTTACAACTTCATCCGCCAGACTGGACAGAAAATACATTAATTCAAGATCCGACCACCCTTTCTTCTCTGTTAACAACTGCTCCTGAGTAACACAATGCTTATTCACTTTACGAGCCCAACTACGTAAATGAGCGGACCTATCCGCAGTAAACCTGAGAGCCGATACCCCCTTCTGATTCGACTTATCCTTTCCATCATCCTCGGAATCCGCAGCCGGAGCCGTCGGCAAAACGTACGGAGGCGGTGACCGCTCTAACAAAGAAAAATCATCAATTTCATTATTAAGGACAGGATAGAGTGGTCGGCGAATAGGAAACTGACCAGTCGTTTGCAAATTACGCTCCCGTTCCTCCCTTTCTTTCTTCTCCTGAGCCTCCTTTTCCTCAAGCTGTAAAGCCTTATCCCGAGCAGCCTTGCGCTGCTCTTTGTCCGCCAAGGCAACCTCACGCTTCATTCGCTCACGCGCCGCTTTCTCCCACATTCGCACGCAATCAAACATGTTTTGTCTAGACCTGCGTTGAAACATACATTGCTCTACAAATTGGATTTTACTCAAATCGTACGACCCGTGTAGGGGCCATTGCAATTCGGGATCGGCCTTAGTGTACTTATGCCATAATTTACTGTACATAATAGGTGGAAGGCCGAATTTGATATACATGTCCCTATTTGGTGTTCCCTCTGGGGGAGCCGGCTGTGATTCCGCTAACCTAATTGAGGTACCTTCTCCAAAACAACACATTCCCCGGAGTGTGCTAAAAACAGGCATGTTCAAAAAGTATCACGAAAGCGTGACACCGGACAAAATGGCACTTACAGTTCTTCTCACGATTGTGCCGCTCAAAGGGAAAAAACAAAGTTAGAGAAACATCTCTACATGCCTGCCTATGTGAAGTGCACTACACATATAAGTTCAAAGATCACAAATTCACAATGTTAGCTAACTCAAATCAAAGTTCCTAGAACTCGGCAAGTGTCCGAAGACTACCTCACCGATCACAAAGCACAGATTTTCAGTAAGCGTCCGAAGACTACCTTACCAAACACAATTCGTAGAACTTCAGTAAGCGTCCGAAGACTACCTTACCGAACACAAAGCTTACCAAATACTCAAATGTCCAGGTTCCAACTGCCAAGGTCTTGTAAGCCAAATCAGCCAAACGGCACTTTCTCAGCGATGCGGACACTTCGAAAACTCAGTCGGAGACCGGCGCCACCTGGAAGGTCAGATCGGAAGGAAAGGAAAAAACACTGTGGCAGCCAAGACTCGGGTCACTCGTGGCAGCGCGCGCCCATGGCGGATTTCCAAGCCTTCGTCACGACCTCTCCTTCGAGCATCCGAGTCGCCGATGAGTCCCTTCGTGGTCGCCAATTGAAGTATTTTGGGGTTCCCAAGGCCTACACGCTCCAGAGATTACCCACTTACACACAAGAACTATTGGCACGGAAACTGTAAAATGCAAAGAACAAGTTTATTAAGACCCCATGGGGTGGTGGTACACTCAAACAGCACCCTTCGGTAATGCTAGAGGTATCACACCGAACACCGATGTGACCCCGTTTATATACAATTTTGGGGCAATAAAAGTTTAGGCGGCACAAGTTAAGACACAGTTTTAGAGACATATATGGTCATGTTTTGGAATACTGCCAGCTCATTGGAGAGTTTCAAACCTGCTGGTCAGTTAGCGGCACATTCCTGAAGGTTTACGGGTCAGTGAGAACTGCGCATGTGTGGCTTGACCAGTACTAAAAATAGCCTGTTGCTGGGCAGATGAGAGTGGTCAGTGGAACGGACAAAGGACTAAAGGGCACGTCGGCCACGAGGCCGCTCATGGTCTAAGATGGCCGCTGCAACGTTCAAAATGGCGTTTATCGTATATAGCCAAGTTAAAGAGGACAACGTGTAGATTCGGCTAATCGCTAATCCGAACGAGCCAATTACGACAGGATGGCTTTACTTTTTTCTAGCTGGGGGCCCCAGGTCAGGCTATCATTTAACCTTACTCCCAGGTAATCAAAGTACAGAACTTTCTCAAGGGGGACCCCCTTCATGAACACATTTCCTCTATACTTTCTAAGGGGATTATTGGCCATAACTTTGGACTTGGTGGAGTTTAATTCTAGACCTCTTTCCTCACAGAAGGAGACAAAAGCATTTAATTCTGCTTGCAGCCCCATTAGATTTTGTGAAATTAGCAGGCTGTTGTCCGCAAACATCAAGAAAGGAATAGACACACCTGCTATTTGGGGGGCATCGTGTTTGAAGTCAATCAGTCTGCCTACTGCTTCATTAATGTATAGGCTAAATAGAGTGGGAGAAGAATGCACCCTTGTCTTACCCGTTTGTTGATCTCGATCCTATCCGTCAGGTCCCCTAGATTATTCCACCTAACCTTTGGGTGTGTGTTTGCATGTAGGACTTTCAGTAGCCTTAACAGGTCAGGAGGAATACCATACCCATCCAAAATATCCCATCGGGTTTCCCTTTTGGCCAGGTGAAAGGCCGCTCTCAGATTGATGAAAGCAACATATAGATGGTCACGCTATAAGGTGACATATTTCCAAGTTATCACCTTCAAGCGGAGGACCTGGTCCAGTGTACTAAACTTACGTCTAAACCCTGCTTGCGCCTCTTCTAGGATGTTGTTCTGGTCTATCCAATCATTAAGGTCAAACAACACTGTTAGAAGTGGGGGTCTCTATTTGGCAAGGGTTTGCACCTTTGTCCAAGTGGGGACCCTTCCTTCTAGTCAGGATAAGGGAGTTACACTCCTAAAATAACCCCTGCTCACCCCCTTGGTAGCTTGGTGTTGGACTTGGCCCTTTTTGCAGGGTCATCCCTAAACTTTTTGCCTTTCTCCTAGCCTTTTTCCTGACATGGTGTTGGGGGTTTTAGGCTTCTGGGCACTTTAGCACTGCTGTCCAGTGTAAAGTGTGTGCGCTCTCTGTGTTAAATATGGTAAGATTGGTCTACACCTGTTTGGCCTATTTAATTTACCTATCAGTCCCTTGTAAAGTGGTATCTCAGATACCCAGAACTGGTAAATTAAATGCTACTGGTGGGCTTGCAGCTCTGATTGCACCACCCACCAAAGTAGCCTTGCAAACCTATCTCAGGCCTCTACCATTGCAGGGCCTGTGTGTGCAGTGTTACTGCTGCTGTGACTTGGCACCTAAAGTGTGTGCCATGTCCGTGACCCCCCTTTTACTACATGTCAGTCACCCCTAAGTTATGCCCTAGCTAGCTCTATGGACAGGGTGCATTGTAGGTAAAATAGAGGACATGTACCTTAAGTGTGTGACATGTCCTGGTAGTGACAAACAGCCATTTTAGTTTCTCACTACTGTGGGGCTGCCCTCCCATAGGAATGCATTGGGGATTCTCTGATAAGTGTTTCAGTGGAAATTCCTGATATGAGAGGCGCAGCGTGGTCAAGTTTGGTATGTTTGGAATAGTAACAATAAATACTACGCAAGGGTGTGCGCAGATTTATTATAACTATTTTAGAAATGTCACTTTTAGAAGTTGGCATTTCTGTGTGCTATGTGTCTGCCTACCTGATATGAAATGCATGTCTGGCTTTTGAGTGACAGGGGCTGGCAGGTGTGTGGCTCCAGGATGGGAAGGGTGAGTCAGCACTAGGCTGAATGGGACATCTGCATATGCAGTAGTGGGAGCAGCAGTCCCTGGTCCCTGAATAGGAGGTGCCTACCCTAGTGAATGCTGGCTCCCCCCCCCTGTGGTGTGTCTGATGACGAGCCCCCACCTGACAAAGGAGGGTGTGAGCACTGTACACAAAGTGCTTCAACACCCCTCAGAACCAGTTGGAACTGGTTCCCCCGAACCCTGTGCTCTGCAGAACAAAGAGAATGGTGGTATAAATGTAGGGGCTGTGACCTCATGAAAAAGTGCTGTGTCTGTACTTGCTGGGGTTTGCTGCTGCTGGGGCCCAGGAGGAACCGCCATGGGGGCTTGCCTCCCTGCTGGAGGGCCCTGTGTGCTGGCCTCCCTGGGCCCAGCTATGCCCCTTGAAACCTGATAAACTTAGTGTCTTGTGGGCACTTTATTTTACACTGAAGAGGAGCGTTTTCGGGCTTTAAACTGCAGCGCTGGGCTGCGAGCGTACCTCGAGGGAATCCCGGCATGGGGATTCCCCCCACACTGCACTAGAGCCAAGCAGGAGCCCACCACGCATATGCGCTATTGTTGGGAGCACCTCTGGTGCTCCTCTGAGCAGGAGCCCACCCGCATGTATGTGCCTTGGAGCGGGTGCCCACTCCGCTTTATGCCTCGATCCTGTGAAGCGGAAGCCTACCCCACTGTTTTATGCTCCTGTATAGTGGGAGTCTACCCCGTATTTGCGTATCGTGGAGTTTAGTGCCTACCCTGCACTTGCAGCAAGAAAAAGCGGAGAGAAGCAGCCGGCTGCCGCAATCGGCGGCAAAACAGGGTGTCAGGCAACTGCAGCTGACTGAGGTTGGGGCCTGCCGCGCAGGGCTGGAAGTGAAGAGGAGGCCTGCCGGCCCGGGCGAGGCTCCCGCGAGCTCTTGGGAGCATCAGTGCCAAAGGAGGAATATAAAGGCCCACGGGAGCCCACCCCGCCTACCTAGAGGCAGCAGAGGGCGGCCGGAGTAGGATTCTAGGCGGGGCGCCCGTGGTGAAGAGAGAGCCCCGCGTGTTGCTGCACCGGAAGAGGAGAGCAGACAAAGCCTCCCCAGTGAGGGAAAAGAGCTGAGAACCGGCCTGGTAGAGCCCCGGACAGAACCCGGTGAGTGGAGGCTCTTCGATGCAGAGCATCAGACCCAGAGATGAGAGAAGATCCCGAGCAGCCCCCGGTGAGTAGGGCTTCATGTTGACACAGTGCTAGTGCCTAGTTTCAGAGCAGTCCCATAGATTCAGGGCCCCAGTGGGGGTCCCGAGGGCCAGTGGTACCCGTGCCTTCCTCCTTTTTGGTCCTGTGGTGTGTCTGATGACGAGCCCCCACCTGACAAAGGAGGGTGTGAGCACTGTCCACAAAGTGCTTCAACACCCCCCAGAACCAGTTGGAACTGGTTCCCCCAAACCCTGTGCTCTGCAGAACAAAGAGAATGGTGGTATAAATGTAGGGGTTATGACCCCATGAAAAAGGTCTGTTTCTGTACTTGCTGGGGTTTGCTGCTTCTGGGGAAGAGGAGGAACCGACTTGGGGGCTTGCCTCCATGCTGGAGGGCCCTGTGTACTGGCCTTCCTGGGCCTAGCTATGCCCCTTGAACCCTGATGGACTTAGTGTCTTGTGGGCACTTTATTTTACCCTGAAGAGGAGCGTTTTCGGGCTTTAAACTGCAGCGCTGGGCTGCAAGCGTACCTCGAGGGAATCCAGGCGTAGGGATTTCCCCCACACTGCACCAGAGCCAAGGGGGAGCCTACCCAGCGTATGCGCTATTGTTGGGAGCGCCTCTTGTGCTCCTCTGAGCGGGAGCCCACCCTGCATGTATGTGCCTTGGAGCGGGTCCCCACTCCGCTTTATGCCTTGATCCTGTGAAGCGGAAGCCTACCCCACTGTGTTATGCTCCTGTATAGCGGGGGCTACCCCGCATTTGCGTATTGTGGAGCGGGTGCCTACCCTGCACTTGCAGCAAGAAAAAAGCAGAGAGAAGCCGCCGGCTGCCGCAATCGGCGGCAAAACAGGAAGTCAGGCAACCGCAGCTGACTGAGGTTGGGGCCTGCCGCGCAGGGATGGAAGTGAGGAGGAGGCCTGCCAGCCCGAGCGAGGCTCCTGTGAGCTCTTGGGAGCATCAGTGCCAAAGGAAGAATATGAAGGCCCGCAGGAGCCCACCCCGCCTACCCAGAAGCCGCAGAGTGCGGCCAGAGTGAGCAGCGCTGGTGCAGGATTCTAGGAGCGGCTCCCGTGGTGAAGAGAGAGCCCTGCGTGTTGCTGCACCGGCAGAGGAGAGCAGACAAAACCTCCCCAATGAGGGAGAAGAACTGAGAACCTGCCTGGTGGAGTCCCGGACAGAGCCCGGTGAGTGGAGGCTCTTGGATGCAGAGCAACAGACCCAGAGATGAGAGAAGATCCAGAGCAGCCCCCGGTGAGTAGGGTTTCATGTTGGCACAGTGCTAGTGCCTAGTTTCAGAGCAGTCCCATAGTTTCAGGACCCCAGTGGGGGTCCGAGGGCCAGTGGTACCCATGCCTTCCTCCTTTCTGGTCCTTTTTACAGCTGCCCCGCATAATAGAGGGCAGCTGCAACGATGGGGGCAATGGTGATGTAGGGAGCCCCAGTGGGGGCCCCCTTTACTTTGTTGCAGCTGCAAGGTGGCGCATGTTTATGCAGAGAGCCCCAGAGCAGGGCCTCTTTGGTTTTCCCAGCTGCACTGCACCAGCGCAGGCAGCTGCAACGTTTTGGCATATTTGTATAGAGAGTCCCAGTCGGGCTCTCGGTGCACAGTTGGTGCCAGTGTCTAATCTTCTTGATCACAGCTGCACGGCAATTAGCACCAGCTGCCACGTTTAGGCCTGCGCAATTGCGCACTTTTGGGATTCTGCTGCACTGGCAGCCAGCCCCGACATTTTGGACATAGGGCATTTGAGCCATCTGAGAAGAAAAGTTGTCTGGGTGGTCAGTTGTAGGCTGGTAGGGCGCAGTGCCCTACTGTGATTTATGTATGATGTGCCAAATGTGATTTATGCACCCTGATTTACGCCTCTAATGATGTTTATGCCCATGAGGTTATTGCATAATGTGCTTATGCTGGTGAGGCCTAATGCGTAATGTGTTTATGCTTAGGAGGAGGGTGTCTAAAGCTAATGTGGTTATGCCTAATGTCATGCAGGATATGTTTTAATGCTAATGTGATCTATACGCTGTGTGTGTGTTGAGCAAATGCTTTACACTTTGCCTCTGGGATAAGCCTGAGTGCTCGTGCCAAGCAACCAAGGGGGTGAGCAGGGGTTATCTTCAGCGTGTATCTCCCTTGCCCTGACTAGAGTGGTGGTTTCTGCCTGGCTTTGGCACAAGCTTTAGCCAACCAAAAATCCCATTTCTAACACTTGGCATGAACAGTCAGGCTTATCTTAGAGGCACTGTGTAAAGCATTTGCACATAACCCACAGTAATGCAGTGTAAGCACTACAAAAGGACACCACACCATTTTAGAAAAATATCCAATATAGTTATATACTTAGAACAAGACCAAAAACGATAAAAAATCCACAACACAGTACTTCAAAGTGTATACTTTGCAAGAATACTTAAAAAAAACACAGTTCGTACTAGCCGTTAGCTCTGTCCGGGGCTACCATGATGCCGAAAACAACAGAGCCTAACAGTTCCAGCCGATCGCGTCGATACGGGCCAGCGAAGGCGTGAACAGGCTTGATAACAGTACCTTTCTTGTTGCGGATAACACGTTGGTGCGAGCCGGTCGTGGCAAGCGTCGCGGGTGCGTTGCAAAAATGGAAGCGGTGCAGGGTGAGGTGTCCTCCCGATGCGGTGCAGGCAGCGGCGACAATCGTCCAGATGGCATCAGTGAGACCAAGGCTTACAGTGCAGGGCGAGACTGTGGTTGTTGAGGTGCTGGCAGGTTGCAGTGCAGGCAACAGAGCCAGTTAGGTGGAGCTGATGCTGGTCGGCCCAGACGGCTGTGTGAGACAAGGCGGCGCGCTGTGAAACTTTACGAGTGGTGCCCCCAACCACAATGCGGTCACAGGTGTTGAGTCAACAGCAGCGACAGCGTTGGTGAGACCAGGATGGCAAAGTGAAGCAAGGCGGTGCAGAGTGTGTTGCCCACAGGTCATGGTGCAAGCAGTGGCTCGATGGCGCCGGCGTCGTTCATCGTCGTAGGTGAGACCAGGGATGTGGTGCAAGATGTGGACGGTGCGGTCTGCGGTGCTGTTAGGACACACGGCCAGCGACAGAGTCAGTGATGGAATCAGTTACCTTCTCTGTGTCGACTGAAACAGCAGTTCCAGAAGTGGTACCCAGAGGTTGGTAAAGTCTTTGCAATCCAGGAGACTTCAGAACAGGAGTCAATTCTGCTTCAAGCCCTTGGAGATACTCAGCACAAGTTAAAGAAAGTCCAGTCCTATCACTTCCCAAGGTAGAAGCAACAACTGCAGGCCAACCCAAAAAGCGAAAACACAGCAAAGGGGCAGTACTTCTCCTGGCAGTTCTTCCAGCTATTCTTCTTGGCAGGTTCCTTGATTCCAGCTAGTTCTAAACTTCAGGGGTTTGAGACCCAATATTTATACCCCAAAATCCTTTGTCCTCGAAGGCAGAGAGTGTCTGTGCTTAGTCCAAATCAGTTCTGTCCTCACTGGCCTTGCTCCCTGGCTGGGGGTGGAGACTGCATTGTCCAAAGCAGACGGCCTATTCAAAGGCAAGGGAAATCTCATCCCACCACTCTAAATGCAGACTGGGCCTATTCAGGTGTTAGTGACAACTCCTCCCACTACTCTGAATGCAGCCCAGGTCTATTCAGCCCAGCCTTGACCATCTAGACTCTCTGGACCTACTACTCCTCCCCAGTTCCTGTCATCCCAAAGCCAAACAGTAAATCCACAAACCCAGCAGAGGCACACAGGATGGCTTAGCAAGAAAATACCTACTTTCTAAAAGTGGTAGTTTCAAACACAGAATGTAAAAATCACCTTTACTAAAAGATGCATCTTTAGATTCTGAGTTCAGGCATACTAAACTGTATTTCTCTACCTTGTTCCCAGGGGTAGTTATGTTTATAAATTGTTATAAACAAACAGCTATGGGAACAGGTAGCCTTGCAATAGTGAAACTCAAAATTGGCAGTAATTCACTATCAGGACATGCTACACACACCAAGGCATGTCATACCTTTCACATACACTGCACCCTGCCCACAGGGGTTTCATGGGCCTACCTTAGGGGTAACGCACATGTAAGAAAAGGGAAGGTTAGGGCCTGGCAAGTGGGTGCACTTGCCAAGTCACCATGGCAGTTATAACTGCGAGCAGACTCTGCAGTGGGAGGTCTGAGTTACCTTTTCAGGGCTACTCATGTGGGTGGCACCATCAGTGCTGCAGACCCACTAGTAGTATTTGATTTACAGGCCCTAGCACGCTCAGGCTGACTAGTAAATCAAATGTACCAATCATGGAAACGCCAATCCATAACACAACTTACACAGAGAACATATGCACTTTAGTACTAAACAGCAGTGGTAAAGTGCCCAGAGTCCTAAAACCAACAACAGCAGGTCAGGAAAAAATAGGAGGAAGACGCAACAAGTTTGGGGATAACCCTGTAAAAAGGGCCATCTTCAACAAACACACAGCAGGCTAATGGGTCTGTAATTAGAAGGGTTTGATCTTTCTCCCTTCTTGTAAATGGGTATAATAATCGCCCATGCCATGTAGGAGGAATAGAATTACCTTTTACGATGCTGTTAGAAACAGCATTCAGATATGGTAACCAGATGTCTGGTTGGGACAAGAAGAGGTCACCCGGGATACCTTCAATCCCTGGTGCCTTTTCTTTTTTCATTTGTTGTACCCCCAGATGAGTTTCAGCTAGGGTGAAACAGAGATGATCTTCTGACGTGGTAAGTCCACTGCTCTCTGCGTTGGTTACATTTCCCGCATCGGTACCAATAACCCCTATGGGGGGACTTGCTAGGTTGTTTTGTTACTGATTGCCCCCTTGTACAGACCACTGAAGTGTGCAACCAATGTTTCAGGTTTTATCGCTAATTCCAAGTGGTTGGCAGTAGAAGAATTAGCAGATATCAATTTCCAAAAAGTCTCCCTTTTCTGGAGCATCGGCCATTAGCAACCACGGTTCCTCCTCCCACTCCCTTTAGGCTTTACTAAACGTAGTTTTATATCTATTTCTGGCCTCTGAAATTTCAGATCTTAGGCCCTTTTTAATAGCACATAACAGGAGGGATATTTCCAAATGGCAAGATTTTGTATACCAGGAGGGCATTTTCTTTTGGAGAGCGCCTCTTTTCTGCTTTATCTCGAAGCATGATCTTAATATACCCATGAGTTCACAATGGATAGAGACAAAGTTGATACTGCCTATGTTTGTGAGGTATACCGGAGAGAGTTTGTGCATGAAAAGGTTGTATAAATGTGTCATAATCTTGGTGTCCCTCACCGTGGCTGCCCATTTAATATTCCTCAAATTGCTTGTAAGGGCTAAAGGGGGCATGGTTACTACAGGTTCTGGTTTTACATCAGTGAACGCAATCATATAGAAGATTGCGCTTAGAGCCCGCTGATCACTATCTGGTCTAGGTACCACCTTCCTATCGTATAGATCTGGCCATAGCTCACTGTCCAATTGTATATAATCTATTCGTGAAGTGCTCAAACCTTTTAAAGGTAGGACACGGAGGGCAGTCATATTTTGTATTTCTGTTAGCAACTCTCATCCCATGATCTAATATTAGGTCTACAATTTGGGAGCCCACTTAAGTTATTTTTTTTCTATTCTTATGATCAAAAGAGGGTGTCATGGGAGTTCTTAGACCTATCGCAGTGTTGGTTTCCTGAGACTTGTCTAGATCATAGAAAATATTTTGTTTCCACTTGTGAGAAACTCTCACTTTAGCCGAATACAATCTTCCAGCTTAGGCTCCATGGTCTCTGAACATCTTCCCTGTAGGCTCTAGTGACTTCATTCTTCTCTGTTACCTACAAACAATTTGGGAATCTAGGACCTAATCCCAATTGAAGAAGAGCTGTTCCATGGCCAAGGTCTCATCTCTTGTTACTCAGTAATTCAGCAGAGTCTACCTTGAACCCTGGACCTTCTTCTAGACCGCATGCGATCACTCGTGCGTTACAGCTTACCACCCCTATTTTCTGCTATGTCTGGCCAAGATCTAGCTAGTCTTCCTGCCAGTATATGATGGACAAGCAGTTTGATGTCATCTTCTGCCACTCTCTTTGGAAAGACAAGAAACTTTAGTCTTCTAAGCTCTCGCTTAATTTTTAGTTATTTGCCTTCGTCACACTAAGCCTGACCAAATGATTAATGACCCCACCTCCAACGAAACAGCGCATCTTCCAATCTATTCAATCGGAATCTGAAAATGCTATTAAAATATATTATCCTCTGTGCACCATCTCCCCATTTTCTCCATGTTCTCATTGATGGATTTCACATAATTGTTTTCAAAGTGAAAATCAAACTGCAAGCATACTTTGAAGCCCTTACCAACTCTTACTTCCAAAACTTCAACCTAACACTTGAGCTTCATCCACAGTCCCCTGAGCGTACAATCAACAATTTGCTCAAGCCATCAAGCTCACTTACCACACCCCCCTGCGAATCAGCTCCTGATTTTGCATCATTCTTCTCAACAATCACCAAACTAGAAAAAACCCTTGCTCCACCTCCGCCATCTTACAACATCATTATACCCCAGTCTCATTCTGCTAAGCTGTCGTCCTATATTACATCTTCTCAAACCAAACCCGCCAAATCATCTTGTGTACCATCAGGTCCACTTAGGCTACACACATCTTTCTCTTTTCTCAAAGGCCCTTCTCTATCTAACGTCTCAGTTTAACTACTCTGATATTTAACACTACCCCACTGTGCTTCAAGTCTGGATTGGCTCCACCTCTTAAACGCATGAGGCCCTTCCTGTCCTTCCAACAAATAACTCAACCCCCTTTGTGTCCAAAATATTGAAATGGCTTTTCTTTAGCTGCCTCATACTCTACCTAATGTTATCAATTTACTCAACTCCCTTGAGCCAGGCTCCCATGCTCATCAATCAACAGAAACTTCTATCACTCTCTATCTACTATAGCCAACTTCACCACTTTCCACCAAAATCAAATTTCTGTATCCCCATACTTCCAGACATATCTGTTGCCTTCAACACTGTCAATCATACGATTACACAATCCTCTCCTAACTCACTAGGCAAAACAGCCCTAGCACATAAGTAGTTCGCAAATCATCTGTCTCACCTCTGTTTTTGAATAATGTATGTGTGTGGGAATCGCACTCGTTTCTTAAAAAATAGAACAACTAGTTAGGTATGTGTGCTATGCCAGATTAACGCCTGCTAGCGTTGGAATATAAGTGTAAGTGGCCTAACCCCAGAGGGCAGCTAGGACTCTGACATACAGCTACAACTAGTGGTATTCCTTTTAAAACAATTTAATCATATATACATGGAATTTCAAACAATAAGCATTCGGTGATCAGTTTTACATTTACACTTTTTCATTTCATTACTTTGTGTTTCAAACGATATACACAATACATTTACATGGCAAAATACATTTACATCATAACCCAATGCATTTCGGAACTATGTTCCTTCGTCAGGGGTTCTGTTGAAAAGAAAAGATAGGAAAAGAAATAAAGGAAACTAATTAAAACGATGCCGTTTTGTGTCATTATTTTTATATATTAGTTGCTTCCTAATTATAAGTTTTAAATGACAGAGCTAAGTTTATCATTGTGATTATAGAGGATATTTATTGATTCTACTGAAGAATCGAAATTATAAAACCACATTTTGTGTAGTCTTACCTATTTTGTTGAATGTGGGGTTCAAGAACACACGCAATGTCAAGCGATTAACCATTGGCATCTGTTGATAGATATATAATTGTTTTTAAATGGTGTTATATATCCTTTTGTCAAGGAGATTTTACCACACTAGGTCTTACCTATTTAAAACAATGCTGGTAAGTCGCTGGATAATCGTGACAACCTATAGATTAAATAAAGTGCATTTAGAATTCAAACATATGGGACTAATGTAAATATTGCTGTTGATCGAAAGCGGTGTGGCATTGCACATCTCGCCTGTGTGAAGAGAGGCTTTTTCTGACAGGGTTGAAGGATAGTGTCAAGTTCCACAAGTGTGAATACTAGAAAGGAGAAAATATGGTCGTTTTAGAACGTGCAAGTACGGTGATTTTAAAACGTACAATCCGAAAAAAGTATCGGGAGGTGCAAATTCGGGAGCGACTTACCCGTGATGACGAGAGAAATGGAGCAGCAGCGCTTCGCCTCCGTGTCCTGATGGAACGTAAAAACGTATTTCCTAGTTTCACTGTTCGTTTTAAATAGAGGTAGACAGAGGAGCTTTTGGAAATGCAGAAAGTCGATAAAAAACTGTATTATATGCGTATATGATATCCCTATTTTAGTGAATATTAAATATTTCACTTAGATTACCAAAAAGTGATGAGGTAATAGTTGCTTCATGAATTACGAGATTTACCGAATTTACACTTCAAGATTATCAGAATGGAACCGTATAGTGCTTTACACTTAAATTCAATCGTGTTAAGCAAATAATTATAAATAATCGAGAGTATACTGAAATACTCATGAATAAAATGGTGGTTGCATGCTTACTGACAATAGTAAACACTGAAATAGGACTATAGTATTACTTAGTGAGAACTTTATTGTTCCAATTTCATTACGCTCGTGTGCCGTATGGTAATTGTTTTACTCAAAGGTTCTACTGCGTGATACTACCGGACTAGATTGGAGAATTCAAACCGGATTGAATTAAAAGAAAATTTGTGATTTCATTCTTACAAGTGATAGTAAACATTTAAGTTAGACTAAAACATTTTTCTATGCAAACTTTATTGTTCAAGTTTTATTACACTTATATATTATATGGTGGTGTTTAAAGTTTAATCAGTTGAAATTATGTGTTGAGTTTATGAATGGTCGGAAATTATTATAATTCTTTCGATCCTGAGCGCATCGGTGTTATGCTACTTAGAAAATAGGGTTTACATATTTAGAATATGAATTAAAAAAAATTGAGTTTCTGGGTAGATGAGACAGGCGTGTGATGAACTATCTGTGAATGTCAATTTTAAATTTGCGTATTATGGATGTGGGGTTTGTGGAATGGTTGAATTTCTAGATTGATAAGGTTAGCGTGTGATGGACTTTCTGTGGATCGCAAGTTGCTATTTTAAATTCATTCATAAGAAACATGCCATCTCTAGTTTGTCATTGAGACCTAATGATGCTAGCGTTTGTAGCCTCTTTATCCAGAAAACGTCTTGTTGAAGAAAGATTTTTGAGTTGTCGAATCCAGGCTTTTGGGATACTACTTCAATTATTTGGAATTTTAATTGGGCTATTGAATGAAGATACTCTGACCAGTGGATTGCTAGTGGTGAAGTAGTGCTCTTATTTCGTATTCTGCTCTTATGTTCTGAAAGTCTTATTTTTAGTTTCCTCTCCGTTTTGCCTACATATATGAGTCCACAAGGGCATTTAATTGTGTAGACTAAATGATCTGAATCACAGTTTGCTGTGTGTCTCAATTGGATTTTTTCTCCAGTTCTTGGGTGGGATAGTATGTTACCTGTAATAGCATTATTACAGTTCTTACAGTTCCAACACTTTGTTGTGCCTTTGTAGGGGCTCTGTGTAGCTTGAGGCAGTTGTCTACTTGATGCAGTAAGTAACTCTTTAAGGTTTTGTCCTCGTTTGTATGAGAAGAGAGGTTTTTCTTTGAATTTTCTGTTTCTAGTATTTCCCATCTTTTGAGAATAATCTTTTTAATGTCTCTTGACGCTGAGGAATATTTTGATACAAAGACCATCCTTTTACTTGATTGTTTTGGTTTCTTTTCCAGAAGGGAAGATCTTGCTATTGAATTTACTCTTGTGATTTGTGAATCCAGTTGTTCTGGGGGATATCCTTGCTCTATATATCTTTGCTTTTGCTCTTGTAATGCTTGGTGACAAATGCTTTGTTCTGAGGAAATCCTTCTTATTCGCATGAATTGAGAAACCGGAAGGTTATTGATCAATGCTTTTGGATGGAAACTTTGGTGGAGTACTGCAGTGTTTTTGTCTGTTGGTTTTTTGTACACACTGATGTGAATTTGATTTCCTCTTAGCTCAACCAACACGTCTAAAAATGGAATGGCTTGTTTATCCATATGATAAGTAAACTGTATCCTTGGGTCAATTAAATTCAGAGTTTGGATGTTTTTGATTAGTGAAGTTTGTGAATTCCTCCAAATTAAGAATATATCATCTATATATATTTTGTAATATACCAAACCTTCTTTCCAAGTTTGGTCTGCCATGATGAAGTCATTTTCGAATTTGGCCATGAAGATGTTTGCATATACACAGGTTCCTGGAAAGCCCATTGCTGTCCCGTTAAGTTGAAGGTAAAAGTTGTCCTGCCACGTGAAATAACTGTTAGACAAAACTCAGAGAGTTGAATAATAAAGCAGTTGGTAGTTTCAGGTTTGTCCTCTTTCAATAAAGCCCATTTGACTGCTTCAAGCCCTAAGGCGTGGGGAATGGATGTATACAATGCTACAACATCAATAGAACATAGAATCCAGTCGTTTGTAGAATCAGGGCTGATAGTCATTAAGTTTCTCAAGAAATCTGATGTGTCTTCAAGATAACTTGGCCAGCATTGTATGAAAGATTGCAGGTGGTTATCAATAAATCTTCCCAGTTTTTGAAATATCAACTCACAACCAGAAACTATTGGTCTGAAAGTAGGATTGTTAAGGTCTTTATGTATTTTAGGCAAAAAATACATTCTAGATCTTCTTGAGAATCGTTGCCACAAATAGCGTTTAGTGTTTAGGTCAATCCAATTGAGTTTCTCTGCTTGGTCGAGGATTGTACTTAGTATATTGGCTATGTCTGTTGTTGGGTCCTTGTCGAGTTGAGCGTATGTGTTCTGTTCCATCCTCTCAATTCAGAGGGCCGACAAAGGAGGAGGATTGGTGATAATGGATACAACTTTCTACCTGGCTAAAGGAACTGAGCACGTAATGGAACAGAACACATATGCTCCGAAATGCATTGGGTTATGATGTAAATGTATTTTGCCATGTAAATGTATTGTGTATATCGTTTGAAACACAAAGTAATGAAATGAAAAAGTGTAAATGTAAAACTGATCACCGAATGCTTATTGTTTGAAATTCCTTGTATACATGATTAAAATGTTTTAAAAGGAATACCACTATTTGTAGCTGCATGTCAGAGTCCTAGCTGCCCTCTGGGGCAAGGCCACTTACACTCACCTCTTTTGTTGGTCAATTTACACTTCAAGTTACCTATGTCTACCTCATTTGCGGTAGGCCTCCCACAAAGGTCTATCCTTTGCGCTAGGCATTTCTCACTCTACACTATCTCCACAAAGAAAAGTATTTCCCCATTTTGGTTCTCACACCATCTTTGCCCTGATGACACTAAAATCTTTTGATTTACAAATTTTTCAATACCCCTTCATTCACAGGTACCTAACTGAACTGTCTCGCAGCCATTTATTTACAGGATGGCATTACAGAACTAGTTACTTACCTTCGGTAACAATATATCTGTAAAATACATATATTAGTTATAGATTCCTTACCTTGGAATTACCCCCAGGCGTCAGACTGGATCCGTAGAAATTATTTCGTAGCAGTACCCTTGCGAGTCGGTAGGTGGCGTCGATCTACTCCGCGTTCGTCGTTGGTGTCGTGATCGCCGGGATGACGTTGCGGTATCTACTTATATGCAGCCATCTCGCACTGACGTCAGTTTTTCACACGACATTCCACGCCAGAAGCGCAGAGCCATGCAAGACACTGACACACTGGTGAACAAAACTAGGGCCCTGAAAGGGAGTCTCTTACCCTAGAAGTCAGTTCGCAGAACGGGAAGGATGGGTGGGGCGGTAAGGAATCTATAACTAATATATGTCTCTTTCAGATATATCGTTACTGAAGGTAAGTGACTTGTTCATCTGAAAGAGACAATTAGTTATAAATTCCTTATCTTACAATAGATGCCCCAGCAATACCAATCCTGGACGTGGGCCTGCAAACTACGGGGCATATTACCAAGCAATAGCGATAATTATTGCTATTGCTTGGTTAGAGACAAAAGATTATCGCGGACCTGCGGCCATTTTTCTCGCAGATAAACCTTGGTATTACCAAGGTTTATCGCAAATGCGATAAAAATCGGCCGCAATGCATGAATATCGCTGAAAAGTCAGCGATATTCATGCATTACCGAGCTAATGCTCTTAGCCATGTTATCCACCTCCCATTGGATAACATGGCTAAGAACTGCTCAGGGCACGTGTTAGCTTTTGGAGATATTCGCGCTTAGCGCGAATATCTCCAAAAGTTGGTAATAGGAGATAGCGATGTTAGCGACTGTTTCCAGTCGCTAACATCTTGGCACGCCCACTTTGCATGTCATTAGTGATAAATATCACTGACATGCAAAGTGGGGCCCAAGATGGTCGCTATCTCCTACTAACTGTCGCTAACTGGTGTTAGTGACAGCTAGGTAATAGGGAGATAATTTTATCTCTGCTTTCTTGGCTTTTAAAGCCAAAAAAGCGGAGATAAACTCCCTTTATAATATGCCCCTAAGTTCACACCAGAAAGTCCTGGAGAACTGAACAGCCAAAGAAGCCGTCTCTCCTGACTTGGCTGTCCAGGCAGTAATGATTGGTAAACGTGTGCAATGAAGCCCACATGGATGCCTGGCAGATGTCATGAAGTGGACTCAACGTCCCAAAGCAGTAGTGGCTGCCGTCACCCTGATGGAATGGGCACGCAGTCCTACCAGAGGTTCCTTTTTTGCCAATGAATAACACATTTGTATGCAAAGAACGACCCACCGAGAGATGGTTCGCTTTTGAATGGCCCGGCCTTTCTTGGCGCCCACGTAGCCAACAAAGAGCTGGTCATCCACCCGGAATTGTTTGTGCGATCCAGATAGAAAGATAGCACACATTTTGGATCCAGACGGTGGATTCTCTCCTCCTCCGTTGAAGGATTTGGGGGCAGGAAGAAGGTGGGCAAAGTGATGGTCTGTCCAATGTGGAAAGAGGTAACCACTTCGGGAAGGAAAGAAGATCGAGTTCTAAGGACAACCTTGTCGGATGAACAGCAAGGAAAGAAGGCTTAGAAGACAGAGCCTGAAGCTCACTCACCCTGCGAGCAGAAGTAATGGCAATCACAAAAACAGTTTTTAAAGTTAAAAGTCTGAGAGAACAATTATGTAGTGGCTCGAAGGGAGTGCACATAAGGTAAGTCAAAACCAGATTCTAGTCCCACTGTGGCATTACGAAAGGAATAGGAAGAAAAAGATGAGTAATGCTCTTAAGAAATCTATTTTGCAATAGGGGACTTGAAAAGAGAAGGTTGATTGGGAAGCTGAAGAAAGGCTGAAACTGCTGATAGATAGCCCTTAAGTGTGCCTGCTGGGCCAAAGAAAGTAGGAACAAAAGAACCTTGGAAAGAGGGACTTAAAGGGGATCCACAGCCTTTGCTGTGAATCATGCCACACATTTGTTCCATCTGCAGGCGTATACCGTTTTAGTGGAGGGAGGCCTGGCAGTCAGAATAACATTACAGACTTTGGGAGGAAGGTTGAAAGCTATCAACTGTTGCCGCTTAATCTCCACGCAAGGAGGTGGAGGCTGGACAATTTCGAGTAGAGGACCGTCCCCTGTTTCTGCGACAGAAGATCCTCCCGAAGAAGCAGTCTGATTGGAGGATCGATGGCCATGTGTAAGAGCTCGGGATACCAGACTCTCCGTGCCCAATTCAGAGCCATAAGGATGACTTGGGGGGGCCTGGTCGCGCTTGATCTTCTTCAGCACTCTGGGTAGAAGTGGTATAGGTGGAAAGGCGTATAGAAGACCGCAACTCCACTGGTGTCGAAAAGCGTCGCCTAGCGAGTGCCGCCTTGGAAATTCCAATGCACATAACTGCTGACATTGCGCGCTCTGTTCGATGGGGAATAGATCTAACCAAGGCTCTCTGCACTGCCAAAAGAGACCTTGCACCACCTCCGAGGGAAGACGCCATTTGTGATCCATCATGCACCTGCGGCTGAGTTCGCCTGCCCTGGCGTCCAGAGAACCTGCCAGGTGTTGAACCACCAGAGTTATGCCCCGATGTTCCAGCCATCTACAAAGGCATAGAGCCTCTTCAGATAGGGTCCAGGGCCCCACCCTGCCCTGTTTGTTGCAGTACCACATGGCGGTGGTGTTGTCCGTGAACACCTACACTACTCTTCCCCGGATAGAGGTAAGGAATACCTTCAGTGCAAGATGAATTGCCTGGAGCGCCAGAAGGTTGATGTGGAGCCTGGATTCCGCCGGAGACCAGAGGCCTCTGATCTCCGCCTCTCCCATGTGGCCGCCCCATCCCAGGAGTGACGCATCTGCCCCCACTGTGAACTCTGGTTGGGGAAGGGGGAGGGATCTGCCGGTGACCCAATCCTAGTTCCTTAGCCACAACTGCAATTGGTGTGCAGTGCCCTCCGAGATCTGGACGCAATCAGAGAGATTCCCCTGATGCTGTGCCCACTGGAACTTCAGGTACAACTGCAGAGCCCGCATATGCCACCTGACATGATCCACCAGCAGGATGCAGTAGACCATGAGGCACAGCAGCCTCAGGGTCATTCTGACCAAAACCCGGGATAGGGGCTGAAACATCGGTATCATAGCCCGAATATCCCGGACTCACTGTTTGGGAGGATAGGCCCCCCTGTGCCGTGTCCAGAACTGTTCCGATGAAAAGGAGCTTCTGTGAAGGGGTCAGGTGCGACTTCGGCACGTTGACTGTGAACCCCAGTAAATGCAGGAGATCCGCCATAGTCTGTAGGTGGTCCACGACAGCCTGTGGCGAGCCCGCCTTTAACAGCCAGTCGTCGAGATAGGGGAAGACTGGAACCCCTGATCTGCGCCGTTGAGCTGCAACTACCACCATTACTTTCGTGAACACCCGAAGGGCGCTGGTAAGGCTGAAGGGGAGCGCAGTAAACTGAAAGTGCTCGTGGCATACCATGAACCGTAGGTAACATCTGTGGGCCGGCAGGATGGGGATGTGGGAATAGGCATCCTGCAAGTCCAACGCTACCATCCAGTCTCCAGGGTCTAGGGCAGACAAGACCTGAGCCAACCTCAACATTTTGAACTTCTCCTTCCAGAGGAAGCAGTTGACGTTCCTGTGATCCAAGATAGGACGCAATCAATCAATCAATCAATCATAACAGTTGTAAAGTGCACTACTTACCCATGAGGGTCTCAAGGCGATGAGGGCTGGGTAATGCTGGTACTGCTCGAAAAGCCAGGTCTTGAGAAGTTTTCTGAAGGTCAGCATGTCTTGGGTCTGCCGCAGGTGGGTGGGGATAGTGTTCCAGGTCTTGGCCGAGAGGTGGGAGAACGATCTGCCGCCGGATGTCGCTCTTCAGATGCGGGGGACTGTGGTGAGGGCGAGGTCAGCGGAGCAGAGCTGGCGGGCGGGGGTGTAGAAGCTGAGTCATCTGTTGAGGTAAGCTGGTCCGGTGTTGTGGAGTGCCTTGTGTGCTTGGGTGAGGAGTTTGAAGGTTATCCTCTTGTTGACGGGGAGCCAGTGCAGGTCTCTCAGGTGGGGTGTGATGTGGCTGTGGCAAGGGATGTCGAGGATCAGGCTTGTAGAAGCGTTCTGGATGCGTTGCAGGAGTCTCAGGAGTTAGGCTGAGGCTCCTGCGTAGAGAGTGTTTCCATAGTCCAGTCTGCTGCTGACGAGGGCCTGGGTGACCGTTTTCTCATTTTGGTGGGGATCCACTTGTAGATCCTGCGAAGCATGCAGAGGGTGTTGAAGTAAGAGGATGAGATGGCGTTGACCTGCTTAGTCATGGAGAGGGTGGAGTCGAGGATGACCACTAGGTTGCGTGCATGGTTGGTGGATGTTGGGGCATCCACCCAGTTCCCAGTGTGATCGGCCACCAGGAGTCGTCCCACGCCGAGGGGGTGGAACCGAGGATGAGGACCTCCGCCTTGTCCGAGTTCAGCTTCAGTCGGCTGTTCCTCATCCATTCGGCGACAGCCTTCATTCCTTCGTGGAGGTTGATTTTGGGGGTGTGGGGGTCTTTGGCTTTGGTGAGGGTGAGGATTAGATGGGTGTCGTCAGCATAGGAGATGATGTTGAGGTCGTGCAGTCGGGCAATGTGGGCGAGTGGTGCCATGTAGATGTTGAACAGCGTTGGGCTGAGGGATGAGCTCTGGGGTACGCTGCAGATGATCTCGGTGGCTTCGGAGCGGAAGAGGGGAAGGCGGACGCTCTGTGTTCTGCCGGCGAGGAAGGAGGTGGTCCAGTCCGGGGCCTTCTCTTGGATCCCAGCGTCGTGGAGGCGTGTTCGTAGTGTGCGGTGGCAGACCGTATCGAAGGCGGCTGAAAGGTCCAGAAGGATGAGGGCCGCTGTTTCTCCGTTGTCTAGCAGGGTCCTGATGTCATCGGTGGGAGCTGTATGGGCAGTTTCGGTGCTGTGGTTGCTGCGGAACCCGGATTGGGAGGGGTCCAGGATGCTGTTCTCCTCGAGGTAGCGGGTCAATAGTTTGTTGATGGTCTTCTCGATGACCTTCGCCGGGAACAGGAGCAGGGCTGGAAATTCTTGAGATCCTCGGGGTCCGCCTTAAGTTTTTTGAGTAAGGTCTAGATCTCTACGTGCTTCCAGCTCTCCGGGAAGGTTGCTGTCTCAAAGGAGATGTTGATGACTTTACGGAGATGGGGTGCGATGACTGTGCTGGCTTTGTTGAAGAAGTGGGGTGGGCATGAGTCTGACGGAGATCCGGAGTGGATGGTGTTCATGGTTTTGATGGTGTCGTCGTCTGTGATGTTGGTCTAGGCGAGCAGGTGGTTGGTGCAGATGGAAGTCATGGGGGTGGAGGTCTCGGTGGTTGTCGGGGCGGATTGTGGTGTTGAAGCTGTCGTGGATGTCTGCGATCTTGCAAGTGGAAGAAGGTAGCCAGCGAGCCGCACAGGTCTTGTGAAATTAGAACGTTGTTGGTGTTGGAGTTGGGGTTGGAGAGTTCCTTCATGATGTTGAAGAGCTCTTTGCTGTTGTGTGCATTGTTGTCTAGCGGTCTTTGAAGGAGGCCCTTTTGGCGGATCTGATGAGGTGATGGTGACTGCGGGTGGCATTCTTGTGGGCTGCGTTGCTGTCCAGTGTTTGCTCACGGAACCAGAACTTCTCCAGTTTTCGGCAGGTTCACTTGGAGGCCTGGAGGTCTTCAGTGAACCAGCTGCCTTTCTTGCTGGTGGGACTGTTGGAGGGTCTCTTGAACAGCCGAGGGTGTTGGCGCAGTCGTCGATCCTCTGGTTGCGGGCGGCGGTGTCGGGGTCGGCGGGTGGGCTCTGGGCAAGGGATGTGGTTAGCTGGCCTTCGGTGACTTTGCTCCAGCAGCGGCAAGGCATCTGTTGAGTGTGGTGGTGCGTGGTGGGTTTCCGGAAGGTGAAGTGGATGCAGCGATGGTTGGGCCAGTGAAGTTTGGTGGTGTGGCTGAAGGTGACGTGGGAGCATTTCGGAGAAGATGGGACGCTGGGTCCCACGTCCTCGGCCAGGCAGGGGCTGAACAGTTTGCGCAGGCTTGTGGCTCTGGGTGGAAAGTGGTGGGGCACCCCTTCCGTAGCCACAAAAGGGAAGCAGACTGCGCAGGGCCAGAGGTGGTAGCGAGGCCCAAGGATCTGGCTGTAGCATGAGAATCCTTAAAGCGCTCAAACCCGTTGTCCGCTTTGTCACCAAACAAGCGACGGCCATCAAAGGGCATGTCCAAAACAGTTGATTGGGCATCACCCGAAAAGCCAGTGGACCTCAGCCAGGCAAACTTTGCTGCATCTCTACCCTCAGCAACTGCACAGGTGAGAATGGCCCGGGCTCCTCCAGGCACTGTAGCAGCAGGTGCGAAACCGTATCCCACACAGTGTGGGAATAACGTCCCAAAAGACATGCAGTGCTCACCGACCGTAGTCCCAAGCTGGTAGAAGAAAACATCTTCTTCCCAAAATGATCCAGCTTTTTGTATTCCTTATCTGGAGGAGCAGTAGGGAATGCACCCTTAGAAGTAGAGGCTTGGACCACCAAACTCTCAGGGGTAGGCTATTCAGAGAGGAAAAGTGGTTCACCTGAGGCCGGGCGGTGGCGTCGGGCAATCATCCTATCCACAGGAGCCCCTTTGCTGGGCTTGGACCAGGTGCCCAGAAGGCTGTCTGTCAGAGCTTTATTGAATGGCAGGAGGTGCTCCGAAGAGGCAGCTGCTGGTTGAAGCACCTCAGTCAGGAGGTTAGTCCTGACCGCCATCGTAGGAAGCTCATGGTTCAAGGCCTCAGCCATCCTACGCACCACCACTGTGTATGAGGCTCCCTCCTCTGTAGCCACAGTAGTGGGAGAAAGCATACCAAGGTATGGTGAAGTATCCACACCACTGGCATCACCCAACTCCTCTCTCCAGTCTGGTTCACTCAAATGGTCAGCTTCTGGCTGCCATTCAGGGCGGTAGGGAGTGCCAGGATAGAACACTGGCACAAAAGTACCACTCGGCGTCGGATCAGGCACGGGTCGATGCCGGTCCAACTCTGTGTCCAGGTCAGGATGGAGGCTAGGGTTGATGCCGGCTGGGGTCACAACTGGCGTCAGAGGTGGTGGAGGTGTCCGTATCGACTCGAAAAGAAGTCAACAAAAGTAAAAAGAATAGCTGTCAAAGAGTGACTAGAGGTACCGCTGTCTCCGGATCTGCGGTGGCTGGCGCGGATAGAGAAAGAACTGACGTCAGCGCGCAAGGGCGGCGTCTAAGTACATATGCAATGTCTTTCTGGTGATCACGACGCAAACGACGAAGGCGGAGTCGACCGACTTCACCTCCCAACGCGCAGGGATACTGCTATGAAAACATTTCTCCTGATCCAGTCTGACGCCTGTGGGTAATTCTAAGGTAAGGCATCTATAACTAATTGTCTCTTTCAGATAAGCCTCATATTAAACTCCTCCAAATCTGAGATGCTGTATTAACCCTCTACCTTTTTGAAAGACTCAGGGACATATTTATGGCCAAATCACCCAGTGCAGCAAATCACCTTACTGCTGCTTGACAGGGAAAGGGCAGGAACGCGCCACATTTAAAAGAATACAGTGCATTCCTGCCTTTGTCCCTGCACTGGCACCGTTTTGGCTGTCTAGCTCCGACACAGGCATCCCATCACCACAGTGCACGGTTTGCCTGTTTTGTAAGGAGGATTATTTTTGTGCAGGAAGGGGCACCTTCCTGCATAAAAACAAATCCCTGAGGCATTTTCCTCTATGTGTGCCACAGAGAAGGAAACAAGGAGAAATAAGTATTATGTGACTTACCCTGTAAGCATCTATTTGTAGTTTGTAGTGCTGCAGATTTACATGCTATGCATACTCCTGCCATCTGGTGTTGAGCCTGGACTCTGCAAGTTGTTTTCCCTTATGGAAGTTTGATGATCAACGTTGTTTCTCCTCCCCCTTGAGGCATTGCGCATGTCGAGCGCTTTGTTCCTTAGAAAGTTTGTTTTCCCCTTGCCACGAATGGAGTGAGGCTATAGTCTACTTAGTAAGCGTTTATTATTAGAGATGCTGAATCTGTAGGTATTTTGTTACTATATAAAACCGGACAGGAAGGTGAGAGGGTGCATGTGAATCTGCAGAACTACACACTACGAATATATGCTTACAGGGGAACAATCCATTCATGGGTTGAGTTGGCTGCACATGCCATGCACAAACTGTAAAGCAGTACCCCTCCACATGGTGGCCCTGTTGACCTACATAACTACTGACCAATCACTAACATCCCTACCCTTGCTAAACTCCTGGAGAAATGTGTACACGAACAACTGTGCAAACACATTGAACAATTCCAACTTCTTGACTAATTCCAATCAGGCTTCCGCACGGGCCACAGCACTGAAACGGCCATCACACATATAGTGGATAATCCTCCCACTCTTCTGGACCAAAATTAAACCTGCCTACTAATACTACTTATCTCTCATCTGCTTTTGACACTGTCAAACATGACAATCTACTTAACCTCTTGTAATGCAGGATGGGCTATTAGGCATGGTCCTTCAATGGTTTGCCCCTTTTCTCAACAACAGAGCGCAAAGAGTCAAATCCAATCAAGCTCTATCCAACTCCAGTCCTTGCACTCTGGGTGTCCCCCAAGGATCCTCACTCTCCCCATGCTCTTTACCCTTTTCACTGAACCATTGACTGTAATCCTCAAAGCATCTAACATTCAATATCACATATAAGCAGATAACACCCAACTGTACATGAAAATACCCTCCCCCGAAGACATCAAATCTCTCAACTGAACCCTACACAAAACCCTAAATTGGCTAACCATCAACCATCTCAAACTAAACGCCCTCAAAACGGAATTCCTCCTCATCTCACCCTCCAAGCAAACCCCCACTGTGGTGAAATATCTAAGTAACCTCACTGCTCTCAACTGCACACCACTCATAATTGACGCCACAAAATCACTGGGAGTGGTGTTAGATAAGAATATTACCATGCAAGATCACATCAGAGTATCTACCAAAGGAGCGAACCTTCAACTGAGCCTCCTAAGAAAACTCAGACCCTACCTTCCCCACGATGACTTCAAATCGGCGGTGCAAGCACTAGTCATCTCTAGACTGGAATACGGCAGTGCTACTCTATGCGGGCTGCCAAAACTCAGCTTAGCCTCCCCTCAGAGCTTCACTTAATGCAGCAACCAGACTCATCACTGGTTCTAAGAAAACCAACCACATCTCTCCAGACCTGAAATTGCTCAACTGGATCCCTTTTGAGACCAGGATCCACTTAAAATTTGCTTGTATGACCCACAGAGCTCTACACTTCAAAACCCCACTCTACCTGAAAAACAAGCTCGATCTCTCCGGCTGCAACCGGCCTTCAAGGAGTACCAACACACTGTTCCTTAAGCCGAAGAAATTTAAAAAACTGAAAACATACAATCGTGCATTCTCTGGCATTGCCCCGAGAATCTGGAACTCCTTACCAACGGAAACAAGACTGATTCCTTCAACATTTGTCTTCAAAAGGTAAGTTAAGGCCCTCCAAATGAACAATGAGCTGTACTAGAAGGTTTTCTCTTACTGCGTCGGAATTAGTTTAGCTGTTCTAGCTACTCACTGACATTTGTTACCGCCACTTTGTCATTTTGATCCTGCTGTATTTTGCTTTTCTTGTTCCTGTTGTATATTGTTTCTCTTTCTTTCTTTTCGCCTACAGCTATCATCCTTTGTCTCTTGCAACCCATATGTAAAGCACTCTGATACCAGCTTGGGTAATGTTCGCGCTATACAAAACTTTTAAAATAAAATAAAATAAATTAAATGAGATGGTGTGATGTGGTTGTCTGAAATAAAGTTTGAAGGACTGTATGTCCGAATAAAGCTTGTTGCTTTAATTGAACATCCACACAATAATGCTTTGTTTAAGTGTATAGTTTTATCCGTGTTGCCGCTCTGCAAATGTCATTTATTTAGAGGAATATTTCCTAAAAATGGCAATGGTTACTCCTTTTTACTCGTTGAATGAGCTCTTGACACAGTTTTTTTTTTTTCCCAAGACCTTTATTGTAGCAAAGTCATAACATTACACAGCCAGTAGCCTACAACCCTGGGGCCGGCTGCGAAGGTGGAATCCACAATTAAAGCGCATAGTACATAGATACAAGCAGTCGGGACGGCAGTGTAAAACATACAGTTGGGTCTTGTAACGGTATTTGTGTTTTTGTAGGAACAATAGGCCGCAACCAACAGACCTAGGTACAACATTGAACTGGAGACCATTACCCCTGAAGAGAAAAGAAAAGATTAGTGCAATTCAAGAAACAACGGCACGTGTCGGCACCAGCTCTCACATGAATGATGGCAATCGTTAAAGACATATCACCCAGGCGGTAGCTCAGGGACCACTTGATCCTCCTCATCAGCCTGTCTTGCAACTAGAAAATCAGTGAGATAACACCAAAAGTCCTTAGGTCTGGACTTCGCCGGCAGGTCCTCCTCATAGGTCCTGAGCCTATCTCTGCAGCTGGCCATGTCCCCCAGCCATCTGGCTACAGTTGGTTTCTTGGAGCTATTCCAGCATTGAGCTACTTGTCTCTTGGCCAGCAGCAGCACAACAACACAGAATTTACGTTTAACAGCCTTAAATTGGGCCGTTATTCCCAGAAGACCCATTCTTATAGAACATAGCATGTCGGAGCTCAGCATGGCAGACAAAGCAATGAAAACCTCGCTCCAGTAGTTCTGGATCGCTGCGCATGACCAGGCCAGGTGCAGAAAGTCAGCCCCCTCCCTCCCGCATCGTTTACACTGGTCGACATCTAATAATCCATATTTGTGCATGCGAGCCGGGGTATAGTAAGCTTGGTGTAAAAATTTGAAATGTATAATACGGAGATTGCCATTGGGGGTAAGGATCTGAGTTAGCGCGCATGCCTGCTGCCATTCCTGGTCAGTGAGCGGATCGTCAAGTACCATGTCCCAGCGCCCTTTGGCTCTGGCCGTGGAGTAAGGCAGGTCCGCCTGAGCTGAGAAGTACAGCCGTGATACCATATGGGAGGTGTTTGGGGATGCAATTATCAGTTGTAGGGGAGACAGAGAATCTGGTTCCTGTGGGAAAGTGGGGTAGTGTTCCCTTAACGCCCGTTTCAGCCTGTAGTATGTAAATATGAACAACGGGGACTTATTCTGTACATACATCATGTCGTCTATTTCTATAAATTCCCCCTCACAGAATAAATCGCCTAGCGTGTATATGCCCACCCGTTGCAGCAAAGACATGCCCACCGATTCCCCAGTGACCGATAGAGCCTGGTGATGTGCCAACGGCAGGGATGGGGCAAACAATGGTGATTTATGTGTTAAGTGACTCAATTTGTTCCATGCTTTAATGGTGGTATCCACCGGATTGATATCCTGAGAGTGAAGGGGCGGGCGTTTATGCATGAGCATGGATGTGAGGGGTACTGGCGCCGCATCATCTTTTTCAATAGCTGTGTGCGTGAGGTAGGGAACCTCGTGAAACCAGTATGCAGCAAATTGGGCTTGCGCGCAAAGGTAATATAATAAAAAATCCGGGACACCAAAGCCTCCCTTGATATATGGGAGCGTCAATGTCTGTAGATCGATACGCGCCTGTTTACCCGCCCATATGAGCTGTAGCGTAAGTGTTTTTATGCGACGGAATACCTCGCCAGGGGGGGTGATCGGAATGTTATTAAACAGGTACAGGAACTTGGGCAAGACATTCATTTTGACAATCGCTATGCGATCTGCCAGGGACAGAGGGAGTTGAATCCAGCGCCGTATTCTATCTTCCAACATGGAAATGACAGTGCCATAGTTCACCCTAATCCCCACCTCCGGGTCTCTATGAAACATGACCCGTAAATAGCGAATTGGGTCCGTTTGCCAATCCAATGGATAGTCCGTGTGTATAGGTTCAGCCATATCAGTCAAGGGGATAATGTAGGATTTTGTCCAGTTGATGGCAAGTCCGGAGTGACCCTCAAACTTCACGTATTCCCGTAGAAGCGGGTTTAAATTCGTGTCCGGATCGCGCACATACAAGAGCATGTCATCGGCGTATAATGATATGTGAAGGGGTCTATCAGTAAAACGCAGGGCCGAGGATTTGTATTTCTGCCTGATCCTACACGCAAGCGGCTCGAGGGCGAGGGCAAATAGTAGGGTGGACAGGGGGCAACCCTGTCTCGTACCACGTCCTATAGGGAAATCGTTGGACACGTAGCCATTCACTCGTACCCTAGCGCCAGGGTTGGTGTAGAGTAGTCTCACCCATTGCACGTATCTTTTAGGAAACCCATTCTGTTAAGTATAGTGATCAGGTAGCTCCATTCCACTGAATCGAACGCCTTTGCAGCGTCCAACATGACAGCTACTGCCCTCGTGGAAGGCTGTAGGTAGTGGGATAATGCGAATAGTGTCCTAGTATTGTGCGCTGTGGAGCGAGTGGGGATAAATCCTGACTGGTCAGGGAGCACTAAATTAGTCATTAGGGGAGTGAGTCTAACAGCTAGGATTTTGGCTAGTATTTTAGAGTTGGCGTTTATAAGCGATAGGGGCCTGTAGGAATCACATAGTTTGGGGTTTTTGTGGGGTTTTAACAACGTAATGATCACAGCTTCCCTAAGTGTGGGCGGCAGTTCTCCCTGATTGAACGCTGCACCGAACATCGCCACTAGGTGCGGGGCTAGAATGTCCACATAATGTTTATAAAACTCATTTGTGTAGCCGTCTGGGCCAGGTGATTTATTGTTTGGTAGAGATTTAATTATTTCCGTGACCTCCTCGACTGTGACGGGGGCGGCCAGATACTCCCTCTGAGAGTCGGATAGCCAGGCGATGGCCACGTCCTCCAGGTAGCTAAAGATTTCATCGGGGGATGCTATAGAACGGGAAGCATAGAGTGCACTATATGCGTCAACAAAACAGGACAGTATGTCTGCATCTTGCGTCTTATAGTCCCCCCCCCCCAGTGGACCGTACGCGCAGGACGGTGTATCGCTTTCTGCCCTCGCAAATTTTAGACGCAAGGACCCCCCTGGTCTTCTGCCCTCTCCAAAAGCTCTAGCAGAGGTACGCTAGTCTAAGTACTTGATTTAGTCTTCAACGTAAGCGCTACGGTCTGTGTGCAACAAACGCAGTTCGCTCAGTAAGGAGATGTCCTGCGAGGCTTCGAAAGCCTTTTCTAGTTCCCTCATTCGCTTTTCTCGACTATTGGTCTGGTGTCGTATATCTCGTAGTGTGCCTACCGTAGTGCTGATACAGACCCCACGAATCGTGGCTTTAAAAGCCTCCCAGAGCAGGCAAGGGTCGTCTGACGATGGCTCATTCAGCTGGAAGTAGTCCACGATGGCCGTGTGTATAGTGTGATCATAATTTGTGTCAGTCAAAGCTCTAGAGTTAAATCTCCATTGGAAGGGAGGCGGACAGTAGTTCGGGATAGTTATTGAGAGCAGGACAGGGTTGTGATCGGAAAGTGTTCTGGGTAGGACACGTACATCTGTGGCCCAGAGTGCGACGTCTGTCGAGGCGAGCCAGTAATCCAGGCGTGACCAGCTGCTGTGCACCGCCGATATGTGTGTAGCACCTGCGGTGACCGGGAACTTATGCCTCCAGATATCTGTAAGAGTTAGATCGCGCATTAAGTGATGTAGTTGCAGTTTAGCGTGTTTGTGTGGTTCGTGCGAGTTTGGTGACCTATCCAGCTCGTCATCCAAAGCTATATTCCAGTCCCCCCCACAAATGACATGTGCACCCCGAAAATCTTGAAGTCGACCCCACAGGTCCCGAATAAATTCGGGTGCGTCTACATTAGGACCATATACATTTAGTAGCACAACTTTTTGGCCACGCAGTATGCCTTTGACAATGATGAATCTACCCTCGGGATCAGCAGTCGTCCCCAAATGTTCGAAGTTCGCGCCTTTCCTTATCAGGGTAAGTACCCCTCTAGAGTAGGATGAGTAGTGTGAAGCGTAAGAGGATTTGGCCCAGCGAGCGCCTAAGGTAAGTTTAGAGTTGGGAGCGATGTGGGTTTCCTGTAGTAAAGCGATATCGACCTCCCACCTTGTCAAGTAAGAGAATATCTGTCTTATCTTTTTAGGTTGTGTGAACTCCCTGACATTCCAAGTGAGAAGGCGCAGCTGTGTTCTGTATCTATTAGTGTTCACAGTAGTCATTACTCAGTAGCAGTATAGCAGACATTTCCATGAACATACAGCGTAACGGTATGTAGCGCAATAGACCAGGGACGTGCCGGTGCATGTACAAGGAGCACTTAAGTGACAAAATAACATCATAGTTGTGTCGTAGAGCAATCGGTCTCAAAACAGTAACAAAACACCCCTCCCACCCACCCCCACCCACTCCAGCACCCCAAACCTGCCGAAGCCATTGACCCCAGGAACAATCACCCCAAAAACAACGAGGATATAAGGAATTCCCCATCCCAAGTAACTTTGCGGGGAACACCCTTTTCGAGGACCGCAGGGGGCAGAACTCAACACCCGAATACACGGGTGTGGACGTCTCTAATGCATCTAGATTTGTTCAAATAACACTGTATGTACCAATGCACATGTGGCCTAATCTCCAGTCCCATCGGGCGACAATCAAACATAACCTCCCCATCTCCTCACCTCCCCCCCCCCAGTGACCTCGTTATTAATTTCAATCAGGGCAGAGTTATTAAGCGACTTGGCCCACAGTCAAATATAGTAGTCAGCAAAGTAACAAAAGCTCGTCTGGGACCAAGCATCGCAGCTCATCTATGAAAGGGTGGCCGGGAGACGGCGTGACTAGGGAATAAAACATAGGCAAGGACCTAGCCGCCACCTATTTGGCCGGAGAAAAAGCAATACATTAAGAGCGTGAGGGGCTTGATGGCCACTATACGTACATCTGAAACCCTGCATAAACAGAATACATGACGGCATAGTACAAGGCACAAGGAGGACCAGATGGGACTTTAGGTATACTGTCCACAAGAACGTTTAACAAAGTACAACAGAATAAGCAGAGCTCGGAATAAAGTTACTGTCAAGGACCAGCTCTGTGACAATGTCTATCGCACTTGGGTGCAACGGCGAGTCAATAGAGTAAAAGTCAATGGTCAAACAATGGCGACGAGGAACAAATACCTGTTGAAGGTTCAATATAGGTATAATGAGTCTGGGTGAGCATATCAAGACTCAAACGACAGGGTACATTACCATCTCGATCTGAGTCCTCATTTCGACCCTCTCGGGCTGTTGATCACTTTCATTTCTCTACGCTGGTGATACCTTCTATTGAGCAGATACAATCAGTATTAGGCTGGCAGTGTCTAGCAGGGATTAAGCGGTGTGGTCCATTACCATCTCAATCAGATTCCGCATTTTGTTCATCTCGGGCTGTCTTTTTCGCCTGTTTCCTTGCGTTTTTGGCAAACTCCATTGCTGCCTTAGGGTTCGACAAAATGACAGTTTTCCCTTCCCATGTTACCCTGAGTCTGGCTGGATATAACATGGCGTAGACAATATTCAACTCACGCAACTTCGCTTTCGCTGAAGCAAATTCCTTCCGCGCCTGCTGAACAGCGATTGTGTGATCGGGGTAAAATTCCAGCTTGTTCCCCTGGTGCGTTATTTGGCCCTTCTCACGTGCAAGGCGGAGGAGAGTGTCTCTGTCACGGTAGTTCAAAATGCGCGCGACAATGGGTCTGGGAGTGGCGCCCGGTGGAGGCCGAGGTGCGAGAGACCTGTGAGCTCTTTCAACAATGAAGACTGAAGACAGAGCCTCTGAGCCGAACAACTCCTTGCATAGTTGTTCGACATAAAGTTCCATGCGCCCAGTGTTGGTCGTCTCCGGAACTCCCGTGATGCGCACATTATTGCGCCTGGAACGCGCTTCCAACTCTTCCTCCTTCGCACGTATCATTTCGAGCACTCTGTCCAACCCATTACATTTCGTTGTGGTGGCGCTAGATTCGTCCTCAACCTCCGAGATCCGCACCTCGGCCGCATCAAGCCTCTCCCCATGTTTCTCGAGTTTGTCTGCCATTCCATCCATTCTACAAGTCAAGTGATCGAGCTTGCCATTGATATCCTGTAGGTTCGACTGGATGGCGAGGAGAATCTTCTCCATGTTGTTGCTTGCGGACACTTCAGGTGGACCCCCGCTCTCCGCCATGGCCTCCGCGCTTTTAGTGGGCTTCTTCGATTCAAAGCTTAACTTCGGTTGCTGCCTATCAGGTCTCACCATCGTACCTCGCAGCGGGAGCTGGGTCTTGGTGGTCTGCCGTGGGGATCTCGTTGATGCAGTGAGCTACCCCGTCTTGGCTAGGAATGTTCTTGCCGGGTGGGACTGAGGGGTGCGAACTCGGCCACACAGTGATTTGGTGGTTCTCCAACTCCCCCACCACCGTCGCTGAAGACTATGGCTTGTGAACCACACACACACGCAGCCTCGTGGTGGCGGAAGGAAGGCTCAGCGGTGACACCCGCTCGCGATGGTAATCCAAGACCTTGCAGGGTTAGGTCACAAGCAATGGGATAAGGACACAGTTTTGCCAGGCGGGGCTATGGCGACAAGCAGATACAGCTCAATAATAACATCCCCCAGCTGGAGCTCCGCAGATTTACGCTCCGTGCGTGCCGCCATCAAAGCGCCCCCCACGGAGCAAGGTTCCTCCCATAGCGCCTTATGCGTGCGATTGTGCGCTATCTTACCACTCTGTGGGAAGCAGACGCCTCAGCAGGGCGTCCCGGGCAGTGCAATCTCCGTGAGGCGGGCTTGCAGTAACAGGAGTTCGTTTCGCGCTCCCTTGCGCTTCGGAAATGGGCTCACTCTCACAGGCGGTGAAGCAGACCCACGTTATTAGTAGAGCCCACTATTATGATTGACGCAGGAATGACAGGGCGCTAGGGGCGACACACTGATCCTCAGCCCCGCAGTCACCGCAGTAACTCACCGGGTCTCACGCTCTCCGATGGGGCTAGTCGAGTCTAGGCAGTCTGGGCGCCGCCATCTTGCCGCCTCCAGGTCTCGAGGGGCTCCGTGTAGGCTCGAATCTTATTCGCACCCTCCACGCTCCGCACAGAGGTGGGACTGCACTTTACCTCACAGTTCAAACTCCACCACACCGCTGTACTGCAATGCGGCTGTGACTTCGGCGAGGGTCTCGGAGGCAGACTGTCGGGTCACCGGATGGCCGCCATCTTGACCGTCGCTCTCGCCCGCGAGTATATTTGCAGATATCACTCGCTGCCGTCCCGATGACCAAGCGCAGAGCCCCACTTCTGATGCACTTTATGTTCCGATCCACATTACTATGATTTTTGGACGTGTCCGGCCAGTTTAGCTGTGTGTTTTATTGAAGGATGTCGGACGTCCGGTGGAGCTGCGGTCTCACACAGCCATTCCGCTGTGCGCCCCCTAGCCCCTCTTGACACAGTTGTTAATGTTCTTTTAGCATTAGATATTTTGGATGCATTTAACAATCCATCTTGCTATACCTGTTTTGGATATAGCGTTTCTTTTTGTTGGATTTGATAACGTCTAGTGTATGTAAAGAATGTTCTGAGACAGTTCTTGGTTATGAAAAGAAAAAAGGTAACTCCAAGGTTTGATCAAAATGGAAAGGAAAAATTACCTTGGGTAAAAATTTCGGGTTAGTACATAAACGCTCTTTGTCTGAGTACACTTGGAAGTAAGGTTCTCCGATTGTGAGTGCTTGTATCTTGCTGACCCTTCGTAAGGATGTTATCGCTACGAGGAAGCTACTTTCCATGTTAAGTATTGCAGTTAGCAATTATGCATTGCTCAAATAGTGGCCCATAGGCCGCGTTAAGACAATGTTTAAATTCTACACTGGTATTGGAGGTGTACATGGTGGAATGTTTATTTTTAATACTTCCATGAAGACTTTGATTACAGGAATAAGTAAAAGCGACTAGTGTTTTCTGATTTGTAAATAAGCTGCATTAGCCACTAAATGTAGTTGCATGCGAACTATGACTTTTGTAAGCGTAACAGGTAAAATATTAGTTGTTCTGTTTGGTGAAGAAGGATTAATGTGCTGTGTTGTACAGTAATGCAGAAAACACTTCCATTTTGCTGTATAGCAACCCCTTGTTGTAGGCCTTTTTGCTTCTTTGAGAATAGTCATACATTTGTCAGGTAGATTGAGGTATCAAAATATCTGATAGAGGCTACTAGCTGCAGATTCCTTCAGGTAGAATTACTCCCAGGCGTGAGACTGGATAAGGAAAGTTTTTGCCACAGCATCTCTGCGCGCCGCGGGCGGGACAACATCACGCGGCTCCGCCCATGTGTCGTCCGTGCACGTGACGTCAGCGAGGTCACATAAGACTCGCCCCAGCGCGCCTACGTCATTTTTTTCCTTTTCCGCGTGCAATGTGGATCCAGTCCTTGCTACAGGCCTGTTTTGGGCCCTTTTTTCTCCATTTCTTTTGGTGGAACAGTGTGCGAATGCCTTCAGGCTTCAAAACATGTACGTTTTGTGGGCGTCTTATGTCAGCGACGGACCCGCACCTCGTTTGTATGTGGTGTTTGGGGGAGGATCACAGCACCACTGACTGTGAGGCCTGTCAACAGTTGAAGCCGAAGTTGCGGCAGGAGCGCCGCATAAAACTTCTTTCGGTGTGTCTCTCCAGGTCGCCTTCCACCCTTCGGTCTGCTTCAGCGGACGGCTTCAGGTACGGCCCTGGTCATCGTCCTCGCCCTTCTTCGATGTCACGTGAGTGTCTCTCCCCGGTGGGTAAGTGTCGCAGTTTGCCCCCGGGGGCTGGTTTACGGCCTGCTGGGGACGTGTACTCTCCGCGGGTGATGCGGCCCCCGTGTCGTCCTATCCACCGTTTCCCCGTGTTGGGGCATCGAGAGCCCAAATGGAGACATACGCGGCAGATTTGCAGGCCTTGCTGGCGTCTCCTCCTCCTGGGGCATCGGGGGATCCCTCGCCTTGTGCATGGCCCTCCGCAGCGCCGCCAGTGACTCCGGCCCTGACGCCGACTGGTTCAGATCCAGGCTTGGAGGATGTGGTGCTGTTGGGGTGCGGCTCTTCTGGGGCACCTCCTTCAGGCCATGGCGTCTCTGCCTCACTGCTAACTCCTGCGGGAGTCCCTGTGGTGTCGCGGGAGGTCGCCGGGCTCGGGTCGCATCCCCGAGCCCCTCTCCGTCCTTTGACAAGGTGGTCCTGTCTAAGGCCAAGGTGACGCCGCTACGGCACCGGCAGCAGCTGGCCCATGTGGAGCCACAGGGGTCAGTGAACCCTCCTCGTCCTGCTCTGGGTCGAGGTCGGGTGAGGGCCCCTCGTCCCTCTCTGGTCCCCTTTCGTCCCTCCCCACAGGTAGCTGTCTCGATGGAGGGCAAGTCAGAGGTTGGATCTTTCCTGGCACCGCCACGTGGGTTGCCGAGCGATCTCTGCCTCATTCTGGGCCATGGGTGGCAGAGGGCTTTGCGTCACTCCCCAGGCCCGTCTCGTTCCCCCATGCAGGTGGCTACCTCAGCGGGGGTCGGTCGGTGCCGTTTCGGTACCTCCCCAGGGACTGTTTGACTCCAGCTCCACTCCGGTGTCCGCTCCGTTCTTTGGTGCGGGGTGACTTGGAGGAACCTTGTCTGGCGACGCCGGATAGTGCCGGCAACCAGCCTCAGGCAGCGTACTCTACGGCTCCGCACAGGGTTCGTACTGGGGATTCTGAGGCAGGCTGTATATTGGTGTTATCCTCTCCGGAGACTGGTTGCCGTGTGGTGTCTTTTTCACTGGCATTAAAGGGCGGCTCTCCCCCCTTCCTGAGGCAGAGGTGTTCGTCGGAAGAGCAGCAGGTCCCTCATTCTTCGGCTCCTTCTGACTTCCAGGTCTGGCCCTTGCCCGTCCCGTTTGGCCTCGGGGACGGCCACCTTAGTTTGCAGCCATCGCCTACGGAGGAGCTGCTTTCCCCTCCGCGGGGCCCTACGGAGGGGGGAGCGGCCTTTGCTCACGTGGCGTCCACAACTGTGGGCATCCTGCGTATGGGTGACCCGGTGGCTCACTTTCCGGCGGACCATTTATTGAAGGTCCTCCACCAGGGCTCTGGTGGGAGGGAAATCTTACTTCCCTTTGAAGGTTCCCTCCTTTCTTACTTGACGGGGGCTTGGAGGCGTCCTGCCTCAGGGGACCCTGTGCCTCAACATCTTCTGCATCGGTACCTCCCGTCGCAACGTGACCCGGCGTGCCTTTCCCTGCACCCTTCTGTCTCCAGTCCACTTTTGCGGACTGCTTTTCCCTCCCAGCCGCCGCTGTTGACTCTGCCATCCCGAGAGGCCCTCTGGCTGGACTCTTGGGGGCGCAACATCTTTGCCTCGACCAGCCCTGCCCTGCGGGCCTTGAACACCTTGTGTGTGCTGGCTCGGGCCTCCTCCTGTTTGAGGGACTCGGCTGAGTCTCTGGCATCTGCAGAGTCCCAGGAGAGTGGTCAAGTGGACTTAAGGCATCATGCGTTGGATGGCCAGGAGCTTGCGATATTTATTCTCTGCTCCGCTCTGGACATCTCAGAGGTGCTGGGCCGAGCCATTGGTTCCTCAGTAGCTCTCCGTCACCATGCTTGACTTCTGGATGGAGTATTCCCTGAGAATTATTGGGAGCAACTCATTGACCTTCCGTTTGATGGCAGCCTGTTGTTCCATACCCCAGCCGAATTCGCCATCCAGACTCTCTTGGCAGGGCTGTGTCCTCCTCTGCCTTATCCTCCTCCTCCTCCGTCCCCTCCTCAGTGACTCCTGAGTCGGGTTGATTCTGGGCCTTCTTAGGCTGGTTGTTCTGGATGTGGAGAGTGTATTCTGTACAATAAACAAAAGGAGAGAGTGAAGGGATTTTATCCACCAAAGTGGATGGAAAAGTACTCCTGATCCCCTAGGCTAGGTATCTATATAACAGAAAGAAGGAGTACCACCATAAAAAAGGCTCAGAGGGCGATTTTTGGTGGGATGATTTTCTAATGAGGAAAAAGAAGAAAGTCCTTCTTTGATTTTAATAAACCCCTCACTCACCGACCTGGTCGGTGACATGCTTCATCATCGGGGCCACCTTGACAGCCGAGTGCCATCAAGGTGTGCTGCGACACCTGGAATACAGTGGAGCGGGTATATGAGTGATGAATGCAAGAAAAAAGTAAGTGTGTTAAAAATTGTCCTGGTATGGCTTATAGGTGAAAAATGTTATTCTTAAGACTACTGGACAATATTAAAAACGTGTGTGTAGATACAATAATAGGTTTAATTATGACCAAGTAATATAAGTGCAAGGTCTACATGTTTCAATCCGAAATGGAAAATGCCGGTTTTTCTTCAGGACCAGAAAAGGAAATGGGTGGTCAGGGTACACTAACGCCCTGCCATCCCTAATTCCTTTGTTCCCTAGTAACAAAATTGGTTACAGGGCAAAAAGAGCTGTAACCCAGGGGTGGTTAAGCTAGGAGCGAAAAAACCTGTAAAGAAAGAGAATATAAGTCACAATAAAACCCGTTACGTGCCTGCAACGTAGTGAAGTGACAAAGTCTGCTATCTCTGTGAATCATCCCACACTGAATTAATGCAGACTATTCAAGTGCGATTGTGCTGCTCAAATGAATGGAAAATAACAAATTGGTGCAATACATCCAATGTTGTTTCCTGGCACACCTATCAATGGTTGTGTGCTTAGTATAAAACGATCCGTGATTCTTTTGTCACTCGCTACCATGGAATATAGGTGCGTGGCTATGCAACAATCATATTCTTATAAGTGAAAAGGAATACCGACGTGCTATTGATCATCATGATCCACACAAGACAATACAAGACAAACACTATATGTAACACACAGTATAAATAAAAAGTGCTTACTCCTAATTAGGGGGTCATTAGGCTGCACGGGATTAGAGGGAAGGGAGGCCACTGTTGAAAAACATACTCTGCAATTGAAAGGGGAGAGAAGCTTAGTACCCGATAGTGTACTCGTAGGTACTGGAAAGGTTCTAAAAAGGAAACTGAGGAGTTCACGTTTCGCTGGCCAACAGCCGAGGTCTACTTACAGTTTTCGTGTGGCTAGTCAGGTCGTATACCTATTTTACCCCTCCATGCGCCCGTAAAGAAGCGAGTGGAGAGCCGGGTTTAAGGCTGTCGCCATCGGAGTCGGGGTGGGCGTGGTCTCCGCAGCGTGACGACGTCACGCGCTTCCCAGGAACTGGTACGGAAGCCTGTGAGGCACACGTGGGGGTGTAACTATGGAAACGCTGTTGCGTTTCGTGAAGTAGTTAACAAAGCTAAGGGGAAAAAGAGGGGTTCACAATGCTAAGGGCAAATGCTACATGAAGCACGCAACGGAGGAGTGAAGTGCTGTTAAATGGTGACATTTCTTATATTATAAAGACTAAAACACGAGTGGTAAATATAACTACGATCGTGTTCCCATAGACGGATGATACAAAAGAAAGAGGGATACAGTACCTCTTAACTATTCCTCATGATGACATGTCTTTCGTGGGAAGATCGATAAAGTGACACGGGTAGTAGATGTCTCAACGATCTTAGGTGGAGGTGGAGGTTTGGTGGTTATGGATATAACTACGTACCGCGAGGAATGCACACGACTCCTCAGTGACACCAGAAATTACCAGATTCTGGATTCAGATCCCACTAATGAGTTGAGAGCAGAGATTCACCAACTAGTGGAAACTGCAGAAGCCTCTGGAGGGATATCAAAACAGGAAGCGGACTACCTATGTACCACCGAAGGGAAAATCCCTTATTTCTATATCCTGCCTAAAATGCATAAGGGTAGGTTACCCCCTCCAGGACGCCCAATTGTTTCAGGCATTGGCTCTTTATTAGAGCCTCTGTCTAGGTTTTGCGATTTTTTCTTAAAGACTATTGTCCAAAACACGGCTACCTATCTACAAGATATGAAGAGCCTACTGAACCTATTGCAAAATCTAGTGGTTGATGAAGACACTGTCCTACTAAGTTTTGACATTGAAAGTCTTTATACAAGCATACCTCAGGACGACACCATCCAAGTCCTTGAAAACACCTTGGAAAACACGGATTGGTCTTTTCATACACCTAAAGCTTTCATTCTGGAATGTGCTTAGATGGCATTGAAACACAACTACTTTGAATTTGAGGGTACCCTCTATTTACAAACTGGGGGTACATCAATGGGAAGCGTTTTCGCCCCAAGCGTGGCCGGATTGTATGTTTACGATTTCGAAAAAAAGTTCATCCTGAATGATGCCAATCCTTTTCGCGAAATTCTGACTTTTTGGAAACGTTATATCGACGACGTCCTAGCGATTTGGCAAGGACCAGTCGAACTTTTGGACCAATTCATTACCTGGATAAATATCTGCGATAACAACCTCAGATTCACAAACTGCTATGACAAAGAAAAGATTGTATTCCTAGATTTGGTCATCAGTAAGGAGAACAACCACCTGGAGACAAGAACTCACTATAAACCGACTGCAAAAAACAATTTGTTAAGGTTTGAGAGTTTCCACCCTCGCCCTTTGAGGGAAAACCTACCATATGGACAATTTCTCAGATTGCGCAGAAACTGCAGTAAACTTTCTGAATATAAAGAACAAGCCAAGGATCTATCTGAGAAACTACAAAAACATGGATACCCAAATAGAATTGTGAACAAATGTCAAAAGAGGGCCAGAAATCAGCCCAGACAGGCACTGCTTGAAGAAAAAAATAATGTCAACAATTCTATACCCTTGACATGCGTGACTACGTTCAACGCAGTATCAAATCAAGTGACCGGAAGTATAAATAAACACTGGGCAATCATAAACACTGGAAATCTGCACTGGGAGAAAACACTGTTTTCATTCAAAAAGTCTCACCGTCTTAAGGACACTCTGGTCAACACCAGGCCAAAAACAAGGACAGTTCCAGTTGCTCAATCCATCACCAGAACTTGGGGTCTCCCTGATGTCACTGGACACTACCGCTGCGGAAATTGTAGCGTATGTCATCTGACGAGAAACACTAAAACACTGGAACTTGAAGCAGGAAAAACATGGAGGCAAGCTTCCCACACTAATTGCAACAGCAGTAATGTGGTTTACTTAATTGAATGTATATGCAAAAAACAGTACATAGGGTTGACCACCCAAAAAGTGAAGCAAAGGATTTGTGAACATCCCAGCACCATCGGCTGCAAGAAAAGTGCGACCAGGCTAACAGACCACTTTATAGAGAAAAATCATACACCAAACGGCATGGTATGGACCATCATTGAACAAATACCTCCTGGACCCAACTTACAGAAACGTCTGTATGAAAAGGAACAAAGATGGGTGTACAGACTGTCTACACATATCAATGGTCTAAATGATAATATACCATGGGCGAATGTTCTATAAAGACTGGCCCACCAAAGAACGTTGTGAGACTTCCTCTTCACGAATAATATCCAGCCCAAAGATCCTATGGGCTTACTGTTTTTTAATCAATCCCAATTTTTCACTAACTACCTGGCCCATAGGCCACCTCCCAGTTGTTTTGACCTTGTAGACAGAACTCCCTAACTCTGAATAGGCAAGAGTTAATTTACCGTCTCCCCTTTGTAGCTATCATACGTGGGTTTAAGATCGTTGAGACATCTACTACCCGTGTCACTTTATCGATCTTCCCACGAAAGACATGTCATCATGAGGAATAGTTAAGAGGTACTGTATCCCTCTTTCTTTTGTATCATCCGTCTATGGGAACACGATCGTAGTTATATTTAGCACTCGTGTTTTAGTCTTTATAATATAAGACATGTCACCATTTAACAGCACTTCACTGCTCCGTTGCGTGCTTAATGTAGCATTTGCCCTTAGCATTGTGAACCCCTCTTTTTCCCCTTAGCTTTATTAACTACTTCACGAAACGCAACAGCGTTTCCATAGTTACACCCCCGCGTGTGCCTCACAGGCTTCCGTACCAGTTCCTGGGAAGCGCGTGACGTCGTCACACTGCGGAGACCACGTCCACCCCGACTCCGATGGCGACAGCCTTAAACCCGGCTCTCCACTCGCTTCTTTACGGGCGCATGGAGGGGTAAAATAGGTATACGACCTGACTAGCCACACGAAAACTGTAAGTCGACCTCGGCTGTTCGCCAGCGAAATGTGAACTCCTCAGTTTCCTTTTTAGAACCTTTCCAGTACCTACGAGTACTCTATCGGGTACTAAGCTTCTCTCCCCTTTCAATTGCAGAGTATGTTTTTCAACAGTGGCCTCCCTTCCCTCTAATCCCGTGCAGCCTAATGACCCCCTAATTAGGAGTAAGCACTTTTTATTTATACTGTGTGTTACATGTAGTGTTTGTCTTGTATTGTCTTGAGTGGATCATGATAAAGCAATAGCACGTCGGTATTCCTTTTCACTTATAAGAATATGATTGTTGCATAGCCACGCACCTATATTCCTTGGTAGCGAGTGACAAAAGAATCACGGATCGTTTTATATTAAGCACACAACCATTGATAGGTGTGCCAGGAAACAACATTGGATGTATTTCACCAATTTGTTATTTTCCATTCATTTGAGCAGCACAATCGCACTTGAATAGTCCGCATTAATTCAGTGTGGAATGATTCACAGAGATAGCAGATTTCGTCACTTCACTACGTTGCAGGCACGTAACGAGTTTTCTTGTGACTTATATTCTCTTTCTTTACAGGTTTTTTCGCTCCTAGCATAACCACCCCCGGGTTACAGCTCTTTTTGCCCTGTAACCAATTTTGTTACTAGGGAACAAAGGAATTAGGTATGGCAGGGCGTTAGTGTACCCTGACCACCCATTTCCTTTTCTGGTCCTGAAGAAAAACCGGCATTTTCCATTTCGGTTTGAGACATGTAGACCATGCACTTATATTACAGATACACTTGGTCATAATTAAACCTATTATTGTATCTACACACACGTTTTTAATATTGTCCAGTAGTCTTCGAATAACATTTTTCACCTATAAGCCATACCGGGACAATTTTTAGCACACTTTTTTCTTGCATTCATCACTCATATACCCGCTCCACTGTATTCCAGGTGTCGCAGCACACCTTGATGGCACTCGGCTGTCAAGGTGGCCCCGATGATGAAGCATGTCACCGACCAGGTCGGTGAGTGAGGGGTTTGTTAAAATCAAAGAAGGACTTTCTTCTTTTTCCTCATTAGAAAATCATCCCACCAAAAATCGCCCTCTGAGCCTCTTTTATGGTGGTACTCCTTCTTTCTGTTATATAGAGAGTGTATTCTGACCATTTGCGTCCTTCCTTGGGACTTTGGCATTGTTGGCTGCTGGACGGCTCTTTTGTTGATTATGTGTGTGTGTTGGAATTGTAGCGCAGACTTGGCCCTGAGATTTTATTTATTTATTTATTTATTTATGCGATTTTATATAGCGCGAACTTTACCCGAAGGTGTCAGAGCGCTTTACATAGGACCCAGTTTCAAACATAAGGACTGACGGTACAAAAAGAATTTTCAAATTTTTGACTTACATAAGAACCAGTTGAAAACATACAGACTTAGGATTACATGCGTTATAAAAAGGTACAAACAGAAAAAAATTGCAAATGTACAAGAGATAAAGTCACACAAGGAGGAGATACAAATCGATAAACTCTAGGCATATACTATTGAAATCTCTATCTACTTAGGGAGGGGATACACATGGATATACTCTAAGAGTCACATAGGAATGGTAGAGAGCAGAGTGGACTCCTGCATAAACTAGTGATTAGAGTTATCTCTATATACATAGGGAAGGGGTAAGACTGGATATACTCTAAGAGTCACATAGGAATGGAAGAGAGCACAACGGTCTACTGCATATACTAGTGATTAGAGTTATCTCTATATACATAGGGAGGGGATACACCTGGATATACTCTAAGAGTCACCTAGCAATGGAAGAGAGCACGACGGTCTACTGCATATACTAGTGATGAGTTATCTCTATATACATAGGGAGGGGATATGACTGGATATACAGTCACAGTACCAAGGAAGGGACAGAGAAGGGCAGGAAAAGTAAGACAAACCAGAGAGGGAAGCAGATAGTAACAAGTAAAACAGCGAGGACTGTGTCAGAGGCATCAGGGGAGACAATAGAGAGGTCACTAGGACAGAGGGGGGAGGTCAGAGATCGCTAAAAAGGCGGAGGAGAAAGGTAGAAGAAGAAGTGAGTCATAAAAAGAAAATGGCGGGGAACACAGAGGTCCAGGTCTGAAAGTCCAGGAAGAGTGCTGCCATAGCCAGCAAGTCCGGGGGGAGAAAGGCAGTCCGCAGCAACGGTTGGGTGTTTACCATCGTGTGTTTATTATGTCCTTGCTGCAAAGAGAGAAATTCCCTTTAGGTTTGTCCCTGGAAGCGCGTGGTCCGCTGCTCACCTTTGTCCCAATGGTGCTGTACACCCCCAGGAGTCTCCAGATATTCAGGATCGGCTACGTCGGCCGTTTTCAACACTGGACGCCAGATTAGACCTTCTGCTTGCTTGGGCTGCTTGTCAAGCCTTTTGCGGGGCTGTTTTTTTTCCCTGTGGCTCTTTTGTTTTTTCCTCTGCTGCAGAGGTTTGCCAAAGAAGCAGGCAACTCTCCGCTTTCTTGGAAACCAATAGGTTGCTCCGCACTTCTCAAACTGGTTTCTGCCCTGGTCAGGGTACTGAGACCGCTTTATTAGCAGTGTTCGAGGAGGCAAGGTGCATCTTGGATTCGGGAGGATCGGCCGCGCTGATCCTCCTGGGTCTAAGTGCAGCATTTGATACTGTGGACCATAAGATCTTAGTCCAGCGCCTCTTCAATCTAGGGGTAACGGGCACAGCATTGCTGTGGCTTACATCCTTTCTGAAGAATAGAACCTTCCAGGTCTGGGAAGGAAGCGCGCACTCCAAGCCATTTCCCCTCCAGTGTGGGGTGCCTCAGGGCTCATCACTGAGCCCTACTTTGTTTAACATTTATATGGCCCCCTGGAGGACGTGGTTGCTCCCTTTGGGATTAAAGTCGTTACGTATGCAGACGACACCCAGTTGGTCGTCTCGCTTTCCCTGGAGAAAGGTAACTCAGAAAACATGCATAACTGCCTTTCCGAAATTTACGCATGGATGTGTGACTCCCGACTTAAATTGAACGGCACAAAGACAGAACTCATGCTTCTGGGCCAGCAAATGACATCTCTTCCTACCTCCATCTGGCCCTTGTGCCTGGCGGATCTCCCTGCACCGAAGAAGGAACTTAAAAGCTTAGGGGTGTGGCTTGAGCAGGACCTCTCCCTTAAGACACAGGCCAAAAAGATTGCTGGTACCTGTGTGGGCTTACTCCGTTCAGCCCGTAAGATCCTCCCCAGAAAGTTGCTTATTCAGGGTCTAATCCTATCTAGATTAGACTATAGCAATGCCCTTTTTTTGGCCGCTCCAGAATCAACTATCAACATCCTTCAGCGCATCCAGAACTCAGCGGCCAGGCTGCTGACAGGCACCCTCCGGAGATCATCGGCCAAACCGGCACTTAAGGCCCTCCACTGGTTGCCATTCCAGGAAAGGATTAAATTTAAGTCCTTGTGCATCACCCATAAATCCCTTCAGGGCAAAGGGCCCCCTACCCTTGGAAACATGCTCTATTCCTATAAATATTACGAAAGGGAAAATTTACCTATGCCTCTATGAGTTATTTCAAGAGTCAATTAATGCATGACGAAGGGTAAACCACCATTTATTAGTTCACCCAGACATTTGATTTATGTCATTTACTTTTTTTTAAATTGTAAAACATTAAACATTTAAAGACAGAGAGAGATCATCATCAACTTCACATTATGCCATACATCATTGTTGGAAGGAGAAAAACAATATATGCAATTAATGTGTAGGGGGATAAACATACAATACAAATGTGCTTTCAAAAAAATCAAATTGTCATTAAACAGTTGCCAAAGAACAGTACATAAGAACTGTGTTTGACCCATACATTGATTTCCAGGGGGTAAACCGTATTTAATACCACCCACCATTCCTGTCACAATGTTGCTAAAATTCATATTATTTGACACCAGGAATGTAATAAATGGCGATGGGGAAATTTGCACAAGTAACAAATAACTAAATGCCGACGCGTTTCGAGTCCAACTGTATTAATCCCAGGACTCTCTTCAGGGCAGGATAAGTGTATCCACAGGAACTATTTAAAGAAAAAGAAGGGGGGATATTTTTAGAGAGTCATCCTCTTGTTGAGTCAAGATAACTTTTTCAAGAAAAACGCATCAAAAAGATGCAGCATACCTTGTGAGACCAGAGATTTACTGGTCTTTTAAGAATGTCATCAAATAGCGTGGGTGTCAACCTGCGAGAGAGTGGGAATGTCTTTGAGTATATTGAATCAGACGAGGCGGCTGACCGCGAGTATGTGGGCGGAGTCAAAATTTAATGAATTTACCTTAAATTTTGGAACATCCAAATAAAGCTCGAGGAGCGAGTAAATTAAAATCCCAATGTTGTGTGCTCTTTGTTGATCTGAAAAGTAATGTTTAAGCAAAATTTAATGCAACATCTACAAACGGGCACTGACTTGCACACTAAGAGCCGCAGAGAAACACAGCAAATGGCTTACTTGTTTGAAGACGTGAGTCAGGCGAGAGGTAATTATTTCTCTCAAGTGTCCATAAAGAATGTGTCCTGTGAAAAACTACGCAAAGGAATCAGTGATTTGACTTATTGTTTTAGAAAGAGACTTAAGTCTACACTGAAGAAAAACGGAGCGTCTTACCAAAAGTTGTAACACTTGACGCGGTGTATTTTCTGTACTTGTTTTGAGACGCCAGGAGCGGGAGGTAGTGACTTCTATTGAATGACCAGGAACTAGGTCCTGAAAAAGACCAGCGCGTGTGAATCAATAATTCAGCTCGTTGTTTTAGATACAGGGCACGCGTCTGTACTAGAGGTGCGGAGTAAAACGTCTTACCGTTAGTTGGAGACCTTGACGCGGTGTCAGTTTCCGACGCCAGCGGTTTGGAGCAACAGCGTACAGCCGTAATTGTGGTAAAACAAACCACAGTCCCGTCACGTGATGTGACAAGCCAATCAAGCATCTCAAGAGCATGCAATGTGGCAGCTATGGATTATGGGAATTGTAGTTCTCATTTTGAACATTGTGTTTTTTAGAAAAGAGCGACATTGAGTTTTTGTATCAAGTGTAAGAAGGAATTATATCCTATTTACTTCACTCAAACAGTTCAGGCCACTGTTGAATCTCATAATGAGGTATGCCTCTTTACGCAAAAGTGCAGCCTCAATATTTGGTGATTGATGTTTAGGATCGACCCATGAAAGTACTGTCCACTTGAAATCATTTTCCCCATGGTTGTTGCTCAAGAAATGTTTAACCATGGGTGCAGATACTACCTTTTTCTTGATTCTTGAACGATGTTGCGTGATTCGTACATTTACTGGTTGACAAGTTTTTCCAATGTACACTCTGTTGCAGGGACACACCACGGCATAGATTACATTCTTGGTCTTACAATTTGTGAACATCTCATGCTTCCATTTGACCCCGTCATGGTCAAACACATTACCTTCCGATGTAGTTGAACATGATACACAATTGCCACACTTGTGGTGCCCGCATATAGGTTTTAAATTCCACTGTGTTATCAAATCACTCCTCTGTTTGGGAATGTAGCTGTCTGCTTTTATCAATTGTTGGCCAATGCTCCTGTTTTTGCGCATGGCGAAAAGGGGTTTTTCCAACGGATGTTCCAAATTTTCCAATAGGTGCCAATTATTCAAAATGATGCGTTTAAATTGGTTTGTGTGTGACCCAAAAGTTGTAACACACACCAATTTATTGAGTTCACCTTTTTCCTTTTTCTGAAGGAGATTTTCCTTAGGGGTGAATCTCGCACGTTTCTTTGAATGATTTAGAAGTTTTTTTGGGTAACCCCTTTTCGCCATTTCAGCACAAAACTGTGTCGCATGATGCTCAAAATCTGCCAGGTCCGTGCAGTTTCGCCTTATTCTCAACATTTGTCCTAAAGGAAGATTTTCTTTCAAGCACTGTGGATGCAAGCTTTTATAATGGAGGATGGTGTTTCTGTCAGTTGCTTTTTTGTGTAAAGTTGTTGTTAGATTATCATCGCGGATGCCTACTGTGATGTCAAGGAAAGTCATTCTGTTTTTACTGGATTCCATTGAAAAACTGATATCAATGTGTCTTGAATTGAGCCAATTGTAGAAATGGTCGAGCTCAGTCTGGCTCCCCTGCCACAGGAGCCAGACGTCGTCAATGTATCTTAACCATTGATTTATATGGCCAGAAAATGGATTATTGTTATATATGAATCTTTCTTCATACTGCGCCATATACAGTACCGCCATCTCAGGTGCGTAGGGGCAGCCCATGGCGATGCCTTTGATTTGGACAAAAAATGCATTCTCAAACTTAAAATAGTTGCTGCGTAACGTGATTTCCGCCAGTGATAGAATGAATGAGGTGGGCACCTTATGTGGTCTATCCCGTTGATCAAGGTATAGTTCTAACACCTGCAACGCCTCATCTTGAGGGATTTGGGTGTAAAGTGAAGCGACATTTAAGGTCACCATCATTTGTGTTGCTTCAATAAATGGCTGTCCTTCTATTTTGGTGTTGAAATCAGTTGAGTCCCTGAGGTATGACTTAACTTGCGGTAGGAATGATTTAAAAAAAAAAATCAATGTATTTAGAGACCGGCTCTAGTGCGGAATCACAGCCCGACACAATGGGTCGACCTGGTGGTGTTTGGTTGTTTTTGTGAATTTTTGGCAAAAAATAAAGAACTTGCGTTCTTGGTGATTTTTTGTTCAAATATTCAAATTCCTTAGGACCTAGAAAGCCCTCATCCAATCCTGCCTTGGTGATGTTTGCAATCTTGTCCTGGATTGCATGAATGGGGTCCTCCTTAACTGGTCTATACCACTCCCGATTATTAACATGTGTTGTGCTTTCTTCAAGATACATAGTGCGGGGCCATATGACTACTGCCCCGCCTTTGTCCGCCTGTTTTATTAGAATAGATGTATCTGATTTTAGATCTCGAATGGCAGATGTTAAGCCTTTATTGATGTTATTATGTACAAAACTTTTTCGCTTTTCGAGTTTAGAAAGGGATGAAAGGACCGCTTGCTCAAAGGCAATCACTTGTTTTGGGATATTTTGGGTCGGAGTGAACCTAGATTTGACCCTTATCCTGTAGTTTCCTGATTTGACATCACTTCGGCATCCGCGAAGAAGACCTTCAACCTTATCTTTCGAATAAAATCTAATGCCTCCAATTTAAGTTTGGTAAAATCCGTTCTTTTATTAGGAAAAACTTGAGGCCCAGGGTTAAAAGTGTTTCTTCGTCTTTAGTAAGTTGTCTATTCGAAAGATTAACTATAGTTGACTTGTCTAATTCTTGTAAGATTTGTTGCGAGTTCGCATCTCCCATGGCTGCTTGAAGCGGACTCTTGACTGTCCGCCCCTGGCTAAAAAAGGAGATGCTGCTGGAGCCCCTCGTCTTTTAGAACTGTCCTGTCTAGAGTCCGACGACGAGTCAGAAGAGGTTGTATCTGAGAATGTAAGGAACCTATTCCTTGATCTACCTTGGAATGATGTCAGAGCCCCCCTCGATTCTCCTGATGTGTAAAAATCTTCCTTAAGGAAGGGATACACCTGTTCCAATTTGAACGATTTAGAATCCCTTTCAAATTGTGCTGCTTTTACATTCAGTGTGTTATCCTTAGAAAGCTGAATTTCTTTTTCGATCTTATCTAGGAGGATATTAGCTTCCGTTACAGTTTGATTGTCTGTGATAGTCTTAATTAGCTCTTCGATTTCTTTCTCTTCTTGACTACAAATACAGGTTGACACCCACGCTATTTGATGACACTCCTCAAAGACCAGTAAATCTCTGGTCTCACAAGGTATGCTGCATCTTTTTGATGCGTTTTTTCTTGAAAAAGTTATCTTGACTCAACGAGAGGATGACTCTCTAAAAATATCCCCCCTTCTTTTTCTTTAAACAGTTCATGTGGATACACTTATCCTGCCCTGAAGAGAGTCCTGTGATTAATAGAGTTGGACTCGAAACGCGTCGGCATTTAGTTATTTGTTACTTGTGCAAATTTCGCCATCGGCATTTATTACATTCCTGGTGTCAAATAATATGAATTTTAGCAACATTGTGACAGGAATGATGGGTGGTATTAAATAAGGTTTACCCCCTGGAAATCAATGTATGGGTCAAACACAGTTCCTATGTACTGTTCTTTGGCAACTGTTTAATGACAATTTGATTTTTTTGAAAGCACATTTGTATTGTATGTTTATCCCCCTACACATTAATTGCATATATTGTTTTTCTCCTTCCAACAATGATGTATGGCATAATGTGAAGTTGATGATGATCTCTCTCTGTCTTTAAATGTTTAATGTTTTACAATTAAAAAAAAAGTAAATGACTTAAATCAAATGTCTGGGTGAACTAATAAATGGTGGTTTACCCTTCGTCATGCATTAATTGATTCTTGTAATAACTCATAGAGGCTTAGGTAAATTTTCCTTTTCGTATTACTTAAAGGCCCAACCTACCCTCTTTCCCGCAGGGCCAAACCCCTCCTATTCCTATAAAGCCACCAGGACTCTGCGCTCTGCTCATGGTAACTTGGCCACAGTCCAAAGAGTTAGGAAGGCCCGAACTGGAGGGCGCCGTTTCTCGGTCAATGCCGCGACCCTGTGGAACTCCCTTCCGGTTAGTCTTCGATCCGAACCGAGCTACCTGAAATTTCGTAAACTCCTGAAAACCCTCCTGTTCCCACAGGACCCATAATAAAATCCTATGCCCCCCCAGTTCCCCTCGGCTGTCCTCTGTACTCCAGCGCTGGGACGCTCACGGGCAGCCATGCGCTTTATAAATCCTTTTTCATTTCATTCATTCATTTCAAAGAGGGTTCTCATATCTTGGGACTTATCGTACCCTAGATGGGGTAGTGGTAGCTGTCATATGGCTTGTGCTCCGCTGGAGAGTTCTAGTCGCCTTCGGGAGCCTGTTCTCCATGTGTAGGTTGCTTTTGCTCCTTGAGGTTGTGTGTGCGGCCACTCGTAGTGGTATGCCTGTGCGTCTGCTCCTCTCCCTGCTCCTGCCCGGAGGTCTGGGATGATCCTATGTTCTCCCTTGCCAGGCGCCGCCTACTCGGCCTTCCTGGGGCCTCGGACTGTTACTCTTGCTTCTGGCGGCTTTTAACTGCCAGCGCTGTTCTGGCTGGCAGGTTGTTCTATAGTGGGTTTGCCTTCTTTTCCCTTGCTTGCTTGGGTCTTCTAGGCTTCTTCTTTTTCTTCCCTTCCTGTCTTGGCATTAGGAGGAAGCTGTGTTGCCTTGTGGGGCAGTCGGGTACTTTGGCCTCTCCGACCTTGCCCTTGGTTCCTCTTCAGCCTTCTTCTCCCTCCTACATCCTTTGGGGTCAGTGGGGGGGCTGCTTGGGGGGTTCCCTTTGCCTGGCACGGACGAGGTTCTACCTGATCCACAGATCTGGTTCCCTGTGGGGCCCTCTGTTCTGTATTGGCAGGTGGGGTCCTTTCACAGACCCTCCTTCCCAGGGGGTATTGCTAGGGTATCTATTCTACGCGAAGTAATCTGCGGCTAGTATTCTCTATCAGATGTACGAGTTACTTACCTTCGGTAACGATGCATCTGGTAGAGACGATTCTAGCCACAGATTCCTTCATGGCCCGCCCTTCCTCCCCTATTCTGCGAGGACCCTTAGGTTGGTCTTCGGTACTCTCCTCCCAGTGGGGGGCTGTATCTCCTGTGAGTGACTAATTTGTTCTTGACGGGTGGCTCTGTCTGGGGGCGGTTCATTCCTCCTTTGGTTCTTTGGAGGATGGGGTCCTGGTGTTTCAGTGCCCTGCTGCTCTGGCTACTCCAGGTTTGGGCGGATTGCTTTCTATCCCTGTGTTCCCTTCCTTCCTTCCATTGCTATCCTCTGATTAAGGGTCATCTGGCCATGTCTTACCCTTGTGGGTGGCTGCCCTTTATGTTGGGGCATCTTGGAGGTTTGTTGTCCCTGTCTGTGTTGGGACTGGTCCCCTTCCTTGCTCAGGTTGGGGGTGATGGGTTTCCTTTGTGTACCATATCCTTACGCATGTTCCTTGCCTCCGGGCACAGAGGTGGGAGGTTGTCTATGTGCTGGCAGGGTGGTTGCGCAGGGCTCAGCTCGCTTCTTCTTCTTTCCCTGCCTTGGGTTCTGCAGTGGGACACTACTGTGGGTGGTGTTGTTAGTCAAAGTGTCTTTCCAAATTTTCTGCTTTTCGCACACTGTTCCCATGCTTCCATAGTTTTTTATCTGGTGGTTCCGCGTTGTGGTACGGAAAAGAAAACAGACGTAGGCGCGCTGGGGTGGTTCTTATGTGTCCTTGCTCACCAAAAAAGAAATCAGCAGATGATTCCTGATTGTATTGCTGATGAGTCCTGAATTCAAATCATCTTGCGGATTTACACTTTTATTTTGCTAACATTGAAATCAGCAGATGAGTCCTGATTTTGGGGATGATGAGTCCTGAATTCAAATCAACATGTTAATTTACACTTTTATTTTGCTAATATTGAACTCAGTAGATGAGTTCTGATTTTGGAGATGATGAGTCCTGAATTCAAATCATGTTGATGATTTACAGCTTTACTATGCTAACACTGAAACCAGCAGATGAGTCCTGATTTTGGGGATGATGAGTCCTGAATTCAACTCATCTTGCTGATTTAGAGCTTTATTTCACCAACACTGAAATCAGCAGATGAGTTCTGATTTTATTGCTGATGAGTCCTGAATTCAAATCATCCTGCTGATTTACAACTTTATTTCACCAACATTGAAATCAGCAGATGAGTCCTGATTTCAAATCATATTGCTGATTTAGAGCTTTATTTCACCAACACTGAAATCAGCAGATGAGTCCTGATTTTGGAGAGGATGAGTCCTGAATTCAAACCAGCCCAAAACTGAACATGCGCACTCTTGCACTGCCCGCTGTCACTCAACCCGGAGAGTGCTGCCGTAGCCCCACCTCCTTCAGCGTCCGTGTTCTACTTCTGACGCTAATTGCAAGATTGCTGCAATTAACGTCAGAAGTAGAACAGTGGGGCCGTGACATTAGTGGGGCAATGCCCCAACGCCCCCAATGGACGCACCGCCACTGGGTACCAGGACTGAAATCGGCCAGGTGAGGAGGGCTGTGTGGCCCCCTCCCCCATTTGTAATTGGCCGGGCCTAAGTGGATGGGGTCTCGGGGCCCGAAAGTGGCCAGGGAAGGGAGGGGCTGTGTGGTCACTCTTGTCTCCTTAAAAACTAAACAAATTAAAAGGCCCTCGCTGCCCATTGCAAATGGGTGAGGCTCTGGGGAATGGGGTCCCCACCGTTGAAAACAGCCGGGGAGGGGAGCCGGGGAGGGGAGCCAGGCAGCCCCCTTCCCATAATAAAAAATAAAAAATAAAGGTCAGACGGGAGTAGAAAGAGGCACAATAAAGGTCAGAAAGGAGCAGAAAGAGGCAGAATAAAGGTCTTCAATGAGCAGAAAGATGCAAGATAAAGGTGGGAAATGAGCAGAAAGAGGCAAAATAAAGGCGAGAAACAAGCAGAAATAGGCAAAATAGAGTTGAGAAACAAGCAGAAAAAGGCAAAATAAAGGACAAAAACAAACAGAAAGAGAAAGAATAGAGGTCTGCAACAAGCAGAAAGAGGCACGATAAAGGTCAGAAATGAGCAGAAAGAGGAAAAATAGAGGTAAGTAACGAACAAAAAGAGGTAAAATAAAGGTCAGAAATGAGCAGAAAAAGGCAACAAACAAGCACAACCCACTCAGGCACTCATGCACCCACTCACAGAACAACTCAGACATTCACAGACACTCACAGACCCATTAAAACACTCATCTACCCACTCACAGATGACACGTACACCCACTCACAGACCGTCAGACACTCATGCACCTACTTACTCACACTCTCTCTCGCCCACCCACAGACTTACTCAGAGACTCTACACCAACTCACTGACCCACACAGAGACTCAAACATTTACTTACAGAGCCACTCAGATGCTCATGCACCGACTAACAGACCCACTCAGAAAATCACGCACCCACTCACTTACCCACTCAGACACTCATGCACTCACATACAGACCCACTTAAACCCACATGCATCAAATCACAGACCCACTCGGCGACTCACACACCCACTCACAGACCCACTCAGATACTGGCCCACCCACTCACAGACCCCCTTAGATGCTCACGTACTCACAGACCCACTTTGACACTCGCGCATCCACTCACAGACCCTCTCAGAGACTCACACACCTACTCAGACATCTAGTGAGACACGTATGTCTGTGCACCCAGACCCACATTGAAACTAACACACTCAGTTACACCCACTGAGATACTCTTGCACTCATTCACACACTGGTTTTCAAAGGTTACAGGTAACAGTTAGGAAATATAATTTTAAACACCTTAGAAATTCACAAAAAAACAAAGGTTACAGGGACATTATAGTTAGTAAATTCACTTAGCCAAAGACCAACTCAAACAGCCACTCACTCACCCATAGAGCCATTTACACATCCAGTCACTCACTCATACAGCCATTTAGACACCCACTCACTCACCCATACAGTCACTTACACACCCACACACCCACCCATACAGCCACTCACACAGCCACTCACTCATTCATACAGCCACTGATACGCCCATTCACTCACCAATACAGTCACTCACACAGCTACTCACACACTGACACAGCTACTCACACACCTACTTATACACCCACACAGCCCCTCACACACCCATACATGCAGTCAGACACCCACTCACACAAGAATACACACAGTGACACAGACTCTCACAAAATATATATTTAAAATAGCATCACTCATTAGTAGTACATAAAGTATACTATTTTAAGTTTTGGAGTACCTTGCTATACATGATTAACACTCATAAACTTTTAGAAAACATGCACACTCACTGCATGATGTCATCAGTGATGTCCTTTGAGATGTCATCAGTGATGTCACTGACCATGTCATGAGTGATGTAATATGTGAGTTCATAAGCAGTGCATTGTGGGGGCGTAAGTTATAGTTACCTCAGGTAACTCTAACCGCTTAATTTCACTGGTTTTGTACAAGTGAAATGTGATCCTAACTATAACGTCCCCCGTTTGTTTTTTTCAGTCAACTTATATGTTTTTTTAAATTCTATTTCTTAACTATAATGTCTCTGTAAACTTTGTTTTTTTCAGTGAATTGAGTCAACTGGCATACAGACGCGTGGTTCACGGAGACATGAGCCAAGGGAAGCTGTCTTTACATTTCTCCGCTCTCCGCTGCCCCCTGCTCCTACCCCCCCAGGAGGGCAGCGGTTTCCGAACGAGTGAAGCAGGGATTGGGATCCCGGCTGGCCAAGTCCACACTTGAGTAAGGGGAAGAGCGCAGGTGTGTCTCAACAGTGTGTAGGTAAGGCCAGGTTTGTGATTGTTCTCGCCGGAGCAGAGGCGGCAGGCGTTAGGCCAGCATGGCTTGCCCCACCCAGGAGCTCACTCTCCGCTTGTCCCGCTCCTGCCGGCACTCCCTGCCATTTTATCCCCAAAGATATTCATCTGCATTAAGCAGGCCGCTTAATTACCTAGCAGTGGATCATCTGTGCACCCGCAAGCGCATTTTAAACCTTTGATCCCTGTCAACCTGTCAACCGCCACCCAAAGACCAAGGGGGCGAACAACACTCTCAGCAGGTTAGAGGGGCAATGTATTATACCAAGATTAATAAACTCACGCCCGAGCGCTCATGCCCCTCAAGTAGCTTGGCTCAAACACAACGTATAACTCAGAGCAGAGGGGAAGCGCGGTGACCAGCAGGCAGTCACTACAGAGTGAGTGTCCCAAACCCCCCCACAGAAGCGACACTGCCAGATCTGGGGCAACTTCTGGGGGTACCTCGTGAGCTCCGCTCACCGCCACAGCTGGTTTCCCTGTGCCAACCAGCATCTTCGCCTAGTGGTCTGGCTGGCTGGCTGTCACCTGGACCTAGACAGAAAGTTCACAGAGACCTCAGCCGTGGCTGGTAAACAGCACTATTGTAGAAACCGGCAATTAGCAACTGGCATCAAGTCTCACTGCCACCAACCCTGCTACAACATGACCTCTGTAGGAGCAATGGGATCATTCCTGCTGAAGTTTAACTCGACTTGGCAGCGCAACAAATTGCAAAGAGCATCACCTCATAACTACAGACCCTACAAAGGAAGAAAACAAGCAGCAGTTCTCACTGCATGCACCCTCAAACAGTGACAGCAAAAGCGGAGCAAGCAACCCAGCAAACCCCTCTCCAACAAAAAATTAGGTCGGGTAGAACAAGAGGAATGCAGCAGCAACCACAGCGCAAAACGAATGGCCAAAGCGCCCCCAACCACGTCCCTCAAACACCCAAGCCGAAGGACAACCCCGATCAGCTCCTTCACCTTGTCGTCAAAAGCTAATACATTAGTATCACTGCTCACTGGGCAAGCCCTATGGCCTAAATTTCAGACAAAGAGATATCAAAATTCGCCTTCACGAAAGACTAAAGTATGATTCTTTACCCATCTGCGGAAGAGGTCTGAGAAGTACTCCCACTCTACAGCCCCCGATGTTCCCACAACTTGGCACACATGAAAAAGTAACCGACCCAGCACTACAGATCCACACAGTAAACAAAGTAAATGCAACCGATTTGCAATCCCCCCACACCCATCCCTAACTAATTTTAAATGTGTCAACACAACAGAGCAGCAATTGCCCAGAATCTAACCAAAAGCCTTAACGCAAACACAAATCTCCCATCAAACTACCCGGGTAGTTAAGTCATCCTTGAAATCAAGTTTCGAATTGACGCGCCTCAACATTTGTGAGGCATCAAAAAGATGCATTAAAATTGACATGCCTGGGGTCGCTTCAGCACTCGAACTCCCCTTCCCGCAACCCAAAATAGACTGCTCACACCAAATTATGGGCCCTCTAACAAGTTCTAAGTGTCCGAAATTCAGTCACAATCCTCCTCCGTGAAAGACCCCGCTTCTGCATCTCTTGCCTCTCCTTCACATGAATCATCATTTATCAGTGAATTTCGTGTGGTATTACCAACCCAAACAGCAGCCTAAATTCACCTTTTGATATAAGAACCTGGCAACAACTGATCAACAACACCCAAGACACTACAGTCAGAGCATTGGAGTACCAATCAAACAGGTTTGATGTCCAAATCTCCCTGTTAGAGGCACTAGATCAGTACACATCATCCATGAAGTCACGCTTTGAGCGCCTGAACGCCAAGGTCAGCAGTCTGATATCTATTCCTCAACACTGTAATAATCCAACCCCATCTTGCTCCAACAAACACAACCCCCAATCCTGCTAGCCAAACTATTTGCCCTACCTGTGATAGTCAGCGACCGACTTCAGGAAGTCAAACTGATTGGCAAGCACAAGATCGCCCAGCCTAGCCCCAAACTGCCCACAACACCACCAAACCATTTACTCCCAGTACCATCAAAACAAATGCCAATATCTATGCCGCCCTCTCAAACAATGCGGCCTTTGAACAACATGATAGAACTCAAAGTGGAAGTCCATCCAGCACCCTTGTGCCCAGATTCCCCAGTTAATGACTACATACTGAAACGTGACATGATCACAGACGCACGTCGGCTACCAAATTCAGCACTTAAATCCTCACAAATGGCCAGAAACGTAATCAGCAGAGCCTCTGGTCCTCTTGCAGACCAACTAAGTGAGCAAAAGAGAAAACGCCTAAGAAAACAAAATAAAAAAAAGGACAAAATCCAGAAGGTGGTAGACTATGTGTCCAAGATTAAGAGCTCCTTCCCTCCCTTAATAAGAGAGTCCATCAGCACACCAGATACACCTATGAACACGCAGGGTAGGGACACCGAAAGCGCTACCGAGCACTCCGCCAAATTAACACCATTAGAAGTCAGCATTAAGAAATACTCACTGGACACCACAGAGATCGCAGCTCAAATTTAGACCATCCTGCAAGACCACCTGGCTCAGGAGCCCCAACTCAATAACTATCAATCACTAAACAAGGCGATGGCTGCCCTCCTTTTGGAAAAATTCACAAAGAGAGGTTCAGGTAGGGCTATTTTTTACCAGGGGCCAGCGTACAGGCCCAAGGACTATGTAAACAAAAAAGGTACGCAGTTCCCTAAAAGTATACCTAAGGAGTGGAAGGGAGGGGCCAGGTATCCACGTCAGAAGGAGAAAAAGGAAAGGGGGGGAATCCTCCCTTTCGGGACTAAAACCCTCACACACCCAGCAAGCTAGGTGTCATGCGTCATCATCTGGGTTTTGCTCCTCGTCAAACTGGCGGTGCAATGTTTGATGGGCACCCAAACGGGGCTCTTTGGCGGAGATCTTCTGTCCCTTGCCAGTTGGTGCATGTGGGTGTGAGGGCCCTAGTGGGAAGTGTAGATGTAAGGGAGTGGTGGTGATTAAAAAAGGTTAAGTAGTCCACTATGTGTCTTTATTGGTGTGGCTCACTACCTTATTAAAAATAATGAGGAGAGATGACTCCCTGGTGCAAAGATCCAGAGAAGTATACTCTACCAGGTGATTGAAAAGTGATTGGTCAACATGTTTCATGCATTTGTTCAGAGGGATACAGAGCAATTCATCAGGACCTAAAAGCTAAAAAACTATCTACACACTGTGGAAGGAAAGGTTACCTAGGTTACCTAGTCCACAGGGGGTTCTGAGGTAGGCCCCACTGTTGCCTGCGCATGCGCTTTCCAGGCCACCTCCACAGACACGGAAGGGTGAGAAGCATTAGCGGTTGGATTAATATAAAAGCTGCCGCTTGTATTCTCCACCGTTTACCAGCTCCTGGACCCCGTGGCCTCATGAGGGTAGGTTTACAGACGGAACTTGCGTCGATAAACGGTGAGTGCTGGCTTCCGCTTTGAAGACCCCCGCTGTTGGCTCTAGCAGTGGTTCTCTACCCACCTCTGTGCCACCATCTCTACCGAAACCAAGGCGCCGAGTGTGACGCCTTCCAGATTTTAGTCCATCAATATATATGCTCTGCCCGTGCTGCCCCCGGCCACACGAGGTCCGGACGGCGGCACCCTCGATTTCCCCATGGCGAAGCCTCTCGGGGGCTCGCAGTACTTCTGCGATCCCACCCATGCCGTGCTGCTGTTTGTTCGGCGCCGTCACCTACCGAGGTGGCCGCTCTTGGGTGCTGGGCGTGGACATTATGAGTGCCTGACAATGGATGGACTGAACACTCTGCGGCGCTCCCCACGTCTTAAGGGAGAAGGGTACTTAGGCGCTCGCTGACCTGACTGTTGAGAGCTGGCACTTTGCCTCACGCTCCTTGGGGTGGCCATTAGACTCACTCTCCCCTACTTGCTTATCTTTCTCTCCCCCTCAGGGTACTTACTTTTGGAGTGCTCAACCCATGGGAGGAGACCGTTGCAGCCACTTGCTGCATCTCTTAGGGTGAGGGCAAACACATTCATGTTGTCTCTTTTTCTCTCTTATGTACAATTTTCAGCCTTGTGGTCTCTGAATTAAGCTGCGATGTTGAAATGTAACCAATGGTTCGTTGTTGCTGGTTTTAACTGTGCCAAATGTTTTTAACAACACAATTGCTTTGGCAGGGTTGACCTTGTTATACCCTGGCTAGTATACCGTATGAGTGAATAAGGGTTATATGAGGATCTGACTGCAATCTCACTGGTTTTTATCTTTACCCTTTTGGTTTCTTTCCCCACCAGGTTCCATTAAGAAGTGGTAGGACTACCGGCCTACCTCAGAACCCCCGGTGGACTAGGTAACCTTTCCTTCCACAGTGTGTAGATAGTTTTTTAGCTTTTAGGTCCTGATTAATTGCTCTGTTTCCCTCTGAACAAATGCATGAAACATGTTGACCAATCACTTTTCAATCACCTGGTAGAGTATACTTCTCTGGATCTTTGCACCAGGGAGTCATCTCTCCTCATTATTTTTAATAAGGTAGTGAGCCACACCAATAAAGACACATAGTGGACTACTTAACCTTTTTTAATCACCACCACTCCCTTACATCTACACTTCCCACTAGGGCCCTCACACCCACATGCACCAACTGGCAAGGGACAGAAGATCTCCGCCAAATAGCCCAGTCTGGGTGCCCGTCAGACATTGCACCGCCAGTTTGACGAGGAGCAAAACCCAGATGATGAAGCATGACACCTAGCTTGCCGGGTGTGTGAGGGTTTTAGTCCCGAAAGGGAGGATTCCCCCCTCTTTCCTTTTTCTCCTTTTGACGTTGATACCTGGCCCCTCCCTTCCACTCCTTAGGTATACTTTTAGGGAACTGCGTACCTTTTTTGTTTACATTGTCCTCCTTTTGGGCAACAAATCTGGCCAAGCTCCAAATGGGATCAGCCCGTTGTCCACAACCTCGTATCAATTCTTAAGTCAACAACAGAGCAACGGGACAACAAACACGCAACAGGCGCTCTCAACAACAACCTTGTCTAACGTAATCATTGCTTCAATTCAAAACAATTCATTACCTTCAACTGACACTATGATGACAATTTTGCACTCAGAGTATATCTCCCGAAAATCAAATGATATCCTGAACAGGGGGAATATAGTTAAACTCCTAGCCTCTCACCCTAAATTGCAGCACTTAAGTTCCACAGATATCGGGAGTATCCAGTTAATTTCCTGAATCATACTCCTTCATAAGGAAGCAGCAGCTTTGACTTGGACCACCTTTGCAGCAGCTAGCACCATATACGAAAATCGCACTCTTCTACAGGAATGGGGGATCCTGATTACACTGCAACTAAAGGACCGATCTACTTGCGCCCTTTCTCAGCAAGACCCAGAACGCCTCCCAAACTGGGCTTTGTGTGATCTAGCCAAGAACAATAACCATGGCAAGTGGTCACAGATATCACATACCTCAACATTACTTAGAAATGCAGCGGGTCCTCTTCACTCAATTGCTACTAATCTCAAACAAGGTCTGATCAGCTCCATCAATGACCAAGCAGGAAGACTCTGCAAGTTCATCTCACCAGCTCAGGATAACCATCAAGAAGACGGGGGCTGGTTGGCTGCCACTCTGGCAGGTCCCTAACCAAATTGACTCAAGTCCAAAAGACGCACAACTTCAATCCCTGATATGAAAAAAGAGCCCAAACCCATGAGTCTGTTAGCCTGGAACGTGGCTGTCCTCAAAAACATCTTAACAGATCCGGATGCAAAGTCCTTTTTATCATCACACAATATCATGTGCATTCAAGAATCATAGTGCGAAGAAGATACCGCGCTAGAAGGCTACTGTGAGCTCTTCACAACAGCCACTCCACAACCTACTAAGGGCCACGCGATGGGTGGCTTATTCATTTATTTATCACTACGCTGGACCGCTTCCATTTATGCCACTAGCCACCATGACTTCCTATTCATCGAAATCAAAAATTGGAGCCAATATCCGTTAGCCGTCAGCCTCATGCTACTGAATGTGTACATTAACCCAGCAGCCCGGGAAAAGAAGCAAGACGCCGACATCAGACTAATTCATCCAAACAACCACCTACTGTTGATCGGCGACTTTAACCTACATTTAATCTACAATCCCCTTCGAAATATTTCTTCTGTAGTAGTGTACTCACGGTGGCCAATTCCCTCACGGATCACTCCACTACAAAGAACCGATTCCACAGGACAAGCTCTGCCAGTTGCTTTAGAGGGCATGTATCTGTGTGCCTTAAATGGTCGTTATCCTGAAGACCAGTCAGCCCATTGTACACATTTCTCCCGCTACAGGCCCACAATGCTACACTACACATTTTGATCAATTGCGCTGATAAATTACGTTAAGTCTTTTGCCATTTTGGGGCAGAGCTAGCCAGCGCCAATGGCGGACGCTCGATAAAGGAGCTCCGCGCCATCACCTAGAATACATCTGTTTTATCCTGTACACACGGAGCCCAAATGACCGGCGATGAGGCGTTCACCTACTAGTGCTCACTGACACCTGAGGCGGCTGATTTCGCTGTGCCCTTGCGACCCTGGACGGGCGACAGCGAGAGTGAATCCCCCGGCGCACGGGGCCGCGGCGCCGCAGACTTGCCTGACGCGCAGCCCGGCGTGCGTCGCCTGACGTGCGGGGTCGGATCGTCGGGTAAGACCTGGACGATAGTCCTGACTGCTTGCAGAGGATCCATACGTCCCGCCCTGGTACTCGGACACCTCAAGTAAGGACCTATTCTCCTGCTGGCCGCGATACTGCTGACGGCTTCCCGAGTTACGCGCCCCTGCTGCTGGGCCTGCCGGTGCTGGAGACCGCGTGGGAGGCATTTGCGGAGCCTAAGTAGCTTGACCCGTTGGCCCCCCCCACATCCCCCCCTACTCCCGGACGGGAGCAGCGCTTCCCGGACTGCCTGGCCTCGCAGAGGTGTGCGGGTCTGGCTGTGGTCATCAGCTTGTAGCCGGCCCGGACATCCTCTTGATACACTACTGATAGAGCGAAGGGGGAACGTGTGGAGGGAGCGTGTCCTGGACCCCCAGAAAACAGCCAGTTGTCTGCTCATTACCATTATCTGGGCGTACAGAGGGCCCTGAGGTACTACACGCTGGTCGGCTGCGACCCCGCTTCTGATACCCCTGCTCATGGGTGTGACCCCTGGCCGGCTCGGGGTGTCAACGGAGAGGGAGGCCGGCGAGATAGTGGAACACTGCCTGCTGCTGCTTGGCGTTGCGCCTACAACGTGGCGCTGTGGCACAAAGAAGGTGAGGCTATACTAGAGAGACTGGTGGGTCTGGGCAAGTGGCTAATGGAGGTCTGCCCGGATCGTAGCCCACTCCGCGCTAAGGGGAGCTCGGCCCTGCTGCCCTCCATTCCTACTACGCACCATGGGTAAGGGGGACAAAACCCAGACCAAGCTACCTTTTGAAAATCGCCGAACTAAGGCCCCGGAAACCAAAGAACCGGAGCCTGAGCAGCAGAACAGGGGTTTGGAAGGCTCGATATACTCGGACATAAAAGATTTGCTGGTGACGATGGAGAAGGGCCTGCAGAACAGAATGGCGTCCATAGGGGCTAAGATAGACACCGTGACATATCGCATGGACCGCATGCCAGAAAGAGTAGACAAGCACGCAGAACTCCTGGATATGACGGAGAGACGACTAACCGAGGTCGAGGAGGCGCGGACGGAACTAGATAAGGATCGCAAACAACTTGGCAAACTACTACAAGTCATACAGGACAGGTCAGAAGATTTGGAAGCCCGCTCAAGGCGCTCGAACATACGAATCACGGTAATTTCGGAGACGACGCACACTGGGAAAATGAACCTTTTTGTGGAGAAACTTCTAGTTACACTATAGTGAGATGACGCATTCTCACCCATGTTCATAGTGAAGAGAGCGCATCGCACGCTGGGCCCGCGCCCGGGCGTTCCCCCTAGACCGATCATAGCCAAATTATTGAACTACAGAGACAGAGACAGGGCGTTGAGAATAGCTCGAGAGAAAGGAAAGCTACAATTTGAAGGTTCTGACATCTCCCTGTATCCGGACTTCACGGCGAAAGTGCAGGAAGAGCGTAGGCACTTTGCTCCCTACAAAAGACAATTGCGAGATCTTGGGCTTGATTACGCCATGTTATATCCGGCAAAGTTGAGAATCAATCGGCAAGGTCACTCCCACTTTTTCACTGATACTAAAGATCTACAGAAGGCCCTAAAAGTGTGGTCTAAGGAACAGAGGAACAGCCCCAGGAGTCAAGAAGGCGCAGAGGAACATAGCAGCAACTTGGAGGAACAAGACAAGGGGCACTGCTCACTGGGCGGGTCGGGCTCCTTGTTGACAAGGGGCGACCCTCGGTCGAGTCACGGAGCCTAGCACCGGGATTGCGTGTCCGCCCCACCTCTGAGCATGTGGCGGGCAAGGAGATCAAAGACGACTGTAAATGATATAACGACCTGAGATCTGGTGAGAACTTTCCATTTTACTATCTTCCGCCTGGCCTCTAGTGATCAGTGTCACAATTGGTTTACACGCCATGGACACGGGGCCTGCGCGGGTGTGGCCTGTATGGTGGACGCACTGTAATGCAATGACGCCTCTATGGCACTATGGTATACTTATAGCTCTCGTTGTACAGTATGCAGGAGGTGATGGTGGTTGGGGTGACATGGGTGTCTGTTATTGTCTATAGAATCACCAGTATCTCTGGCTACCTCAGCCCTAGCGCTGTATGCACTAATGGTCCCCACGGGGGCTTTTTTGGGTGTTTTGGGCCTGATTTTGGGGGGTTGTCTTTTCATGCTAGGCCGTGTTGGGGTTGGTCAGCTGTGGGTGGGGGTGGGGAAGTTCGTGGGATGGGGAAATCCTCTTTGTTCAAGGACAGATATGCTGAACTACATGCAAAACCATTTTTATTTGAGCTGTTTGAGGGGAAATTGTTATGCTGTAATGGGGACTCTCACAAACTTGATGCTGCACTCTGTTAATGTGATAGGCACTAATGTAAGCTTGTACCACAAATGCCCAACTATACAATATTATGACAGACTTCACCCCAGATAGTGAGACGTCGCACACACCACGACTAAAAGCACTTACCTGGAATGTTTGAGGCCTAAATGACCACCGCAAGGTCAGGAAAGTCCTCAGTTATTTGCAGCGCCAACACATAGACATAGCCCTGCTCCAGGAGACGCATCTCCCTACACACAGTCCTATGCTCAGATGCAGAGGCCTTGAGGGTAATATTTCTGTAGCGGGGTTTACCTCCAGCTCCAGAGGAGTTCTGACATGGGTGAACCCTAAGTCCAAATTGCAAATACAGACACTGAAAACAGATGCTAAAGGCAGATTTGTCATTTCTAGATGTTACGGCCCTGCCGTAGACTTAACTGTGGTCAACGCCTATGGCCCTAACTTTGATTCACCGGAATTCTATAAAAATCTGGCTGCTAAGGCCAAACATTTTTACCAGGGACCCTTGCTGCTTTGGGGGGGGAGAATTCAACCTTAACATGGATCCAGCTCTTGATAGGTCTTCCGGTCCTGCTCGCAGACCAACTGCAGCAGCTTTGGAACTGCAGAGTTTAATGATCTGCCTGGGCTTGGGGGAAGTATGGCGCACTCGCAATCCTCAGCAGGGTGGATACACGCACTATTCGGCATATCACAATGTTCACACCAGGATAGATTACTGCCTTGCCTCCTCTTCCCATTTTAACTGAATAAAAGACTGCAGAGTGTTGCCTAGAACACTATCCGATCACTCGCCGGTGCTGCTGGAACTACGCATTCCAGGCAAATCTATACCGCCATTCACAAGGAGGTTCCCGCCTAATTCCCTACTGCATCCGGTGTTTCGGGGTAAGCTGGCTGAGGCCATAGATGTGTTCTTTGAAACAAATGTTGGCTCGGTTGATAGCTTTCAGGTGGTCTGGGAGGCCTTCAAGGTCTATATCCAAGGAGTTGCGATGTCGAAACACTCGGGCATACTTAAGACCATAAGGCGGAGGCTGGCGCACCTCGAGGAACAACTAGGCGAGCTGGAGCGCAGACAGCGCGACCTAGCGGATACAACTGTGGGAGATGAGATTAAAACCTTGATTGCAGAATACCATGACGAAGCGGACAGGGAAGTCAGACACATGGGCAAATATGCCACTGCCAGGGTATACGGAGAAGGGGAACGGTCAAGCGCGGTTCTGGCCAATCTCATGAAGGGAGCAAGACAGCGACAACCTGTCACGGCGGTGAAGTCCGCCGCGGGAGAACAGATCACAGACGAAAGCAGCATAGCTGATTCTTTAAAGAGTACTACTCAGAGCTGTACACCTCTAAGTGCGGTGACATGGAAGAAGAAATTAACGACTACTTAGGCCACATTAACATCCCCTCATTGATCAACGCAGACAGGGAATTCCTCATGCATCCTATTGAAAAGGATTAAATCCTTGAAGCACTAGTCAGCTTGAAGTCGGGCAGTGCGCCGGGATCAGACAGACTCACGGTGGGCTTCTATAAAGCCTTCAAGGATCAACTGCTCCTGCACCTGTCGACTCTCTTTGATGACATATGGGTGGAGGGCAGCATGCCACACTCTATGAGGGAGGCACTCCCGGTTACAATACTGAAGCCGGGAAAGCCTCATGATGAATGCAGCTCATATAGACCCCTGTCACTGCTAAACGTCGATACCAAACTGTTTGCCAAGGTCTTAGCCACCCGTCTGGCACTCCTTGCTGATGGTCTGGTGGCCCCGGAGCAGTCTGGCTTTGTCCCTGGCAGGAACCTAGTCTACAATTTACGCACGGTCCTTGGCACGATTCAACATGTGAAACAGGACAGGAAAGCATTGGCTGTATTCCTAGACATGGAGAAGGCCTTTGACTCAGTGGAGTGGCATTTTATGCGCCTGGTGCTGAAGCGAATGGGTCTGGGGCAGCCTTTCCTACAGATGATAGGGGCGCTATATCATGACCCGCTGGCTCGGCTCCGCATGGGTGACATTGTCTCAGACTCTTTTCCCATTACTAGGGGCACTAGGCAAGGGTGTCCACTCTCGCCCCTCCTATATGCCCTGGTGGCGGAACCACTGGCGTGTGCTCTGCGTGAATACCACTGTAATGAGGACATTGGATTTCCAGGTTACAAGATTATAGTGTCAATGTACGCATATGACACACTGCTGTATGTACGCGACCCTGACAATAACCTGTCATCAGTGCTCAGGGAGGTAGTCCGTTTCGGGGCTCTCTCTGGCTTGAGAGTCAACTGGACAAAGTCACTTGCTTTTCCACTTACACCGATCACGCAGCCAACACCAATGGAATACCCTCTCCAGTGGACTACAGATACGGTCGGCTACCTGGGGATCCACCTACACAGAGATGCGGAAACCCTTTTCAGGGCTAATTATGGCACTGCTGTAAGTAAATTAGAAGACAATGTGGCTCGCTGGAGTAAGCTCCCTTTGTCGTTAATGGGACGCATTTCAATAATGAACATGGTTGTGCTCCCCAGATTTTTATTTCTGTTCATGACCATCCCAATGGTTCTCCCCAAATCATTCTTCGCACGGCTGCGACAGCAGATGATCTAGCTAGCTTGGGCGGGCAGAACACCACAAGTTCGTTGCAAGACACTCCCTATGCCATATTCGATGGGGGGCTTAGCGCCCCGGACATGGAGGCATACTATTGCGTAGCTCAGGCATCACATCTACACACTTGGCTTCACGGTGACAGGAACATTCTGCATGTCCGCATGGAGACTCTGTGTGCAAGCCCTGACTCACTCCAATACACGATCTTCCAACCGCCTGATCGCAGAACGGGCCTATTGGACTCAATTACAGCCACCAATCATGCATGGAACAGTCTCTTGCAGAGACAGACCGCTGTGTTGCTATATTCACCGGAGATGCCGGTGGATTGGGCTAGATGGTAACCCCCGCTGAAGGAGAAGGGAGTAGTCGCTGCTCTGCAAAAACGAAACATAAAATTGGTGGGTGACCTATTCACTGATGGGGTTGCAAAAACGTGGGAGCAAGCCCTGGGAACATGTGACACGCCCCCACTCCTGACACGATTTCAGTTCCACAGGGTGCGCAGCGCTCTCAATGACCTGTTGGGCGGCGATATGGCTGAGCCCCCTGAAGTCACTGAGCTTACATATGTCATTAAAACTGCTTCCTCCCGGAAACTGCCAACCTATACAAACTTACGCAGGCGAGCACACTACAAACATACACTAAGGCGCGATTAGCGTGGCAGACTGACTTAGACACTGTGTTAGACGATGATACATGGCGCTACTGCTGCACTAACACTAAAACAGTATCACTCAATGGCCGACATCGGCTGATCCATTTCAAATTCCTCAATCGGGTGAATTACACCCCAGCTAGACTCTGTAGATATGGCTTGAGAGACTCTGCCCGTTGCGAGAGATGTGGCGCCCCGGACGCGGACTTCCTGCACCTCGCATGGCAATGCCCTGGCGTCTGGGATTTTTTTGGGAAAATATTCGCTGATATTAGTGAACTGACAGAGGTCGTCATCACACCCGACCTCCTGGTGGCTCTATTGGGTTACAACAAGAAGTTGCCAAAATCGATTCGACGATTGGTAGACATGGGACTGCTTGTGGCCCGCCGAGTGCTGGCTTGTTGCTGGATGAGAGGCCCATTACCCACCCCTAAATGCTGGGTGCATGACTTGCTCTATTGCTGCACACAATCCGAAAATTATAGCGAGCTGCAGCCCCCCACTAGCAGACCTAAGAACTTTCGGGGATTGTACCAATCTTACTTGATGGGCAGAGGGAGAACCGACGGAGCTGCAGAGGGATAGAGCACTGTGTGTTATAGGAACAGATGTAACTGGGCTGGGACGCAAAGAGCTGCTTTGGTAAGTGTTGGACCCGGCCCTTTGGGCAGGTTCACCCCTAGACTTTTTGCTTTTTCCTAGCCTGTTTCTGGAACCTGGTGTTGGTGATTCTAGGCCTCTGCGCACTTTTTTCACTGTGGTACAGTGTAAAGTGCTGGAGCTCTCTGTATGAAGGGTGAGTGGCCTGCCCTCCCATAGGAATGAATGGGGAATATGTATGCCCATGGTAGATTCCTGATGCGTGGGGAGTGCAGGGTCGAGTTTGATATGTGTGAACTCGTGAGAATGAATGCTGCAAAATGATGTATGCAGCATGACTGTGTCTAGTCTAGAAGTACCACTTTTGGAAGTTGGCATAATTGTGTAAGTTGGTGCTAGCGTGTGATTGGCTGGTGAGTCTGCCCAGGAGTGCCTGGACCTGCTGGTGGATGGACTGTCCGGTTTGAGTAGGACAGGGTCTGCAGGGTCTGCAAGGCCCCAGAGGAGGGGGTCTGAGTCAGCCGTGGATGAAAGGTCCCTCTGCTGTCAGGGATGGGAGGAAAGAGCGTCTGGTGGTGCCGGGCCGTGCCTGTCGCCCACCCTGCTAGCTCTCCATCCTGACGGCCCACTGTCACCTCTGGCCCTGAAGCTGTCAGGAAGACGAAAACCAGAAACATTCCAGCACTCAGGGTCCCTTGCACGAAGTACTTCAAAGGCATTCCTGGGTATAAGAAGGAGCTGTGTCTCCCTCCAACTTGTTCTTGTTCTAGCTCTTGTGGCTGACTTGGATCTACCAGGGGTGGGCGCTGCCCAACCCCTGGATGCCTGGATTCCTGGACTCCTGGGGGACCCTTCTGCCCTGCCTGGGCTGAAGGGGGGACTTGGCTTTGCCCCTGGGGAAGCTCTGGGACCTTGGCAGCATGGAGAAGCTGCCTTTTCCTAGGGAGAGCGCTGGAGTGGATTTCTAGCACCTGGAGGCGCTGTGCTTCGCCTTGAGCGCCTGGGAGCGCTCTGCCTGTTGCCATATCGCTTGGGGGCGCTGGATCTGCCCTCCTTAGCGCTTGGGAGCGCTTTTTGCTTTATGGAAGCGCTTTACCCTGCTGGGAGCGCTCTATTTTCACTTATAGCGCTGAGAGCGCTTCATGTGCCTCTGTAGCGCTTGGGAGCGCGTTGCTGCGGGAGGCCGGCGGATCGGCGCGGGAGCCCACTCCGCTTATGGTGCCGACTTGGATTTGCCCAGTTTTTCTCTTTCACTAGCGAGTGTCCACCTCGCGATCTCTGCCCGCCTGCCTACCTAAGGAGAAGGGCCGCTGCGCTGCCCGCAGCAACCCGGAAGTACTTGGCCGGCCGGCCAATCCCAGCGCGGCCGGCCGGAAGTCCCGCCCCGCAGCCTGGGAGGCGGAGAGAGGAGGAAAAAGGCGCGCGGGAGATGGCGGATGGTGGTGCCGGTGCCGGGCTCCCATGCGGAGGGAGCCCTGGAGGAGCGGAGGGGGCGGGAGGCACAGAGTCGGTGCCTGCCCCCACCGCGAGCGAGGAAGAGCCGTCGCCCGGAAGAGCCCCGCCCCGAGAACAGCCCGGTGAGTCAAGAGGGCTGGGGGGGGGGGCTCCGTGATGTTGCTGCTCCGCGAGGGAGCAGATGAGTCCTGTTGGTGCCGGTCGAGGCACTGAGGAAGGGCGGCCCCGAATGGCAGTGGGTCGCCCCACCGTGATTACAGAACCCGCGAGGGGCTCTTGCGAGCGCGCCTGTTGTCAGCGCGAAGCCACGAGGGCTTCAAGGGCGGCCCCAGTTGGCAGTGGGTCGCCCCAACGTGCATGAGCCTAGAGAGGCTCGGAGGAGCCATGTGATACCTACAAGCCCGTTTGGCTCCAGAGAGGGCCATATTCGAGAGGGGGGGCTTTGGGGCATATTTTCGGTGCTCGTCCCCTACTGCCCCCGAGTGTGGGGGCATCATTGTTTTAAGAGCCTGTGTGGCTCCAACGTTTGGCATGGTGCTTTAGAGCCTCTGTGGCTCCAACGTCTGGGGCATGTGCTATGCCCAGAGCCTGTGTGGCTCCAGCAGTGGCGCAGTTGGCGCCTAAGGGCCAGTGAGGGCCCTGGCGCAGTTTTATTGTTCTCCAGGTGCCCAGCACTTAGTGGGCACCTGCTACGTTTAGGCTTTTTGAACTTTGAGACTGGCGCTGCATGGCAGCGCACCCTGACACTGAGACTCAGGGCGTCTGAGCCCCAACAAGGCCATTGGCCTAGGGACTGCCACAGGTGGTGGCTTATGTGAGTTTGCGCAATGGTATGGTTATTGCACCTCTGAATGTGATCTTTTGCATCATGTGTTATTCCTGCACCTCTGAAGGTTTTTAGGCCTCATGTGATTTTTGCGCTATTGTATTACTTTGACACCTCTGAATGTTTCATGCATTATGTGTCTTTCTCTTCTTGCGCTGCACCTCTGAATGGTTTAGTCATCATGTGTCTTCTTGCGCTGCACCCCTGAATGTATTGTGATTACATCATGTGCTCTGTCCTTAACACCGCTGAATGTGTAGGTCTATACATCATGTGTTTTCTTTCTTTGCTACTCCTCTGAATGTATATTCATGCATCATGGGTAATGTGTTCGGATTTATACCCCTAAGTGGATTTTATCCTTGGGTGGTTGTCCTTTTTAATACAGGGGGTCCTAGTGAGGTCCTGGTTACCTGCGTGACATGCTCCTAAGGTGTTTAGGGTTGCGTAGTGGGTACTTACCTGTTCCCAGTAGTTACTGGATGTGATTCATAACTGTTACTTTGTGCTACAGTGATTTTTATATTCTTTTATTCTAATTTCTGACAAGTATTTCTATTTCGGAAAGTGTTGATTATGACAGTGGCCCATGTGGCCCTGTCTTGTGAATAATCCCACATGAATATTGCCCGTGCCAATTGGCACCATGTATATGTGTGATTTTATCTGATGTGCTTTTACAATACAAAAGGTATTTTTATAATAACCTTGTGTGGAGTCTCTTTTGTGGTGTACCTAGTATGTTGTTGCTATTGTGCGCTGACGCAAATGCTTTACACATTGCCTCTGAGTTTAGCCTAGACTGCTCGTGCCAAGCTACCAAGGGGGTGAGCAGGGGTTATCTTGGCGTGTGACTTCCTTGCCCTGACTAGATTGGTGGTTTCTGCCTGGCTTTGGCGTCAGCCTTAGCCTACCAGAAATAGCCAGTTCTAACATTGGTGGGTCAGCGGTGCGGATTTGGAACTTGTGTTTGCGCAGTGCCATAGCGACAACTGGCTACATTACAAAACTCTGCAATTTTTTTCAGATAGTCACATGTTTGGGATTATTGTTTTTGATTTTTTTTTCCTCAAGAGTGTCATTTTCAAATGTGTTTCTGCGCTTTATGTTTAGCGGCAGATGAGAGAAAGTGACAGGGCGGGACGCCAGTAGAGGGGGAGGTTCCCATAGATTAGGAATCCCTTGCTGGGTCCAGTGTCCAATCCCAAATCCTATCCCCATGTGTGTGTGGGGGTAGATAGGAGAGAGAAGGAGTGTGAGGAGAAAAGACTAGCTCAGGGGGGTGGTTGTTCCCTGAGTGTAGTGTGTGTGTCTGGATTCCCCAGTGTGGTAGGATCCAGTGGTGGCAGCTTAAATTTGTCCAGTGCGTGTGAAATCCCATTCCCCGCTCCCAGAGTTTGGTACCTGTGTCACGTGTGGTCAGGTTGAGGAATCAGGGGTGGTAGAAACTGCCTTACCAGTCCGAGGGGGGGAGTGTGTGGATGGGTGGTGTCTTGAACTGGAGGAGTTGGTGTGAGTTTTCTTTTTGCTAAAGAGCTTGCACGTGAGGTGTACCTCTGGTGGTGTGCAGGAGGTCCTGCAGAGGAACTGGACAAGAAGGTGGACGTCTGGCGGTGTGCTAGATGTCTTGCAGTGGCATTAGGGAGTGATTCTAAAAGCAGTGGCTTGTGTATCTGATGATCCTGTGTAGGTGAAGAGGTTCATGTGTAGCCCAGCTAGATCCCAGTAGAAAGGGTAGGGTGTAGGGGCTCACGTCCTGTCTCAAGTGGAGGCGGAGTGAGTGTGGGACGGTGTGTCCCACGTTGGCCTGAAACCTTATCTCAGGGCCCGGAGGGTTCCCTAAGGGAGCGCCAGGTCAGGGGCCTAGGCTGTACATACAGGTCATTTGAGGAGGATCTTCCTGTGTCTAGAGGACGGGGAGTGTCTGTAACCAGAACTCCGGCGGTCCTAGTATTGGGCAGTACCGCTCCTAAGTGGAGGGTGCAGAAGTCCTGGCTCGCTGAGCATTTGACCGTCTAGAGTGCTTGACCATTAGTGGGGCCTCTGGAGGTTGTTCCCCGAGGAGGGGGGAAAGCCGGGTTGGGGTTGTGGCCTGACCTGGGAGGAGTACTGGAGGAAAGTGTGTCACTGATACGCCGCTGGCGTGTGCTCTGTCTAGCCTTGGACATACTGAGAATCACCCTGTGATAGGGAGTACTGAAGGAAAGTGTGTCACTGATACGCCGCTGGCGTGTGCTCTGTCTAGCCGGGGACATACTGAGAATCACTCTGTGATAGGGAGTCCTGAAGGAAAGTGTGTCACTGATACGCCGCTGGCGTGTGCTCTGTCTAGCCTGGGACATACTGAGAATCACCCTGTGATAGGGAGTACTAGAGGAGAGTGTGTCGCTGATACGCCGCTGGCGTGTGCTCTGTCTAGCCTGAGACGTTCTGGGCCTGTAGTCATGGAACTGGAATGGGGCGCAGAGGGACGGTGTCCTTACTTCTGACCCCGGTGCAACCTGAGGGTTTAGATCTTAGGTTGGGAGATTAGGAAACTTCTAGGTCAAAAGGAATCTCTGCCCAAGTGGATCAGCTGAAGAGACTGAGGGGCTGCCCTTGCTGTGTGTTCTGGGACTCACCTGCAGTTTGTTGTTTTCACTAAGGTAGAGGAAAGGGGACTTTGCTGTGGACTGTGTCCCCCCACCTGCTTGGAGAGGAACTGTGCTGTGTGCTTTGTACCTCAGAAGTAAAATAGTTTCCAGGTGGTAGACCAGTGATGGAGTGAGGTCCTGATCTGGTAGGAGAGTTGTGTTCTGGTGAGTGCTTCTCTGTGAGGGTGCGGAAACCCAGAAGTAGAGGTAAGGTGGGGCATGCTTGCCCGAGACCTCTGGTCCGCTTGGGGGTGTGGACCCTAGGTTGTTGGATCAGTGGTAGTTGTAGCTACACTGAGAGAGAGAGTGGAGAATGGCTATTGTGTGCCAGGGGTTATTGCCCCCCGCTCTGTGGATTGGTTAGGACCTGTGATTTGGATGGTCTTGGCTGTGGATGACTAGGGAGTACCAGTGGGGTGTCCTAGTTGTGTCAGAGAGTTATTGTTTAGAGGTAACCAGGTAGGTTCAGAGTGGCGAAAAACCGGAGGGTGTCCCTGCCGTGCAGGTCCGTGTCCGTGGTTTTTGTCGCCCAAAGCAGTGAAGCCCATCAGTGGAGTGATTGGTCTACCCTGCGTTTTGGCTGGAAGGGGGCTGTGTTGGACCCGGCCCTTTGGGCAGGTTCACCCCTAGACTTTTTGCTTTTTCCTAGCCTGTTTCTGGAACCTGGTGTTGGTGATTCTAGGCCTCTGCGCACTTTTTTCACTGTGGTACAGTGTAAAGTGCTGGAGCTCTCTGTATGAAGGGTGAGTGGCCTGCCCTCCCATAGGAATGAATGGGGAATATGTATGCCCATGGTAGATTCCTGATGCGTGGGGAGTGCAGGGTCGAGTTTGATATGTGTGAACTCGTGAGAATGAATGCTGCAAAATGATGTATGCAGCATGACTGTGTCTAGTCTAGAAGTACCACTTTTGGAAGTTGGCATAATTGTGTAAGTTGGTGCTAGCGTGTGATTGGCTGGTGAGTCTGCCCAGGAGTGCCTGGACCTGCTGGTGGATGGACTGTCCGGTTTGAGTAGGACAGGGTCTGCAGGGTCTGCAAGGACCCAGAGGAGGGGGTCTGAGTCAGCCGTGGATGAAAGGCCCCTCTGCTGTCAGGGATGGGAGGAAAGAGCGTCTGGTGGTGCCGGGCCGTGCCTGTCGCCCACCCTGCTAGCTCTCCATCCTGACGGCCCACTGTCACCTCTGGCCCTGAAGCTGTCAGGAAGACGAAAACCAGAAACATTCCAGCACTCAGGGTCCCTTGCACGAAGTACTTCAAAGGTATTCCTGGGTATAAGAAGGAGCTGTGTCTCCCTCCAACTTGTTCTTGTTCTAGCTCTTGTGGCTGACTTGGATCTACCAGGGGTGGGCGCTGCCCAACCCCTGGATGCCTGGATTCCTGGACTCCTGGGGGACCCTTCTGCCCTGCCTGGGCTGAAGGGGGGACTTGGCTTTGCCCCTGGGGAAGCTCTGGGACCTTGGAAGCATGGAGAAGCTGCCTTTTCCTAGGGAGAGCGCTGGAGTGGATTTCTAGCACCTGGAGGCGCTGTGCTTCGCCTTGAGCGCCTGGGAGCGCTCTGCCTGTTGCCATATCGCTTGGGGGCGCTGGATCTGCCCTCCTTAGCGCTTGGGAGCGCTTTTTGCTTTATGGAAGCGCTTTACCCTGCTGGGAGCGCTCTATTTTCACTTATAGCGCTGAGAGCGCTTCATGTGCCTCTGTAGCGCTTGGGAGCGCGTTGCTGCGGGAGGCCGGCGGATCGGCGCGGGAGCCCACTCCGCTTATGGTGCCGACTTGGATTTGCCCAGTTTTTCTCTTTCACTAGCGAGTGTCCACCTCGCGATCTCTGCCCACCTGCCTACCTAAGGAGAAGGGCCGCTGCGCTGCCCGCAGCGACCCGGAAGTACTTGGCCGGCCGGCCAATCCCAGCGCGGCCGGCCGGAAGTCCCGCCCCGCAGCCTGGGAGGCGGAGAGAGGAGGAAGAAGGCGCGCGGGAGATGGCGGATGGTGGTGCCGGTGCCAGGCTCCCATGCGGAGGGAGCCCTGGAGGAGCGGAGCGGTAGCGGAGGGGGCGGGAGGCACAGAGTCGGTGCCTGCCCCCACCGCGAGCGAGGAAGAGCCGCCGCCCGGAAGAGCCCCGCCCCGAGAACAGCCCGGTGAGTCAAGAGGGCTGGGGGGGGGGGGCTCCGTGATGTTGCTGCTCCGCGAGGGAGCAGATGAGTCCTGTTGGTGCCGGTCGAGGCACTGAGGAAGGGCGGCCCCGAATGGCAGTGGGTCGCCCCACCGTGATTACAGAACCCGCGAGGGGCTCTTGCGAGCGCGCCTGTTGTCAGCGCGAAGCCACGAGGGCTTCAAGGGCGGCCCCAGTTGGCAGTGGGTCGCCCCAACGTGCATGAGCCTAGAGAGGCTCGGAGGAGCCATGTGATACCTACAAGCCCGTTTGGCTCCAGAGAGGGCCATATTCGAGAGGGGGGGCTTCGGGGCATATTTTCGGTGCTCGTCCCCTACTGCCCCCGAGTGTGGGGGCATCATTGTTTTAAGAGCCTGTGTGGCTCCAACGTTTGGCATGGTGCTTTAGAGCCTCTGTGGCTCCAACGTCTGGGGCATGTGCTATGCCCAGAGCCTGTGTGGCTCCAGCAGTGGCGCAGTTGGCGCCTAAGGGCCAGTGAGGGCCCTGGCGCAGTTTTATTGTTCTCCAGGTGCCCAGCACTTAGTGGGCACCTGCTACGTTTAGGCTTTTTGAACTTTGAGACTGGCGCTGCATGGCAGCGCACCCTGACACTGAGACTCAGGGCGTCTGAGCCCCAACAAGGCCATTGGCCTAGGGACTGCCACAGGTGGTGGCTTATGTGAGTTTGCGCAATGGTATGGTTATTGCACCTCTGAATGTGATCTTTTGCATCATGTGTTATTCCTGCACCTCTGAAGGTTTTTAGGCCTCATGTGATTTTTGCGCTATTTTATTACTTTGACACCTCTGAATGTTTCATGCATTATGTGTCTTTCTCTTCTTGCGCTGCACCTCTGAATGGTTTAGTCATCATGTGTCTTCTTGCGCTGCACCCCTGAATGTATTGTGATTACATCATGTGCTCTGTCCTTAACACCGCTGAATGTGTAGGTCTATACATCATGTGTTTTCTTTCTTTGCTACTCCTCTGAATGTATATTCATGCATCATGGGTAATGTGTTCGGATTTATACCCCTAAGTGGATTTTATCCTTGGGTGGTTGTTCTTTTTAATACAGGGGGTCCTAGTGAGGTCCTGGTTACCTGCATGACATGCTCCTAAGGTGTTTAGGGTTGCGTAGTGGGTACTTACCTGTTCCCAGTAGTTACTGGATGTGATTCATAACTGTTACTTTGTGCTACAGTGATTTTTATATTCTTTTATTCTAATTTCTGACAAGTATTTCTATTTCGGAAAGTGTTGATTATGACAGTGGCCCATGTGGCCCTGTCTTGTGAATAATCCCACGTGAATATTGCCTGTGCCAATTGGCACCATGTATATGTGTGATTTTATCTGATGTGCTTTTACAATACAAAAGGTATTTTTATAATAACCTTGTGTGGAGTCTCTTTTGTGGTGTACCTAGTATGTTGTTGCTATTGTGCGCTGACGCAAATGCTTTACACATTGCCTCCGAGTTTAGCCTAGACTGCTCGTGCCAAGCTACCAAGGGGGTGAGCAGGGGTTATCTTGGCGTGTGACTTCCTTGCCCTGACTAGATTGGTGGTTTCTGCCTGGCTTTGGCGTCAGCCTTAGCCTACCAGAAATAGCCAGTTCTAACATTGGTGGGTCAGCGGTGCGGATTTGGAACTTGTGTTTGCGCAGTGCCATAGCGACAACTGGCTACATTACAAAACTCTGCAATTTTTTTCAGATAGTCACATGTTTGGGATTATTGTTTTTTGATTTTTTTTTCCTCAAGAGTGTCATTTTCAAATGTGTTTCTGCGCTTTATGTTTAGCGGCAGATGAGAGAAAGTGACAGGGCGGGACGCCAGTAGAGGGGGAGGTTCCCATAGATTAGGAATCCCTTGCTGGGTCCAGTGTCCAATCCCAAATCCTATCCCCATGTGTGTGTGGGGGTAGATAGGAGAGAGAAGGAGTGTGAGGAGAAAAGACTAGCTCAGGGGGGTGGTTGTTCCCTGAGTGTAGTGTGTGTGTCTGGATTCCCCAGTGTGGTAGGATCCAGTGGTGGCAGCTTAAATTTGTCCAGTGCGTGTGAAATCCCATTCCCCGCTCCCAGAGTTTGGTACCTGTGTCACGTGTGGTCAGGTTGAGGAATCAGGGGTGGTAGAAACTGCCTTACCAGTCCGAGGGGGGGAGTGTGTGGATGGGTGGTGTCTTGAACTGGAGGAGTTGGTGTGAGTTTTCTTTTTGCTAAAGAGCTTGCACGTGAGGTGTACCTCTGGTGGTGTGCAGGAGGTCCTGCAGAGGAACTGGACAAGAAGGTGGACGTCTGGCGGTGTGCTAGATGTCTTGCAGTGGCATTAGGGAGTGATTCTAAAAGCAGTGGCTTGTGTATCTGATGATCCTGTGTAGGTGAAGAGGTTCATGTGTAGCCCAGCTAGATCCCAGTAGAAAGGGTAGGGTGTAGGGGCTCACGTCCTGTCTCAAGTGGAGGCGGAGTGAGTGTGGGACGGTGTGTCCCACGTTGGCCTGAAACCTTATCTCAGGGCCCGGAGGGTTCCCTAAGGGAGCGCCAGGTCAGGGGCCTAGGCTGTACATACAGGTCATTTGAGGAGGATCTTCCTGTGTCTAGAGGACGGGGAGTGTCTGTAACCAGAACTCCGGCGGTCCTAGTATTGGGCAGTACCGCTCCTAAGTGGAGGGTGCAGAAGTCCTGGCTCGCTGAGCATTTGACCGTCTAGAGTGCTTGACCATTAGTGGGGCCTCTGGAGGTTGTTCCCCGAGGAGGGGGGAAAGCCGGGTTGGGGTTGTGGCCTGACCTGGGAGGAGTACTGGAGGAAAGTGTGTCACTGATACGCCGCTGGCGTGTGCTCTGTCTAGCCTTGGACATACTGAGAATCACCCTGTGATAGGGAGTACTGAAGGAAAGTGTGTCACTGATACGCCGCTGGCGTGTGCTCTGTCTAGCCGGGGACATACTGAGAATCACTCTGTGATAGGGAGTCCTGAAGGAAAGTGTGTCACTGATACGCCGCTGGCGTGTGCTCTGTCTAGCCTGGGACATACTGAGAATCACCCTGTGATAGGGAGTACTAGAGGAGAGTGTGTCGCTGATACGCCGCTGGCGTGTGCTCTGTCTAGCCTGAGACGTTCTGGGCCTGTAGTCATGGAACTGGAAGGGGGCGCAGAGGGACGGTGTCCTTACTTCTGACCCCGGTGCAACCTGAGGGTTTAGATCTTAGGTTGGGAGATTAGGAAACTTCTAGGTCAAAAGGAATCTCTGCCCAAGTGGATCAGCTGAAGAGACTGAGGGGGCTGCCCTTGCTGTGTGTTCTGGGACTCACCTGCAGTTTGTTGTTTTCACTAAGGTAGAGGAAAGGGGACTTTGCTGTGGACTGTGTCCCCCCACCTGCTTGGAGAGGAACTGTGCTGTGTGCTTTGTACCTCAGAAGTAAAATAGTTTCCAGGTGGTAGACCAGTGATGGAGTGAGGTCCTGATCTGGTAGGAGAGTTGTGTTCTGGTGAGTGCTTCTCTGTGAGGGTGCGGAAACCCAGAAGTAGAGGTAAGGTGGGGCATGCTTGCCCGAGACCTCTGGTCAGCTTGGGGGTGTGGACCCTAGGTTGTTGGATCAGTGGTAGTTGTAGCTACACTGAGAGAGAGAGTGGAGAATGGCTATTGTGTGCCAGGGGTTATTGCCCCCCGCTCTGTGGATTGGTTAGGACCTGTGATTTGGATGGTCTTGGCTGTGGATGACTAGGGAGTACCAGTGGGGTGTCCTAGTTGTGTCAGAGAGTTATTGTTTAGAGGTAACCAGGTAGGTTCAGAGTGGCGAAAAACCGGAGGGTGTCCCTGCCGTGCAGGTCCGTGTCCGTGGTTTTTGTCGCCCAAAGCAGTGAAGCCCATCAGTGGAGTGATTGGTCTACCCTGCGTTTTGGCTGGAAGGGGGCTGTGTTGGACCCGGCCCTTTGGGCAGGTTCACCCCTAGACTTTTTGCTTTTTCCTAGCCTGTTTCTGGAACCTGGTGTTGGTGATTCTAGGCCTCTGCGCACTTTTTTCACTGTGGTACAGTGTAAAGTGCTGGAGCTCTCTGTATGAAGGGTGAGTGGCCTGCCCTCCCATAGGAATGAATGGGGAATATGTATGCCCATGGTAGATTCCTGATGCGTGGGGAGTGCAGGGTCGAGTTTGATATGTGTGAACTCGTGAGAATGAATGCTGCAAAATGATGTATGCAGCATGACTGTGTCTAGTCTAGAAGTACCACTTTTGGAAGTTGGCATAATTGTGTAAGTTGGTGCTAGCGTGTGATTGGCTGGTGAGTCTGCCCAGGAGTGCCTGGACCTGCTGGTGGATGGACTGTCCGGTTTGAGTAGGACAGGGTCTGCAGGGTCTGCAAGGACCCAGAGGAGGGGGTCTGAGTCAGCCGTGGATGAAAGGCCCCTCTGCTGTCAGGGATGGGAGGAAAGAGCGTCTGGTGGTGCCGGGCCGTGCCTGTCGCCCACCCTGCTAGCTCTCCATCCTGACGGCCCACTGTCACCTCTGGCCCTGAAGCTGTCAGGAAGACGAAAACCAGAAACATTCCAGCACTCAGGGTCCCTTGCACGAAGTACTTCAAAGGCATTCCTGGGTATAAGAAGGAGCTGTGTCTCCCTCCAACTTGTTCTTGTTCTAGCTCTTGTGGCTGACTTGGATCTACCAGGGGTGGGCGCTGCCCAACCCCTGGATGCCTGGATTCCTGGACTCCTGGGGGACCCTTCTGCCCTGCCTGGGCTGAAGGGGGGACTTGGCTTTGCCCCTGGGGAAGCTCTGGGACCTTGGAAGCATGGAGAAGCTGCCTTTTCCTAGGGAGAGTGCTGGAGTGGATTTCTAGCACCTGGAGGCGCTGTGCTTCGCCTTGAGCGCCTGGGAGCGCTCTGCCTGTTGCCATATCGCTTGGGGGCGCTGGATCTGCCCTCCTTAGCGCTTGGGAGCGCTTTTTGCTTTATGGAAGCGCTTTACCCTGCTGGGAGCGCTCTATTTTCACTTATAGCGCTGAGAGCGCTTCATGTGCCTCTGTAGCGCTTGGGAGCGCGTTGCTGCGGGAGGCCGGCGGATCGGCGCGGGAGCCCACTCCGCTTATGGTGCCGACTTGGATTTGCCCAGTTTTTCTCTTTCACTAGCGAGTGTCCACCTCACGATCTCTGCCCGCCTGCCTACCTAAGGAGAAGGGCCGCTGCGCTGCCCGCAGCGACCCGGAAGTACTTGGCCGGCCGGCCAATCCCAGCGCGGCCGGCCGGAAGTCCCGCCCCGCAGCCTGGGAGGCGGAGAGAGGAGGAAGAAGGCGCGCGGGAGATGGCGGATGGTGGTGCCGGTGCCGGGCTCCCATGCGGAGGGAGCCCTGGAGGAGCGGAGCGGTAGCGGAGGGGGCGGGAGGCACAGAGTCGGGGCCTGCCCCCACCGCGAGCGAGGAAGAGCCGCCGCCCGGAAGAGCCCCGCCCCGAGAACAGCCCAGTGAGTCAAGAGGGCTGGGGGGGGGGGCTCCGTGATGTTGCTGCTCCGCGAGGGAGCAGATGAGTCCTGTTGGTGCCGGTCGAGGCACTGAGGAAGGGCGGCCCGAATGGCAGTGGGTCGCCCCACCGTGATTACAGAACCCGCGAGGGGCTCTTGCGAGCGCGCCTGTTGTCAGCGCGAAGCCACGAGGGCTTCAAGGGCGGCCCCAGTTGGCAGTGGGTCGCCCCAACGTGCATGAGCCTAGAGAGGCTCGGAGGAGCCATGTGATACCTACAAGCCCGTTTGGCTCCAGAGAGGGCCATATTCGAGAGGGGGGGCTTCGGGGCATATTTTCGGTGCTCGTCCCCTACTGCCCCCGAGTGTGGGGGCATCATTGTTTTAAGAGCCTGTGTGGCTCCAACGTTTGGCATGGTGCTTTAGAGCCTCTGTGGCTCCAACGTCTGGGGCATGTGCTATGCCCAGAGCCTGTGTGGCTCCAGCAGTGGCGCAGTTGGCGCCTAAGGGCCAGTGAGGGCCCTGGCGCAGTTTTATTGTTCTCCAGGTGCCCAGCACTTAGTGGGCACCTGCTACGTTTAGGCTTTTTGAACTTTGAGACTGGCGCTGCATGGCAGCGCACCCTGACACTGAGACTCAGGGCATCTGAGCCCCAACAAGGCCATTGGCCTAGGGACTGCCACAGGTGGTGGCTTATGTGAGTTTGCGCAATGGTATGGTTATTGCACCTCTGAATGTGATCTTTTGCATCATGTGTTATTCCTGCACCTCTGAAGGTTTTTAGACCTCATGTGATTTTTGCGCTATTGTATTACTTTGACACCTCTGAATGTTTCATGCATTATGTGTCTTTCTCTTCTTGCGCTGCACCTCTGAATGGTTTAGTCATCATGTGTCTTCTTGCTCTGCACCCCTGAATGTATTGTGATTACATCATGTGCTCTGTCCTTAACACCGCTGAATGTGTAGGTCTATACATCATGTGTTTTCTTTCTTTGCTACTCCTCTGAATGTATATTCATGCATCATGGGTAATGTGTTCGGATTTATACCCCTAAGTGGATTTTATCCTTGGGTGGTTGTCCTTTTTAATACAGGGGGTCCTAGTGAGGTCCTGGTTACCTGCGTGACATGCTCCTAAGGTGTTTAGGGTTGCGTAGTGGGTACTTACCTGTTCCCAGTAGTTACTGGATGTGATTCATAACTGTTACTTTGTGCTACAGTGATTTTTATATTCTTTTATTCTAATTTCTGACAAGTATTTCTATTTCGGAAAGTGTTGATTATGACAGTGGCCCATGTGGCCCTGTCTTGTGAATAATCCCATGTGAATATTGCCCGTGCCAATTGGCACCATGTATATGTGTGATTTTATCTGATGTGCTTTTACAATACAAAAGGTATTTTTATAATAACCTTGTGTGGAGTCTCTTTTGTGGTGTACCTAGTATGTTGTTGCTATTGTGCGCTGACGCAAATGCTTTACACATTGCCTCCGAGTTTAGCCTAGACTGCTCGTGCCAAGCTACCAAGGGGGTGAGCATGGGTTATCTTGGCGTGTGACTTCCTTGCCCTGACTAGATTGGTGGTTTCTGCCTGGCTTTGGCGTCAGCCTTAGCCTACCAGAAATAGCCAGTTCTAACAGTAAGGTTGTGGCGTAATGTGTAGAACGTCTCTTAACATCATCACAATTTGTTCATATGGTGAAGCGCCGCCTGCCCTACTATGGGTTGTTGGCTAAATGGCTGTGTATATGTTTATGGGAATGATGCAGTGATGCCGTACATGCAGAGGAAGTCAGCAATGTCAATAAGAGGGGGTGGGGGGATTTTGCACGGGTCTGCTGTTTTGTATTGATGTGCCCTCAGTACAATAGAGACGATCGTCTCGAGAGGCTTGCATCAAAACTGTAAGGGTATCAAATGGCCCAAGGATATTGCATTGAATGGAAACCCAAGCTCCACAACCAGATATTTTCACGATGACACACAACACAAAACTGGGAACTATTTGTGCACCAACTTCTTTTTGCCCTTACTTACCCTTAGAAGCTGGGCCGGTGCACAGGCCCCTTAAGATCTATTCAATCGCCGCCATTGTTTACAAAAGACCTCAAAACCCTGAAACACGCTCTAAACAAGATCTGATTGCAAAAAACCTGATCAGACATTGTCACTCTAGAAGAAATAAAAACTTTTGAGGGATGTATAACCAACGCATCTGGCAAGCAAAAAAAAGGTATGAGGAAGAATTACAACTAGAGCTATTTATGGCTTGTTGAACAAAAACTCCAAAGTATTCTGGATCATAATAAACCAACTAAATGATGAAAATGCTTTTGCTCAACATAAAGGAAACAACGTCATGGCAGACCATTGGTTCCTACATATCAGCACTCTGTACCAAACCAAATCCAACTGTCAAAACATCCAAGACTCGCACCCCAAAACTGGTCAACCTCCAAGAATCCTTGAGATCATTAAAGAACAAACGCACAAACTAGCATTACCCATCACGGCTAAAAGAATCGCCATCTAATTCTTAATTTAAAAAAGCAGAGCTGATGGTGCCCCTGGACCAAATGGTTTTCTCTCCTCGGTTTACAAACAGGATGTTGAGTTTTGGTCGCAACTGATGGAAAGGCTGTTTAGAACATGCCTCATAAATGGCACAGTCCCTCCTTCCAGGCAAGGGGGCAATCCTGCATCCCATTTACAAAAAGGCCCAGTGATGAATCCTGAGAGCTACAGCCTCATCACCCTTCTAGACGTCGAAGCCAAATACTTTGCTTCCCTACTACTGGAAGATGTAGAAGCATGGGCAACCTAACAAAATATGTTCTCACTCAAACAAACTGGATTCAGGCCCATGCTGGGCACCGCCAACAACTTAGTGGCAATTAGGATGATAGTGGCAAAGCAGATACGGAACAAACAACTCCTCTTAAGCTGTTTTGTAGATTACAGCAAGGCTTTCAATCACGTCCAATGAGAACTCCTCTGGGATATTCCCGGACCGCTGTTTACTCTATTCCAAAACATGGGCCAGAGTCAAACTCGACAACAACTGATCAGTCTCCAACAAGATCACAATAGAGCAAGGAGAGGATGTATCCTTACGGCTCGAACAGTCGACCTCGAAGCTGGGGAACCAGGTGCGAGTGTCGGCAGGGACGCTCAACATCCTGGGATTGTGGGCAAACCAATTAACCTCCCAGTGCCTAACAAAAAACGGATGTGTCCACCCATAACGAAACTGGTGCTCATGGAAAACGCTCAGATACCTGATATCTTCGGGTCGAGTTTGCGCTATGTAAAACTAAACATGTTTTTTTTTTAAAAGGAGTCAAACAAGGGTGTGTCCTGGTTTAACTTATTGATGAGCGACCTGGCCCCCACCCCGGATGCGGTCATTAGTGATACACCTAAACTGGGACATCATCCTATCACTTTCCTCCTTTACGCCTACGACGTCGTTCTCCTGAGCCGAAACAGCAAGGGGATTACAAAGGCTGTCTCATTTGAACACAGCACCACAAACGGCATGACCATACATTTTGAGAAGATCAATTTGTGATCTTTGGGCGGAAAACAAACACACTCGGAACATTATAATTTAACAAAGACTGTCTGTCTAGAGCCCCTAGATACAAATACCTTGGATGCAGGCAAGATGACAAGGGGAGGCACATAAGCCACGAGAACACCAATAAACCAAAGGCCGCATCGCTACAATTGGCATTCCAAACCATCCTCAAAGATATAATGCAACTTCGTTTAGAACCTTTATTGAGGACAGTAAAAGAAAACTCATCCCCACGCTGGCATACGGCTCGGAAGCTTTCCATTGCAAATTGGGCACTTTCTTGAACAAATCCCAGAGCCTGGTGTTTAGATCACTATTTTAACTCCCAAACCATTCCGCGGCGGCTCAGATCCGATTGGAATTTATGTTATGCAATGAAGTCCTGGCACAGAAGGCTTGCACTCCTAAATATCTACACGCTACGCGTGCTGCCGAAACAGGAACACTGAAAAATGTAATTTGGCAAGAAGCATCTGTAATGAGAAATCCAGTCTCTCAAAATGCTTAGACTCTTGCCTTTCATGAAGTCTGAACTCAAAACAGCCACTGCTCTCTGGAATCAAATCTATCCACAACAATATGTTAAAAAAGAGTTAAATAGAGCACTTCAAAAAGAATCATTCGAACAGGATTGCCGGACTCTCTTGGCCAGAAAACACGTACACCTCATACTGACAAGATACAACAAAAGAGAGGTCCCAAAATATCTTACAGACACTTTTTCCGTCCACTACAAAATTAAGTACTGCATCATCAGGATGGGAAATTTCACATCACTAGATCTTTTACTGCCTTGCTCAACTCGTCCAGCGGCCAACGAGTGTCAGTAATACGAACAACCTCAGGAGTGCTTACATCATTTTCTCTGCATCTGCCCAGCACTAACTGACGACCACAAAAAATCCTTCGACAATCATTGATCAAACAAGAGTTCCGATCAATTCAAGCAGCCATGTACTTACTGCTCAACGGTTCGTATCCTCAAGCAATCTGTGGCCTGGTCAAATTTTTGAGCATAGCTGACAAAATGCTAAGAGCCTCTACCTCACCAGCAACTTCTCTTGGGACATAATCTGCTACATACAACACTTTTTACCATAAGCCTATCTACTATAAGAATCAGTGCATGGAAATTAACATCCCCTCTCCTGCACCTTCGGTTAAGCACAAATGCATGAAGCACTTACCCATTCAATTTCTTGGAATCGACCCACTGGTAAATAAACATGCGCTCTCGCCAAAGAGCACATTAGAACGCTAATGGCACTAACCGTCATATCTAACCGAAACAACTTTTATTGACACACAATACAACGCTTCCAATATGTACACGGCCGCAACAGTCTTAGATCTGCCACCCGCCTGTGGGTACCATCTTAACCCTTTCAACAACAGCTCGCCCAGTTCATGAATGTGTTTTTCCGAATTTCAGTGAGCATTCTTTTTACATAGCAACTATATTTATCAAAAACCTAATAATCTTCACAAAGGTGCTTTACTTTGTGGGCCCTAAATGACAGAAACCATTTACTCTTAAACCTAACCTAACCTTGTCAGACCTAATTTTGGTCCATTGCGTATCCCCTTTCGAACAGCCCTGGTCTCTTTGCACATTGTTTTAAGTTTCCTGTAGAAAAACTGAGCCCAGTATGCTGTAAGGGCTCAGAACCCACCTCATGTATCTTTATAGACCTTTCAGCACCTTCGCCAGCACTGACCCTGCGTGCCCTCTAAATCCCAACGAATGAGCCTCGGCCCCCAACTGGAAAGAGATGACTCCGAACTGAGTCAAACAATCCATGTCAGGAAACAGACACAAGCATCTTACACTAATATTTCAAAGAAGACTTAGGCAATATCTCCTTATCCTGTGGAATGAATTACTTATTTAATAACGATGCACTAACATTTTAAATCACACTTCAACTGGTGCTATGGCAGCGTCTGACATTTCATTCAGTTACACCGTTTCACATGTGTTATTTGTTTGCAATGACATTTTAAAATCTTATTGAAATGCGTGCTTTTACAGTGTCTGGCGCCACATCAAGCTGTCTTTGTACTGGATTTAATTAGCCGTGCAGTAATAAATAAACCTGAAACTTGATCCCTGTTACCTTTGATTTTTGTCAGTCCATTGCATCTGTATTAATGTTTTTTCCCTCATTAATTGCCCCAAAATGGGACTCACTCTGATTAGTTCCTTTCCAGACTTGTTTGTGAAAGTTGTTGGTAATGTACTCATGGAATTATATTTAGGGTGACATTAGATGAGGTTTGGGATTCATATTCCTAAATGTGCATCTATTAATGTATGCATTCACAGTGGTTTCGCTGGGTTTACTCCATTTAACGTTTCTGAAACACAGCTCAGACTTTGACCGAGTTAACAGGACAAATCATTGACCTTTACTTGCTTTTATGGAAATAAATGAATGTGTCTTACAGTATATCAATCTGGCAAGAGGTGTTTGTCAGGGTTGTGTCCTAATCCCACTTCTTTTTGTATTATATATTAATCAATCAATCAATCTTTATTTCGGTTTGAAAAACCATAAAAGATATGCAATAACATTTTAAACATCACAATATTAATACATTTCAGAAGGTTTTGCCAGGCCAAGAAATAAAAACAGATAAGGTTAAAACTAATTATATAAAAAACATACTGAGGAGAAACAGCAAATACCATTGTTGGAAGCCAAGATATATATATTTCTTAATATTTCTTTTTATTAATACAAGGCATACAAGTGAGTGCATAGAACAGAGGTAAAACATTCCCACACAGCATTTCAACATATCAATTTATACTTGGGGGGATGGGAAAAGAAAAAAGGGGGGGGGGGGGCGAAGTACTTTTACATACAAGGGTTACGGGGATGCTGGTATATCCAGGCTAGAGTCAACCAGCGGTATGCAGATCTCCCCCCTGTATCGATTCCACAATCCCCAAACAGATACCCATTTACGAGGTCGGCCTCTTGCCAGATAGACTGTATTCTCCCGGAACATACACCAGTCCATGCTCTCTTTCCATTCCCCAAGCGTGGGCGGTCTCTTGGATCCCCACTGCTGCGCTATATTTCGTTTCGCTATCATTGTTCCTAGAGTGGTCCACCTGGTCTGTGCTGTGTTTAAATCCGTAGGTTCCCAGATATTAAGGAGACATCTCCTAGCCTCTGGTAGCACCGTCACCCCCAATACCTCTTGCATAACATCATGTATCGATCTCCAATATTCCACCATATAGTGACATTCCCAGAGGATATGGAGGAACGTGCCCACCTGTCCACATCCTCGCCTGCACAACCCTTCTTCAGATAGTCCCATCCGGACCAAGCGTGGACCTGTAATATAAACCCTATGTAATATTTTCAACTGAACTAGCCTCAATCGCGCCGGAATCGCAACCTCCTTCGGGGAGGACACGGCCGATTGCCAGTCTTCATCATCTAGTTCAATACCGTCCCTCGTCCATTTATCCCTCAACTCTACAAGGATGTCTGCTCGATGGTTAATCAATTTCCTATAGATCAGGGAAATAGTTCTGTCCGGTAAATGCCCATCCAATATTCTGTCCTCCAATGGCGAGGCTTCGGGTATCTCCTCCTCTGCCGGTATCGCCGCCAGTAGCGCATGATGAACTTGCGCATAGCATAGCGGAAATATTCCACTTCATTCAACTCAAATTCGGTTTGTAATTCCGCAAATGTCTTAATACTGCCCTTGACCCAAATATCTCCAATAGTAGAAATCCCTATAAAGTCCCACTTATCAAAACCTTTCGTGTTCCAAAGCTTGCCCAGTCTGTCTGAGCCAAATAGTGGAGTGGCCAGCGTACGGCAGCCTCCCCACCCCAAAGAGATAGTGGCGTCATGCCATATCCTAACCGCTACCCTCGTCGGTCCCGTTAAGTTTTTCCCTGCCGACTTGGTATATAGAGCTCTTCTATCATTTCCACCAGGGAGCAGCCACCTATCCATTGCATAGCCGGGGTTCGGGCCAGGCCCATAAGTACCCTGGTTTATGGCTGCCAATTGAGAACAATAGTATCTCCTGATGTCAGGGAGGGCAATACCACCATCGTACCACGGTAGCGTCAATTTAGCCAAAGCAATACGAGGCCTTCCCTCCCATAATAAACTACGCTGCATCCCCTCCACCTCTCGGAAATAACTGGCCGGAACTATATCTAACGTGTTCTGGAGGGCGTAGAGAAAATGAGGTAAGGACATCATCTTAAAGAGGGCCGCCCTTCCCAACAGGGAGAGAGGTAGCTTCCTCCAGCTGTTTGCGTCGCTTCTTAATCTAATCAAAGGGGGAAGGAGGCTTCTCTCGTATCGAACTGCGGGATCCATTAAAATAAAGATCCCCAGATACTTAAACCCATCAGTAGCGATTTGAATCGGACAATTCCGGGGGGGAACGGGGTGTCACCACTCAAAACAAACAAATAGGATTTCCCCCAATTTATATTAAGCCTTGAATTCCTACCATAGGAGGCCAAAACATCACAGACAACACTTAGGGACTTTCTGGGTGAGGTCAAATAGAGCAGAATCTCGTCTGCGTATAAAGAAATCCGGTCCTCTAACTAATGGGACCATCGAATACCCGATTGAAGGTTCCTAGCGGATCCAGGCCGCTAAAGGTTCAAGCGCCAGTGAAAACAATAGGGGAGAGAGTGGACATCCCTTTCGGGTGCCCCGCCCCAGAAAAAATGTCGTTGAAACTCGGTTATGTACCACCACCTGCGCAAGAGGTTCCGTATACAACAGACGCACCCAACCAATAAACTCCGGTCCAAATCCAAACTTAGCTAAGACTGCCCACAAATACGGCCATTCTACCATGTCAAAGGCCATCGTTGCGTCAAGCGACGCTATTATAGCCTGTTCCCTCAGGATATGAGCCCTAGCCAACACTCCATGTAACCTGCGAATATTTAAAGCTGTGTTTCTATGGGGAATAAAACCCGATTTGTCAGCATGTATCAAACCGCTAATAACCTTAATGAGCCTATTAGACAATAGTTTAGCGAGAATCTTAGGTTCCGCATTCAATAACGAGATAGGCCTATACGAGGTGCAAATGGTTTTTGATTTCCCTTCCTTATGGATAACTACAATAGATGCCACTCTCTGATCATACGGTAATATTCCCTATTCTCGCGCTGCAACAAACATACCTCTAAGATAAGAGGCAATCCCATCGGGCCTAAGCGTATACAATTCAATCGGAAGACCGTTGGGGCCTAGTGCCTTACCAGGGTTCAAAGAGCGCACCGCCATGGCCACTTCATCAGCAGTGAGGGCACTGTCCATAAAGTCACGGTCTTCCTTAGTCAGACAGGGGAGTTGGATATCTCGTAATAACAAGTGAGAATCCTCCTCTGGCCGTCCCGCGACCGAGGTGTACACTGTTTGAAAATATTCTGCAAAATTATCCACTATACCCTGGGGGTCTGTTACTCGCGCTCCTCCTGCCGTCTCAAGTTCCGGAACAACACGATCTGGCCTATCTCTCTTATCTAACCAGGCAATAAGCTTCCCGCCTTATCTCCGACATCATATAACCAGCCCTGTTGCTCTCTACTTAGCGCTCTTGCACTTTCAGTGACTAACGCTCTATGCTCAAGCTGCTTGAGACTCAGGACATGCAGTTTAGCACGGGTCACCTCCTGCTCCAATTCCGCCTCAATACGCGTGATTTCCGACTCAACTTTTACAATTTCTTCGTTCCGATCCTTCTTTGCTCCTGTGATCAGTGATAATGCCTGGCCCCTCATGACTGCCTTAAAAGCCTCCCATAACGATAGCGGAAACAACACGGATCCCTCATTCTCCAAAAAATAATGTTCTAACCTCTTCAGCAGGTCCCTACGGATCTTGGGATTGCGCAAGTACCAGGGATTAATTGGGGCTATCCTGCCACCTGATCCCGCAGTGATATCGAAGCTGAACCAGAGTGGCGAATGATCCGATATGCCTCTAGCTAGGTGTGTAGCCTCTGTAATGTAAGATGCCTGGGCCGCCGGCACTAAACAATAATCTATACGCAAGAGACTACCATGGGCACCAGAGTGGAAGGTATACTGTCGCTGGTCCGGGTGAAGCAATCTCCAACCATCGACCAAACCTAATGCATCCATAAACTCAGGAAGCCATCTTTGCGCCCGCCCTGTGACTCTGAGGGGATGCCTATCCATAGCGCCGGAGACCACAGCATTAAAATCACCTCCAAGGATCAAAAGACCCCTCGGGATGTCCAGAAGGACTTTTCCTGAATCTACAAAAGTGGTTGTCTGCATACCTGGGGGGACGTAAACCAACAACAAGGAGAGGGTATACCCTTCCCAACGAACCGCCACCCCTATATATCTGCCCCTATCATCCTCAATAACGGAGTCAATCACCATCGGGAGCGTCTTCCTTATCAGAACCCCCACCCCCCTGGATCCTGAAGTGAATCCCGCATGCACCACCAATCGATACCCCATTCTGTGCATCGCATTGCATGAATTACCCACTAAATGTGTCTCCTGAAGCAGGACTATATCTGGGGAGTGACGTCCAAGAAACCGAAGAACTACACTATGTTTCATTTTGTCCCCCAACCCATTTACATTCCAACTTAAAACCTTCAGCCCTCTACCCCCCATCATAAAACATGAAGTGGATCAGTCTCTCCTCCAATTCCTGCACTTTAAGAATGCTACTGTTCTGCTCGAAGCCTTGAAATGCAATGCCTATAATAAACAAAACAAAAAAATAACAATAAATACCACCCCCAAACAAACCCCAATCCCCACCCCCCTCCCTGCACCCCTGCTCACGGTGTTCCTCTGCCCCAACTCGCAGTGTGCCTGTCGCCCCATACTCTAACTACTAAACTATCGAAAAGTAACTCTGAGGAGGAGTGTGACCCCCGATTCCCAGCCAGACCTCATACGTTTCTTCAGACCTAATCAAACAAATTCCTACAACTGACTTGTCTACAAATCCTTTTCAATCAGTCTCTACCCCTTTACTAGGTCAAACACCACCTGCAACAATGTTAGTTCTTATTCTCGCTCCTGCGCGCCGTCTTCTTCGTCACCGCCTCCTCGCTGCTGATCACTCTGAGATGAGATGGTCTCCAACCAGTCTGAAGCAATTTCGGGATTGACAAAGAATAGTACCCTAACCGCGTGTTCAACTATCAGCTTGGCGGGGCACATCATGGCATACTTCAGTCCTTTATCCCGTAGTTTCTGTATCGCCTGCGTAAAGTCCGGAAAAAAACTTAGGGTGGAGTTCTCATACTTCAGAGGGCCTCCGGTCCTGGAGGCTTGCAGGATAGCGTCTCTCTCCCTGAAATTGAGCACCCTTGCAATCATCGGCCGGGGCAGTGCCCAAGGTCGCGGTCTCCCTCCCCGTATCCTGTGCGCCCTTTTGACTGTAAAGAAATTTCCCAGGCCTCTGGGTTTTAAATGATTGAGAATGATGTCCTCAACAAAAAGGTCGGCGGCCTGTCCCTCTGCCTTTTCAGGCACTCCAATAATACGCACATTGTTTCTATGGGCCCTCCCTTCATATTCATCCAACTTGCGACTCGCGACTTCACTTGATAGTTTGAGATCGCAAACTTCCTGTTGCAACAGAGCCACATCATCTGTGAGACTGGAAGTTTTGATGTCGAGTGACTTTACTTTTTCACTGGTCTTTGTGAGGTCCGCTCGGATTAAATTAACTTCTATTGTGACCGTATCAAGCTTATGATCTAGGGATTCCATCTTCTTGCTGAGGGAGGTTTTCACCCTGTTGATCGCGGCCATCACATCCTGCAGTGTAAGTTCTACTGTAGTGGCCAAGTCCCCAGCATTTCCATCTTGCGATTTCCCAAACCCAGTCGGCGACCCTCTGGGTGGCGTGTAACGATCTAATTTGTTAGATTGGGTGTACTTAGCGCCTCTAACCGACCTTGACTGCTGTTTTTCGACTTCAGTTTTTGTCGCCATTTTGAGGACAGAGGGGAGCAAAACAAGGAGCGGCAGAGATCCCACGTTGATACGCCAGATACTGTGCACAGCCACACCGATCACCCAGTATGCACTCCCGCTTAATCAGCGTAGTCCTTCACCCACAGCCAAAACCCGCTCTCAAGGGGGGGCGGGGAATCCGGTGATCAACCCAGGCGCACCAGTCACAAGCACCAGTACACTGCAGCGATCTGCATTGACCAAAGTGATAACCAAGTCACAGGGTGCCCTCTCTTCTTGATGGTTTTGCACTGAGTGCCAATGGTCTTTAAAGTGGGGTATATGCCACCCCCCCGGCACCGACCACAGCTGTTATATGCCCTCCATTGTCTGCGCCGCAGCTACTGCATATGGTATCCACATTCCATGCTGGGGCTCTCCAGTCTGCCACCGGATCTACAGTTTATGGTCTTGGGCTACCGGTCTGCTCATCAACCTTATGGCCATTGCAGCATGAGTCATGGCGCCTGCATTTTGCAGCAATACAAACTGGACCCCTGATGCATCCCGCGTCAATCTCTACACCCCACGACCTGCACACCCCCGTCTGCGTGCCCGGCCGCGTAGCACTGCGGGGGCAGCGAGGGGGGCGCTGTCTAGCAGGCGCTAGGAGCGCAGTCAGAACGTTCGCGGGGCCGAGCCGGAGACTTCCGGTTTCGGCCCGGGTGTTGGTACACTGTGGCCTGGGTCTGCTTACGACCTGAGGCCCCGGCTTCTGGGCCTACAGGTCCCAATTCGGCAAGGTCCATTTTCTCTGGTGTTCAGGGGCCGTTTCAGATGCCGGTTGCAGCAGTCAGCTCCGCTTCTCTTCCGCAACCGATAATTGCGGTCTGGTGACAGGATTGACTACAGGATATACCCCGGGTCGGCTGGGGTCTCGGGAGCCCGGGACTCAAGCGGCCATTTTGGATGCTCTCGTAGCTCCTGACGCCAAGATATATTTGCATACGACTCGTGGCCTTTTTGATAAGTTACTTGGGTAAAAGGACCAATAGAAAAGTGCAAATGCTTCAGTGCAATATCTGCAATTGGAACATCAATCTACCAATTTTCTTTTTAATAAGTTGTTTAAATAAGAGGATCGATAGAAAAAGTGCAAGTGCTTTAGTGCAATATATGCAATTGAGGCATCAATCTGCCAATTATCTCGTTGAGTCGTAAAGTGCAACTGCAGTCAAGCAAAGTAAAACTATTCAAAAACTAAAGTACAGGTTCAGATCTGAAATAGCAATATTTCTAGGACCGTATGCTAACATTTCAATCCTTCCTTTGCCCTTTTTAGACCTACATCAAACAGATACCTACTTATACTAAAAACAATTTTTTGGGAGGTATCAGTTTTCAGTATTCTTACTGCCTCGTGGCAGGATCTAATACCCATAAACTGGCAAATAGGTTTAATTAATTTCTGTCTAGATGTTATATAAGTTGGGCAGAAGAATAATAAATGGTACTCGTCTTCTCTTGCACCTGGTTGACATAGGGCATAACACTCAATGCTTTCTTCCCCTGCTTGCAAGCCCATTTTGATATATTCGAGTTTATTTGTAGAATTCCATATCGAAATTTCAGATATAACGACTTTGCTAGTTGGGGCTGCACCTGGTCCATAAAGAACTAAAAGCACCAGATTTGTTTAGTTAGAAGGAACCGTGTTGTTAGTGTACCAATGGTTGAACTATGTGGCACACTGTTTTGAATATAGAAGGTTGATTTTAGTATTTTCTTGGAGCCCATAGACAATTGTGAAGGCTCTTCCCAGAAATGCTTTAGCCCTAGTTTAGTAAACCAGGAGCGGACATGCTTAAGCAACGGCAAACCTTTTCCATGGGCGAACTTGTTTTGGGCATTCCTCCAGCCCTTCTTTGTAGTTCTTTAACTTCTCTGTGGACCACAATCGCACCCAGGACCAACAATGGTCTCAAAATTGCCTGGTGATCCATGCGGCGTACAATAAGATCTATTACAATGGGTATTAGTGGTGTACGTATTGGAAGGCGCAAAATGTTCCTAAAGAACTTATTTTCTCCCCCATAAAAGTATTATTACTTGAGGGTCGCCACAGCTCTGCCCCATAGAGAGACGCCGACTGCGCCTTATACTTGTATACTTCAAGGGCTGGGGAAACCGCTTTAGAAGTGCTACTCCCATGTTTCTTTACTATGGGTATAGGGTTTTGAAGTAGGATGCTCCTGTTTTTCTCCAATTGCATTTTTCAAGACATTTTAGTATCCAAGGTTATACCTAGATAATAAAAATTTTGCACATATTTTATCTTCTGCCCCTTGACAGTTAAGTTCTTTTTAAGAGACTTTTGCGGATTAACTGCCATGTATTTCATTTTACTAGAATTTATTGCCAGGCCCTTAGTCTCACAATATGCATCAAAGGTATCTATTAAACCCTGTAAATCTTTGGGAGTTTGGGATATTAGAATGGTGTCATCTGCAAATAAGAGGGCGGGCACTGGCACCCCACCAAGTTTGGGAGAATCAGATTCGCAGTCCAATAAATAATCTGGAATGTTATTGTAAAGATGGATGGCAGCTCTTTGCGATGACATGCAATGATTAATGCTGTGCGTGTCAGCGCGACATATGAATAGCTCCGCTTCGGTGAATGTCTCGTTAAAATAAATTCCCAATTCAAGATGGAAACTGAACTAACACGATAATACACGATGACGTTAACTTGACGTCTAAAGACAGACAAAACTTTATTAGGAATGCATTCTGTACATTCCTTGTGACGTGAGCTTGATCGCTGAGTCTAGCAGAAGATTCTACTGCGTCATCATAATCAATAAGAAGCAGACAAGTGAACACCTCTGAGCCTGACAATTTCAGCAGACTAAGGAGATCATAACAATACTGTAAAGGTAAGATTTCTTCTGTTTAAAGTCAATTAGATCGGCCTCAACTCAAATCTCGTTAATTGAGAATTGAGATACGGCAATGTGTAAAAAGTCTAAATGAGTTAATTTTAAATCTCCCTGGCAATTGGGATGAGAAACGGGCAAGAAGAAATGGGCACGGCTCTCTGTGAGGACAGATAAAAAAAAATTACTCACAGTTGAGTGGTAAACAGAAATCGCTGGCAAGCAGAATATGCTGGTCATAGATGGAGAAGTTGAATTGCTGGCAAGCAGAATGTGCTGGTCGTAGATGGAGAAATTGAAGCTTGTATATAGTTAGTAAGCTTGTATATAGTGGTGTATCCTGTCCTCTGTCGTCACTGTAAAGATGGATGGCTGACACAGTAATTTATCCAAGTTATATGTATTAGAAGGAACAGAGAGTCGTCCCAACTGGCTCAGCCACAGCACAAGTCCTAACTGTCAAACACAGAATCCCTCAGTCTAAACACTCCAGATGTCATCACATTCTGATCATCACACCACCACAGTCATTTACATACAATGAGAATAAGATGGGTGCCAGTACACATCCCTGCCTTACACCCCTGTTTACTTTGATTTGTTCGGTAAGCTCACCATTTGGACCCCATCTGACCCTTGAATTTATCCTCATGTAGTCTTATGAATTGCATGATTACTTACCCCTGTACCCCTTGGTTTTTTATGGATTTTCAGAGGAGATTTCTAGGGATCAGATCGAAGGCAGCTTTCAAGTCAACAAAGGCGATGTACAGGTGGCCCTTCTTAAGCACTGTATATTTCCAACTCATACAAAGGAATCTAAAAACCTGGTCAATTGTGCTTGTTGTACCTCTAAAACCAGCTTGATAAACAGATAAAATACTATTCTCCTCAATCCAACTATTTAATTTTGTTAATATTTATCTGGCATATATTTATATATTAATCACCTAGGCTCTGGTTTAGAAACTGCAAGTCAAGAGCTACCACAGATAGGGAGTAGGCTCGTCCCAGTTCTCCTTCATGACAGCAATGTTATCCTTGTGTACAGCAATGCTAATAGTCTAAAAAAAGGGGACCGAAGGTTTTATACACTTGGCGGACGAATTATGCTCATGCACTATTTTGTCCAAATCGTTTATCATTACTCTTGGGCCTGCTGCAGGTAGCAGACCACCATGTCTCTGATTGCTTTTTTATAAAACAATATTTTTTGTTAAACGTAGCCTTTTTCCTTTAAAGGAAAACAGGATATGTTTAAAAAATAAAATTAAACTTTAGTTTCATTTTTTAAGAGCAGGCATGGGACCACTGCCTGCTCTTAAAAAATGTTTTTTTAACATTCTTTTCGAATGGGTTACCACCAGTTTTAAACTGGAGGTAAAGTATTACTTATTTGTGAGGCCTCTTTCCAAGACCAAATTGGTATTTGGTAGCAAATGCAAATTGCGCTCCGGTAACAAGTTACCGAAGTGCAATTTGCCTTTTGTCCCTTTAAAAAAGCTTTTTAGCAGTCGCAAACGGCCAAGTTCATAGAATCGGGCCGTTTGCAACAACAAAAAAGCTTTGTACATCTGGCCCGAAATTCCACGGTATAATTATATTAAAAGTTTGTACTGTGAGATTTGCAAATCCAATTTATTTACAAAACACACAACTTTAATCAATAGTTAAAAAGATTTCGGCCAAGAATACATTTTGACAGAACAGATACTCCTTAAGACAGTCATTAGAATTTCTGAAATCGTCAGTAAAATCTTATATTTTCCGAAAACGGCTGAAACCCTGCTACCGTATCTATTGCTGGTTACGAACGTGCAAATCTAACATGTTTTTGGATGGGCATTGAAAGTATGACGTTACATCGCATACATTTACAATGCATGCCTTTACAGTGCAGTTTTTACATCGTAAATTCCTTTACAACGCATTCTATTACATAGCATGCCATTACATCGCATTTTCAGAAACTACCTTTACAACGCATTCCATTACATCGCATTATACCTGTACAACGCATACCATTACAATGCATACCATTACAATCCATACTATTGCATTGCATTAAAGGTATGTATTGGATAGTGTAGAGGCAATAATTACTATTGTAACTCTAGTGAGTGTAAGAGTAGGATAAGTGTTGGATAGTGTAGTGGTAAAAATTACTATTCTAACTCCAGTGAGTGCAACAGTAGGGTAAGTGTTGGATAGTGTAGGGGTAAAAATTACTATTCTAACTCCAGTGAGTGCAACAGTAGGGTAAGTGTCGGATAGTGTAGGGGTAAAAATTACTATTCTAACTCCAGTGAGTGCAACAGTAGGGTAAGTGTTGGATAGTGTAGGGGTAAAAATTACTATTCTAACTCCAGTGAGTGCAACAGTAGGGTAAGTGTCGGATAGTGTAAGGGTACTATGAGTTGTAATGGTATGCGTTGTAATGACTTGTGATGTAATGCCTGCCTTTTAGTGACATGCATTGTAATGACATGCGTTGTAGTAACATGCAATGTTACCTTGAAACCCTCCGGGTACGTAGTGCGCTATATAAATTCTTTGACTTGACTTGACTTGACTACTGACATTCAAAGTAAAGGATGTTGCGATGTAATGACTCCTATGTGAAGGTAGTGCGATGTAATGACTGCTTTGCAAAGGTTGTTTCCCCTTTACAGGACTTAACCCCTTCTTTCCCCATACCACACCCTTTTTTGACTTTGGGGTAGTGTGCGCTTAGGCCCTATAACATTTTGTCCACATTAGGTATCCACGCCTAATTTGCATCCTTTTCTTCCAACAGTATAACTCCTTAGCACACATAAATTACAATATTGCTATATATGCAAGTGTCTCCACCAATTGTCCCAAATACAGTAAAGATGAGTTCTTGTTCTTGTAATTCAGGTTCAAATTTATTCTTGTTCACTGGAAACTCTCATACAGCCGACATGTGTTTCGCCGTATATGGGAATGTAACCCACAACTTTTTCAAGGCTGTACAATTTGAAAAAAGAGAAAAGAACATATCGCCATATGTATATGTACCACTATTCAATAATGGAAAACAAAAGCATAGCACATCACCACTTCTTTTCTTAGAGAAGTTGCCCACACCTTAATGCGATATGATATTATGTTATGCAATAGGAATGGTGATGAAAGATTATCAGTTTCAAAAATGTCCCATAACATTGTATAAATATAACACAGAATGTACCTCTGCTAGTTTCAGAGGTCTATGAACCGGTTATGAGATGGAGAGACCAAGTTTGGAGGCAGTAGCCGTTTTTCTGGGGGGATAAAGTGGTTCCCTCTACCTTTTAGCACCAATCAACAAAAGATTGTGATACCCTCTAAGTGGCGCCAATTAGACCTATACCAAACCACTACCAGTCCATTTATCCTTTTCTTCCAACATCCTGAGGATCTATGCAAGCCACACCTCCCTAGACTCCCCTGGATGTCTACTTTAAAGAAATGTCTGGGTTTGGTAGACTTGCCTAGATGGTTGCTGAGCCCGGAACCAAAAACGCAGGTGCCTCCCTTGCAAAAACAGCTTGTGTTCTAATAGATAGAGGCACCTGCCTTTTTGGTCCGGACTCGGCGGCCATCTAGGGAAACCTACCAAACCCAGACATTTCAGAAAACTAGACACCCAGGGCAGTCCAGGGATGTGTGGCTTGTGCGGATCCCCCAATGTTTTCTTACCCAGAATCTCCAGCAAACCTCAAATTTAGCTAAAAAGTCACATTTTCCTCACATTTTTGTGTGGCAAGGTTGTAAAATCACCGCGCCGGCGGCACAAATTTATCACCGCCCAGCATTCCCCTCAGTCTCCCAATAAAAATGATACCTCATTTGTGTGGATGCCCAAAGCAGTGTCAGCCTAAAAATGTATGAATACAAACCAGCCCTTTTGGACCCACTTTGGTTCTCCCCTCAGTTTTTAATTTTATACGTTTTTAGGTTCTCTGCTTTGGGCACCCACACAAGTGAGATATCATTTATTTCAAGAGACAGAGGGAAACGCTGGGTGGTGCGAAATTTGTTCTAGCACAGTGATCCGACAAATTTTCCACACAGAAATGTGGGGAAAGTGTGAATTGTTATCTTAAATTTGAGGTTTGAAGGGGATTCTGGGTAAAAAATTCTGAAACGTCTACGCAAGCCACACCGCCAGCCAAGCGATATCCATGTAGACCACCATCCAAGCGCTAGTCTACAAACACTGACAGCTAAGCACAAGTCCACATACACCGCCAGCAAAATGTAGGTTCACACACAGCCATCCAAATGCCAGTAAACACAGACTGTCAGCCAAATCCAGTTGACACACACGGAAACTTTCGCTAGTGTCTTGTTGTTGTCTGCCCCCCTTAGGAGCAGATGCAGACAAAATGTTCTCACAAAAAATAAGGGGAGCAACCCTTGCCTAAGAAACAGCTCGCTGACATGCACATAAACATAGCTGTGGTGCCTAGTGGGCTTTCTGCCCCCCCCCCCCCCCCGGCGGGGCAGAAAGACTGTGACTATTTATTGAAGGGGGGAATAGGAGTTTTGGCATTGCCCAATACGGGCAGCCCCCACCCCTCTTTAGGGAGAAAAAAATCCCTTGTGCCTGGTGGGCTTTCAGCCCCCTGGGGTGGGGGGCAGATGGGGGTAATAACACCCATCTGCTCCCAGGGGGGGCAGAAAGACTGTCCGTTTTGTTTTGAGGTTTGGGGCATTGGCATGCCCATTGTGGGCAGCCCCCACCCCTCTTTTATGAAAAAAAAAAACCATCATCCCTGGTACCTAGTGGAATTTCTGCGACTGTTGCAAATGTTTGGGAGAGGTGGGAGCAATATAGTGACCATTTAGGGTAGCCAGGGCCGAACTGGCTACCGGGCAGTTTGGAATGCTGCTGAGCTGCTGCCTTATTTTACTGCAGCGGGGGCTGATTTCGTCCATGGAGACCTCCGTGTGCTTCGAAATACTGAAAGCAAAACAAATTTCATTTAGCTCACGCAGGTCCCCATTAACGAAATCAGCCCCCAGCTCAGCAGCATTCCTAACTGCCCGGTAGCCAGTCCGGCCCTGAGGGTAGCCCCCACCCCTAAGTATTAAAATTAATTCCTGGTGTCCTTGGGGGGCAGATCGGGGATGTAAACACCCATCTTTCACCCAGGAAGGGGCAGAATGACTGTCTCTTTCACCCTTTCATTTTGGGGGTTGGGGCATTGGCATGCCCATTGTGGGCAGACCCCATACCTCTTTTATTTAAAAAAAAAACTATCATCCCTGGTGCTTAGTGGGCTTTCTGCCTCCCCAGGGGGCAGATAGGGGCTATTGCTCCATCTGAACCCCTGGGGGGCAGACAGACTGTGGCAAATTTTTGGGAGGGGTGCGGGCATTATAGTGTCCATTTAGGGCAGCCCCCACCCCTAAGTATCAAAAACAAAAACCCTGGTGTCTAGTGGGTTTTCTTCCCCCCAGGAGGCAGTTTGGTGGTAATAACCCTCATCTGCCTCCCGGGGGGGGGGCAGAAAGAGTGTCCCTTTTGCGTTGGGGATGGGGGCATTGGTATGCCCATTTAGGGCAGTCCCCACCCCTCTTTTATTTAACAAGAAAGCATCCTTGGTGCTTAGTGGTCTTTGTGCCCCACAGGGGGGCAGATTGGGGGCTACTGCCCCATCGTCCTCTCAGGAGCGGCAGAAAGACTGACTATGCCCAAATTATAATGGGAGAGCAAAAGCCTTTGCCCAAGGGGCTGCTCCCCCTCCCTGGTGTCTAGTGAGTGAATCCCTGCTTAGGGATCGCTCTCCTGCGGCGATCCCAAGCAGGGATCCACTAGGGAGGTGTATAATTGGAAAGGGGAGACTCTTCCATTTCCAACGATGCCTCTCCCGTGTCATTCAGTGATGGGGGGTGAGATAGCACCACGAGCACTAAAGCACCGAAACTGAAACAAGCTGATAATTTCAGTTTCAATGTAATTATAACGTCAGCGCGCCATGGGCGCAATCGTCATTATATTGAAAAATCAATGCCTTGCGAGGCAAAAAAAGAAAAAAAAGAAACCCCTCTGCTGTTTTCAGCAGAGGAATTATGCGTTGGTGTCCCTTGGACGTAACAGTTACGTCCATGGCACACCAGCGCTGCAACCATGGACGTAACCGTACGTCCATGGCACTGGACCGGTTAAGGCACTTTATGTTTTTGTACATATTATAAATCTGCAAGAGTTAGTGTCCTTGTACTGTGCTTACATACCTGGGTTACTCTATGTGTAGACCTGCACTTCTTCCCTTACAGCTGCTTCCTTACGTTCAGCTGTTGGTTGTTTTTCAACGCTGCTGTTAAAATCAGAAATAAAATATTTTTTTAGATTTATTAATGAAGGATAGAATTTCCTGATTGAACTTTTTTCTTTTTATCTTATTGTGGCAGAATGATTTTTATGCACCATTTTTACGTTTTTAGTTGAATCTACAAATAAGTTTGACTTTTAGGATTTTAATTAACTAACATATGCTCATGCACAAAGGAGATAATAAAACTGATTACTTGTTGCCACAAATTCAGATGCATTGTGTGAGATCACTGCCTGTTCCTAAAAAATATTATTTTCATTCTCAAAGGAGAAGGTGTCCCTTGGGGGATCCTTCCTCTTTACGAATGGGTTACCACCAGTTTCAGACAGGTGACAAAGTATTACTGTTTTGTGACCTGAATTTGGTCACAAAACAATAATTCATACCATACATATTCAGTATTTGGAAGGGACGCCTTATACACGCCACTTCCAAATACCAAATCGCAAATGCAAAATACCATTTGGTAACAAGTTACATTTTGCAAATGTTAGCACGGTTTTTGATGTCAAACTTATAGCCAGTTGCAAAAACAACAGTTGATGGACAGAATGCAGAACAATGTCATACAATCACCCCAGTACAGAGATCTGGGCCTAAATCCATCAGTTTGGACCCAGCCATATGCAAATCAGTCTTGACCCTGTGTCTCATGGGAACAGTCCAGTCCGAACTGCCAAGACAGGTCCTCCCTGAAGTGAAAACAAGAACAGAACCTCTGTTTTGCTAGCGTTCAGCTGCAGGAAGTTAGTAGTCGTCCATTCCGCAACGGCAGCCAGTCCGCCTCTGAACCTGGAAACATTCAGTGTGGAACCTTCAGTCAGGACCACCACCAGCAGCGTATCATCCGCATAGAAGACCATGGTGAGGTACCACTACCTGGCGACTGCTGCAAGACTCTGAACGTACAGGTTAAATAATGAGGGACTTAACGCAAAGCCCTGGAGCACCCCCTGATCCACGGAGTGAGCCTGAGAGAGAAACGGGGGGCTGACACTCAGAAAGATCTATTGGTCAGGAATGATCTGAACCATTCCAAGGCCAGGCCAGCCACATTCACTTCCTCCAGCCGTTGTAACAGAATACCATGCGAAACCGTGTCAAAGGCGGCACTCAGATCAAGCAAGATCAGTGCCGCAGTCTGACCGAAATCGAGAATGGTCCGCAGGTGTTCAGTCACAGCCAGGAGAGCCATCTCCGTCCTGTGACCTGGGCGAAAACCATTTTGGGATGGATCCAAGATGTTATTAGCACTCAGAAAATTCGTTAGTGTGTTATTAACATGCGTCTCTGCTATCTTAGCCACCCAAGGGAGGAGAGATATAGGCCAGAAATTTTTGAGCTTAGTAGGGTCAAGCGATGGTTTTTTGAGAATGGGGGATACTCGCGCCTGTTTCCAAGGCACCGGGACCACCGCTGTGGAGAAGGAAGAGTTAACTAACTGGCATAGCAGGGCTAGAAAAAGAGAGAGTGACTCCCTAAACGGAGCCCGTTTTACAGGGTCGGCTGGAGAGCCAGATTTAACTTTCCCGCTCAGCCGAATGAACTCCTCCTGAGAGATACTGGAGATAGCTATAAAAGAGGGCAGTGGCAGAGATCTATGAATAGCTGTAGGAGGAGAAGAGGACGCTTGTGGGAAGGACCGATAGATGGTACGAACTTTCTCAACAAAGAAAGTGGCTAGATCCTCACACTGCTGTTCGGATGAAATAGCAGATACCAAATTTTCCTAGCCCTGAGGTCTTTAAGGATCTTAAAAATGCATTTAGCCAGGTTAGGGCTCAGCTTGATTTCATTGGCATAGTAGGCCACACAAACTTTACAGATGGTTTTATGATAATGCTTGATCTCAGCCAGACAACATACTTTTTTCCGGGGATCATAGTCCTTTCTCCACTCGCGCTCTAATCTCTTACAGGCCTTCCGTAGAGGGGACAGTGATCATTATACCAGGGGCTGGCGTCAACGATACGGTCCTTAGACCATTTAGCAGGAATAAGAGAATCTTTTTTTTTTTTTTTTTTATCCTCATATACCGTTATTGGAAGTCTTGATGGGAAACTGGCCGCCTCTATATAGATGGTCATCCTTATCCTGCCCTGATTTCGTTGACCACTAGCCCGAAGATGTTTAAGGGGAGAGATGACCATCTCTGAAGTAGGGCACAAACATCCTTAGAGACTCTATCTAGATTGATTTTTGGTATCTCTTCAATCTTTTTGGTTAAGTGTACCCCCAGATATCTCATTTTATTCTTTGACCCTAGTGTCTCTACTTCTTGGTTCCACTCCATGATTTATTTATTTTTTTTAATTTGTTTTTATTGCAGAGTTAGAAACCACAGAATACAATTAGTCAACCAGTCCACTCGTGACGCCCCCCCCGATCAACAATAAAACGTATACCATACACAGCCATTCAGCCCGCATCCCGGAGGCCGGGCGGCATAGTACTCTACGTAGTAGGAAAACATCACGGTGAGTGTCCCTTAGGGACCATGGTCGAAAGATCGTTTTACGTATCTGCATTTTACCCCCCCACCCTCAACAATACTACCGTCAGCCATTCCACGTGCGCGATCACTGCCACTATCCGCTTCCGGAGCCACCCCGAGCACTATAGAGCCCACCATGCCTGGCCACTCCCCTTAGCCATCTCTCACTCCGCGCAGCACCCCACTGGCCCTACTTAACTCGAAGTCGCCATCGCGGACAACCAGCCTCTCGGCTTCCAACCCACCCCAAACTCCCACTGAACAACCCCCTGGAGTCCCCACCCCGGCAACTGCTAATGGTGTGTGCTTCGTCCTGATGTAGTATGGATCCCGCTACAGTTCAATGACAACTCTGAGTTCGTATGCCACGCGGTGTCCGCTGGCCCCAGTCGCTCAGTCCTCATCCTCCACCAAAGAGTCACGCAAAGCCTGCACCACCAACTCCCACGCATGCGCTGCATCCAAGGCCTTCTCATTACCAAGCTTGACAGCCTGCCTCATCCGGAGCACACTCTCGCATTCAGACCACCGCAGCAATTCATTCTTCCACCTCCGTATTGACGGCCCGCCCTTGGACTTCCAATGCCATGATATTTCCCTTTGCGCCAGTATCAGGCCCAGATCAATAAATTTGCTCGTTACCTTGGTGTGTTTGGTGTGCGGTAACCAGAGCAACAAACACGCCGCCATATCGAAATCCACCTCCCTATCGGTCACATCGTTTAGGAGGTCCCCCACCTCCGCCCAATAGGCCTCCAAATGCAGGCAACCCCAGAACAAATGATCCATGTCCGCTCCTGGAGACGAACACCGCGGGCACCGAGCGTCTTGTACCTGGAAGTACCGCCGTATTTTTCCGGGGGTCAGGTAGGCCCTATGGAGCACATAGAAATGCACTTGTTGGAAGCACGCGTTTCTCGTGCCTACCACGTGCGCCGTAAAATGTGGCCCCACGCCGTGTCCGGGATGGGCCTGCCCACACTCACCTCCCATTTAGCCTTGAGCCCCTGGAGCGGCTCCAGTCCCTCGTTCAGCATCCTGTTATGGAGGCATGTCACAGCCTTGAAGGTGCCCGCTGCCATCACCACATACTGGCACGCCATAGTCGTGGTCGGTTCCATGAGCCCTCCTTTCCAGTGCTTCTGTATAGCCGCCACCACCGCCGCATGCAGGAGGAACCCCCCGTCAGGCAACCCGAACTGTTCCCGAAGCACTTCGAAGGGTACCAGAGCCCCATCGATGTACAGGTCTCCTACCACCTGTAGGCCCGCCTCCTCCCAATCCAGCAATGGGGACCAATCGCCCCCGTGTGGCAGGGCCGTCAGCATACCGATCGGAATTTCCAGTGCATAAGGCCGCGTCGCCTTCACTCTCCTAAGGCTCCTCTGCCAGCACAGCCTGAGTGTCCGTTCCTCCATAGTGATGCCCCGCAACTCAAGTCTCTGCAGCATGACGATATAGGACAGCACATGGCGTTGTATCCCCAGCACTCGGTCCTCCTCCGGTCCCCTAAACACCCTGGCCACATGTTGCGTGAGGACCTGCAGTTGCGCCGCCAAATAATATAGTTCAAAGTCAGGTACAGCCATACCCCCCTCAATCTTGGGGCGAAGCAGCGTGCTCAGAGCCACTCTACGGCGGCCATGGCCCCATAGGAAACCAATAACCATCGTTCTCAGGTCTCTAAAGATCCCCTGAGGAATCCAGATAGGCAACGTCCGGAAGTAGTACAGGAGGCGGGGAAGCGCTACCATTTTCAAGAGAGCAATCCTGCCCAGAACTGTCAACGGGAGGGTCGACCAAAAGGACATGCTGCCCCTCAGTGCCCGAATGCACCGACCAATGTTGCCCTCTAATAGGTCCGCGGTCGCGTGGTAAATACGGACTCCCAGATAAGTGAAGCAAGATGGCTCCCAGACTACCCCCAAGTCGCGAGCAGGATAGGGCGACTCCGCTTTCAGCGGAAACACACAGGTCTTCGCCCAGTTGACCTTAAGGCCCGACAGCCGGCCAAACTCTGATAACAGGTCCATCGCTCCTTCCAGGGCACGCTCCATATCGTCGAGGTACAGGAGTAGGTCGTCCGCATACAGCGAGATGTGATGCTGCTGCCTGCCGCTGTCTATCCCCGCGTATTTGTCACCCGACCTAGCATGGACAGCCAAAGGCTCCATCGCCAGCGCAAACAGTAGGGGAGAAAGGGAACACCCCTGTCTCGTGCCCCTACCCACCGGGTATGCCGCAGACACCAGACCACCCAAACGTACCCGCGCCGTTGCCGAGGAATACAAGACCCTCGTCCACCGGCGGAACCCCTCACCTATGCCAAACCTCTCCAGCACTCCGTCCAGGAAAGTCCATTCCAAACTATCAAAGGCCTTTTCAATGTCCACGGACAGGACCGCTTGGGCCCCGTCCCCATCCAAGATGGCGTCCATTATCCCCACCAGGCGGCGAATATTCAGCGCCGTGCTCCTCGTGGGGATAAACCCAGCCTGATCCCTGTGCACCAGGCCCGTCATGTGTGGGGCCAGTCTGGTGGCTAGAATTCGGCTCAGGATCTTGTAGTCCACCGTCAACATGGACAGCGGGCGATAGGACCTCACATCTGTTGCGTCCCTGCCGGGCTTTAGGAGCGGCACAATCAAGGCCTCATGCATGGACCCAGGCAAACCCCCTGTCTCATAAGCTTCCGTGTACACCACCAGCAACCTGGGGGCCAGGCTGTCGACATACTGCTGATAGAATTCTATTGGTAACCCGTCCACCCCGGGCGTTTTATTACGAGCCATAAGTTTAATGGCCACCCGTATTTCAGTGAGCGTGATCGGGCCGCCCAACTCCTTCGCGTCCTCCTCATCTAGGACCGGAAGCTGCCTCGCTCCTAGGTACTCCGCGATTTCCTGGACCTCCACTCCCAACTGACTCTGGTACAATTCGTGATATTACCCCCGAAAGCACTCCAACATCGCCGCCTGGGAATACACCATCTCCCCCGTGCGTCGCTAATGCTAAGGATCGGGCAGCCCCTAAGTTCCGGGTTAGCAAGTCTGGCCAAAAGCGTGCCCACCTTGTCCCGTTCAGCATGCGCTCTGATGGCATATTGCCTGTAGTCGTAACACTTCAACCGCTCCGTCTCGGTGGCGACCACTTCCTTCGCCTCCAATAACCGGGTCTGTAAGTCCGGCCTGGCCGGCCTGCGGCACTCCAAATCTCTCAAAGTCTCTTCCGCTTTCATAAGTGCATTCAACACAGTCGTATGAGCATTCGAGAACCTACCCAGACACACCCCTCTCACCACCACTTTCATCTCGTCCCATTCAGTGGACCTGCTCGTGGCCGTACCCTCGTTCTCGCCAAAGTAACGGTCGATGCCTTGCTGGACAGCGTCACTAAATACTGAGTCCTCCAGTGTGTCTGGCCGGAGCCGCCATGTTGGTATCGCTGAGCGCTCCCGCTGCCACTGGATGTGTACCAAGAGGGGGTTATGATCCGAGATGGTTCTAGCCAGGTACTCCGTATGGGAAATCAATGGAGCTAGGGACCCACTACAGAGCACTGAGTCTATCCTCACATGTAGTGCGTGAAGAGCTGAGTAAAAGGAATAATCCCTGATGTCTCTGTGCTACTCCCGCCAAACATCCAGCAACCCCCATATGTCCTGCCAGTCCTTCCTGTGCATGGCCAACTTGCGCACCGGGGAGTCAACAAGGGGAGGGTGGGACCTATCCAGAGCCACATCCGTGATCGAGTTGAAGTCCCCCCCTAACACTACCGGGCCCGCCAGGAAAGAGGCCAAGGACCCAGAGAGGCCATCAAAATATTGGGCCTGATCAGTGTTTGGCGCATACACACAACAGAGAACCACATCCCTTCCATACAGCCTCCCCTCCACTGCCACGAACCTGCCATCAGGGTCCACTACTTGATTCAACACCTGGAACGGTATCCCCGCCCTCACCCAAATCAATACCCCCCTGGCAAATGCTGAGTAAGTGGTGCCGAACACCTGGCCCCGCCATCTTTTTTGCAACGCAGCGCACTCTTTTTTGGTCAGATGGGTTTCTTGTAGCATAGCAATCTGGACCCCCCTTCGCACCAGGTATGCGTGTACTTTGTGGCGTTTGACCATAGTTCGCAGCCCTCGGACATTCCACGTTAGGCATTTTAAGTTAGGTAACGTCCCCATACCAACATCGATCAGTCCGAGTCAAACAACGAGAGTTCACATCCCCCCCAAAGCAGTTGCCCCCCCCCAAAACAAACCCTGAACAGAAGAACACCCCAAACCCCACTCCCCAGGACAGAGCCTACAAACCCAGTGTCAGCCCCAATCCAAACCTCGAACCAACTACCCATTCTCCTAACCTGTGGTCTCCACCACAGAAGGCCTTAAGGGCCCAAGGGGGGTGAGTTATCGCCGACCCCAGCTAGCGGAGCCCACACCCCGCGCCCTCATCCCACTCTGCGCACTCAGCCCCCCTCCCGGCAACCCACTCATCGCCAACAGGATACCGCCCTACCATTAGGTCTTGTCCAAGTCCCAACACAGTCTCAACCGTAAAATATCCCATCAGAGGTCTGGGGGGTCACCACCGGCCCCTTCGAGCTTTCCGCTTCTGAGAGGTCCTCTCCTGTCCTGCTGCCTTCCCCGCCGGATTCCGTTTCCACCAGGTCACTGTTCTGTTGCGACCCCGTGATGGCCGCCGTCGCTGCGAGCGCATCTCTCTTTTCCGCAGCCATTTGAGCCTCCCGTTTCTCCCGCTGGCGCCTGTTGCGGGACCTGATGCGCTGCGATTGTCTGATCCGGGGTTGCTTAGGCTGATCTCGCCTACTTTTATGCGACCTTTTATGTCCGTCCCCGCTCTATACGACTCCAACTACTGCCATGCTTCGTCCGGAGTCTGGAAGAAGTGCGTGGTCTCGTCCAGTATGACCCGCAGCTTGGCCGGAAAGAGCAAAGAATATTGAATGCCCTCCTCCCGCAGCTCCTTCTTCACCGCTAGGAACGATGCCCTGTTCCTCTGGACCGCCTGAGTGTAGTCCGGGAAGATCGTGACCTTGCTGTTTTCCACCTCAAACGGGCCTGACATCCTAGCCCTCTGGATGAGGAGGTCCCGGTCCTTATAGTGGAGGAGCCGCACCACCATCGGTCGGGGGGGGCGGCCAAGCCCTAGTGGGCGAGCAGGCACCCTGTGGGCTCGCTCCAGAGTAAAGAAAGGAGTAAGCCACTCCGGTGCCACCACTGTACGAAACCAGTTCTCCATGTAGGCCACCGCATCCTCCCCCTCAATTCGTTCCGGGAGGCCTACGACCCGCACGTTGTTCCGTCTATTGCGGCCTTCGGCATCCTCCGCCCGTCGTTCCAGCGAGTCTAACCGGGCCAGTATGTCTGTGATCTTGTGTTCCGCGGTCACCACCGACGGTTTCAGGTCCAATAACAGCTGATCATGGTCCTTGACCCTATCCGCCAGCTTCGCGTGGTCCGCTCGCAGTAGCCCCAGTCCCGTGGCCACTTGTGCTATGTCCTGGTGCAACGCCTCCTTGGTCGAGGTGATCGCATCGAGTATGGCGTCTAGACGTCGGTTCAGCCGCTGTTCCTGGTCCAACTCCGGCGGGGGAGTCTCACCCATCTGAGACGATGCCGCTAGGTCCCCCTCACCGCGCTCCGCGGGCACCAGTCCTCCGACCACCGCCATTTCGGGGTACTGCGTCACAGGCCAAGAAGCCCGTCCAGTTCCAGCACTCGTGATTCGGTGCCAACTCTCCGATACTGAGCAGGATCAAGTGCCACCGCCGATGCCCTCAGGTCCAATGGCCAACGTTGTGAGCACCGTTCGGCCGACCCCCTCGGAAGCCTGGGGGGGGAAGGGAGAAGATAGAGATGGCGGCCAGCTAGGGTCCCCAAGGTCCGGGCGGGGCGAATCACTGTCCCCTGACCTCCGGAGCTGACGCCTTGTCCCCAATGCCTCGATCTGTCGGCTGCAGGGCCTCCCGCCAGTCAGCAACAACTCGGTTCAAAGTTGATGTCCGGAGCTGCCCGACCTCATCGCCGCCATTTTCTTCTCACTCTCGGCAACACCTCGGCCGTCGCCCAACTCGGTCTCCTCGGGGCCAGCAGTCCCCCAGCAACTTTCCGTCCGTGCCCAGCGGTCCCCCCGCGCTTCGTAGGGCAGGAGTGTCGACCTCGGGTCGCCCAGGGTGCAAAAAGCAGGAGAATTAGCGGGATTCCGCGCGGAGCTGCGAGCTCACGCCGCCATCCCGATCGGCGTCCAAGCCACGCCCCACTGGTTCCACTCCATGATCTCAATCTTATCTTTATTGATCTTATACCCTGAGATCTCACCAAACCCTTCTGCCAAATCTATTAATCTCGGCAGTGCTACAGACGGATTCAAAGTATACATCAATAAATCATCTGCGTATAACGCCAATTTTAATTCCAAATTAGAGATCATAAAAGGCTTAATTAATGGATCAGACCTAGGCACACAAATAAAAGGCTCTATGTATAGATTAAACAAAAGAGGCGACAGAGGGCAGCCCTGTCTAGTTCCGTGGGCTATAGGTATCCTATCTGTAAGAGACCCATTAACTAGGACCTTAATAGTCGGGGCACAGTATAGCGACCTTATAGCTGACGTAAAGTTATTTGGAAGTCCAAAACCCCCCAATACTTTCCATAGATGTAGCCAGTCTACTTGGTCAAATGCCTTAGCGACATCGACCGCTATCAGAGTCAGGGGCAATTTTTTATCAATTGCTACATCTATTGCAGCGATTACTTGAAAGGTTAACTCAATGAGTTGTCTATCAGGGATAAAGCCCCTCTGGTCACAGTGAATGATGGTTTTAGCTACCCAAGCTAGTCTAGCCGCCAATACACCAGCAAAAATCTTATAGTCCAAATTCAGTAAAGAAATCGGTCTATATGATTCTAGCTTTACCGGGTCCTTATTTGGTTTTATAATTAACGTAACAGTAGCTTCTGACCATGAAATTGGGGCTTCTTCTCCTTTTAAAAGGATTCCGTTAAAGAGTGTTGTTAAAGCAGAAATTATTTGATCTAAAAGTACCCTGTTCAACTCCAGGGGAAGCACGTCAGGGCCGGCTTCTTTTCCTTTAGCCATTTTTAAAACCTGAGTTCTCACCTCGCCCTCTCTGATCTAAGAAGCAAGAAAAGTTCTATCAACTTCAGACAAAATTGGGAGCTGAATTTTATTTAGCCAGTTCTCCACACTTTGTATACTACAGACTGGGTTAGCTTTATAAAGATTTTGCATATAGGTCTTAGCCTCTTCTCTGATTAAGTCATCATCAAATGTGGTATCGCCTGAGCTAGAAAGAATTAAGCTATTAATTTGGTTTCTGTTCCTGTCTACTCGAGATTTCCATGCGAGTAGACGGCCACATTTCTCCCCGTACGAGAAATTTTGGGGCTTACTGGCATCCCATCTATCTTTTAATACCTTGTCAATGCTTGCGTGATATCCTGCCCTTAAGGTGTCCAACTCTTTTTGTAAGCGGGGTCTAGTGTCTAATTGATCTATTGATGCTTTCTGAAGCTCCTGACTCGTTGAGCCATTATTAAGCCTAAAAAACTCCTCGGCCTGTGTTGTTAAATCTTGCTTAACGCCTTCTTGAAGTAGTAGAGCTCTATCCAGCGTCCACCTCCTCTGCTGTATTTTCTGTTTAAAATGAACTATAACTTCAACAACTGAGTGATCAGACAAAATAGCGGGGATATAAGAGATAGAGTCAACCACTGAAAAGAGTGATTGGTCCAAGAGAAAGAAATCTATCCTGGAGTGATGACCGTATCTTCGACTATAAAAGGAATAATCCTTTTTTCTGTCATTTTTAGCTCTCCAGATATCTATGAGATTAAAATCTCTCATGATGTTCTTTAGCTCCGTTCGGGACCTTTGTGGGGGCGTAAATCTAACCCTAGAAGTTGGATCTAATTCTTCATCAAATATCATATTACAATCACCCCCTAATATTACTGGTCCTACAGTCCCTACTAGGCTAGCTTTGAGCTTCATAAGGGACCCTGGAGCATCCTGATTAGGCCCGTAATACACTGCGCATATAACTGGGGTCTGACCTATAATTAACGATGCCACCAACCATCTCCCAGAATGGTCCGTCTCAAATTTCATTAGTCTTATCCCAGCCTTAGCTCTGATCAAAATTGCCACCCCTCTTGTATTACCACTTTGGTCTGAACAGACGATGTCTTGAACCCACCTACATTTTGCAAATGTAGACTTACACTCCTGCATCTCTAGATGTGTTTCCTCAAGAAAGCAGATGTGAGCTCCTGATTTATACAAGTACTCATTTACCCTGTGCATTTTCCTTCTGTCTCTTAAGCCATTAACGTTCCAGCTAATGATTTTTATTTTGCATGTCATATTAACCATATTGACCTTTTAGGTAGATCTCTGCCTTGCTTCCATCAAAAAACTTATATTTCTTCACAAGTACATGAGGATTATTTTCTTCCCTTTTTTCCCCTACTAACTACCCACCTCCTGTGAGGAACCCCCCCATACCTATATTGGCGATCTTGTCGCCTATTTGGGCCCCCCGGTAACCAGTCTGGATTTCCCTTTTCCTATTACAGTAGGTAGGCACCTAAAATGTTCTCTTTTGCAGTGTGTTTTTTTTTTCTATACCGTCTACTTTTTTTTTTTTTTATTATTTTCGTTTTTGCACTTCTTCCAACCCTATCATATTTGTCCTCATGAAGCAACTATTTTATTTATTATATTATATATTTGGATATTTATTTTTATTTTTATTTTTTTTAATTATTTTTCCCCTTTTTTTTCCTCCTTGCCTTCTCCTGTGAAAAAGAGGAATAGACTAGAAAAAATATAGGAAGTATCGTGTCTACATCTTTAAGGGGATTAACAGAGCTCTACTGAGAACTCTCTCTCATTAGAATTAGAAAGGAGTCAACTTCCTAAGGTGAAAAGAAGTTATGCGTCTTGTTTCTCCAGACTACTTTTTAAAAAGCTGGAAATTTCATCTGGACCTGCACGCCCAAACTCCTCAAATCTGGCATCCTATTCCCCAGTTCCCACTGTCGTTGTGCTGTTGCTTTCCCTACATCAGAGCGAATAAGATATTTGGCAGAACGCCTCCACCAGTCCTACCTTCACCTTCCCAGCCGGAGCGAACGCCGGAGTAGATTCCACACCCATTGGAGACGTATGCCGCATAGGACGTCTCTCTGCCTCCGGTGCTCCGGGCTTTTCCGAGGTTCCCGCAGGGTCCTACTGCTGGGCGAACGCCAAATTTTTACTCCCTCGGTGAAACAACAGCAGAGAACGAATAAAAAGTTAACATGAGGACCGTAAAGACGTTAAAACGGTCTCCTACATCTGCTCACCGTTTTTTGTGCCATAGTTCTTCATTTCGGAAAGGAAAATCCTTCGCCAGACCGGAGCTCCCACAGCAGGAATAAGAGAATCTAACCCTCAGGTGATCCAGTCGCAAAATGATCTATAACCTGTCTCAGTGTCATTAAATGGTCCTAGAGGGTTCGTGCTGAGAAGGACGTGAAAGTCCTCCAGCCTCAATTTACGCCAAAGGCGTTTAAAGACAGGCAATTGGGTAGTTTTATTGAGGGGCTCTGTGGCGGGAAGGACATTTCAACCAATGAATGGTCGGTCCATCCATCCATTCCAGTTTGAAGCCAGCCATATGCAAATCATGACCATGTGCCTCATGGGAACAGTCCAGCCCAAACTGCCAAGCCAGGTCCTCCTGGACTGGAAACAAGCATCCTAGGACCAGTTTTGGGGTATGCCACCCTTCTTCAGCCAGGCTATCTTGATTCCAGTGGCATGGAGATCACAGGACCCACATCTGGGCATACCCGTCCCACTTGGGGTGACAAATACAAAAACCTCAGTTGATGGACAGAATGCAGGAACAATATCATACATTCCCAACCAGTACAGAGATCTGGGCCTAAATCCATACTTTTTTTGCTCACCATGACATGCCAGTTTGAACCCAGCCATATGCAAATCAGTCTTGACCCTGTGCCTCATGGGAACAGTCCAGCCCGAACTGCCAAACAAGGTCCTCCCTGGACTGGAAACAAGCATCCTAGAACCGGTTTGGGGGTTTCAAACTCGGGTGGCATAGAGGGCAAAAGAACGATGGATTGAACCCAGATCTTTTGATTGGGGAAGAATGTTTGCATTATCAGCATTCCGTCCATCATTTGCTTGCTGCAACACTTTTCGCCCTAAGTGGAATGGGTATACCCAGACATGGCTGCAACACTTTTCACCCTAAGTGGGATGGGTTGCCCAGACGTGGGTCCCTTGCTCACTGTGCCACTGGATTCAAGCTAGCCTGGCTGAAGAAGGGTGGCATACCCGGAAACTGGTCCCAGGATGCTTGTTTCCGGTCCAGGGAGGACTTGGCCTGGCAGTTCGGTCTGGACTGTTCCCATGAGGCACAGGGTCAAGACTGATTTACATGTGGCTGGGTCCAAATTGGGGTAGCCTAGTGGGCAAAAGAACTATGGATTTTACCCAGATCTTTTGATTGGGGGAGAATGTTTGTATTGTCAGCATTCCGTCCATCATTTGTTATGTGTGTCCGGCCTTACAGGTTTTAAGAAGAAGGCATCTATGGGCAATCTTCATCACACTGAAGATCCGCACCTGCAGGCAGGCAGTGATATGCTGGCTAGGCGGCGCTTCATCCATTCTCTCATGCAGGGGAGTCAAATTTATGGTGAAGGTAACAAAACTGTTACAAGAAACTGATCAGACAAAGGCACCTACCAACTAGTATAAACAGCGGTCCAGGGAATGATGCACAAGGTGATAGAAAGGTCACCAAGCGAGATCCTTGCCACGGAGAGTCTCATTATGTTTTAACTAAAGAAATATGATCAGAGAGGTCCTTTTCTGGGACAGATCATTTTGACTTTTTATCATACTAAAAATAGGTTATCTAAGTTTTACTTTCTTCTTTTTTTCTGTTTCTCTGTTTTTATTGTATGCGAATATTGTAAAGATTTTAATTAATCACACAATAAAATGATGATGATGATGATAATGGTAACGGTATTGTCAGCATTCCGTCCATCATTTGTTTGCTGCAACACTTTTCACCCTAAGTGGGATGGGTATGCCCAGACATGGGTCCCTTGCTCACTGTGCCACTGGATTCAAGCTAGCCTGGCTGAAGAAGGGTCACATACCCTAAAACCGGACCCAGGATGCTTGTTTCCGGTCCAGGGAGGTCCTCGTCTGGCAATTCGGTCTGGAATATTCCCATGAGGCACAGGGTCAATACTGACTTGCATGTGGCTGGGTCCAAACTGGGGTTGCGTAGTGGGCAACAGAACAATGGAATTAATCCAGATCTGTTGATTGGTGGAGAATGTTTGCATTGTCAACATTCCATCCATCATTTGTTTGCTGTAACACTTTTCGCCCTAAGTGGGATGGGTATACCCAGACGTGGGTTCCTTGCTCACTGTGCCACTGGATTCAAGCTAGCCTGGCTGACGAAGGGTGACATACCCTGAAACAGGTCCTAGGATGCTTGTCTCCGGACCAGCGAGGACCTGGCCTGGCAATTCGGTCTGAACTGTTCCCATGAGGCACAGGGTCAAGACTGATTTGCATGTGGCTGGGTGCAGACTGGAGTGGCATAGTGGGCAAAAGAACGATGGATTGAACCCAGATCTTTTGACTGGGGAAGAATGTTTGCATTATCAGGATTCCATCCATCATTTGTTTGCTGCAACACTTTTCACCCTAAGTGGGATGGGTATACCCAGACGTGGCTGCAACACTTTTGACCCTAAGTGGGATGGGTTTGCCCAGACGTGGGTCCCTTGCTCACTGTGCCACTGGATTCAAGCTAGCCTGGCTGAAGAAGGGTGGCATATCCTGAAACCGGTCCCAGGATGCTTGGTCCGGTACAGGGAGGACCTAGCCTGGCAATTCGGTCTGGAATATTCCCATGAAGCACAGGGTCAAGACTGATTTGCATGTGGCTGGGTCCAAACTGGGGTGCCGTAGTGGGCAACAGAACAATGGAATTTATCCAGATCTTTTGATTGGGGGAGAATGTTTGTATTGTCAACATTCCATCCATCATTTGTTTGCTGTAACACTTTTCGCCCTAAGTGGGATGGGTATGCCCAGATGTGGGTCCCTTGCTCACTGTGCCACTGGATTCAAGCTAGCCTGGCTTAAGAAGGGCGACATACCCTGAAACCGGACCCAGGATGCTTGTTTCCGGTCCAGGGAGGACCTAGCCTGGCAGTTCGGTCTGGACTGTTCCCATGAGGCACAGGGTAAAGACTGATTTGCATGTGGCTGGGTCCAAACTGGGGTGGCGTAGTGGGCAAAAGAACAATGGATTTAACCCAGATCTTTTGACTGGGGGAGAATGTTTGCATTGTCAGCATTCCGTCCATCATTTGCTTGCTGTAATACTTATAGCCAGGGCCGGTCCTAGAACTTCAGGGGCCCCGGTCGAGAGGGAAGATGCGAGGCCCCTCTAATTTGCATGTAACATCACAGAAAGTGGCATTGCATTGATCTTATTTGGCGTCACTGAAGAGACCTCATGTGAATATCAGTAACTAAGACAGAAAGATAAACATACAAGTGAAATAAGTCCATATATTTTAAAACTGTATTACATGGATAACATTTGTCACATTGGATGGAAAATCTAGGTGCAGGTCTCAAAAAGATGGATATTTTTTACTCCATGTTCCCAGATTCAATGATTGTTTCCAGATGAGTGCATTATAACAAATTCCAGTTCTGTCTCATTAAGGGGAGAGATCCTGTTGAGGTAATGAGCAGTGGAATCATTCAAAATATACAATTAAACAAGAGATACTCCTCACACTATGGATATCATTTCAAATTTCAAAAGGTTCTGTTATCTTTCCGTACCATTATTGTGCCACTTTAGGATGACATTAATACTTAGTAAGTTGTTTTAAAGTAAAACCTCTCACCAGTATCCCACACGCACATGCTAAGCCTCGTAGGACTATCTTTTCTGGATATTTTATTTTCCTTTAACAGTAATTAGGCTTCTCATCCATACCAGACTAGACTTAAACTCAACACTACCATAGAGGCGACTTTTAGATTTTGTAATGAGCTAGGCAGTAACCCTATCCGTGATATGCTAAAAATCTATGGCAGTAATTGCCTACCGGTAGCTACGTATGGCTCTGTAGTGTGGAGCAACACCAATCTTAATGCATTGCAATCCTGTGAAAACTACTTTCTCTGCTGTATGCTGGCCGTACCAAGATCTACGTCAACATTTCTCTTACATAAAGAATTGGATGTATCATATGTCATCAACCTAATTCAAGTAAGAGCGCTGTGCTCCTGGCATAATATTTGGTGCAATGAGGGACCAGATTTCACCAGGGACATCATTAAGGATTGTTTAGCTTTGGAACACACTAACAAGATTCCCATACATTGTCAGCTTATTAAAGAATATCGATAGAAACCTATCAGTAAAAAATCCTACAGCCATTCTGCAATTTGGTAAAAACGATATTAAAAAACTGTATAAGGAGAAACAAAGCTGAGGAAGAGCTAGGAGAGAGGAAGACAAAATAAGCGTATCAAGATATAAGGCTAGCATTGAGCCAACTGTCCTACCAAATTATTTGGTGAAAGTTACAAACATCCAAGATGGATTCTATCTGACAAGACTGCATCTGGGCACAGTTCATGAACTGGTGGCTTTCCCAAAACGTAATAAATGGAACATAAATGCCCATGTGCGGGAAAAGCCAACCAGACCATGATGCACTTTATGCTGTTTTGTAAGTGCTACAAAGATATTAGAAAACATTTTTACGTCCAATTTTTATTGCACAGAAACTATTTTTTATAAAGACGCTATGAAATTCATCTGTATCCTTGATAATGAATTAGCCTGCAGTGCTGTGGTTAGTTTTATAACCCGGGCCATGCAACGAAGGAAATCCCTTATACTTTTAGACCAATTAGTTTATGAAATTGAATGAAGGATGGCCCTTGGCCAAAAATGAAGATTTAAATGTAATATCATGAAATTTTAAATGCAATATCATGGATTACATTATATTATATCATATTGAAAATTAGTTTTAAACTGTACTTTTATGAATCGAAAAAATAAGATTTGAATAAAGTTTTATGATGATGATGATGATCTTTTTTGTGTGTGGGCTCTTTACTCACCAGAATGATGTCAAGTGCAAAAACACAACATATATAATACAAAAATTCAAGACACCATTGCAAACAAAGAAAGATTGTACATAAATTAAAAAGAAACTTAGAACCACTGAGACCACTACTAAATTATAAATTGACTTGAAGGTATGCTGCAGATTCAAGGGGTTTTCAAATCAACGTTTTTGATTTGGTGTTAGAACTGTAGGAAGTGGTAGTGGCCGGCATTAGAGCTGGTGGAGCCCTGTACAAAAATGTTTGTTGGGTCTCGCCAATGACCCCCTCTGCCACGGATTCCCTAAACAGTGCCCCTCACGACTCCATAACCACATTCTCACTCAGATGCATTTAATTTAACCTACAGCACCACTGTTACTAGTGTAGGGTGTCTGATCACTTTATATCACACACATTACACAGAGACAATCAATTATACATATATAAATCACCCTATAGGAAATGTTACATAAGACAAAGGACTACAAGGTGCAGGAGTCATCACATGACAATCATACTAGTAGGCAGTATAATTTAATAGTGATTGGTCTGGAGAAACACAAACTATGAAGTTAGAACATAATATCATGGTTGGGGGTTCTCTTTAATAACCAGAATTAATTTCTATTCAAATAAACCCTTTTTGCAACTTTAGTATAGTCAAAGAATGGGGGGGAAACCATAATGCTCGGAGAGGTGTGGCTCACTGGTTAGAGGCGGCAGACCCGAGTGCAGAGAACGGCCCGGGACCAGGGTTCGATTCCCGACGCGGCAGGGTCTTGGACCAGGATCAGCGGACTGATAATTCTCGCATCGGTGCCTACTCCGACCAGGGAGCACACTCGGCAACTCTGGGCATCAGCTTGCCTCATCTCCACAACGGCCCCACACAAACGCCGGGGATGCCTGGTTTCACCTTGGAGACCCCCAGGAGGGACTATCTCACAGGGAAAGCCAGGACGGGTTCCCCAGCGGTCTATAGCGCTACGAGGCCTCCGGGTAGCAGTGCGCTTTACAAGACACAACAATTACAATTTACAATTTACAATTTATACTGTGCAGTTTGCATGCAGCTCTAAGATGACAGTTAATAGCTCACTGTTCTATGTTAGGATTTTGACTTATAAACTGCATATAACAAAAAAGATCGCACTGACAAAAGCAGTATCCCACTGCCCTATTTACAATATGTGCACTTTGTGATCTGCATGGTACATGCTTTTTGCAGCAAGCACATTAACCCTCTGTGCTACCTTCTCATGAGTCAAAACTTCAACTTGACAAAACTCCATCTCTCTCTAAGAAGAACATTAATCACCTGAGTTATCATGACATTTTTATTGTTAAAGGAAAATGACTGGAGGCCAGGAAGGAGGCAGCAAGTGCTTTTAAAAACATAGTATACTTGCAAACATGACACTCCCACCCGAAGTCAGCGCTCTGTGCTATCTCACTAGTCGCACCACCCTAGAGCCTCCCTGCTCAAGAGTCCTGTGACCTCAGTGACAGAGTCACTGGCGCTCTAGGGTTTGCTGATTTGTAGACCTTCCTGCAAGACTGACGGTGAGCTTCAGTATGGATTTTGGTGGACAGGCCTTCAAGGTTAACCCACACTTACCTCTGATAGGTTCTACCTACTGGTGCTATGACACCAGGGCTTCTATAGTCTTGCAGGGCCTTCTAAGGTCTAGCACGGGAATGTGCTTTCTCAGGAGAGTGGTCCGATGGACTGCTCATGAAGGCTGAACCTGGTTCCCCACTCATAAATTCGTCAGTTCTGATAGAGCCACATCCACTCCCCCACTGAACACCATACTGCCCCACTGAGAGAAACTCGCACTACCTTCAACTACAACCCAATTGTGCCTCGCTATAAACACCTGGATGCGACTCAGTTCAAATTACGCACTAGACAAGAGTAATATGCTGCCTAAAAATGTCACAACATCCTGGAAAAAGCAAACACTCAAGGGAATGCAAGATTAAGTAACTCATGTGAAAAGTATGAAGGAACAACATGGTTACCTGAATGCCTTTGCACTTATTATTCAGATATCAGTAAGTGCTTTTTTTTTCTTTCTAAATCATTTTTATTATATTTTTAAGAAATGAACAAATAGTAATGGTGAAACAGTAAAAATGTGAAAATGAGATTGCTGACAAATCATAAGAAATACAAAGTAAATAGAAACAAATAGAAAAAGAACAAAATAGAAAACAACTATAAACCACAAGTTACTCAAGTGCCTTGCCATATTGAGCGCAGTGAAACTGTAGGCAACATCCAAACATAGTCATCGCAAGGCTAGTAATAAGACTACCACACAGTCCAGGTATATCAAGCAATACAGATTTCATAGTTGCAATAGAGGAAAATACAATACAGTACAGGGGTGTCATCACGAATATAGCCTTCTATAAGTAATACATTATGAGGAATTGAGTCTACCTTCACGGAGGGTCATATGAGAAAGAAAAGGCATCAAGGGACTTCCACAATTTCCTGTGTGATTTACGCCAAGGAGAGGCGTGGAGTGCGACGTTGTCTGCTCCTCTAAGGAAGGATAACCATTCTTGTCACATCCTAAATGAGACTTCTTTGGAGTCTTTGTTCAAAACAATATCAGTAAGAGTTTTTTGCCTGAAAAGTTAAGGGTATGACTAAAGGGCCTGGAAAGGACCCTTTTCAATGTCAATTACTTATATCCTTACAAAACAAAAGCAGTATGGTTTAAAAAGACCACACCTGTGAACACAGAGCCGTGGGACGTATTTTATTTTCCAATCCACTCACCAACCAGGTATTGCAGTACATTCAGGAATGGTGCACTTCCCCACCCGGGGAAAACAATGTTATTCACAGGAAGATGAGAAAACAAAAGTAGGGCTTCACTGGTAAACTCTGTTAAGTAGCGCTATTGTGTTTGGGTGTGAATAAAATCAATCTGGCCACTTTACGACCCACTCTGTCTTGCTTTATTTTGTTATTTTCACATTTTGAACCTTTTATTTCTCTCTGTCCCGGGGCTGCACTTTGGAATAGAAAAATGTCCAGAAAAGACATTTCCAGCAAAAGTGTTTTTCTTTTTTGGATCCGTTTCACAGAGGATCAAATAAACGAAAGGAGAAGAAAGAGGGAGTAATGGCTACAAGGCCCAGGGAAGGGGGCCCCCACACCTAGATCTTACAGCTTGCTACAGCGTTTCGAGGCCCAGGAAAGGGGGGGCCCTCCCCTGGGACTCAAGACCGACCCTCCCCTGGGACTCGAGACGGAGTAGAGAGGCATTTTGCACAATGCTGCCCTACCACTGTGTACTGCATTTGCCATTTTTATACGTGCTAAATTACATGTTGACCTCGATTTCATCCAATGCTCTGATCTTATATTTTGTTGCATCGCACTTCCATTTTGTGCTGCCTTGCCCTGTAGCTACACTTCAGCAGTAACATAAACATGTTTTTCACGTAAACCAGTACATGCTGGTGCGAGGCATCTCGTGAGGATGCCTCGTGAGGTTATGTTGTACCTCCAGCTTGTTTTTGTGCATTCTAGGCTTATCTCTAGGACAGAGGGAGGATGGCTGTGCAAAGCTCCAAGGCCGGAGATAGGGAAAGGAATGCCTTTTGCCTCGGCACAGCCCAAACAGAATCTGGCCAGGTCTGTCTGGGTGGGGCTGACTCAGAGATGGGGCCAGCACCTGTGAATAGATGGGCGAGAGTGCCTTCTAGAGGCTTCTCGAACAGTTTGATTTAAACTATAAAAAGCGGTGTCTGTGGGCTGGAGCTCAGGAACTCAGTCTTGGAGTGGAAGCACTCGCAAGACAACTTTGGTGCCCAAAGAGATTACTCCCTGAGCCCCGGTCTACGGGTTCCCGACTTGGTGTTCAGTGCTTGGCCAGGGATGTTGAAGTCTCCGGTGTTGCAAATGAATCTGGTGAGGTGCTTTGTACATTAACTGTTTATATACCTGTATTCACAGTTTCATATTTATGTATATAGTGTGGTGTATTCATTGTTTATTGCCTTTCACTCGGTGCCTAAGAATTTATTAGTTTCAGTGACTTATTGCCTTTGCCTACAATATTAATAAAGCTCATTTTTACCTCCAGTGGAGTGTTGGAGTTTCTATGTGAGTAAGTGGTGTGCGTAAGTTCAGATTACGCAAGTGGGCAAAGCAATACACACCAGCAGTTCTACATACATTTTAAATGCACATTCACATCAAAAAAACCTTTGCTATGGGTGATGTAAAGGTTACAAAAGCCAGTTGATCTGGCTGCTCCCTCCTTCCCTTACCCACGTCTCCTTACCTGTGTCAAGCAGGTCCTGGAAACAAAAGGAAACAAAAACATTAGACCTCTCCCTATAGCTTACTTAACTACTGGTGATACATCCTAGATAAAACATAACATAACAGGTCTAATGTTTTTGTTTCCAGTTTCTTCCCTGCCTCCCTCTCCCTCGATTTAGATACCCAGGGACCCTCTGTTGTGTTATTTTGATATTCCTGGAAACAAAAGGGCCTTCTGTCACCTAGAAACAAAATGCCGAAATGGCCCCCTATAATGGCCGGTACTTAGCAAAGGCGGTGCCCCGCCCCTGACACTGTGAGCCAACATAATTGCTGGCCCAGCTGCTGAACCGGCCCCATTCTGTTAGCCAGTTCCCCCACCCTGGCAACCCCAGGAATGCCACCACGCTCTGACCAGCAGGATCAAGACATCTCACATTCGTAATGTGATTGTGTGGGACAAGGGGCCCTGAAGGAGCAGTTGGATTAACTGTGAAAATGTGGCCTTTCACAGTAAAGTGGGCCCTCTGTTTTTTAGCTAAGCGCAAGGCCATGGGCAGCTACCCACACTGCCCATGCCTAGTGCCCTTGATGAAGCAAGGATTAGCACGTAATGCGACTTGCTTGAATTCAGTCCTCTCGACATAACGTTAATGCGCTAACCAACATGTTTGTTTTATTAATATTGCATTTCACAAAATCATTGGATATCTAGAAGAAGCTTGCATATGTGTTTCTACTAATGATAATCTGCTTGCACTAAAAATGGCCACTGCTACTGGGGATTTCCTATGCGCATGTGACATGACGTCTTTCTCGGCTTGGAGGGAAACTTTCACTTCTGCGCATTAAAACTAAGATGGCTGCTCTGTGTTACCGCATGCATGAAGCTTGCACTGCTGCTTTTGCTAAGCTGTTTGTTCTGCCTAATTTCTAATGCAATAGTTAAAATAAAGTAATGGGAATAGAATAGAGATAAGTGGTATACAGTCCATTAATTTATTCTGTGTTCTCAAACTGTTTCTTTTCTATTCTTACATGTAAATCATTTTGGGCCTGACGCCTATCGCTGAATTCCATATTGAAAGAAACTGCGTCTGCGCAGAAGAAACACATACCCTGAAGCACTGGCATTGAAACCCGGCCAACTCCTGACTTGCTAGAAGATGTTCATGGGAACGTCAACTCCTTAACCCTGTGAAGGAAGCTGAACTATAATATGGACTACATTGTAATTATTATTGATACATTCACTGCCGGGTGGAATACAACATATGTGGGAAAATAAAATGATGGGCGGGAACACAAACATTAATATTCATTTTGGTATGGTTTGATGACCTCTCCTCATTCTTTTGTCCAATCAAAATTGGGGATCCTTACACTTGCAACATTGGGGGGTGGTATACTGACCTGGAAAATAGTATAACTAGGGTAGGCTTAGCTAGTTAGTTTGTCCGACTTGTCCAAATAGCTGACCTGTCACTGACCCAATGCACTCAATAGGTGATCGGGAGCAGAGGTGCTGGCGGAGCCCTCTGTCAGAAGGTTCGAAACCCAGATGGGGGTCTGAGAGCTGATGTGCTGGCGAAGCACTTTGTCAGAGAAATTAATAACTCTTGCTGGTTCTGGCTGTTAGCTGCAGAAAGGGAGTAACGCAGGCGTTGCAACTTTAGCTGCAGGTGCCGGTCTTAGCCTCTGGTGGTCCTGTCCTGATCGAATTTGGCTTTACCTGTCCTGATTCCGATCTGCACCTGCCTGCCTTTGTGGGGCCTGCACTTTCGGGGTTCTGTCTTCTAAACTGACCCGTGGCCAGGGTTAGTTCTTCACACCATTCTAGGTAAATATAAAATGTGTGTACTGTCATTGTTCTGTTTCCTTCTCTCTTCCCGTCCCAATGTTAAATGATAAAATGTTGCATATTGTCATATATTATTGTTCTGATTCCTTCTCTTTTCCCACCCTCTTGTCAAATGCGTAAAGACTGCTGTATAAGAACTCTGCATTATTTCATTCTAATCATTATTTTCCTAATTAATGATTTTCTATTATTCAATGCTTGGATTATGACAATTTAAAAGATTTTAGATAAAGAGTGTTAAACCTTTCCCGAGTTGTGGTTATTCTATGAGTGCAATTGTTAATATTCTACCTATTATTCTAACTCCTTTGATCCCTTAGGACTTTAGGTACCGATGAGAAGCATTGGTAAGTCAATGGTATAGGTCCTAAATGAAATTTATAAATCACTGATTAGAGTAAGTGCACAGGTTACCTGATTAAAATCTCATCACATGTTGTTTATGGGCCCAGGTGAGTATGGTAATCTGAGTCGGATGACCTGCACGCTCTATCAGTATTTCTTTTGGTAGCAGTAGTATGTTTAGGGTTTAGTTAAGATAGGTAGGGAGTCATAGTTAGCTGGTTAATGAAAAATATTTTTGCATATTTTAAATCATAATATTGATTGTATTGATTTATGTATTAACCAAAATTGTTCGTACCTGTTATATGTTGTGTCTGGAATCCCCAGGGGCAGAATAGCGGGTGGTAAATGGAAGCCACACTGCAGTGAGGTCACTAACCTGTAGGAAATAAGTGCATGGCTAGGTAAAACCGGAAGCACTATTTAGGAATTTTCTGTATGAATGTGTGAATAAATTATAGCAAAGAGTTCGCTAGCAAAACCTTTTGTGTGAAATCACCTAGAAAGGGTCACACGGAAGGAGTAGCAGGTTCGTCTGAGCTTGATTGATAGCAAAGGGTTCGCTGGGCAAACTTTGGCCTTAGTATATCCCAGAAGGGATTAGTCCAAAGGAGTAGCAGGTTCTCTAATGCTTGCGTGAAGGGTAGACGGAAGGACTCTACTCGTAGTATATGAAGAGTAAGCGGAAGGGATTTTCTCGTAGTGAGTGAAATATAATCTTTCCTGTGAATTAGTCACTCAGGTACAGTGGCAAATGTTTTTACGTTGTTGAATAATAAAATCTGCATTAAAAGTGGAAGAAACGAAGTGTTGTATTACCTTGCAAAGGAGGGAGACAGTCGTGGAGCTGTGCTGACGTCACTCAGAGCTGCGCTGGTATTGGTCGAGACAGCGGGTGTGTAGCTGAGGTAATAATTATAAAGGAGGGGTGAGTAAAGGAGCGAGAGAACTAGTCTCACGAGAGAAACCGCGCAACTATTGGTTGGATTTATTTGAATTCTAAAGTTTGATTGGTCACTGAGAAATAAAAGACGCGCTGGTATTGGAAGTAATTTGTAAACAAATTCAGAAAATCCAGAAGATTTGCATTTCAAATATATGTGGCATATAGGTCCACTTGTAGGAAATAGACCTGATAGGAGATATTTAGGGTTTGCACAAGAACAGCATATAAGAGGAAGACCTTTTATCATGTACAGAGGAAAGAGGAAGATGTCATTCATTAAAAGAATTAAGAATTATTTCAAGAAAGATAAAGCAATTAAAATAAGAGAAGGGATTATTATTCCACCACCAAATACGCCTGCATCATACATGATGGTAGAAAGGGGCTATCACACTTGTGTGTGGTTAGAAAACTGGATGGAGTACACAAAAGATGATGGTGTTTTAGCATTTCCAGAAAATGGTACAGTTAATGGCAGAGTTTTGCACAATTTAAGAACTCGCATAAATGAATTAGATCCCAGACCTAGATTAACACAGTATGAGGCATTGGAGGAATGGGAAACTGAGGCTTTTGAGCGAGATAGACCTAGAAGTAGGTTTTATCCCCGATTTCCAAGAGATACATTAATGAAACAATGGAGACAGTTTATGTTAGTGGAAGGGTTGTATCCTGTATTAACTTTAGAAGAATCCACTGGAAGTAAAAGGTCTGAGAAAACAAAACATTTAATGACTAGTGGTGAATCGGATGATGATTATTTGGAGGCTTTGTTATTGAAAAATCCACCACCTTATAATGAGGAACCAAGCACAGGTAATCCAAATGCTCAGTTTCTGAAATCACCTCTGATTCCGCAAGTGGTACATGAGACTTCGTTAGAAAAAGTACTGCAAGACAGGGAAAGAGAAACATTAAATAAACAAAGAAGTGAGTTGATTCAGAAAATGTCCCAATTAAATACAAGTCCTGAAGCCCTAACAATTCCGGTAACTATTGGCCCAGTTATTCCTTTGTACAGAGATAAGCAAGCTAGTCCTAAAACTCCCGATCTGACTACACCTGTAGTTCAGCCAAGAAAAGAACCCTTAATAGTTGATGATCAAGCAAGTGAATGTGAGTCAGTGATTTCCCTGATGGATTTGCCCATAAGAGAACCAGTGGGTGACTCGGTCAGAATAACCACTCCTTTAAATTCGAGAGAAGTACAAATGGAGACATCCTCAGGTACAAGATATGCCACACTAGTAACCCCAGAAGAAATAGAGAGATGGACACGAGGAATAGAGAAGCCAAAGTCACAGCCAAAGATATTGGATATATTTAAATTAAGAGTCGAATTAGAAGAAATGATGGCTGGAAATGTGGGAATGGACAGATTAAATACATTCAGTGAAGATTAATTATTATTCATATGCGAAAGTATTACTAGAAATACAAGAGTGTTTCATGAAAAGTTAATGGACATGGCAGCTAACATGGGAATTGACATTGGCAAATATAAAGTGTTACAGAAACCATATCGAGCTGAATTTTCTGACAAAGATTTGGGAAATATGAATGTGTCAGGTAGAAAGGTACAGATCACGGAGCTTATGACATTTTTGCAAAAATGGGGTAACATAGAAAAGTGGAAAACTAGGTGGGCAAAGAAAAAAGAAGAGGCCCGATCAAAACAAACTGCATCTGAATATGTGTTGAAAGAAACAGAAAAGGTGGAAAGATTATGTCTCATGAGAGAGGTACCAGGTGGAGGTTATGTACATGTCCCATGCTCCCGACAGGATATTTTGTCACTTACAAATGGCTTCCCAAAACTTCGCGAGAAACCTGTAGAGTGGTACAGACAAGTCGAGAGATTTGTGAAGGTTTCGAAATGTCTTTTGAAAGATTTAGATGGATTATTTGACATTGTTGTTCCTGTAGATTTGTGGAAATATTGTAAAATTGCTATTGATTGGTCTAGTGATGAGTATCCTAGAGATCCGAAGACAGGGTCACCTTCTGATGAGGTGATAAAGAAGTACGAGCAGGTAATACTCTACCTCAAAGGAAAGGTGCCTGCAAAAGAGACAGATTGGACTAGGATAGATAGAACCACTCAGAATAAAGATGAATCTGTGAATGCATATTATGAACGTCTATTACAAGTATTCAAACAGTACAGTGGTTTAGATAATATCGATATGAAAGACATGACGCATTTCATCTATCGTTTTGTGTTGGATGACGCATTTCATCTATCGTTTTGTGTTGGATTAATGCCAGAAATTTCACAATGGATTAAAGACCACAAAATTTGCTGGCAGGCCAAGCCAATTGATGAAATTCTTAAATATGCAAAATAATGTGAAGATGAACTCGACAATAAACGAAAAGAATTAAAAGAAAAAGTAATGTGGCACAAGTGAAATTAGCAGAGCAACAGGAACTCCAGTTAAGCCAAATAAATAATAACCAGACTCAGGGTGATGGAAATGGGGGTAAGCCGAGGGGTAAATTTAATAGAGAAGAAGCCAAAAAGAAATTTCCCTGTCACGGGTGTGGCAAGTTGGGGCACTGGAAGAACGAGTGTAAGGCTGTGCAAAATGGTAACATGCAAAATAATGATTTAAATGCACAGACGCAGAATGAGGTGCCACGGAAACAACAGCAGCAGGTAATACAAAACCAGTTACCCCTTGCACCTATGCCAAATTTTAGGAGCAAAGCACATCAGAGTGTGATTACCACAAATTGGGAGGAAAGTGAGAGGAGAGATACAGCAATATCACAATTTCTTTTGAGTGATACGTTTTTCAATGAGGATACATACTGACGGTGCCTGAGAGGGGAGGACGAGGAGTGTGTACTTGGCGCCTCCTTGCCGGTAGATCAGTCAGGTCCATACATTGAAGGAAAGGTTGAAGGAAATTATGTCACCTTTCTATTGGACACTGGTGCTACCCGTTCTACTGTGAGAACAGCAGACGTTCCAAACCTACCCCTCTCGGGAGAAGTGATCCACGTAGTGGGCGTTTCTAATAAACAAATTAGTGCCCCAGTTACAGAACCGATGGAAGTTAGAATAGGCAACTTCAAAGAAATGCATAGATTTGTTGTGTGTGATTCAAGTCCAGTAAGCCTGTTAGGTAGAGATTTGTTGTGCAAAATGAATTGCACCATCTTTTGTACCCCAAGTGGTGTTGAAATTCAAACCCCAGATGAAGACGGAGTTTATAAATTAATGTTAGCAAAATAGGAAACTGAAAATAAAAAGTTAAGTACAGAAGACTTACCAGAAGAATTACAACAGACTGTAAATCCTAATGTATGGGATTTTACGGGAAAAGATGTAGGATTAATGGCAAATGTCGATCCGATAAAAGTAACAGTAAAGAAAGGTGCAGTTTACCCAAATACTCGACAGTACAAAATGAGCCCAGAAAAAAAGCAGGGGTTGCAACGGAAATAAAGTGTTTGGTTGAAGCAGGCATTTTACAAGAAATAATGAGCAGTCCATGTAATTCGCCCATAATTGGAATAAAGAAACCGAGTGGCAAGTATAGGGTCGTACAAGACCTCTGCAAAATTAATAAGATTGTTGTCCCATGCTGTCCAGTTGTGCCAAATCCTGCAGTAATTCTGTATCAGATACCGTGGGAGGCTGGATGGTTTACCGTGATAGATGGTGTCACGTATTTTTCTCGATTCCATTGCACCCAGATAGCAAATTTCTTTTTTCTTTTGAATTCGATAGTCATGTGTACGTCTGGAACCGCGTTCCTCAGGGGTATACAGAGAGTCCATCAATTTTTAATCCGATTTTGAAAAAGTGCCTTGAGTCTTTGGTGCTGCCTGGGCAGGCAGTACTGATCCAGTATATAAACGGCCTATTGGCATCTAAAACTCGAAATGACTGTGTTGTTGATACTATTGCTTTACTGAATCATTTAGGTGGAGGAGGACATAAAGTGTCACCTGAGAAATTACAATTTTTTACCACGTCAGTGAAATATCTGGGGCACCAGATAGGAAGAGGTGTCAGAAGGGTTACCTCAGAAAGAATCAAAATAATCAAAAACATGAATTTACCACAAACTCAGAAAGAGATCAGAATGTTTCTTGGAGTTGTAGGTTACTGCAGGCAATGGATTGTGGGATTTGCAGTCCTAGCAAAACCGTTGATACAGATGACAAAGAAAAGAGCAAAAGACCCAGTAGAATGGGATGATGAAAGCCTGACTGCTTTCTTGAAATTATGAGAATGTCTGTGTACAGCTTCAGCATTAGGGATGCCTGACTATTCAAAAGATTTTGCACTATTCTGTGACATACGAGATAATTGTGCAATTTCAGTTCTGATCCAGACTCATGGTCTGATGAGACGTCCTGTGGCATATTTTTCTTCCACTCTGGATCCAGTGGCATCTGCATTGCCCGGATGTCTGAAAGCAGTAGCTTCAACCTGCATGAGCCTTGAGCAAAGTGAGTCTATTATTATGGGACATCCAGTGACAGTGTATGTTCCACATGCAGTTGTGATTTTGTTAACAAGGACCAAGACCCAGTATCTCACTCCTAGTCAGCTGACTAAGTATGAACGAATCCTTGTAGGTGCAGGGAATGTAACCATTGCTAGGTGTAATATTCTGAAACCAGCAAGACTGCTACCTAATTCACACTTTGCAGAAGTGAAGGGAGAAGTCAAACATGATTGTATCGACTTGACTGAATATAGTACAAAACCACGTCCTGACATAAGAGAAGAGCCGTTAATTGATTCTGAATATGAGCTATTTGTAGATGGCTCATGTATGAGACATGAGGAAGGAGGTTTGAGTGCTGTCTATGCAGTGTGCACGTTGGGGGGTCCAATTGAAGCATCCTATTTACCTGGAGTCAAGTCTGCACAAGTAGCGGAATTGATTGCATTAACAAAAGCCTGCAAATTTGGGAAACATTGGAAAGTAACCATATACACAGATAGCCAGTATGGTTACCGGTTTGTGCACGACTATGGCCAATTGTGGATGCAAAGGGAGTTTCTGACTTCTTCAGGTACTCCTATTAAAAATGGTCATTATGTAAAAGATGTACTTGAAGCAATCCAATTGCCAAAAGAAGTGACTGTGGTCAAGTGGGCTGCTCACAAATCTGGAAATGACAAAGTGACAGCTGGTAACCGATATGCTGACCAGTTAGCCCAATATTGCGCAAAATTCAAAATGGCTGCAAATAAGAAAAATTGGAGTGGGCGGAAACAGCTGCCAACTTATGTTGCTTGAAGGTGTGAGAACGTGGGAAGAAGTGAGAGACTTGCAAAATGAAGCAGAACCAAAAGAAAAGGAAGAGTGGAAAAAGATAGGTTGTCAGAGAAGGGTTGAAGATGGTGTCTATGTTTACCTTGATCGTAGGCCTGTGTTACCAGACTGTTTGCTTGCTCCTATGGCTAGGATGGTCCACGGAGATTCCCATTTGGGAAGAGATGCCATGATACGTCTGTCCAGACAGTCGTGGTTCAATGCGAAATTCAGGAACATAGCAGAGGCACTTTGCCAGAGGTGTTTAATTTGTCAACAAATGAATCCTGGAAAGAAAACTGTAGTGTTACCAGCAGGAAAGATTGGGAAGGCAGAGGGTCCCTTCATACGATTGCAGATTGATTTCATTCAGTTACCCCCTTGTCAAGGAATAAAATACATTCTTGTCATTGTCTGCCTATTTTCAAAATGGGTGGAAGCTTACCCCACACGTAGGAATGATAGCATCACTGTAGCCAAACTCCTACTCAGAGAACTCATATCACGTTTCGTTTTTCCAGTAACGATTGAATCAGACCGAGGCTGTCATTTTAATAATGAAATAATTGGCCTAATCTGTGAAGCATTCAATGTTAAACAAAAGCTGCACTGTGCGTACCGCCCAGAGGCTTCTGGAGTGGTAGAACAACTGAATGGCACAATCAAGTTGAGATTGGGAAAGATGTATGAATCTACCCGATTAGAGTGGCCAGATACTTTACCTCTTGTTCTGATGGGACTCAGAAGTATTCAGACCGGAACACAGGCTTGAGTCCTCATGAAATACTAATGGGAAGACCAATGAGACAAGGATGGGTGCCAGGACACAAGCTGATAAATATATCTGATGATTTATAGTACTGGAGTACTGCAAAGATCTGGATGACCAAGTGCGTTCTATCTCTCACCAGGTTGGAGAAGATGCTGTCACCAGACAAGCAACTCCAGCACATGACCTGAACCCAGGTGACTGGGTAGTGCTAAAGAAACATACTCGAAAATCTTGCCTTGCACCGAGGTGGGGAAAACCATGACAAATAATTCTGGTTACCACCACAGCTGTAAAGTGCGAAGGAGTTCCACACTGGATCCATGCCAGTCATACAAAAAGAGTGACTGAACCTGATTAAACTGAAGCTGAAGGTTGTGCAGCTGAGGGGTCTCAAGATATCGAACCTGAAGTAGCTGAAGAGGAACAACCGAGCACCAGTCAAGATGATTGGATTTCAGTAGTTGAAATACCTGCAGAATACGCGAGAACCAGAAGTCAGACTTATTTAGACAGTCAGGGTGATAGTGAGGACGAGATAGGTATAGAAGAACGTACTCAGATTACAGAAATACAAGCCAGTATTAATCCTGAGGAGGAACAGATAAGCAAAGATCAGAATACTCAGACAAATGACTCTCTACCAAGAACTCTTGAGTCTGAGGAGGGACAGATAGCTAATAGGGCGAGAGCTCAGGCAGAAGAAAATCAAGGGTTCGAAGAGCTTGAGCAGGGCCAGATAGGAGTAGAAAAAAGCGTTCAGGAAGAAGAAGGTGAATCAAATCAAAGTCAAATTCAGCAGATACCTGAACAAGGCTAGATTAGTAACCAGGCAGAAGAAACAGAAATAAGACCTGGACCTAGTCAGATAGAAAGGGCTACAGAAGACAGCATTGAAATAGATGTGCCACAAATGAATGAAAATAAGAGAGCACTAGAAGAAGGCCAGAGCACTTCTTCCAGTGCTCTCTTATTTTCATTCAGAAGAAGGCCAGAGCACGGTGGCAAGATGGCGGCCACTTAGCTGTGGCTGTAACGGTGCTGCGGTGAGGCTGCTAACCGAAGGAGGGAGAATGGACTTTTGGCAATAGCCGAACGCCGACTTACTGTTTGCCGCGGGTCTGGAAGTGGAGCAGCGGTTGGGGGCTCGTGGAGGCATGCTGGGTGCGCTGTCCTGTCGTGGATCAGCGGCTAGAGTGTTGCGAGGACTGGCGGCCGTGCTGTCGGCTCTCTCTCCCAGCTCGAAACGCCGCGGCCCCTTCAGAGGGCGGAGCCTGGTGCGGAGACCACTGCAGCGAGGAAGCTCAGAGCCCAGGTCAGAATGCCAGAAGAGGAGGCCGTTTGGGTGCTCGTGCAGGCTGCGGAAGGGAAGTGGAGCATTTGAGGAGATAATGGCCCCGAAATTAAACCAAAACTCTAAAGCAGCCTCAAAAAAGAAAAATCTTCGAGAAGATGGAGCTACTAAGGTGACAGGAGCGCAGACATCAGATAATCCTAAGGAAAAACAGCAGCCTCTGACCCGGACCCGGCAGGCTACAGTTTCAATAGCTGAGATGCTCACAAAAGCCGGTGAGGAGAAGAAGGCGGAGGCAGCAGGGGGTATGCCTGTATCGGTAGAACTGATTGTGGATGAGACTGAGGCACTACAGGTACTCCAGGATGTGTGCATTGCCAGCAGGACTGTCAATTCGTAAAACGATGAGTTTCAAACTGAAGTGGCGACGCAGGGCAAAGTGGAGGTGCCTTAGGGGTCAAAGGAAGGAGGGGGGCCCGGCGGCTCCACTGTAGCACAAGGAGAGACAGCAGGGGCAACATCCGACCCTCTAATACAGGCACAGGCTCAGAGTCCTACAGATGTTATTGATGCTGGCGGAAAGGAAGAGCTAGCTCCTTCAGAGCAGAGAGAGGTCGGTGAAGTCTTTGGACCTGGAGCTGGGGCTGGGAAGGGGGCCCAAAGTGAAGCCTTTTTCTCGGCCTCTGATGGCTTGGAATGGTCTGAGGAGGAGGGAGATGGTGTTGCAGCTCCCTTGGGGACTCTGAGAGTGAACCAGAGATCGAGCACCCGGGAACTGCATTGAAAGTATCAGCAGCTGTGGCAAAGGGCCAGAAAGATCCCCGATGCGAGTTGAGTTGGGACCACTCTGCCTCATTATCCCTACAGGGCAGCCCGGGCATTGAGAGAGCAAACATGTCCCTATTAGAAACAATCCATCAGTAGATCATAGCCCATAGGGAAGAGACACGCCAGGAAAATCGCAAATCACAAGCAGCTATGAGGAAAATGAGGGGCGTGGTTAGGAAGCTGTCTAAGGCCTGCATAAACACCGGCGACAGAGTCTCAAATTTGGAGGACAGGATTGTCTCAACAGAAGCTGAGGTGGAGGTGGCGGTGGCCAAGGTTAACGCACAAAGTTACCAGGTTGTAGACATCCAATGGAAGCTTGAGGAGATGGAGAACAGGCTCCGTAGAAACAACCTGAGGGTTCTGGGAATCCCGGAGGGATCCGAAGGGTCCGATATCAGGGCATTCATCATCAAGCTCTTTGAACAGGTACTCCCCGAGTTAGAGAGTTGGAATTGGTCCATTGAGCTGCAGAGAGTGTATCGTACCCCTTTCAAGGTCAAAAAGAATATAAAAGAAGGGGACAAACCCAGTGTCAGGGTTCGTGCTCCCCTTGCGCCTTCCCATCATTGAACTACATTTCCCATGATCCTTCGTGGCAGGAGGATACTTAGCTACATCATGCGCATGGGCGGATGCGCGTAATTCTGTTGGTTCCAGTTCTCTTGCGGAGGTCCGGAGGAACGGGTCTCTCTTTCGTCGTGGCTGTTTCCTTCCCCTGTGAGTCAGAGGCTTCCCTGAGCCATCGCTCCTTCGCCGGGTGAGTGGCAATCTTGCAGTGCCTCATTGTCTACAATGGAACATCGTGTGTCATTCCGACCACAAGTTACCGTATTACTCCTGCTTCTGTCCTCGGGGCTCCGAGCTCAACTTCAGCGCGGCTGCGCTTTTGTTATGCAGAACACCGTGTGTCGGCCGGCCACGCGTTCCTGCTAAGTGTTAAGAGGATTCTCCCTGATCGCGGAACATGGTGGTGCTGCCACATGTTACTGTGCTTTTTTGCATTCTTCATCCCTAAGAGCGGAGCACTGTGAGTCTTGGCCACGTGCTACCGTTAATGAGTACTCATTCGGCATGTGTAGAGGAGCAAGGTGTGTTGGCTAACCACTTGCTGCCGTGACCCATTGTGTGATCATTGTTTAAACCTTTATGGCGGAATTAGAGGCGGTTGCCTAATTCTGCCATTTGGCTCTGAGTACAGCTTAATCAACCTCATCCTCATTTGCTTTCTACTCCAAGCTGGATATGGCTTTATAATATCCAGGAGTTCACGGACCTTCTTTGTTTTCATATGGAATCGGTGTACTTTGCTTTTGCTCATCTCAGTCTGTACTGTGAATCAGAGGTTCTTTCAAGAGGAAAGCGCTGAGACACCTTCCTTGTTTTTTCCTGCTGGGTATAATTAGACTCTGTGGTTCAGGTGTGTTTTTGCGCAAATAGGCGCTCCTCTCTTAGCCAGAATTGATGAGAGTAGAAATGATGTTGCTATGCATTGTTTAATTGTGTACCCTGTTTTTATATCATTTCAGAGCCTTTGTCCCAGCAGTCCCCTCCCCGTTCCTGACTTCCCTCGCCTAATGGTTCCAATTCCCTGTGGTCTAAGATCAGGGAGCTGGTAACGTTAGGAGGTGGACCCCCTTTAGCAACGACCGGATCCTGTGGAACGTAATCCTGACACCCAGGGCGATTTTGATCTTTTTAGGAAACTTTATTCTGCGACAGGCTATCTTTGATCTAGCAAGACCTAATACTAAACGAGGATGTGATGGGTTCTCATTCTTCGTGCGGCCAGATTTCTGCCACACAACGGTAGAAAGACGTTGGCGTTTAAGAGGTCTGATTAAGCCCTTTCGGAACAAAAAGATGCAGGCATTTCTAATAAACCCGGCGCAGATGAAGATTATTAACGAAGGGAGGACATTGTTTTTCTCATCTGAGATCAAAGCGAACGAATACTTGGACTCCATAGGAAGCTAGGATGACTGCTGTTCTTAAGACGATGGAATGGGCTGCTGGCTATCGGCTGATGCTGAATTTTGAGCTTGACTTTTTTTTGTAGACTTGTAACTTTTTGAGCACCAATTTTTGGTAATTGTTGGTCGTATTGATATAGGTAGATCTCACTGCACGCACCGTGCTCCATCACACGCACAGACTAGGTCTGAGCGCCTCACAGAGTAGGGTGGTTAGGGGGTGGCGGGGTAGGGGTCTGGCGGGTAGGGGGGGTGGGCTGTTTGGGGGGGAAGGATGGGGAGGGGGGGTTGGGGTGAAAAATGGGAAAAGGAGGGAATGGTGCAATATGGAAAGTAGACATAAAGAGCAAACGAATGTAAACATATCTGATCAGTTTCTTGTTGTAGGTGGCTTTGTTCAATTAGATGACGAACATTAGAATATATACAATGAATGTGGGCGGCTTGAACGATTGGAAGAAAAGGCAAAGACTAGAATATGTGGTGAAGCACAACAGAATAGATATTCTCTGTCTTCAGGAGAACCATCTCCCCTGGGCTAAGAGAAATCTACTACTTTTAAAAGGCTTCGAGCTGGTGGCATGCTCAACACAATCCTCAACTATTAGAGGAGTTGCCATTTTAGCAAGAACTGCTCTGGGAAAGGCCAGGAAAGTGAAAACGGATAGTAATGGTAGATGGGTAATTGCCGAAATGGATCTGGGTTTTACAATTTGTGGATTATATGGCTCGAATGAAGATGATCCCGAAATTTTGGATCTCTTAGAAGTAGAGCTAGCTAGTTGGCCTACCCCCTTAGTAGTCACAGGAGATTTAAATATTTCATCAGATTGGGGTAATGGAATATCCTACGTGGGACGGAAACCCAGAGTTTTTAGATCAGTCCAGGCCCTTATTAGCTCGCATGGGCTGCAGGATGTTTGGCGAACTAAAGAACCCCAGAACCCTGGTTATACATATTTCTCAAACCCTGCTCAAAATGTACTCAAAACTAGATTACTTTTTTATCTCCTCTTCAAAATATTGAGAAGGTGGAGATTATTAAACTCCCAAGAGCGATCTCAGACCATAACCCGTTGTTGCTAATATATGATCTGGGAAGAGTGGATAGGTCAAAGTCACATTGGACATTTGAAAGGAGATTGTTGGCAGACGACAGGTTTGTAGATCACTTGAATAAATGGGTGGGAGAATACTTTGCAGCAAATAGGTATAGTACATCACGGAATGGGGTCTGGGAGGCTTTTAAAGCCGCTTTAAGGGGAGAGACGATTAGCTGTTCTGCCAGGCTTAGAAGAGAGGATAGGGCGGAGGTAGAGAAACAGCATATCAGAGATATTGCCTCCGGTGGAGAAGGCAAGGAAAGCCATAATGTATTGGTGGCAGTTAAAGCGGCATTGCAGAAGGAGGTAACACAAAGGGCAATAAGGGATTTTCAATCTTCTAGGGCAAAAAGATATGAAACAGGAGAGCAAGCCGGTAGAGCCCTTGCCCTGCGGCCAAGGCAGGAAAATCTAAAAATCATATCACTTGCATTGAGGAAGATGTAAATACCTATACGGAAATTAAGGATGTACTGAGAGTATTTGAGAATTTTTATAAAAAACTGTATGATGTGGGGGATACTGAGAGCAACCAGGGGGAGGAGTATCCAGATAATGGTCCTTGTTTGAATGCTGTAATCAGAGCAGACCTTGATAAAGATAGATCACATGCCGAGGTCCTGGCTGCATTGCGGGAGCTAGCGCCCGGAAAAGCCGCTGGCCCAGACGGGATCCCTCTGGAGGTGTACAAAGCAATAGAATGTGAGATTGTTCCAATGTTGGTCGACCTTTTTAATGGGATTGTATACTCAGGGGTAGTACCTGAGTCTTGGAAGGAAACCAACATTATAATCTTTCACAAGAAGGGGAAACCAGCAGAAAAACCAGGATCCTACCGGCCAATATTGTTGATTAACACCGATACAAAGCTCTATTCAAAGATCTGGGCTAAGCAGTTGGGCAGAATCATTGGTGGTCTCGTCTCCCCGTGGCAGCATGGGTTTGTTCCAGGACGGGGCACAACAGACCATACATGTAGAGCTATAACCTTATTTGATGCCCAGGATGCCGCAGGGGGGAGATCGCCATGATCCTGCTCGACGCAGAGAAAGCGTTCAATCGCGTTGATTGGAGCTTTCTTTGGGGAATATTGGCAGGAAGGGGCTTCGGGGAGAAAGTCATCAGAGCGCTCAAAGCCATGTATGTGGATCCGGCTACTAGAGTTACGGTTATGGGGGAAAAGTCAGATAAATTTACTATAAAGAGAGGGACGCGCCAGGGTTGCCCCTGTTCCCCTATCCTCTTCTCTTTGTATATTGATCCCCTTATCCAGAGAATATTAGAGAGCCCAAGTATCCCTCCTGTGATTTTTAACGGCCATGTTAATAAGTTACTAGCGTATGCTGAAGATCTGGCTATACTCACAATGAACCCCCAGCAGGCATTACCGGCTCTGGTACAGATGGCAAGGGTTTTTGGTGAGGGCTCTGGGTACCTCCTATACGAATCCAAAACACAGATAATCTGTTAAAAAAATATTGTGAAATCCGATTCTAGATTTGTGGACTCAGCAGTTATTTAGGGGTTAAAATTAATGCATCAGTTGGTAGAATAGTAGAAGAGAACTACCTCCCTTTAATCAAATCTATAGATACCGAATTGAAAAGAATTGATGTATTGCATCTTTCTTTGGTAGGCAGGGTCAATGCTCTAAAAATGTTAATGTTCCTTAGAGTCTTGTATCTCTTTAGGGCTATACCCCTTCTTATAGTCGATAAAATAATGAATCAGATGGAGTCCGTTTTTATGAGGTTTATATGGCAGTATGGCAAGATTAGACGCTCTACTAGCTTTTTGTCACTGCCGAGGGAAAGGGGTGGTATGGCACTCCCAAATCTTACATTGTACCATTGGTCGTGCCTCCTGATCCAAATGTCTATTTTGTTTCAATCTGATGTCAGACCCGCTGGGGAAAATTCAAACACTGGGATCCAGGGACCACCCCCAATTTATGAGATGTTGTTGGGTGGGAAAGCCACCGGCCTATTGTTGCGTGAAGTCGAACGTAGGTTTTATAAGAAGGCACGCTTTAAGACTTTATATGGGGCCTGGTCCGTCTGGAAAACTGTCCTGAAACACTTTAATGCCCCGAAAGTAAACTCTTATTTACATTTGGAAAACTCATGTCTGCTTCCGCAATTGAGGGCAGATAGGAATCTCCAGGCTTGTAACCGAGTGGGGGTTAAGACTATTGGAGATGTCATGGAGGGGGATAAGATTATAGGGTTCGAGGACCTGCAAAAGCGGTTTGGCATTCCAGCTAACCAGTGGTTTCTTTATGGGCAAATTGCCCACACTTTAAGGGCCCTAAGACCTAAACTGAAGCCCAAGGTAGATATTCCTATTGTTGAGGCTCTGGTTAGAGGGTGCAGAAAGATTAAAGTGATTTATGACCTTCTGGTAGTGAGGATTCAGGATGATATCGAAAAATGGAAAGTGCTTGGGCTACTAAACTGAGAAACCCCAATGTCGATTTAGACCTTGCTATTGGTTTAAATAAAAAGCTTTTTCGGGCTTCTAACTTACGGGCCCAGCATTATAAAACAGTTTTTAATTTGTACCATACTCCGGCTAAATTATTTGCATGGGGTGTTAGGTCCGATGATTGCTGCCCTAGATGTAACTCATCTCAAGCAGACTTAGTACATATGTTTGTCACCTGCGACACACTCAAGGATGAGACCATGAAATTCTGGGAGGGGCTGCTAGGTCACAAGATCGATCTATCCCCTACGCTGGTATTAATGGGTACAGACTCAAAATTTGCTTTGGAAGAGGATGAGGAAGCCCTGGTTTTTATGCCAGTAGCAGTACTTCGAATACTGATTTCAGCTAGTTGGAAAGATGTAATTGCACCCTCCTTTCAGATGTGGCTCTTGAGACTCCTGGGTATTCATAATATTGAGTCATGCTTATATGAATTCAAAGGAGTTAAAAAGCGGGAGATGGGAAGACGCCTTTGGGCTCCCGATTTAAAATGGAGGGAGGCTAGAATTTGATATGGAGTCAGTATTTTATCGGTATATTAATCTGAATGTAAATGAATTCAGTTCAGTTCAGATTGCTTTATTCGATTTTTGTTTAAAATCATAAAAGCGTACAGTTAGAAAAATACAATCATGATTAAAAGAAACATACATATGAGGTCACAAGTTATCTACAAGTTAAAAGTTAAAAAACTTTTGCACACCCTGTAAATATGAGTATCTTAATAATAACAGACTTTGCAGGATTCGTCTTACAATACATCAAAAAAGGGAGTTAATATGTGTTACAGTACTTAAAATTATTATACGGTAAATCAAAACTGTTAGGCGCGGGGATACTACAGCACTGTGGTACGCAAACTCCTCTACCCATCCTGATATTATCCTCAGCCGTTTGTCTGGGGGCTGGGGTATATGAGGTGCTTGGGTAGAAATCGTGAAGGTCCCAGATAGATATGGGACCATCACCTTCATTGGGTGGCCGAGTTCGGAGGTATGGGACAATGTGTCTACTCCTAAATCTTATTAGTACCAAGTCACCAGTGATGTCTTTTAGGAGGGGACCCAACCAGCCCACTCTCCTCACGCTCATGATCCTTCCGTCAAGATCATGGGGCAGGGGTCTATTTTTTGATAGCCAAAACTTGACTTTATTTAACAGGTCATGTTGTCTCTCTGATTTTCCCTGTTTGAGTTGCGGAACTCCCGAGAGGACACACACAAATGGAGCGGCCTCCGGAGGTAGATTAATTCGAGAAACCCTATTACGGTCTACTCTGGTAGCAATTTTGTGCACTATGGTGGGTTTAGGAGGAGCTTTAGGAACATTTGGGGGCAAAGAAGGAGAAACTATTACTTGGGTTTGAGCAATTTTATTTAGTGTGGTTGGTTTAGGCACATTCGGGGGAGCAGTTGACGAGGGATGATTAGAAGTTGTAGCTTTGGGAGGAGGTAACAAGTTAAGTTTGATTGATTCCTCAATCACTGTCAATCTATCCCCCAAGATGTTAATTTTGTCAATCATGGGGTATATAATAGATTTGATCAGTTGTTCAATCATAGGCAGTAAAGCCATCTGGGAAGTGAGTGCTAGGTCGTCTGATTTGTTAGCCACCTCGGGATTTGGGGGGGGAGTTGGTTGGAGAGAAAGTTGAAGCTGGGGACCCATTTTGTAATTTTTATATTTTAGGTTGACTCCCATTATATTTGTCCCCGTCATGCTTTCTTTTAGCCGATGTAGCCCGATCGGGTACTATACTTTGAGTGTTGGCTTTTATGAAAATGGAGAAGGGTTCCAGCAAACGCTCGTTAGGGGTTGAGGGGATAATGTTGTTTGGCGGGGAGGGTAATCCTACTGGGGCATACCTAGTTTTACATAGACTGTTTAATTCATTCAACAGTGAGAGGCTACACCCTGTATTGGTTATTTGTGAAGGGGATTGATTACTGGTTAGACTGTCTATAGGTAAATTGGAATGTTTTTCAACATCTCTGCGCGTAGGTAACAGTGTACTATTTGTGTTCGTGTCAGTCGTCCTAGGGCAAGAATCCGACCAGAGAGCTGATTTAGTGGTAGCCCCCTTGCGGATCATAGTATGGGATGGAGGTAATAAGGTTAGTACAGTTTATATGACAGGTACTACTGTCCAGTGCAAAATATCAACCGATGGCTTTTCCTCCTCATGAACAGCCAAGGGGGGTGGGCCCGTTCCGTCCTCCCCTGGCCTCTGAGGGCCACAGAGGGCCCGCCCTTTGCCCGGGGCGTCCCGCGCGCGTCCTCGCGGGACGAAGGAGCAGGCGAGTCTTTATGCGCCTCCTGGCGCGCTGGAAATGCGCGATCTACCCCTGTGGCTCCTAGGGCTTGTAGTCAGGCAATGGAATCCGGGGCGCTGGACCGGCGGAGCAAAGCACGGCCGGTCGGTGAGTGAGTAATTGCACCCTCCTTTCAGATGTGGCTCTTGAGACTCCTGGGTATTCATAATATTGAGTCATGCTTATATGAATTCAAAGGAGTTAAAAAGCGGGAGATGGGAAGACGCCTTTGGGCTCCCGATTTAAAATGGAGGGAGGCTAGAATTTGATATGGAGTCAGTATTTTATCGGTATATTAATCTGAATGTAAATGAATTTTGGTCCCACAAAAAAAAAATATGGAAGAAGGCCAGAGCACAGTGCCAGCTAAAAGAATCAGAAAAGGAAAGGAGACAAGTGGCCTAGGTTTGTCAAAAGACTGAGATTCTGTCTAAAGACAATAAATGAAGAACCAGAACAAGTAAGTGAAATAACAAGTCAAGCTGAACAATCTACAGTACGACCAAGAAGGAGAAGTCCACGATTGAAAAGACTGAATAATGAATTCAGAGGCCCTAAATGGACTTACATCGTCCTTGAAGATTTTGAAAACTTAGGAATAAGTGACGAAAGTGATGACGAATTGATTGCTGATCAGACTGACGGAGAAGTGAGACCCACTTGAAAATTTCACAGGGTAAAAGACTGTGTATTAGCTACAAAGAGGGGTTAAGACTCCTTGATCAGAAATGGCTGATTGGACTGTTAATGGAAGACCGAAAAGAAACTGTCTAAAAACATGCTGTCGAATATGCACATGTAGTATAGCGATAGTACTCATAGTATGGTTAGGACTGCCAAAAGCTATTCTTTACATAATGAGTAGAGACATGAAGAATAATACTAATGAGCAACAAACAATAGATACACCTAGAAGAATAGATACACAAGAGAAAGCACTTAGCATTAAACAACAGAAGGTAGATTTAGAAGCATCAGATGAGGAAGTACTACATTATACTGGAATTAAAAATAGAACTCACTTAAATGTATTTGCAAACTTATTAGTACACTATGTAGAAGCTATGGAAAAAGAAGATTGCTGTGTTTGTATGAAGTTACCTACTTCGGTAGCCGAAGGTGTGACTTACCATCATTTACCTCTAACATATGGTATTTCATGTAGTATTTTAGCTAGTTTATTATATTATATAAAGACCTTTGCATTATTAATATTCTAATTCAGATGGGATATTTTCTGAACTCCCTATACGTAGTAACCTGAATCCTGTACATACTAAGAGTGATGTAACACGTTATATGGGTGAATACTTTCTAAGTATAGGTACAATAGATATAGCTGAAGCACACAAGAATAATTTTGTCAAAGATATTTGTATTGATTTTTCAACAAGAATTCAAGGCACAATCCGCCCGTATCCCACGCAGGGGAGAAGTATCAACTAGCAAGCACAATGATACATGTCAAAAGAACACTGTTTTGCGTGTCTTTGTAACTCGATCATATCACGTAGCTCATGGAAGGGAACACTTTCTAATACGCATGGGTCATAATACAGATAGGTCGAGAAGGACTGTCCGTAGCAGCTTAAAGCATCTCCTACTCCCTTCGGTCGGACTCAATGTTCTTGACACCTCCACGGTGGAGCCGAGTTCACGGCGGGTGTTAGCAAGCTCGACTATACCCGCGGGGGGCCAAAGCAAATTGAAAAACTGAAAATCACATAAAGGAATTAACTAAACCAACTAAGACCCCCCCCCACCCCACCCCGGTGGTGGCCTCATAAAGTCTGGTATTAGCCTACAATAGTGGAGCTTACTCAGAGTTGGAAGAGATGAAGAGCCCTCAATGTAGCAGGACAGACTGCTGATGGGAGACCTCTTGACAGGAAGGAGACTAACGGACCCCACCTGAACTCAAAATTCTTAAAATCATCCTAGAAAATGTCAGACATGCGCTCCAAGCTAAGCAGTTTCCAAAGGCGGGAGTGCCACAAAGAGATTGCCGGCGCTTCCTTCTTTTTCCATGCCGCCGCTATAGTAATCTTAGCTGCCCCAAGGCATAGCCACATTATCCTTTTATCCTCCCTGGTCTGGTGTTCCAACAAAGGGTCTCGGAGACCCAGGAGTATGTTTGCCATAGATGTAGGGATGGGATACCCAAGCATTCCTTTCACTTGTGCCAACATTTCTTCCCAAAAGGGCCGAATAGTTGGGCAATCCCACCAAATGTGCCTGAAGTCTCCAAGCAGGCCACAGCCCCGCTAACATCTATCGGAGGAGCCCGGAAAGATCCGATATAGTTTGGAGGGATGTAGGTACCAATCCATCATTGTCTTTATATGTGCCTCTCGTAGGTCTGTGGATTGGTTAAATTTAAAGATATCAGACCACAAATGAGCCCATTCCTCGTCTGTAATGTCCCGTTGAGCCAGCCCCTCCCACATGGATATATACCTCGGCCGAGGGGATAGTGTAGTGGAGAGAAGAAATCTGTACAAAAAACAAAATTACACCCTTCATAGAAGAGGTCCTGGTAAAGAAGGCTTCAAATTTAGTAAGGGGACAGGTAGCCCCTTCGCGGATCTGGGATGAAAGTGCTCAATGCATTTACTGGGTGTAATGGTAGCGTTCTGAATCTCCCACACCATAATCTCTCTTACAGTTGTCAAAATCGAGGGGGCCATAGTTGTGGAACAGGTGAGTCAGAGCAAGACATCCCCCCTCCCTCCAGGCGTCAAAAGGTCCCCCCTTAATGCCAGCGGGAATGCCGCAGTGAAATGGAGTGGTGTTGTCAGGACTCCTAATAAGGGGCACAGAATTTCAGCAGTATTTAAAACAAGGACTTGCCCCCAAAAACATTCTTGGCGATCTCTACATAGTAAATGGAACTCCAAGATGGCTGCTTCAAATCTGGTTGGGTTGCGGTCTAGTCTTTAACTGAGCTACAGGTGCACAGAGTCTGAGGTGAGGCGCGCGCTGATTCTGAGGTGCGCACTTCACCAAGGAATTTTCGGAGCCGGACGAGTTCTTGGGTGCCTCCAGAGAATTTAACTTCCAGAGAAGAAGCATTCAGCAGCTTCTTTGCGCGTTTGTTTAAAACGTGCAAAGGAGTGTCCCACGAGTTTCAGGAACGGAATTAGAAGCCTTTCAGCAGCTTCTTCGCTTGTGTGTTGTAAACGCGTGCAGGAGCGTCCCACGAGTTCCGAGTACGGAGTTCAAGACTCTTTCTGCCTAGCATGCTCGCCTGAGAGTTACCTGAACCCCTCTTCTTTTGCAGTTCCTGCAGAATTAAGAAGAGAAGAAAACAGATAAGTGAACCTTTATAGAAAGAAAAACGATATTGATTTAAAGACTGTTCAAAGGATTCTTGCATTTTGAAATAAAAAGAAGTTCGAATTGAACACTCACCTTTGACAGCTGCAACGTTACCTGGAAAAGAAAGAGAGAGCTTCAATTAGAAATAAAGAGTTACTAGAGTAGTAATTAGTAGATCTTGTAGGTAGAATTTAGATTAGGGATAGTTAGATTAGTAAGTGCAACAGATATTAGGAACCATAAATAGTGAATTAGTCAGGAAAACATAGAAAGACATCTTCAAGAAAAAGATGGTAAGAATCCATGAGTTTAGTGAATATAATTCTTGTGAATAAGTTTAGAATAGTAATAATAAATTTAGTTTGTTTGTAGGTATTTTTCAACTGAAGAGGCACGAAATAAAGACAATAAGAAGAGAAGCAAAAGCACAGAAAGCAAGGGTAATTAGATTGAATATAGGTGTAGCATAGTTAGAGTAGAATAGAGAGGAGTGTGCTAGTCTCTCATTTTGAATGTCTTTAGGGTTCCTCAAGAAGTTGGTCTGCAGGTCGGGCTGAACAAGGAAACCCCAGAGTAGCTACAGTGCAGTCTCTTCTGTCATTTATTATTTTATCCACTCCCCCTTCCCCCTGCGGAGTCACTGGGAGTCGTGTGAATTCCACGGTCCCTGGGGGACTCAGTAGAGGGTGTGGAGTACTATTCAACTACGCCACGTCTGTTCCTGTGCAAGACCACTGGGCGGTAAGATTGTCTCTGCCTTCTGACAGAGTGAAGTGCCCACGTATCACCTCTGCACCCGAACAGAATGGCGGAAGGTCTTAATATGCAAGCGTTAGGCACAATTCTGGAGGGTATACAAAAAGAATTAGTGGCAGTTTGTGAAGGTAATAGGAGCCTTAGACAGGAAATGGCAAATTCGAGGAAGGAGACAGCTGAGTTAGCACAAAGGATTGGGCCTTCATTGAGTTCAGGTAGCGCAGGAGTAAATACACTCACAGAGAGTTCAAATAGGTCTACCACTCAAGTTATTCACTCATTATCCCCAGTCATTCCTCTAGCTTCTCCAGAGAGATTTAGTGGAGACCCTCAAAAGGCTCAAATTTTTCTCACACAATGTTCCCTACATTTCATGTGGCGCCCTTCCCTTTTCCCAGATGCGCAGTCAAGAGTCGCGTTTGCATTATCTTATTTGAGTGGTGATGCTGCAGCTTGGTCCATGCCATTGGTTTTGAGAGATGATCCAATATTGCAGAACTATGATGAACTCAAAAAGGAATTTCTGCAAATCTTTGATCGTCGAAGAGTGTCTCAAGCAGTCGACAATGAGTTGTTGGAGCTATGACAAGGGAATCGAGATCTAGTTGCTTATCTGGCTCATTTTAATAAATTAGTGGTAGAAACCAGCTAGCCAGAGAGCAAAAGAGCAGCAGTTTTCTATTGCGGATTGCGTGATGAACTAAGGGATATAATCGCTCAAATACCTCATAGACCCACAGATATTTCAGAGCTGGTGGACTTGGTTTTAGAAATCGACTTTCGTCAGGTAGAAAGAAAAGGCGAGAAGAGAAAGGATTTTAGTCCAGTGGTACCAAGGTTTGATAGAGCGCGTTCTGAAAGCACTCGCCCTATGGAAGGGCCAATGCAGATTGGAGCAATCCGGGGTCCCTTAACGAAAGAGGAGAAAGAGAAACGGAGAGCTGGAAATCTATGTATGTATTGTGGATCAAATGGTCATTTCGTGAGAAATTGTACCAAGAAACCAAAGACAAGTTATAAGCCGAAGGAAAACTTGCAGCACCACTTGTAGGAGGAGTTGGGCAAGTAGATGCAGAATTGAACTTAACTCCAATGGAACATCAGTTGGCTAACACCTTGCAGTCATCGTCTCCTCGCTTGATCTTGTCTATGACAATTAAGTTTCGACACACCACCTTAACTGAAGTTTCGGTGATGGTAGATTCTGGCGCAACCGGAAACTTTTGTGATCTGAAATTTGCAGCGAAAATAGGCTTGAGAGCAATTCAGAAGGTTAAGAGTGAACTCGTGCGAGCTGTGGATGGCAGGAATCTCTCTTCTGGACCCAACGTTAGCCACACAGAGCCAATGCAGATGATATCCCATGATGGTCATCAAGAAGAAATCCAGTTCAATTTAATTGATGCTCCACAGTTTCAGTTAATATTGGGTTTACCATGGTTAACTAAGCATAACCCCACAATCAATTGGAGTACTCGAACTTTGACTCTGAACTCGGAGTATTGTCAGGAGAATTGTTTTGGAGGCATTAATCAACATAGTAAAACCAACCCTGCTCATTCTTTATGTTCGTCAGATGCAACAGTATGTGCCAATAATTCGCAAGAAATACCCTTGGAATATCAGGATTATGCTGATGTTTTGATGAGAAAGAGGCGGAGCAATTGCCCCCTCACCGATTGTATGACTGTAAAATCGATTTGGAAGTTGGAGCTAATATACCATGTAGCAGAGTATATGCATTGACGGAGAAAGAACACCAACATTTGAGAGAATATTTCGATAAGTATTTGGCCAATGGGTTCATACGGCCCTCTCAATCCCCTGTATCATCTCCTTTGTTTTTTATACCAAAGAAAGAAGGAGATTTGAGAACCTGTATAGATTACCGTGCGATAAATGAAATCACTCTGAAGAATCGTTACCCACTCCCTCTCATTTCTGTCCTTTTGGATCAAGTCAAAGGTGCCCAAATATACACTAAATTGGACTTAAGAGGTGCTTACCATTTGGTCAGAATGAGAGAGGGCGATGAGTGGAAGACGGCCTTTTAGAACAAAGTTTGGATTGTTCGAATACCAAGTAATGCCGTATGGTCTGTGCAATGCTCCGGCAGCTTTTCAGCACTTTATCAATGACATCCTTCAGGATTACATAGACCGATGTGCGATCGTCTACATTGATGATATCTTGATCTATTCCAATGATCGGGGCAAGCATTCAGAGCAAGTTAGAGGAGTTTTACAAAGGCTTCGAGAAAAATCGGTTGTTTGTGAAACTGGAGAAGTGTGCTTTCAGTGTCACCGAAGTGGAATTTTGGGGATTTATTTTATCCCCTGCTGGAATGATTATGGATGAGTGGAAGATCCAAGCTGTGGTAAATTGGAAATCTCCAACCAGTGTAAAAGAGGTGCAAAGCTTCATTGGATTCGCAAACGTTTATAGGAGGTTCATTAATTAATTTTCACAAAAGATTTTACCACTTACCAAGCTGTAAAGAAAAGGAGTTTGTTTTGAATGGACGGAAGAAACCGAAGAAGCCTTTAAACTGTTGAAGACGAGTTTTACGTCCGCCCCTGTTCTATTGCACGCAGATACTGCCGAACCGTTTTATGAAGAAACCGATGCTTTGGATCAAGCTATTGGTGGTGTACTATCTCAAAGACACAAGACAACTGGACAGTTGCACCCAGTGGCTTATCGATCCGGAAAACTAACTCCAGCAGAAAGAAACTACACAATAACTGAGAAGGAATTGTTGGCGATAAAAGATGCATTTAAGGAGTGGCGCCATTACTTAATGGGCGCACGGCATCAAGTGACAGTTTTTACGGACTATCGAAATTTGAAGTTTTTGAAGTCTGCTAAAACCTTAACACCCCGGCAACTCAGATGGTCGTTATACTTTGCTGACTACGATTTTGTCATTACTTACAGACCAGGAACTCAGAATGGAAAAGCAGATGCCCTGTCTCGAATAGGACCTGAGAGTCCTCAGCCTTTAGAGAAAGACCACGCTTTAATACCAAGCTCAAAAATAATATGTTCCATAGTGTCAGTAGCTTTGAATGAACAAATAAGTCAAGCAATGGATTTAACAGAAATGCAAGATTGGGTGAAGAATGGACCAGATAGAGAACTTCGAAACTAGCTTCCCTATTACAAAGAAGCCTTGTATTTACCCACCCCAGACTTGCAGCGTCAAGTGTTAAAGGAATGTCATGACAACCTATTGGCAGGTCATAAAGGTGAAACTAAAACCAAAGAATTAATAAAGAGACATTATTGGTGGCCCAAAATGATTGCAGACATTGAAGATTATGTAAAAACGTGTGAAATCTGCGCACAGGGAAAATCGGAACGTGCAACCCCAAAAGGATTTTTGCAGCCACTCCCTACCCCTCCTGGTCCTTGGCATGCAGTCACATTGGATCTGATAGTGGATCTGCCTACTAGCCATGGCTATGATACAATCCTGGTGGTAGGGGATATCTTTTCTAAGATGACCCATTTTTTGGCCTTGAACAGTTAGCATACCATTTTAGTGCACACATAGTTAGAATTCATGGAGTTCCCAAGGTAATCATTTCGGACAGAGGTGCACAATTTCTGTCGCATTTTTGGAAGGCCTTTTTAGTAGGATTGGGAATTGAGGCTCGATACTCCACCAGTTACCATCCTGAAACAGACAGACAGACGGAAAGAGTGAACCAAGAATTAGAGCAATATCTAAGGTTGTTCCTTTTGAAACAGGATGGTGAATGGTCAGATTATTTGTGGGCCGCTGAGTTTGCTCATAATAATGCTAAGAACGTTTCAACAGGGTATTCCCCATTCTACTTACATTATGGTAGACATCCTAATTCTACACTAAGTAGCACTGAGATTATAGTCCCAGCAGTACAAGAGCTAGTGACACATCTAAAAGAAGTACATCAATCAGCCACACAAAATTTAGAACAGGCTAAACTGAGATTTAAAAATTATGCAGATAAAAAGAGACAAGAAGGTCCTAGTTTGCAAAGTGGGGACAAGGTTTGGTTAAACACTAAGAATCTTAGATTAAAAGGTAATAGGAAGTTCCTACCTTGGTTCATAGGACCTTATTCCATTGACAAGAAAATTAATCCAGTGACTTATCGGTTACAGTTACCCAAGAAGTGGAAAATTCATCCAGTTTTCCATGTCTCTTTGCTTAAAAAGACTGCAGTAGGACTAAGAAAGAGTACTCCACCAAAACCAATCCACTTTGAGACTGGTACTGAGACTGGAACTGAATATGAAGTAAAAGAGATTCTAGACTCTAAAAGACTAAAAGGGCAGTTGTATTATTTGGTGGACTGGAAGGGTTACGGAGCTGAGGAGCAATATTGGGAGAATAGCTCAGACGTACATGCTCCTAGATTGGTTAAATCCTTCCACCAAAGATTTCCAAACAAACCAAGAATGGAAGGACCTTCTTTGTTGGGGGGTACTGTCAGGACTCCTAATAAAGGGCACAGAATTTCCTGAAGATGTTGGTCTGCAGGTCGGGCTGAACAAGGAAACTTCAGAGTAGCTACAGTACAGTCTCTTTTGTCATTTATTATTGTATCCACTCCCCCTTCCCCCTGCGGAGCCACTGGGAGTCGTGTGAATTCCACGGTCTCTGGGGGACTCAGTAGAGGGTGTGGAGTACCATTCAACTACGCCACGTCTGTTCCTGTGCAAGACCACTAGGCGGTGAGATTGTCTCTGCCTTCTGACAGGTGTGAAAGGCGAAGGGAATGTTGTCCAGCTGTCATCCTTCGCCACAGTATTCCAGACTCGCAAGGTGGTGCGTGTAGGAGTGCTGATGTAGACATTTTTGGGTCTGTCATGTTTTGTACGCCAGATTAGGTCCCATATTGTCCTGCCAGCCACACTGCGGTCCATATGGAGCCAGTGTTTCTCGGATTCCCTCTGTGAGCACTCAACCAGAATACAGAGTTGCGCCGCCTTGTAATATAGATGAATATCAGCAGACCAACCCCCCCTCACATTTGGGAAGGCGCAACAGAAAGAATGAGAGGCGGGCTCGTCCTCCCTGCCAAATAAAGCATAGAAAGATAGCTTTTACCCGCCTAAAGAAATCCCAGTCTAGACCTATCGGTAATGCCTGGAATAAATACAACAGTTCAGGGAGAAGGGTCATTTTGATTGCGTGTACGTGGCCCAGCCATGACAAGAAGAGAGGCTTCCATCTCGTAAGCTCCGCTTGAATGCGATTAAGGATGGGTGGAAAGTTGGCCGAGTATAATTTTGCCTCCGTTGGTGTCAGATGGGCACCCAAGTATTGGATGGAGGAGGCGGCCCAAGACAGGGATGTAAGGGACTGAAGTCTGAGGACCTCCGTTTGTGAGAGGGTGAGGCTCAGTATATAAGATTTATCCAAATTGATTTTAAAGCTCGCAACCGCCTCAAAGCTCTCAAGTTCCCTTTGTAAGTGCGGAATAGACATAGCCGGATCCGAAAGAGACAAGAGGACGTCGTCCGCAAAAAGGGAAATCTTATGGGAGTCTCCGGTGAAGGGTAGGCCTTCAATCCCAGTGTTTCCTCTGATCGCTAACGCTAGGGGTTCAATATTGAGAGCAAATAGCAGGGGAGATAAGGGGCATCCCTGCCTAGTCCCTCTGGAGTGGGTAAAGGTGGAAGATTGCACTCCATTCACCGAAACTTTAGAGCGGGGGTGTTGGTAGTTGGCCCGAATCATGTTCAGAGACTGTGGTGAGAAGCCAAACGCCGCAAGCGTGTGAAATAGGAACTGCCAATCGACGCGGTCAAAAGCCTTCTCTGCATTCAACCCAATTAGCACCGCTGGAATCTTAAATTTGTTAGCCTTCTCTATCAGATGGATAATGCGGCGGGTGTCGTCATGGGTGTGACGTCCTGTAATGAAGCCAGACTGGTCTGGATGGATAAGGATCGGCATGAGGTGCTTCAGTCTCTTAGCGAGAATAGAAGAGTATAGTTTTGCGTCTATATTCAGGAGGGCAATGGGCCTATAGGAGGCGCAGCGGGAGGGGTCTTTCCCTGGCTTGGGAATCACAGAGATTACAGCTTCGGACATAGAGCCAGCCGTGTCCCCGTCAGCAGCCATTCTATTAAAAAGTCTAACTAAGTGGGGGCTAATGTCAGAGGATAATGTCTTGTAGAAAATAGCGGTGTACCCATTAATGCCCAGTGCAGTATGAGATTTCAAGGCCTTAATAGCCGAAGTGACCTCTTCTAAGGTGTTCGGAGCCGTGAGTGTCTCATTCCATGCAGGAGAGACCTGGGGGAGAGGCAGCTTGCTAAGGAATTCTTGCTGCATGTCTGCGCCAAGGGAGTCTCCAGAGTACAAAGTTTTGTAAAAAGCTTCAAAAAGTTCTGCCTTATCCTCATCCCTATGGGCAATGTCTCCGGAGGGGTCCTGAATACCTCATATATACTCTCTCTCCCTCTTGTCTTTTAATTGCCTTGCAAGATGTTTTCCATTTGTATTACCTTGAGTATAGGACAAGTTACGTAATTTAAGAAGCGTGAATTCCGCCCTATTGTTGTAGAGAGCCCGGAGTTTACCTCTGATCGCCGTGAGTTGGCGCAAAGACTGTCTAGTTGGTTTAAGTTTATGTGTTTGTTCAATGGACGACAACCCGGCCTCAAGTAGTTCCCTTTCTCTAGCGCACTGTCTATTCAGGGCCGAGTTAAGTGTGATGCACTTGCCTTGCAGCACTGCCTTAAAAGAATCCCATGTGATGTATTCTGAAGTGTCTTCCGGCTGGTTAAGGGTAAAAAATTCTTTAATAGTTTCGCGGAGTTGGGTACATGATTCCTTGTCCCTAGCCAACGATGCCGGGAAGTAGCACCTAGGAGCAGGCGGGGCATTCCCATACCAATTGAGACAGATAGAATACAGGCTATGATCTGAGACTGACATGGGGAATATCTTGGCCTCTCGGAGGCTACCCTGCAGGGGCCGACTGGCGAAGATGTAATATAGACGTGAATAGGAATGGTGGACATGGGAGAAAAAGGTGTAGTCCCTAGTTTGGGGATTGAGAATGCTCCAAGTGTCCAACAAGCCCAGGTCCTGAATGTGTCTCTGAGTGTCATTGGAAAAGGAACCCAGGTCTGAGCGACGGGCATGTACACTGTCTAAGTCCGATTGCCACACCAGGTTAAAGTCCCCCATAAGAAACAGAGGCCCCTCATCAAAATCCGTCAGCTTCCCCAGCAATGCCTGCAGGAATCCCGTTTGGCCAGTGTTAGGGGCATAGAGCACAACAAAGGTACAAAGCTTTCCCTTCAAGCGTCCCTTGACCATAAGCCAGCGCCCCTCCCTATCGCTCTGCACTCCCGTGGGCTGAAATTGAACAGTGGAGCGGAATAAAAGCGTCACACCCTATTTTTTGTAGAAGCTGAGGACTTATAAATAAGTGGGTACTGTTTGTGTTTCAGATGGGAATCTTCAGTCCTAGTTAGATGTGTTTCCTGGAGGGCCACTATATCTAAATGATGATCGACTATATACTTCCATATTTTCTGAGGCTTTTGAGGGGAATTAAGCCCTTTAACGTTCCAGGTGCCTACTGTTATCGGCATGGCGGTATGGAAATCTCGTAGTTCTCATCCATCAAATCAACAACCATATCCCAACCTTCTGTCACTCCACTCCTCCAATCTCCCGCCCCAAACCTCGCAAAGCAACTGGGCCGGTGTATGGAGCAGAAATCTTCCCAAGTGTTACTATTGTAAAGGCCACCACCAAGTCTCTCCCTCCCTCCCCCTGCCAGTACGAACTCACAACTCAAAGCGAACCAAAAAGAACAACATAAAAAAAGAGTCAACATTCCCCCCAGAAGGGGAGTATAACAAAAATGGCGATCTCGAAACAGGATCTAGAAGATCCCGGTGAGATCATTGAGGACTTCGGGTCCGAGGACCTGGTCCACGCCCGCTCGAGCGGACTAGGAGGTCAAAAGCCATACATGGCGGTAGCCACGCACGCAGCGGACACAAGGTCAAAGCTATTCGTGCATCGTGTAGCTCCTCCTTGAGTCATTGACAAACAAAGCTGTGGCATCACACAGTAAACATTCCATAGTACATTCATCGTCAATAGTCTCATTATACAGGCCTGCCCCTGTGTGGTCCCCAATACAGGTAGGCTCGGGGAGCAACTGGCCATGGAGGCGTGTTCCGTGATGTCCCATCGTCGAGGAGACAGGGGCCGCAGCGGGGCTTAAGGGAACTGTCCCCTCGGCTCAACCGGTAGTTGCAGGCCTCCATCGAATATCAAATCGGGAATGCAGATACCTTATGTCATGGTACCCTGCTGCGTCAGAGTAGAATCGCTTCTCCAGGAGAATGAAAAGGTTATCAGCGTCTCGAGAGGCGGGACCATGCAGAGGCCGAGGGGCCCCCCGTAGAAGGGCCGTCAGGGGGGCCCGATGGTGGCGACTCCGTAGATGCAGAAATACTGAGCAGGTCCAGCCCCTCCTGAAGCTCAGTGATATGGCGCCGTTTGTTCTGAAGATCAAAGCTGAGTCCAAAAGGGTAAGTCCAGCGATATCTAATGTGGTCGGCCCGCAGTTTGGAAGTCACCGGCCTGAGCAGTTGCCTCCGCGCTAGCGTTGCGGGAGCTACATCCTGGAAAATACTGTATGAGAAGTTCTGAAAGGAGACAGTGTACTTAGCTCGTGTCGCCTGCAGAATCGCCTCTTTGGTCTTAAATGAGTGAAATTTCACTAAGACGTCTCAAGGCCGCCTTCTCTCACCTTGCTGCTGGGGGCTCACCCGGTGGACCCTGTCCAACTTGATCTTGAGAGACTGGGGGGTGATTATTTCTGAAAAGAGGCCCACGATGAAGGCCTCCAGGTCCGGCCCCTCAGCCTCCTCCTCCAGGTCCCGGATGCGGAGATTCTCCCTTTGGGCCCTGTTCTCAAGATCCTCGGCCTTAAGAGGCGCTTGTGATAGTTGGTCCTTGAGCGATTTGACATCTCCCTGTAGTTCAAGGACGCGACGTTCCTCCTCACGGTGGTGCTCTTCAAGATCAAGGACCCTCGTGCCTACCGAATCCACATCCTGTTGCAGTGAGGAGAGACGTTCCGAAAGATGAGACCGGAGGAGGTCGATGGAAAATTTAATGGCTTGAGCAATGTCTTTACGAAGGTCCGTCTTAAAATCTTTGAGCATGGTCTGTAGGTCTGCCTTTGTGAGAGCCATCGCTGCTGCCCCAGAATCGCCCTTGCCACGTGTTATTCTTCGAGGAGGGGGAACAAAAAAAATCTGAAACCTTGCTGGACTTCTTTGCCGTCGATTTCTTAGGAGGCATATGGCGATGCCCCCCTGGGCGCAATGTAGGCCGCTAAAGTGCAAGTAGGGGCAATCGCCGTTGGTAAGAGCAGGCTGTTGAGGCGCCAACCATCAGATCCCCCTCGGTGCTCGCCCCCCACTGTGCTGCAAGGGAGCGTCACGATGGGGCGGACGATCAGGTATAGTCTCAGGAGCCCGCACGTCACAGAGGCATCAGGACCCCTGGAGGGCCGTCACCCAGGGACCGACATGGCACGTTGGGAGATGGGGGGGCTCCGCAGGGGCCACAAGGGACCGTACTCCAGCGTCAGCGTAGAGGCGAAATCAGGCACCTTTAAGTGAGGGGTAGTCGTCTTCCTAGGCCCTCCACAGCGTTGGTATTCAAGCAGGGGGCAGCACGGGAGTCTGGGTGGACAGCCGGTCGCATCGCAGGGGGTTTTCAGCGCCAGATTCTTCGCGCCCAGGAGTTCCCAGCTGCCATGTTAGGGTCAGGCACATGGGGGGAGGTGCTGTTTTTCGGGTGCAGTGGCCCCCCCGTCGGTCGCCCCTACCTTCAGGCCCGCATCCGCCGTGGTAGCTATCACCAGTGGTCTCAATGGCACCAGCGGGTCCCAGGGAGGTCGAGCGTAGCCCGTGCTGCCGTTAGGCGGCCGCCGCCATTTCAGGGGCAGTCGCTGGCAGGACCGGGCTGGAGTCCAAGTGCTGGAAACGCACTCCTCCGATGTCTGGTATGCTGAGTTGCACACCCAACTGCTCCACTGCGTGTCAGCACCTCACAAACCCACTCGCATGGTCCGTGGGTCCGTAGAACCGCCAATAATAGCCGCCAGAGTCGAGCGCGGACCGGGAGCCGACACAGATCACGTCTGTCCAGCCATCTTGGCCGGCCACGCCCCCCACAAGAATAATTTAACATGCTTAATACGAGAAAAGGAAAAAATATTTTTGAATATGGTTGAGAAAAGGAGAGATAATTTCCAAAGAAAAGCAAATGATAGGAACCATAAAATCCCTAAGTGGGCTGAAAATATAGGGATCACCCCAAATGGCAAGACTCATGCTGCTATGCTACTGGATTTCGAAAAGAAAGGGAAACTCTGTCTCCATAGAGAAAGAACAAGTTAATATAACAATATATTCCAGTTCCAGTGACTGTGAACACAATTATAAGGTCATTGGGGGTTGGGGTTTCAAAAATGGAACTGAACCTGTGTTTCCTGGCATTTATTTTATATGCGGAAACAAAGCTTATTACAAATTGCCAGATCATCGGTATGGGAGCTGTTATTTTGGAATAGTTTCCCAAAGATATATCATGTAAACAATATCACTGTAAACAATGAAGAAACTAATGGATTACTACGTAGCAAAAGAGCTAGTTTTGGAGAAATAGTAGGTGATATATATTTAGTGCATTGATACCTACAGTGGGAGTGGCTCTGAATACGCAAAGAATTTGCAAATTGTCAACAGTAGTGGTAACTGATCAACTGATACTGCTGGAGGGTTCTTAATGGTCAATACCGAATTGGTTGCGATCAGATCAATGGTTTTACAAAATTGACTTGCTCTTGATACATTATTAGCAAAAGAGGGTAGAATCTGTAGAATGTTGAAAGCGCAACATTGTTGCACTTAGATACCTGACAAAAGTGTTGAAATGAAAGGGTAGGTAAGAAATATTACACATTTGGAAAAAGCGCTCAAACCACTGGAGGTTGATAGTGCATGGAAGAGGCTTACTGATGGTCTCTTCTCTATAGGTAATTGGTTTTCTAATGTAGGTAAAAGTTTTGTAGGTAGAATACTGATTCCAATTGTGGGAATAGGCCTACTGATTTTAGGGATAATAATTTGTTGCAAATGTCGGAAGCACAAAAAGACATATACAGTAAATAAGAGAGGGAAAAAGAGAAATATTGATGAGCTTGAATTAGAAGAGTTAAATGGAAATATATACAAGAAAGTGAAGAACTTTCACTCAAACAATGAAAAAAAACAAAATAGAAAGTTTGAAGAAATTGAGCTGGGTGAGATGTGAAAAGTTGGCATCTATTTCATTAATTGTTGATGATATAAAATATCATCAAAGAGGAAATTGATGAAGCAAGAATTCGCACATAATGCGACTTGCTTGAATTCAGTCCTCTCAACATAACGTTAATGCGCTAACCAACATGTTTGTTTTATTAATATTGCATTTCACAAAATCATTGGGTATCTAGAAGAAGCTTGCATATGTGTTTCTACTAACGATAATCTGCTTGCACTATAAATGGCCGCTGCTACACGGGATTTCCTACTGCCCATGCGTCTGTCATGCTCATGTGACATGACGTCTTTCTCGGCTTGGAGGGAAACTTTCGCTTCTGCACATTAAAACTAAGATGGCTGCTCTGTGTTACCGCATGCAGGAAGCTTGCACTGCTGCTTTTGCTAAGCTGTTTGTTCTGCCTAATTCCTAATGCAATAGTTAAAATAAAGTAATGGGAATAGAATAGAGATAAGTGGTATACAGTCCATTCATTTATTCCGTGTTCTCAAACTGTTTCTTTTCTATTTTTACATGTAAATCATTTTGGGCCTGACGCCTATCGCTGAACTCCATATTGAAAGAATCTGCTTCTGCGCAGAAGAAACACAACCCTGAAGCACTGGCATTGAAACCCGGCCAACTCCTGACTTGCTAGAAGATGTTCTTGGGAACGTCAACTCCTGAACCCTGTGAAAGAAGCTGAATTAAAATATGGACCACATTGTAATCATTGTTGATACATTCACTGCCGGGTGGAATAAAACATACGTGGGAAAATAAAATGATGGGTGGGAACGCAAACAATAATATTCATTCAAAAAGTCTCATTTTGGTATGGTGTGATGACCTCTCCTCATTCTTTTGTCCAATCGAAATTGGGGATCCTTACACTTGCAACATTGGGGGGTGGTACACCGATTGGAAAATAGTATAACTAGAATAGGCTTAGCTAGTTAGTTTGTCCGACTTGTCCGAATAGCTGACCTGTCACTGACCCAACGCACTCAATAGGTGATCGGGAGCAGAGGTGCTGGCGGAGCCCTCTGTCAGAAGGTTCGAAACCCAGATTGGGGTGTGAGAGCTGAAGTGCTGGCGAAGCACTTTGTTGGAAAAATTGATAACTCTTGCTGGTTCTGGCTGTTAGCTGCAGAAAGGGAGTAACAGGCGTTTCAACTTTAACTGCGGGTGCCGGTCTTAGCCTGTGGTATTCCTGTCCTGATCCAATTTGGCTTTACCTGTCCTGATTCCGATCTGCACCTGCCTGCCTTTATGGTGCCTGCACTTTCGGGGTTCTGTCCTCTAAACTGACCCGTGGCCAGGGTTAGTCCTTCACACCATTCTAGGTAAATATAAAATGTGTGTACTGTCATTGTTCTGTTTCCTTCTCTCTTCCCACCCTAATGTTAAATGATGAAATGTTGCATATTGTCATATATTATTGTTCTGATTCCTTCTCTTTTCCCACCCTCTTGTCAAATGCGTAAAGACTGCTTTATAAGAACTCTGCATTATTTCATTCTAATCATTATTTTCCTAATTGATAATTTTCTATTATTCAATGCTTGGATTATGACAATTTAAAACATTTTAGACAAAGAGTTTTAAACCTTTCCCGAGTTGTGGTTATTCTATAAGTGCAATTGTTATTATTCTACCTATTATTCTAACTCCTTTGATCCCTTAGGACTTTAGTTACCGATGACAAGGATTGGTAAATCAATGGTATAGGTCCTAAATGAAATTTATAAATCACTGATTAGAGTAAATTCACAGATTACCTGATTAAAATCTCATCACATGTTGTTTATGGGCCCAGGTGAGTATGGTAATCTGAGTCGGGTGACCTGAACGCTCTATGACCCTACTTATAGCATCTAAAAAATCTGATAGAGAGGTGTCCGGAATTTATTGGATGCGTGTTTTGGCAATGAAATGGGCCATAGCATGCAGATTTCGGACTTAGGTCAGCAAAATCAGCGATAATGACCGGACGTTGTTCTCCCTTTAAATTTCAAAAGTTTGACCGGCCAAAAATTAATGGGAGATAGAATTTTTAGCGTACCTGGTATAAAGCTGGAGTAATCACAAATGCAAAACTCATATGCCATTGGGTATGTTTATCTTGTGTGATAAATAGCACTTATTATGAGGTTTCCCTCTAAAAAGAGAATAACATGCAGATTTTGGAGTTTACTGCACGAAAATTAGCATGTCCTGGTATTAAGCAGGCATTTTCCTCCGATCAATACCAGCTGGTTTGATGTACCGAATTTTGTCTTGGGATGGAGTTATTATTGTATCCGGCACTTACCCAATGTGGTAAAATAAGCCAAACTCATAATCGATAAGTGCGATAACAGGAGTTTCCCTACATATCGTAATTTACAGGCCCCTTATAACAAGATCCTAAGTATCCTATAGGAAGACGCAGGGAAATGTTGCACTCAAATTAAGACTATTATGCTGTTCGACATTCAGCCGCATTTCGACCATCAACCAGTGCAAGAGATGTCACCTGCATCAGAACACACAGTAATCCTAGGCATTGTGATGTCAGCGCCTACATGATAATACAGCTTAGAACCCGGCCCATAGCAACCAAGACCAAGTATAACTTTCAGTGAGCAGAACATCAAGGATTTCCGACAGGAAGATGGCGGTCCCCAAAGGTGCCTCCTGTGGGACTTGCTGTGCAGTCCGAGCTGATGAAGAGTCAGCAAGCCAGGGAGCTCCACTTCTGAGGAAACAGGTAAGAGGATCTCGCAGTCTAACCAGGAATACAATTACTCAAAAGATGCAGACTTTGGGATTAGAGATATACTACTTTCAATCAATCAGTGGTTTGTGAAAATCTGTGAAACTATTTTAACTGTAGTAACGTCAATAAACGGCATTAATAAAATATTGCAAGCTGCATATGCACGTGAATTTTAGAGTACAATCAACATAATTTAACATATTATAGCGTCAGCCTATACTGCCGTGTTATATTAGTTCAGACAAGATAAAACATAAAAAAGTCGCTAGGTAACACGTATACATGCCCTAAAATCCAATGTCTCAGGTTGTCACACAGGACTTTGATCATGTAGGTAATATAGTCTAATAGTTTGAGAACGAAGCTCCCCGCTGCTGATTTCTTATTTAGCCCATGTAGACTGTTGTGTTGTACTATTTTGTGTTATGTTCTGATACAGAAATATAATATTTCGCTCGTTCACTCGATGGCTCAAATACTGCTTACTAATTTGATTTTTAGTTTGATGTTATGACCTTATCCTTTAGGCAATTTATGCTACCAGGTGTCGACCAAATTCACTTACATTAACAAAATGTGCTACATTAAATGTTGCCTTTAAATGTTTTACCATGCCCTCCCTAGAGCTCTACTTATATTCATACAGTTAGTGTGGCTGCAAACAGGACGTTGCATTCACCCCACCCACCAAAAGCAGATAGATTGGCATGTTGGTGACAATGACCCCATGGAACGAATGTTATGATGTGATATTAACAGACCAATAATGAGTCTGGTATCAGCAGGTTTGCCGAAGATCACTACAAGGCAGACACAGAAGCCTTTGCACAGAATTTGCAATTTGATTATCTCTTTGTAGAGGGCGTTGAAAGGCCACAAATGCAGGTAATACCTATCCTGGGCGGTGTTCACGGAGCAGCGAGGTGATGCCTGAAAAGTGGTTGGGGGTGGAAATAAAGGATTGTTGGGATGGTGACGAGAGTAAATGCCACTCTGGCCTACCTCATACAGGGCCTGAATCCGAATGGGGCAGGACTCCAGCATCACTATTACCAAGGATATTGGTGCCCCGGGGATGTGGGAATTCTGGGCCCCTCCATATTTGCCCATGAGAAATGGGGAATTACAGTGGGAATCGGGGTTTCCAGACAAATCCCTGCATAGTTTTCTCTAATTAACAAGCTTCTGTCTAGAAGAAAAAGGCCAGGAGCTGCCGTTGTCCGTTGTACTTTTATTTCCTGATTAGGTTGCTAAATCCTGTTACAATTCTGGACTATAAGTGAGGGTCATAATAGTAAAGCCTTCTATTGTGGCGTTTTATGAGGTTTTCCTACCTTTTTTCGAGGCACCAAACTTTGCTCTCCAAGTACACGAGAAGTTAGTTAGCAAATCTTCCGTTGCATGGTTGAAGAACACGTCATTGGTAGCATTATCTATGAGTTTTGAGTTTTGGTGCTGTGAGTGAGATTCGCAGAGTGTTGTCCAGAATTAGCTCTATGATGTGTAGCAGCGTTTTAACCATGAAGTGAAATGTTAAGTAAGTGTGAGGTGTAAGTACCGTTTATAAACTTGAGGTTAACCATGTCAGATTCTAGGCGTATCAAAATCTTTGTTGTTATTCTGAATTCAAAGGTGGCTTTAGATTATCATTGTTGTGTATGAGAGCGTGTTTCAGCACTTGCATGTCTGGATAGGGAAAACACTTCTCCCAGGTGAGGTTTATGGTGGGCGTCCCCAAGTGCAATTAGAACTCAACTACTGCAATTACTAAGGGTCATATTTATGAGTTTTGTGGCATGAGGCAGCGCAGCCAGTCACCTAGCTGTGCAGTCCTGCGTCACAGAGAAAGGGCAGAAATGCGCCGTTTTGGCAGCCTAGCGCCAATGCAGAGGAACCCTTCCACAATGGTGCAAGGGTGCTTGTGTTGTAGGCAGGATTGTTTTTGTTCGGGAAGGGGCACCTTCATGCACAAAAACAACCCAGAGAGGTGTTTTCAGAATGCAGCATACATACAAAGAGGAAGAAACAAGGGGAAATGAAGTTATTTCTCCATGTTACGTCTCTCCTAGGGGGGGTGTGTCTTTTGGGCGCATTCCCAGGTTTACAAGGTCTTGTAAATGTGGAAATGCATCACAAACATTGGGAGTTGTGTAGGAACACCCATGCAACGCCCATGGAACGTCTACCCAAGGTAGAGTAACGCAATGCAGCGATTTGTGCTGCGTTGTGTTACTCCATATTTTTGGAGTCACTCAAAGCCGCAACAAAAAGTGGCTTTGCGTGGCTTTAAAAATATGATTTAAGGTTTGTTTTGCTCTTGCACCACGTTGCATAAATTTGGCCCTAAGTGACAAGTAAAATGAGACATGAAAAACATTTAGAAGCAATAGAGGCCCAAAAACCTAAGAGGCACTGTTAAGCCAGCAGTAACCATAGGGGATTGGACCCAGGAGGAACAGTAACCCATCCTCCGGAGGCACTTTTAAGCAATCTGAAAACTTGGTAGAGTCCTCCCTGGAGGAAGAGAAGCCCTTCCTTCATAGGCACTGTAATGCTACCATATCAATACTATGTAGTGTCTCTCCAGAAAAGATAGGAGCCTAGCCTGTGAGGGTGATGTTAGGCCACCAGTGAAGCACTGAGTCCAGTTCATCCAGAAGCAAACTAGGCTCTATGGTTGTGAATCTATGGGATAACCCAATAGGTCTCAATCTTTCTCTTCCACCATGAGAGTCCTAACTTGAAGCCCTCTCCTCTTTTCTGGGACTCAGCTATGCTGCTGCTGCCCAGCACTATCTGCCTCCCCTGGCCTGCTCATCTAGTACAGTTCTATCAACTGGTGTAGCCAGGCTTGGGGTCGAGTTCCATCATGGAAGTCTTCTGAAGGCCAACAAGTCATGGATTGGAGTAGTCAGGATCCAGTCACTGTCTCATGCCCCAGAATCCTATTAGGGGTAGAACTTGCAGGAGAAACAAGACCAAGGCTGAGTGCAGCGTCGATATGCTGCAGCTTCACACGGGCAAAGCCCAGACATTTCCACATCCAAATATAGGTCAGAAGAGCTGGGCTGAATCCTGTGTCTCTGCGGCTATGGAATTGGAAATCGATTTATTAAGCGCGATTGCTGCCCGAGGGCGTCCAAGCGCTGGGTGTAAGGATCGCGGGACAGGTGACGTGACACATTAGAGCTCTGAGGCTTGGGTGAATAGTAGGGTTTTCAGCTTTTTACGGAATGACAGCAGGTCCTGGTTGGATCGGAGTGAGAGGGGGAGGGCGTTCCAAAGTTTTGCGGCATTCACTGAGAACGACCTGCCCCCGGATCTAGCTCTCTTTGCGCGGGGAACCACTGCCAGAAGGGCATCAGAGGAGCGGAGATTCCTGTTTGGGAGGTAGGGGATGACAAGCTTGCTGTTAATAGCGGGGCCTGTTTTCCAGAATGCCCGGTGTGCGATGCACAGCGCCTTGAATGACACTCTGTATTTTACTGGCAGCCAGTGAAGACTTTTCAGTGCAGCTCTAGCTGACTGGGCTCGGGGAATTTTTAACAGGGTGCGTGCTGCACAGTTTTGTACTGTCTGGAGTTTCCGGAGAGTCATCTCGGGAGCTCCCACGTATAGAGCATTGTTTGAATCAAGGCGGGACTGGATGAGGCCTTGAACTGCCACTTTCTTGGCTTCTGGAGGCAGCAATGGAAGGACCTTCCTTAGGGTTTTGAGGATACCGAAGCAGGTGGCGGATAGTTTGGTAGCCTGGGTGGAAAAGGACATCTTGCTATCCAGCCACACTCCTAGGCTCTTGACGCTTTCCTTGGGGGTGGGAGGAGGGCCCAGGGCTTGGGGCCACAAGGAGATAAAAGATGTTGGCGATGCTGGACCTAAAAGCAAGAGCTCCGTTTTATCTCCATTTAATTTGAGGGAGGAGCTAGTCATCCACTCCTTGATGTCCTCCAGGCAACTCAGCAGGCCTCCCTGAGGGTTGCTGATGTTCTTTTGAGCCAATGATACCACTAGCTGAGTGTCGTCGGCGTACGACACAATTTTGATGCCGTACGGATCGACGATTCACGCCAGCGGTCTCATATAGACATTGAACAACACAGGGCTCAGAGAGGAGCCCTGTGGTACTCCGCAGCTGAGGGGCCTGCTGGATGATATTGTGTCGCCGTCGAAGATCTGAAATGATCTGTCGGAAAGGAAGGAGCCGAACCACCTTAGGGCATCGCCAGCGACTCCGATGTCCCGGAGACGGTTCAGCAGGGTGGCATAGCTGACCGTATCGAAAGCAGCGCTGAGATCGAGGAGGATCACTGCCACTGATCCTCCCTGATCCAGAGCCCTTCGAGCTTCCTCGGCAACTGCTACTAAGGCGGTTTCTGTGCCATGTTTTGGCCTGAAACCTGTCTGGGATGTGTCCAGTAGAGAATGATTTTCAATATACTGGACCAGTTGGACATTTATATATTCTTCCAACACCTTGCCGACCCAAGGGAGGAGAGAGATGGGGCGATAGTTTGAGTAATCGTCAGGGTTCAGATTTGTTTTTTTTAGCAGCGCCCGTACCATTGCTTGTTTCCATGCTGTAGGAACAATACCTGTGGCTATAGATGTATTGAGGAGTTCCAGGATGACAGGCAAGGTGGCTTCGTGTGCTTGCATCAGAACTTCTGGTGGGGCTGGATCGTGTGGGGAACCCGATTTGACTTGCCGTGCCATTTTACCGAGGGTGTCAAGGTCCAGGGGAGGGAAGTGCTCCAGGGTTGGCTGGACGAGGGAAGGAGGTGATCCGGGGGGGGCAGGGCAGTTGTCTCTGGGCCTGTGACTCCTGTTTGAAAGGTGGCGTAAATTTTCAGGATTTTATTGTGAAAAAAGTCCGCAAGCTCGTTGCATTGAACTTGGGATTTTGTCGGAGGGGGGGCAGTGGTGACATTTGAGCAGTGTTTTATTATTTGGAAAATTTCCCTGGGTTTTGATTTGGCCTCTAAGATTTTGTTAGAGTAGAAGGATGCTTTTGCCGTCTTGATTCCATCTCTGTAAGTTTTTTATTGCCTCTTTATATGCGTCCTTTTTTTCCGGTAGAAAGTCCATGCGCCAGGCTCTCTCTCGTTGCCTGCAACGGCGTTTAAGTTCTCTTAAGGAGTCAGAGAACCAAGGCGCTGATCTCTGCATCTTTTTGGACGAGGATCTCTGGAGAGGGAGGATCGTGTCTAGTGAGTTCGTGATCCAGCTGACATAGTTTCCGTTTGCTGCATTAGGGTCTGAGCAGGGGGGCGGATGAGTGGCATCTAGGCTAAGCAGCCAGGATTCCAACTGGAGTTTTGACCAGTTTCTCCTAAGTGTTGTCCGTGGGGGTAACTGAGGGGCCTTGTGGGTCGTCCAGGAAAATGGTATCAGGAGGTGGTCCGTCCATGGGAGGGGGAAAGGAGAGTCGACAGTCAGCTCGCTGCAGCTGCTAAAAATTGGATCAAGCAGGTTGCCCTTCTCGTGAGTTGGAACTGTGACCAGCTGGGACAGCTGCAAAGCTCCCAGGTCGTCTATTAGCTCTTTGGCAATATTATCTGAGGGGGAGTTGAAGTGGAGATTCAAGTCTCCCAGGACTGTGTAGTTAGCCACAGCCATAGCTCTTTTAGCGATGATCTCTGGGAGCGACCTATGAAACAGTTTTGAAGGGTCAGGAGGACGATAGATCAGGGTGCCAGAAAAGGAGGTGTTGGCATTGAACTCTATGCAAAATTCTATGCTTTCGCATTCGGGAATGCTTTCCGTTGTGGTGCGGCAAAAGTACTGGTTTTTGAGTATAATAGCCAGACCGCCGCCTCTCCCTACTGGTCTGTCCGATCTGACGATGTGGTATCCACTTGGTAGAGCTGCGACTATGTCAGGGTCAGAATGAGTGGTGAGCCAGGTTTCTGTTAGGAAAATAACATCTGGCTCGCGCTCCTCTATCAGTATGGACATTTGGGTGCTATGCTTCGGTAGTGATCGGCAATTTAGTGCTAGCATGCAGTATTTTAATATCGGGGGGCCTGCTGGGGCTTTTCGGAATAAGTGTTTGCAATCAGGGCAGCAGGACGGGAGGGATATGGCTGCGAAGGTACGGGTACATGAGGCAGTAAATCTGCTTCCAATGGACCGTATCGCCGTGGGGCTATAGGTCCTGACCGGAAGAGCGGGAGAGGCAGGGGGGGTGGCCCCTGGTCCCGGCTGGTCGCGGACGGGCGCAGACGGGCTTGCCTTAGGTGCGCCTTCGGCGCGCAAACGGCGCTCCCGCTGCGCTCGTCCGCTGCGCTTCCGGTAGCAGCACATGTTGTAGCCGGAATCGGGGCGTGGCTTAAAAGGGGGCGTGGCCTGCGTCCTAGGCGGACTGGCGAGAATGGTGACGATGCAGCCGGCGCTAGGAACGCTGCCCGGGCTGTTTAGGATGGTAAGTAGTATTTCACTACACAGATATCAGAATAACACTAGTAAATACAATTTTTTTAAAAGTTTAAAAACAAAGGTGCTCCCGGCCTTCGCCTGGGGAGTTTAGCGCGATCTGGGGCGGCGCACTGCAAGCCTGCGCTTTTAAAGGGCGTCAAGGGGGCGTGGCTTAAAAGGGGGCGTGGCCTGCGTCCTCGGCGGACTGGCGAGAATGGTGACGATGCAGCCGGCGCTAGGAACGCTGCCCGGGCTGTTTAGGATGGTAAGTAGTATTTCACTACACAGATATCAGAATAACACAAGTAAATACAATTTTTTTAAAAGTTTTAAAACAAAGGTGCTCCCGGCCTTCGCCTGGGGAGTTTAGCGCGATCTGGGGCGGCGCACTGCAAGCCTGCGCTTTTAAGGGTGTCAAGGGGGCGTGGCTTAAAAGGGGGCGTGGCCTGCATCCTCGGCGGACTGGCGAGAATGGTGACGATGCAGCCGGCGCTAGGAACGCTGCCCGGGCTGTTTAGGATGGTAAGTAGTATTTCACTACACAGATATCAGAATAACACAAGTAAATACAATTTTTTAAAAGTTTTAAAACAAAGGTGCTCCCGGCCTTCGCCTGGGGAGTTTAGCGCGATCAGGTACCTTGAAGATTATTCCAACAATTTAACAAAAACAAGAGCAACGCTAATGTCCATGTGAACATGTGTATCAAGTAGAATTTAGGACAAGCATTCACATGGAACTCATGTAAAGGCAAAATTCAATGGCACAGAATTTTCTATATAGAATTATTCTATACCAACATTTATATTTATATTTTGGCCTTAATCTATCATATTGGTATAGATTAATTCAACACAGAAAAATCTGTGTAATTGAAGAATATTCCAACATACCTTTCCACCTTGTAGGTTGTATTTAGCTAGATCAGCGGTTGCCTGAAAGGTTTGGGAGTATGTGTCAGAAGAGCTCGGACTCTGTTTACCTAATGTGTGAGTCAGTACCCTTCTTCCCATCCTGCTGTTGACTCTCCCTTTCTGTTTGTGATGTGCTCATGGTTTTACTGCAATACTATTGGGGCTGACAGGGAACCTTTTAGCTAGAAACTGTGCAAAATGTTTCTTCCATGTGTGATGAGAAATGAAAACGCGGCACTCCAAACATGGGAGAACAAGCGCAAAAGAGCATATCTAGTGTCAGATACACCTCTTTTTTAATTGTCAACCATCATAGATGAAGTGGAATCTTTTCTAGAAGGTGTTATCTCAAGAGAATACCACATTGCGTGAAATCTGGACTGGAGGAATGTTAGGAATGGGGTGGCGATAGTGCACAGTGCGTTTCCTCAGCACCCAGATTATCCCCTTTAAAGCTAGGTCACATCTAGAAGGCGTTGCTCCAAAGAACAAGCCAGTATGTAAATCTAGTTCTGTGATGACCCATGGCTAACAAAGTAAATTACATTTTAGTACCAAAAAGGGAAGGCTAGCAAACATTATTGATGGCAAATTGATTTAGGTCATTGGGGCTATAAGCATTAATGGGGTAGCCCCACTATTGCAATATCTAAAATTCCCCCTGGCTCCCCACTTCTAATAAATATTCCAAGTACTAATACTTTCAAGGAACTATAGGATTATATTTTGGGTACAGAAGTAGTGCAAACTAAACAGATTCAAGCTGAGAATAGTTCCCTAAGAAATTACGGTAGAGACCCTCAATACTAGCCATTACCTGGACTCCTGGATGTTTCACATGGGTCAGAGTGCACATTCTAGTGGGGGAAATGGGTGCTAAACAATTTGTATAAAAAGTTAAAATATTATCCAGGCTGCTTAAGCAAAAATAAAAGCACTGACATAACCTTGCATTGGTAGTAGTAAACTGGTTGAGAGTTTGTCTGTAGGCTCTATCTAATTATGGTCGCAAGGCCAACCGGCGGCTCAGAAGTCAATCATGTCCAACAAACCAAATATGGATGTGATTATCTGTAATACTCTCCCTCCGAGCACTCAACTATCATCTATGCTCAACGGCCTACTTCCATAAGTACACCTAAAATATGGATTTAGTTTCCCAAATTCCAAGCAATCCCAGACAAGAACAGTAGGCTCCAGTATTTCCTATGATATAAAGTAGCACAACTAAGTAGACAATTCCGAGTGAGGAAGGACTGTAATGATCCCTCGGTATTCATGGTAAAGGTTCCCAGCCCTGGAGTACAGCAAAAAAGGATCAGGGGGTCCTAATCACCAAATCAAGACACTGGATCAGGCATGTTAGATATTGCTATTTGATAATTTGATCAGATATCTGTTGTGCAAAAGAGATGGTAAATAAATTCCATTAGGTTAAACTTCAGATGATGAGTTTTGCCTTAGGAGATGGTCAGTGGAGCACTGACTTTAGATCACAATCCCATAGCCCCCCAACTATTCAATTATAGTGGAGTCCCTCGGCCATTTCTAATTCTAAGGTGAAAGAACACAGTTTGACAAGTGGTCAAAAAGGGGTTTTCAGCAGACAATGTGATCATGGAGTACAGCTCTTCAAATCACACTCTTTGGAGTAAGAGGAACTTGCCTATCAAACAAAAATACAGCGTGCCCCATCAATTCTTGATCAGGTTGATTAGCTGGTCTCTTGCTAGGATGATGGGTATGCAAGTATATCTTATCCTGTATTACAATGGGGGGCACGGTTGGCTAGTTCCATAATTAACACACCGCCTGCGGGTGCATTGGATGTCTCTTCTGCAGATAAACAGGTGTGAGGTATTCCACAATCCTACTCTAAGTTATGGATGGCATTCTGAAATATCACTGACTTGATGCAGAAATTCTGCATGTTCAATGAACCTGAAACTGTTTAAAATGTTATGAATAGATGGAATACACATTAGGAAAGGGCAACCGTCAAGGTGTCTGGTTATTTGAGTGAAAGTGAAATTACATTCTAAAGCACTAAAAGTGCTTACATATACCAATTACTGTTTACCTTCCCCTCTGATCACAAACTGAATCATTTGGAGCGTTCCATTGAATGACCCATTAACGAATCTTAAAAAAAAACCAGCATTAGTGAAAAGCACTGCAGAAGCATATTAGTAATAGCTGGTAATTATAACTCTACTTTGAACCCTTTAAGGAGATCACAAAGCCTATGAAGGAACAAGACCAGGTTTTAAAGATATATCCATCTTATCACCCCCTCCTTTAAGGATCTCACTAGAGTTGCACGCCCAATTTTTTTTATTACCTTAATGCAGTTTTGTGCATGCAGTAACAGAACCAGATCAGATACCCCCTCACATACACCTTCAAACTCATGCAGAAATCAGTTTTTTTTTATTATGTATTGTTGACGCAATCTAAATAACACAGAAGTCATGACAATGAATAAACACGTAGAAAGTGACCACGAGCCCCACATTTCGACCGTTAGAGTAATTATGTAACTTCTTTGATCTGCTGATTCACAAGGAACAGTCATCACCAATAACATTTGTATATATTAAATAACAGGAATAGATTTAAATAGAATAACATTTTACTCAGTGAAGGATTGCCTCTAGTAAAATCAGTTACTTAGAATCTGTAATTGTTCTTTCATCCCAATTTAAACCCTGAGTCCTACGTACTATTACATAACAAGATGAAAGTAGCGATTTTCCAGTTTGCCACTAAACCATGTGCCAGTCGAAGAAACTGACCTCGTGCACGGTTCAGATTACAGATCTTTTAACAACGAAGCTAAGAGAACAAACAAAATAATATTATTAATAAAAAAGAATTTAAAGAAATTAAAAAAATGGCGAGCTCTTACCTCTGGGGTCCTGGTAAAAAATTAAATTTACATGGGGTATCCTCAGGAGTAAGAACCAAATAGCTTCCACAATCTCTGCTTTGCACTTATACTTCGCAGACATTATTGAAACACATAGCTAGCCAACCCGTGCCTGACATGCCGTCATGCTGAGAAAACAGAAGAACATTAATTCTTCTTCTTAACCAACATCTAAGTGGATAGTGCCTATGTGTCGTTTACTGAGTTCGACAGACGTATACATGCACTGATAATTTGCAAATGAGACTCCAACTCGAGAAAATATAGGAAAGGATAATTTAAAGTATTTTCCTCTTGAAAAAAGTTATCTCTCAAAATAAACTATTAAACAAAAATGAAGCTATGCTTATTCTAAGACAACTCTATAGAATCTGGAAGACCTCTGAAGGAAAATTGTAACACTTTATAAGGTTTTCCCTGAAAAGGCAGTATGGGGAACTCGACTCATTAAGAATAATAACAGATTCTTATATTGAAAAACATGGATTGAGAAGAAAATATTTTCAATAAAGCAAATGTATGAAGAGGGAATCATGTTGAGCTTCTCTGTATTGCAACAAATTTGGTTTAGGAGAGGCAGAAAGAGGGAGCTATGATTTGTTAAGGATAATATTGACCAACAACATAGTACAAGTCAATTATACTGGAATGGAATTATTATCTTAAAAAAGGACCTTCAACTTTGAATATATATGCAAGTTCATTCTTAAGGAATATGTGAAAACAGAGTACATAGATAACCTCCTGGGCAGCTTTTATGCAACATGTAAGACAGACTTATTTATGTCTTGGACACCTTGCCACCATCCCACAAGGGGACTGCGATCATGACCTTCTCCGCCATCCCCTGGAGGAGGACCACAAACGGTCACTACGGCGACTAACTTCAATACAGTGAGGTTAGCCATATGGGTGCAATGTTTAGGGTTTCCGCTCTGCAAATTTTGTTTAGGAAAAAACAGCACTCAAAGCTGGACAGAATGCAGAACAATGTCATACATTCACCCCAGTACAGAGATCTGGGCCTAAATCCATTGTTTTTTTGCACTCCACACCACCCCAGTTCAGACATGGCCAAATGCAAATCTTGACCCTGTGCCTCATGGGAACAGTCAAGCCATGTCTTTACTGGACCGGAATCAAGCATCCTAGGACCGGTTTCTGGCTATCAGCCGTCTTCAGCCAGGATAGCTTTACTCCAGTGGTGTGGAGAGCATGGGACTCACGTCTGAGCATACCCATCCCACTCGGGGTGACAAATGCAAAAACAACAGTTGATGGACAGAATGCAGAACAATGTCATACATTCACCCCAGTAGAGAGATCTGGGCCTAAATCCATCGTTTTTTTGCACTCCACACCACCCCAGTTCAGACATGGCCATATGCAAATCAGCCTTGACCCTGTGCCTCAAGGGAACAGTCAAGCCCGAACTGCCAAGCCATGTCTTTACAAGACCGGAATCAAGCATCCTAGGACCGGTTTCTGGCTATCAGCCGTCTTCAGCCAGGATAGCTTGACTCCAGTGGTGTGGAGAGCATGGGACTCACGTCTGAGCATACCCATCCCACTCGGGGTGACAAATGCAAAAACAACAGTTGATGGACAGAATGCAGAACAATGTCATACAGAGATCTGGGCCTAAATCCATCGTTTGTTTTTTTTTTGATAGCCAGAAACCGGTCCTAGGATGCTTGATTCTGGTCCAGTAAAGACACAGCTTGGCAGTTCGGGCTGGACTGTTCCCATGAGGCACTGGGTCAAGGCTGATTTGCATATGGCCATGTCTGAACTGGGGTGGTGTGGAGTGCAAAAAAACGATGGATCTAGGCCCAGATCTCTGTACTGGGGTGAATGTATGACATTGTTCTGCATTCTGTCCATCAACTGTTGTTTTTGCATTTGTCACCCCGAGTGGGATGGGTATGCTCAGACGTGAGTCCCATGCTCTCCACACCACTGGAGTCAAGATACCTTGGCTGAAGACGGCTGATAGCCAGAAACCGGTCCTTGGATGCTTGTTTCCAGTCCAGGGAGGACCTGGCTTGGCAGTTCGGGCTGGACTGTTCCCATGGGGCACAGGGTCAAGACTGATTTGCATATGGCTGGGTTCAAACTGGAATGGCATGGTGAGCAAAAAAACAATGGTTTTAGGCCCAGATCTCTGTACTGGGGTGAATGTATGACATTGTTCTGCATTCTGTCCATCAACTATTGTTTTTGCATTTGTCACCCCGAGTGGGACGGGTATGCTCAGACGTGAGTCCTGTGCTCTCCATGCCACTGGAATCAAGCTATCCAGGCTGATGAGGGCTGAAAGCCCGAAACCGGTCCTTGGATGCTTGTTTCCAGTCCAGGTAGGACATGGCTTGGCAGTTTGGGCTGGACTGTTCCCATGGGGCATGGGGTCAAGACTGATTTTCAGATGGCTGGGTTCAAACTGGAATGGCATGGTGAGCAAAAAAACGATGGATTTAGGCCCAGATATCTGTACTGGGGTGCATGTATGACATTGTTCTGCATTCTGTCCATCAACTGTTGTTTTTGCATAGTACTGAGAGAGACAGGAGATTGAGTTGTGAAGTAGTCTGGAGACTTCATAGATTTCCTGGACTCACTAGACAACGACACAGAATTACTCCTCCGACTGGTCCCAGTGTTAAACCCCATGACAGCGGACACGCGGGGTGAAACTGCCACCTGCAGGCCAGAAACAACTAGTCCACCAGTTCCAGAGGTAAAGGGGTGTTGGCCCACAAGAAATGGTAAGGAGCCACACACAAACAATTGGGTGCTAGAACCAACCCCCTCTGAACATTGTACTCCTTCTAAGAGACCGATTGAGCTCCTACACAGAGGCATGCACACTCTGGAGTCAGAGTTAAACTTGTTGTTGTTGCATTGTTGCTTATTACTAGGTCTGGGCGGAGTTCGTGGAGTTCTGTTATGCAGAACTCTGTGGAGTGACCAAAAACCTGACTGGAGTGCATTAGGTCACAATGTTCATGCTGACTGTTAGCGCCAGGTGTTTGCCCCACCCTGGAAAATTAGCATGAACAACACCATGCGCAGTGCAAGAGGGCACTGCTTCTTTCTGCCGCTCTGGAAGATAGTCTACTCAAATAGCAGCTTCCTCAATGCGAATAGATGGTTTCTCTACGTGAGCAGTCCCGACCATCCTTATTTGCCCACGTTGAGAAATCTCGCTGGGAGGTTGTCTAGCATTGGATTTTCCTCGCTCACGCTCGGCAACTTAATGTTGGTGAGCACGAGCGAGGAACAAACTCGGCGAAGCGCTCCGTGTGCTCCATGGAGAGTGGAAAACTCCGCAAACAGAGTGGAGTTCCCCGCCCATGCCTACTTATTACCTGATTTCCAGGGCATTGAAAAGGGAGTTGTGAGAAGTTGGCTTGGCACATGCTGTCCACTGTTCTAGTGGGCACCTTACAGCAGTCCAAATGACCCTTATTGATGGTAGGTTTAAAGACAACCTATATAGAAAGCTATCCTAGTGGTAGCTGTGGAGAGCAGCCTTTAGGCTACGTCTTGAAGGAATGTAAAGCAGCTTGTTTTACCAGTCTATAATCTCATGAATGACCAAATAAAAAGGAGAACCACACCAGGTATATATGTAACATATATGTGTTTATTCTAAACCCATCCCTCTAGTCTCTTTTTGAGGTTAGAGGCAAAAGTACATTCCGTAAACTTATTTAGCACACAGTAAATTAGCACAATATACGTTGAGCCTTGGGGGCGTACAAAACCATATATTAAGAAAGTGGTATAAGAACCACGACTGACATAGATACAAGGCCTAGAGCCTTTAGAACCGCTGGGGCCACCAGGAACCACCCAAGGTAGTGACACAGGGGACCCACGGGGGACGCGTGCAGTATCTAAACACAGCAGCGAATCACCATTAACTTCTATGGGGAAAGTCGCTGTTGGAATTTTAAAGATAAAGGATACTTAGAAGAGGACTCAGAGCAAACCCCTTTAGAACTAGGCAGTTCTAGAGTCTATACCCACAGGAGCACCGGAGTACTCAAGTTACCTCACCTAGGCAAGCCAGGTGTATAGGTGTCTTTTGGTGTCGGGTTTCGTCGTCGATTTCAATGGCGATCAGCTGCAAAGTGCTGCTGGTGACCAAGTCGAAAGTGTCCAGGTGGATCCAAGCCTTGATCAAGGATGAGAAGAACCTGAAAGCAGAGGGGACAGAGCCTGGGTCACTAGCCAGTGAACAGGAAGGCGATGAGCAGATGCCCACCGATGTCGGGTGATTTTAGGTAAAGAAGGTGAAGCTTGACTCTTCAGCCACGAGGACCAGGATGCGTCGGCGACAACCAGGAGCTGGATTCGAGTTGTCACACGAAGGATGTCGAGTGCTGCAGTGTCGGTATCCGGATTGGACCCAACAAGCCTTGGCAAAAGAAACCCACGCAGAAAGCAAAGATTGGCTTCTGTGCAGACTAGCATAGTCTGAGGGACTCACCCTTTGGAGGGGAGTCGGGGCACATCCGGAGAAACCAGGAAAGCACAAGAAACAGAAGAGTTACCTTCGTGGGGACCCACCAGTCGACAGACCAGGGATCGCAAAGGAGCCTCGAGCGGAAATGCTGGAGGGGGCCCACGGAACTCTCATGGAGTGTAGACCCACAATCTTCGGTGCAGATGGTGCTCGGGGCTTGGACTACAAGTAGCCCAATGCACCACTTTCGGAAAGCTTGGGAAGTCGATGCACCAGCAAATGTGCACTGTGTTCAGGAGTTCCGGTCCCACGTCACTTGTGAGGGCTGCGGGTCTCAACTTTGCTGGGATCTCGTGTCGGCCTCTGAGGAGTCTGAAAGTCTATGTCTTGAGTCACAAATCCATTGGGATCCTTAGAAATGCAGACCAGCAAGATGCTTCTTTGGTGCCTGTTTGAACAGGGGAGTCACTCCTTGACCCCAAGGGAGATTCTTCCGTCTTCTAGTCGTGTAGAATGTTGAAGTTCCAGGATATATGTTGCAGAGTTTCGTCCAGGTGTAATCTGAAGTCCTAAGGACTGGGGTCCCATACTTATACTAAGATAGGGGGTTGGACATACTCTGGGGGCCCACCTATGGGAGGGTCTGGGGAGAGGGGTGGTTACACCCCTTTCCCTTTGTCCAGTTTCACGCCAGAGCAGGGGCTGAGGGCCCCTGCAACCAGTCTGAACTGGGCTATGCACAGGGATACCAAGTGTGCCCCCAACACTGTCTGATAAGCATTCTCTGAATGCACCCGCCCAGCCCCAATACACTAAAGCCTGTCTGGGAGGTGGTTACACCTCCCTGTGACAAGAAACCTATTGTCCAGGCCTCCCCTGCCGGAGTTTCTTCCAGCAGCAGGAGGTCAGACCTGTGTCTCTGTGGCACCCATTTTGTGATGCCAGGGCTCTTATGAACTATTACCAGTTAGGCCAGTGTGTACATGTCTCTCCCTCTAGAAGGGTGGAATTCTACCCCCGACGCCAGGACTGTCGGGGGGGGTAGGATTCCAAAGGATTTGACACCAAACACAACATGTTTCCATGCAGCCCTTCCAAAGTTAGCATTTACCACGAGGTTATAATGTAGTTAGGAGTATATGGTCTGGCTGCATCACAGAGCAGCATCAGAGAATAGATTCCGAAAGCTGCAGAGGGGTCCTGCTCATGCATGGGCACCCTCTCACACAAAACCAAGCACTCTGCCTTCAGGATTGATAAGGCCTGCCATAGGAGTGACTTATAGGCTTATATGTGTCAGTGATTAAAGGTAGATATAGGTAACCTATATCTTAGTAAGGGGTACATGCACCAACTTACCCAGGCTGCAGTAGCAGACCTGTGGTGCCATTTTGGAAGGCTTCCCAGGGGCGGCATAATACATGCTTCAGCCCCTGGGGGGCCTCTGGGGTACCTATGCCTTTAGTACATAAAGTACCATATACTAGGGACACGCAAGGGTAACCCAGTAACCAATCTGGAATGTACCTAAAGTACATGCAATCAATTTAGAGAGGAATCAGCTAGGCTGGGGTCCAGAATAGCAGGACCCCAGCCAAACTAAGTCAAAAACCATCAAAACACCAGAGAAAAAAGTGGGGGAAACCATGTAATCAGATTCCACCTGCTACAGGAGGGTGACAGATAATTCCTTGGTTGAAGAGTAAGAACTATTTGGCTTATGTTCAGGAAACGTGGGTTGGGGAGAGATTGCAGAAAACGTTTTTCAGTTAGTAAGCAGCCGCTAGCGATGCGAGTCAGGCAGATGGGGCCATAGGTGGGATCCGAGGGAGTGATCCTGGGGTTGGAGTGTTAACCATTCACAGACCATACCTGAACAAGGGGTAGACTGTCTCAAAATCCTCACCTGGAACATGAACGGCCTTAGGAATAAAATCAAATGGGGAGGTGTGGCCCAGTATATCAAGCGAGTGCCACCTGATATAATTTTCTTGCAGAAGACCCACCTGCTGAAGCAGACTGTATGTTCTTGGCCACATTGGATTTTCTTGGGTACCCAAGGGAGTGGCAATATTTGCATGAAGGACCACTCCTCTTTTAAAACCACCAGGGTCTGGATGGACCATAGTGGGATGATCCTTGGGGTACAGGGGATCAGGGGCATGCAAGGATACACCTGTGTCAACGTGCACGCCCCTCCTTGCCTGCAGCGTGAAACAATGGAAAAAGTAGGCCCAATACCTCTGAGGCAGGGGACACATTGCCGCTTGAGGGAGGGGACTTCAACTACACTATGGTTAATGACCTAGACAGGACACAGGCCTCACTGGGTGGAGACCCTAAGTCTACACAGTAGTCCCAGTTCACTAGGGCGCTGGGACTGTCTCACTTGCGGAGATTCTGGCACCCAGCAGCAACAGCATACTCGTTCTTTTCTGAAGCTAGAAGAACATTTTCCAGACTCAACTGTTTGCACCTATGGGGGAACTCTCAGCTGTGGGGGAGGCAGAATACCTCACATGGGGCATCTCTGATTACTCGCTGCTGCTAGTCACCCTAGATGGCGGGTTACTGTGCAGAAGAGTCAGCGAGTTTCAATGCCTGGGAACTCTGGGACCCAAATACTGCCAAGCAGTTATGATTGGACTCTGAGACATACTCCTAACTCAGTGTACTACCCAATTCTAATATGGGAGGCCTCCAAGACGGTTCTGTGGAACAAAATCCAAACACTGCCGGCACGTGAAACATACATGCCAATATTTTTAAAAAAGGGAAGTGGGAGATTTTCAAACAATAGGCGGGGATGTATTTCTACTATTGACTTCTATTGAGGCCTGATTTGGGTCTATTGGCATGTATGGGCTTGCAAGTGTGCTGCTGCAGGATCGGCTTTGTGAAATGCAAATATACGTTTTTTGCCTTACCTGTCAGGAGGACGGAGAAAGCACTATGGCAGGCAGAGAGAGCTTGACAAACATGTTGTGCACTGCCTGCAGGAGCAGGTTACTGACACCGCATACTCCGAATCACACAAGACCAGTCCAAGTCGGCTGAAGCTGGCAGAGGAATCGGGATTTTTCATGGAGGTATCGGGAGGTGGGATACTAGCCTTGAAATTGGTAGGCTCCTTCCTGAATCAGGATGGTTGGCATGTATGGTAAAAATGGGCCACAGCACTACACTGGCTACCATTGAATGCCACGTCCAGGCATTAGAACAACATGCTATTACACTACCTGGCGCAAGTGTCCTCTGGCAGCTAACTGCCACTAGAGAGGCGTATCGTGCCACAGCGGAAGATGCGGCCCATAGTCATTACATGACTACCCAAAGGAAACTGTATAACATGGGAGAAAAAGCTGGGTGCCTATCGGCCTGGCTGAGTCCCAGGGAGGAAGAGCCACACTGGGTGGTGGAACTCGTTACCCTGACTGGGGAGATGCTAACCAACAATAGAGACATAGCCCAGGAGTTTCCCCAATACTACTGTGTTTTGTACATGGCATGGCCGCAGACAGATGATCAAGAGATGGAGCATTGCCTTGCAAAATTTTCCTCCAAGCTTGTTGCAGGAGGACTTAGAACAGGCTAGAGGGTCATCAGACATTTGAGGAGCTCACTGAGGCACTCTTTGCAATGCAGAGTGGCAAAACATTGGGACCCAATGGCCTGCCAGGATAGCTGATCAATACAATGGCAGGACTGCTAGGCCTACACTTACTGCAAATGTTTAATGAGGCATGCCCACAGGGGCGGCAACCGCCTGAACTTCGACATATAATAATTGCTGCTATACATAAAGAGGGTAATCTTCTTAGCAGACCTTCCAGTGGAATTGGACAACCGTACCTCACACGCCCCATGTTTGGGAAAAATCTTGCTGTCCAATCTCCTATACGCTTATGATTTGGTTTTGATAATCCGGACCCCAATCAGCCTCCAACACCTGCTGGATACCACTAATAACTTCTCGCAACCTAATGCATTAAACATTAATGTAAAGAAAACAAAAATGACGACAGTGAATTACCATAGGACGAAGAAAATCATGTGGTACTTAGACTGGTGCAGCCTAGACTGGGTAACTAACTACAAGTACCTCAGAGTTTTACTTGACAGAAGAGGCTCGTATAAACCCCAAATGGAGGCCTTGCATCGGAATGGCACCTTAAGCTACCTCACAATGAAGCCCCTGAAGAAAGCCCTAACAGACCGAACCCTAGATCCCCTACTACAGGTGATTTGAGCACGATTACAGCCATTGCTAACATGTGGGAGCGAACCAATTCAAGGGAAAGATGCGATGGTGTTGGATAAAATGATTGTTAGCTTATACAGAGCAATCTTTCAGCTACCAAACTATGTGTCACCCGCCCAAATATGCCTAGAATTCAGACCAGAAGCAATCAATGGAAAGAAGAGGCACTTATATAAAAAGCTGTCACAAGATCAGAAGCGCCGAGCTAGGATCTCTAAATGCGCATACTTGGACCGAGCTGTCATGTTGTGAGAAATCACCTGCTAGAAATCTGGTCGACTCACTAAAAAGACTCAAACTGACCAATCTCTGGGAATCCTCTATAGATCGTAAAAGCTTTAAAAAGGTTGTAACTAAAGTAACAAAAACGATATCCATAACAGAAGATAAGGAAACTTCAGCCAAGAGGACTCACAGCTTTTTAAGTTGCGCTTTGGCATTTTACCAATCCTCCCTCATCTGCCGCCTTGGAAAAGGAGACTAGAGAACAGTCCTGTAGTCTTTGTGGAACAGGAAAAGGGGATCTAGTGCACATTATTTGCATCTGCCCAAGTCTGATGGACATAAGAAGTGCTTCACCCGATCAATTTTCAACCAGAGGGGCATCAAGATCTGCAGGCAGGCGGTAAAATTGTGCTTTAACCCAGAAGAGATAAAAGCTAAACTGTCGACTTACAAAGTATTTTGACATAGTAGATGAAAGACTCAAGCACAAGCCACAGGCGACTGGAGAATAGCAAGCAGCTGGACTACTTTTAATCAACACTTTAACAGCCCAAACTACATGTGGGTCAGCCTTGTCAAATCCATGTTTACACCCTGAAGCTCAAGCACTTTATCTATTTTTTTTACACACTTTAAGAAGCTTGAATAGACAATAAAACTGAGACCTGATATGACCTCCACTTATAATATAACATTAATAAGCTCAGTATGAAAGTCTGTATTTTAAAATTCAAGTTATAATTTGAGATAAGGATAATTTTATGTATTTTTAATGCCCAAGATATTTTAATTTGTGAGTTTTAATTAACTGAACAAAAAAAATTACTTACTAGAGAGGAGTATCGTGCCACAGCGGAAGATGCACCCCATAGTCATTACGTGGCTACCCTAAGGAAACTGTATGACATGGGAGAAAAATCTGGGTGCCTATTGGCCTGGCTGAGTCCCAGGGAGGAAGAGGCACGCTAAGTGGGGGAACTTGTTACCCTGACAGGGGAGACACTAACCAACAATAGAGCAATAGACCAGGAGTTTACCCAATACTACTGTTTTTTGCACACTGCATGGCCACAGACAGATGATAAATAGATGGAGCAATGCCTATTAAAAGTGTGCCTCCAATCTTGTCGCAGGAGGACCTGGAACTGGCTAGAGGGTCATCAAACATTTTAGGAGGTCAATTAGGCACTCACTGCAACACTGAGTGGCAAGACACTGGGACCCAATGGACTGCCAGTACAGCTGTTCAAAACAATGGCAAGACTGCTAGGCCTACTCTTACTACAAATGTTTAGAGGCATGCACATAGGGGTGGCAACCGCCTGAACCTCGACACACAATAATTGCTGGAATACATAAAGAGGATAAATCAAAGACAAATTGTGGGTTTTACAGCCCTATCTCGCTCCTTATTGTTGAGACGAGATTACTATTAGCCATATTGACCCGTAGACTCAAAAAAATCATCACATTACTTAATCACTTTGACCAAAACGCGTTCATGCCCCACATGTGTACCTGGTTGAGTTTGAAGCAACTTTATAACAGGCTTGATTCCATTCGGGGTGGAAGCCCCCCGGGCTATAGTCTCTACTGTTGTTGAGAAAGCATATGACTCCATCCACCAGCCTTACAGCTGGAGAACCCCCCGGGCTATAGTCTCTACTGTTGCTGAGAAAGCATATGACTCCTTCCACCAGCCTTACTTCATCCTGGTGTTAAAACATTTCAGATTGAGCCTGCAAATGACAATAGTGGTAGTGGGGCCATAGAGGAATGAGAGAAAGGCACTATCTCCCTATACACCGACGATGTCCTTCTCCATCTTCCAGATCCCGAAACCAGGCTGGGATCCCTCCTTGACATTTTTGGTGCCTTCGGAGATTGCTATAGATAAAGAATCAACTGGTACAAATCTGTGTTAACTGGGGAACTGAGACCTAGGACTTACGGTTGAGGCTCCCCTACCGGTCGATGATGTCAGGATGATATATTTAAAAATCTTTGTGACTACGACCCAAGAACAATTCATGAAGGCTAACCTGGATAGGCCATTAATGGAGATGCAGAGAAACATAACTGGATGTCATACGCTACCTCTGTTTAGAGGATGGGCCAGCAAGGGATTTGTTTATAAAACAATTTTATGACATAGGTGAGAGGAACTGTACTGAGTCAAGTGTCCACACTTTAACAAATTAGTGACTAAAACAATTTTTGAAAAAACACATCAATAATGTTACCACACTAACATATTGAACCAGTGAAAAAATGCGAGAACCAGGTATTATTGTATCAAAAGATTATTATTATCTTTATGACAAAGAAAAATACATAGGGTACAGAAAAAGTCAAATGCGATATGGAAAGGAGTGTGTTTTAAATATTCCTATAATATATCACAAAATAAGTCTATGCTGCTTACTAATGAAAACACAATGATTCCAAAACAATAATTGAAAATCAAAAGTGGTTACAAAATAACAAGCAGAATTAGACTCAACGGTCGACGTTTCGGTCTTTTAGGATAACTTCACAAGACCATCATCAGGACTTGAATTTTGAGCATTTGGAGATTGTTGACCCTGAAATTTGTTTTTAATTCTGAGACGAATAATTCCCAGAAGCGGGTAAGAATGTTGTTCAAAGTGAATCAACGATGTTGGATATACAGCATAAGAATGAATCAACTGGATCCAGCGCAGAGAGAGATTTAGATTTTTAGATGATCGCTTCTCGATAGGGAAACAGTGATGTTGATCGAATTTGATCTCTAATATTCAAATCAAGGGTTGTCCTGGGCGGATACGCTACCTCTGACACTTCTTGGTAGAGCAGCCATATTCAAAATGCTGTATGTTATGCAGAACATACCCCATCTAATCCCTGAATCCTACTTTCTAAAGTTGAACAGAGATACAACTATACTGTTTTGGGCAGAGACAGACCCTCAGATTGCCCTGAAACCTTCAATTGATACGTGTATTATGGGGGGTTGCCCTACTGCACTTACAGGCATAGTACTGGGCCTCCCAGTTCCAGATTATTATTGACTGGCTCTACATTCTGGCTGCAGACCCAGTGGTTCGGTTGGACAGATGCACCATGGTGGAACCCACCTGGGAGCACTAATTCTATGACAGCAAAGACAGAAAGACCCTGCCTGCTTCGGTCCGGGTTCCACTGGTGACCTGGGATAGGATACAAATCCATATGCGATGGAAAGGGAGTGTCACAAAGGAAACTCATTTATGGATAAGATCACTACTTAAGGAGGTACCAAGACTAAAGAACCTTGCCAGATGGGACTTAATTTGGATCTGGGATCTCAAAGATAAGGGACATTAAAGAGAACGGAGCGGTCAGGTCATTTGTCAACCTCCAGGCGGGATACCTCTCCCAGACACAAGTATACGATTATACAAAACTATGCCACATTCTCCCCACCAAAGGGATAGCCTGGGAAGTCCTGCCAGAGTCTGTCCCACTAGGAAATCTCCAGCTCCGGTAACCATCGTGCTGAGGGGTTTGGGGGGTTGGTCTCCTCGCTCTAAAGAGCCATTATAAATAATGCTCCAGACAACCTATGGGGCCAACGACAACAGTGGGAACAGGACTTGGGTGAGATGGAAGATGTGACCCGGGAGGCCGCCCTGATGCATCATGAGGTTGCCATAAGATCACACTTCCGCCTGATTCAATTGAAGAACTTACACAGGGTCTACTTAGGCAGGGTTAATCTTCATAACATGGGGCAGATCCCCTTGTCTAGTTGTCTTAGTTGCAGAGAGGCTGAAGGTTAGTGTTACCATATTCTGTCGAACTTCCAAGAGATTCAGACATATTGGGACACAATATTGCAGGAACATAGTGCTGTACTGGGAGAGGAGATACCCCATACTCCCCAATTCATACTCCTGGTGACTATGATCTCCCCAGGAAAAAGTGAATTTTTGGCACATTTGGGTTGATAGGGGTGAAGAGGATATGGCAGAAACCTGGGGGTCGCCTACTATACCTACCAAAGCCCAGTGGTTTGCTGGGATGGACACATATATGGGGGTGGACAAAACTGTATATGCAGCCAGAGGTTATCCCAATAAATTTGACCGGGTGTGGTGTAGGTGGACAGAGCATTATGAACTGGCTTTCACTGCCCTATAAGGAACCATGCAACAAGACACGGATACGGAGCCCCAACGGCAAACATACTTACCTCCCAACAGGTGCTGCGTGGTTGAACTGGGATGCAAACGGGCTATTAAAGAGAGAAAAAGCACCATGAGAGACGAAGCGATGGGAATCCATCCACTGCGCAGTGAAACAGAAAGATGGTGCTGCTTTTTGGAGAGCAGCGAGGGCCCCTTTTTTAACAGTTGGTGAGGGTCCCTCAATTGAGATCTCTATATCCGAGGAATCCTGGATCGAGCAATTTTCAAAGGTCTATAAGGACCAAGGAAATCTTGTCTCACATTCGCATGGTACCCAATTTGAACATATTGACAAGGTAGATTTGAGAGTCACGCTTGAAGAAATGAATAGAGCTCTCGCTCTCAGTCTGGGTGGTAAGGACCCTGGACCTGACGGCGTTCCAGTAGATTTGATATGATGGACCCACTGGGTCATCCTGGAAAGGGCCTACAATTCGGACTGATCACTGTGGCTAGACGTCTCCTAACTGTATGTATAATGTACGATTTTATTATGCTCCTGAAAGCCTCATGTTGTAAGCTCAGATTGCATGTTATATTGGAAAATGTTAAGAAAAACAATAAAAAACTAAATATAATATTAATATGACCCCACCATGTTGTATAAGAACAAATGTTCTTGTCTTTTGCTTAAAAATCAATAAACAGTTAAGAAAAATGTTATAGAACACCTGATTTGGGCTTTGAATATCTGCATGAGAAACTCAAGGTCATCTAGTGCCCCATATTATATAGAAATAAGTCAACAATTGAAAATATTGTCTGAAGGACGGTTTCATATTACATAACATGGGGCATTGGCATGAGGATATCTCTTCAATGGCATATTAGACATTTTAATTGCAAAATAAATTATGAAATATTAGTTGTTAATTGATTGTTAAATATTGTTTTATGAATGCTTTTGTGCTGTATGCTTTATGGATTGCTATTTATCTAAAGTGAATATTATTACTGTTATCATTTCAAGTAGAAGTTTAAGGTGCAAACCACCTGGTAATAAATTATGAAAATTACTTTCTCCGTTTTCTAAAGTCTGCCTTGGAGGTCTCTATGTGTTGGGTTCCTAAGGTCTGTCCAGTGCTCTGCTATGCTCTCATAACCTTTGACAGCCCTTGGGAGAATAAATAAATATACCTCCTAAGTATCAGGCTTACCCTCTTATAAGTTGGTCAGCCCTTTCAATAGTCCGTTCATCATTCTATTTTGAGATGTTGCTATGTGAGCCCTAAGTGACTCATGGTATGCCCAGATCTTGGTCCCTTGCTCACTGCGCCGTTGGATTCAAGCTAGCCTGGCTCACGAGTGGTGATATCCCAAAACCGGACCCAGTATGCTTGTTTCCGGTCCAAAGGAGGACCTAACCTGGCAGTTCGGGCTGGACTGGTGCCATGGGGAGCAGGGTCAATACTGACTTGCATATGGCTTGGTCCAAACTGGGGTAACAAGCAGGCCAAATAGTGATGGAGTAAACCCAGATCTGTGACTGGGGAGGGGGGAAGAGTATTTGAAAAGTTTTAACACTCCGTCCATAATTTTATTTTGTGATGTTGCAGCCCTTCATCTGTGATCCATAACATACAAAAACAAAAAAATGAGTCCTGGTTCCACAAGTCTCATGGTAAGACGGTTTTAGTGCTCAGTAGTGAACATCCTTTGTAGCAGTGCCTCCTCAAAACCCTCTAGCATGAGCCTCACATCCCCACAAGGTATCTCCACCTTAGTGCCCAATGAAGCATAAGACCCCCATTTACTTGCCTAGGGTCATGGCTCTGGGTTAGAGCCGAAGCGGCAAGGACCTCAAATCTATTATTCCGGACTTCATCGGATCCCTTATCCTATGCTTCTGGGGCCTACTTTGCAACTCCTGACTCCAGCGGTCAGTGTGTCTCTGTTCCTCTGGTGCCCAGTGAAGCATGGGACCCCCAGTTGCTTGGCTTGAGACATGGCTCTGGGTTAGAATCGCAGCAGTTAGAACCTCAAAGAAATCAGAATGTTTAGAGCGCTAAGTACCAATGTAAGACTCTGGGGTGGGAATCTTTGTGGTGGGCCAACCAAATGAGAGGGGCATGATCCGTAAGCAAAACAAACGACAATCCTAGCAAATAATACCAGAGAGCCTCCATAGCTCACTTTATGTCCAAGTCCTCCTTTTCAATGGTGGCATAAGGCCTTTCTCGAGGAAGAAGCTTTCCACTTATATAAACCACAGGCTGTAGGAGGCCTCTGTGGTGAAGTTGGGACAGGACTGCACTGAGATCCCTACCCAATGTGTCAGTCTGTAAGACAAAAGACTTTTAAAAGTCTGAGCACATTAGAAAGTACACAGTATTTCCTTCAACAGGTCAAAGCTCCATAGCTGATCTAAATACCAATGGGTTATCTTTGCAAGTTGGTTCTTTTTCAGTAGATCCGTGAGAAGGAATGCCAGTTCAAATACGTGGGGGATAAACCGTCTATAGAATCCCACTAACCTCAAAAAAGATTTAGGGATGTCTCTATTGACCTTGACCTTATTCACCTGTGGACTGATCATACCAGCTCGGATGTGATCCCCCATGTTGCGAATTGAGTCGGTGGCCCCATTGCATTTTCTGGATTTGCTGTAAGTCCGGACTCTCGGAGAGCAGTGAAGACAGCCATTAAGTGTTGGAGATGGACAACCCAGGAGGTGTCAACTATAACAGTATCATTCAGATATGCTGCGCATATTGCTGATGCAGGCATAAGATCTGGTCCATCAGCCGTTGAAAGGCCACAGGGGCCCCATGGAGACTAAAAGGCAGAATCCTGAACTGATATAGACTAGAGAAGGTTGAGATAGTAGTGTTTTCTTTAGCGTTCTTAGTCAGGGGAGTCTGCCAGTATCCTTTAGTGAGAACAAGGGTGGATAGGAACACAGAGCCTTCCCCAAGTTTTCCATCAATTCGTCCACTCGAGCATCGGGTAAGTATCAAACTTAAACCTACTAGTTGGTGGAAGTCAATGCAAAACCTAAGGGTTTGGGAACCTACATAACCAGAGGACACCAAACACTGTTGGAGGGTTCTGTAATTCCTTCTTTTAACATACTGGTACCTTGATTTCTACTGCACTTAACCTGGCCTCTGGTATCCGATATGATTGTAACCTCACCACCTGACTACCCTTAGTGACAATATCATGCTGAATGAGAGTTGTTTTTCACAGAAAAGACATCCCCAACACTTACCGCAGCTGACTTTCCTGCTCAGAACAAAGGAAGGGCCCTAGTCCAACCTTCCTTACATTTGTGGTCTGTCCTATAGGGAAAAATGTGATTTCCAAAGGTTGAAAGTCTGTCAACAAGAAAGTAGGTGTCCTGTGAGGCTCTGCATGTTCGGATCTTCCCATTTCTTTAGAAGGTTTATGAGAGATTTTTGTCCCCTCTTAGCTCTACGGCCACCGTTACCCAGTATGTTACCATGTTATTTGTCCCAGAATAGAAAATGGACCTTGCTACTTGGCTAGTAACTTTCTGTCAGAGGATGGAAACAACACCAAGACCGTATCCCCTACACTCAGTTCTACTACCCTAGACAGTTTGTCATATCTAGTGTTTTGTTTTTCTGTGCTTTGGCTAGGTTTAGCTATACTTCTTCCCAGAGAGTGTTGACCTTGGATTTTGAACTTGCTGCATATTCCAGTGGTTCCAACCTCGTATTACCAGTGCTCAGCAGCCATAATTAGTAAAGACCTAGGCTATTGGCCGAAAAACAATTTGAATGGGGAGAACCCGGTGGAACACTGGGCCTGGCCATGAACAGCAAAGAAAACTAAAATCTATTTTGTTAAATTGCTTTAATGGTACAATTGGACTGCTCAACCAGGCCATCCATTTTGCGGGTGGTAAATGGAGGCTCAAATCTGTTGTATGCCATGAATCTTGCATGCCTGTGCCATTACCCTAGACAGGAACGGTGTTCCCAAATCAGTCAGGAGTTCTTAGGGAAATTCCACCCTAGAAAAGAACTCATTGCCTGTGCTACTACTGAAGTCAATGGTATAGCATCTGGGTACCTAGTAGCGTGATCTACAATGAACAAAATATACTGGTAGCCTTTGTAAAAGGATAGCAAGAGACCTACTAGGCTAGAAATTGTATGTATAATTACTGTTAATGTTTTTTAATATAATTTTTAAATTTTTAGCAGTTTTTAAATGTAATGTATTTGTTTTGTTTGTATTTTATTGCCGTGGCGGGTTGTGGGGTTTATAGTGGTACAGGGAGGGAAGTAATCTAAATATAATTAACTATTACTTATGTAATTGATAAATAATTCTGTAATAATATTTTAGTGTGTTACATTTTAGGTGCAGGTTGTGGGGTTTGTAGGAGTGTAGGGTGGGAAGTAATTTAATTATACGTAATAAATAATAAGTCAATATTAATTAATTAATAATTAATTATGTTAGCTGTGTACATAATTATTTTAATTATGTTAGGGGTACAGACTGGGAAGTAATTTAATAATAGTTAATACTTCCCTTTTAATTAATAATACATATTTAATTGATAATTATGTCAATTGCATGTTAATTGTTTTTAATTGCATGATGTTTTAAGTTCTGCCTGTGTGGTTTGTAGGGGTATAAGGTGGAAAGTAATTTAATTATAATTATTTGAATTTATCATTAGTTATTTAATTGATCATTAATTATATAAAGTGTATAATTACCTTACTTATTTATTATTCCTTTTGATGTGTGTTGTGGTTTTCATAAAGGGTAAAGAGTGTGAAGGAATTAATGAATAATCCATGTTAATTATTAATTATTATTTAATTGATAATTAAGTAAACTTTGTTATTAGGAAATCTTTTAAGTTATATATGAGGTGCATGCTGTTTGTAGTGGTAAAGGGTGAAAAGGTAATTAAATATAAATATTTTATTATTAGTTAATTGCATAGTTGATAATTACTTATTTAAATTATGTAATTATTATTTTCTTAAATATATTAGGTGCATATTGTTGGGTTTGTAAAGATAGAGGGCTGGAAGTTAAATAAATCTAATCTGGATCAGATCGATGGGTGCGAATCAATGGAAGAGGACAGCGATCATCATGGTGAGGCTGGGCTGGTGAACGGAGATGTGAACGGGCGAAATGGGCATCAAAACCTCGAAACTACCGTGGGGACCCCCACAAAAATAAGAGAGGAGGAGGAGTCACCAATTGACATTAATACTGTCAAAAATGCCAGTAGGCGACAAAAGAACAATTCGGCCAAGCAGTCCTGGCTGCTGAGGCTCTTTGAGTCTAAACTCTTTGACATCTCCATGGCCATATCCTACTTGTACAATTCCAAGGAGTCTGGGGTGCAGGCTTACATTGGAAATCAACTTTTTTATTTCCGTAATGAGGATGTGGACTTTTACTTGCCGCAGCTGCTCAACATGTACATCCACATGGACAAAGACGTTGGGCATGCCATTAAGCTGTACATCATACACCGCTGTCGGCAGAGTATCAACTTCTTGCTGCAGTGTGCCTGGCTACTTGGCGCCTACTCCTCGGACATGCACATCCCTACCCAGCGCCACTCCTGTGGGATCAAGCTGCGCAAACTCATCCTCTCTGATGAGCTGAAGCCAGCGCACAAGAAGAGGGAGCTGCCCACACTCAGTTCAGCCCCTGACAAGGGGTTGTCCCCTTCCAAACGAACTCATCAGCGCTCCAAATCCGATGCAACGGTCAGCATCAGTCTGAACAGCAGCCTGAAGCAAACAGCAAGCAACCCCAAAGTGAAGAACGATGATGAGCCCGTACGCTTGGCTCCTGAGCGGGAGTTCATCAAGTCTATGATGGCGATTGGAAAGCGGTTAGCCACTCTGCCCACCAAGGAGCAGAAGACCCAGCGGCTCATCTCTGAGCTGTCGCTGCTGAACCATAAGCTTCCGGCCCAGGTCTGGCTGCCGACTGCCGCCTTCGATCACCATGTCGTACGAGTGCCCCACACCCAGGCCATGGTGCTGAACTCCAAGGACAAGGCTCCATATCTGGTGTATGTCGAAGTACTTGAATGTGAAAATTTCGAGACCTCGGTGGTACCTGTCCGTATTCCAGAGAATCGCATCATGAGCAGGCGCTCGGTGGGAAACCTTCTGGAATGTGGGATAACCCATGAGCAGAGGGCCAGCAGCTTCCCCACCATTCCCAACTATGACAATGACGACGAAGCCTGGTCTGTGGATGACATTGGGAAGCTCCAGGTGGAGCTGCCCGAGGTCCACACCAACAGCTGTGACAATATTTCACAGTTTTCCGTGGACAGCATCACCAGCCAAGAAAGCAAGGAGCCGGTCTTCATCGCTGCTGGAGATATCAGACGACGTTTGTCCGAGAACCTTGCACATGCGCCAACAAAGTTTCAAAGAGATCCTGATGACCCATCCGCAGTGGCTCTGAAGAAGCCCTGGCAGGAGAAAGTCCGGCGGATCCGGGAAGGTTCCCCATACGGGCACTTTCCTAATTGGCGACTCCTCTCCGTAATTGTGAAATGTGGGGATGACCTCCGCCAAGAGCTGCTAGCTTTCCAAGTCCTCAAACAGTTACAGGTAATCTGGGAGCAGGAACGTGTTCCTCTGTGGATCAAACCATACTAAATCCTGGTTATCTCCTCCGACAGCGGCATGATTGAGCCCATTGTCAACGCTGTCTCTATCCATCGGGTGAAGAAGCAATCTCAGCTCTTGCTGCTGGACTACTTCCTCCAAGAGCATGACAACTATACCACCAAAGCTTTCCTGACTGCTCAGCGCAACTTTGTACAAAGCTGTGCCGGCTATTGTCTGGTGTGCTACCTGTTACAGGTCAAGGACCGGTACAATGGGAACATCTTGCTGGACGCCGAGGGGCACATCATCCACATTGACTTTGGGTTCATTCTCTCCAGCTCTCCAAGAAACCTTGACTTTGAGACATCTGCTTTCAAGCTCACCTCTGAGTTTGTTGATGTGATGGGAGGCCTTGATGGTGACATGTTCAACTACTACAAGAAGCTGATGCTGCAGGGACTCATCGCTGCTCGGAAGCACATGGACAAAGTGGTGCAGATCGTGGAGATAATGCAGCAAGGTTTCCAGTTGCCCTGCTTTCATGGCTCCAGCACCATTCGCAACCTGAAAGAGTGATTTCACATGCACATGACCGAAGAGCAGCTACTGGTGGAGCAGCTTGTTGATGGTAGTATGCGGTCCATCACCACCAAGCTGTACGATGGATTCCAGTACCTGACGAACTGCATTATGTGACCTCTCTCCTGTGCCACCGGGCTCCAGATCACAGGTGCTGGGTGATACCCTGGACACCGCTACCAATAGAAGCAAGGTTTTGCTCCCAAGTGGAGAGACTGTGCCCCACCCGGCGTTGACGGGCATCATCCAATTGACCTTTTACCAGTCTCTTTTTAGAAATGCAATTTGGAAAACAATGAATGTCCGCAAACTAAAGGATCATGTTGGAACTGTTGGTGTCCATGTTTAGGGCATGCCTGAGAAAGGGAAGGTCATGACCCTAATAGATCTGAGGATCCAGAAAAAGACCACTGCCCTCTTTCTAACACAGTATTATGCCTGCAATCTTCCAGACACCTCTCACTTGTGTTTGGGACTTCTGAAAGCCTCATAGACGGCCTTGCCAATCATGCTTTCAAACATTTGCTGGTGTTTCCTGAAAGAAAGACGCTGTAGGGTTGGTCCTGTATAGGACTTCCCCCATCCAGCACCATCAGCATTACTACCCCTTCGCCTTTGCACATAATCAAGAAATAGTACTCGCTCCCTCTGGGCGGACCAGTTTGTCACACTCTGCACTGTATGAAGATGGAGCTTTCTGCCAGAGCCCATCTCTTCTGAAATAACCTAGATCCCATCTTTTGTTCACTGAAATGATCTTTTTTGATGTCCTGCCTTACTTGCATGTTCTTCAGTGGTTACAGCATCATGAAGGTGATCATCACAGGCCTCGGACTGGCTATTTCCATCCTGAATGGCCTCGCACCCCTAACCTTCATTTTCATGGCCTTTGTTGGAATGACTGAGATGCCCCTTATGCCATCCTTCCTCTTCTGCTTATGTGTGTCCTGGCTTTGCTACAATAATTGTGCAAGTTGCATGGTCCTAGACTGGTAGAGTGAGGAAAGACTTGAACTCCCAGACAACAATGTCTCATTACTTTTGTGTGTAACTTTTATGTGGTATTTTGTACAGTCTTAGCCATGACTTTTCATGCCTGTCTTTCTTACGGGGTTGCAATTATTTTTCAAGAGAACTATTTGTGTTTCCTTAAATCTTTCCTGTCAGATGTTGTTTTTCAGCCTCCGATCCCCAATTTCTCAATAGCCCTTCCTTGCTTAGTAAGTTAGGGAGAGGACCCATACTTTACAGCACCAGATATTTGTCAGACATGTTGAACCCTTCTTAAAGATCTCTATCTGATATTTGGCAGATCTGGGAGGACGCTGGTGCCTTTTGAGAACACACCGAAGAATTACTGTGTGACCCACATGCAGAAACAGGTCGACAGTCCACTGTGGAACCCACCCGCACAGGGTGATCCCAAAGAAATGAGCTAGGTTACATCCCGTCGAAGGTGGCAGGATGCAAAGCTGTAGGTTTGTGAGACACTTGTTGCACTACTGTCCACAAAGGGTGGAATTGGGGGAGGGTGGGGGGATCAAAGGGATCATTACTTTTTAAAGAGAGCAATGAGCCACTGAATGCCGACGCTTTCCTGTTTCTTTGTATTAAAATAAGATGAATCTAGTGAAATCGAATTATTTTCTTATTACCTAATTATTATTATTTGTTTACTTGATAATTATTAAAATGTTGTAATTATCAGAATTGTAAAATATATTTTAGGTGTGTGTTGTTTACTTTCTAAAGGTATATGTTTAGGAAATGACTTAATAATAAACATAAAAATAGCTGTGTATTCTTTAAAAAATGTGTTATTAATTATGTTATGTGTTATTATATTATAGTTTTAATTGTAAGTAAAATTATATTTGTTGGTTGGTATAATTGTAGAAACTTGGGCCCCCATTAGGATGGCGGGCGGACTTTGCCCGCCCACCATCCTCACGGTATCAGGGACCGCCCGCCCGCCATAAGGGCGGGGGTCCCGTGCCTGGCATTAGGATGCGCCCGCCACATTGGCGGGCGCATCCTGCATTCCTACCATTGTGGTGGGTGGTGCACTCAGCACCGCCGCCACAATCGCAGGAAGGCATGCAGTGCGCTTCCATGCACAGCATGGCAGGCACCACGCAGTGCCTGCAATGCTGTGCATGGAACTGCTGGGGGGTACCATAGGTACCCCCCATGTGCACCCCCCACCCCCAGAGTCCATGGGGGCCTGCATCGGGCCCCCAATGCAGACTCTGCATGCCTTAATGTCGCCACGGAAAGGCATTTTAAAAAGCCCATCCTAATATGGCTGGCGGTGTCTGAAAGACACCGCCATCCATAGAAACCCTTTTCCGCCCCGGTCGCAAGTTGACCGGGTCGGAAAAGCAGCGGACGGTCTTTCCGTCTGCCGCGGACCCCAGAGCCATACTAATATGGTGGTGGTCATTCCGGGACAAATGGTGGGCAGATCCCCCCCGCCAGGCCGGCGATGGTTACCACCGGCCTGGCGGGGGCGATTGGCCCGCCATCCTAATGGGCCCCATAGTGTGGTATTTTAATTATATCATTATTTGTTTTATTTAAAAAATTTATTAAACAATGTAATAAATGCGCATTTATTTTTAAAAAAATGTATATATATTATAGATTGAAATATTTATATTTGTTGTTATTTACTGTAGTTGTTAAACGGTTTTAATTGTAGTAAACTACTCTCTCTTTACTGCTGCACAGACAGGAGTGGGAATAGTAAATTTGACCCCTCCGCAATCCAACACTTTCCCTACTGTTGCACCGACTGGAGTGGGAATAGTAAGAACCTAATTAGGATGTCGGTCGACATCCCTGCGGGTTTGAGACCGACCTCGGGTCGGTGGTCCGAAACGGCAATTACAATGCGACCACACATGGTACGGTCACAGATTCCCATTTCCTATGGGAACTGGCGCGGCAGTTGGAGACCGGCCGCAGCACAAGCTCCCATAGAGAAATGGGAGTCACTGTAAATCCTTCATGGTGCCTGCCATATGATGCAAGGATTTACAGGGGGCACCATAGCGGGCCATGGTAGAAAGGGGGCCCTGCAAGGGGCCCCCAAAGTTGCTTTCCAACAGGCTTTCCATGTAATTCTAGCGAGATTTACAAAACTAGTATGATTCTCACTCCGGCTGCTGTTTTGAAATGTTTGTGCTGATCCGTTAAACGGGGGCAGAGAAAAAGGGTGGGTCCCAAAACGCATTTTCCATATATTAATTCCCATAGGACATTTAGACACGACTACAGCCTGAACTGCTGAACGGAATTACACTAAATTTGGCAGGAAGGTAGATGTTGGTCCAGGGAAGTGCCTTTTTGTTATTTAGTGTAAATCTGTTCAGTAGTTTTAGAGATATTAACAGAAATCCTAATCGGTAGATATAGTGACCCAAAGGATACGGGAGCCCTCCTGATCTTGTGCTGAGATCTGATTGGCTGCCAACACTTCAAACCAGGAAGTGTTGGCAGCCATCTTGGGACTCAGCTTGAGCTGTGTACCACAAAAAAAGGTTAAAAAAAAGAGAAGGGGGCAGGGTAGGAATAAAAGCATTTTTTTGTTTAATTTTCAACTGGAGCAGCCTCCTTGGGCAAGTGTTAAGTTAAGGTGGGGAGCCTGTGCAGCCCCCCCCACAGCCCCAGGGACCGCCAACTCCTCGGGGCTCTATGATTAATTTAATTGGGGGTGGCCACGTGGTCCCCTCTCCCCATAGTGCAATGGTGGGGCCTCAGGGATTGGGTCCCCATGGCCAAACACGCCTCAGAGAGGGTGCCACGCGGCCCCCCTTCCCTAATAATAAATATTCTTTTAAAGGCCATGCCCCAGGGGATGGGGTCCCTGGGGCCGAAATCGGCCCAGGGAGGGGCCCCCTCCTCCATGGCAAAAATATATAATTTTTTCTAAACGCCAGCCACAGGGGAAGTTGTCAGTGCCCCGCCCCCTTTCTCAACCACTCTGCAATGGGGCTTCCTGGTGTACAACTTGTTGGGGAATGAAGTCCCCTTGGCTAGTGAGGGAGCTTTGGGGCCAACAACTACTCCTGTTTCCTCCAGTAAGTACCACACTGCGGGATTGCTGAGAGGTCACCCAAGGCCCACCCCCTTTCTCCAGCACTCTGCAAACAGGCCTCCTGGCGCAGTACTGGTTGAGAGACTAAGTCCCCTTGGCTACAGAAGGTCCTTGGGGGCCAACAACCCCAACTGATACTTCCAGTAAGCCCCAAACGGCAGGACTGCCAAAAGCGTACTGGGCCCACCTCCTTTCTCCACCCCTCTGCAAACACACCTCCTGGTGCACTACTGGTTGGCGGTTGAAGTCCCTTAGGCTGATGAGGGTCTTTAGGGGCCAACAACCCCTCCTGATACCTCCAGTAAGACCCACACAGTGGGATTGCTGAGAGCTCGTGGCAGGTCCTGCCTCCATTCTCCACCACTCTGCAAACGTCCCTCCTGGTGCTCTGCTGGTTAGGAGATCAAGTGCCCTTGGCTGCTGAGTGTCCTTGGGAGCTAAGAAGGCCTCCTGTTCCCAGCAGTAAGTCCCACGCAGTGGGATTGCTGAGAGCTGATGGGAGGCCCCACCCCCCTTTCTCCAACACTCTGCAAGAGCGCCTCTCGGCACACTACTTGTTTGAGGATTGAGATCCCTTTGGATGCTGTGGGTCCTTCTGGCCAAGAAGCCCTCTTGCTGCCAGCAGTAAGTCCCACACAGCGGGATTGCTGCGAGTTGGCCTGAGTCACTGGTCCCTTTTCTCCACCACTCTGCAAATGCGCCTAGTAGTTAAAAAAACACAGAAATTCACTTGAAAACCAAAGGCTACAGGGCTGTAATATTAGGAAATAGAATTTTAAAAACCCTTGAAATGTATTGAAAAAACAAATGTTACAGGGACGTTATAGTTAGGAAATAGAATTTTTAAATACTTAGAAATTCACTGATAAAAAACAAAGGTTACAGGGATGTTATTGTTCAGATTTCACTCATACAAAACAATAGAAATTCAGCAGTTATATTTACCTAAGCGAACAATAACTTATGCCCCAGCAATGCATTGCTTATGACCTCATATATTACATCTCTCATGACATGGTCAGTGCATCACTGATGACATATCAAATGACATCACTGATGATATCACTCATAACATCACTCATAACATCATCCACAGAACTACTCACACACCAATACAATCCCTTGTATGTCCACTCACATACCCACATACCTCTCACATCCCCATTCACAAACCCATACAAGTACTCCCACCCCTACTCACTTCTCCATAGAGCCACTCATACACCCACTCACTCCCTCATACATGAACTCACACAACCATGCACTCCCCCATACAGCTACTCACACATAGACTTCTTCACCTATACAGTCACTCACACACCTATCCTCTCCACGCAGCCATACAAGTACTCATATACTCACTCACACAACCACTCAACCATTTACATACCCATTCACACATCCAAACAAGCACTCACATACCTGCTCACTCGCCCATATAGTCATTCACACAGATGCTCACTCTCCAAAGGACTCCCATTCTAACTCATTTAACCAAACACTCAAATAGGCACTCACTCACACATACAGCCACTTACACACCCAGTTACTCACTCATACAGACATTCAGACACCTACTCACTCACTCATACAGTCGCACACACACTCACTCACTCACCCACACAGCCACTCATACACCTGTGCAGCAATATACACACCCATAAAACCACTCACACAAACACAACCACTCACACAACCACTCACACAATCCACAGATCTAGTCACAAAGCCACTTATTCACCCATACAGTCACTCATGCATGCACTTACACACCCACTCACACACTGATACATTTAGTCATATACCCACTCAGCTCACACATGTTAATGATAGTATCACTCATTAGTAGTATACATAGTATACTAATATAACTTATCTAGTAGCTTAGTATAAATGTTTAACAATCATAAACTCTTAGAAAATACTTAAACTCACTGGATGATGTCATGAGTTATGTCATCAGTGTTGCCATTTGAGATATCATCAATGATGTCACTGACCATGTTATGAATGATGTAAGATGTGAGGTCATAAGCAGTGCATTGCGGGGTGTAAGTTATAGTTAGCTCAGGTAACTATAACTGCTGAATTTATATGATTTTGTGCACATGAAATCTGAGTCTAACACTATAACTTCCCTGTGAGGCAGTCAATCTCAAATCTGGGGACTGGGTTTGAGTCTCAGCAATGACGCTCAACGTTCCGTGATTCTCGGCAAATCACTTAATTTCCCCATGCCTAACAAAAATGATGAATGTGTCCTTGTGTAACACAACTGGTGCTCATGTAAAGTGCTCTGATACCTGATACATTCGGATTGTGCTGCAGAATTTTTTTTTTAATTTGCTAAATTGATTGGTATCAACATCAAGATTTTTCAAAAGCCTTGTGATTTTAGTAAAGTTGCCATAGGCCAGCACCCACTCTGAAAAAAGATCCAGCTCCAGCGTAGTTCACCACCTGCCATTTTTTTGGGCAGATCAGTAACTTGGCCACAGTCCGATAACATCATATCAAAAGGCATGGTCAAGGTCATGACGTTTACAAGCAATTGCTGTTATAGAGTACACAACATTTTTTAAAGAGTATGATATTTTGCCAATTCACAGCATTTTGAAAGCGGGTCTACTTTTATATTAAAAAAAATCGCTCTTCCTCCTGTCCTTTAAAGCTAGGTGGGTCTTGAACGTTTGTTGTTATAAAAACTGGGCTCTGGTTCTAAAAAGTTTGGAAAGCAATGATCTAGGATCTAATAGTTTGGTGAAGTTTAGAGGTGGGGATACCTACCCCTATTCCTTCATTCTGCTGCTAGAATAAGCTACTAATCAAATATTGAAAATGGGACTGCCCCCTGAGCTAAGTTGCTTATACACAGAAACCATCACTCTCTCCTGTGTGTGGGTATATATACATATATATATATATATATATATATATATATATATATATATATATATATATATATATATATATATATATATGTGTGTGTGTGTGTGTGTATATATATATATATATGATATGTATATATGTGTGTGTCTATATATATATATATATATATATATATATATATATATATATTCATTGAAAAAACATAGGTTTCAGGGACGTTATAGTTAGGTGGACATTTTATTTGTACAAAACCAGAGAAATTAGTCTGTTATAGTTAGTTGAGCTAACTATAACTCGCGCCCCCGCAATGCACTGCTGATGACATCACATATTACATCCCTCATGACATGGCCAGTGACATCACTGATGACATCTCAAATGACATCACTGATGACATCATCCAGTGACTGAGTGTTTCTAAAGAGTTTAAATATGTTTGATACATATATATGGCAAGGTATATTGAAGAATGAGTGGGTAAATGAGTGTCATGTTTTTTTTCAGTGAATTTCTAAGGTTTTTTAAATGCTGATTTTTAACTATAAAGTCCTTGAAACCTATGGTTTTTTCAGTGAATTTCAAAGGTTTTTTAAATGCTAATTTCTAACTATAACGTCCCTGAAACCTATTGTTTATTTCAGTGAATTTCTAAGGTTTTTTAAATGCTAATTTCTAACTATGCTTACATAGGTAGGGCATGCACAGAAAGAGGACGAACGGAGCAGAAAGAAGCAAGTGATATGCAGAAAGAACCATCAGAGGTGCAGAAAGAGGCAAAGTCATTCTGTGCCCTGGGCACCCCCTGCCTTTTTGCTGACTGGTACTGGACGAGTGTGTGGGTAATGCCTGGTTCATTGCATGAGTGCATGGGTAGTGCCTGAGTGATTGCATGAGTGCATGGGTAATGTCTGGGTAATTTTTTAACTGCATAAGTAGTGCCTGGGTGATTGCATGAGTGCATGAGTAGTGCCTGGGTGATTGCATGAGTGCATGGGTAGTGCCGGAGTGATTGCATGAGTGCATAGGTAATGCCTGGGTAATTACATAAGTGCATGACTAGTGCTGGGGTGATTGGAGGAGTGCACGTCCGCTGACTCGTTAATTGAAGGAGTGAATGAGGAGTGTCTGGGTGATTAGAAGAATACATGGGTAGTGCCTGGTTGATTGGAGCAGTGCATGAGTAGTGCCTGAGTTATTGCATAAGTGGATGAGCAGTGCCTGGGTGATCGGAGGAGTGCATGGGATAGTGCTTCAGTGATTTTGTAACTGCTTAGTTAATGTCTCAGTGATTGCATGAGTATGGAGGTAATGTGTAGAAGATTGGAAGAGTACATGAGTAATGCTTGACTGATTGCATTAGTGTATGGGTAATGTCTGGATGATTGCATGAGTGCATGGATTATGTCAAGGTGATTGCAAGAGTGGAAGAGTAGTGTGTAGTGTTTTTATAAGTGCTTGGGTATTGGTGACATGCTTGGATAAGTCTATGGTTACTAGCTGGTTGATTGCAGAAGTGCATGGGTTATTGCAGCAGGGCATAGGCAGTGCCTGTGTAATTGTATCAGTGGATGAGTAGTGCCTGGGTGATTGGAAAAGTGCTTTCACAATGCCTTGTTAATTTTGTAAGTTCATGTGTAATACCTGGATGATTGCATGAGTGTATAAGTAGTGCCTGGATGATTGCATGAATGCATGGGTGGTACCTGAGTGATTGGAGCTGTGCATGAGTAGTGCCTGAGTTATTGCATAAGTGGATGAGTAGTGCCTGGGTGATCGGAGGAGTGCATGGGGTAGTGCTTGGGTTATGATATTAAATGCTTGAACCGGGCTGGCGGTAAGTCTGGAGGCGGTCTAGCCGTCATTCTTAAATCCTATCTCCAGTTGACCTTCACCAAACTTACTAATATTGGTATAATTGAAGCCATGTACTTCTCTATATCCGACTCCGCGGCAGTTATCCTGGCGGGCTCATTAGTCTATAACCCCCCCACCGCCTCCTCCCCCTCTCTCACTGCCCTCTTCCACCAACTGGCTGATTTATCCCTCAAACACCAATATTTCCTAGTCCTTGGTGATTTTAACCTCCACGTAGATAACCCGCTCTGCGCGAAGGCAAACAATCTGCTGGAAACTATGGAAAGCCTGAATCTCAAACAATTAGTCGTAGGTCCCACTCATGTGGCTGGCCACACCTTGGACCTCATATTCGCCAATTTCTCGAATATCACTGTCCTCCCACCCCTCCCTCTCACCTGGACTGATCATTATCTCATCCCCTTCTCCCTTGCCCTCGGACGAAAAACTGCCCTCCTGGCCCCTAGGAAGGAGCTGGGTAGAAAGTGGCACAAGGTCACATGTGCCACCTTGGACCCGGTATTCCACTTTCAGACGGAGTATCTCTCCTCTGATATAGATGAAAATGTCTCTAGGCTGAATGCTGCTCTCGTCAGTGCGATTGACTCCATTGCTCCTCAGAAAATTATCACCTCCACTAGATCGCGACCTTCTGCTCCCTGGTTTTCTACCCCCCTCCGTGAGGAGAAAAGCAGATGCAAAGCTCTCGAACGCAAGTGGAGACTAAACTATGACCCTGAAGCCAAACTTCTATACAGATCTACCCTGACAAAATTCCTCAAACAAAAAAAACTCGCTATGAAAGATCACTTTGCCTCTCAAATCACCAAGGCCAAAAACTCATCTAAAACCCTATTTTGCATTGTCAAAGACTTTATCAATCCTCCGGCCAGGGCTCCTCAGAACACCTCGAGTCAGGCTCTATGCGAGGGACTTTCAGACTACTTCCTCGAAAAGATAAATAAACTCTGTGTCTCCTTCCCCACAGGGCTAGCCCCCACGCCTTCCCCCACTAGTCCCCCAGAGTCCCCGTCCTTTCTCTCTTTTAATAAACTTAATCGGGATGATGCCATCAGGTTACTCATCCATTGCAAATCCGGCGCCCCCTCAGATCCTGTCCCTGCGAAACTCATGGGAGAACTGGCGCCTTCGCTAGCCTGCTCCTTCCTTTCCATCTGGAATGCCTCCCTCCACCTTGGCTTCTTCCCGACCACCTGGAAGGAGGCCTTGGTGATTCCCATTCTAAAAAAAGCGGATGCAGATCCCACTGTTTTTGCTAACTATCGCCCCATCTCACTTCTCCCTAAACCCGCAAAAGTCCTGGAAAAAGCCGTGCAGTTGCAACTCACGGAATATCTGGAAAACCACTCTCTACTGCACGAATCACAATCCGGATTCAGAGCTGGATTCAGCACCGAGACGGCACTGTTGGAAGTCTCCGAAACAATTCGGGAATGCGTGGACAGGGGCGAGGAGGCCATGCTGGTCCTCCTCGACCTGTCCGCAGCTTTCGATACGGTCTCCCACCCTATCCTCCTTGACCGACTTAAACAGATAGGCATTGGTGGCACCGCTTTCAGCTGGATCGAGTCCTTCCTCTCGACAAGAAGTCAGAGGGTATTGTTGCGACCCTTCAAGTCAGAGAAAAAACCCCTGTCTTGCGGGGTGCCACAGGGTTCTGCCCTTAGCCCCCTGTTCTTCAACGTCTACCTTGCCCCACTGGCCGACGTTGTGGAGTCCTATGGAGTCAGGGTGGTCTCTTATGCTGACGACACTCAGCTGGTGTTTTCCTTTAGGGACCACTCGGACTCCGCATTCGCCAACTTCCGCCAGTGCCTCAACAACATCAGTGTCTGGATGACCGCTAATCATCTCAGACTGAATGCAGACAAAACGGAGGTATTGTTTTTCAATCAAAAAGCCTCCATCCCCTCTACTTGGTGGTGGCCCACGGCGCTGGATCCCGCCCCATCTCCCGTTCACTCGGCTTGGAATCTGGGTTTCCAGTTTGATGACTCCCTATCATGCAAAACTCAGATTAATAAAGTGACCTCTGCCTGCTTCCTGAAGTTGCGCATGATCAGAAAAATTCTTCCTTATCTCCCCCTGGATTCCCGCCGTACAGTTACTCAAGCCCTCATCACGTCCCACTTGGACTATGCTAACAGCCTCTATGCTGGTGCCCCCCAGTATCTGGTAGGCCGGCTGCAGATTGTCCAGAATGCTGCAGCCAGACTGATTGGTAACATCCCCTACCGCCAATCTGTTTCTGCGTATCGTAAGGAACTCCACTGGCTCCCAGTGGCCAGCCGCATCCAGTTCAAGGTCCTTACCCTCACCTATCGAGCCGTCAACGACCGCGGGCCCAACTACCTGAAAAAACGTGTCTCGATATCCCGCTCCACCAGATCCTTGAGATCCAATGACCTCCGCCTCCTGATCTCTCCCCGTTTTAGATTATCTAGAATGGGTGGCAGAGGGTTCAGTGTCATTGCCGCTAAATTGTGGAACTCCCTACCAATCGAGTTGAGATTCTGTCCCTCCGAATCCGTCTTCCGGGCCAAACTCAAAACTTGGCTCTTTTCCGCACTTTGAGTCACCCTACTGCTTCTCCTTGCTCTTTGCTCCCTCTTCCCCTTTTAGAGGCTCAGGTTTTTAGCGCCGGGACACCCCTTCGGGGATAGCTGTGCGCTCTATAAACTACATAAAATAAATAAATAAATAAATTTTGTAACTGCTTGGTTAATGTCTCGGTGATTGCATGAGTATGGAGGTAATGTATAGAAGATTGGAAGAGTACATGAGTAATGCTTGACTGATTGCATTAGTTTATGGGTAATGCCTGGATTATTGTATGAGTGCATGGTTAGTATCTGGGTGATTGCAGGAGTGCATGAGTACTGCCTGGGTCATTCGAGGAGTGCAAGGATAGTGCATGGTGATTTTATAAATGCATGAGTATTCACTGAGTGATTGGATAAGTGCATAGCTATTGATTGGTAGCTGAACACTAGAACATGTGGTCACTGCAGGCTCTCGTCACACTGAGCTGTCCGTCCATGTGGGCTAGTGCCTTAGCATCATTACACTCGCCAGTTTGTGTGTTGTGTGTTATAAAACAGAAACAGCATATTCCCCAACGAGTCAGTTACACAGCACACCCAAAGGGCAAGTGCTAATGATTAAGGGCCCAAGTGCATTCTGGTAGACCCCAGCGTAAATTAGGCAGTAGTTTAAAGTCTAAAATTGCCAAACTGATGTAGCAGCATGGTTTCCTGCTCCTAAAAGATGAAAAACGGGGTGCTAGAACACGTGGTCTCTGCAGCAGGCTCTCTTCACACTGAGCTGTCCGTCCATTAGGGCTTGTGCCTTAGCATCATTACACTCGCCGGTTTGTTTGTTATAAAACAGAAACAGCATATTCCCTAACAAGTCTGTTACACAGCTGCCCAAAGAGCAATTGATTTAAAGCCCCGGGGAGGTGGCAGTCCCCGTGGCTGCGGGGGCCGCATGCTGCGTGAATAAATTAGAAAGCCCCGGGGAGGTGGCAGTCCCTGGGGCTGCGGGGGGGCCCCCTACATAAATCAAATTGCCCACGGCACCTAGCCCACCTGGGGGCTTTCAAAAACAAAGCAAGGAAGCCCACACTTCATTTTTTAAGTTTACGGACGGATTCGCACACCGGCACGACCCCAGCCCACCCCCCCAAAAAATGCTTTTTATGGGCCTGGGGGGTCAGGGTGTTTTTACCCTGTCCCCTTTTCTTGTTTGCAATGTATGTCTCACCTTTTTGAGTATCACTTGATGCAAGGCACAAGATGGCTGCCAACACTTCCTGGTTTGGAATGTTGGCAGCCAATTAGAATGAAGTTCGTGCTGGGGAGGACATGTGTGGTTAGGCTCCACCCAGATATCTATATTTCTTTTTCCTTTAGTATTTCAAAAGTTACTGAAAGGGTTTACACTATTTTAAAAAAAGGGGCACTTTCTGAGCCAAGAGCTACATTTTTGCCAAATTTGGTGTAATTCCGTCAGCAGTTCGGTCTGTAGTCCTATGGAAATTAACATGGAGAAAACGCTCTTTGGGACCCCTTTTTTTCTCGGCCCCCGCTTCACAAATCACCCAGAAACTTTCAACAAAGAAACTGAGAGGGCCGACTCATTCATTTTGAAAATTTTGCGAAGATTCGTCAAAATGCGCCAAAGATATTGGCAAATCAAAAAATGCTTTTCCTATGGAAACTAGGGGGCATATTAGCAAGGGCTTTAAAAAAAATAACCACTTTAACGGCAAAAAGTGCCGCTAAAGCAGCAATTTTTTTATTGCCCTATTAGCAAGCTGTCGCTAACAACAGTTAGCGGCAGCTTTTAGGCGATAGCGACTGGTTTGGGGCCCGCTTTGCATGTCAGCGATATTTATCACAAATGACATGCAAAGTTGGCGTACCCAAACTGTTAGCGACTGAAAGCAGTCGCTAACACAGCTATTGCCTATTAGCAAAGCAGGCTCAGCGATAAAAAAAGTTGCGCTAAGGTGTGGTGCCGTGACTTTAGGCGTGATCAGACTTCAGACTTTCACACGGAGGCGAGGGAATATATATATATATATATATATATATATATATATATATATATATATATATATATATATATATATATATTATCCATAAAGGCAGCCAACCCCACACTACGCACAGCCTTTGGTCATGCATGACAACTGGTTGGCCACAGGGCCTGGGCAACCCCCAAAGATAGCCAACCCCACACTGCAAGCCCCCACATGCAGCCCATGGGCCATGCCCATTGGCTACACACGGCTACACACGGTGGGAGGTTGGCCACCCCCCAAAGACAGCCAACCCCACACTGTAAACAATCTTCAGCTGACCATGGGATTCCCCTTCTTCAAGGTGACTGCATTACCCCCCTCCCAGAACCTATTATGGCCCTGGGGACTGCATCCCCAGGGACATAACTATTTTAAAGGGGAGGGGGACCATGTGCCCCCTACCTTGGCTATATTAGGCCTGGGGACCACATCCGCCAGGGCCATTTTTATTTTAAAGGGGAGGAGAGTTGCTTGGCCTCTCTCCCAGAGCCTCATTAGTAAGGCCCTGGGGGCTCCATCCCACAGGGCAGTTTATTTAATTAAAGGGGAGGGGGCTGCATGGCCCCCCCTAACCTATTTAGGCCCAGGGGACCCCATGCCCCATGGCGATATTTTCATGAAAGGGTAGGGTGGCTGCGTGACCCCAATCCAGGAGCCTTGTTAGGCCTTGGGGACCACATCCCCTCTAGGTGGAGTAAGAAAGAGCTGTTTCCCTGCCAGCATCAGTGCAAAAGTCTGCTCTCAAAACGCAGGAACATTTTCAGAGATTCCGCCGGCTGGGAACATACTTTGTGTTTGCTCCTACATAGCGTCAGTTTTGAAAATGCTCCTGCCAAGCAAGAGCTAACACTGGCCTGGCAGGGAAACAACTATGTTCCAGAGGTGGGCTCCCAGGGACATTGCTAGTGAGCCGGCACTGGAGTATGGGGTCTCAAGAGTCATTAATGGCTCATGGAGGGTGGGAGTGCACAGCCCTACTTCCTTTTACTTTGGTTTTTGGCCCCAGGGAATGGGGTCCCTGAGGCCTTTTGGGGCTCATGGACCTCCCCTTAAAAAATACAACTGTTTCCGGAGTATGGGGCTCCAGGGCCAAAATCGTCCCTGGGAGGGGGCCTTGTTCCCTCCCCTCCCTTAAAAAGACATTGGGCCCCGGCGGATGGGGTCCACTGGGTCAAAAATGGCCTTGGGGCTGTGTGCACTCCTCCCCCTGAAAAACACACTGGGCCTTGGGGGATGCTCCCAGGGCCGAACTCAGCCTGGAGAGGGGAGCCACGTGATGAAATACGACAATGGGTCATCGGGTCCCGGGTGAAACCGGCCAGGGAGGGGTGCCATGCATGCTCTCCTCCCCAATAAAAATAAACCCCTCTTCCCCTGCCCTAGCCCACTGTGTGGGGGGGGTTTCACAAACAAGCACTATAGCCTGTGCTAGGCTTTTAAAAAACATTTTGAAGCGGATTCACAGAAAAAGTTTAAAATTAACTTTTTTGGCCCCATCCCACCACCAGACCGTGGGGTTCAGGGTATCACTACCCTGCCCCTTATGTCTTTATTTATTTTACTGTTTTTTAGGACTTAGGACTGAGTCCCAAGTCCTAGGATGGCTGCCACCACTTCTTGGTTGAGGTGATGGCAGTCAATTAGATCCCAGCTTGAGATCTGTCGGGATCCGCAGAGGCTCCATGTCTCAAGATTTACAACGTTTTTGAGCATTATTTTCTCAAACCTCTTGGATGGATTTACACCAAAACACAAAAAGCACTCTTTCTCGACCAAGAACTAGTTTTCTATAACTTGTGCCCGCCATGCACAGTTTTCTCATGAATAAGTTTAAATGTAGCAGTGATATTTCATCAATGGTGTCATAGAAGATGTTATGAGTGATGTAATATGTGGGGTAATTTGCAGTGCATTGCGAGGGTGCGAGTTGTAGTTACCTTAGGTAATGTGTTATAGTTACTTGAAATAACTATAACTATAACTCAGGGATGTGGAATTCCTATAGCCCGAAGCCCGGGACATATTGTTTGGGGTCAAGGGCAACAAGTTTTCATGTGTATTTTGTCCTTCTGACAAGTAGGTCGAACTCCCTACAGCACAAACCCTTTGGCTGGCAGTTTACAGTACCACACTATGGATCAGGAAAAGGCATTGCCTGCAGTTAAGGTAATATTTGTGACCATGTTTTAATGCTGTTCAAACTTTATTATTAGGATGAGCGCTCCAAGTAAATGTTGTAAGCTCAGACTGCACTACTGACAGTGGTTTCAGTATAAAAATGTGTACATGTGTACACACATTTTCAATGTTTAGCAATATGAAGCTATGTATAATGCTCCCAGAATGCTCTCTGATTAGATGCAAATATTTGCAGAAGCTTGAAAGCAATATTGATGATTCTCTGCTTTCAAAATAAAATGGTTTACAAACAATTGCAAAAACATTTCGCTAAGCTACTGTAAAATGTTAGGTTTCATTTTTTTGCACCATCATTTCGTAAAATGTGTTGTTTGCTAGTATTGCCAAAAAATATTCATAATGGGAAATCAGTGTAACCAGTTTACTAAGATTATGAGAAACATAAAAATAAACAAGCATTGGTAAAGCAAGTAGGTCTGAAATTATTGGTCAGGTTTTGGTTTTGTCAGTGTGTGACTTGCTTGGTCTAGTTTTTGTAAACCCTTATTGGTGTGGGAGCTTCCAGGCTCTCACCATTATAACAAACATTGGCAAAAGCAAAAAAAATAGGTCTCAAAAAGCAAACATTGCCACAGTAGTTCCCCGCACTGAACAAAACGACTGTGTGTCGATATGCTCCTTGTGAAAGAACAGAATGCTGTCACTCACAGTGAAGCTAGCTGTTAGACAGAGAGAGTGAGACAGCATTTTAATAAACACAAAAGGTCATGGTTAACACCAGACCTAGTTAGGGCCCAAATATTAAATAAAGTCTCAAAAGTGCACCCATGTCCTTGCATTAAGTGCAGATAAAGGGCTTTTGTGAATTCACATGACTTTACAGAAGTAGGCCAAGACACAGTACTCCTAGAAAATATTTGCGAACTGCATTCAAGCATGAGCAAATATGCAGGTGTAGATTTGCTTGCGCGAAAATCTGAGTGTTTGTAAGTTTACTTTCCCTCCAACCACTTTTTTCCCCAACCCTGGAAGAATTTTCATGTTTGCTATTGTCAGGAGTAAACTTCCAACCTTTCTCGGTATGGGAAAAGATTAGGGAAGAGTTGGTGAAAACCCTTAAAACATGCATGTTGTTAGGTTTGCATAGACTCAAAAGGGCTTTCCAACCTCGAACTTTTGCTTACCGTTACCTTTCGCCCCAGTATGTAGAAAGGCGGAAATGTGGCAACATAAGGGAATTGCTAGTAATCAAACCCTACTATGGATGGAGCCCTGGCCTAAATAGAGAGGCTGTTTCAGAGCTCTTATAGAATGAGATTGCTGCCATAATTTGTCACCCCAGTACATGGCACAAAAGGGTCAAGTGGATTTTGCTACAGGACAAGTAGATTTATGAAGCAACCTGCCCCATGGACGAGTAGATATTTTATTAAATTTCACATCCCTGATAACTGCTGAATTTCTTTGGTTCTGTGTGTGTAAAATCTGAACTTAACTATAACGCCTCTGTAACCTTTGTTTTTTTAGTGAACTCCTAAGACTCTTTTTATTCTGTTCCCTAACTATAACTTCCCTGTAACCTATGTTTTTTTCAGTATAATTTTAGTGTTTTTGATTGGTCGCAGGGCCTGGCCTGCATCCAGGCCCTCTGGCCAACTCCCCCCAAAGGCAGCCAACCTGTGAGCCTCTTCCCGGGCTGCTTTTGGTCCCAGAGACTCCATCCCCTGGAGCCCAGTGTATTTTTTTAGGGGGAGGGGGCATTGCCCCACCTTCCCTGGGCAGATTTTGACTCCGGGGAACGCATCATCGGGCCCAGCACTTTTTGTGGCCCCTCCCTGGGGTGATTTTGGCCCTCGGGGCCCCACCCCAGGGGCCCATGGCATGTTTTTAGGGCAAATGGTACATGAACCCCTCCCTGGGCCATTTTGGTTTTTGGTGCCATGGACCACCATTATATTTAAGGGGGAGGGGAAAATTCGCCCTCCATACCTATTTTGGCCCCGGGACCTCATCCCCCGGGGCCCAGCCTTATTAAAATATGGGAGAGAGCACGTAGCCCCTCCGGGAACTATTTCAGCCCAGGGGACCCCATCATCGGGGCCTAGCCAAAGTTAAGAGGAAAGGGGCACACAGCCGCATCCCATCCTTTGGAACCCAACCAATTATCAAAGAGGGAGGTGGACATGAACCAGGCCAATTTCACCCCCTGGAATCCCATCTCCCCTCGGGAAACAAAGTGTGGGGGCCCTGGTGCCTACCCAGGGCACCCATCAAAACCTTGTTGGGGCAACAGTGGGACTCCCAAGGCCCCTGCGTCCCCAGCCGGCTCCTTGCATCCAGCGGAGCTGCCATTGCTTCCGTCCGTAGGAAGCAGTTAAAAATGCTGCTCCATGGAGGTGGGAGCAACATTCAGATCTGTTTCCAAGCCTGCATCACTGCAGGCAGGGAAACATATAGGAAGTCAGCTTCAGCTGGCGGGAGCATTTTTAAAGCTCCTGCTAGCTGGGAGCAGACTTGGTGTTTGCTCTGACTTGGCGGGAGCTTTGAAATTGCTCCTGCTAAGTAAAAGCAAACACAAGTTTCCCTGCCCGCTACTATGTCCTGGGGGTTGGCACTTTGGGACATATCAGGAACCAGCCTGTGGGAGGGGGTCCTAAGGTCCATTAATGGCTCTGGGAGGGGGGTCCCGTGGCCACTCTCCTTTTTTAAGAATAGCCGGTCTACCGTAAATTGGGTTCCCTGGGCCAAAATCTACCGAGGATGTGGGTTGCCTACCCATCCTGGTTTATTTCTACGGCCTGGGGCCTAAATTGGCCGTGGTGAGGTGGGCTGCGTGCCCCTCTCTTTTTTATTGTCGGCGGGACCAAGGGAATGGGGTCCCCAGAGCCTAAAATGGCCTGGAGAGGGTGGCCATGCATGCCTCCCTCCTCAAATGCATATTTAAATCCCCTGAGACCTGGCACACCCGTGGTACATACCAAAAATAAGCGGAAGAAACTGTGCTTGTTTTTTTAATTTTCATTTGCCGCGGATCCTCTGTGAATTAACGGCACAATAAAAAAAATCATTTTCGGCTCCAGGCGGGTTCCCTGAGATACCCAATCACAAGACATAGGGGTCAGGGTATTCCTACCCTGCCCCTTTGTGGTTTTTCTTTGCATTTTTCTTGGTACTCTGAATGAGTCCCGAGTCCCAAGATGGTCACCACTTCCTGGTTGATGAAGTGGCAGCCAATCAGATCTCACCATGGCATCTGGTCGATCTATATCTAGAGCCTCTCTAGATATAAAAAAAATTAAGTTACAAAAATCCTTCTTTCTGGACAAAGATCTAGCTTTGTACCAAATTTGGTGTTATTCCATTCAGCGGTTCGAGCTGTGGGCGTTTTTAAAATACCTATGGGAAATTGCGAGGGGAAACACGGTTTGGGACTCCCCTTTTTCTCCGACTGCTTGATGAATCACCCCAAAACTTTCCAGACAGCTGCTGAGGTGAAAGTGGCAAACTAGCTTTGAAAAGTCCGTGAAGGTTCATCAAACTGCACCAAAATGATTAGCAAAACAATTTAACGCTTTTCCTTTTGAAACTGGGTCCTAACTATATCTACTTACGGGTGATATAACTATAACTACTTACGGGTATATATATATATATATGTCTATATATATTTATATATATGTGTGTATGTGTTTATATATATATTTATATAGTGTTTCTTAGCCTAGAATATCCTCGGATTTCCTCTCCCACTAATAATTTTAAATATGACCTTTGAGAATAATGTTCGTTCACATTCTACAACAGTACGCGCACTAATTAAAAAGCAAGCCCAATGAATAACCAAATATTGGGGTCTCACAGCCTACTTTACAGAGTAAATACATACAGACATTACAGACGAACAAGTTACCTACCTTTGGTAACGATACATTATTTAGTGTTAGATTCCTTACCTTAGAATATCCCCAGGCGTCCGACTAGATCCGGAAAGTTTTTGTTAGCAGTATCTCTGTGCATCAGTAGATGGCGCCGTGCGCTGGCATCGTATGTGCCGAAATGATGTCACAGAGACTAATTAAGCGCCACCCATGCGTGTTGACGTCAGTTCTGTACACGACTTTCCGCACCAGGCACGCAGAGCCATGCAAGACACTGACGACTGGTGCATAAATCTAGGGCCCTAAAAGGGATGACTTTAACCCTAGAAAATAGTTTACAGAACGGGGAGGATGGGTGGGGCAGGAAGGAATCTAACACTAACTAATGTTTCTTACAGATATATCGTTACCGAAGGTAAGTAACTTGTTCATCTGAAAGAAACACGCTAGTGTTAGATTCCTTACTTTAGAATAGATACCCCAGCAATACCAACTCCGGTGGTGGGTCTGCGAATCAAGATCACACCAGGACGTCTCGGAGAACAGATTAGCCAAAGAAGCTGTCTCTCCGGACTTGGCTGTCAAGGCAATAAAAGCTTGGTAAAGGTATGCAGCGAGGACCACATAGCTGCCTGACAGATATCCTGAAAAGGGACTCCCGTACCAGAGCAGTAGTGGCTGCTGTCACCCGAATAGAATGTGTACGCAACCCCACAGGAGGATCCTTTTTAGCCAAGGAGTAACAGGCTTTAATACACAGAACTACCCACCGAGAGATGGTTCGTTTGTGCACAGCCCGACCTTTCTTGGGGCCCACGTAGCCAACAAAGAGTGGATCATCCACCCGGAACTGTTGTGTGTGCTTCAGATAGAACGAGGCGTTACAAAAGGGGGTAGTGATGGACGAAGCATCTGAATCAATCAAACACTCACACCCAGTCCAGATCTGGGTTTAATCCATCAACAATCTTTAGCCCGCTCTGCCACCCCAGTTCAGACATGGCCATATGCAAATCAGTCTGACCCTGTGCCTCATGGGAACAGTCCAGCCCGAACTGCCAAGCCATGCCTTCCCTGGACCGGAATCAAGCTTCCTAGGACCGGTTTCTGGCATTTCAGCCGTCTTCAGCCAAGCTTGCTTGAATCCAGTGGCAAAGTGAGCAAGGGACTTGCGTCTGAGCATACCCTGCCAACTTATGGCGAACAAAGCGGTACAAAAGAGCGTGGTGATGGACGGAGCATCTGAATCAATCAAACACTCACACCCAGTCAACAGATCTGGGTTTAATCCATCACCTTTCTTTAGCCCACTCTGCCACCCAACTTCAGACATGGCCATATGCAAATCAGTCAGACCCTGTGCCTCATGGGAACAGTCAAGCCGGAACTGCCAAGCCATGCCTTCCCTGGACCGGAATCAAGCTTCCTAGGACCGGTTTCTGGCATTTCAGCCGTCTTCAGCCAAGCTTGCTTGAATCCAGTGGCAAAGTGAGCAAGGGACTCACGTCTCAGCATACCCTGCCAACTTATGGCGAACAAAGCGGTACAAAAGGGGCTGGTGATGGACGGAGCATCTGAATCAATCAAACACTCACACCCAGTCAACAGATCTGGGTTTAATCCATCACCGTTCTTTAGCCCACTCTGCCACCCCAGTTCAGACATGGCCATATGCAAATCAGTCTGATGGGAACAGTCCAGCCCGAACAGTCTTCTTGTGTGTTTTGCTTTTCACTCTATGTGGGAAGGGTATGCCCAGACGTGGGTCCCTTGCTCACTAAGCTACTGGAGTCAAGCTATCCTGGCTGAAGACGGCTGATAGCCAGAAACCGATCCTAGAATGCTTGATTCCGGTCCAGGGAAGACATGGCTTGGCAGTTCTGGCTGGACTGTTCCCATGAGACACAGGGTCAAGACTGACTGGCATATGGCCATGTCTGAACTGGGGTGGCTAGGTGAGCAAAATAACGATGGATTAAACCCAGATCTGTGACTGGGGGTGAATGTTTTGTCATTGTGCAACATTCCGTCCATCTTCTTGTGTGTTTTGCTGTTCACCCTATGTGGGAAGGGTATGCCCAGACTTGGGTCCCTTGCTCACTAAGCCACTGGAGTCAAGCAATCCTGGCTGAAGACGGCTGATAGCCAGAAACCGGTCCTAGGAGGCTTTATTCCGGTCCAGGGAAGACATGGCTTGGCAGTTCGGGCTGGACTGTTCCCATGAGGCACAGGGTCAAGACTGATTTGCATATGGCCATGTCTGAACTGGGGTGGCTTGGTGAGCAAAATAACAATGGATTAAACCCAGATCTGTGACTGGGGGTGAATGTTTTGCCATTGTGCAACATTCTGTCCATCTTCTTGTGTGTTTTGCTGTTCACCCTATGTGGGAAGGGTATGCCCAGACGTGGGTCCCTTGCTCACTAAGCCACTGGAGTCAAGCTATCCTGGCTGAAGACGGCTGATAGCCAGAAACTGGTCCTAGGATGCTTGATTCTGGTACAGTGAAGACATGGCTTGGCAGTTCAGGCTGGACTGTTCCCATGAGTCACAGGGTCAAGACTGATTTGCATATGGCCATGTCTGAACAGGGGTGGCTTGGTGAACAAAATAACGATGGATTAAACCCAGATCTGTGACTGGGGTGAATGTTTTGCCATTGTGCAACATTCCGTCCATCTTCTTGTGTGTTCAAATAGAACAAGAGCGCATGTTTTGGGTCCAGACGGTGGAGCCTCTCTTCCTCTTTCGAAGGATGCGGAGGCGGAAAGAAGGTGGGCAAAGTGATGGTCTGCTCGATGTGGAAGGGCGTGACAACCGTGGGCAGAAAAGAAGGACGGGTTCTTAACACCACCTTGTCCGAATGAACAATCCGGAACCACAAGAATGATTTGGGCCCGGTTGCGCCTGATCTTCTTCTGCACTCTGGGCAGAAGTGGTATAGACGGAAAAAAGTACAAGAGACGGTCCACTCACGACGAAAAGCGTCTCAGAGCGAGTGCCGCCTTGGAAATTCCAACATGCAGAATTGATGACATTGCACATTCTCTCCGGTGGCAAATAGATCTAACCAAGGCTCTCCCCACTGCTGAAAGAGACCTTCACCGCGTCCGAGGTCAGATGCCATTCGTGATCCAATATGCATCTGTGGCTGAGTTTGTCCGCCCTGCCGTTCAGGGAGCCTGGCAGGTGTTGAACCACCAGAGACATGCCCTGATTTTCCATCCATGTCCAAAGGTGCAGAGCCTCTTGACAAAGGGTCCACGACCCCACCCGCCCTGTTTGTTTCAATACCACATGGCGGTGGTGTTTGTCCGTGAACACCTGCAGTACCTGTCCCCGGAAAGAGGGAAGCAAGGCTTTCAGAGCAAGTCGGATCGCCCGCAGCTCCAGTAGGTTGTTATGGAGCCGGGACTCTGCTGGATACCAGAGGCCCCTGATCTCCACCTCCCCCATGTAGCCACCCTATCCCAGGAGGGACACATCTGTCACCACTGTGAGCTCCGGTTGGGGAAGGGAGAGAGATCTGCCATTGACCCAATCGTGGTTTGTGGGCTACCACTGTAAGTGTCGTGCAGTGCCCTCAGAGATCTGGACGTGGTCGGACAGGTGGCCCTGATGCTGCGCCCACTGAAACTTTAGGTCCCACCGCAGAGCCCACATATGCCACCTGGCATGATGTATCAGCAGGATGCAGGAGGCCATCAGGCCCAGGAACCGAAGGGTCATCCTGACTGAATCCCGGGATAGAGGCTGAATGATCGGAATCAGAGCCTGAATATCCCGGACCCGCTGTTCGGCAGGATAGACCCGAAACCGTTCCAAATTAAGAACCGCTTCGATGAATTGGAGCTTCTGAGAGGGACTCCGGTGCGACTTCGGCACATTGATGGAAAACCCCAGCAAATGCAGGAGGTCGCCGTAGTCTGGAGGTGGGAGACGACTGTTTGGGGCAACCCCGCCTTCAACAACCTGTCATCTAGATAGGGGAAGACTGAGAACCCCGATCTGCGCAGATAAGCTGCGACCACCGCCATCACTTTTGTGAACACCCGAGGGGCGCTGGTAAGGCCAAAGGGGAGCACGGTAAACTGAAAGTGCTTGTGGCCTATCATGAACCGCGGATAACGCCGGTGGACCGGCAGGACAGGAACATGAAAATAGGCGTCCTGCAAGTCTAACGCTACCATCCAGTCTCCTGGATCGAGAGCAGACAAGACCTGAGCCAAAGTCAACATCTTGAACTTCTCCTTCCGGAGGAAGCGGTTTACGTTCCAGAGGTCCAAGATGGGACGCAGACCCCTTTGTCTTTCTTGGGGGCCAGAAAGTAGTGGGAATAACAACCACTCCCTACTTCTGGCCCAGGAATGCACTTGAAGGGCCCCTTGGCCAAGAGGGCCGTGACTTCCTGCTGGAGAAGTGCCAAGTGTTCCCCCTACATGCGGTGGTACTGAGGTGGCATGGCTGGAGTGGTAGACTGAAAGTGAAGGGATTAACCCTCATGGACGATCTGCAACATGTAATAGCATGCCAGTGGGGGAGGTGATGGTGGATCCTGACACCCACTGGCGTGGAGTGCCCCACAAAGCTCGGATCAGGAAGGTTTGGAGGTAGAAGCAGAGGGGTAGAAGTGGACTGACCCCCACGTTAATTCCCAGACCCGACCCTGCAGAGACAGCGTCCACGCTGAGGCTGGTTCTGCACAGGCTTGCTGAAGGAACGTATCTGGGCGCCCCTTCCGTGGCCACGAAAGGAACGAAAACAAGGAGTGGCTGGGCTTCTCGTGGAAAGACCTAAGGACTTGGCCGTGACCCGTGAGTCCTTAAAAAGCTCCAGCGCACTGTCGGCTTTGTCGCCAAACAGGCGAGTGCCATCAAAGGGCATGTCCATGAGTGAGCTTTGGACATCTGGCGAGAACCTGGTAAATCTCAACCAGGAGTGGCGACGAAGCGCAACATTCGTAGAAATGGCTCTACCTAGTGAGTCCGCGGTGTCCAAACCACTCCGAATGGTAAACTTAGCCGCATCTTTACCCTCGGCACCAGCTTGAGACAGCACAGCTTGGGTCTCTTCAGGACACTCAGGCAACATCTGTGCAACTGTATCCCATACCGCGTGGGAATAGCGGCCCATTAGGCATGCAGTGTTCACCGACCGCAGCCCTAAGCTGGCCGAAGAGAACAACCGCTTGTCGAACTCCTCCAGCTTCTTAGAGTCTTTATCCGGCAGAGCCATGGGAAAGGCACTCTGGGACGTCGAAGCTTCGATGACCAGGCTCTCAGGTGTAGGATGAGTGGTCAGAAAGGCAGGGTCACCCGGCACCGGGCGATGATGCCTGGTGACGTTCTTATCCACAGGGGCCCCTGTAGCCCGCCGTGACCAAGTGCCCAGGAGGAAGTCAATGAGGGCGTCATTAAATGGAAGCAGGGGCTCCAACAAAGTGGACACCGCCTGGAGCACCTCAGTGAGGAGATTAGGGCCACCGTAGGGAGATCAAGGTTGAGGACCTCAGCTGCCCGACGGAGCACCATTGTGTAAGAAACGCCCTCCTCCATGGTCGGCCGAGGAGAGGCAAACCCCGGGTCAGTGGAGACATCAAGGCTGCCGGCCTACTCTAACTCGTCCACCCAAACCTGCTCAGAGTCCCACTGACGAGCAAGAGGGTCCTCGGACCCCTCCCAGTCATCCTCTGCTGTATGTGGGACAGACTGCGGCGGCAGGGCAGGGACCGGGGAAGGAACAAACCGCACCGGGAACGGTGCCGGATGGGGTCGAACCGGCGCCGTGTCCCAATCCGGATCCAAGGTAGAGACAAAATTGTCCTGGAACCTGGGCAGGGGCGGAACAAATGGCATCCACCACGGCACCGGAGGCGGAGCCGGCAGCGTGGGACCTTGGGGCGCCATGGCCGGAGCCAGTGGCGCAGGATCCTGCGGCGCAGGAGCTTCCACCAGCGCCAACGGCCCTATAGGATCCTAACACAGGACCGCGGGGCCCAAGGGTGTGCCGGCAGGAGCCCGAGGCCTAAACAGGCGGTCCATGGTAGCAAGAAATTCTTGCACCTGTGCAGGAGTTGCCGACGGACCCGGATAAGGGGGTAGACCACGGGACTCCCAGGCTCCGAAGGAGCCTCAGGGGCAGAAGCCCTGCCCCCCATGTCCACATCCGAGGACTGACGGGGGGACGTCGGAGAGCGACAACCTTTCTTCAACTTCTTTTTGTGTCGTCTCTTACCCGAATCGGAGGGTGAAGACTTGGAGCCCGAGGAGCAATGATGGTGGCCCCGCGAGTGTTCTCTGGAGCGGACCCTGGACCGTGAACGGCACTGGGATGAGTTGCGGACCTCAAGCAGCTTCCGGCACCGCACCCTCAAGGCCTTTGGGGCCATGGCCAGACAGTCCATACAGGACCGGGAGTCAGGTTGCTCTCCAGGCAGTAGAGACAGACATTGTGGGGGTCCGCCACCGGCATATTGCAACGGCAGGCCCCACAAGACTTAAAACCAGGCATCCCTACGTGCACCAGAGTAAACTCACAGGAGACAAAAGTCTCAAAAAGATAGTAAAAAAGTGACTAAGGTAAGTGCTCTAACCGTATCTGAGCTTACTGGCGCGGAAACAGAAAGAACTGACGTCAGCCCGCATGGGTGGCGCCTAAGTAGTCTCCGTCACATTATCTCGGCGCATAAGATGCCAGCGATGGACGCGGGGCCGCACGACACCACCTACTGACGCACAGAGGTACTGCTAGCGAAAACATTCTGGATCCAGTCTGACGCCTGGGGATATTCTAAGGGAAGGATTCTAACACTAACGTGTGTCTTTCAGATAAATTGGTTCATTCAACTTATGTGTATGAAGAAATGATAGCACAGCATCCTTTTTAAGGCTGATGCTCGCTGAAGATACAGCAATTGCATTGCCTCTGTCATAGATTTTCTAATGTGCTTTTCTTTGCATATTTAGGTCAGACAATTGACGATCATGGTCTACTGTTCTCATGAAGTAAGTATGTGATCTCTAGCGGAGAAGGTAAGATCATTTTAACTTTTTTATCTTATATGGTAAACTGAGTCAGAATACAAAATATGTTTCTTAAAGTCTTAAACATTATAACCTTTGACTTGTTAGCTTTAGAAGTGCCTTATTTCAGTGACACCAACACAAAATCACTATGTGTTTCACCATGAGCAGCAGCCTCCAGGTGTAAAGCATTTCTTCCTTCATCATCCCTTAACTACTCACACTGAACACATCTGGAGCTAGTTTCCCCACCAGGGGAAACTAGAAAAAAAGGATGTGCTTCACAAGTTGCCATAAGGTAAATTGAAACCTTACAAGTCAAATAAAAACCTAAAATACTCTACTTTATTGTTACGGGTCGGATCAAAAGAAAAGGGGCATGCATATTTACTGCCTATGCATGCACTTCATTGCATACTTTATATAAATAGAACACCGCAAATAGCTAAAGAAAACTGGTGAGGTGAGTCATGTCACCTTGATGAAAGCCACAAACCAATTTAGCAGTAGAGGCCGGTGGTGGGAGTGCTGCGGGGCAGTGAGGCGGTGGGGGGTAGTCAACTATGGAATATGGCCGAACAAAGGTAAGTAAACAAATAAATAAATAAAACAAATTTTGTTGCACGCGCTGCATTGCATTTGGCAATGCAACGCACACAATGAAATTTCTTTTATTTATGTATTTGTTTTCTTACCTCTGTTCGGCGGTATGCTGTAGTTTACTGCCCCCACCCTGCTCCTACCACGCCCCGCCCCACCACCCTTCAGCACTCCCACCACCGCCTGCTACTGTTATTTAGGCCTTTGAGAGTAGAGCTGAAACATGTTGGACAATGAAGGATTATAGAACGTTTGTATCCTAAACACCCCTTGTTAATTAGTTTCATCATCCCCCACCACTCAGCAAATCAAGGGATTTTTAATCTGTAGCTACGCCGCTTAGTACTTTTCTTTTAAGAGCTCCCTGGAACAAGGTGGAGCCCACTCTAACCTTTAGGAGTCAGGGTGTACCCGATGATCAGGCATAAAACTACTAGAGTGTGTGAGGGTTATTTAAAAAAAAAGAATTTCCTTTCCTGTGCCAAGTGACGTGGAGTCAGGTTAGGGCGAGCCCTCTCCCATCAAGCCACGTTGCTCTGATTTAGTTCAGGAGGACTTATCCCCCCTCCTTCCCAAAAGGTGAAAGAACCTCTGCACCCTCCAGTACTGGTCAGTGGTTCCCCACCACTCCCAGTTCTAGTTTATAACTATGAGTACCAACACCTGGAGGACCAGGGACACCAGGATGAGAATGATCAGAACGATAAGAGGCAAGAAGTCAAGGACCAGGACCATGGGGACCAGGCAGTATTGGAAACCAAAATCAAACCTGGAAAAAGGTTTCAAACAAGCCCCACACTGTTAGAGACCACAACTAAAATTGGGCCAGGAGGGCACAGTTGGGTTATGGCTGCAAATCCTACTTTAAAAGCACTCCGATAATCCGCATTCCACCAGGTAAACGCCAAAGTGGCAGAAAAGACATTTGGTCCTTGGACCACATAGAACAAGGGAAAGACTAAGACTGCCAGGAGCATGACCATAAGAACCAACAAAGGGACCAGGACTGAGAGGAGGACCAAGAAGAATGACAGGACCAGGAACAAGAAGATCGGAATGGGCTGGGGGCGTGGCCAGCTGCCTAAGATGGCGGTCGCAGTCTAGTGAAGCTCCGGACCCTGGGGGGGACAATATTCTGAATATCACCGCACCACGTCTATGCAATGAGGCCTGGGGGCTTCGGAACCTCCCCGTCGCAGTCAAGATACAGTGTTCACCCCCGGAGTGATGTGGCGGTAACAGAACAGCGATCTTGGAAGCCAGTGACGGAGTGTGGCCTATTCAGTGAGAGCTGAGGGCGCTGAGCCGGACTGAGACCCGCGCCGCTCTGATCGGGAGGAACTCTGGAGGGCGCGCCTGTGTCTGTGGGCCACACCGATCAGCACGCCTGCATTTGCCAAGTGAGAGGGGACTAGCATCTCACTACGGAGTGGTGGGGGATGCAGTGCCAGCGACTCGAGCTGAGAGCGGTAGGCCTTCACTGCCTTCCATATTCTGTGCGCGGTCTGCCGTCTCCTCTACGCGGCCTGCAGGAATCCCGAGGAGCTGCGCAGCGGGGGAGCCGAGTGCAGAGGACAGCCTGAGCTGTCGGCAAGGGGAGGCAGAGGCTCCTCAGCGGTGACGGAGGACAAGCTAATAAGTGTGTTTTTCTCTCCCCCCTCTCCTCCGCACTAAAGGACGTGTGTATTTTGTGGAGCTCCGTGAGACACCCAACTGTGCAACGGCCCCCCCGGGGGCTGCAGAATGCACTCGGATGCAGCGTGACACCGAGGGTGACAATCCACAAGGGACAGACAGTACCAGCAGACTTGAGGGCACAGCAGAGCATTACATAGCGAGAAGGAGTGGATACAGGACTGATCACTGACGAATAGAGTGCCGGTCCTCGGTGGGGGGGCCCATAACATCAGCATCAACACTTGCAGCTGAGAGGATATTGCGATGAGCAGACCAAGGGGCAAAGTTTTAGACACCAGCTTGTCAGCAGGGGGTGCCCCCAGGACTACAGCGACAGGGGGCCGGGCACTTTCACCACAGACCCTACTGAGCCCCACATGGAGAAGCTAGACTTAATATTGAAGGCGATCCACGACTCCAAGAAGATAATGGAACAGCAAATAGGGGCCCTGATCACTGGCCTTACTCTATTAAGGGCAGACCACGGTAAACTCGCCGAAACGGTGCGGGATCATGACAAGGCACTGACGAGCATAGAACCCCAACTCACGGAACAAGCGATGCAAATTAAACAACTGCAACACCAAGTTACTGGATTCCAGGACCGGGTTGAGGACGCGGAGGGACGCAAACAGACGTAATAACGTCCGTGTTATTGGTCTGCCAGAATGAAGCAAAGGAATGAGACTAGCGGACTTCATGGAAGCATGGTTCAAAGAACATGTTGCCCCTAAAGTCTTGTCCCCATATTTCTGCGTGGAAAGAGCGCACCAGATACCGACTGGCGCACAAAGAGTGGGGGCCCGCCCCGTGCCCCTTGATCGTCAAAATCCTGAACTACAGGGACAGAGATATGTTACTCCAGAAAGTGAGGGAAAAGACAACCATCCAATTTGAAAACCAGCGGATCTCACTATACCCGGACTATACGATTATGGTACAGCGGCAGCGGACCACTTTCCAAGCAGTAAAGAAAAAACTACGGGTGGCTCAACTCAAATATGCCCTATTATTCCCTGCCCGGCTCAAAGTCATCCATGATAAGCAATCTTATTTCTTTGACAGCCCCACCGATGTGGAAGAATGGCTCGAGGTAATGGACCTAGACCATAGTCAAGAGAAACTATCCATCTCGGTGAGACAAGACCCAGTACAATCACAACAACAGCTGCCCGGAGGACGGGGAGGGGGCTCGAGGAATTCCACAAGATTGGGCCCGTCCCCGGCCCAAAAGAAGATGGACAGAGAGGAGGCGTTGGCGGTGGCTGGATCCTTCCGTGAGGACAACAGATTTCAACGGACTCGGAGGACAGTACTGTGCACTCGGATTCAGAACACAGTATTACCCTTTTTCCCTTGGCGACGCCACAAACAGGAGATGGCCTGCTGGATAATTGAGAGATGGTCGTGACCTTTCTCACACATCAGGATCGCAGAACAGTTGACTACTCGGACACGGTCATGATATCAATCGCTGACCAGTATCCTTTTTGTTCAACCTGATGATATGTGCATGTAAAAAATTTGATGATACCAATATTATGTACTGTTCTAACATGGTCTCTCCTTAGGTATGCATTGATGGATAATCTAGAATAGTGTGATCCCACGTATTTGTACCCACTACCCGGTACTCGTAGGCATCATGTTATAGCGGACCCCCCTGGTCTCCAACATGGACACATCTATTGTAGAATGCACTACTGAATATGACTTAAGAAGTATGATCCCCCCCTGGGGCTCAGTAGAGCCACAATGTACACCCATTTTATCAGCAGTACGGCGTGCTGCGCTTACCCCCCACAAAGTGCAGGCACTGTTCTATGCCTTTTGTATGTTTACGTTCATGTTTGGTTCAGCATTGTTTATTGGCTGTGCCGTTTGCAAGGGATGGGGTCTTCCTGGTCTGCATTTACCCATGGGCTCGGCGCTGTACGGAGAACAACACATGTCTTGCATATGTTATGTTATGTTATGTTATGAGCATTTATTACGCGCGCAGCTGCTCCAGCAAAGGAGCGTCCTGGCGCCCGACAAGGTAACAACATAACACAGCTTAAAAAGGGCAGAATAAAGAGAAGACAAATTAAGGAAATAGAAAGGTCTTAACGGCCCTACGAAATGAGAACAGATCACCAAGGGCACGTATCTCTAAAGGAAGTGAATTCCACAAAGCCGCAGCATGTACTCAAAATGAGCGGCCGCCAACACGGCTACGCTTAAACCGGGGGGACTACTGCAAGTTCAAGGTCCGATGAACGTAGAGAGCGGACCGGAGCATAGAGAGACAAGAGATTCAGAAGAATCTGGGCAGGAGAGCTCTTGAGGATCTTGTGAGACAAACAGAGCACTTTAAATTGAATCCTCTGCTTAATCGGCAGCCAATGAAGAGAGCGCAAGGTGTTGGCAGCGGAACAAAACCTGGGTAACCCCACAACTGCTCTGGCGGCCGCATTTTGCATGCATTGAAGACGAGTGATTTCGGCCTGATTTGTCCCTACCAGAAGGGAGCTGGCATAGTCGAGCCGAGAGATCACCGTCGCCTGCACCACAAGCTGCCTGGTCGAGGCGTCAAAATTTTTTAACACAGGTCTTAAGCCGCGCAAGATGCCGAAGCAGCAAGCAGCAGTACGCTTTGTGTGGCAGACAAAGCTGAGGGTAGGATCTAACCACACCCCGAGATTTTTTATCTCCGAGACCGGAGTCGGGTGGGACCTAGCTCTGAAGGCCACCACATATCGCCCCAGAGTTCCGCTTGCTTGCCGAAGATCATAATTTCCGTCTTTTTTGCGTTCAACTGGAGACAGTTGGAAGTCATCCAGCTGGCAACCGCCCGTAGTCCATTCTGGAATCTTGGGGCATCCAAACCTGAATCCCCGCTGAGCGTGACCGCCAGCTGAGTGTCGTCGGCGTAAGACACCATAGTCATACCCCACCGCTTGACGACCTCAGCCAGCGGCCTCACGTAAAGATTGAACAACGTGGGGCTCAGCGAGGATCCCTGAGGGACCCCAAGATCCAGAGGGTAGAATTTAGACTGATGGGGCGGGACGGCCACGCAAAAAGATCGGTCAGCAAGAAAGGAGCGGAACCACTGGAGAGCAGGGCCGACGACGCCAGCTTCCTCCGTGGGGGTGCAGAAGAATCCTGTGCGAGACGGTGTCAAAGGCGGCGCTAAGATCTAACAAACCGGCTTAGGCACATACAACCTACTGACCTGGAATATACGGGGATTAGGAGCCGTAAGCAAACAACACAGAATACATGCTTACCTTCTTAGGAGGAAAGCACAGATAGTGTTTTTACAAGAGTCCCACCTGATGGAGACAGAAGCCGCAAAAAGGGCGGAAAAATTGGGGAGGCCGACTGTATACTGCTAATTATTCAACCTTTGCTAGAGGGGCGGCTATTTGGATCCACCATGGAGTCCCATTTGTGGAAGTGGACCGACGTGTAGATGACAATATATACTTTTGAAGGGCACCTTAGATGGTCTGCCAGGAATACTTGGTAGTATATATGCGCCGAATTTCGATCAAGACAAATTCCTCTCTGGTCTGGGCAGGGATACCATTCCCTGGATACTGAGGGTGACTCCAATACGGTCCTGGACATTGACTTAGACAGATCTCATCCACCACTACACGGAGCCAGTACACATAAACAGGCTGAATTTCTGCACACTTGGATGCAGGGCTGGGGACTCATAGATGCATGGCGAATGCTTCATCCCATACACAAGTAATATTCCTTTTACTCCCCGGTACATCAGCTTCATACCAGACTTGATAGATTTCTTTGCTCTCCCACAATAGCTACACAGGTACATCTATATATTGAGCCAAAACTTTCTCAGAACACAATCCCCTAGAAGTTACCCCAACATGGGGCAGGGTACCGGCCCGGTTCCAACTTGGAAACTATGGCCCCAATTCCTAGAGGATGCCCCCTTTCGGACCCTATTATTGGGTACTATTAATACCTACTTCACAGACAACTGGAATACAGCCTCCTCCAACCTCATAGATTGGGAAGCATTCAAGGTGGTGGTTCGGGGCTCGGTGATTGGTACCACTGTAGGGGTACGCCAATAAGCACACAAAAGACTTATAGAGACAGAATCCCTGATGTCAGAGTTGGAGCCGGTCGCGACAACTGATGAGGACAAGAGGGCATCTCTTCAGAAGGCCCGTATTAAACATGCAGAGACTCTAGAAACACTTCGACTCATGGATTACCGAGCATATACGCAGCAGAAACACACGGACACAGACAAATCAGGAACATTACGAGCACAATTACTTAAAAACAACCTGGAAACACCTGTGAACACGTGTATCCGCTCACCACAGAGGGGACTGATCCATACACAATTAGAAATGAATGAAGCATTTTGTAAACACCTCAGTACTCTGTATGCAGCACCAGCTCCAATAGAAGAGAGTCTGATAGACGCTTTCTTCGATGGTTTACAGCTTCCCAGGCTCAAAGAAACTACGCGGAAGAGCCTTTTAGGCCCCATCACCCAACAGGAAATAAAAGTAGCAATCAAAGGCCTTAACCGCAATAAAACCCCGGGCCTAGACGGCCTGCCCGTCAAATTTTACGCTATATATTCGGAGGTTTTAACGCCTAAACTAGAGGAGTTATATAAAACAGCTTGGGAGGCTGGTAGATTACCGCCATCCACGATGCAAACTATGGTGGTGTCGTTCCCAAAGCCCGGAAGAGACAGCACTGAGATGTCCAAATATAGACCACTGTCGTTACTGGCTACCGAATACAAGGTTCTTAGTAAGCCATTAGCCAATCGTCTGGTTCCCGCTCTTTCTATTCTCATACACAGTGATCAATGTGGGTTTCTTCCTGCACGTAGCACCTCACCCAATATTAGGAGACTCCACCATGTAATGAGGGCTGTTCCCAGTGACTATGACAAGGCAGGATGTCTGGCGTTAGATTTACGTCAAACGTTTGACTCCATAACATGAGAGTTCATGTGTGCAGCCCTGCGCGTTATGGTCTCCCCCAGGATTTTATGAGATGGATACACCTACTCTATGCTTAACCGACTTCGAGAACACGTACGGGACGGTATATAGCCCCGGAATACGCAATACACAGAGGTCCTAGGCAGGGGTGCCCGCTTTCCCCTCTCCTGTTTGTGCTTGCGTTAGAACCACTGGCCATAGCTCTGAGACGATCGTCTGGAGATCTGGGAATCCCCATACAGGATAATACCCACCTCGTCTCCATATATGCAGACGACATACTCAGATATTTACGTGACCTAGACGGTGGGACGGTTTCGCTCCCTGGTGTTTTTTCCGTGTTTGAGACTATATCAGGGCTGGCGATTAATGCAGGAAAGTATCATGCCATTTATTTCCAAGAGGGTATTCGCCCAGACAAACCCCCATTTGGTACCTTACGGATTCCCATGGCATTAGATACATTTAAGTACTTGGGTATTGACGTGTACAGGGCTCATTTAGACCTCCTAGAAGGTAATTTAATGAAGACCATAGCTTTACTGCGCTCTAGTATTTCCTTCTGGACATCCCTGCCGCTGTCCGTGATGGGTAGGGTAGCCATCTCCAAGATGGTAATGCTACCCCAGCTCTTATACTTCTTCGTCAATTTGCCCCTGATGGTGCCCCTGACCACATTTCACACTCTAGACACACTTGCTGGAACTCATATGAGGCGGAGGCAGGTGAGGGGTTTAAGAAAACCTCCCATCTCCATAGAATGGGATATCATGCTAGCGGAAATCACACAAATGGATATCCCACTTACATTTCCGGATCCAATCTCCTGATTACGTAGCCACTTAACACATAGCCAGCACCAAAGAGGATAAACGACGAGGGAAGGCCCATGGTACGCCAGAGATGTAGGTTGGAATCCAAGTTCGTTTAAGAATATGTTACAGAATAACTGGAGACACACAGACAGACCAGGAAGAGGGGAGGGAGAGCGAGGGGGTAAGTAACTTAGTTAGGGAATAAAAGTATAAATACATGTCAAGGTACATTAGAGATGTAAACGGTTTATTGGCGAGATAATGCACGTTACATTCATAGAGTTGTCATTTTCAAACCATGTAAATAATGGTTGGCGAGGATTGGAGTATGTATATCCACTTATGGAGAAAGATGTGTTGATATTACACCTAAAATGAAAATGCCAAGAATCATTGTTATACTGGAATGTACTTTGAACAATGGCAAAATAAAGTTTGTTACAAGAAAAAAAGATCGGAATGGGCAGGACCTGGAGGAATAGATAAAAGGGCAAAAAGGACCAGGTGTGCATCGCCTATCGGGCTCAAAGGGTTTCAGCCCCCCCGTCGTGTGTGGCAGCCCGGGCTGAGATAACTTCTCGGGCACACACACAGCTGCACCCAAATACTTCACAGGTCTTTAATAGACCATTTGCATGTTAATGAGGCTTTGTTGTTTCCCCCCTTTCTTAAAGCCCCTGCATCTCCACTCTGCCTATGGCTAGAAGAATTTGCCCCCCCTGAAATCTTTTATCAGCCCCCCCTCCGAAATTTGGCTCAAGTTGCACCTCTGTCCAGGAGTACATAAGGATCAATACGATTATGGCCAGGAGGTCCAAGGCCAAGATTACCATGAGGTTTAAAACCAAGGATAGGGAAGGGACCAGGGCGGCACTGTCAGTAAGTGTACTGGGGGGCTACGGCGAGAAAAACAGGTGGACCTGGGTCAAGTGGACCAGTGTTGGGAGAAATAGGACCCTGAGGACAGGACCAAAGGGACTTGTACCAAGGACAACCAGTACCAGGAGTTCCAGCATCAAAACGATTAGGACAAAGAGAACTGGGAGGAGCAAAATGGGCAAGAACAGGATCAGACAAAGGAGGACCAGGTACTGGGCAAGGAAGACTGAGAATGGGACCTGGAGGTCCATGTACCGGAAAATCAAGACCTGAATGATGTGGACCAGAACAATTAGGAGGATCTTGCCAGGAAGATCAGGACCACAAGGACTAGTACCGGATATCCAAAGAGACAAAACCAAAGGAACCATGACAAGAAAGACCAGGAAGATAAAAGCCAATAGGATCAGGACCATGGAGACCAGGTTGAAGGGACAGGACAAGGTGGACCAGGTGAAGGACTGGAAGGACCATGAATAGCACCAGGACATTGAGTAGAACCAAACCCAGAAGTACCAGGATCAAATACACCGGTAGCAGGACCAAGAATTCCAGCAGGACCAAAACCTGAAGGACCTGTTCTGGACCAAGAACAGGAGGACCAGGAGAAGAACTAAAGGAGGAGGATGACCAGGAAGCAGGTCAGATGGATGAGTATGATGACCAGAAGTAGGGTTACCAAATAAGGGAGGAGGAGAGGGACATGAGAACTCAAAGGAACAATAGTGGGAGGACAGGGATCAGGGCAACTTTACATTTTAGTGACCGGTGTGAGTACGGTAATGGTACTGTGGGTAATTCAGAAACTGGAATGGGACATTTACATTGTTTGGCACTGTGGACAATGGTATCTTGGCACATACAATATATAATCTTGTCTGTGATTAACTATGTAGCTAAAAAACATTGACAGTGAGAGAAGTTGGCCTGGTATATGATGTCCACTAATTAAAGTGGGCACCTTGCACCAGTCCAAACAACCTTTAAGGTGATTTAAGAGGTCAAAGATAACCTTAGAAAGCTGTCCAAGTGGTAGAGGTGGAGAGCAGCCTTCAGGCTTAGTCTTGAAGGAATGTTAAGCAGCTTGTTAAACCAGAATGCAATCTTATTGTATTGGTTAAATGAAATGAGAACCACACAGTAGTTATAAGAATATATATTTATTATTATAACACACCTCACATTATCTGCTACACGCAAATAAACACAAAGTACACAATACTGTAGCACAGAATCATTCTTAAGTAGCACTAATACACAGTGGGATCCTGGGGGAAACCAAACCATATACTAAAAATAGTGGTATAAGAACCACGACTCGAGTCAAGACAGTGTCTAGAGGATGTAGAATCGCTGGGATCCCAAGGAACCACCCAAGGTGAGTAAGGAGGGACCCCATGGAGGACGAGTGCAGTGTGAGAACACAACCGCATGCTACGTGCAATTCAATGGGAGAGTCGCAGTTGTAGTTTTAAACTTTAAGGACCCTTCCCAGTGGATTACGAGGAAACCCTTTGGAACATAGAAAGTTGGAGAGCCACCCCACCCGTGGATACCAAAGTACCAGAGTTACCTATCCCAGGGAAGCGGGTGCATAGGGCTGAAGTGGCGTCAGAAACCGCTGTCGTTCTCAATGGTAGACTTCAAAGAAATGCCACTGCTGGGAAGAAAACGAGTGTCCGGTGGAACACACAGGTGGATTCTTGATGGAATAAACCTGACAGCAGAGGGGACAGAGTCTGGGTCACTCAGGAGTGACCAGGGACTCGGTAGACGAAAGCCCACCGATGTCGGGTGCTTCAGGTGCAAAGAAGGAGACCTTGACTCTACAGCTGCAGGGACCAGGAGACATTGAGGACGACCAGGAGCCGGATACAAGCTGTTCCATGAAGGAGGTTGAGTGCTGAGGGGTCGGTGTCCGGCGGGAGCACCGACAAGCCTTGGCAGCGGCAACCGACGAAGAAGGTCAAATAAGGTTAAGGTCTAGGACCAGCAAGGACCAGAGGACTCACCACAGCAAGGGGAGTCAGGGCAGGACTGGAGCAACCAGGGGAGCCCAAGAAAATCAAGATTGTCCCTCAAATGGACCCACAGTCCGAAGGCACAGGAGTCACGAGGGGACCTCAAGCAGTTTTACAGAACCATAGCTTGCAGGACAGAGTGTGAGGAGGCTTGTGTCCTTTGTAGGAAATGTGCGCAGAGGTTGGGTCTATCGATAGCCCAATGCTTAGTTGGGAAACGCCAACAAGCATATGCACTTGCAAAAGTATGCAGTACATAGGGATTCGGGTTATGCGTTCCCCACGAGGGATACTGGCCTCAAACTGGAAGAAAGGGTAGCTCGACCTCAAGTAACGTAGAAACCCACCTCCTGTGTTGCTGGAGCCTTCAGAGTCCGCAGGAGCTCAGGATCAGCAGACTGGTCAGTTGTGTTACGGTGCCTGGGAATGCAGGGGAGTGATTTCTTCACTCCAAGGGAGATACTTCAGATATCCTTGATGCTTCACAGGTCTAGCACGGGATCTGTATGGTGCACAGCCACAGACGATGCTTTGGACGGAGAGGGAGATGGAGATGGGCCCAGTCGAAGTCCAGAGTGTCCAGACGGTCGAAGTTCAGTGGTTTCTTGATCTGAATCTTGTCCACGTAAAATCTTGGGTCCTACAGCCAGGTAAGCCCTTTTGAACCCACTGGAGAGGGTTGGACAGATTCAGGGAACCCTCCCAGAGGAGGGTCAGGACAGTGGGGAGGATACTCCCATATCCTTTGTCCAGTATCGCGCCAGAGCAGGAGCCAATGGCTCCCAGGACTGGTTTGAACTTGACTATGCACAGGGACACCAAGTGGGCCCCAGATGCAGACTTTTAGTGACTTTGGAAGAGCACCCACCCAGCCGTAATACACTAAATCCTGTCTGGGAGCTGGTCACACCTCCCTGTGACAGGATGCCTATTGTCCAGCCTTCCCCTGCTCGAGCTTGGCTCAGCAGCAGCAGGACCGAAATGTGTCGGTGGTTGGCAGCAACCATTTTGCGCTGCCCGGGTCGAGAAGGCTGGTACTGCGAAGATCAGTGACTCCACAAAGCTTGCTTCAGAAGGATGGAATCATACCTTCCATACAGGTTACCTGTGTGCAGGTATGATTCCAAGGAGTTTGATACCAAACACAACATGGTTTGTTGCAGCCATTTTCGAAATAGCATTTTATGCGAGGATATAATGTACCTCTACCTATATGTCTGGCGGCGTCACCGACAACTCGGGAGAATGGTCTCCGAATGCTGCAGAGGGGCTCTGCACATGCAGGGACACCCTCTCACGTACAACCCAGCACTCTGCCTTCAGGATTGTCAAGGCCTGCTAGAGGGGTGACTGATAGGTTTTAAGTGTAGTGACCTATAGATATAGTAAATCTATAGCTAAAGTAAGAGGTGCATGCACCATCTTACACAGGCTGTAATGGCAGACCTGTAGTTCCATTATGCATTGCCTCTCATGGGTGACATTGTAGTGTAGTTCCTATTTTCCCAATAGGCTCTGCGCATTGGAATAACATAAACGATAGTTTAGACGTAGGACTGAGGTCGACTAGGTCTCTATTGAATATGTTAGACTTAATTAGGTTTGCCAGCTAGCTCAGAGGTCACTAGAAACTTTCTCGAATGAACAGGGAGGAGTTAACTTCCCTGATTAGACAAGAAGGGATTAGCTTCTGACAACCGCATAAACATGACAACTTTGCTCCCCCAGAATAAGGAGTATATCTCCAGAGTCGTGTGAAAACAATAGATAGCTATTTCACTCAGTCAATCGTGCATACTTAGTTTCACCAGAGTGCAGAGAAATAGAGAGACGGGCGTTTTCAATAAAAGGTGGTATTTATTGAGCAGTCTTCTTTCTCATGCAAGAGAAGTGAATTGCTACAATTGCAATACTTGTCATAAAGTAAAGTGCGTACAGTAAAAGGAGTATTATGAAATAATACTTAAAAGCATTGATATGGTTTCTGAGCCATATGATACTTAAAAGGTAAAAAAAATATATACAATTACATACAATGATAAAAGTTGACTAAACTTACTCAACTGATGTTTCTAAATATGCCTACCCCAGTGTACCTAACCTAAGCCTAGTACGTGGGAAGGAGTAAAGGAGTTTTTAAGTTAAGTTAGTTTTGCCAAGAATCTGACTCAAGAATTCTCTAAGGATCTAATCAGCTCCGTACCTTGGTTTTAGAATGAAGGAGGTCTTGTATCTCGCTCTCAGGACTCGATCTCCCAGTAACCCGCAAGGGTGACTGGAAACACTGGAGCTGGATTTTCTCGGCAGGAGAAAAAGACAGCGTCTTTCTCAGTGCGTCAAATAGGAGGGACGGCTTCCTTCGGCACTCACATCAGCTGGGCTTCGGATAAGTAGATAGCCGCTCTGCTCCAAACTACCGTGTGCTGCCTAAGGCAAACGCTGGTATATTTATACCTGGAAAGTGCCGTGTTTGACGTAAGGTTGGACATAAGATGTCAATAAAAGATGTCACTAAGAACTGGCCGTTCTTTCGGACTCGCAGGAGTTCTAGGACAAATCAAAACAAAAGCATGGGCAATTCCCAGGTTCCTGGAGGTTTGGTTTGTTGAAAGAACTTGTTGTACTTTCTAGGAGTCTAAGGAAGTAGACTTGCCCTATTTAGATTGCATTGGCTATTACTAAATATGGATATGATTCTTATGCCTTTATAAGGGTATGATTTGTTATAACCACATAAGGGCATAAATCGGGAATATTTAATTAGGGTCCTAGATACGTTCACAACACCCACTCCACTTATAATGTCCATCATTACTAAATACTAAGCAATATATAAATATATAGGTATGCATGTGTTTTCCAGCCCACCCCAAAATACATCAAATGCATTTGAAATGGTATAGATCCACGAAATGAGTATTATACTGTATGCTTTCAAGCAGTGGTATCATTCAGATAATGCAAATATAAATATCAGCTGAATGAATTGCGAAAATTACATTTATGAAATGGCTCTTCATGGTGGTAGGAAAGCGCCCAAAAACATACAGAACACAGCCTTTCTCTTGTAATGGTGTTGTCTTGTCAATTGTTCCTGTATTTACGTACCTTGGCGTAATCTTTGATCTAAAGGGAAGCTGGGCCCCTCAAATTAATGCGAAATGCCTTTCGGTTGCCAGATCGTCATCTGCTTTAATGGACTTTGTTAAGCGGTTAGGATCCAGGCCTATGGAGGCACTTTTAACCATTTATAAATCGAAATGTATATCTATTGCATTGTATGGGGCCTCATTATGGGGATATTTGCAACAGGAAAAACTGCAAAAAATAGAGAACAAGTTTTTAAGGAATCTCTTAGCGGTTCCCCAATCAACGCCTGTGTATACTATTCACACCGAGTTGGGACTGAGCTTCATTTCCGACCTTATTCACTTAGCCCCTATAACGTGCTGGGTTAAAACTTGGGCCCAACAAGGAGATTTCATTGAACCATGCCATCCTAAAAGACGTAATGGCACTTGATAAAGTAAATAAAATACCCTGGCTATGCTACATAAGAGATGTCTTTGCTAAACTGGGACGACCAGAGCTTTTTCATTCCCCGCACTTGCTGCATAAAAATGATCTGAAGTGGGTTAAGACGAACTTTATGAGGATTGTAGAGCAAGAACGAGAACAGGTGGAAATGTATAAACCCCTTGTGAGAGCCAATTATGTTCTGAAAACTTCTCCACAAATAGAACCATACCTCAGAATTGTATCTATTCCACAGCATAGACATCTCCTGATCAGATTTAGATTGAGCATTGTTCAATATACTCTAGGTATCTCATGTGTGTGGGGGAAACCAGACCTTACACCTCCTTGTAGCTGTGATAGTGTCTCCCCCCAAAGCCTTTTGCACTTTATCATGTTTTGCCAGCACTTTTCGGACATCTACTGCCTATACTTAGAGAAGCAGGATTCACCTTGGTTAAACCAGCATTGATGTTCTTACAAATGTTAAGTACACCGAGGGTGATGTTTGGGGTTGCCAGCTTCCTGGTGGCTGCTGTTCGCAATAAGAAAAGGAGGGTTGCCCTTATGCAATTGGAGATCTGATTATATCCCTTTTTTTAATGTACAGATTATACCCCTCTGCTAATGAATTGTGAGATTTTTACCCGTGGATGTCCGCATCACCAATACTTGATTTTATGTCTTTTATCATGTATAATATTGTATACTATGTATGATTACATATTTTAATGTATTTTCTTAACATTGCTGTGTGTAATATAATTGTGTGATCGCTTTTATGATTTTTATTAATCAAAATAAAGTGCTATTTGACTTGACTTGGCTCTTAATACAGAAGAGAAGGTCGAGACCATTTCATCACGTATTTATACAAGATTGTACATGTGCTAGAGGCTGACGCAAAATATTGTCTCTAGAGTCTCTAGGAATAGAAGCTCTGTTCTCTAAGAATAGTTCTACTTTAAGCAGAGTACCTTGTGCCAAAAAAAAGGTAAATATTTTGGAAGTTGGGAAAAATAATTTTGCTTTCAAGGGAAAAAATAGTTCCAAGTGTTTTCAGCAGTGTTGTTTATAAAAACTTGAAGGCCGAATTCAGAGTTCAGGGAACGCTGTGTGCTCGCTATTTCAAATATTATTCTTGTTGTTAGGAGAGAACATTACCTCAGCTAGACCAGCAAACAATTTGTCTACAACAGTAGGTGAAAGTTGGGCCAACGCTGAAAAATCAGAAATAGTGCATATATGCGATGCATTGCCATCATCGGTGTTCAGATCAGCAATGTTCACAGAAGGTTGTACCTGTGTGCTGCCGCTTTCATCTCGTACTTCACCACCACCTAATCGTAATGGTGAAGTCTCAACGAATGCCGTCATCAGAATCGGTAGCCGCTATCAGGTTCACACTCCACAGGATCCGCCTGCAGCAACAATGCTCCACCTCCGGACCCTCCGAACACCCTGAAGTATAAACACAGGGTGTTCAGACGATACGGTGAGGGAAAAACCCCAAAAGGGGAAAAACCCAGAAAGAACAAAGAGAAGGAGGAAGGGGCAGCAGGGATAAAGAAACTGTAAGACAAAAGTACAAAGGTTAATACAATACTTAACCCTACTCTCATTAAATCTCACTAGTCTAATAACCCCTAGATTCACCTGTAGCAAACGTGCACAAAAACACCCTATTGCTGCTTCTCCCGTCTTCCTTCCATCCTGCACAACACAAAAGAACGTATTACCATCAAGCATTAGCCCTTCATAACTAAAAGCCTTCTTCGTTGATATCAACATACCCCATAGTACAAAAAAGGCTTTGGAGAATAGTTCCAAAATAATCGTTCATTGCACCAGGACTCAAGTAGCACGCCTGTGCATAAATGCTGTAAGGAGATCCACCTTTTGTATATGAAGGTACCAATGTCTCCTTCAGTTCATTGAACACAAATAAGGTAACCCAAACACGGCATGGCGTAGTTACTTCACTACTGCCATCCGCTTTGGTATTTAAATCCACTAATCCAATTGAGAACACACTGTTTCGTGACGGTAGTGCGGAGGTCCGATTCCCCCCCTGCACTCCGCCACTTGCACCTCCGAAATAATGGGTACAGGCTCATGCCAAATGAACTCCTCCTGGCGCGTGCCAAAAGAACACAGTAACTCCCTTTCAATACTCCCTCGCAGCCGCGAGGCAAAGAACAAACAAACAGCGTTGCTCCACTTGTAAAATAAGCGCCAAAACAAATCAGCTGGAAGAACGCGCTAGCCAGTGCGTTAACAATGTTACCGGAATGTAGGCTCTAGACATCTCTAACTGGAACCCTCAAAGCCAACTAGGAAGCACCGGGAGCAGAGGAGCAGCCGCTACCTCCGCCCAACTAGAATCACGAGCACCGATCGTCAGGCTCTGCCCCGGGATATCCTGTGAATCCGCCGGGGATTCTGGGAACAGTAGTTTTGAGCCACAGCTTGCTGGGAAGTGTAGTTTTTAGGCAGGCGCGCTGGTCTTACAACCTGACAGTACGCCCTCCTCCCAAGCGCCTCCTAGGCCCAGGCTTCGCAGGAAACCTAACATGGAAGGATCGCACAGCCCTAGGAGCATGGACGTGATGTACCGGTTCCCATGAATCCTCCTCGGCACCGTAACCCTTCCATGAGACCAGATACCAAAGCACCCCTCTGCGGTATTTAGAGTCACGGATAGACCTCACCTCGTACTCCAGATTCCCGTCACTAGCAACAACAGGAGGCGCAGTTCTGCGTGATGTGAGGGCTTTCTTTAGCAACTGCACATGGAACACCGGATGGATTCTCAATGTGTTAGGCAACTTCAGCTTGTATGCGACAGGGTTGATACGTCGCACCACAGGGTATGGCCCAATGAATCGCGGATGGAAGATACTCCTCAAATTGAAACGAATGTACTTGGTTGAAAGCCACACCTTATCCCCCACCTCGAACTGAGGACCAGGTGTTCGATGCCTATCTTTCCATCGTTTGTACACCTCTTTGGCCTTTAGCAGATGTCTTTGCACCGCTTTATGCACCCTCCTCAATGTCAGTACATGCTCCCTCACAGAGGGCTGGTTAGCCAAATCATCAGGGATATAGATCAGCAAGGTATGAACATCATAACCATAATTGGCCTTGAATGGTGACATGCCTATGGAACTGTGCCAAGAATTGTTATATGCCAGCTCCGCCATCCACAGTAAGTCCACCCATGACTCATTGGCTTCCTTAGAGTAACTTCGCAAATACTTTTTTAATGTCTGATTCAGACGTTCCGTCTGTCCATCTGTTTGGGGATGGAAGCTGGTTGATAACGCTGACTCTATGCCCAATGCACTGCACCACATACGCCAAAAGCGAGCGATGAATTGTGGCCCCCTATCAGACACAATGACTCTCGGAATGCCATGCAAACGAATGACTTGAGATGCCAGTAACTGAGCCGTTTGACTAGCTGTGGGAAGGTTCACACACGGTATAATATGTCCCATTTTCGTCAGGTTGTCCACTACCACCAACACAGCGGTGTTTCCCTGGTCAGATGGGAGACCCGTAATGAAGTCCAGACTTATGTTCAGCCATGGACGATCAGGCGTGGGCAAAGGCATCAACAAGCCTTTCTTTTTAGTGGTTTCCCCTTTTGCTTTGGCGCAGGTGTCACATCTACCTACCCATTGAGTAGCGTCTCTGACCAAAGACTCCCACCAAAAATGCCTCCTAAGCAGTTCCACGGCCTTTGTAATCCCAGGATGTCCAGCCGCTGGAGCTTCGTGACACCAACTGAATGCTTTCTTTCTAATCTCCTCATTAGGCAGAAACAAGCAGTCCCCTTGGAAAGGCAAGCCCTGTCTCACTTTCCTGCCTGGTTTGGCATTCGCCCAACGGACCCAAGAATCCATAGACCTGGAGCCCTTGATGTCGTCCAGAAACTTCTCGGCCCTGATCACACACACCACTTTCGTTGAAGGGATAATGGATTGTTCTTCCTCACACTGTTTCAGGGGGATTTCCTGTCTGGAAAGAGCATCCGCCTTTCTGTTCTCCGAGCCCGGACGAAAGGTTACCACAAAGTTGTACTCGGAAAAGAACAGCATCCACCGCATTTGCCTTTGCGTCAGGTGTCTAGCTGAGGACATGTACTGGAGATTCCGGTGATCGGTATAAACCGTCACTGCCTGACAAGCCCCCCACAAATAAGGCCTCCACTCTTGGGAGGCCTTTTTAATCGCCAAGAGTTCTTTCTCCGCAATTGAATAGTTGACCTCAGCCGAGCTCAACTTCTTCGACAGGTAAGCAACCGGATGGAGCTGACCCGAGTGTACATCTCTCTGAGACAGAACTGCCCCTATGGCTTCATCCGAAGCATCTGCCTCGACTATAAAAGGATGTTCCAAGACAGGATGTGCCAATACCGGTGCTGTGGTGAAGGCTTCTTTCAGAGCTCTAAATGCCTCCTCAGCCTCTCTTGTCCACACAAAAGACTTCCCTTTTCTTAATAACCTAGTGATGGGGACCGCGGTCTGGGAAAAATGCAAGATAAACCGACGGTAATAATTGGCGAACCCCAAGAAGCTCTGCACCTCCTTCACGTTCTTAGGGGCTGGCCAATCCCTCACCGCCTGTACCTTCCTCTCGGACATCTGTAATCCGCTAGGACTGAGGATCACACCCAGAAATTCCACCTCTCGCACCCCAAACTCACATTTACTCAGTTTTACGTATAAGTGGTGCTCCCTTAGTTTGTCCAAGACTTTGCAGACATGTTTAGTATGGCATGATACATCCTGTGAGTAGATCAAGATGTCATCAATATACATCACAACAAAGTGATCCACATATTCCTTCAGAACATCGTTTATAAAAAACTGAAACGCTGCAGGAGCATTACAAAGCCCAAAAGGCATCACTAAGTACTCATACAGACCAAATCGCGTCTTGAACGCCGTCTTCCACTCATCCCCCTCTCTTACTCTGACCAGGTGATACGCCCCATGTAGGTCCAAACGGGTATAAATCTTGGCCTCTCTCACCTGATGGAGCAGAACTGAGATGAGCGGAAAAGGGTAACGGTTACGGATGGTGTTTCTGTTCAAGACGCGATAGTCCACACACGCTCTTAAGTCCCCGTTGGCCTTCACTATGAAGAAGAGAGGGGAAGCTGCTGGGGAGCGGGAGGGTCGGATGAACCCCAAACGAGAATAATGCTCTATGTATTCTCTCAAATGATTGGTTTCGGGTACGGACAAAGCATACACTCTACAAGATGGTATCGTAGCCCCATCCACCAAATCTATACGACAGTCATATTCCCGGTGAGGGGGTAGGGTTTCTGCCTTTGTCTCGCTGAACACATAACTATAAGCCAAGTATTCAACTGGTAGTTGGACATCCTTTTCCGCAGCTGTAGCTACCAAAAACGGGGTGGCTAACGCCGTAACGTTGGCAGACACACATGGAGTTACATGATCTTTACAATACTCTGATACAAACTGAAACGTTTTCGACTGCCAATCCCCCACAGGGTTGTGTTTATGTAACCAAGGCATCCCCAAGATAATTTCGTACTGAGGTGCGTCAATGATGTTTAGAGATAAAACCTCAGAATGCACATATCCTTGTGTCACCACTGACAACCCCAACTCGCCTATTCTTTCAGTAATCTGACCTGATGTTAAAGGCTGCCCATCAACTGCCAGCACGTCCTCAGGAATCTCCCTAGAGACACGAGGTAAAGCTAGACGCCTCACCAAACCTTCGTCCACAAAATTACCAGTCGCTCCGGAATCTAACATTACCATCACCTGACGTCTTTCTAGGTCGTATTCTAGTGTCATACCCACCACCAAATGTGGCTCTGTCTCATCATTACCCAGAGAGGACAAAGACGTGAGTTTCCACGCATGTCCCCCTTCTACACTAGACTTGTTGTCTTCCTTCTGCTCTCTTTCCTGTACTGTATTAGATACAGCAACCTTTTTGAACCTACTGACATTCCCCGAAGACTTGGGTTTAGATGGACATTCCCGGACGTAATGCCCCTTCTTCCCAGAGTACATGCATAGGCCCTGTACTCTTCTGGCTTCCCTCTCTTCTCTTGACAAAGGTGCTCTAAGTGCTCCTATCTCCATAGGTTCTGGAGGGTTGTCAGTGCCCGCAGAGGCCTTCCGCGTGTTTCTTTCACCACTGTAGGCTCCTCTTTCCCATCTTCTCCTGTTACACCCCCTGTCCGTAAGACGGCTATCCAGCCTTAAAACCAAATTCACCATATCCACAAATGAAGTAGGTTGTGGATCCACCTGAGCCACTACATCTTTCAAGTCATCATGTAACCCTTGATAAAATAAGGACAACCTTTTCTCCTCTGGCCATTCTGCTTCTGCCACAAGTCTATTGAAAGCAGTAAGATACGTAATCAGTTCTCCCCTCCCTTGTCTCAATGTCAGCAACTCTCGATCAGCACTGAATGTAGTAGCTCTTCGGTCAAAAACCCTCTCAAATTCATTTTTGAATGCTGTCCAATCAGACAGGATAGCATCGTCTCGTTTTACTAAAGGTACCACCCAATCCGCCGCATCCCCCACCAAATATGAAATCAAAAAAGCCACCCTTGAATGATTGGTGGGGAACGATGAAGGTTTATATGAGAAATGCATGAGGATTTGTGTCATAAACACGTGTACCTTACGGGGGTCCCCTGAGAACCGTTCAGGAGTAGCCAATGGAATGGGTGGAGGCACAGTGACCTGGACATTAGAAGATGAAGTGGAACCGTTAAAAGGATTACTACTCAGACGTTCCACCTTTTCCCGCAAAGCAGTAGTCTCTGCCTTGGAATAGGCCAATTCTTGTTGTACCAGGACCAAAGCATGCAACACATCCTCCATAGACGCCACTGTTGCTACAAACGGATCGGGCAGAGTGAATTTCTTGGGCTCGTGATTCTATCAGGTTCACACTCCACAGGATCCGCCTGCAGCAACAATGCTCCACCTCCGGACCCTCCGAACACCCTGAAGTATAAACACAGGGTGTTCAGACGATACGGTGAGGGAAAAACCCCAAAAGGGGAAAAAACCCAGAAAGAACAAAGAGAAGGAGGAAGGGGCAGCAGGGATAAAGAAACCGTAAGACAAAAGTACAAAGGTTAATACAATACTTAACCCTACTCTCATTAAATCTCACTAGTCTAATAGCCCCTAGATTCACCTGTAGCAAACGTGCACAAAAACACCCTATTGCTGCTTCTTCCGTCTTCCTTCCATCCTGTACAACACAAAAGAACGTATTACCATCAAGCATTAGCACTTCATAACTAAAAGCCTTCTTCGTTGATATCAACATACCCCATAGTACAAAAAAGGCTTTGGAGAATAGTTCCAAAATAATCGTTCATTGCCCCAGGACTCAAGTAGCACGCCTGTGCATAAATGCTGTAAGGAGATCCACCTTTTGTATATGAAAGTACCAATGTCTCCTTCAGTTCATTGAACACAAATAAGGTAACCCAAACACGGCATGGCGTAGTTACTTCACTACTGCCATCCACTTTGGTATTTAAATCCACTAATCCAATTGAGAACACACTGTTTCGTGACGGTAGTGCGGAGGTCGGATTCCCCCCCTGCACTCCGCCACTTGCACCTCCGAAATAATGGGTACAGGCTCACGCCAAATGAACTCCTCCTGGCGCGTGCCAAAAGAACACAGTACCTCCCTTTCAATACTCCCTCGCAGCCGCGAGGCAAAGAACAAACAAACAGCGTTGCTCCACTTGTAAAATAAGCGCCAAAACAAATCAGCTGGAAGAACGCGCTAGCCAGTGCGTTAACAATGTTACCGGAATGTAGGCTCTAGACATCTTTAACTGGAACCCTCGAAGCCAACTAGGAACCACCGGTAGCAGAGGAGCAACCGCTACCTCTGCCCAACTAGAATCACGAGCACCGATCGTCAGGCTCTGCCCCGGGATATCCTGTGAATCCGCCGGGGATTCTGGGAACAATAGTTTTGAGCCACAGCTTGCTGGGAAGTGTAGTTTTTAGGCAGACGCGCTGGTCTTACAACCTGACAGCCGCTGGGGACAACACGTTGCATGAGTCGTTACCGGACAAAACAAAGCGTCGATATCCATTGGTACTGCTGATGGTAGTGTAAGACAGACATCCAACACGCATTCTTCTCCGCATAGCAGACATCGAAGCACAGGTAAGATGCAATTTTGCCAGATCGGTCTGAATGAAAGAAACCAGGTAGTATTCAGATCCCCAATCCGAGGACCTTAGTGAAACGGTCTCGGTATCGTATTGCTAGGATCGTTTCTTCCATCGTAGCCTGAGTTTTCTCTGTGACTTGGCTTGCCATATCGGAGCAGAAGGAACAAAAATAAAATCCCTGCTACGAGTCCCAAAATAAGAGGCAGGCCGACGAATAGCGAATGCACAAAATTCGGGAAGATGCCCAGAACTGTTTCAAAGGGTGCTAACAGTCCCGAAAAAATTGTCTTAAATACATGTGCGATGCCACTGGTATCTGACATGTTTACAATTTGGCTTAACATTTCTACGAAATGCACGGGGCAATTTGTTGATAATAGGGTATGTATCTCTGCCGCTGTCCTTGCAGCTTGCAGGTCATACGTCTCTCTGGACGAGGTTAAAGGTACAGTTGTCTGTAAAAGAATAGACTTCATTCTGCTTAAAGTATCAATTCGAATAGAAGAGATATTCACAGAAGGCCATAATGCTGCCTCCATGTCTGGATTGCTGTTTGGATACAATACTTGCATACAACAAATGACCCTGGAAGTAACGCTCACGAGATAGGGTTTTCCTGGCATCAAGCCACAACAGCTGTGGTCACTTAATATAACGTAGCTACCGTTGGAAAGTTGTCTGAAAAAGGGCTCTATCTGTGTAGCTGGGGTGCCGTGCAAATGACATGAAAGGTTGTTTGATGAACCTTCGCAGGCTCCATGCAAGTTTATACCTTGACATAGAAGTGTACCGCTCAGTGATGTTTTACAAATATTACCACTAAGAAATACCTCTTTCTTGCCCCCACTCCAACATCTATGTGTATAAGGTAAATTCCAGGTTGATTTGATGTATCCTTTACCCAACCTTTCATACAGGCCTGCTGGTATATACTTTTGGCAGTATTGAAACTGAAAAGTTGTTATTGGGATTGTAATGGTGCCATGTATTATCCATTCAATGACAGGTCTTTCTGACATTGTCAATGGTAATCTCTCAAGTTTTTCAATGCTCAGCACTGTATAGTCTGCTCCTTTATGTGCCAACGAGATTTGTCTATCAGTAAGGTTAAAGATAGAAAATAATGACATTATGTTGATTAGACGCCATGGCACGTGACCTGAACGGAGGTTTTGTAACGTCCAGCCTAGCTGTACAATAGAACGCAATTGGGATTGACCATGTTGTAACATTAGCATATCCTGTTCTATTATATCAAATAGCAGATAATACAATGCTGTCCAGTGAATAAATTCTGGAGGACAGAGTCGTTAACCCATTGTCTAACACAGAAAGGGATTTTTCCAAATTAAATCGATCAATTTCTCGTATTTTTTCTGCAGTTTCAATTTGTGTTAATTTCCAAGCTTCATTGTAAGCTGCGTATATACCGGCGTATATGAAACATTTTTGACGCTGTTTGCGAGGTCCCAGTATGAAATCTCGCAAGTCAGCACCTTCTTTAAGTAAAGTTAAGTGTTGCTTAATTTCGGGAAGTGTGGATCTCTGCAGCCAGTCGAGGCATAGTTTTCCTACACTGTATGTTGTAACTATGCCTGGATGTTGTCTCTGGGAATATCTTGGGTCTGGCCTGCTCTGTTTGAACCCCTGTATTTTGTTCAGGAATCTATCTTGACAGTTATTATTGTCCGTGTGCCAGATCAACCATTTGTTCCAATCAGGAAGTGTTCTGTTTTGTTTTAAAATATAGGCCACGTCTAACCCCTCATCTGTAGTGGTGTTTCTATCAGGCATAGGATTTGGTATAGACGGGTTGTTTAAATCTTTTATCTTGGCTAAACCAAGACAGGTTGTTTGCTGAATTGTGTCATTCAGGAACATTATTTGTTCTAGGATCATGCAGGCTCTAAACAATGCTTCTAAACCTTGTACCTGCCATTCTTTTGTACCCCAGATGGTTTTTGTCTCAATGTTGTGTTTCCAAAATTCAAAACCAAATGTTGACATTTTTTCATAAATTTTTTCAGAATAAATCAGTTTAGTGTTTGTCAACATGTTTTTCACTCCTATCTTATTTAACATTTTGAAATAAAACGTTTCTGGATTGGTGTAATTAAACCCTGAGAAGTATTGAAATTTCTCATAAAATGTTTTTGAACTGCCTTTTGGCGGAGTTGGACAATGTTCCCATTGATTATAACTGAAAACATTTCTAGGATTTGCAGATTTATGCAGATAATGATGCCCAAAGTGATTGTAACAATACATTTCCTCATAATTTGACGAACCCTGTAAATAATCATGTTCTGTAAATTTTGCTGACATTTCTAAATCTGACATCATATTATTAATATTTTCAAAGTCCCAATCATCAGAGAAAATACTAGGTGATACAAAGTCACTTAAGGAGATCTTAAATTGGTGTGGATATTTCAAGAGCTCAACCGGGCCATAGATTTCATAATCAGTTGTGTCCCATGCTATACCACAAGGTATAGGCTTTGCTGTGATGTTGACTGATGACAGTTCTCTTTTTTCGATGTGTGAGGATCTGTGTGGTTTCAGGACCAAGTTGATGTTCTGACTTGCTGTGTCCATTGTACTATATTTTCCATCAATAAATCTACCCAAACTTAAAACCAAGATGAGCCATAGAAGGAGGAAAAGTACACCTAACACAATCCATAATTTAATCCATGGTGAAGTTAGATATGTTTCTCTGAGATGATGAAAGAGTTCTGTGATTTTATTTTTGAAAGTTTTTGTTGCTGGCTTGTCTCCATGTTCACTTGGCTCATCGGAAAAGTCATCAAAGTTGATAAAGTAGCCAGATGCCGTTCTGTCAATTGGTGGGATTGCTTCCGAATTTCCATTGACCTTTGCATTTTCTTTTGTTACATTTGTATAGTCCGAGGCTACATTGTTGTAGACTGGTGTTTCTTGATGAACTGTTGCAGTTTGGGTTTCCAGACACAAGTTCCATGGCTTTGTTGCATAGTCCTTTTTTAATCACTGCAGGTTTGTCAAATGTGATTAGTCTCTCAGTTTGAACCTCTTGGATTGTAGCAAGATTTGGTCTTCTGCTATTTCTTGGGAGTCCACTGGGCCTACTACTTATTATTGGCCACATGATTGTGGTTTCACCAGGTCGATTGATACAACTCGGTTCTCCTTTTTACCAGCAAGGGGCGGTAGTACAACTGATCTTGTTCCGCTGACAGCTAAGACAGGTACTGCTTTTCTGTAAGAAGGCCCAAATTCCTTCTTCACCGTGATCTTTTCTCTGACCAGATCCCCAATCTTTGGAATCCAGACAGGTCTTGCTGGGACAGGTGGTTTTTCTTCAGTGGTAGTTGGCTTTAGCTTTTCGTTACTCAGGCTTTTTCTTGTTTCATTTAAGTCCTGTAAAACAGCCAAACGATCTTTGATATCAAAGGCTTTTTGTTGCACCACTGAAGTCTGACAATCCAAGTCCTGGATGATCATTCTAGTACCAAATAAAAGTTCGTACGGACTGATACCTCCTAGAGAATTTCTTGGCATATTATTAAGACTACGTTGGACACTTATTAGATGTTTGACCCACCCGTCACCCGAACCTAATACCCTCGTTGTTATAGATTGCTTTATGCCCCATTTTTTTCTCTCCACTACCGCATTTCCCTCGGGATGGAATGGACTAGAATACCGCAATGCAATGCCCATGCTGGCCATGGCCTCCTTGTAAGCCCGAGAGCTAAACGCAGGACCCTGGTCAGAATGTAGCATGCCAATTGCGTATGTGCCGATAAAGACTTGCAAATCTTTTATAACAGTTCTGGCGTCAGCCGAGCACTGGGGGTCTCATCTAAATGAATCTCGTCTTAATATTTATGGGACCGCATTTGTCCGGTCGGACGTCTGCATGTAGACAGTCTAATGCTGTCTAACAGAGGTGTCTGGGCTGGTGTCTGGTCCGGTTCACAACTGCGATCTCTGTTGCAGTCCTGACAATTCATTGCAAAGTTATACATTTCTACGTTCATCCCCGGCCACCAGTATTGTGATTGTAATTCTATTAGAGATTTCAGGATCTCTTGGTGCCTCAGACCCAATCCCATGTGTGCTTCTTGTATCAAGAAGACTCTCCGGTTCGTGTTTGGAATTACTCTATCCCCCACTCCAGGGATTTGAGCAAACGGAACGGAGTTCGCATCAATTATGTATGTATTGCCGAGTGGATAGGTTAGAGGTAACGCCGCATAATTGCCTTCCATTGAGGCTTTTACTGCAAGCAGCGTTTCGCCATCTATTTGTTTTTTCGTACGCTTTTTTGTGGCTACAGAAGCCGAGTGATCAGCTGCCGCTGTGGCTTTGTCAGCCAATGAATTCCCTGCAACGTGAACGCCATCACGTTGAATACTCTACGTATGTATCACGTGAGTCTTTTGTAGTCCTTTCTGCAAAAGAACTACTTGTTCCCATAGTTTTTTATGCTTTATTGTGGCACCTGCTTCATCTTTGTAACCGTTTTTTATCCAGGTCTGCATGGAAGTATTGTAAGACCGGACGCAGTAATGCGAATCGCACAGTATTAGTGTCGGGAATTCGCGATCGGCATTTTAAAGCGCCATCTTTAAAGATCTTATTTCAGCTCGCTGAGCTGTACAGTTTCTGAGAGATTCAGTTTTAGTGACCATCAGTCTGAATTTACCTAAGCGCCAGCGACCTTTAACAATCGCGCACGCTGCATTGTAAATCTGTTTTTCCACAACGTAGTGTTGTGCAAATCTGTCCGTGTAGATTACTGTACTGTTCGAGAGGCAGAATTTCGATCGGCAGAGGACATTCATTTTCATATTCCAGATATTCTAGTTTTTTCATTTTCGGATCGAATGCGTGTGTCACATCTTCTGTTGCAAGAGAAGTTTCCCATTTTATCCATTTTAGATCTAGAGCTTTAGCATTAAGATTGCCTGGTATTGTTACCGCCTCAAGGGCTGATACTGCTGTTAAAACAGATATCCTTTTTCCTTGGGCTAGGCTCTTTCTTTTGCTACAGTAGTTTGAACCGCAGTTATGATTTTTTCAGTAGAACTGAATTTCATTTCAGCTTGTGTGTACAAATGTGATTTGTAAGCTATTGGTAACATTTCTCCCTCATTAGAGGTCAGGTATGTGAATCCGCATCTTCCTGGGATGACTCGGATTACAAGGTTGTGTTCGTTTGCGCGTGTTTGCAGTTTTGTTTTAGTTAACATGTCTGTCTGTAATGATCTTAACATTTCTGTGTGTTTTTAAGTCCAATTAATTGGTTTAAATTCAGGTTTTATTAGTTCGTAGAGAGGTTTAACCCTTTCTGCATAATTTAGAATGTATGTTCTTCCGAAATTCAGGAAACCTAGTATTGATTGTAAGTTCTTCAGCGTTTTTGGAGCTTGGAGTACTGCACACTTCTCTAAGAAGTTGCGTGCTAGACTTTTGCCTTCACTTGATAATTCATATCCTAAAAATAGGACAGTTAGATGGCCAATTCGTGATTTTTAAAAGTTAAATTTGTACCCATCAGATGCGAACCCAAGTATTATGGTGTTCACTCTTTTCAAGTGAGTCTCCAGGTCATCGTCTGTAAGATAGATGTCATCGACATAGGATAATGCCTTATCATCATACATTTGTACTAACTCTATTACCCTGGCTGAAAATAATCCTGGGCTATTCTTGAATCCCTGTGGGAGATGACAAAATTGTTTTTGGGTCCCCATGCTGGAGAAAGCGGTCAAATATCTGCTTTCAGGTGCTATGTTTTGACAGAAGAAACCATTTGAAATATCTAATGTTGTTTTATATTTCTTGTGCACAATGTTATTCATTAGTGCTGCACTGTGTGAGTTTTGTACTGCAAAAGTTTTACAGCAGGAGTTTAGATGTCTGTAGTCCAAAACTAGACGATATGAATCATATGGCTTGGAGACAAGAAACAAAGGATTGTTCATTTGTGAGGTGCATGTTTCAATCACCCCCTGATATTCAAGTTGATCTAAAATTTCTTTTACTTGTTTTTTAGCTTCTTGCTTAACAGGATACTGCCTCTGTGCAGTAGGTTGATTTTGTAACTGGATTTTATGGTGAGGAGAATCCTCATCCCATCCTACATGATTTTTATATAATGCAGGGGCTTGGGCCACTGCCCATTTTCTAGCAAGTGTGTATTTTTTATGAATTGGAATGTGATTCGAGAAGGCAGGGATAATCATTTCTTCGCCATGTGGGCACTCCATGACAAACTCTGGTGGCCAGTCTTTCTCTGCTAGAAGGATATCATAGTCTTTAGATAGATTCTCCCAAAAGAGACCTTTTATTTTCTTAGTTTTATCTCCCTCTATACGTAATGTTATTTCATATAGTTTATGGGGCACACTCACTCGGGTGTCTGCAGTTTCCACTTGAATGTATTCATTCGTGTCCACTGTCTCCAGAAGATTCATCAGGATCTTGCGAGCTATGCTCACTTCTGCTGCGCTGTCTAGCATTGTCTGGGCCCACTCTCTGTTTTTCAGTTGTGTCCTTAGAATTCTCGGCATGTTTTATTTTAATACTGGCTACCTTCTTTCTGGGAAATTGTAATTTTTTACTTTGATGAGCAGGTTCCTTGTCTTTGGACTTGACAAGCTCTTCTTTATGTTCTGACCGTCCTCTTTTTTCCGATTTCTTTGATGAAGTCTGAAAAGATCGAGATGGACGTGTATCAATATCTTGATATCTGTCAGGTTTTCTCAAATTGTCCCTATTTCTAAGGTTGTATCTTTTTTCAGAGGGCTCCCTTTGGGGAGACTTGCCCCCCCCGTTCCGGAGATTTATCTCTTCGTTGGGGAGACCTTCCTCTGGTCTGAAACTGTTTTTCTCTGGGAGTGGTTTGTTTATTACCCTCCCACTTCTTCTTTTGAGGATTGCGATTATTTTTAATAAAAGTTTTTTCCGGGTTTTCACTTAGTGTATTTAGGGTCTCATTAGGATGGAGGATTTTCCGCATCCTCCGGGCCGGCGGAAGCCACCGCCGGCCTGGAGGATGCGGAAAATCCTCTGCGGACCCACCAAGACCCACCGCCACATTAGGATGGCTGGTGAGTCCTGGTTTCCGTCCGCAGCTTTAATAGCACTAATATGGTGACGGTGTCTCTCAGACACCGTCAGCCAGATTAGGATGTGCTTGGAAACATGCTTTTCCGCGGCGGCTTTTCCGCCGTGGAAAAGCATGTGTAACTTCACTGGGGGGGTGGGGGGTGCACATGGGGGTACCTATGGTACCCCCCTGCATTTGTATGCAGTAAGCGGCAGGCACCGCGCGGTGCCTGCCACTTTCTACATACAAATGAAATGCGTGCATTTTTAACATTGCTGCGGGTGCAGCTTGAAGCTCCACCCGCCGCAATGTTAAAAATAGAGGATGTGACCGCCACCCTGGCGGTCACATCCTAATCTGCACAGAGGGAACGCCGCAGCCCATGCGGATGTTCCCTCCTACTCAGGGGTCGCGGACAGACTCAAGTCCGTCCGCGATCCTAATGACCCCCTAAGTCGGTAGTTTGTACCGTCAATTGTTAATCGAACTAAATCCCTATATGCTCTTGTTAATTCTTTTATTTGAACTAAGAGTTCTTCGCTTGAAATTTTTTCAATGTCGGGATTTGGTGTGTAGCTGGCTAGAACCGGCCATGTGGCTCCTGGTCTACCTAGTGGACCGAGCCTGGTAATGTGATTTTGATGTTTCAGGCGCCATTAAACCAGAGCAGGTGCTCTTGGTATGTTAGTGGAATTTCAACTTCCTCGAAAGGAGAGTATTCCTCTGGAGCTTCCGCTATTTTGTAGTAGTGGAACTCATGTGTTACAGCATGTGCTGCTGGAAAATTTATCCAGGAATAGAATACCTCTGTCTGCCGAAATTCATGTGCCTCTACCACAAATATGACTGTACCACCTCTTGATGTTACTCCATTTTCTATAAGTTTTATAGTTATGGTTTTTCTTATATTGACCGGGATGAGTATTGCATCATGGTCGTCTTCATTAAACCCTGTAACGTCTGCACCTGGTTGGTTCGCATTTACTGCGGCTTCACCGGTTTCGTTGTTGTCGCCGTGATTTGACATTGTTTAATGAAAGTTTCTTGCAGAGCAAGTTTTGAGGAAACAAAGATTAGGTGCACAATATTTTGGAACAATGTATCCTTCAAAGTTGACTAAACCAAAAACTAAAACATAGGATTCTCATCCTACTAAGTTCTGGCGGATATTAATCTTTCACCCACTCCAGACGTCTATTGGAGTTTTTACGGGAAAAAGGGGTCTGTGTGAAAAAGCACGACTGAGTTTCTCTAGTATCTTGCGTTAGATTATCGCCTTACCAAACGTTGGGCGCCATGTAGTGTAGTTCCTATTTTCCCAATAGGCTCTGCGCATTGGAATAACATAAACAATAGTTTAGACGTAGGACTGAGGTCAACTAGGTCTCTATTGAATATGTTAGACTTAATTAGGTTACCCAGCTAGCTCAGAGGTCACTAGAAACTTTCTCGAATGAACAGGGAGGAGTTAACTTCCCTGATTAGACAAGAAGGGATTCGCTTCTGACAACCGCATAAACATGACAACTTTGCTCCCCCAGAATAAGGAGTATATCTCCAGAGTCGTGTGAAAACAATAGATAGCTATTTCACTCAGTCAATCGTGCATACTTAGTTTCACCAGAGTGCAGAGAAATAGAGAGACGGGCGTTTTCAATAAAAGGTGTTATTTATTGAGCAGTCTTCTTTCTCATGCAAGAGAAACGAATTGCTACAATTGCAATACTTGTCATAAAGTAAAGTGCGTACAGTAAAAGGAGTATTATGAAATAATACTGTAAAAGCATTGATATGGTTTCTGAGCCATATGATACTTAAAATGTATAAAATATATACAATTACATACAATGATAAAAGTTGACTAAATGTACTCAACTGATGTTTCTAAATATGCCTACCCCAGTGTACCTAACCTAAGCCTACTACGTGGGAAGGAGTAAAGGAGTTTTTAAGTTAAGTTAGTTTTGCCAAGAATCTGACTCAAGAATTCTCTAAGGATCTAATCAGCTCCGTACCTTGGTTTTAGAATGAAGGAGGTCTTGTATCTCGCTCTCAGGACTCGATCTCCCAGTAACCCGCAAGGGTGACTGGAAACACTGGAGCTGGATTTTCTCGGCAGGAGAAAAAGACAGCGTCTTTCTCAGTGCGTCAAATAGGAGGGACGGCTTCCTTCGGCACTCGCATCAGCTGGGCTTCGGATAAGTAGATAGCCGCTCTGCTCCAAACCACCGTGTGTTGCTTAAGGCAAACGCTGGTATATTTATACCTGGAAGGTGCCGTGTTTGACGTAAGATTCGACAAAATGGTTCAGCACACCATATAATATACAGTGACAATATCAATGTAGTCAAAAAATATCAATAAGCCATGATGTATTCTCTTCTTTCTTTATTTCAAATCTTCACAAAGTAGCCAACGCGTTTCGTCCGAAGGACTTCTTCAGGGCGAAATGATAAGATACTGTTTTGTATTCTGGTCCTTAACAGTAAGAAAAATCTCCAGGTACTGGGATGGCACCAGTCTCCAGGAACTGGGATGGCAAATATCCTTTTGTTATGTAATGGATGGATAAAGTTTTATGAGATGAATATATTCCAGCAGAAAGGAAGGATGTCAAATACACATCCATGACAGGTGATAAAAGTATTCACCTTTGTCGAATTGCAGTCAAATGCGGTCTCCTCGGGCGTCGTCTCGGAAATCTAGGGTCCTAGATACGTTCACAACAACATAATACATGCTTCAGCCCATGGGAGACCTCTGGGGTACCTATGCTCTGGGTACACGTGTACCATATACTGGGGATTGACAAGGGTACCCAAGTATCCAATATGGAGTGCACCTAAGTACATGGCATAACATTGTAGGGAGAAATCAGGTAGATTGGGGTCCTGATAAGCAGGATCTCAGTCAGACTTGTCAAAAACCATCAAAACACAATGCAAAAAGCGGGGGACACTATGCAGTCACATCCTACCTATAGACAGTATCTGATTAACTCTTAATACCACCCATAATATTTTTGTGATATCATTTAATGACCTCTTGGGTAAGGTATTAAGGTGTGAAACCACTCCTTCAATATTCCATTTGTGTAAGAGTATTACCACTGCCACCAGTGAATATATGCAACAGGAACTGAAGGGTTGTCCATATGTTAGCTTAAAAACAACAGATACACAAGACAGACCCACACGTATAAACACAGTGTCAATTCTCATAAAGTAGGTGCCCTGTCCATATTTTTTGACATTGGCTGGAACATATTAGGTTTCAATGACTAGCACTCTTTACAACTCATGCGTTTACAATGCAAGTCATTACAATGACTTGCAGTAGGGGGCTCTGGAGTTTGGAATAGTACAATTTACTATTTCAACTCCAGTGTGTGCAACAGTAGGGAAAGTGTTGGATTGAAAATCCAACAAATCCAACAACTTCAACCCCCTACAGCAAGTCGTTGTAACAACTTGCGTTGTAATGGCATGCGATGTAACATCTCGTCGTTGAAACGACTTGTGTTGTAAATGCTGTTTATCGGTTTCAATTTGTTCTCTCCCTCTGCCGCCATTGGATTTTGAGGATTATAAATCAAGATTAAATTGCTGTATGAACCTGCAAAAAAGGGGGATGTTTTACTCAGTGAGATAGAGAGCCAGTGTGTTTGGAGTCTGATATACCTAGTATCACTAAAACATATTATAGTTGGCGCTGCTAACTATAATTGGTGAATTTCAGTTTTTTTCTTCCAAAACGTTAATGTTGTCACTGACAAATTCACCTAACTGTAAAGTTACTTTAACCTTTGATTTTTGGTGTGAATTTCTTCTTTTGTTAACGTAAAGTAATATTTAATTACCATACGTAAATACAACCCCCGCGGCAGGGTGTTGGCTGCAAGGCCTGCAAACAAAACCCTCCATATAGCCAACCCCATGTTATGCATGGCCTTTGGCCATGCGCAGTGAGGGGGTCGCCATAGGGCATGACCCTGGCGACCCCATCCCCAAATGCCATTTGTTTTTTTTATTAAAGGGGAGGGGGCTCCCCCTCCCTGAGCATCATTAGCCCTGGGGACCCCATCTCCCAGGGCCGTGTATATTTTTAAGGTAAGGCCCTCCTCACTAAACTGTTATCGGTGCTGGGGATCTCATCCCAGGGGCCATTTATTTAAATAAAGGGGAGGTGGGCATGTAGCCCTTCTCCCCAAGTCTTGTTAGGCTCTGGAGACCCCATACTTCAGGGCCATTCTTTAAAAAAAAGGGGAGGGGGCATCTTGCTACTCCTCCCCAGGTAGATTTCACTCCGATGACCCCAATCCAGGGCCCAGCATTATGTTTTGGCCCATTTCCTGGCTGATGTCGGCCTCAGAAACCCCATCTCCCAGGGCCCAGCACGTTTAGGGGGAAGAGCAATGTGACCCCTCTTTCCAGGCCAATTTTGTGCCGGGGAGGCCATCCTCTGGAGCCCAGCATTATGATTAGGGGGAGGGGGCTGATCTTGTCCAGAGGGACCCATCACCCAGGGCCCACTGTTATGTTTAGAGGACGGGGCACTCGGACCCCTCTTTGAACTGATTTTGGCCCCAGGGAGCACATCCCCCAGGCCCAGTATTATGTTTAGGGGGAGGGGGCAGGTGGCCCCCCTCCCTTGGCTGATTTCAGCCACAGGGACAAGACATTTTGATTAGGGGAAGGGGCATGCAACCCCCTCCCAAAGCCGATTTTGGTCTCAGTGACTCCATTCCTCTGGATCTGGTAAATTATTTATGGAGGGCTCATGGCCACCCCTCCCGGGCCAATTTCAGCCCTGTGGAGCCCATACCTCTGGCCCAGCGCTATGTTTAAAGGGTCGGAATCAGCCCTTGGGATACAGTCCCCTGGGACCCAGTGCATTTTCAGGAGGAGGGGGGACCATGGAATCCCTCCCCGGGCTGATTTCAGCCTCTGTGACTCTATCCCCTGGGACTCAGTGTTATGTTTAGGGGCGGAGGGCACCCGGCCCCCTCCCCAAGCCAATTTAATCCCTTCCTGCCCGCTTCACTAGGGTTATGAAACCATCTCTTACGTCTGCTCCCAGCGGGCGGGTGCATATTTGAAGATTCCGCTAGTTGGGCATGGACTAGGTGTTTTATTCTGCTTGGCAAGAGATTTAAAAATGCGGAATTTGGTGTAATTTCGTTCAGTAGCTTTTGCTGTAGCCTTGTCTACCGAAGTCTATGGAATATGCATGGGGATTTAACGTTTTGGGATCCCCTTTCTTCTCGGATGAACTTATTTTTGGGAAAGTTTTGTGAAGATTCGTCGAACAGGGCCAACTTGATTAGCAAACCAAAAAATGCTATTTCAATGGAAAAGCAGACCTAACTTGCTATGTATATATATATAAGTGTATGTGTGTGTGTGTGTGTGTGTGTGTGTGTATATATATATATATATATATATATATATATATATATATATATATATATATTCACACACACACACATAGGAATGGCTAGGACTGTGTTTCTAAATGAAATAAAGTTGGGTCGCTAATAACTTTGGAGCCGTTTGATGAATCTCCACAAAGCTTTCTAAACAAGTGCTACTTTTTGACTAGTTTGTGCAACGAAGTTTCGGGGTGGTCAGTCAAGCGAGGGCTAAGAAAAAAAGGGGCATCCCAAAACGCGTTTCCCCCATTGATTTTTCCATAGAAACTTTAGACTCATCTATAGCCTAACCTGCTGAACAGATGTACACCAAATTTGGCAGAAAGCTAGATCTTGGTCAGAAAGAGTGCTTTGTGTGGTTTGATGTAAACCAGTTCAGTAGTTTTTGAGCACTAATACTGAAAAACGATATATCTAGGGATTTGGAACCTCCGCGGATCCCGACCACCTCAACCAGGAAGTGATGGCGGCCATCTTAGGACTCAGGATTCAGTTCTAATTGCTAAAAAACATTTAAAATATGACATATAGGGGCAGGGTAGGGATACCCTTGCCCCTTAGGCCTGCAACATGACTTTTAGATTGTTGCTCCTTCTTTAAAAATATAAGGTGAGATTCTGCATTGGAAGTGCCTTTGGATGAGGGAGATAGACACGCACCCCACAAGAAAATCTAAATGTTCCCTCTCTGATGCTGCTTCCCTGGGGTCTTTGCTGTTGCTTGTTTGACTGAACATTTCTCACCTCTCAAAATACTTAATTTTTTCTTTTAATGATGTGTTCTTATTTAAGGTACAAAAAGAAGTGTGAATTATTTCGGATGATCACTTGTGACTAGTTCATGGCAAATGGCATGGTAATAGAAAGGGCGATAACTGATTTTAGGCACCATAAAAATAATTTGTTGCTGGTACCGTGCTAATTTTAGGAATTGTGGTGTGTTCCAAGGTGATTTTACCCATTGAAAAATGACAATCCTCTGCTAGGGTTAGAGTTTATGGAAGGTGCTCTAGAAGCTAAAATGAGAGCTTTTTCTTTTCAACTATGTGAGAATAAAATGTGATATTCTGAATAAAACAGTTACTTCCAACAGCAGCACAGCTTGTCATTTGATTCCCCAGTGTTCTACTACAGCTTCATACAGTGCTGTACTGAACAACTAGAGAGTTTACATTCTCTATTTACGACAAAACTGTGGCACATCCAAAGCCATCCTAAATCATTTCCTTTAGAAAGGGTTTCTTTTTGTTAAAGAAATTATGGTTAGTGTTCTAGAAAGATAAAATGAGGTCACATTTTTTATGAGTTCTCAAATATCTTCCTCATCTATGTCATTAAAGCCTTCTGACATGGATAGTCATACTTCCAGCAAAGTCTGTCAGTTAACTCTCTAGTGATCAAATCTAGCCTCCCACTGTGTTCAAATGAACAACTAGAGCACTAACATTTTGCATTGAAGACAAAAGTAGCGCACTCCTTTTTGCTGGCATAGGAGTAGTTGAATTTAAAGTCTTTTCTGAAGAGCAGGAGGAAGAAAATGAGCATTGGGCTATTTATGCATGCATGAAATCAGAGAGTTAAAAATATGAGGTGTGTGTTTTTAGTAATTTGAAGCATAATGTATTTTTAAAGGGGTTAAGAACTGTAAAAGAGAGAGACGTCTGCATAAGTAAAGTATCCCTTTCACAGATCAGTTTACTCAACTTACATTTCTTCTCAGTCACTTAACAGCTCCCTAATTTTTAAAATAGTAACATTTTTGTAGACACATATATATATATATATATATATATATATATATATATATATATATGTCTTCACTAAAAAAAACTAATTATAGTGATATTAATAAGATGTTAGATTACATTTAAAAAACAGAGAAATTCACTGGAACAATGACATCATTGATAACACCAAGCCTAAAAAAATCTACTCGCCCACTCACTATGAAGAGCTAGATTTTATCAGGTAGAGCTATTTTTAGGTTCTATTGGTTCTTTCTGGCAAGTGAACATAATCTGGAAAGGAACAGGTGTTCTGTTCATTCTGAATGTGAAAGAGCAATAAAGAAACCTTAAAGTCTTGTTTTTATCTTGACACATTTGCCATCAAATGTCAGTTTGCCTTTTTACTAATTGCTGCCTATCTTATCCTGAAAAATGTTATTTACTTTATTTTCTCTAACTACAGTTAGAGGTTTTTGTCAAGTGAGCTGTCTGACAATCATTGTGAAACAAAAGGCTGTAAGATGTCAGTATTTTTCTTAACACACATCATTTAAATAGCTTGGAAATTAATAGTACAAATATTTCAAAATATATCACGACTTACGAAATAATTTTTTTTGTAATTCAGAAGTGTGATGCAAACAAAAGATTTAAACAGGAGCAAAACAAATCAGGACACTTTACTTGGTGATGTGCAAATGACAAATAGTTGCAGAAATTCTATTTCCAAACATTATTGTTTGTCCATTATATAGCTTTATCAGTAAAACCGCAAGACAATGCTGTGAATGAATTAAGAGGCCAGTCATGGAGTCATGTGTATCCTACATGTAGCTAGATTTGTGTAATATATGGAACAAACGTATAGTATATTAAATCAAACAAAATAGTTTTTGTGCAGCAGACATGCTGAACTTCCATATTTGAAGGTGTACTCATATGTGATAATGAAGAAAATGGCGGCTCTCATTAAGTGGGACACCCTTACAGTCTATATTTATCAATAATCTGCAATGCATGAAAATCTTTAGTGAAATTCTGGAAATAAACATGCACAACTTACGACATTTGTCTATACCAACGTATTACAACTATTTAATATGGGCGCATGCCTAGATATCCACTAGCGGTTAATGTATTTTCCACAGCAGCTTTCTCACAGATGTTTTAGAAACAGGCTTTGCCTTAAGCTACAACCTACTTTCAAACATACATCTACTGCTCACATAAAGTGTGATCAGACTTTGACATGAGCATTTCTTCCAACCCAAACTTTGGTGATTTGTAAACAGTTGTTGGACCTGTCAGCCTTGGATTGGTACTCTCCCAAACCTTTTGCCTTTGCTCTCCACATTTTGCTGAAGTTAAATTGTGTTAGCCTTAGGACTCTGTGCACTGTACCACTGGTAACCAGTGCTAAAGTGCATGTGCTCTCTCCCTTAAACATGGTAAAATTGGCCTACACTTGATTGACATATTTACTTTACTTACAAGGCCCTTGTGGAGTGCTATAACATATACATAGGGTCCGTAAATTAAATGTTACTAGTGGACCTGCAAAAGTTATTGTGTTTCCTACTTAAGTAGCCCCTTAAAACATGTCCCAGGCCTCCCATTGCAGCCTGAATGCAGTTTTAAACTTCCAATTCAACTTGGCAATTTACCCCCCTGCCAAGCCTTACACCCTCTATTTAGTGCACAAACCCATTTTAAAACTTTGTGTATCTCTCATAGAATCCTAAATGCCCAATCCCCTGATATCCTAGCGGATCTCCGAATATCCCAACCTCCTACCGCCATCTGCGCTTGCTTGGTCAGCACCTGCCATCTGTCCCTCGGGTCAAGAGAGCTAGGGCATGAGGGCGCTCCTTCCGCGCTCTTGCCCCTAAACTCTGGAACTCCCTCCCGGTGTGTATCGCAAGCATTCAAAACCGTGCCTCATTCTTTAAGGCCATAAACACCTATCTTTTCCCTAAATAATCGTCTGTTCCACCTGCCCCGGCCCTGCCACTTTGTTGGACTGAGACCATCGCTGGAACGCCCCTTTGGTGGGGCAGCCATGCGCTTTACAGAAATCATAACATAACATAATATAACATATGTCACCCTTAAGGTAGGCCCTAGGTAGCCCATAGAGCAGGGGAGTGGCTAAGACTGTGGGTACGCCGAAATATACTCTCCAGTGCTGCCCCTGACTGGACTCCTGCATAGAGACCCAATCTCTATTTTTACTACTGATCAACTAGGGACTTGGACTTAGGGAGGGCTGTCCATTGTGGGAGACTTTTACCACAATGGTACCCTTGTTCACTTAGAGGATTTGATGTTGGAGACTGACCTCCCAGCTGGCCAGTTGCTTAGATATGAAGCGCTGATTCGCACCTTCCGAGTGCTGTGGGGAGACTGTAGGGAGGAACCCAAGACCTACCAAGTATTGCACTCTGTTTTGACCCTAGGCTCAGCTAGGCACCTGGACGAATGGCTATATTGCTCAATATCCGAGGCATCCCGATGCCCCCTGACACGATTGCGTGCCCGCTGAAAGATATTGTTGAAAAGGGAGCTTACAGACCCCGAATGGACCAGAGCTCTTGCGAATCCTAAAACAATATCCTGTAATGCCAGACTTAAATACAGTCAAATGAATTTTTTGCATATGACCTACATGACACCTCACAAGTTGAAGATAGTCTATAGTGGTGAGACTAGACTCTGCCCCAGATGCGGCCAGGAGGACGCAGATTTCCCACATGTGACATGGGTATGTCCAACTCTAAAGCCATTCTGGGAGATCATAGTCGACATGGCACACATGACCCTGGGGTGCACACTGACCCCCAGTGTTGAGGTTTGCCTACTGGGGCTCTTCCCGCATCCCTCAACCGAAAGGTGAGGAATAGATTCCTGTATTTGGCCCTGGTCTTGGCCAGGAGGTGAATAGCCATGGCCTGGAAATCCACAATGGGCCCCAGGATAGAAGACTGGAGACAAGACATTTCACAATGGGCCTCTGCGGAGAGGAGGGCTTTGATTTAAGAGGAAGCAAGGGGTCTGCGGAGACACCCCAATGCAGAGCAGTGGAGGGAGACAATGGATGCCTGGGAGGAGCACCCAGAGAGTGACCTAGACTTAGACAGTAGCCAAATGGCTGCATCCCAACTGCATGGCAGTACACACACAGAGGCTGGCCCATGAGTTGAGTTACACCGTCCCTTGTTGAAGACTCCTAGGAGGGATGATGCTGCGCTAGGGCATGAAGGTAGATTTTATACAACAACTGCTCCTTAAAACTCAGTCATAGGTACAAAGGAGGCGATGAAAGCGGGAAGTGTGCAAAGAGGCGAGTCACCCTGCCATAGGTCCTTCGTTCCTTGTGCTCATCTCTCCCCCCTCACTTTTCATTAGAGATATCCTTTGATAGGACTAAAATAGAAAACAGATCCAACAGGACCGAGATGCCACGCATAGGTTTGTTAGATGTTCCAGTTTACCGAATAACAGCCCTTTTTTTCTTTTCATTTTTTGTTAACTCTTGTATTTACACTTAAAGGCACTATCAGTGAGTTTCCCCCCTTGGGCTCCTATTTAGAATGAAACATATCATCAAGTCGGCGCAGATACATACCCCTTGATGTATACATAGGAGAATGTGAAAATATCTAGGGGTCTAACATATAGATAGGCGTTGGGAAAATGTCATATTTCAGCAGGATAAACAGATTGTTGAAATGTATTGGAGACATGATAAGAATAGACATGATGGATAAGACATGCCAACCGGTTGCTACATTATAACTAACGATGTATGCTAAGGAATATTGAGACTGCACCTGTATGAGTATTAATACGATAAATGCCAATAAAAATGTTACAAAAAAAAGAAGGCACCTGGTAGAAATGACCGTCAGAACCCCCTCTCCACTTCACTTGCGAAAGGACTCTCAGAAGCCTGCCTGCAGCTTTGGCTTGCTGTCAACTCCAGATAACTGCTTTGCTGCACTTGGAAGGACTGTTTTGCTGCCTGGAGATTGCCTTAAATCCTCAGAGGACTGGCCTGCTGCATGAGCCCTCTTTCAACATCTAAACCCAGGACTACCAGAGTGACTCCAAAGGATAATTGGCTGGCCTCGTGAAGAGATCCTCAGAGAGAGAAAAGGCTCAAACCATCTTGAAAGGGTATAAGGACCCAGTCTGAATGAGTCTCTTCCAGGCCTGGACCCTTGGTGGTGGTGCTAAAGGTGCCCATTTTATTTTAAACCAACTTTATTGATTTTTCATAATCTGATCAGGTGCATCAGACACACCAGCTCATAAACTTCATTATATCAGCAGAATTCAATGGACATTTGTGACCACATCAATACAAGGCCCGCAGCTGGCCAGTTCATCCAGGACACCCCACTCATTGTTGCAGGGAGAGAAGTCCCTCCTAATGTGGGGGGCATAGTCCTTCCTTCGAGTAGCTTGGCCCTAGGAGGCTGAGTCATGCGTCTCCCAGTGTGGCTCACTGGTTAGAGCAGGCAGACCCTGAAGCAGAGGTCAGACCCGGGACCAGGGTTCAATTCCCGACGCGGCAGGGTCTTGAGCTCAAATGTCCATGGACTCGATAATTCTCGCTTCGGTGCCTGACCTAATCATGGGTTCACACTCTGCAACTCTGGGCATTAAGCTTGCTTAATCTCCACAACGGCCCCCCCGCGGCGGGATGCCTGGCTTTCACCTTGGGGATGCCCTGTAGGGGCTATCTCACAGGGAAAAGCCAGGACGGGTTCCCAAGGCAAGCGCAGAGATACCCCTTCGGGGGTCGATTCAGGCGCTATATAAGAAACATAATAATAATAATAATAATAAGCGAGCACTGCCCACAGTGAATCATCAATTCAGAAAACAATGAACATAACACCCCCCGCACAATCCCCCCACCCTGAACTCCCCCATAACCCCACCTCCCTCCTCCCCTCATACATGTCGCTTTCCCTAACAGCACCTTTGTTGCGCATTATTCACTCTACACTCTCCGTCAAATTTCCTATGTCAGTGATCCATGTTCCTCCTGGGGTGATGCACCCACGGTAGCGATCCCACTCACCACCCCTCTCACCCTGAGGTCTGCAGTTGTGGTCGCTTGTTACAGAAAAGACACTCAAAGTCAGAAGGATCAGTCCTCATCGTCAGTCGGATTTTTAAGCAGGTCCACCAATGCTAAAGGTGCCCATATATCCAAATACAACATTTGGAGGAGACCAGGACCAACTTGCTCATCTATCTGCCCAAGGTAAATCAATGCTCCCCTCATGCTGTGATCTCCGCTGCACAAATCCTGTTCAGCAGGCCTTCGCCAAAGGTGTATCTAGCCTTATGGAACTCTAATCGACTACAGCCTCCAGCCTCATCCTGGAGACTTTCAATTTCCCAAAAAAGAGACTAAGTCCGAACAAAGAAATTTTCACTGCAACCTCGTCCAGCAGCCCCCTGAGGACAACCTTCCCTCCTCATACACCACCTGGTGCCTTGCTCTGCTGAACTTTACCATCTCAGAACACTTCAACATTTCTTTCAAGTCTAAACGTAAGCACCGACTGGGTCCAATGCACTTTTTGTATCCGACTAGCGCTCCATCAGTGTTGGTCATATTTTTCAACTTTGACCTGGTCTCGGGCAACTAGATGCCCGTGGTTGGCGCTTTGATCTTTTAAGCCCCATTTGTTTACCTTAAATTTTAAAAATGCATAATTCTGGTTCTACTGATTGGATTTTTGTGTCCTATAATTTATTAGAATTTACTCTATTCTTCTAAATTGGTGTGGGATTTTTTATTATAATGTGCTTTCGCTTTATTACTATTTGTGTGCAGCATAAACACTTTACACAATGCCTCTAATGTAAGCCTAACTGCTTCTGTGCCAAGCTACCAGAGGGTTCATTTAGTGACTTTTTTGTTAACCCACAGTTCTTGTCAGGGTGAACACTCCACTCAACCAACAGCTCAATTTCTCACAACGGTGTACCACATAACCTTTAAAATACACATCTACACTTGTCTACAGGGCTTATGCTATTTCCATACTATTGACGCAAATGTGTACATTCAGTAACTCTATCTTGTATATGACTAAAGTGTTATCACTGATGTGATCAGTCATGTCATAAAAAATGTAATTTAACATGTCATGAGTGAGTGATGTAATATGTGAAGTCAAAAGCAGTGCATGGAAGGGCCACAAGTTATCGTTAAGTTAATAAAATATCTGGCGAATTTTAGAGTTTTTTTTTTTTTTCAGAACAAGATTTTATTGTGTTGTTGAAAAGTTGCATGACAAGCACAGCGCCCCGGGAACCGGAGAAGCTGTGAGCATTAAAGTAATAATCACATTGTAGGCAATTCAATCAACCGTTTAAATGAAAATAGCTACCCTACGTCCCCCCTCCCCTCGCCCCCCCACCCGAAGCCCCCCTCCCGCTCCCTGCACAGCGACTAGGTAGTCCACAAACAAAAAGCATGTCAATAAACATTCAGTGTGTACTCCTCATCACCCGGGATCAGTGTCCAAATATCTTTCCTCAGGTTCATCATGTGTTGGCGGTTCCAGCCACAGTCCTCTATAATCTGCCCATCTCTTCCAAATCTTATAATGTTTCCAGGGACAGCCCCTGGCTTCGAAGATCGGGCGCTCCAGTTCCGTGTAAAAGTCTAGTCCCCTTTTCCACACTCCCACTAGGGGGGCCCTGGGGTCTTTCCAGGCTCGGGCCACATCTCTCTTGGCCACAGTGAGGCCCAACAACAGCAAGTGTCGTTTATAGATATTTCCCCCCACTTGTTCCAGTACATGGAGGAGACCCAATTGTGGCGTGCGGGGGAGTTCCCAGCCCAACACCTCAGACAGGCAGTCCCACACTCCCGACCAAAACCTCCGCAGTCCGTCACACGACCACACTGTATGCAGAAAGGTGCCCACCTCACTGCCACATCTCAAACAATCAGGGGACGCAATCATGCCCGCCCTCCACAGTCATTCCCTGGTATAATAGGCCCTATGTAGATATTTGAACTGAATAAATCGCAGGCGTACCGCAATGGCCGCTCCTCTTGGAGCCTCAAGCGCCTCTCTCCAGTCTTCCTCTTCAAATGCACCCAGATCATTCTCCCATTTAGCCCGCAGAGTGTCAAGGGAAGATGAACAATGTGTGACTAGTGTTTGGTAGATAGTGGATATCTTTTTACTTTCCAATTCCCCCATAAATACCTTAGCCTCCAGGGGGCTAAACTCGGGCAAGGAGTCTAGGCCCTTCAGGGTGGGTGTGATAGCATGGCAGAACTGCAAATATCTAAAGAACTGGGTCTGGGGCATGTCATATTCCCCCCGTATCTCCTGGAACAACTTAAGGGTTGTGCCCTTGACAACGTGGCCGATGGCCGAAATGCCAATCGCGTCCCAGCCACGGAACCCCTGTAGGGACGTCAATGCCGGCAGTAGCCCATTCCGCCACAATGGGGTTTCCCTCGGAGTGCTCCGCGCCATATATGAAACACTATTTGAGTGACCACTGGGAGCCTCTTCCTCTTAGCAGCCGAATAAAGTATAGTATGTAGCGTGTCGGGGTCCATCAGGTACCTCTCCATGGCATAGGCCGGCCCGCCCTCACTGCAGGCGTCAGAGGGGCGTGTGCTCACACCGGCCGGCCTCCTTCTTCTTCCGGATTCACTCCGGCCGTCACACGCTGCACCCGCTGCCTCTCTCCAGCCCCGCTATCCTGCTGTCCTCAACCCGGGCTCTCCTCGCTGGGTCTCTTAAGCGGGGGCCCCTGTCACAACAGTAGCGGTCTGACCACAGGGACTTCGGTGGGCTGCCACTACCGGCAGATTTCTTCCAGTGTTCGTTTCAGCGTCACGAACCCCAGGGGAGAAGTACAGTGATTTCCCAGGCCAGCCCTCACCTTCTTCCAAAGCAACAGTTCAGGTAGGATCACTGAGGCGGGGGGTGAGGGGGGAAAAGGTTAAGGTAGATCAAATTAGACAGTCTATCCTAAACCAGAGGCTTCCTTAACGAATTTCTCAAGTGTTTCACCACAAAGGTTCTGGGAACTGAGGGAGATAAATCCCAGTAGGGCTCGGTCGGTAGACAGGGGATGATGTCCTCAAAGTAGAACAGCCGACCCAGGGATCAATCTAGCCCTTCTCATTGCGCCTATCTCTCTACTCTATTGCCTCACTCCTACTCAGGTTCCCCTAAAGCTCCCTCTGGTCATCGCAAAATGGCCGCCCTAGATCTGGACTATTTATAGGCTGGACCCTGACCTCTGGAAGATTCCAGAACTTTCTACATACACTCCAATGGGTCAGCCTCACTGAAGTGACAGTTTTGTCCGTTGCCAGCCACCATTTTAGGTCTCTATGAACTGTGATTTTCCTGAGAGAAACTAGGCCCACAGAGCAAATGGGATGACAGTATCAAGGGACACCTACCCCCCCCCCCGACAACAGCAAGAAAAATTCTGGTGTTCATAAAATAAAAAAAGAAACACTTGGTGGCAAAAGAGGGGCAAAATAAATAACTTATAGGTAGGGAACTCCCAGAAGCAGACAGGTCCAACAAAGCCTTACAGCCAAAATAGTGATGGAACTCAATAGGGTAACATATGAAGCAGAGATAGTAGTCTCAGAGCTACTCCAAAGTCCATAATTGATAGAAATAATGCCATCTCTAATCGATGATCTGCTGTCATGTTAAAAACTTAGTATTGCTTTGTTCTATGCATGAGACTTTCCCTTTTAGATCTAAAAAAATTCAGTTACATAAAAACAGTGCAACCAGAGAATTCTCCAACCCCATTGGCAAACTAGTGTCATACCAGCATTGCAGAGTCTTCTTATAAATGAGTACTCATATGAACCAGGTTTCAGTGCTTTATACGCAGTATGCTACCACACAGAAAAAAGGATGTATGGATGAATAAGATAAACTCTTTGATAAAAGAAATTATTGAACAACACAAAAATAAACAAAGAGCCTTTCTCTATGTAAAATATGCCACATATGTACTCAACATTTGACTGTAGGACACTAATGTGCCAACAGACTATATTGAACAGGATAGAATTCTCATTAATACTCAGCTTTATTTCCTTATCATGGAGAGATAAAAGATGGGAAAATCACATTTGAGATTAGAAAAGTAAACGTTAAGGCACCTGTGCAATAATTCTTCTTGCATAACAGACATATAAAATAGTTATTACTTTTTTTAAGTACATGTTATTATTAAACCTCTTTGGGAAACATTAAAATGTGTGAGTGATGTTGGATATTTCAAAATACATGCAAGCAATAGTTAAAGTATAAATCAAACTTAAATAAGACCTTCACTCAAACTAAGTGTCATTGCCTAGTGTGCTATCAACATATATTATTATTTTTCATATCAATCAGTTGAATAAAAAGCCTTCTTTAATTTCCCACTCTTGAAAACTGTTTCTTGAATGCATTCTTCCTACACAATATGCCTTTACAGATTTATACCTTCAACCTTTTACACTTGACTTGGACCAGTGATCTGTTTCTTTTCATTTCACTGAAGTACTTTAGAAAAAAAGGGAGCCGCACACACACCGTCACTTTCATATTTCACAACTATATTTTCCTATACTCAATGTTCTGCATTGCTTGATTTAGTGGTATCTATGCACCATAACAAATATTTAAAAAGGTAGGCTACCCACATTGAGGACATTTGGCTTTTTTTTGCCACTTTCAAAAAATTCTTTCTTGTTCTTGTTTATCTCCTTCTTGTGTAGGATTCTGCAACTATTTCACCCTTGCTGAGATCCTATTCTCTGAAAAGGGCAGTATGACTAACAAAGGGGTGAATTAAATGTTCCACTTATTGTTAAGTTTTAGAAAAGGGCAAGTTTGATTATTTTTGTGAAATATGACTCTTATTCTTCTTTGAATGTTTGAATATACAATTTAAAAGAATAAACTTTTGTCTCATTATACATGGCAAACTATGCCACTATGCAAGCATTTCTTACGCTGGCAATCGACTAAAAGTCCTTCTCTGACACTGAATTTGGCCTAAACCTTAATGATGCTTAATATCCACCTCAAATTAATTTTACCAACAATTCATGAGATTGAAGATCACCCTAGCTCCACTGTCACATATCATTGGGATTATACTAGAGATCCAAGAAGATGGCCCATGGGGAGTACATCGCTGTGGTCGATCTTGGAGGGGACAATGTTCTGACTAGCTTGGTTAGCTTATTCTTAGGCAGATATGGTGTGATGACTAACAGCAATGGAATTTCATAATGGCTTTATTTCATATCCTGTTTAAAAGGATGCCAAGGGAAATTCAGGCCCAAAGCATCGCTCCCCGCGTTTTGCAGCAGGAGCTGGTGGGGCATAACACAAAGTTGAAAACCTAAGTAAAGAGACCATCAGGACATACAAAGCAGGACTACACCATAAGCCTCTCTCTTGTAGACCTTTTGAATTACATCAATTTTGATTCATTCAATCCTGGATAATAATACGAAACTCATGCTCATTCAGTAATTTAAATAGATATGGAAGAGTGGTGACCCCAGAGACACATAATAAAACAATTTAATGTTTAAGCAATCAATTGGAATGGACAATACTGCCCATACAGGGCAATTCCTGATGATGCTGGTGGCGGAGTTGCTTTTTGTTCAGAGTTTCCAATTTATTGTTCAGGAACAATGGAACTTCCATCGCTGACAAACATCATGCCATTTCTATCTAATCTATGAGCTGCTGTCATGTTGAAAATTGATTATCGCATTGTTCTGTGCATCAGACTAGCTTTTAGATCTAATAAAATTCAAGGAGATAAAAACAGTGGAGGAAGTGCGAGCTACAACCCCATTGTCACACTAATGTCCCACCAGTACTGCAAAGTCTTAGTTGAACTGAGTACATATACCAACTAGGTTTCAGTGGTTTATACACAGTATGCCACCTGAAAGGAATGAATGCCACATTTCGTAAATAAGTTATAGATTCAGCGATAAATGCAATTATTGAAAACACTGTAGTAAACCAATAGCATTTCTCGATTTAAAATAAGCCACAGATGACCTCAATAGTTGACTATAGGACACTAATGTGACAAAAGACCTAATTCAGCATCAAAATCGAAAAAAAAAAAGTATTCTCATCAATATTCTGATTTACTTAGTTTTCATTCAGTGATAAAAGATATGAAATAACCTTCTACTTGAGATAAAAAAATGTAAATCGAATGCACTTATGATGTAATTCTGCACGCATGCTAGAGATAAATAAAAGTTATTAATACTTTGACGGGCATCTAATTCTAATCTACATGCAAGCAACATTCAAAGTATGAATGAAGCTTAATTATGGCTTTCAAACGAAGAATCTGTGACTAGGGTGCTATCAATAGATCTATATATTAATATTTCTCATATCAATCAGGTGGTTAAAAAGCCTTCTTTAATTTCCCAACCTTGAAAACTGTTTCTTGAACGCATTCTTCATATACAATATGCCTTTATTTACTAATATCCTGATCCCTTTACACTTGAAATAAACCAGAGATCCGTTTCTTTGAACCTCCAGGAAGCACTTTAGAATAGAAGGCAGGCACACAAAATCCCTCACCTTCATATTTCACTACTATAATTCACTATGCTCAGTGTACTTCATTGCTTGATTAAGTGGTATCTATGCACAATGGCCAAACAGTTATAAAGGTAGGCAAGACACATTGAGGACATTTCGCTTTTTTCTGTATTGGCTTTCCCTTTTACTAACACTTTCCCCAAATACTTTTTTCTTCTTCTTTATCTCCTTATTGAATAGGATTCTAAAACTAATTCACCCTTGATGACTTTAATCCATGAGATCCTATACTCTGAAAAGTGATGTATTACAAAAAATGTGGTGAATTCAATGTTCCACTCATTGTTAATTTATGGAAAATGTTATGCTTAATAAATTTTTGGGAAATAAGATTCTTATTCTTCTTTGAATATGCAATTAAAAAAATAAACTTTTGTCTCATTGTATATGGCAAGCTTTGCCACTATGTAAGCGTTTCTTACGCTGGTATTCGACTACAAGGCCTTCTATGGCTCTGAATTTGGCCAAACCCTAGTGATTCTGCATCTCCACCTCAAACTTATTATAGCAGCAATTCATGAGATTGAAGATCACCCTAGCTCCACTGTTACATATTACTACGAATATCCTAGAGGTCCTGGAAGATGACCCATGGAAAGTACATCGCTGTGGTCGATCTTGGAGAGGACACTGTTCTGACTAGCTAGATTTGCTTGTTCTTAGGCAGATATGGTTTGATGACTATGAGCAATGGAATTTCATAATGGCTTTATTTCATATCCTGTTTAAAAGGATGCCAAGGGAAATTCAGGCCCAAAGCATCGCTCCCAGCATTTTGCAGCAGGAGCTGGTGGGGCATAACACCCAAGGTGAAAACCCAAGTAAAGAGACCCTCAGGACATACAAAGCAGGACTACACCACCAGCTTCTCTCTTGTAGACCTTTTAAATTACATCAATTTTGTTTCATTCAATCCTGGATGATAATACGAAAGTCATGCTCATTCAGTAATTTAAATAGTTATGGAAGAGTGTTGACGCCAGAGACACGTGATGAACCTATTTAATATTGAAGCCCTCAATTGGAATGGACAATGCTGCCCATACGGGGCAATTCATGATGATGCTGGTGGCGGAGTCACTTTGGTGTTCAGAGTTTCCAATTTATTGCTCAGGAACAATTAAAGAAAGCGCCTCATTTGGATGTGCCTGAAGACTTGGAGCTTGACTACCATCAGTTGCATCTGCAACTGGCTTATGAGACTTGTTTGGAGGTTCTAGTAGGGAGCGCAGCAATTATAATACCCTGGAGACCGACTGGAGCAAATACTTCTTTTACAGAAGAGCCACCCAAAACTATCAAGAACGCAGCTTGATTAAGGGTGCACATGGAGCAATTACGGGGAAAGAAAGCTTAAATGTGTTAAGCTTTATATCCAAAGCAATGACGGAACCCAACAGGGTGACATATGTTGCAGGGATATCGCTTGCATGGCTACTCAAACTTCCATTGCTGACAAACATCATGCCATTTCTATCTAATCAATGAGCTGCTGTCGTGTTGAAACTTGATTATCGCATAGTTTTGTGCATCAGACTCTCAGTTTTAGATCTAATAACATTCAAGGAGATAAAAACAGTGGAGGCAGGGCGAGCTCCAACCCCATAGTCACACTAACGTCCCACCAGTACTGCAAAGTCTTAGTTGAACTGATTACATATACCAACTAGGTTTCAGTGGTTTATACACAGTATGCCACCTCAAAGGAATGAATGCCACATTTCGTAAATAAGTTATAGATTCAGTGATAAATGCAATTATTGAAAACCCTGTAGTAAACCAAGAGCAATTCTCAATTTAAAATAAGCCACAGATGACCTCAATAGTTGACTATAGGACACTAATGTGACAAAAGACCTAATTCAGCATCAAAATCGAAAAAAATAGTATTCTCATCAATATTCTGATTTACTTACTTATCATTCAGTGATAAAAGATATGAAATAACCTTCTACTTGAGATAAAAAAATGTAAATCGAATGCACTTAAGATGTAATTCTGCACGCATGCTAGAGATATATAAAAGTTATTAATACTTTGACGGGCATCTAATTATAAAATCGATTTAGGAAGCAATAAAAGGTGTGAGTAATGTTGGATATTCCGAAATACATGCAAGCAACATTCAAAGTTTGAATGAAGCTTAATTATGGCTTTCAAACGAAGAATCTGTGACTAGGGTGCTATCAATAGATCTATATATTAATATTTCTCATATCAATCAGGTGGTTAAAAAAGCCTTCTTTAATTTCCCAACCTTGAAAACTGTTTCTGGAACGCATTCTTCATATACAATATGCCTTTATTTACTAATACCCTGATCCCTTTACACTTGAAATAAACCAGAGATCCGTTTCTTTGAACCTCCAGGAAGCACTTTATAAAAGAAGGCAGGCACACAAAAACCTTCACCTTCATATTTCACTACTATAATTCACTATGCTCAGTGTACTTCATTGCTTGATTAACTGGTATCTATGCACAATGGCCAAACAGTTATAAAGGTAGGCAAGACACATTGAGGACATT